>NC_054595.1:21797277-23127277 GCF_004785595.1 Juglans microcarpa x Juglans regia
AGAGTATGCAGAACATATTGAAGAGCCCATTATTTCACCAATTCAGTGCCTTAGATAGCAATGCTAATTTCAGAAGATCAAACTTGAATGACATCAAAGGCTCAATATGCTATGATATTATGGACTCTCCCAGTGGTTTAAGTATATCTTCACCACAGAAACCAAAAAAGAAAATTCCGCTGACGGGAAGCCATAAAAATAGATCTGATAGTGAGCACAACAGGGTTTTTTCTGTGTCAAGCTCAAACTCTATTTGTTCTGATCAGTCTTCTTCTTCTCCTTCTCCTTCTCCTTCTGCCTTTGTTTGTCAGGGGATGCTTCAATGTACATGGAAGGGTGGGCTTCCTCATTTTGTATTTTCTACAGATGATCAGAGGGAGGTCTATGTAGCAAACTTGTGGAAGGTTGGGTCGACAGATGATAAAGCTGTGGACTATATATACTCATTCTATTCAAGAAAGGATGGCCAGAAGGACCATGGAGTTTGTGATAACTTAGTTGGTAATATGAAGGTATCAGCTTCTCTTACCCACTGTCTAGACAATTCTAAAATCAGGGAGACTGAGTTCGTTTTGTATGGTGGTGATGAACATTGTGGCATAGAGGCAAACACTTCAAGCCTCAATCAGAGAAAGAACAAAGGGTTCCCAAAGAAAGTGGTGCAAGTGTTCAGAACGAGTCACTCATCCAAACATAAAACAATGTCCAAGGCTGGTGGATCCAGTACCATACCGGAAAATTGCTCTTTGGAGTTATGTGGAGATACAGGAAGCAACCTTGAAGCACTTGGTATGGACAGTAAGTTTGAAAATCATTTTCTGCCAAAATCTGAATTGGCTGCCATTGTTGTGAAAGACTATGTCCATGACAATCATCAAGAGGAAATTGGAGGTTGGGGCTTGAAATTTCTCAGGAAATTTGGGTCTAGGAAAAATATTGATTCTCTGGAAGCTTTGGTACATTGTGAAAGTCGCGCTCGAAATATTGGCGATTGCTCTACAACTATGGACATTCTAATCCCAGCAGGTCTTCATGGCGGTCCAAGAACCAAAAACTGTGGCCCTTCTAGTCTTATTGAAAGATGGAGATCTGGTGGACACTGTGACTGTGGGGGCTGGGACATCGGGTGTCCTTTGACAATACTTGAATCTAGATTGAGCAAGGATAGAATTTTGCCCGAAGTTGAGATGCAGGAGGAGTGCAAGCCATTTGATTTATTTAAACAGGTGCGTTAATATCCTTATGTTCTTTGCTTGTATATGATTTAGAATTGCAGGTAATATGTCTGTCACTAATAGCTTGAAGCTGTGGCTACTATAGATTTTGCTTTTTCCGCACTGTATTACTCTATTATTCTCTTTCTGTTGTGACATTTTCATGATCAAGGTTAGAAATTATTTGAAATTAGCAAGGTACTTATTTTTTCTTAGTTTTGCTGTATTCTATTGTGACTGAGAAAGAAAGATGACATACTTCCAAAGAGTTGCTTGTCATAGAGAGATTTTAAGGGGATAGTTTTTCATATATCTATCTGTCGACTTCATATATGTGCCATATTTAGACACGCATGGTATAACTGTGTCCAATCTTCAAATTTTCAGGGGTCACAGCATACCTCTCCCACCTTGAGGATGGTAAATGTTCATGATGGTTTGTATTTCATTCATTTTCAACCAATTCTATCAGCTCTGCAGTCTTTCTCGATTGCAGTGGCAATTATCCACACGCGGAGTCCCACTCTCCAACCCAAATATGTACAAGACTAAAAGTAGCAAGGTCCAGGTTTGGTGTTTATGTAATAGTTGTACCCTTTCTCCGTTACAGTAGTAAGTCAATTTTAGTATCTATAAATGAATCGAGATATTTGTAACTTTCTCTTGATTCAGAGTAATAAGGAGAAGATGGTGATAGGGAATGGGTATTCATTCATATTGTAGGTTAGTTGGTACCGAAATGGTTAACTTTATATTTTGATTCGTAGACCAAAAACTCCTGTAATCTGCTCCTTTATATGAAATCTACAAGCTTTTGGTGTAATGTTTGTTTCGAAATCATCTGGATGACCACTGGATTATAATGAGATTTGGTGGACACGATCTACAGAACTGGAACCGATGCTGAAGAACGATGTTATGGCTTGAGGGGCACTTCTAATTTCTTGAAAATGTCTGGTCGATGACCTTTAACAATGCATTATTTTTCCATTCACAGTGTTTGAAACTTTGACGGATGGAATTGACCATTTCTGCTCTCCTCAAACATGAACAGTCATCTTGGTGGGCGAAATTCTTCTTTTTTTTTTTTGCTTTTCAGTCATGTGAATATGTGACACTGGTCCCAGGGGAGGACTCAATTCAAACAAAAGGATTGGCAAGAAATTTTCCTTTTTTCACGAACTTCAATTTCAAGAAGAAATGTTTAAAATGTACCTCATTATTATCCAATCACTTTAATAGGAGAAAAAATATTTACAACTATGAATTGTATAACTGCTGCGTAATCGTTTTGAAAAAATTGAATAAAATATGGAATTCAAATGAAAAAAAAAATTAATTTTTTAATAATAGATCTCATTCTTTTTCAAAATAATTACGAGTTGTTTACGCACTTCACAATTATATATAGAATTATTCATATAATAGTGCATCAACATAAATTTTTTGAACAATCGGTATTTTAACGTGGGACCAAAATAACGGTTCAAGATTCCTTGAGAAGATTTGAATACAATAAATAGGAAGTAATTGACTAATCCTGGCCACTTAATGATGAAATAATGGTGAACTTTATTATTAGAGACATATTTAGACACAAATATATTTTATAAAAGTAAATCTACGAAATAATGTAGTTTAATATAGTACGTCAGATTGTAAATTTATTTATAATATAAAGTAGATCTAACATATTATATGAAATTATATCAGTTTATAAATTTATTTTTATGAAATTTTTTTATAACTATAACAGTAATATATTTTGTTGAGTATTGTTTAAACACTTGAAAAGCGGAAATTCTTGGTCCACTTCACTTAAATACTATAATCTAATTAATTAATTAGGAAAAGTTGTACTTTACACTGACAACTTAATTTGACAAGCATCGATGAAAATCATCATACTTGTGAAGGAGAAAAACACCTTACATAAAAGGAGTTTGGGGTTATAAACATACCGTAGTAAAACTCCAGGAAATACCCCAAGTATTGCCCTGCGACTCTACTAGTTACAAAGCAAAAAGGATAGTATTCATTACTTTCCCAGCGGCACCAAGGTCTGCTTGCTGAGACGATTTCAGATAATTTAAGTTAATTTATAAATAATAGTATTTTATAGATTTTATTGAGATGTGTTTGAATATAGATAAATTGAGATATATGTTTAAATATATAAAATATGTTGAGATGTTTTATGTTTAACATTTTTATTTACATTTCAAAAAATAATAAATCCTATCAATAAATTAATTTGAGATGGATTAAAGTGAATTTCTCTTACAAACATATACGGTCTGCTAGTGAGTTTTTCACTCTGTAAGAGTGACAAAACTCAAAGGAGAGAGAGAAGCAATGCCCAGAACATAGTTTTAGGTACGTTTGGAATTTAAACTCCTCTTAATTCATCTCAATTCATCATTATAATTTTTTCAAATCTCAACATAAAATATAATAAACAATTCAATTTTTTCAAATTTTAAAATAATAATAATATTAAAAAATAATATTCTAACAATATTTTATTATCTCAATTCAACTCAATTCAACTCAGTTCAACATCTAAACACAGCCGAGGAGGTTGATAAGAGTTTTTTATAACCACTTTGACAACAACGGACAGCTTGATGTGAACTTACACGCTGAGGTAATTTAATGTAAAATATTAATCTATTTTACATAATAAAAAATTTACTATTTAACGTTTCATGCCAAGTCAGGTTAATTTAAAATTCAATTCTACAAAATAGTGACTATCTTTCTAGATTATTAGAGCATTAATAGTGGACTCATTAAAGTTTGGTTAAAATTTAGTTAGAAAATTAATTTTTATAAATTTAGCTACCACTTTTTAACAACACTTAATAACTGACTCTTAAAATCTATTACTATTCTATTAAAATATTGATTTTGACATTTTTATTTGTTTTAATTCTAATTGTAATTTGAATATTTATTCGTTGTTAAAAAAATACATACTAATTTTCTAATGTTGATATTAGATTTTAAAAGAAAAAATTAGCATCAACTAGTAATAATATTGTACAACTAGAACTTGAAGTATCCCAACAAGATGATGCCACGTCATTGAAATGATGACTGATGAAGATTGACTGCCTTTTATGGTTGAGTTTGAAATTTGGGTACTTTGTGCTTTTGAGACGAATATAAATTTTTTAGAATTGTGAACTCGCTCGAAATGAATAGCACTCGAGAGAAAATTTTTTATGCCAAAATAATATTTAACCAGTAGCTTGGACTCAATAGATTTGACTAGTAAAAATGATCAAAGCTAAAAGTATTATAGTTTTGTTAAGTTTACTATAATAAATTTTTATACAATCTAATTAAATTTTAACTAAAATATAACTTTGTTGAGTTTACTATTAGTTCTCTTAATCGATCAAAATAATGGCCCATTGTAAGTATCGGAGGCCCTGAGCCCAGTATTTAGTACCAATTCCGGTAGCCCACATCCCACTCATCGAAACTGTCACAAAGATCATGGGGCGTTTTGGAATTTAAAAATTAACACTTGTGACCTTAGAAAAGCCCTAGATAGCCACCTATATAAACGACCCCAAAAACCCTAATCTTCTTCTCAGTCTTCTCTTCAGCGGGCAAAAATGTCGAAGCGAGGTGAGTACGCCGCTGCACTCTGCTTCTTTTCTTATATCAATTACATTTCCATTTGTTTCTCTGATTGATTGCCGAGAAAGCTTCATGGATAGGATGAGGGGGGATCCATTTTTTCTGCTGTTTTTTTTTTTTTTTTTTCATGGATCAATAAAATGATAGCATGCAATTTAAGTATTTGCATTTTTATTGATTCTTCGTGCTTTTTTTGGCCAAAAACCTTCGGCACTTTAGAGTCCGTCTTTCCTTTTATTTCCCTTGGCGATCCTGGGTACCGAACAAGGGGAAACGGCAATATTATCATGTATGTTGACTAACCATGTGAGACGTTACAGATCCCATTCTTTCTTGAGGAGGCCTAATAAAACTAATTCAAGCCAAAATTTTAATGTTGCCTTTGTCATTTCATTTTCTCCAATTTCTCTCGGCGGCCAAATAGATTCTAGTTGAAATTGTTTGTCTTTTTTGGATAATGTTGTGGACGATTTAGATCACGAGTTTTGTGGGATCTATTTGGTTTCGGAGAAACTGTAGGAACTTTTCTTTTCCTTTATTCTCCTGTCTTCCATACTAGGGTAACTCAAGCTACGCACACGAATTTGAGTTTACAGCATATCTCAAGCCCGAGCTTTGACTAGGTGATAAATTTTATGTTGCCTTGTTATTTAATTTTTGTAGCTTTCTAGGCAGCGAAACAGATGCTTATTGAAATTTTTAATCTTGCTGGATACGGTAGCGGATTCTTTGGAACATGGCGTGTGGGATCTGTTTGGTTGCAGAAGAAGTGTTGAAAAAGGGAAATGAAGTAGGCCGACTATAGGATTTTCATACTAATTTGTCACAATAAAATGGAAAAGCATTTAAAAATTAAAGTCCGAATTTTCCTCTGTTATGAATTCAAATAGAATAGCACATAATGAATTGTCGGTGCATTTCTGGTTTAGGGCGTGGAGGATCAGCAGGTAACAAGTTCAGGATGTCACTGGGTCTACCAGTGGCAGCTACAGTGAACTGTGCCGATAACACCGGGGCAAAAAACTTGTATATTATCTCGGTGAAGGGAATCAAGGGTCGCCTGAACCGTTTGCCATCGGCTTGCGTTGGAGACATGGTGATGGCCACCGTGAAGAAAGGGAAGCCTGATCTCAGGAAGAAGGTTCTGCCTGCAGTTATTGTGAGGCAGCGTAAGCCATGGCGCCGAAAGGATGGGGTCTTCATGTACTTTGAAGGTAATTACTTTTGTTTTAGTTAGATTGTCGTTCTTGTAATGTGGCCATACTCTTGTTAAGCATTTTGCTGTTTCTACTATTAGCTATGACTTATTCTTGGTTCAGCGCGTATTTGGCTGCATGATAACTGGTTTATGAATGGTTTGCTTCCTGACCAACCACATTTTTTAGCCCATTCCTAAGCATTGTTTGATACTGTCCCTATTAACTTGCTTCAATATCATAATGAGTGCTAAAACCTAAGACCAGAGTGAAATTTCTGACGTTAAATATAAGAAAACAGATTAAATATATTGTATTTGTGTATTTTTTTGTTAGATCCGTGCAAAATGTATCTTGTAACCTTGCCAGACATCAGTCAGGTATCTTCCTTAATATACCACGGTAGATACAGTTACGAGTCTGGAAAATTTATTGTGTCCATCGTTGCAGATCTTGCTGTTCTTTTTGTGCATGCATCTGCTCCATTTGGGCCCGACATATAACAATAAGGCTTTGAGTTACAGCTTATTTACTATTCTAGTGCTCATTATGCATCAAGCCAAGCATCAATTGAGCTAGTCTTGGCTCAAAACCCTCCATGCATGTCTGAGTTAAATTATTCTCTTCCATATCTTGGTCCCATGGTAGTAAACTTTGACCTTTTGCATTCAAAATCTTGATCCCATAGTAGTAAACTTCGATCACTTAAATTCAAAGTGTTGGTGACAAGGCATATGGCACAACATCCTTAAAAGGTCAAAGTTTACTACCATGGGACCAAGTAGTAAACTTCGACCACTTCACATAAAACTTCCAATAAGGATGCCTGTGCCAACTTTCCATTAAGGATGCTGTGCCATATGCCTTGTCACCAACACTTTGAATGTTAATAGGACATTCTACCTGTTTTGAATTGATTTTTTTGATGCTCAGATGGTACCGGTCTTTTGTTTTTCTTATTACAATACAGTTTTTTCATTGAGATACTATTTTCTTTGGCAGATAATGCTGGTGTGATTGTGAATCCAAAGGGAGAAATGAAAGGTATGGCTTTATCTCACTAATTGGCGATCATGTATTTGTTGAATGTCAATGGGATGGTTTCTTCTTCTGGGTCAGGTTGGGTGGGTGAATGCTAGTCGTTCATGTCAAATGTGTTCAGTAATGTCTCATACATGGTTACTTGCTTTTTAATTTTGAGCTTAGTTTTAAGTTGGTCCGGCTGATTTTTGTTTTATATTTTAGGGTCTGCAATTACCGGTCCTATTGGGAAGGAATGTGCTGATCTATGGCCGAGGATTGCAAGTGCAGCTAATGCCATCGTTTAAGAGAGTTCTATGTTATCTTTGTTTCTCCTACCGAAAATTTAATCTCAATACTTTTATAGAAGCAGAGAGCTTTCCTAGATTGACTGGATTTTGTTATGAGGATATTTTGAGTTTGGTGAAAACCGCATGGAGTCTATCTTTGGATTATGATATTATTTCTTATGCTTATTGTGCCCATTTCTTTAATTATTTCAACCCCATCCTCATAAAACTAGATATGTGCTCCTTGTACGCTGAAAAAGAAAACTAGATGTCTCATTCTCATCCCTTGCGAACAAAGTCGCCCACTTCAGCCTTGTTGCAATCCTGTAAGCAGCTCTCCCAAACCTTGTACGAGTATTTCACAACAGCAAGCATTTTAAACATGAGATTAAAGAAGAAAACGGTTCAATTGAATGTGATAATAACCATTCGAAGATGTCCCCTTCAACTCGATACCCCATCAAATTTACCAGCATATTTTTTAGGAGAAATACTTCATACATAAATCAAGGATGGTACCAGCATATTTTCTTTTCAATATGTTTTTTAATATTCTTAATCATTAAGAAAGAAATTACACAACTGCATTAATAGTCACTTTCTAAACCATTAAGTAATAAAAAAAAAAAAAAATCTGAGTGGTAATTTTGAGGGGTTACACTAGTTTTTCTTCCATAAACTAATATCACAAAAGTAATCTCACTCTCATTTTTTGTAAATTATAAGTTTTATTTTTATATAGATAAAAATATTATTCAAATAATAATAAGAATCCCTAATACTATGAAATACAATAATAATAAATATAAAAGTAAATTTTAAATTCTACAAAATTCTTAAAGTTTTTAGAAGTTGAAGAATAAAAATGTTAATAGATATTACAAAAAATAAAATCAAAAGGCAAAAACACTCTTGGAGGTCGTGGTGGTGGATGCCTCATGAAGGCATTTTTTTGTTATATAATATTTCGAAAATCTTGGAAAATCAAATTAAAAACTATTTTATTATTTCTGATTTCTATTCTAATGATATGAATGGCATATGTATTATTAGTGATGTTACACATTGTCGAGAAAATATCTTAAAAATATAAATATATATGAAAGAATTTAATTAATATATATTTTTTAAATGTAAAGATAAAAATACAAAAAATGAGAAATCAAAATGATTTTACTAAAGAAAAACTTTAGAGTCTGAAGATAAAATTTGAAAAAATTCTATACATTATCCTTGCACCACATAATTACTTTGATTTTTTATTCTTTGATTTTTTTTTTTCTTTAGCAACTATGTGGTTTAGGAAGTTGGAACGATAAATAGAATGATTCCATTAGTTTAATAGAAATAAAATTAAAAAATAAAAATAAGAATATGTATGATATATGATTGTGTAGCAAAACTCTACAATTAATCGTAAAATTTTCCAAGTATTTATTTTCTCAACTTGGTTTATAGTCTTCGTACCGAATTTGGCCCATATTGCCGAATAAAATAATATAAGGCTCAAGCACGCTATCCCAGGAATCCAATGGGTATAGAGACCTATAATCAAGTCGAGTCCAACAAACGCACAAGGAGTGTGTGAGACATTTGGGTAGAGGCGGAGCGAGAGAGAGATAAATAGGAGAGGCTAAATGGCGACCGAGTCCGACTTAGCGATGGAGGCACAGACGGAGGCTGTGACGTCGGAGGAGACAGTGATGAAACAGCCGCACAGGTTGGAGAGAAAGTGGACGTTCTGGTTCGACAACCAATCCAAGCCCAAGCAAGGCGCTGCCTGGGGCACCTCTCTGCGCAAACTCTACACCTTCGACACCGTCGAAGAGTTCTGGTGGTAGACATTCCAACTTCAACCTCTGTATCTGTCTCTCTCTCTTGCTTGCATATGCCTTGATAAAACTTTGATCTTAATCTCCATATCGTGATTTATTATTGATTTGAGCTAATTCTCTTTGTTTTTTCCCGTTTGCTTGCTGAGAAAATTGGGTTGGAAAATTGGGTAAAAATGATCAAATCTTGAGTATTGTGATATGGGTTAATACGGTTTACAAGGACTTGAAAATATTTTGCCTCGAACAACCAAATATATATATATATATTTTTCCTTGGAAAGCCAAATACTTAAAATAGGTGAAGTTTACTGGAGGCTCTTCAATTTCTCATTTCTCATTCAATGGAATTTATTCTTTTTTCAAAGTATTTCTTTTCCCTCATATTTCTCTATAATCGTATGGATGGTTTCTTGCTTCCTTTATGTGTATGTATGTATGTACAAAGATAATATCAAATCAAGAATTTGATTTGATTATTATCCTGATTTGATTTCATAATCATCAAATCAACTGATTTGGTTTTGATAATGATCAAATTAAGAGATTTGATTTTCAATTTACGTTATCGGAACTATGTAGTTTGTCTATACATAGGGACCAATACTTTTTATTCAAACACAATTAAGAATAGAAAAAATTAGCCCTCAAAATTTCTGCTCTCATTATCACTCCCTCGTTTTCTTCTTTCAGTTTCTATTTTGTTATGTATTTTCTATCATGGAATTAGAGCTTTTGGCTAACGCCAGATTCGATCCTATAGATTATTTATTTTAATTTTCTTTCGCTAGCTTTACTTCTCAAATTCTTCATCGTCGTTAAAGTATGTTTTTTCTAAAATCAATGCATTTAAAGTATCTTTATTAGCTGTCTTTTACTTTTTGGGTTTTGGTTTGTTGTGAGTATTGTTTGAAACACCATACCATTCATTTTTTGGATTTTTGATTTTGGTCCGGCCATATGTAGTCCATTGTTGCCTCAATCTTTCAGCCTATTGTTAGCCATTTGTTGGCTTTGGTTGGCCGTTGTCAACCCATTGTTGGCCATAGCTCCAGATTTGATATTCTAGATGCCATTCACTTCATCATCAATGTCACTTTCATAATCTCATCGGCGAACAATCAGTGGATATAAGGGCTACACTCAAATTTCCAACTCAAGATTTCAAAATTCTCAACCTTGAATTTGAGGGAGATGTTGGAGATAATACCAAATAAAAAATTGATTTGATTATTATCCTGATATATTGAATATAATATTAAATAAAGAATTTGATTTGATTTTATAATGATCAAATCAACTGAGTTGATTTTTATAATTATCAAATCAATATCTTTGATTTTTATTATGATGAAGATATTTATCTTATTTTTTCTCTATGTAATTTGCCTATTCATAGGGATTAATGCTTTGTATTCAATTACACATGAAAATAGCAAAGATGTAGCCATCAAAGTCTCTCTCTCTTTCTTTTTCATCTTCTTTTCTATTATATTATATATATTTTCTATCATGATAGAAAATATAAAATAAAATAGAAACTGAAAGAAGAAAATGAGGGGAAGAGAATGAGTTTGAATACAAAGTATTGATCCATATTTATAGGAAAATTACATAGAGATGAGATAAGGTAAATATCTTCATCATAATGAAAATCAAATCTCTAGATTTAATTATGAGAACCAAATTAGTTGATTTGATATTATTTTCAACATCCCCTTAAACTCAAGGTGGAGAACTTTGAAATCTTTAGTTTGAAATTTGAGTGCTGCTTTCATATCCGTTGATTGATCGTTGATGAGATTATGAAAATGACGTTGGTGATGAAGTGACTTGTATCTGGAATATCAAATCTAGAGTTGTGGTCAACAATTGGTTGTTAATGGGCCAAAGTCAACAAAGGGCTAACACCAAAAGATTGATCCGACAATGGGCTACATATGACCTTGGTCAACTATAGGACCAAAATAAAAAAGCCAAAAATGGGTCTGGGGCATTAAACAATGCTCACAACATACCAAAACCCAATGATAAGGGCTCACAGATAATAAAGATACTTCAAATGCATGAATTTGAGACGAAACATGGTTGACGTCGATGAAAATTTTGTGAGAGGTAAAGGCGGAAGAACTTTAAAGGAAATAGTCTTTAGGATCAAGCCTAGCATTAGTCAATGGCTCTGATACCATGATAGAAAATATAATATAATGGAGAAGAAAGAAGGAGCGAGAGACTTTGAGGACTACATCTTTCCTATTCTCAAGTGTAATTGAATACAAAACATTGGTACCTATATATAGGAAAATTACATCGAGATGAGATAAGATAAATGTCTTCATCATAAGCAAAATCAAATATCTTGATTTGATAATTAGAAAAATCAAATCAGTTGATTTAATAATTATGAAATCAAATTAGGATAATAATCAAATCAAATTCTTAATTTGATATCATCTTTTTTTTTTTATATGTAATTTCATCTTCAATATATCAGAATAATAATCAAATCAATTATTGATTTGATATTATCTCCAACTTATATGTATATAGTATCATATTTATTGAACACTGACTTATTAGAAAAAAAATTTCTTGAACACTCAATAAAATTTCCCGTTCCCATGTTATTTAGTTTCTTGATTTTTTTTTTTCGTAGAAAGGAATTGATCAATATAATTTTTCTCCAAAAATAATTTTCCTATTTCTTGACCAAGTTAAAAGTTAAATACCTGATTCTCTTCTTTCAAGTTAAAGCTTCATCACTTTCTGCAGTTTGTATGATCAGATATTCAAGCCAAGCAAGTTCCCTGCAAATGCAGATTTTCACTTGTTCAAAGCTGGGACTGAACCTAAATGGGAAGATCCCGAGTGTGCTAATGGAGGAAAGTGGTCCATTCCCGCCAATAAAAAGGCTAACCTTGATAGCATGTGGCTAGAAACTGTAATTATCTCCCTCTTCCAGTCATTTTCCTTTCGAAAGCTTAATTTGGAATTCATTGGTAACGGGTCATGCTAGTATAGAAATTATGGGAATCATGGTAATTTATGGAGTTTTATTAATCTTATTGGATAGTTGATGGCCTTGATTGGAGAGCAATTTGATGATGCTGATGAGATCTGTGGTGTGGTTGCTAGTGTGCGCCAGAGGCAGGACAAACTTGCGTTATGGACCAAGACAGCCGCAAATGAAGCTGCCCAGGTGTAGTTTCCTTTATATATATTGATTCCAAGAGTTGTTTTTCTATTGTTTTAGTTCTAGGAGGTCATTCCCTTCTCAATTAAATAGATGCCCATGAAGGGAACTTATTTTATTCTTATCTGTCTTTGTTTTCGGGTGGGGTGGATTGTGAGTCTGCATGTTTAAGGAACACCTTGGCACATATGAAGCTTGTTTATTATTATTTTTCCTCTGAGCTGAAAAAGAGATTCGTTCTGCAGATTTATGGTAGTTACTAGTTCTATCTCTCTCTCTCTCTCTGTGTAAAGTTTCATTTTGCTGCCTGGTGTAACCTTGTAAGAGATTCATTCTGCAGATTTATGGTATTTACTCGTTCTATCTCTCTCTCTCTCTGTGTAAAGTTTCATTTTGCTGCCTGGTGTAACCTTGTAAGAGATTTGACGTGCATGACATGTTTCATTCATTTGTGAGTTTTATTTGCTGCCTTCTGATGATAATAGATTCGTGGTATTTCGTACAATGTCTGTATCAACACTTCAGAGTAGTACAGTCTTTATCCTGGCTCCTGCTTTCTGCTTATGTTTAGTTTTTTCTGTTCTGGTTAAAATGTCTTTGTTTTACATGTTTAATTTTACTGAAAATATATATTATGTATTTCATATAATCATGTTTAAAAAAAGATTTGTGTTTATGGTGCTTAAGAAGCAGAACCATGTAATTATTAACTCTTTCTTGAAGGATGGTTTCAGCCTTAAGATCTCCATTTGTTTCTTGTGGGTAGCAGGACAGTTCCTTTCTATCTCCCTGTAAATTGAGAATGAGTATTCTATATAACGTACTGGTTGCCTTACTCATGCAAGACTAGATGGACACTGCACCTTCTTAAGAGTTTTGCCTTACCCGTGCAAAACTGAAGCGAACTTCGCTTCGCTTCAGTTTTCTCCTTAATTGCTCTATTCTTGAACCAAAAAAAGAATGTTTATTTTATGTAGATGAGCATTGGGAGGAAGTGGAGGGATGTCATTGACGTCACTGATAAAATGACTTACAGCTTCCATGTAAGTTCTGTGCAGTGTTATCAAATTGTTAGCATGGATGCCTATTTATATTTAATCTATTGGTATCTCTGACTGGTTTGGTTGTTGCAGGATGATTCTAAAAGGGAGAGATCAGCCAAAGCTCGATACAATCTGTGATTGTGCAATTAATTTGCTGTGCGATTTTCTTCTCTCAGTTGTGGGAGTGATGAAGGCCAATGAAATTGCTTTGATGTTATTTTTGTTAGGATTGTTGGTTATATATTTCCTAAAGTGACCTGTGTTTGAGGGTCGTATATCCCATATGGTTTTTCATATATTGCTCCTTGGGATTACTATATTCACTAATGGCTGTTTTGTCATGCTAGAGACTCAACTTGCGAACGATAATAGAAATTGCGTTTTGCTCTCTTCCTCCTATGATTTAAAAAAAAAAAAAAAAAAAGGAAAACTAAGAGAAAAGCTGACAATTCCTTTCTAGATTTGATGTTGATCAGCATTTTTTATGCATAGATGTCTTTGCTGCTTATGTTATGATATGGGAAGATAAGATAAACTCTGGTATGACTAACATGTAGATCCATGACGCCTAATCCTAAAAGTGTGGGAAATGGAGAGATTCTCTTTATTGATGGATTAATAGTCTGTCAAGGTTATCCTAATACTTCCGATCTTGCCAATTATTTCACAAAGTCGTTTAATTCTAAATCATGGTTCATCCAAATCTTTCAAAACATCCCATACAATGTCTTCGTTTTCAAAGAGGAGCGTGGTATTTCAATCTTATTTTCCATACAATGTTTTGCAAATGGCAGAAGTGGCAGAGGGGTTGGCTGGCGGCTAACTCACAACCCATGTCCCTGCAGTGTCAAGCCTATGGATCTCACTGACTGGTTGGTATGACTAACTGCATTAGTCTTATCGATGAGAATCTGCAGTACAGAGTTTATGCTTCACCCAAAGCTTAAGATATTGCACATTCTTCCAGTTCATAGATACAAAAAAAGGGCTAAAATGTATGCTGAATGTATAGGGTATCAATTCTACTTGTTTCATTTACTATAGACTTAAGCCCTAAAAATGTGATTATATCAGGTCTGATCCAATTAAGGGTCAGTCTGCTCTTGGGGGTTAACCCTCCCACATTGCTGCCTTTATGGGACATTTTTATTCCGACAATCAAAGAAATAATATTACTGCTAACTGAAAAGTGGAATATATGAGGTAGTAATACATGCCAAATCTAAGAAACTATGATCTTAAACCATTCTTTTGGACTGAAGAAAATGCATCTCATGCAAGGAATCCTAGTCGTTCTCCATTCTTTTTGGCCAGTCGGATCAGGCCTTGTCTTTGCTTTGCATCTGCTCCAATTGACTTGCAGAATTCAGTAATCACCTGAAATCGTGTTTTGAAAATTAAGAATAAGCAATAATAATGATATTGGGCATAGCAATAATCCAGCTGCCTTGCAGGAAGTCCATATAATCAGGAATAAAAAGAAAGAAAGAGAATACTACAAAACATCAATGGCAGAAACTGTAAACAGCTCCCTAAATTTGTGGAAGGGTGATAATACCTGCGAGTGCAAAGCAATTGCCTTTCCTCTAAGCTGATTGAATCGCTTCTTGCCGATGATATTACGAGTCACAACAACAATCGGCGCAAAGAGACCCTTTCCTTCATTGACGTTTTTCATCATGGGCCGCGCTCTCACTGGTTTCCCAACTCGAACATGGTTTGGTACTGACTTGGCTAGCATGGCATAATCTTCTCCAGCCATTGAAGTTCTCCAGCTTCCATGGAAGGAGGAACACAAACTTCCCTTCAACCCAGTTGCAGATATCGAAGTAGCCATTGGAAAACACAAACACCCGCAGCAGATTCCCAAAGGTTATCTCAAAGAGAATTGGAGGCAGGCTCTTTTTCCCCTTGCTGGTTAGAACTAAGAACTTGTGATAGATGTTTTACATGGGTTTTATTTGCTTGTGGAGGGAATGTTGTTATGGTGTAATTTTGAGAGCCTTTGCTTTTTTATTGGATGGCATGTGAGAGAGAGCCCAGGAAGCATTAGCAGCCACACATACTGGTGGCTTGGAATCTAGTTTTGAACACAACTGTGACTTGTGTTGCTTATGGTCCCCATTTTATGGGAGATCTGAATCTAGAATTTTATAGTTCTCTCTTTGGGCCCCGCCCCCCCATCTGCCACCCTTTTACAAGCCGTTCAAAATCAATTAGGAAGCATTTCGATGCTTAAATATTCAGCAAGAAAGAGTAGAACATTTTTTTTTTTTTTTTAAATATTGGACGATGCAAAATGGAGGACGAATTCAATATTTCTACCTCACTGTTGCAATGAGTTAGGTAGCCATTTCAAAGATTCATTTCACATCCCTAGTTCCTACCACTTGCATGTGAAGAACATGTTGGGAGATTGTTAGATTTGCCCCTTTTGTGAATCCCACATCGGTGGGAGAAAAGTAAAGAGGAGTCCTCAAGGCCTATAAATAAGATGCTTGACCTCTTAGCCAATTACACCAAGTCATAAGCTTAATTAGTAATTTGTGACTCTAGTAAAATTCCTTTATTAACTTATGACTTGGTGTAATTAACTAAGAGGCCAAACACTCTATTTATAGGCCTCCTCCTCACTTTTCTCCCACCGATGTGGGATTCACAAAAGGAGCAGATTTTAAGGCCTATAAATAGGGTGCTTGACCTCTTAGTTAATTATACCAAGTCATAAGCTAATAGATGAATTTTACTAAAGTCGCAAAATACTAATTAAGCTTATGACTTGATGTAATTAATCAAGAGGCCAAGCACCCTATTTATAGGCTTTGAGGCCTCCTCTTCACACTTCTCCCACCGATGTGGGATTCAGAAAAGGAGCAAATCCAACAATCTTTACCTTGCGACTTTGGCTGATCCCACAGCCACGCTCCACCGCAATGAAGATATTCATAGCTTCCGCTATCATGCTCCACCATAAAAGCATACCCACTGAGAATAAACCAATTTCAAGTATTTCAATTTCGGCCCAAGTCGAAAATAACCTTGCTGAAAATTATGGTGCAACTTCCATGTTTGGCTTTCCTGGAAGTTCATCAGCCATTGACATGAATTTCCACCACATACACTACATTAATGCCAAACCAATGCCTGTGTGCAAACTTGTGAACCCGCTAACATTAATACATCCTCTATCATGACAACTTTAAGAATTAGCGACATGTCATGAGGATGTACATGTCCTTTTTCAAAAGACATTATCTTCCATGAAGAGAGATAACATTAGTTTCATTATTAGTATCTCTATTTATTGACTTGGAGCCACTTGTCGAACCCAATGTTTTGAATACCGTACCGGTCAAAACACTGGAACGAAATATTTCGGTATCGGTACCGTTTCGGGATAGTCGATATATGAATAAATTATATATAAATATATATATAAATTATAAATAGCTTAGTTCTGAATTGAGTGTCAAAAAATAAGCTTATAGTTTGAAAAAATGAAAAAAAAAGAAAATTTGAAGGCCGAAATATCGGCCGGTTCAAAACGTATATAGTATCTATACCGGCCCAGCGGCTGGTACGGAAAATTTTGACCTTATCGACCGGTACGGTACGAAATTGAAAATAATGGTCGAACCTGCTCCTGCTCTTGGATAATTTTTCTTAACGTGCCCAGATTGTCCACACTCCCAACAGACTGCTTTCATCTTCATGGAGTTTTTCTTCTTCCTATTACCAGTTACTACCAATGCTAAGTTCGTAGGTGGACCATTTCTTCCACCACCTAGTCTTTTCTCTTCAGAAAAGAGTTTACTGGTAATATTTGAAAAAATTATTTTCTCCTTACTATGTATCAAAATAGGCTTTACATGCTCATAGGAGGTGGAAGAGACCAGATAAGCCTCAAGGCTTGATCCTCATCATCAATTTTAACTATAATAGATTCTAGCTCAGAGACAATGCCATTGAGAACACTTAAATAATCTGAAATAGTCGTATATTCACTCATCTGTAGTGTATAAAACTGCTCCTTCAGGTACACCCGATTCGAGACGCCCTTTGTCTAATACAACTCTTCGAGCTTTTCCCAGAGTTCCTTTGTCGTAGATATTCCATATACATTTGCAAGAGCATTCTTGGCCAGGCACAGACATATCGCACTGTTACTCTCAAATCCAGATCTTTCCAATTTTCATCGCTCATTACAGATCTGCTCTTGGTTTCACTAGTCACGCCAGTATCATTGCTAACTTCAGAGGTTGGTCTGCCTTTCAACCCCTTGTGTAATCCTGATTGAATCAAAACATCCTTGACTTGAACTTGCTACAAGCCAAAATTGATTCTCCCATCAAATTTCTCCACCTCAAATCTGATAGGATTTGTAGCCTTATTTCCTGACATTGCCTCGATGAATTTTATCGTAGAAATGAATGGTACTCACTAAGTAAATTCTCAAGAAAGATTGGAGGGTCACAATGGACACACTTTAAATTTTCAATCTCCAAGACAGAACCTCCTTAGACAGTACGAATCCACTCTATCACACCAAAGCTCCACACACCAAAAAGAACCTAGTGGCACTGATACCACTTCTTGGGAAATTGGGCATCCCAAATTCACCCTCCTAGGATTCACCCTTTGATGAAATATGAAGAAAAACAGAGAAATAATAACAACACAAGAATTTACGTGAAAACTCTCAAATAGGAGAAAAACCATCAGACCTAGAGAAGAAAATTATTACAATCACATAATTTTTCTCCTCATCCCAAATGACACCTACAAAGCTGCCCCACTAGCAAAACTTTAACTCTTACCTCTTTCATTTTACAAGAAAAGGCTAATAGAAGAATTTTACTAGAGTCACAAATTACTAATTAAGCTTATGACTTGATGTAATTAACTAAGAGGCCAATCATCCTATTTATAGGCCTTGAGGCCTCCTCCTCACTTTTCTCCCACCGATGTGGGATTCACAATAGGAGCAAATCCAATAGAACATGCTTGTAAGCTGCCATTAACGAAGTCTGCAATGTGCCAATGAAGAAAGTACTAGCTTTCAACCTTTGATGAGTGTGACATTGGAAGGTTCTTAGAATAGCTAGTTTTGATTTTGTTTCTATTTGGTCACTTAGAAAAAATTCCTGTCTCATAAGCATGTTCCTCCCCCAGTTTTTATTTTGGCTTTGGGATTAAGAATAAGAGGAAAAATGTTTTTCAGTTTTTAAGAAATTATGTTTTTTGGGAACTTGTTGGCCTAGGAGGTTATTACAATTTTTGGGGACTAAAGTTTTTTTTTTTTTTTTTAAGAACTAATAAACCTAATTTAAAAAGTGATACAAGAAAGGGAAATTATAGTTCACATGACACATGAGAAGCCTTTGAATTAATGTTTAAATTGAATTATTAAGGAGTGGTATACATTATGATTTTAAAATCACGTGAAACTGCATTGTGAAGTCTCGAACCAGGCGGTAATCGAGGCGGCCTCGTTTAGGGGGAGAGGGCGACTGGCAGTGGGGATTGGGAGGCAGAGGCTCTCCTGCTTACTATGAGGGAACAATCTATTCTTCAGCTTTTGATTTTAACACACCACCCACACTTGCCATGCTAGCAAGGTGGAAAAGACAAAAAAACTCACACTTTGAAAAATGAAAAATTGTTTATCTTCTCCTTTGCCCATTATGCTTTTTGGCCAAGGAATTACAACAAGCAATTTGTTTCGATACTGATATGTACATTGAGCTTAACAAATTAAATTAAATGAAGCACAAATGCAATGCAGAAAATTTGAAACTAGGGAACCCAAAGTTTTTGTTGTCCTTATAAGAGGAATAAAACCATAACAAAAGTCTCATTTTGTGGAAAAGAATAAATCAAACATGACCACAAACAACACAAATAAATGCCTTCAATTCAAAAATAAACAAACAAATTAAAAACACAAACAGATAAACTTACAAAATTTTGAATCTAACAAGTTAAATACACAAACAGATAAATGCATAAAAATTTTATTACATACACAAACAAACTAAAAATACAAATAGATACAAAACTTTGCAAAATCTTCAAAATGCAAATATAAAAAATTTTAAAATACAAAGTTGATATAGTGGATGGAAGGCATAGCTTCGGTTAAACCTTTAGCTTCAGCTTTACTTCACATTGGTAGGAAAGGAAATGCATAGCTTCGATTTCAACACGGAAGGAAGGAAGGAAGGAAACTTTTGTCACATGCTTAACGAACACTTGCCATATTTACAAGGGATTGGAAGAAAAATCTAATTTGGAGGCAAACTCCGTCTGATTTATTCTCCTCCCTCTTTCTTGAGAAAAAATATTATTATTATTTTTTAAAAAAAAAATTGATGTTTTCATATTTTTGAAGTTTTTTCAGGTTTTAAATGCGAATTTATTTTGTGTTTTACATTTTAACGTTGTTCTTTTGTTTTCTTTAATTTTGGGTTTCGTTTTTCTTAACCAAAATAAGAATTGGAAACAGAAAACAAAAGGTCAACCACCCACTCTCCTGATCGATCGTCAGCTCCTCAACGCGTAACAAAGAAATTGCAATGGTGTATTCGATTGCCTCGTGGCTTCGAGAAAGAAAGGAAAAACCAGAGGAAAAATAAACGAGAAAAACAGTAGCACATACACAAATGGCATCACTGGCATCCCATTTCTCGGCCTTCCTCCTCCTCTTCCCCGTAGGCCTCCGCCGCCTCCACTTCTCCTCCTCTCTCTACCTCAAAAACCCATCTCTCTACCGCTCCAAAACGTGGTATTTCTCCGAACCCAGATGGAAAAACCTCGATTTCTACACACTCATCATCGCCCTCCCCATTGCCTCCTTCTGCGAAATCTTCATCTTCTTGACCTTCTCCGGTCACCCCACCTACCGATTTCCATTTTTCCAGCAATCAGTGACACTTTTTCTATTCTGGGCATTGATCATTCTCGTCATTATCCGTGAATACACAGACCCTTTGCTTATAAATGAAGGTTTTGTATTCTTATTCGCTGGAGTTTCGTTTCTTGTCGAATATTCAGTGATCGGGAAGGGAATTGCGGGTGTCTCTGGCGCTGTGTATGATTTGTTAGGTGCGTTGACTATCCTTTGTGCAGGTTCTTCCTTGTATTTATCGGTCAACCCTTCGGCGTTCTTCGCCGAGTTTTTGTTATCATCAGGATTGGTTTTCAAGGGCACTTGGGTGTTACAGACCGGCTTGTCTTTGTACACCGATGTATTTGGTTTAAAAGGGTGCAAAAAAATATCGGTATTGTCGGCTCAGGGGAATACTGATGTGCAATGTGATCTTCAGGAGGATAGGTTAAGGGGTGTTGCTCTGATGAATTTGCTATTTACTGGGCATGCAATCCTGGTCTTGGCTGTTAGCATTGTGTTGTTTGGGTTGCTATCGAGTAACCGGACTTTGAGGTGTGGCGAGGCAAGCGGGCCGTTACTAATGGAGCTCGAGTGCGAGACAATGTCGATGCGTACACATCCCGAGCTTGAGATGGACTGAGATATATGGTCTTTTTTGCTGTTTTTAGGTGCAAAAGAATTGGTCTAATGGGGGGGGGTTAGGGCCTGTTCATTCTCTACAGGTAGGCATTGTTCAATCTTCTGTTTACTTATTATTGGCACATAGAATTTTCTTGTCTTGTCCATTTAGAATTTTCTTGTCTTGTCCATTTCTCACGAAAAGGCAATTGATATTTACCATAAATAGCAGTTATAGTTTTGAATAATGTTAGTTGCAATACGATTGTTGCAATACGATTGTTGCAGACTCATTGAGTTGCATTGAGTTTTTCAGTATGTGCATATTCATGATGACGGGTCATGTACATACAATTGAAGGAAGGTTCAGGACAAGAACGACATAGGTTGCCTAAAGGCAGGAACTATTGTTCGGCCCCAAACCTGACTTTATGCTTAAACCCTGATTGTTATTAAATTTGTCTTGTGAACCTGATGAAAATCGTATGCTGTGAGTGTGTGTTGCCAGGATCGATATCCACATCCACTAGAATGTTTGCCTTTTTGTTTCCAAAAGCTTCTCGCTTTTGTGTGACACTAAAAAAGGGGCCATGCTTGTCCAATTTCATATATATGGTGCTGGATGCAATAGCCTTTGCCACTAGAGCACGAGAACAGAGCTATCTATAGGGTTTTTTTTATTTTTTATTTTTTGTGTGTGTGTGAATAAATCTGATCCTTTGTCTTTTTAAAAATTATGTATTAAAAAAAAAAACTAAAATTATATAAGTTTCCATCAAAGATTTTTTTCCCCTTTTTTGCTAGAAACATCTTTTAGGATATGTTACTTGTTGGAGCTTATAGAGACTTAGGAGTGGTTTGGATTCAGAGATGAGTTGAGATGGGTTGAGATGGTTTGTAAATAGTAGAATAAAAGTTGAATTATTTATTATATTTTGTGTGAGGATTTGGGAAAGCTGTTTTGGGATTTGAAAAAGTTGAATTATTTATTATATTTTGTGAGGAAATTTGAAAATGTTGTAATGATGAGATGAGATGAGTTGAAGTGGATTTTGAATGCAAACGAAGCTTAAAAACTAGCATATGTGTGGAAGAGACCCAATTCTGCCTCACCTGCGCTAGGACATGCTACATCTTAAAAATTAAGATTGGATAGGTTCTGCAAGGGTTGGTGTTTTTAAACCTAAAAATTTGGTTTTGGATATTTCTAATTTAACTAAAAGCATGTAAATCACATCACTAACATGGAGGTTATTCTTTTAGCATATCATGAGAAATTGGTATGGATTTTCATTTCCACTTTTCACTATTTCTCATTTTACTTCTCCATTAACTTAATGTAATGTTGTCTTGAGATTATAGGGAGTTCATTTTCATTCTCTTGGTAATTTGTGTAGAGAAGCGCATGGATGAACATAACTGTCAATTATAAAGCCAAATTTACATTCTTTCTTGTCCTGCTAATTATATGTTACGGAAACATTCTGGAAACAATTGGGTAAAGTATTAAGAAGGCGGTGAGAGTTTGGAAGATGCTACCTCTTTGTCTTATGTGGTGCATATGGATTGAAAGAAATGGGAGATGCTTCGAAGATAAAGAACGCTCATTGGGAGATCTTGGGGATTTTTCTTGAGTACTTTGAGTTCTTGGGTTAAAGTGTTTGTAATGGAGGATAGTTTTCTGCACTTGTTTTAGTTTTCTGGCGTTTAGTTTCTATTCGTTTGTGGAAGTTGTAGGTGTTTCCTTTGTATACGTCTTGTGTTCTTGGGCTTATGCCTATTACTTGAATAAATTATTACTTATAAAAAAAAAACATTCTGGAAACAAACTGAAATCTGAAATTATGACTCGTGTTGCAATTTGGGTGTCGGAGTTGAGAGCAAAGACATGATTTGAAGTAAATTTTGGTCGCACAAGATTCAGTTGATTTTAGATTGTGCAATGCTTCGTGTAGGCTATGTATACTGTTAAGTCTAAAATTGTGTTAGTATATTCTGTGGATAAAGCACTAGTAGATGTTAAGTTTAAGTCAAAACCTATTGAGTTATGTCACCCAAAGATTGAAGACATATTTCTCATTCTCTTGAAGACAACAATAAGGGGACGTTTGGACACAGATATGAGACATGAAATTCTCAAAATTTTCAAAACTTCTCATAATTTAATTCCCAAACATCACTCAAACACAAAGCACTTCAATTTCAAATCTCCAACTTTTTCGTCTAATCATTATTCAAACACAAAAACCAATACAACTTTTTCAAACTTCAAAACAAAGCATAAAACTCAATACAACTTTTACAAACTTCAAAACAAAAATAATATTAAAAATTATATTCAAACAATTTTTTAACTTTATAATATTTTTATTCAACTTTTTTCTCATTTCTTCCCAAAACCCAATAAAACATCTTAACTCGAATCATTTCACCAATATTCATAGAATTTTGAGATACTACAAGTGTCCAAACGAGCCCTAAGACTAGTGTATTAATTTCAATCATTTAGGATTGTAAGTGAGGTTGGGAACAAGAAAATTAACCTTAGGAGGTTAAGATGGACGACTACCCATAACCTAGAATTCTGTCACAAAACATTTTTTTCATTTGAGAACTTCGTATTACCGCCTGCACTGCAGATGTCTGTGCAATAACCTTTACAGCGTCAGGCACAATAAAACATGTATAAATTTCAATTATTCCAGTCTTAGCTTAAGCACTCAGTCTTAGCTTAAGCATTTTGCTAATTCTTCCCATATTAATTTGTTACTGAATAACCATTCACTTGCAGAAAGGAAATGATTTATTTTAAGTAGGCGTCAAATACTTAAAGATCGTATAGGTTTTTAAACAGAAGTATGTATCTCGTTCTAGTTTCTTCCTGCTAACATGCATGTGACTGTATCATTGTTTCTTGTATTTTACAAGGAGATTATGTCGGTTTGCTTCTAGTGGATCAGTATTTTTGGATGCTAAGAATTGTCTACCCAATCCTGAAATAGCAAGATTGGCATGATAAGCAAGCATATAATCATATGATATTTTCTTGGAGCTTTAAATTTTTCTACTTGATGCATATGGAGGTGTGTGCTCTTTCTTGTTTTGTCTTAGATTTTGTTTTATGATGTATTCCCTCAATTCAGATATACCGGCCAGTTTAGATATACTAGCCCGTTTATTTATCTTCTAACCAGTTTATTTATCTTCTAATTATTTTAAGCTCATCCGAATATTTTATAACCCACTTCATCATATCCTCTCTGTTAACCTGTCCAAATGCTACTATATACCTTTTTGTGAAAATATCTTCTAGTTTGACTAGTAGCATGGCATTTTTTCTTTGTGCTCTGCATGTTTGCTAAGATAATTAATAAGTGGGAAACAAAGCCACAGAAAATGCATATTAGAGTAAGCTGGTATCCTTCTTTTGCTGGTTCAACAATGTCCACATCATCAGAACTAGTTCCCTATACCATGTCAATAGTGTAATGGAAAGCCCATCTGATAGCAGGGCACCTTTAGACAGAAAATGGGGTGGATATTGACAAGTAGGTATGGTGTGGATCTGGTGCTGAAGACTGTTAAATATTATTTGTCAGAACTTCAAAAGCCCATTTACTTGCCAGCTGACAACACTAACGAAAATAACACAATTTTTTCACTGCAAAACATGCCTCTTCTCCCACTTAAATCGGTTTCTGAAAATCACAATTCAAATCCTAACCTTTGCTCTAGGATGTAGTTTGTATTACTGGCTTCATACATCACGAGACGGTCCTGTTAAACCTCAATACTCGAGTGATCTGCGGAGTAGAAAAGTCTCGACTTCTGAAATCGGATTCATGATGAAATACCATGTCCTTGTTAAGATGTATAATAAAATTGTTTAGTGATTTCTGCACACTGTCGCAAAGGTTCTAATTAAGCTCACCAATCAACATGAAGTTTGGCAATTAGAATTTCCAGGTTTGATGCCACGTGATGATGATTCCAATGTAGCATTTCGTGGCTACAATGAGTAATTCTTTTGTTTGTTTCATTGATGTGCCACACCGTCGCTCCTTTCATAGCATAGAGTTCTGTGGTTTGCCAGTAGACTAAGAAATATTTTTTGTACCGTGATATGGCTTACCACTCACTGCAACTCCTATAGATTAGCTCAAATGGTAATGACTTTGGGCTTGATCCCCTAGGTTTAAGGTTCAAACTCTTGGGTGGTAAACTGCAAACAATTGTTAGAAGTTATGTCCCATTAGTGAAAAGCCAAAAGCCGATGGTTTATTTGATCACTGTAAATGTGGGTGCGGTATACAGGTCTGAGATTTATTCAGGTTAAGGAAAAGACATGCTTCTTTACGTGATCATCGAGTAATGTTATATATAGGTGTGGAGTGCGCAAGCACCGTACAATCATTTTGAAAAAGAGTGGAGTCCACTATTAAAAAATTAATTTTTTTCATATGGGTTCTATATTTACTCACTTTTTTCAAAGAAATTATACGGTACTTACGTAGCCCATGACTACAAATATCATTTTTCTTGGAAGAATATGTAGGCTGTAGCCATCAACTATTATGATAATGGAAGCATACAGCTTCTTCCCAACTCCTACCAATAAATTAATGGAGGATATTCCATTGCTTGTCCACATGGAAAGCACATCTTTCTGTCTGCCAGATTTCCCCTGCAATCATAATTTCCTACAGCTCCCACGTTTAGAAGGGCAATTTTCTATCATAATGAGTGATATTTTTTTTAAGATCGTTCATTTCCGGTGTCACCTTTTCCTAGTGAAGATCTGAACTTGAATTATGCTTCCTAAACTTGCTGGTGATTTGATTGTGAATGACATTTTCGCGGTGAGTGAAATTATTATCGACCCAAGGTTAAGGAAGTTGGTGACCTGTTGACAGGGAAGATTTCAATTCTTGTGTTTCAGCAATAGTATATTGTTCTACGGAACTAAGTTTCAAAATATGGAAGAAAGAGGTATTTTCACGACTCCACCACCCAGTCAATATGAGAACAGTATGAATGTCATGTCCAGTTATTGACTTTATGTAAGCATCTCCCAATGATTTAAAGCAATAAATTAGGTTGAATAATCAAGGCTAAAGGTATTTATATCGGCTGTTATTAAGCAGTAATATTTATTTCGGAATCATTGTATCTCAGATATCAAGCATGATGCAGCCTATCTGAGTTCTCTGTTTATCTTAGATATTAATCATTGGGGGCGGTGGGGATGGATTTCTGCACGTTATTTCAATGCAGAGGAAACTCGATATCAAAATTAGTAAACATGTACGATCGAGCAACAGTACTGATCTACAAAATTCTCGAGTTCTTATCTGAATTTGAAAATCACAAGTGATAGAAAAATAGACAGAAAATGAGTTGTACAATATTTATTTATCTCTTTTAAAAAAGTCTAAAAAGTTATGCAAAATAGAAAAAATCTTGATCCTAATAAGACTAGTCCACTTTACTGAGAAGTGAGGACCATAGAAGGCACCAAGAGCTCCACTAACCAACACCTTTTTCAGCCTCTTTCGGCTGGAAAACAGACAATTGGGCTAATCTTTAGTAGCCTTCAGTGCCGGAGACGCTCTTTCAAAAATTTCCATAATCAGAAATGCCCGACTCTTTCTATCTCTCCAGAAATGGGTGAAAGTGGAAGTAAACTGAAAGAATATTGCAAATATTCTTTCTATTTTTTGGGGTTCTTGAACATTGAGTAAGTTCGATGTTGGCGATCATGTTTTAGCAACATTTGAATTGAAGCAAGTAGGTAGCTAGTTGCATCTTATTTTTTGGGTCACTGTATAGAGACCAATATTTTCAGGAACATGCATTGATTCGGAGTTGATTTGCAGAGCGTGACATTTTTTTTTTTTTTTTTTTTGTCTACTTCATACATTGTTTCATCATGAAATATGAACATCATCGCTGGAAGGAAAATAACCACTCAAAAGACAACGAGACATTTCGTGTCATCTTCGTACTTTTGTCCAGAATTATTTCCAAACACGTTCCAATCTTTCATTTGGAAACGTCTTTGTCGAAGTACGCAAAAGGACACTTTTTTTTTTTTTGAAAGGAATGATATTGATGAATGAGTAAATATCGTGCATTTATTTAAAAATAAAAAATAAACATAAATTTTATATAAAAAAAATTAATTTTTTAATAATAAATTTTAATTTAAAAAAAAAAATATACGACACTTGTACAACTCATAACTAATTAGATTACTATATCTAGTCATGTGAAGATCCCGACAACCTCTAGAAAAAGCAATTCGGGATTTGAATGAGCGTCTCTCCTTGTGAAGTTTGCCTTTTTTCCAACAAGAGAAAGGAAGAAGTTAATTGATTCCTATGCTGCATTTTAGAATGCACCTAACCAATAAAACAAGCTGGGAATTGGTCCACAAGCAAGGTAAGTAGGTCCTTCACCATTCGGGTTCGGACCAAAAAGACCTAAAAATGTAATATCCCTTATCTCGGATTAGGACGAGACTATAAGTCTTCACTTGTGTCTATTATCTCTATGATTTAGGGCTAATTTGGGTGGCAGAGAATACTCTATTACTATTTATTATTTTATTATTTATTATTATTTAATATTTTATTATTATTTTTTTATTACTATCCATAAAATATCTAAAATTAATACTCCACTATTCAAACGCAATTTAAATATGCTCACCCGACAGACTACGTACAAGGAACGTAGTTCTCTTAAAAAGATAGAATATTTGTGCGTAAGGCCTAGGATTGTTGTTCAATATTGGAGCGCCGCTGAATAGTAATAATATAATATAATTTAAAAAAAAAAAAGAGAGCTTAGTTTTGTTGGAATTGAAAAACAAACATAAATATCAGGTTGACCAATGCAAAAGAATGAATAAATAATAAGATTTATAAAATAATTAGTAACGTGGCAAAGACATTGCTTCAACTCTTAAATATCTTATATATATATATATATATATATATATAATAGGTCATACTAGGTTCGTAATTATTGTCTATTTTTTTTTATTGAATTAAAAAATATTAATTTTCCCACATTCTTACTAAATATTTAAAATAAGTTCACAATATCTCAAACTATTTTATTGTTCTAAGAGATAATTCAAAACCATTTTTCAAAGCAATAAAATAACATGATATTATATATAGATAGATGCGTGTGATATGATCTGATTCCATATTTTCCTGATCATGAAAAGCAGCACTGTAGAAATATTATAATAATATAATATAATTTAAACTACTAAAGACTTAAGGGTGAATTTGGATAGACAGATGAGACGAGATGAAATGTTTTATTAAAAATTGAATAAAATATTATTATAATATAATTTTTTAGTATTATTTTTATTTTAAAATTCAAAAAAATTGTATTATTTATTATATTTTTATATAAAAATTTTAAAAAATTATATTAATAAAATAAAATGAGATAATATGAGAATATTTAGTACATCCAAACCCACATTTTAAATGCAACAAAGATTTAAGAACCCACCTGCAATAAGCTTGCATACAACGTGAATGGTGCTATGAGAAACGTACGTACAAGCTGATCATAAATCATTCTCCAATAATTTACTTTATTGGAGAATGATTTATTTTTATTTTTTCTCTCTCCTTTGGTAAAGAGAAAAGGTTAATTTCTTTGTGTTTGATAATTTACTCATAATCTATTAGTTTAATTAATAACCCTATATATATATATTTATATATATGAGTCCTCATTTCTTGATGATCACCACTAGCACTCGTTTAGATTCGAAATTCACTTTAACTCATTTCATCTCATCATTATAATTTTTTTCAAATTTTCACACAAAATTTAATAAACAATTTAATTTTTTTAAATCTCAAAACAATAACAATATTAAAAATAATATTCTAAAAATATTTTATTTAACTCATTTAAAATCATTTCAACTCATATTTAAATCAAACGGCACGTCTCTATCCTTAATTCCTAATTATGAGAAGGAAACGCTATTACTAGCTAGGTCCAATTTTTATTTACACCACAAAGAAAAGTACAGTTAGAGCTCATGAAAATTATGCACAATTGAAGATAAGGTTTAAACATATTATACCTCAATTTCAATACCAACAATTTTTCCACGAGTTACTCTATCAATCCGAGCTCGTCTCCACACGGTTTGTTGAGTATACTTGGTAAATAATTTAGAGTAACACTCAAATGTCCACAGTCTAGATGTCTTTTATGAAGAGAACTAGTTTTGAAAGGGAGATTTGTTTTATGTGATATATTTTTTAGAGGTACTATTTGATTTCTATCCGCAATCCACAATTGAACCGTAACGGCGGGCTATTAAAATTCATGAAGTGGTTGTTACTTAAATTTAAGTGTGACACCGGATCGTAACGTCATGCATTACTACCTCTTGATGAAGATGAAGGGGTTGCCCACTATGAGAACACTTTTATTCAAGTATGAATCACCATTTTCAAATGCATGTATCAATCAGTACACTTGAAATTTCACTAATATCAAATTCTAAACCTAACAATGTGCATGTTAATAGTAACATCATGTCCATTTAAGGTATCTTGATTTAATAATAACTTATATAATAAGGAATCATAGTAAAATCACATAAGCATATCATGATCATGTACTCGACACAGAATTTTATTAAAAAAAATTAAAATACTAACATTTTTTAATATTATAAAATCCGTGTTGAGTTTATAAAAAGAAATATTGCAAATAGTTTTTTTTTTGTAAATACACGTGTCATGCACAGACTTTAAGACTTTAATGAAATGAATATTAAATTATTCTTAGATTAGTATTAAACAAGAATAGAATCATCCAATTTCGTAAAGAGCCTGTCACGATCCATTACAGTAACCCCCACCCTGAAAATCCACTGTCATACTGTTACAACGATAATAACTAACGGTAAGCCAATCCTAGCCGTCTATCAGAAATATTCCCCCGACACACTATGATCTATTCCAATTTTGACTACAGCATAAATCTTTTTTCCTTTTTTTTTTTTTTCACTCCATATCCAATCAGAAAAGTAAACGCTCTCTATTTTCTTCCCATTTCAGATTAATAGCAATAATAAATGGAGTATTATCCCTCAAATTTTGAGGGGATTCTTTTTTCTTAATCCAATCGAGTTGTTAGTTTCTGAGAGCTGTCTGATCTGTCCTCCTACTCCTGGAAATCAAACTATATCGTTTGTTAGTTGTATTCGCACCAAAATCGTTACGAAACCATAAGTTTCCGTTAGTTTCTCGCGAATATCTCCCCTCGCTCACCCAATGATGGTTTTACTATTATCTCCTTAAGTTCAAATGTCATCAGTTTTCTCATTTACTCATTCTTTGATTTTGTCATTGCAAACTAAAGCTAGGATGAGCGTTGACCCCGTTTCTGCATTGGCAAACAGCTGTAGTTTATAGCCAGAATCACCTCCAAAATTTTCGATTTTCGGGCTACGGTTTGTGGATTATTGATTCTCAGGCAATTGGGTGTATTGGGTTTCTGCTGAATTGCGGAAATTCTCTGAACTTTCGATCAGGGATTCGTTCTCTGTTCTGCTTTTATCGGAGCTAATTAGGGAAGAATTTGGTTTCTTGGTCTTGAGGATTGTATTATTCTTTTGATGGAGACGGACGCTAAGGTTGTTAGTGGCTCTAAAAGTAAGGCGCTAGGTGTTACAGACCTGCCGAAGGTTGAGGATCACCGTGTTAATGGAGAGGAGGATAGTGAGTCTAATTCGTTGTTGCCGCCTAGGCGAGGTGGAATGTCGAGAAAGTCGGAGAAGACGCGGCTGAAGGTGCAGTGGAACGATAAGAATGGGAATAAACTCGCTGAGGTGATGGAATTCTATCCGAGGTAATATACACGGAGTCGTATACTTCAATATGTGTTTTTGGACAAAGTTTAATAATGTCTTAGTTGTTGTTAATGATTCAGCTTGCTTGTTTGAGTATTGAATGTTTTGGTTTGGAAACTTACAGTAGCTAACTAGGGGTGTAACTTAAAGATTCTATGAGCAACAGAGCTTCAGATGAAGAGAAAGGTAATGCCATTGATGTGTGATGATGGCTTTATGGCTAGGAAAAAAAACAATAATTTGGTTTGATTTGGGTTGATGAATTGTTGTATGAGCAAAGCTTGATTTGTTTTGGTTACATGTTGTCGCTTCCTACTTCCTAGTCTGCTCTAATAATGGCAGGATCAACCAAACAACAGGACGAGCTAGGGCTGGGATCATACTTGATCAATTGGTATAAAACACAAATGGTCAGGAGAAAAACCCCTAGTCTTTAAACCAAGTCTTGATGTTGCATCATGTTTTATCGAATACAAAGTTGGAAGTTCATAATTAAATATTTGTTCTCACTGTATATAATCGGATATAAAACCAACCCTGGCACTTTGAATTAATGATCCATGGAAATTAAGAAGTTTGTTTCGTTTTAAACTACACAAGGCAGGACATTCTCTGTAGTCTGATCTAGAGAACATATGACATTTTGGGGCATTTTGTAGAAAGATAGAAGCTCACTTGAGTATATCAAGATGGAGTTGTTTGGGCTGTAAAAGGTGGGGCAAGAATTGAGTGTTATGTAGGGCAAAAAAGAGATGCATCAGGCTTTCTGAGATTCATGGATTTTACTTTGGCCTTTTATCGAACTTGTCAATTGTCACTATTGTTGATTCTTTCCTCACACTACCATAGCTTTGTGGTTTTTGAAGAGAATAATTTGCAAATTGGTGAATTGGAAAGCTGTACAAAACGTTGTTTGAGCGAGCATAGTAGTAACCTTTGACCATTGCTATCTGATTCTACCAAGCAAGGGTGTCAAAGGATATATGCGTCTCGTACTAAAATACATTTTCAGAACATGAAGTTGATGAAGTTGAAATTTCTAGTACTTGGTTGGACTGGTTTTATCATCCTCCACTTTTCTCTGCACTTGATTCTTTGTGTGAGATGGTGGATTTTGCTATTAGAAAGGCTAAAGCAGATGTGACATAAGTTTTGACCGAAATAGAAATTATTGTCATTTTTCTATTATTTTGTATTTTGGACTGCCCAATGTACAACTGTTACCTTATAATGATGGAATAAACATCCACTTTTTTAAATCATGAAGAGTTACGTTCTGAAGGACCAAATATAAAAGTTCATGTTTTCCTGATTGACCAGAAATAAAGTTTGTCACATGCTAACCTTCACATCTCTAGCATGTAATAATTGCTACTCAAAAGCACTTTTGAAACATTTGATTGAAAATTTACCTTGGTTTATCACACTCTACGTCAGTAATCCATAGATGAGATAAATGGAATTCTTTTCAATTCTTTAGTTTGATCCACTGCTTTCAGAGGTGATTTAGTATATGCATCCTAACATGTTATAGTTGTTTCTGCAAGATACTGATGAAAAACAATTCATTAAAAACAGCCCTTCAGTTAGCCCATACCTCTTTTCTTTTGATCTCAGAGAAGATTTTTTATTTTTTTATTTTCCGCTGCTTCATCGCCTTAAGAACTAAATTAGAAGTAGGCAGTATCTATGCCCTACGGACTCCAGTTTTAATTCTGAAAGAAAATCATGACATATGCGATTGGCCATAAATGCTTGTTTTGATTATATTAGTTTTTAATTATCTCTCATTCCTTGTCCCCTCTTGTTCCTGCAGTGATGCAAGTGACTCTGATGATGAGGATTCGGATTCTTGCATCTGTACCATAATGTAGATATCATTCAGTGCACCATTATCAAAACAATCTGCTGGATAAATTATTGGGAGCATGCATCCTCTCCAACTTTGATGATTATAGAGCAAATTGGCTTCCTCTCATCTCATCTTGCTGTTGGAAGGATAGATCAAAAGGTCCAAAGCTGCAGAGTCTCATGTTTGGCATGATTCGTTTGCTATTCATCAAAGCAAAGTCTAAGACCCTTCCTTAGGCGAGATTTTGGTGAGTTTCATAGAATCATATGCAAACTCTTTTGACAATGAATCTCGTTCCCATTACAAAATATGATGAGGATGATATCTATAATGCTTTCAGTGGCTTGCCATTTATTCAATGAAATCAAGCTTTTTGATGTGTTGCCACATACATTTATTATATTGTAGAATATACAGCCGAAAGAAATATTCATATAATTATCAGGTTAATGAAATGGCAGATACCTCAATTTTATCTACTTCTTTTCCTCGGCATTTAAATTCTTCATGATGCAATGCTTGATTATCACCACGTCTACAAAATTAATCTGCCGAGACAGTTTTATTTTTAACCAGCATCTCTTGGTGCATTTAACGTGCTAAATACCTTAGAACATGTGTTATACGTGCGAGTTCTTCAGTCAATGTGGCTTGGAACATGTGTTAAAATGAGTTAAATTGTAGCTATAGATAGTGTATGTCAATTATTTTCTAATTTAGACTCATGAACTTCCATAATTTTAAATGCATCAATTTTACTTCTTTAGCATGCCCAGAATCAATCATATCCCATGCGTATACTTACTGTCTACATCTTGGAATATATACCTTGTCTGCTCCATAACTTAAACATTTCCTTCACTATATGCTCCATAATTAGTCATACAGAATTTAATACCTGCATCCACATGGTCCACTTACTAATAGACATAACGAACACAAAAGTGGCGCAGATGCTCTTTTGCATGGATTCCTAATCTGGCACAGATGAGTTTAGCATGGAACCGTAATCCCATTGATCATCAACAATGAGTCTATGATGGTCTGTTTGTGGGAACTAGTACTTCCAGATATAATTATTCCCACATACAGGACTCTGTTTTCCACCATCAATCCTCATTCTTTTAACCTTACAGGTCTGATTATCAATATCTAACTCATGAACAGAACTAGCAAACCCGCCAAGCCGGTAATTTTAATTCATGGGCAGTCAATTGACTCCCGCTTATGACACTGATTGTAAAACCACTCCTCTCTTTGCAGTTGATACGACACTGATACAGCTCTAGTTATTGCTGCTATTATTAATTTGCCAGTGTGTTACCAGTAGCCGGATGATTATTCCTCAAGTCTTGTTGACGTTAATCACTTGTACTGAATGGTTCCATTCGATATCAATCTCTCCTACAAACAGTAAGACATAAAAGAGACAGCCAAAGCCCACTGACATGGTACTATAATGAGAAACACAAAACAAGCGGAAGATGATCAAAGAATGAGAAACACAAACGCAAGCAAAACGCCAGATTGTTGAACACCCAGTCTAAAATAGCCAAGAAAGATAAGAATAACTCCCCGTGGCTGTGCTGCTATGATAATTTGCATCATTGTATGAAAATCAGCAATGTTTACCAGTTTCCTTTCTTGATAGGTGTATAGAAGTAGGTTGAGTTTGAGTTTTATATCCCTGTTCGATACGACCATCTCCCGTGAGGACCTGATCTGTGAGATTCTGCAGGCGTTTAATCTGGCTGATCTCTAGAATTTGTCTACCTTCTTTTTTTCTACTTGGATTGGATCCACCAGACATATTTCTCTTCACTAAAATGGCCTCACGAGCAGTGGATTATGGTCGAACACCTCTTGGACTTTGGTAAAACCAACCAGTTTGGAAGGCTGGCATCAACAGCAATTTCTTGCATTCGAGGCTCGACTGCCCGCCCTGGATTGGAGAAAGGCCGTGGATCTATGCCTGGCTTTAAACTAAATGGTAGTGTGGCACTGTGGTTGTTCCTTCGATTCACTGATCTCGTTCCTCTGGCTCTCAGGTGGTGCTACTCTCTCTTTGACTCATAGCCATAGCTTCCATGTGTCTGCAGCAAAATGCAATAACCTTGGTCACAATACTAAAGTACACTTCATTTTATCTCTTCTGAAAATTTGTGATATTGGATTTTATTCATAATGGCCAAGGCATGCACCTCCTTCTCCCACTTCGCACAAGTCACGACTGTGTCATGCTACTCTTTACCAGCGCATTCTGCTTCTATCTCACTGTGGCCGTGCAACGACGCTCTTCGGCTGTAATGCTCATATTGATTTTGCCAATATTGGTTATGTCATACCGCCTTTGCAGCCGCCATGCTGAAACTATCTTGCTTTGATTCTCCTATCTCTACACTAACAAGGCGGCAGACTATGGAATTGACATGCTGATTCACTAGCTTAAGCTTACCTTCCTCTTCCATTCTTGAATTATAGCCTGCACATTCCAAGAAGTCAAGAACAAAACATCCTCATTCAAAAGCAGTCCATGAGTTCCCACTGTCCAAAGCAAAGAAGTCTCAAATCATCACCATCTCTAAGGCCTGTTGTTTCTTTTTTTTTTTCCCCAAAAGTACCAATGCACTGTTCCTCAAAGGCATCTTCAGGGCCCCAGCTCAATACGACCTTTAACATCAGAACAGTAAAACTCATTGGCATAACTCTTCCCAACATAATAGATGCAAGCATAATCTCACTGATTCTATTCTTTGCTGTGCTCAAAACTCTCCTCTCACTCTGCCACTCTAAGGCCTCTCACTTTATTTTAGATTTGGAAGATATATAGTCTAGATGATGTCATATCATGTGTGTAAAATAGTTACTCTCGACAGTGACTTCTATCTATATTTATTCTTTTATATAATCTATAAATAGTAGTGAAAAAATAATAATAAAATATTAAATAGTAATGAAAAAATAAAAAATAATAAAAAAATATTAAATAGTAATAAAAAGGAACGGAGTGATCTCACTGTTTAAACACAGCAGGCAAAGCCTGCTAAAGGCTTAAGATCTATTACTTCTGCCTTGGCAACATATTATAGAAAAGAAAATCAAGCTTCCTCCTAAAATAAATAAATTTCTTCACTTCAGAAAAAGAAAACTGAATGGGTGTTTGGAAAAATATTGAACTTGTTACTTTCTTTTAAATTAGTAAAATGGTTTAACCATCAAAATAATAAAATAAATTTACAAATTGACGTTATTTTTTATGAATAAAACTGTGATTTATTTCTATAAAACATATTTGTGGCCGTAATACTTTTTCTTTAAAATATACTGAGAGAAAAATTAATTTTTATGGCAAGATTGACTCTAACTTTGTGTAGCATGAATTTCAACATCATTCAACGAAAAAAAAAAAAATAATAATAATAATCAATCGTCACGTGCGTAACACGTGACAAAGAGACAGGAACCAACAGTTCCCGACGGAATAAGCGGAGAGTTCCAGCTCCTACAAAGGCTAAGCTACCTATATCCAAACGAATCCTAGCCGTCCAAACATATTACTTTGATATAGCTTTCGTAATTGACCATAAAAATCCACCCTCTCGATCGACTTCGAGGCGGCCACAAACCCTTCCTTCCAAATCCTCGAACCGAAACCCTCCAAGAAAAGCTCCCAATACGTTAAGTTCACAGGCTGAGACAAGCCGAGCAAGTTAAGGGGCTATGGATTCAGATCAGGGGAAGCTATTCATAGGTGGGATCTCGTGGGAGACTACGGAGGAGAAGCTGAAGGATTACTTTGAGAACTACGGAGACGTGATGCAGACTGTGGTTATGAGGGACAAGACTACTGGCAGGCCCAGGGGTTTCGGCTTCGTGGTCTTTGCAGATCCTTCCATTCTCGATAGGGTTCTCCAGGACAACCACACCATTGATGGCAGAACGGTGAGAAAAAGAAAGAGAGAAGAGGGGGGGGGGGGGGGAGCTCTTATATTCTCGCTTTATTTGGGCCTTTTTTGTTGTTTGGTTGATGGGATTTTGCTCTTTTCGATATGAGGTCACTGTTCATATATATATTTAGTTTAATAATGTGGTGCAGTTGTGATGATTGAGATTCTGGTATTTTGAATTTTTTGTGTTCTTATTGGGTTATGGCGGTTCAGTTTAATTTACGCCCCTACTGATGCTTGTGTTGCTGTTGTTTGAAGTTGAGCTTGTTGGTTTTTGAAACTTTAGTTGTTTTTTGTTGGGAAATTTTGATTCTCTTTGATTTATGCTGCTACTGATTCTTTTTGTAATTGTTCGGTAAACTTTGAGTACCTGGATTTTGTTTATAGGAAGATCGTGGTTTACATGGTTTGTAACTGTCTCCGCTTCTATTGCTCTTGTTATTGGAGTTTGATTTCTTCTGAGTTTAATTCGTGGGGGATTGTTGTTCTGACTTCTATTTTGATTGGTTTATGTTGTTTCTGAGCTTGTATTGTTTGCTCATGTTGTTTTTCAGTTCACTTATGTTTTGGTGTTAGTTTTCATAGAAAATACTTATGGTTGCCATTTATGTTACTTTAATTTTGTTTTAGGGAAACAATGGTTTGGTTTATTTGTTATTGTTGCTGCTTATGTCTTTGGTGTCTTTGGGGGTTTGATGTTAATGATAATTTTGTTCCGTATCTTTTTAAGGTTTGTTGAATTATATGTTGATATCTAGGTCCACCCATATTTTTATTTCAGCTCTTATAAATTTTGACTAATGAGTTTCGGGTATGAAGGTATTTTTATTTGCTAGTTTTTCTAACTTTTAATTGGTACTTTTAAATTTGTTTGGTGGGCATTACTTGCAGCAAGTCAGTGTCAAAGATTGTTTTAGTTTGATTTATAGCTTCCGGCACCTTTGCTGCGTGACAACACACAAAACATTACAATGTCGTGGTTACAGTGGCTGATGCTTTGAGAATGGGATTCATCCTTTTTAGGTGCGGTTTGGATAGTGAGATGAGATGAGATGGTTTTAGATGAAAGTTGAATAAAATATTATTAGAATATTATTTTTTAATATTATTATTATTTTTGAATTTGAAAAAGTTGAATTGCTTATTATATTTTGTGTGAGAATTTGGGAAAGTTGTAATGATGAGATGAGACACTTTCACCATCTACTCTAGAAAGGAAAAAAAAAAAAAAAAAAGAAATATGAAATTTCAGGTATTTAGAACCAATAAAGAACTTATCTTAGTTCGTAGCCTTTTTGAAGGATTTTATACACTCTTGTAAAAAATATGGATTTTATACTCATAATGTTATTTTCATTTTCTTCTCTGTGTTGACTGTTTATGTCCTTTGGTACAATAATTTAGTAGTAATGATCCTTTTGGTTGCAATATGATCCTATTACACTTGTTCTCATTTCTATGCAGCCCATAATTGTGATTATCTCAATTCTAAGCTTTTGATTTCTATTTAATGGCTTATTTTTATTATTGCACCTTATCATAAAAGTTGGCTCTTATATTTGTTTACTTTAGCATCACAGCATAAGTGCTTGTTTTATGGGTCTGCAGGTTGAGGCTAAGAGGGCATTATCAAGAGAGGAGCAGCAAACTTCTGCCAAAGCTGGGAATCCTAGTCTAGCTAGAAGTTCTGGGGGAGGTGGAACTTTCAGAACCAAGAAGATATTTGTTGGAGGATTGCCTGCCACTCTAAGTGAAGAAGGATTTCGTCAGCATTTTGAGACTTATGGCCATGTAACCGATGTAGTAGTCATGTATGACCAGAATACTGGACGACCTCGCGGGTTTGGGTTTATTACCTTTGACACTGAAGAAGCTGTTGATAGGGTTTTACACAAAAACTTCCATGATTTAGATGGTAAGCAAGTAGAAGTAAAGCGGGCTCTTCCTAAAGATGCGAATCCTGGTGGGGGTAGCCGTACAATGGGTGGTGGTGCTGGTGGTGGGGGTTCACTTGGTAGTGGTTATCAGAACTATGGGGCATCTGGTGGTAACCCGAATGCATATGATGGTCGGATGGAATCCAATAGGTACATGCAGCCACAGAGTACTGGAGGTGGTTTTGGTCCATATGGCTCCTCTGCATATAGCACACCTGGCTATGGATATGGTCCTGCCAATAATGGCATTAGTTATGGCGGTTATGCTGGTGCCAATACTGGGTATGGTGGACCTGCCGGTGCAGCGTATGGAAACCCAAATGTTCCTAGTGCTGGCTTTGGAAGTGGTCCACCAGGCGCTCCGAGAAGTTCATGGAGCACGCAATCTCCTACTGGATATGGTGCTCTGGGTTATGGTAATACTGCTGCTTGGGGTGCTCCAACTGGAAGCACTGGTGCTCCTAGTGGTGGCCCAGGCTCAGCTCCTACGGGCCACTCACCTAGTGGGGCCACTGGGTATGGGAATCAAACTTATGGCTATGGTGGTTATGGTGGGAGTGATGGGTCTTATGGGAATCCTGGTGGATATGGTGCTGTTGGAGGGCGTTCTGGGAGTGTGCCAAATAACAATGCTGGTGGTCCAGGTGGAGGGGATATGCAAGGGAGTGGATACATGGGAAGTGGCTATGGTGATGCTAATGGTAATCCAGGGTATGGAAATGCAGCATGGAGATCTGAACAATCACAAACTTCTGGAAATTATGGTGCTCCTCAGGGGAATGGTCCTCATGGTGGGCAGGTTGCCTATGGTGGGGGATATGCCAGTGCTCAAGCCCGAACCCAACAACAGTAATTATTATGGCTAGAGATCCAACTGGATCACCATCTTTGTTTCTTTACTGTGAGAGGCTCGGAATTGTTTTCCATGCCAGGCAGCACAGGGAGTGGTGCAAGTTGAATGTCAACACCCTTGGGGACTGGTTGGATTGCTTGATTCCCTGTAGTTTGCAGTATCTATTTTCTAGTCTTTAATAAGTAGTAATTTTGAGGCGTACGAGACAGTCCTATTTAATATGTGCTTTTGAGTGTTGTCTTAAATTTGGCGTGCTTATAATTCTCTACTAGCTCATCTGGAATTTATCCTTAGTGTTTAAGCTGTGGTAGCTTATATAACCTTGCTATTGTTGGTTTGATTACATTTGGATGCTGTGTTGTTTACATTTTATTAGTGCTCCAGTTCTGCTTTTCATTTTGTCAAGCAAGAATAGATGCTCATGCATGATCTGATCTTGCTTGATTTGATCTGACAAGTAGGAATACAGAGTTGTGTAGTGAGGGTTTTTTAGCTAGTTGCAGTGGAGCTATGGCCACTTGGGTTGATCACTTCGTAATGGGTAGCGATAATCGTAGTGGTAGTTGACACTTTGACGATGGCATAATCATTTTCCTCCTGTATTTGCCCTTGTGTTGTACAGGAGAGATGTACGAGGTCTAAAGTGGAGTGAAGTGTCCACTCATGGCTGAACACGAGCATCGTTGTGGGGGCAGGGGGGGAGTGTTCCGCAAGGAAGGGAATTTGAGGACGTTGTTCAGTTGAAATAACGGATTTGCCTGGGACAGGTCATTCTTCAGCCTGGTCATGCCAACACTGTCAAACATTGCAGATTCCAGGCTTTTCAAGTGATAAACTTCCTGATCTTCACCCAGGTGTGGAGGGACTGGAGGATTTTGTGAGGTCAACAGCACTCATGAATTCATTGTGGCCTAGTTGGTTAGGATGATGCCTTTTGATTTAGAATACATCACGGTATTTGGTTTCCAGATGTTCCCGAGTATCTGGGAATGTGTCTTTGTTAAAAACATTTTTTCTGTTGTTCATATTTTGCGTTTTGTTTGGCTAGAAGCATGGATAATCATGGTTTTGTATATTCGTATCTAGTGTTGAGGGGGAAGCTTTATTGTGATGGGGCAGTTGGGTGACTGGCTGGCTGCCATAGTGAAAGCAGGAGATTCTGATTCCTGATAACATGTCTTCTATTCTCTTCCAAAAGAGAAATGATTTATACAAGTTTCAAATAAATAAGTTTTGTGTATACTTCTGTAAAAAAGGTGGATCCTATCTTGAAAAAATATATATAAAAAAAAAAAAAAAACTATTCTTTTTTATGGGGATTCACCTTTTTACAGAAAGCATAAGCATGACTTGTCTATATGAGAGATTTGTACCTAGCATTAGTGGACGGATTTTTTCTCCTAGGGAAATATGGATATGCTTGGTGAGGGGGAAGACTGAAGCCCTTTAATGTTTGAAAATGTCCTTGACTTTTTGTTAAATCGTACACCACTTTAGATTGATATATCATCCTCTCTCTTTATGGAATATTCTGCAATAGGGTATCTATGGTCAAACGTATTAACAATTATTGTGTAAAAAAATGTTATTGGAATGAGACAAAAAAACACAACAAGTAATTATGTTTGAATGTTTAATTACATCGTTCGATCATTAGAAAAACCTTTTTTTTTTGTTTTTTTAGCTTTTTGCTACGGCTTCTAAATATTGTCAGCAAGTCTTATTTTTAATGACGATTAGAACTATTGTAGACTTGTAGTGACTCTCAATTAACTTTCAAATTCGAATGAACATTGAACACCAATCGAAAGGGTGGTTGCTCAAATACAATCTGTTTTATAACTTTTTTATTTTATAACTAAATATATTTTAAATTGAAGATATTTTTATAAAATGATATTATTTTTTATAAATTATTTTTAAAACAGAATTAATTACGTAAAAAATTGTAAAAAGAGCGGCATGCATGTTTACCTGGCCTAGTTTTCTATCTTAAAAAATAAAAATTACGAGTATTATTTATTTTATTAAATGGATAGTCTTCTCGAAAGTTTTAACTACCACGTGTCAAAATGTTATATATATATATATACGCACTTTGTTATTTTGAAAACAGAGATGAAATATGTACGTGTGAGCTATTCTTAGTTGGAAGATGGTATTTTTATTTTCTATTTGACAATATCTCACAAGACTATCGGAAGTAGCAATTTTCGGAACCCAGTTGCTATCTACGTACGTATAAACGTCCCTGCTGCACCACCTTTCCTTTGATCTCTCGTTTTCTTCGCACCAGAACATTGGCTTAATTTACCTGATCACAATACCCATCTCTTTCTCTGTCTCCCTACCTAATAACGTTGTCATATATACCATCAAAACAACCACCATTAATGTCCCTTGCTTTAACAGATCATGCATAGCCTTTCTCCTACTCCCCACTCTCTCGCGCCGGATATCTGATCGGGGCGCCTACCCTTTTGCCATGAGCCACCACACGCGCCGTGAGTCCCTAGCTTCACCTCACATCGCCTCCAGGCCTGTCTACCACGAGGCCGTACCCGAGGAGGACTTAGCCTGGTCATTGGGCAAGCTTGCCGGGATTGATCGCCATGACATCCGAGAAACTGCGTACGAAGTATTCTTCACGGCATGTCGGTCGTCCCCGGGGTTCGGTGGTCGTAATCCACTCACATTCTACTCGTCGAATAACCAAGAGAACAACGGGGACGGGTTGGGGATCAATGGGCCGAAACAGTATGGGGTGGTGATGAGCCCGACCAGCCGGGTGAAGCGTGCGTTGGGGTTGAAGACGCTGAAGCGCTCACCGTCGAAGAGGATGGCGTCGGGCCTGGGGGGTAGTGGGAGTTTTGGCGGGTCGAATCCTTCGTCCCCAATCGCTCACGGTAGCCAGCTTGCCTTGTCGTTCACGGTGCCACAGCCGATGAGACCAAGGCGGCCGATGACGTCGGCGGAGATCATGAGGCAACAGATGCGGGTGACGGAGCAAAGCGATATCCGACTTCGAAAGACACTGCTGAGGACCCTCATCGGCCAAGTATGTATTGTTTAGTCAGTATTTGATACGCAAACATTTGATCATGCATGCCATGTATGTTTGCATGCTTTGTAGCTAACATTAAATCGTGAGATTGATCTACTATTGAGAATCATTTCTTAAAACTTAAACATTTCAACTTGTCTTGGTCTCATCATACATGAAACAGGTGGGTAGGCGAGCGGAAACAATAATCCTCCCTTTAGAGCTCCTCCGCCACCTAAAGCCAGCGGAATTCAACGATTCCCGTGAGTACCATCTTTGGCAAAAGCGGCAGCTCAAAATCCTTGAGGCAGGGCTTCTCCTCCACCCTCCAATCCCTTTGGACAAATCAAACACCTTCGCCATGCGTCTGAGAGACATTGTACTTTCTGGAGAGAGAAAACCGATAGACACGGGGAAGAATTCCGACACCATGAGAACGCTTTGCGATTGCGTGATTGCATTATCATGGCGAAGTGCCAGTGGAACTCCCACAGATGTTTGCCACTGGGCTGATGGGTTCCCTCTCAATATCCACCTCTACATTGCTCTTCTTCAATCTGCTTTTGACATTAGGGATGAGACACTAGTCCTTGATGAGGTTGATGAGCTTTTCGAGCTAATCAAGAAGACTTGGTCAACATTGGGAATCACCCGACCTATGCACAATGTGTGTTTTACGTGGGTGCTCTTTCAACAATACGTCGTGACTGCACAGATAGAACCAGACCTTCTTTGTGCTTCCCATGCTATGCTGGTCGAAGTTGCAAACGATGCCAAGAGACCAAACAGAGAGCCCACATATGTCAAGATCCTGTCGTCAGTATTGACTTCGATGAAGGGTTGGGCAGAGAAGAGATTGCTTAATTACCATGACTATTTCCATCCGAGAAATGTTGGCCAAGTTGAAAACCTTCTTCCATTGGTGTTAACGGCCTCAAATATTTTAGGTAAAGATGTTATAATCACTGAAGGGGCAGGGCGAGAAGAAGGAGATCAGGTAACTTTGGTGGACTCGTCTGGGGATGGTGTTGATCACTATATTCGATCATCCTTGAAAAATGCATTTTACAAGGTTTGTAATTTTCCCATCTCTCAAGTTTGAAGTTAAATTTTTAGCACGATGTGTCGATCATCATACTCTTTGATTAATGACAACAGATAGTCGAAAGTGGGAATATTGTCAAAAGTGCTATCTCCGAAGAGAAACAAGATGCAAGTGAAGCTCTACTTCAATTAGCCAAGGAAACTGAGGATTTGGCATTGAAAGAGAGGGAAAGCTTTAGTCCCATACTCAAGAGATGGCACCCAACTGCAGTTGCAGTTGCTGCTGTGACGTTGCATAGTTGCTATGGATCTGTGCTGAAACAATACTTAGGCGGGGTATCCATGCTCACAACTGAGACAGTGGGGCTATTTCAGAGAACTGGAAAACTAGAAAAGTTTTTGGTCCAAATGGTAGTTGAAGACTCTGCTGAGTGTGCAGATGGAGGCAAAGCGATCGTGCGCGAGATGGTTCCATATGAAGTCGATTCAATTATATTGAACCTCTTGAAAAATTGGATGGATGAGAAGTTGAAGAAAGGGAAAGAGTGTATCCAAAGAGCAAAAGAGACCGAAGTAAGTTTCTTAACTTCTGATAAACTTGGCAACGAAACTAAAGTTTTTGAAGAGTAAGGATTCCCTACGTTCAGTTCAGTGACAGAGAGTTAATGGTTATAATTTGTGTTGCAGACATGGAATCCAAAATCCAAATCAGACCCGTATGCACAATCAGCCGTAGATTTAATGATGTTAGCCCAGGAAACTGCAAACGACTTCTTCGAAATCCCAATAGAAATTTCTGAAGATTCAATTCTAGATCTTGCTTATGGTTTGGAGAGTCAGTTCCAGGACTATGTTACATTTGTTGCATCATGTGGTAAGAAATTTTCCATTCGTTTCTTTTTCACTTAGCAGCAGTCTCTAAGTTATATTTTTGTTTAAACTTTTTTCCCTTGTTTCGGAGATCTTGGGTTTAGAAAATTCCTCCTCATCTATAAGTTATCAATTGATATTATCATCAACAACATCATAGAATACAGGGAACCTCTTTATTTGCGTTTCTGAATTTATGTCATCTTTACAAGATTTCTGCTGTAGAAGTTAATGCAATTCTCTACAAGGTATGTGTCATCTGAAGTTCTGCTTTCCCACTTCTACCAAATTATTTTCAGGCTCAAAACAGAGCTATATCCCCACACTTCCTGCTCTAACCAGATGTAATCGAGACTCAAAATTCCTCAGGCTGTGGAAAAAAGCAAGCCCATGCAATATTGGTGCGGAAGAATTACACAAAAGTAGAGTAAACGAAGGTTACCATCCTCGCCCATCAACCAGCAGAGGAACACAACGCCTCTACATCCGTCTCAATACCCTGCATTATCTTCTTTTCCACCTTCATTCCCTTGACAAAATCCTCTCCTTCGCCCTCTCCCAACGGATTGTTCCTTCAACTCGCAAACATTTTGCCACAAGCCTGAGGTCCAATAACACCTCTTATTCATACTTTGAGCTGGCATGCTCATCCATCCAAGAAGCCAGCAAACATGTGTCAGATGTTGCTGCTCATCGCCTCATCTTCCTTGACTCAAAGTCTGTCTTCTATGATAGTCTCTATGTTGATGATGTAGCCAATGCTCGGATCCGTCCAGCTTTGCGTATTTTGAAGCAGAATCTCACTCTCATGACTTCAATTCTCACAGACCGTGCCCAAGCCTTGGCAATAAGAGAAGTCATGAAGGCCTCGTTCAAGGCTTACCTTATGGTTTTGCTTGCTGGGGGAAGCTCTCGGGTGTTCTATTGGTCTGATCATGCGATGATTGAGGAGGATTTCAAGGGTTTGAAACGAGTTTTCTGCACTTGCGGAGAAGGATTGATTGCTGAGGAAGTGGTAGAGAGGGAAGCCAAGATAGTGGAAGGGGTGATAACATTGATGGGTCAATTTACTGAACAACTGGTGGAAGATTTTAATACTTTGACCTGTGAAACATGTGGAAGTGAAGTTGTGGATTCAGGGCAAAAGTTAGCAATGCCTCCAACAACGGGAAAATGGAATAGATCGGATCCCAATACAATATTAAGGGTGTTGTGCCACAGGAATGATAGTGTTGCAAATCAGTTCTTGAAGAGGACATTCCATTTAGCCAAGAGGAGATGAAGATAATTGTTGTACATTCTGATTCTAATTAATTCCCACTTCTGGTCATGTTCTTATGAAGGAAGAACACGTACAGATGAAGTACATTTATACCAAAATGTTTCTATTCACCAGTACTAGGCACAGCATATATACATAAATTGTAATTTGTAGTAGATGTTGGATTGATCCCAGAGAGGTTTCCTGTGTTGTTTTTCTAGTAGAATCTAATTTGTTTTGGGTTTAATGCCGTGAATATTTACTCTTACACGACCTTGTGCTACATAAAAAGTTAATTGTAACGTTATAGAAGCAAAGTACTATCAAAGATACACTTTTCTTAAAGTAAAGCTACACCAGCATGCAAGGCCAACCCTAAAACTACAATATCGGCCTTAACTTCTGTATTCTTTTCTATGTCCTCGATTCCTGATCTTGGTTCGAGACCCTCATGACTTTCATCCCCTGCAGTTCTTCAGTAAGCACTTTTATTGAATCCGAGATTTCGGCCTTATATACATAGAACTTAATCACTATCAAGAAGAAAATGAAGTTGAGGAAGTTTAATATGACGAAAAATGCATAATAATAATCAAGATGAGAAGCATTCAGGTTGTTTAGAATCCATCCATGGTGACCATGCGCCTTGGTTATGTCAGCAACTGTGGAAAGAAGGAAACTACTCAGAAAGTTTCCAACTCCTAGAGTAGTCATGGCATAGGAAGTCCCTAGACTCTTCATGCTTTCTGGTGCCTGGTCGTAGAAGAACTCAAGCTTTGCAACCTCTAAAAATGCGTCTGCTGTTCCCATCAGCACGAATTGGGGAAGCAATACGAATATGGTTAAAGGAACTTGTCCTTTATTTTCAACTAACCCATGATCTTTGGCCACACTGAGTCTATACTTCTCGGTCAGAGAGGCGATTACCATGATTATAATGTGGATAACAAGGCCAACGCCCATTCTTTGAAGGAGAGTGACGCCTCTTGGGTTTTTGGTCCACCTTTGCATAATCCGAACGAAATACCGATCATAGAGCACCACACTAACAAGCATGGATATGGTGACAAATCCAGCTAAACTTGCCGGTGGGATTTTAAAGCTGCCAATGGCTCTATCAAGGGTGGTACCTTGCTTGACGAAAAGAGTATTGATTTGTGCAACCATTGTGCTCGGTACAAACGTGGCAATCAAGATTGGGATCATTCGTATCATTTGTTTGGTCTCCTCTACTTGTGTAACTGAGCACAACATCCATGGACTGGTTGAGCCAGTTTTCACAGACGCTTTGGTAAGAAACCTACAATTCCATGCAACATCAAGATAGATTAGGACAAATGCATGCAACCCGAGACCTAAGAGAGGGTAATGCCTAATATCTAGATTGAAATAGGTGGATTCCAACCCCTAACCCGTAATTTCTTTATGGTATGTTAGATTATAAATTCTTTTATTATAAAATAAATTTGACATTTCACATCAAGACAGTTTATAATTAAGTTTTATTTACGTAATCTTGGGTGGTATTTCTCCAAGTACAATATATATACATATATACACACACATACCTCAAGGTCGGTGTGGAATCAATCCTGAACTTTCCTTTCTTTGCATACTCCTCCAACTCAAGCTCATAGAGCTCTTTGGGATCATTAGGGATATGCACCTTCCATTTCCTAAGAGCAGCCACAATGACCCTGGCCATCCTTGTGAAGGGACTTCCTGAGGGCACCTTGTGTCTATAGAAGGGAGTGCCAGCCAAGAAGATGATAATCGAAATTGCAAGTCCAAGTGTCGGAAGTCCATATCCTAAGGTCCATCCAACATTGTCTTGTATGTAGACAAGAACTGTGTTGGCAAAAAGTGTCCCAAAGAAGATGCTAAACATCCACCAATTGAAGAAGGACAGCTTGTGGGCCTTCTCCTTTGGGTCGAACTCATCGAATTGGTCTGCCCCAATGGTCGAGATGTTGGGTTTGGTTCCACCTGTTCCCAATGCTAAGGTATAGAGTGCACCATAAAACACTGCTAACTGTAACGTCGAGGCCTTTCTACAATTCTCGACGTCGGATTCTAAGCAACGAGGCGGTTTTAGGCTAGGAAGTGAAACTGCCAATGTTAGTATCAACATTCCCTGCATGCATGCCAATATATAGTAAAACAAAGTGAGAAATTAACTTTGTTACCCTCACTTTTTTTAATGCAAGATTTTTTATTAAAAATTACATGACTATAACACTAAAATAAAAGGTGAATTAAAAAGACTTGTATAATTTCTAGTTTCTTCAATTATTATTGTGTCATTTATAATTGTAATATTTTTTTCATAAGTGAAAATTAAAAAATATTCTAAATTATCATCCGTCATCTCAACATTTTATGATTGACTTACGAGTTTATGAGAAATAGTTTTCAATCATTTGATACTAACAAGATAAGATGATAGCAAGATCATGACCAATGATGGTAGCATTATTCCAAAATAAAAAAGAGTATAAACAAAAAGACAAAAAGATCCATCGTCCACTTGCCACAATAAATGATAAAGAGTTATAAGCAGTATTAAGAAGTACACCCGGCCGCATCCTCTTCGTATAAAGGATGACAAGTTTTCAACTTCCAACTACTACGCCCTTTGATTTATAGGCTTATAAAGCAGAATTTCCGAGTCAAACGTTCATACTCCTGCAACTCCTCCGTAAAATGAGACTTATTTTGCTCTGGTAAAGTCCAAAAACTATTGACTAAAATGTATAACGTTTACACGTAACAGTGAAGTAGTAGGAAGAATGATTGAGTTATATAATTAGATATATAAGACAAAGGCGGCAGGAAGATTATAAGCAGAAGATTCCGAGTCAAAGGTTTGTCTAGGACAGCAAATTAAATTCGACGTGCGTACCGAGATGTAAATTACAGAGGAAACGACAAAGGTCCAGTATCGGCCGAGATGAGCATCGGCGACGTAAGCACCCAAGATGGGAGTTATCCAGATAGTCCCAACCCAATTGGTGACATTGTTGGAGGAGGTGACGGTGCCCTGGTGCAGCTTCGTTGTCAAATATATGATTAGATTGGAGGATATACCGTAATACGCCATGCGTTCGAAAACCTCGTACACTGCACAGACAAAAAAGAAACAAAACAGTGGGAAGATGGTCCCCCGAATAATTCATATGAGCTAGGTCGTCTGATCCGCATCATGCAGACGGGTGCATGCAAGTTGATGCGAAAATGACCTATTCTGGAAGAAAGAGTTGATTTATCCTTACTGCAAAATTTTTCATTTTGGACTTGGCCATTGATTAGATCACCCACGCCGTCTTGAATTAATAGCTAGCCTTGGTATTTCATATATAGCAGGTTATATAATAGCTACGGGTGCAGAGTACAGCCTTTTTTTCTTTATTTATTTATTTTTGTTTGGGATGTGAGTGACAGTATGTGATAGGCTGGTGTGAATGCAAATAGTTAGGCGTAGTGATATGTGGACAGTGTGAGTTTGCATAATTAAATCAGAGAGAGAGAGAGAGAGAGAGAGAGAGAGAGGGTACTGCCTCTGACTCAGTTCAAGCTTTCTCAAAACAAAAATGGAAGAAACGAGTTGGGCATGAGCCAACCAACTCATAAGCACAAAAATATTGCCGTTCTTTTATGAATAATAAACAATGAAGAAGTGAGACTGAAGGAAGAAAACAAAGTAGCTGTCTTCCTTTGCCATTTGCAGAAAACTGATTACAGCTAGCCGAATTCAAGGCTTGACGAAGAAAATGTTGGATAAGAATTAATGTATCATGACTTCCGGATTAACGTCTCATATTTTATAGGAGATCAACTATATATTTCCATACACAGGTACAGCTAGCAGTTATGATTGATAATTAATTAAGATTTATCAACATGAGGAAGAGTCTAGTGCCGGATTAGCAAGAAAGAAAACGCAGAGGCATCCATCCCACTTTCGAGGAGCCATTGCAGAGATAACTGTGACATGGGGTAGAGAGAAAAACAGGCAACTTTACGCCTTAAAAGTTCAGTGCTCTCGTAAATTAATGGCTCACAATTAGGACCCAAACACACGTACGTGTATGTCCCTCAAGCAGGTAGATAGATATACATACACATGGATGCATATATGTACCGTTTGTGCAAGAAGGAGTTAGTTGTGGATAACCAAACCCAAGACTATGCCTTTTGAACAGAGAGAGAGAGAGAGAGAGAGAGAGAGAGAGAGAGTACCAACAACAAACCAGCAAGCAGTCCATCCACCTCTCTTTGATCTAAGAACCGGGTTTCCTCTCAGATCCACTGTCCCATCCTGCGTGTATTCCTCCTGCGCTGCTTCCCCTGCCATTACTTTCCTTCGAGACTCAGAGTGACAACCCCTCCTTTATTTCTTCTATATGATCGATCTGCTAGCTAGCTAGTTGGTTTACTACTGACCATTACTCCACCCTTTTTTATAGCAACTTTGCCAACCATTTCTTAGGGGATTGACTTTCCAACGCCCATCTATTGTAAATGTATGTGGACCCCAACTTAAAAAAAAAAAAAATTGCACACACATTTAATGTGGTATGCATATTGGCATTGATTCATCTTCTAGATGACGAATATACCCTCCCAAATTGTTTCTTTAAATATTCTTTGTTTACCTTTAAAAGGATCTTCCTCCAAATATTTTGGCCATCTGGAGATGTAAAACATCACCTAAAAACCTAGTTTATTATATAATTATAAAGAGCAGCTCAACCTAAAATTGGTAGTTGATGAAGTGATATCATAATATCATTTAGATCGGACGTCCACACACATATTCGATTCCTTTCTTCTGAATGGTAAGAAAGCATGCAGTGTGTGTACAATCGAATACTCAAACAGCATGAACTTCATGCAATAACATTTAATGATGCGTCTATCTCTTTTTTTTTTTTTTTTTTTTTAGAAAAAAAAAGAAATTACTTGTTTGAGAAGATCTCAATTTCTATAAATAATACAAACATCTTGAATTTTATACTAAATAAGTATTATATCCATTTTAAATAAAATCATGCAACTATATTTTTGTTATGAAGGCCGGAGGTCAATATAGGCATTAACACGCAGCATTCAAATGGAGGCACAGCATCCTTTTTTAAGTTGAAAGGCGCAGCGCATAATTTAAGCAATAGCTAGGCGAGTCAGTTGCAATAAATATACCTGCGATTAGTACCATGTTCGTTGAGGAAAATTAATATAAATACGTTATATATTGAATCTACGTGCATCTCCGAGAGTATATGTAACTTAATTATTATTAATGAATTTATTTAATTAATTATTATATTAACATCCCCTAATAAGTGGATCTAAGTATAGATTCTCTACACTATTTTTAAGAAATGGATAAAGATTAATCAAATAATTAACTTAGTATCATTGCTTTTGGTTGATGGGTTTAATCTATTTTTAAAAGAGAAGTGTTATATACACAAAATGTAAACTCATACACGAATTTATGTGATTTGTTATCTATTTTATAATCTGACGTACTGTATCAAGTCACGTCAGTTTGTAAATTTATTTTTATATAATTTCTTCATGGTAAAAGTATTTTTTTTAAAATATATATTTTATAGTCTTTTATTTTAAGTAATTGTAAAAAACAATTTCAAAGTTTTTAAAATTCTAACGTTAGATTTTTCATTAAAACTCAATTCCTGTCATATTAATTAAGAGAAATTATTTGTACAAGTTTTAAATAGACAAATTCCATACAAGCTTTTGTAAAAAAGTAGACCTCACTTTAAAAAAATATAAAAAAAAATTATTATTTATTAGTAAGATATATTATTTTATAAAAAATTTATATAAAATTTATCTATTTAAAACTTATATCTAACATTATTTATTAATTAATTAGGTGAGGGTACTCAAGGAAAATGAAGAAAAAAATCCAATTCGTTGAATGGATCAATGGTCAACTATCTTGAGCGGCGTTAAGGTCTCAGATAGGGTCCACTTGTGAACGACACCCAACGAATCAGAATCCCCATTAAAGAAAGCATGGCCGACTCGTGAGCAGATAGTTCAATCATCTCCCAAATAAGAACGCTTGTCTTTTCTTCCTTGTCATCTAGAAATAAGGTATCGTTTGAATTCGAAAATGAGTTGAAATAAGTTGAGATAAATTATAAATAATAATGAGATAAATTATGAATAGTAATGAAATTTGTGAGTTAAAGTTAATAAATAATAATAAATAATAGTGAGATGAGTTGAAATGAATTGAAATGATTTGCGAATACAAACCGGACCTAAGTCACTCTCTTTCTTTCCTTTTTTTCGTTTTTTCAAGTAAGCCTCGTTTTCGTTGGACTAATTTAGTTTCGTAAATGTACAAAGCTTCTAGATGCCATAAAACTCACTATTTTGATGTAGATATCAAATAAGAATCCACAAAATGTGTACGATGGCCAATCTTTCTCTGTTTTTTTCCATGCCAAGAATAAAATTTATAGATTCTTTTTAAAAGTTTTTAACTTGCTGACAAGCCTTCTACGTACAATGAACGTGTATTGAAAGTATCTCAAACTTTAAATTAGAGAATTATTACAGTTATAAAGAGATTTTATAAAAATAAATTCACAATTAATTGACATGATTTCATATAATACGTTAAATCTATTTTACAATAAAAGTAGCTTTACAATCTAATGTACCATATCAAGCCACATCAATATATGAGTTTACTTTTCTATAATTTATTTGTGGCTAAAACATTTCTCTTAATATATATCATGTGTGTTTGTTTGCACCAAGCGTGCATGCACGCGTGTATGTTGAAGCATGTTTTGTAGCCGTTGTCTGCGAGAGCCCTTATGTGCCTGCGAGGGTGGAAGAAAGGGTGGCTAGGTGGTGACTGTCTCGTCTCTGATGTCAAAAGTAAAAAATTCTCAGATGGAAAAAAGAAAGAAAGAGCAGTAAAGAATTGGGAAGAATGATCGATTGTGTAACCTCCGCTTTGTCGTTAGCCTTTCTCCATTTATATCTAATTCCTTGCAAGACCCTTTAATTTGCTGCTGTAAGGATCACCCTCCCCTCGGGCAACATGAAGTTACATTAAATGTGGCTACTCCTGTCAGCTACAAGGATCCAGCCTCGAGGCTAGCCACTCCGAGCGGCATTCAATGTGGCCGATTTGGCAGCAAACAAAATCCATGTCTATCTGGTCCTCATTAATGTAGTGTGATTGGAGAAACCATCGGCTATTTCTCTCTTCTTAGGCTTACCAAGGCCTTTTTCCCTGCCCTTTCTCAGTCTGCCCTACCATGGATTTTGGGCTTCGGCATGGGAGGCCTGCATGCCGAAGCCCTACCCAACTGAGTATAAAATCTCACCTCCCATGTCGAAGCCCGGCCCAACTGAGTATAAAATCTCATTTCCAATGTGTATGAAAGAGTTTTCTTTCAAACAGAGTTAAAATAAGTTTCATTCAAACATCCATAAATATGACAAGCATGCATTAAGCATGTACCAATATATATATATATATTTTTTAAAAAGTTTAGCTTAAAAAATTGTTATGTATCCCTTCATTAAATAAGTATACGTTATATATATATATATATATATATATATATATATATGTATCCTTAAGAAATACGTGTCAACTTTTAAATGGATTGTAAATTTGGAGGAAACTTCCTGATCTCCAACCTAATTTCTGGAAAACTCCATCTATATATTATATAAGGGAAAAGCTTGGAGCCGGATGGGTGCCAAAATAGTTTTTACACATGCCAATAAGAAACAGCCACATAGGCACTCCAAAAAATTCAAAGATGACCCCGAATGCACAGAAAAATGCTCTCCTCTCCTTCTTTCGTAGGAGACTTGTTCCTGTTTCATAGTGTTCTGGGGAAGGAGTTCGCGTAAGAACCTCATTTCCACCACCTTTCCTGAATCAACCAAAGTCAGGTCCAGCACTTAATTCCTTCCTATAAATTGTCGTTGCCCACCCTGTCTTCCCCAAACCATCGATTCATTCCTTCCTATTTTTCAACCAAACAAACCCTTTCTGCATATATCTTAGAGACCCAGAGTTCCTTACTCTTCCACCAGAGCCTTCGGCCTCCATTCCGACCTCCTCATGTCTCAGAGGCCCAATGTTGCAATTTTCATTAGTTGAAATCTTTTTATTCCCATTTCTCAAGCTTTTCCTTTGAGTACTATGAAATTAATTCTCATTTTATTCTTTTCTTTGTATTTGTTTCTTGAGAAAAAAATAGAACATTTTTTTGTTTCAAGATCATGGGTCTGAAAGGTTTTGTTGAAGGAGGCATAGATTCAATTGTTGCAGGCTGTACCCACACTCTGAACCTGCTTAAGGTCCGAATGCAGCTCCAAGTTGAAGCCAACGCCCCAAAACCGACCGCGAATGCTGCGGTGCAAAATCTCTGCCCGACTCTTGCCTTCCATGCCACCTCGCTCTCTTCTCTGGGGTCGATCAACGTGCCTCTCCTGCCTCTCTCGACGGCTCGTGCGGGCCTAATATCCGTTGGTGCCCACATCGTCCAACAAGAATAGGAGGATGAGAAACTAGTCCGACCGTGAGGTGTTTGCCGCAGCAGTTTTGGGAAGAAAGAAGGAGAGGAGAGCATCTGTTTTGTGCATGCGGGGTTATCTTTGAATTTTTTGGAGTGGCTACGTGGCTGTTTCTTATTGGCCTATGTAAAAACTATTTTGGCACCCATTTGGTCCCAAGCTTTTCCCATTATATAAAGCCACGTAATGACAATGATGCAAAAACCATATTAAATGTTTTGAGATCCATGTCCTACACAACTGATCTTATGTTTATCCCACGATGTATATAAACACAGGATTGTTGCATGCAAGCTGACATGGATCTCGAACCATTTAATATGGATTTTGCATGCAATATCACTGTCACCGTGATGCTTTGGATGGATTCATCATATGATCTGTACTCTTGTTATAGTATATTAATGTATGCATATATATGTAATTATGTATTACGTAGATCATCATGATTTTGTCATCACTGCCATATGGCAATAGGTAATTGATTGATTTGAACCGTGCCATACGAGCAACAAATTTTTCACTACAATCTATATATAATTAATTCCTTGGATACTTTCGGAGGGAAATCTCTCCCAGCCAATAAGGTGATATCTATCAAATTCTCCTTTTTTCTTTTGATAATTTTTTTTTTCTTTCTTCTATTGCATTAATTTATTTCGTTGTGTTGATCACTTATGCATGTGTTTGTTTATCCTAATTGCATGCCTAGAGAGAGAGAGAGATCGGCGAGAGAAGTAGAGAGAAATACAAGAATATTAGAAGTGCAAACGCCATATACTTCTTTTAAAAAAGAGTATATTTTTACTATTAAAAATTTAATTTTTTCATGTGGATCTCATATTTACTCACTTTTTTCAAAAAGAGTATGCGATGCTTATGCATTCTGTGGCTGCAAATATAATTATTTATTATAATATAATACATACAATTCTGTATATATATATATATATATATATATATATATATATATATATATCATGCAGCGGAAATATGCATGGATTAGGAAACTAAATAATTAATTAATAAAGGGTAGAAGATCAGTGATGAACGTAGTACATCGACACATTGTAAACAATTCAAAGTACTTGAACATATAATATATATATATATATATATATATATATATATATATATATATATAATATATATATTATATAGCTGATCGATCAAGTTTGAGAATTCTATATTAAGAATAATTACATGAACCATTTTCTAGATAATCATTAAAATGATCATGATATCAATATTGATAAGGACGTGGATGATGTAGAAGTTCCGCGTAATTAAAATACAATTAACTTCGCCATCAACGTCCTTATTGATCATTGTTCAATACGTTACATAGCATGAGACGTACGTGTATATATATTTATATATATATATATTATTAAACAAAGGGCTAATTATAATTAAATTTCTTTCGTTAAACTACCAATCTATATATTAATGGCTTATATGACGTATATATATGACGTATATAATTAATGGCTTATAAAATTAAAAATTATGGCATGAGGAACAAGTAAGAGGAATTCTATGCATCAACCATAGTTTATATTTCACTTTCACATTTCACACTTATAGTTTTTTTTTTCATAGAGTGTGTGGGTGTTTTTTATAGGATGTGAGAAGTATTAAATAGTGACTGATGTGAATTATTTTTTGAACAAATAATTAAGTACATACTCAAATGTTCCCAAATTTAACATTTGTTTCGAGTTATGATCTCATGTCGAGTTTGGTTTGAGACTAGTTATATATATATAAAATGGTAGTATTTATAGTCTGATCTTGTTGACACTCTCCTCACCCTCGTACTCAGGTTCCATATTAAATATATATCCTCCATCTAAACATGCTAATTGAGATCATGATCATCGCTAGTCATACATGATCATCATATCTAAATTCAGTTAGCTCAAATAGTAAAAGTCTTGATTTTGACAGAATGCTAACTCCCTCCAGATTTAAGGTTCAAATTCTCTTCATTACGAGTGCAAACAATTTCTAAGACCCATTGAACCAGGAGAATTTTCCCATTGAATTAAAGAAAAAATAATTATCACAAACATGATAAGTTGAATGCAGCAACGATATTTTCGTTGGAAAGAAATGGGAAATTAAAGGTTGCAATGATCTCATATATAGCTACAGACAATTAATTAAGTGGAAAAATAAACAGATCGGTTAATTAGTCTAATCCTATAGTCATATTAAAATTTTGAGTAAGTCAAAGACGTGGGTACATATATAAAGTCAAATTAAGCAGACAAAGAAAATAGAGACTGAAAACTATGAATAATTTCAAAATCGATTTTCCCAAGTTATAAATTTACACGTGGATTGAAGTTTTGGTACTTCTTTTCAGTCCAATGTTTGATTCAACGGTGGGCCGGCAACTTGATTGATTAATTATTGATAGATATCCCAAGGCTTCACGCAATTTTTATATATGATCAATATCGAAGTAGCTAGTTGAATGTCTCACACGTGTACGTACGAACGAGTCCATGATCGAACAACTTCGGTTTCATTACATAATGTTAATCTATATATATTATTAGATATGATGGATATTAATTTATAACACTATAATAAAAATAAGTATTTATGATAAATTATTTACGACGAGATTAATATACTCATGATTTTGACAGTAAATAGTCATTTTAACAGTAAATTATAACTGATCACAAATAACCAATTTTCTTATATTATGAAAAAAAAAATTAAGAATAGGATTCCATGCATGCACTATTATTATGAGCATCCACGAGGTTATTGCATCGCACAAGATTAAATGTGGGACATGAAATCAACGTGCAAAACGTACTGAACTTCTTAATTTGCATGCAGTCTAGTTATTCCAGCATTAAGCTTATTCTGCATCATAAGAGAGCAAAACGATATCTTGTTGGTTGGCAACAGCTTGTTCCTTTGTTTGTGGTCATGCATAGTTGATTAAACTCCACAAAACTAAAGAGACACTATAAGAAAATTGTTTATTTGTAGTCAGTTAATTTTAACAAAATAACTATTTATAATTAAAATAAATCTGTTTTAATCATAAATAATTTTTTTATCGTAATTAAATGGTCATAAAAACTCATTTTTCTTATAATGAAATATATACCACGTGCGTTGAATTTTCTACTCAAAAGACTTTCCGAACCTCACAATAAGATCAGCTTCTGACTAGTCATGGGTCGGCATCCAAGTACTTTATCCTATGCTAGACTAGTACTCGATTCCTCACGCAACAGATCATGCGGGCGGGTTTCACATCAGCAATATATATTTACGACTTGAAATAACGGCATTATTAATTGAAAACAAATAAATATTTATAGTATTTCTAATTGTATGATAATCAGTGACAGTGTCCATGGTCGAGCTGGGCTGGGCATAATTCTCTTTCACACGTCTATTCTAAAGCTCAAAATATCATCATGGAGAACAGAGATCTTTTGGAAAATATATGGATTCAATTCTTTTGAAAAAGAGTTATAAGGATACACGCACCTATCTTTTTACAACTTTCTCTACAACTATACATTTACGTAAACAGCGGCGGAACCAACAATTTTTTTTGGAGGGTCAACTTTTCAATCGCACGATATGTTTAGGTAAAATAAAAAAATATTATAAAATCATAAAATATATATAAAATTAAATCTTTATAGTTTGCCAAATAACGTAGAAATAAAATTTTTAAAACACAACTTAATGCCTGTTTTAGATTTTTCACGACAATATTTTATAAAATAATATTCATCTATTATTATTTTTGTAAATATAAAATATTTAAAAATTATTATTTTTGTATAAACTATCAAGTAATCTTTTAGAATGCCATATTTTATTCTAATATATAAATTAGTTTATCAAATTTCATGTAAATTTTATCTATTTTGGTGTCACATTAAGCATAAAATACTACAACTAAGACCTTAAATAAACTTTTTCTTGCTCAATAAAGTTTAGAGGATAAATCATCTCCACTATTTTTCATATAAATCATCAATTTTAAATGACTTTTCTGGTATTGTCACTTAGGATTCTATATTAAGAAATTTAATATTGTATATATAATAAAAAACTTTGGGGTCAATGTTAATACTTTATTATTTCTCCTAATATTAGTTTTAATTTAATTTTAGTGTGGCCACATCCTTAAAAATAGATAATATATAGAAATTATACAAAATCTATGGGTTATAGGAAAAAAATTAGAGAAACATTTCTACGTATATTAAAATTTTACAAAATTTTAAAAAGCATATGGGAATAAGGAAATTATAAATTTTCTTGGGAGGTAAATTTCTATGTACATGAAATTATGAATAAAATTTAGGGACTATTTTGAATTTTGAAAAATTTTTGGAGGGCCCATGACCCATCAAGCTATATGTAGATCCGCCAGTGCATGTAAAGTAATATTATTTTTATAAGTTATTTTATAAAAATATACCTCATTTAAAACATATTATATAAAAGATTGTAAAAAGTGTTGCATGTATATGTGATTTTCATTTTTCAAAATAAAAATGATTGGCCTCAAACATTTGAAAGGGAAAAAAAAAAAAAAATTCAGTAAAGCAAGCTAGGATTCATGCATGGGAGGAGTGGGAATTAGACACAAACAGGAAGAGATTCTAATTCCGGCCCTCCTAATCGAGGAAGCGAATAGCTCAGGATCGAGTCTTGTTTCACCCCGGCCTCGACGATTCCATACATGATGCATGCACCTATCTTGCCCCTCGACCCCACTGCTAGACTCTTTGCCGAAATGTACGACCTCGTGTCGGAGTAGCATCATCTTTTTCTTCTTTTGGTGCCATGCCACTTCTTATTCAATTTATCGAGAATTATCATTGTTGTTGTAGTTATTATTATTAATTTAGGGTTTCTAGCAGTTGAGATTTGTCTTCCTCAGTTTGGTTGCCATGAGGGGACGTTGAAGATCGAGAGGATCAAATCATGATTTCAGCCTGAAAATTCAGTAGCAGTTTAGATTCCAAATATACTTAAAAGGGGGGGATGAATAGGTGTTTTCCAAATTTATTAGAATATTTAAATCAATAATCAATCAATCAAACAACCAACAATTTTGACAAAGAAGTGGAAACTTATTTGAACAACGTTTTCAAAATCTAAAATCGGTTTAGGTGTAAGTCACTACTTAAAATTCACTATAGAAATTTTGTGCATTATAACTAATTTAAAGACATTTACAAGACCTTTGAAGTAATTAAATTTGACTTGTAATATCACGAGTATCCTATTTGATCTCTGCACCCCAGCACTTGCTCTCTTAAAAGTACAATGAATACGGCAGGTTTGGCCTCTCTCCACCCCCTAGAAGTCGTGCATATTTTTCTATATAAACTTTAGGGTTTGGGTAGAACTGTAGAACACTTAGAGAGTCTAAACTCTAGTGAAAAAATTATTATCAAAATTTTCATTCAAGCAAACCTTTTGTCAAGTTTTTGAGCCTATAAATGCTAGAATTTGAAAATTCTTGTGGAACATGAATTTGTGGATAATTTATAGAATTGCACTAGTGATGATAATCCTGCGGATGATCTTGGAGATGATCTTGCTCCTCTAACCTGAAGAGATTTTCTCCCAGATTTAGTTACAATTTTAATCGTAGAATTCTCTCCGGAAGTTTGTTTGTAGATTTGACATCCAAAAATATCGGTGCACAACATTAGAAAACAAAATTACAAGTACAATATATATATATATATATATATATATATTTTTTTTTTATTTCCTTAAAGCATCATGATTAGGAAATATACCCGGGATGACGAATTTGATATAATTCATATATAAAGGGAAATTTGAAATTGCAACATGATCAAATATATTTTGTGACATTAACATCTCTTACGGTTATATTAAATGAAAAAAACGATGTTCTTCATTATTGAATTTATCATTTCAGTCACATTGGTTGATAGGTAACTGGGAGAAAATATAGGAGATAGAGGGGAGTCCCATCTGTGAAAAACTGAAGTTACAATACATTTATCTTTTCTCAAGTTCTAATATTCCTATATGGAGAGCAGAGCAGAATGGCAACTTTACGACCTCTTCAGATCTGAACTACAACCATGATCCTAAAGAAAAAGTGTCGTGGGCTAAAAAGGATCTAGCATAAATTAATTCCAAGTAAAATTTCTATTTTATGTGGAAGATATGTTTAATGGTCTTCCTCTTAACCAGAATATTTTGAAGTTGCATATTTTGATAGTTGCCTCTAAATGTGAATGTTGTCAAGTGGCTGACTGTGAATCTTTAAACCATTCGTTACTTTTGGTTTAAAGATTTAGATGGATTCTAAGCTAGTGGTTAATTGGTGGGAGAAAGACAGGCAAGTTCCTTAGTATAGTCAAAGATACTTACTAGAAAAAGGCTAGATTGACAGCTCATTCGATGTTGGTATGCTTTTATCATTCTTTTAGAGAAACGAACCATGTTAAGGACAAATTAGCTAAACTGAGTACAAGAGATACAAAGCATTTATTTAATACCAAAGATAGCCTTCCAAAAGACATTATGGGAGCTATTCGAATGGATTAGGCAGGTTTACAAGTTATACGGCATCGATAACATTTTTGTGGTATAGTTTGTTGTACAATTTATACTTTATTTTGTCTTGTTTTGAATGCAGGTCTTGTTAGCACACACTTTTGTGTTTTGATTTGTTGGATATTCTATTGGATTAACGTTAGCGGTTTTCTTTTGTGTTCTTACAGTTCATTTTGATACTTAGGTTTAGAATTTAGGATGATATGTAACCTCCAGGTATTCAGTTGTAACCACTGTTTTCCTCCCGCCAAAAGTGAAGATAATCAATAAAATTGAGGTTCCATCTTAAAAAATTAAAAAAAAAAAAAAACATTGGTTGATATATCAATCATATTTTAAATAACTTTTAAGTACTTATAAAACCATAGCATTGTTCTTAAATAAATTGAAGTCTGATCTGGGCTCAATTGGTGGACTGGGCATCCGTCTCAGGGGCCCATACAAACTGTCCAGTAGGTTGACATCCACTACATCCGCGGTGCACGTTAAGGCTTTCCCGCACTGATAAAAAGAACCAGAGGCTCCAATGTAATCTGACAATCAATCGTTTATCGTTATCCATTCCGACCTCATTTCAAATTACCTCTTTGTATCCCGAAAACATCCTCGAAAGAGGTCAAAGCAATGGCGTCGGCGGTATCGGCAACATCGGGAGTGTTTTCTGGAAACACTTTTTGCTTACGTAGAACAGATTGTTGTAATTTAAGGAGATCGTTGTCAGTATCGTCTTGGAGGACCAAGGCGGTGTCGGAGCTGGGGTTCGTGACCTCGCAATTGGGTGGCCTCAAAATCTCGTACAACCACCGTGACGCTGCCCAACCCTTCTCCACCCCTTCCACACCTCAACTTCTTCAACCTATTGTTTCCCGTAAGAATTCTCTTTCTTTGTTTTCCCTGAAATCTTACATACAGCAATTAGCTATTGTTCCAACTCTCATACAAGCACATACATTTGCATACCTGAAATTTGAAAATAGAAGAACAATGTTATTTTGTTGTGAGCCCTGTGTTTAACTGTTTATGGATTCATGTTTCAGCTTATAATTTATGGGTTGAAAGTGAAAAAAATGGGGGATGTGCGAGTTTGATATTGTTATGACCAAGTTAATTTTGATTTGAGATCGGTCCCGTAATATATGTTTATAGTTTGCATTGTAGAATTTATTTATTTTTCCCTCTCAACTTATATTTCATTTTATTTTAGGTAAATGTAAGTTCTAGGAAAGATAAGGAACAAGATTATTCATTCGAAGCTGGCGATTTGTTTGCCCCCTTTTAAGTGAAAAAAATATGGGAAAGGGAAATTTGATGTTGGGCAAGAAAGACCGACGGATGTGCCAATAAAGAAGAGCGTTCTAATCCAACTTGGACTTAAAAAACAGGTTGTACAGAGCGTGAAATAAAATTTAAGTAGAATTAGTGAAAGAGGATATATGCAAGATACTAACGGGATGTTTGGTGAATGAGATGACATGAGAAATTTGTGAATAGTAGTGACATGGTTTGTGAATAGTAATAAAATTATTTGAGTTATGATGTTTTATGGGGTTTGGGAAAATTTAGAGAAAGTTGAATAAAAATATTGTTAGAATATAATTTTTTAATATTATTTTTGTTTGAAAGTTTGGGAAAGTTGTAATGATTAGATGAAAAAGTTGAAAAGTTGAAATTGAAAATTGTATGTTTGAGTGGTGTTTGGATGTTGAGATATAATAAGATGAGATAGGATGAGATGAAACCATCTCAACATCCAAACAGCCCCGAAGGCTTGTTTCGTCGGGTAATCTTTGGATGGAATGCTAGTTGAAAAATTTGCGTGTGTGTGTGTGTGTGTGTGTGTGTGTGTGTGTGTGAGTGTGTGAGAGAGAGAGAGAGAGAGAGAGAGAGAGAGAACTGCCATAGTTGTAAATGGATCCACAGAGCTGATCCCAATTTTGTCGGGATTAAGGTTGAGATGAGTTGAGTAACTTTATGTTAATGTTAATCAAGAGATTTAATATTGGAAGTGTTATCAATTGTTGCCTTTTATTTTTTGTTTCTGATGATTGTTATAACATTAATTAGTGTTTAAAATTGATAACCATTTGAGTGGCTTATGTTAGAACTAATCTCATAACATATGGCTTGTTTCTTCAGGTAGGATATGTCCCTTCACTGGGAAGAAGGCTAATAGAGCAAACAAGGTTTCGTTCTCAAATCATAAGACAAAGAAGTTGCAGTTTGTGAACCTACAGTACAAGAGGGTCTGGTGGGAAGCTGGTAAGCGCTATGTCAAACTGCGGTTATCAACCAAGGCATTGAAAACCATAGAGAAGAATGGCCTGGATGCTGTTGCTAAGAAGGCTGGAATAGATCTTCGCAAGGAGTAATATGTGGCCATTATACATTTGATCTCTTTTTGACAAAAAAGCCTTTGGCTGTGTTTATGAAGTGTGTTAAGTTCCTTCATTTTGCTTATATATATTCTTAAAAAAATGTTGCTTTTCTGTTAGATCTTCTGTTTGAATGAACAGTTTTCTTTGTTGTAAGCCTAGAAATTGCTTTGAGCTCTGGGAAGATGTTTCTAGCGTCCCGTCCCCCCCCCCCACCCCATATTTTTCCCCCTTGGTGACGAGCTCTGGAAAAGGTAAGAAACAAGGAAAGTTTTGGAGATCTAGTAATTAATTTCACAAGGAATTGTCGTATGGATGACATTATAATGGTTTTTGATGTCCTTAAAGTTGCATGTATTGGAAAGTAGTGTTTATTTGTGTCCCAGGAGAACATAATGCATATGGTCATTCATCCACTTTTGGGGGAACATAATTCAGCCTTTAAGCAGAAGACGCAGATAGTGATAGATTAGCAATAGCATTGCCTTTTGGATGGATGGACAGGTACATACATCTTACTCTGAATGGAAGAGCTGGATTCAATCATCGAAATTACTTGCAGCAATAATACCAACTGAAAAGGTGTTGTATTTCATATTCCCCAGAAATTGAGTGCCTAAAGATGGCCTTCGAATGGGGTGTTATCTCATCCCATATTTTTATGCATTTGTATTTCATATTTTGAGCCAATTGTTTTAGCTCGATTTCTGAAACATATTGCAGATTTTTTTTTTTTTTTTGTTTGAAATTGAGAAAATTCGATGAAGCTTGGTTTTTTAAAGAAAGAATGAATCAGCTTTTATTAAGTGGTGTAAAGATCGTGTGACCTGATCAAGGATGCACTCTTACATTATTCCTAACCAGCATTTGTGATTATCTTGGTGTGAAAGCTGCTATGTACAAGTTTTATAAGGTATGTGATTAAAATAAAATGAAAGTCCCTTTTCTAGGAACCTCATGGCCCTAAATAATAGGAGTTGTATTGGTTTTTTTGTGCATTAAAGAGTTGTTAGTGAAAAGCCAAAACAATGGATCTACTTCATTCTATGCCACTATTTTAGGGTCTAAAGCGTAAAATTTTATAATTTTAGGGTCTAAAGCGTAAAAGAGATAGACACATATAAATATTCTTATAACTTTTCATAATTGTCAGAACAAAATTTTCAAATTATATTCTGTGTTCAATAAATAAATATTGCTAATCTCTCTCTCTCTCTCTCTCTCTCTAGACTCACGAAAAATTAGATTTTAAAAATTCGGTATCTCCAAAATCTATATATTAGTCATCCGCTAATAGAAGCATATATTAGTCAATATGCAGTGATTATTCAAAAAGAAATATATCTTTATGTAATTTCCTTTTTCTTTTTTTTTATGACAAGAAAGATTTGAGGATACAAAAGTATTCTATCAGATGACTCTGATATTATGTATTGTATTTCTAAATGTATATCTTATACACTATATATATTATATATATCATTAAATTTAGATGCTGTGATTGGCATTGCAATGGCAAACAAAAATATATTATAAAAATGAAAATGTGCGAGATGTGCTATTTTTCAATTTATATTTTACATTTTAAGTAGAAATAACTTACAACAGGCTGAGTAGGCATGCATACTTGTCTTCACTGGCAAGAGATGCAACTAACATAACTATAAACTCTTCAACAAAGTAAGAAATCCATGACACTAATGATTATTACATTCATTACTTATTAATAATAGATCCGCACAATCTGATGCTTAATTAGTGGCGTCCAATCCCACCACCGCCTCCTCCACCAAAGCCGCCTCCACCGCCAAATCCACCACCTCCACCTGCTCCTCCACCAAATCCACCACCTCCACCATATCCACCTCCAAACCCACCTCCTGAACCTCCCCCTATTCCTCCACCTTTGCCAAATCCCCCTCCAATCCCACCACCAGATCCACCTCCAATGCCACCACCTTTTCCAAAGCCGCCACCACCTCCAATGCCACCACCTTTTCCAAAGCCACCACCACCACCAAGGCCTCCCCACCACCTTTACCAATGCCGCCACCGACACCACCACCCTTACCTATTCCACCCCCAATGCCACCACCCTTGCCTATTCCACCACCAACTCCCCCACCTTTCCCAAACCCTCCACCGTGACCACCACCAACTCCACCACCAAAGCCACCACCCTTGCCTATTCCACCCCCAATACCACCACCCTTACCAATGCCACCACCAGCTCCTCCGCCAACTCCCCCACCTTTTCCATACCCGCCACCATGACCTCCACCAATTCCGCCACCAGCACCTCCACCTTTTCCAAACCCTCCACCATGACCTCCACCTTTTCCAAACCCTCCACCATGACCTCCACCAATTCCGCCACCAACACCTCCTCCATGTCCACCACCCTTGCCAATGCCTCCACCTTTACCAAATCCACCACCAGCACCGCCACCAATACCCCCACCTTTTCCAAAACCATGACCACCACCAATGCCACCACCCTTACCTATTCCACCACCAACTCCCCCACCTTTTCCAAACCCTCCACCGCGACCACCACCAACTCCACCTCCAAAGCCACCACCCTTGCCTATTCCACCACCAATACCACCACCCTTGCCAATGCCACCACCAACTCCTCCGCCGACTCCCCCACCTTTTCCAAACCCTCCGCCATGACCTCCCCAACTCCACCTCCAAAGCCACCACCCTTGCCTATTCCACCCCCAATGCCACCACCTTTACCAAAGCCACCACCAGCACCACCTCCACCTCCAGCTCCACCACCAAACCCACCACCAACTCCTCCCCCATACCCACCTCCAAATCCACCACCACCACCTCCACCTCCACCTCCACCTCCATCCCCAATGTTTAGAAACTTTTCTTTCTCATTCTTACCCACACTCACTACATCCCTAGCAATCACACTCACTGTAAGAACATGAAGACAGAGTAAGCATAACAGAGCCACTGATCTCCTAGTGCCACGACCCATCTCAAATGTATTTAGGAGTAGTTTGAACTCCCTAGCTCTTGATGATAGCTTTACTGGCACGAGGATTTTTATACTAGATGGAACCCATTGCCTTTGCATTTAATGGGTCTCAACCACTAACCGATCGCCACATAAATGCACGAATTCACCCCCTACAATTACCACCACGCTTTTGGTGCATTTGTCTTTTACAGCTAAACCACTTCTTCCCACTGCCATTCACATAAAGAAAACCCTAACGACATGCAAATCTATAGGCGCGCGCAACTCTCACATGCATCCACTTGCTGCCCACATGACTAGGGCTTCCATCTTTAGGCTCTTCCTACTACCTCTCTAGCTAGTGCGTACGTGCATGAACTCTCAAGTCTAATCAAAAGTATACTGAAACTTGGATCTGGTTTTCTCCTTTGGTTGAAGATCAGGTATGGTTTACATCACCATTTTCCATTCTAGCTAGGTGGTTATTTACCACATGCAAATGCATAAGAAAAAGATAGTTACTAGAACTACCTTATTCATACGCAGCCGACATTTTCGTCTGAGAATCTTTGCATCTCTATATTGGTTAAAAATTATCTTAGAATTATGCTCATGATCATATATATATGTGTGTGTGTGTGTGTGGGTGGGTGGGTGTGTGCGTGCGCGCGCGCGTGTGTACTGTTGCGTAATCTTGAGCGCTGTGACTCTCAAGCTGGCACAGACGGGGAGACGGTACGGTACGTGCTACTGCACCAAATTAGAAGTGCACAGAAAATGGTTAGCTAGATTACATGTCACACGGGAAATGATATGGACAGTCGGATGAGCCTGCATGCATGTACGACGTAGTCCTCGAGCATGATGGACCCAAAGTTTGCTAGCTAAATCTAGACCAGATTATTAAAGTCATCATCTTGTCATGAGGATCACGCACCATGCATGCATCATGATAAACACAGTAGTCAGTAGCAGCTAGAATTAATAGTCCAGGCCAGGATATTATATAATTAATACTTGTATCAAGCCCTACATTGCTCTAAATGATCGTGATTAGTTGAATAACTTAAACTAAAAATTGCATGCATGATATACATAGAAGCTTGTTATTGATGCATTTATACAGCAGATCACAAAAATATGTCAAATTAATGCCTGAAATTAGTATATAATAGATCGAGTTCATTTTTAGATCAGGCACTAATTACAGGAAATAAAACATGTATCTCCGTACGATCGACTCAAATTAGAATATGATCACTACTTTCCTTAATATTTAACTAAACTTGTTGTCGAGCTATATATAATTTGTAGTCCGATAGCTTTTTTTCTCTGGCAAACAAATGCCAACTACACCAAAAATAATATATTTTTTGTAACGAAAACTAGTTTTTTTGGACGAAAAAAATATTTTGTCCAAAAAACATTTCTATTGTAGTGTGCTACATATCAAGGAATATATATATATATATATATATATATATATATAATATAGAAAAATCATACATATATATCATCCGGACATTTATAAGCAATTTGATCTCTTGCGTAACCTGCATGGGCCATCCGACGTGGCCAATTAGGACAGGAATATTAAAATACAATAAAATTGATATATATCTATATATATATATATGGGTTCATGCATGAAATTTTCAAGAGAAATTATATATGGTGATTGATTCCATGTGCTCGGTAGATGGAGATATTAATGCACGTTGAAAAACTGGGATAGCTAGCTTTGTTCAAGTGTATTAAATTCTCATCAAATAGGCAATGGGCTCTTGTCATGCAGATCTCGAAGAAGATAGTAATTAGGGCTGATTTGGTTACTAAAAATCAAATTATCTCATCTTATATCATCATTATAATTTTTTTAAACTCTCACATAAAATATAATAAATAGTTCATCTTTTTCAAATCTCAAAATAAAAATAATATTATAATAATATTTTATTTAATTTTTAATAAAACATTTTATTGCATCTCATCTGAACTGCGTAAATAAACGAGACCTAAGAGAGCACATGAGCAGATCTCTCCACTTATATTAATTGTTGCCACCGAATTAATGGTATGACTGCGTGATCGCTGATAAGGTTTTAATTAAATCTTACCAATAATTTGATAAGGTGGGCCGGTCTATAATTAAGTCAAGGTTGAGTCTCGATCTATACATGTTTACACCAAAACGATCGATTTCAATCATCAAATTAATGCGTGTAATTTCTCATTTTATCTAATCATAGTACTACTATTACGTACACAAACAATGTTTCGTATATAGCAACATTTTGATCATATATACTCATGATCATGATCTATGGCGGCCTCATCATGTATACAAGTTACGATACATGAACCTATTATTAGCATGTAAAATGTTAAGATATATACAGATCAGCCGACGTTATTGCTGGTGCTCTTGGTTCTCGATCGATCGCGTACGTGCAACCTCATTTGACAGCGCAGGCAGTACATATCTAGCCTGATGATCTTTGTTCTAGTACTACTCCATCTTTGGCATGTTGACGCGCTCTCGGGATTTTAGTCCGCCCCTCGATGACACCATTGCGATGACCAATCCTACATTGCATCCACGCATGCATCATGTGTAGACATTTGGGGATGAACGAGCTAGCTAGGTTACATTTAGTCCTTCATTTTCCGTCAACTCCACCAAATCTCGATAGTTTATTAATGCGAGAAACCACAATCAAGCTAGTCATGGCACGAGTTGTTTGCCTTGGACCTTAACTCATCTTGAAAACCCTTTATGTTGTGCAAAACACCCACACATCAACGATAGCAAATAAATTAAAGCAACAATCAAGCAATCACACGACACACACAATTTACGTAGTTCGGCAACATATCTACATCCACAAAGTTGCAAAAGTTTTATTAATTCAAAGCAAATTACAATCACTCAATCTGAACTCACATTCACTAAGACTTTTTCTCTCACACAATATACACTCACACTTTGCCTCTTTTGTTCTCACTGAAAACTGCTGAAATCGTACACAATAAAGTCAAAATATGACATATAAATAGAAACGGTACTGGAAATTATAATTTGGCAAAAACTAGATCCTTCGCTCGAGCAGTGTGTCAAGCGCGCCTCGAATGAACATCCAATCAACATTGGCTCGAGCGGTATATCGAGTGCAGCTCGAGCGAACACTAGGATTTTTATCTCGCCCGAGCTCGATGTTGCGCGAGACTTGAGTGAACTCACCGGTTGAGTTTCGCTCGAACTCTAGGTCGAGTGACAGTTGAACAAATTCTCTATTTCTCGATTTCATGCTCACTGTCTAGTCTTCAAATGCAACCCAACACTTAATTCATGAAAACGTTTATTTGTAATCAGTTATATGTTACAAAAATAATAATTTCTTATCAAAATGAATATATTCTTATCGTAAATAACTTGTCACAAATATTATTTTTTTTGTAATCTCAAACATTTTTGAATGTATGTAACGGGAACTACATAATTCCTCCCACTGTAACCATTGTGTTTTATTAACATATAAATAATATCATTTCCCTAGCTTATATATATAAAGGAAAAAACAAGGACGTGCATTATTCAAAGACTGAAAAAATTAAGTAGACTCACGAAAGAACCGTCGGTAAAGCGATTCAGTCGGTTCGAGTACACCATGGCCATGTGAAGACTGGACCAACATATAATATGGACAGTACTATTCATTTAAGACCCCCACCCAACCACCCAATTATACCAAACAACCACCCAAAAAAATTAAAATAAATAAATTCCTTCATCCAGCTTGACCCGAACTCCGAAAAGATCAATATCATGTTCAGCTTTTTTTATTTTTCGAGTTATCATAATTAATTAGCACCATTCTGGTTCACACGAGCTTGGCTCTGTGCATGCATGCTGCATGGGGCTAGCCAGCTATATATTATATATATGATTACACAAAATATTATATATTAAAAAAAAATATTTTAATCACAAAATAATTACATAAAAATAAATATATAAATTAACGTAATTTGATATGATAAGTCAGATTGTAAAATTATTTTTATAATAAAATAAATCTAATAAATTTCATAAAATTATATTAATTTATAAATTTATTTTATATAATTTCTTTATATCGTAACAATTCCCTATGTTAAAACACGGTCGTATCTTATATGCGTACATATATCTATATATATATATATATATAATTGATTAAATAAATGTGAAACTTGAATGAAAGTACTACACCATTAGCTAGCTAGGCTGCCTAATTATATCATTGGAGGTCCATATCGTTAAGGACCTGACCCTTGTTTTCTGCACAACTTCATAGGTTAATAATTGATCCCAGAAATAAAGAACGAACAAAAAAAAAAAAAAAAACTTGTCAGCCTGTACTATCATGTGAGCCTAATTTACAGCATTTTTTTTTATGGCAGAATCATTAGATTAATGTAGCTTATATGATTTTATTACCCAAAAAATTAATTTGTGACCATGAAATCATGCATGTCCATATAGGACCAAATTACTCTTTGAAATACATATTCTTTAGTTTGTATAGCTATATATGAATATATAACAACATCAATTGATCTCACGCAAATTATTAGAGTCATAGCCTGGTTTTGATTTTAACTAATCGCGCAATAATCCTTATATCTATTTTAAGATTTTCAAGAAGTTGTGGCTCATGCATGGGGTGGGGGATATTGTAGTTATATGTCTAGCCGATCAGCTTTTAAGGTTTCGTTTGGATGCTTAATTCCTCTCAACTTATCTCAACTTATCATTACAATTTTATCAAATTCTAACACAAAATATAATAAAAAATTTAACTTTTTCAAATCTCAAAATAATAATAATATTAAAAAATAATATTCTAACAATATTTTATCATCTCAACTCAACTCATTTCAACATCCAAACACAACCTAACACTTTAAAATGAAGATGCTAAAGATCGAGTACTGTGTGCATAGGAATTTCGGTTCTAAAATAGACATTAAATTGCCAACCCTTCTTAACTGCTTTATATTGATCATATGAATAACTTTTAGGCAAAGTTTGGGTGAAAATATGGTAGAGTTAATCATAAAAGTTGTAAAAATTCTGTATTGTTGATGCAGTTTTTTCGAATGGCTCATGATTGTGACTTGGGCGTTGATAAGGTGTTCGGATGCTCATCTATGAAGTAAATAATAAATAAAGTATTTAAATATAAATAGAGATAAAAACATAAAAATTTATGTGATTTGACATAAAAGCCTACATACATAAGTCATTTGAGGTTGAATGCACTATGTTTGGTAATTTTATAATCTCTTGTGCATGGCTTCCCAATAGAGAAAGTAGGATTGAGGAGAGGTTGAAGAAGATGCTGCATCTATAGAAATATGGAAATAGAGGATATGAAGAGAGTATAGAGACGTGTAGATCTATAGAGATCTCCTCTTTTTATAAAAGTATATATTATTCCTTCTTTAGACTTAAGAGTAATGTCGGAGTCTGTCTTACTTTAGATCATTATATCATTTTTATATCTCATTAAACTTCATTTGAATTTATCTCTTCAAGAATAAAGGAGCTTCCAATGGACTGGATTCTAATTCATTTTATATACAACTTGTGTCATAGCATGATATATATATATATATAAATATTTATATATATATATATATATATTATATCATGATAAACATTTGATTGGTTGAGAGTCCGACACAGATGTTAAAAAATAATATATATACTTTAAAAAAAAGTATATGGTTACTATTTTTTTTTTTTTTTTTTTGTCCTTAATTATATTGGCTGATATTTCACATTTTAAATGTATTTAACTTTCCAAATGAAAAGTCACGTACAATACAACATAATAATTAATAGGTAGAATGAGAAAATTAAGCTTGAAGAATAGCATTAAAAAGAAAAAACTAAAGAACATTACAAAATCTACAACCTGGCATGATTGGTCATGTCCAAGTGGTTTGATCGTACCTCTGGTGCCTTAAAAAAAAAAAAAAAAAAAAAAGACGATACCTATTTCTTAGACACATCAATCTGACTAATGGACCGACTTCGTACTCTGTTTGAATTTTGGTAATCACTTAGCCCAATACTTGTAAGGCCTAACAGTGTAAAAAAGTCATCCATTTTTAGGTGCCCTTATAGTATGCTGAACTGAAATAAATAAAGAAAAATTTTATTTGAAAGTCGGTGCATAAAATAGACCATCTATTTTATTAATATTCCAAGACTGAACTTTTTCAAAAAATTTGAAATTAAAATCTCTTACAAATTAAATTTTATTATGTCGATAAAATAGAGGATGTGTTTTATACTTTCGAGTAGAATAAGGTTGCGTTTGGTGTTGAAGTGAATTAAGTTGAGGTGAAAAAATATTATTAGAATATTATTTTTTAATATTATTATTATTTTAAAATTTGAAAAATTGAATTGTTTATTATATTTTATATTAAAATTTAAAAAAGTTATAATGATGAATTGAGATACGTTAAGAGGTGTTTAGTAACCAAGCGTACTCTAACTCAACTCATAAACAAATGAAGTGAGTCATTCAATATGTAAGATTCACTTATTTTTATATCTCTTATTGAAATCTCTAACTTCGAATAATAACTTTGAGCAATTTTGACCTAATTCATTGAATATCCCAAACAAATTGACAAGAATTGATACATATTTGATAATCTGAGAGGTTTGCACATGTTTGAATTTTAAAAGGAGCATATCTCGTAAAAAAAACATTTAAAATTAGAATAGTTTGATAAAATGGTCGCTTTTTTTTTTTTTTTTTTTTCATTTCCTACCTACCTACCTAACTATAGTGTCAATGGGTCCCCTTCTACGCAAGAATCGACTATAGGGTCCACTCCAGAAATGTATATGCATTTCGCTCGATCCTGTTCTGGATGTGGACGGCCTGCCTAACCATGATTTACAATTTCAGGAGATTATAAGCAGTTTGATGTATTAAATTATGTAATTTTTTTTTATTATAAAAAAAGTAAAATAATTTTTTTTTAGAGAATAATAGTGTATTTTATCTTATAAAAATTATTTTTATTTTTAATTCGTATTGTTTTATTAAATGAATATCTTATATTTAATATTGATTCACAATTTGGTGCATAAAATGGATAGTAAGAAGACTGTTTCAATATTATATGCATTTTCCAGCCTGTACGTGAGAAAGACCAGCTTGAAGGGGACACATGATCACCCTTACGCGTAACAAATCCCATAGACTCAATACGCATTTCAAGCTGTCTAATAATATTAATCAGCAACAAATAAATAAAAATAAATCTATAAATTTACATATCTTCACGTAACCAAATATGTTAATACATAATATAGTTCGTTATTTATTAATTTTAAATGGACTTTGCAGCCATTCAAGAAAAATCATGACTACTCCATCACTGCCTATATATGTGTCATTCCATCATGGCATCATCCAAAAGACTTCCTTCGTATGCCACCGAATTCAATGCTGACATCTTTTATCATGAAGGAACTGGCAAGAAAATCAATGCATATGGATTTTTTTTTTTTTTTTTTTGTTCCACGGACGGAGCATCACAGCATCCTTAAACACCTAGGAATGAATCTCCCCCGGATATGACCGATTGGAAACTACATATATCGAATAATTCAACTATTAAAAAAAATTTATTAAGTATAAAGAAGAGATTTCCGACCTACCTACCTACGAGTTTTCTGTTAAAATTATTTCATATGCATTGTAAAAAGAATTAGTGGTCAGTTTATAAATATGATGAGAGAAAATCTCATCTTTTGAACTAACGTTTAGAATTGAGAAAGATCTATAACCATTCAATACTAGTATATTTTAAACTCAACAGTCCGCAAGAGAAACTAATTAATTATCGTTGCTCTATAAAAATGTCTCAGATCGATTGTAGAATAGATTAGTACCGATCACTTTATAGATCTGAGAGAAATGCTCTTGAGCTAACTTCAAGAACACCGAACATTCTTCTTCCAAAAAAAAAAAAAAAAAAAAACAACACCGAACATTCTCCTAATTCGACAGTCTTCTTCGTTTTAGGATGTGTGCTCTGACATGTCCCATTAAAGTATGGAGGAGGTAGGAAGGTAGCTGACCATGACCTGAGTCATGTCGTAAATGTCAGATATTTGCCTTTTGACCGATGAGTACGGTGCAGCTTTTTATGGGCTATGACAAAATGTGATCTTTGCAAGATGGGTCCACCTCTACCTAGAGATAACATACATAACAGATAAAACCTTAAAACCAGTCGAACTGTTAATACTCAAATAACAGCTTTTTATTAATGTATTGCCACGTAGTTGTTCCATTTTACTTCTTATGCGTCTGATTATAGTGGAAACAAATTTTGTTCACATCCATTGTCATCCCCTTGCCCTCTCCTTCTTCCACCAAAGCCCACATCCCAACCCAGAACCAATCCAAACCAATGACCTCACGGTGCGAAGGAGCTTGACCCCGAGTCGCGACGGAGCTCGACCTCACGGTGCGAAGGAGCTCAACACCGAGTGCGAAGGAGCTCGACCTACATTTTAATCACCGAGCGTGTTTCTTCATCACGGAAAAACCGAGTTCCATTATTTTGAAAAAACTTTCGATTTTCTTTCTTTCTTTGCTTCTGTATAGATTGTTTCTTTGCCTCTGTATAGATTGGCTTGTTAACTTTCGAACCTGCATTTTTTTTTGTTTTTGTGAAATTTGTTTAAGAGCCCACCACACCTCTCTCGTCCTCTCTGGTTGCCTAGTGGTTGTTTGATACAAAAGACCTTCAAATGTCTTCCTCATCTACACCTGCGAATCATAATCAGAAAGGTTTGGATTGCAACCCATTTTCATTTCTTCAGTATTCTCTCTTTTTCATGTTTGTAATTGCTCTCTCTTTCTAGCACAACAAACACAAACTTATTGATGAGTGTATGACATGATTGTGTTGAATATGTGCATACAGAAATTGGTGGGCATATTATTATAGCTACGGATCAGGACGTCCTGCAGAAACATGTTGCATTCTTTGATAGGAATCATGGCGGTGTGATTTATCCTCGGGAAACTTTTCAAGGTTCAAACACACAGTACCCCTTCCCCACCACCATTACCAGAACCTCAATATATCTATATATTTTCCTCTTTGTATTCACTAGAACATGGGTTAACTGGGATTTAGGTCTTCGTGTGATTAGGAGTGGTTTCTTTTTGTCAACTGTCGCTGCCTTCTTCATAAACTTTTCTCAACCAAAAAAGTTGTCTTGTAACTTTGATCTCTCTCTCTCTCTCTCTCTCTCTCTCACACACACACACACACACACATTTTTGGGTTATGGATTTGGTGTTTTGGTTTATAATCTATTTATTTTTACGTGACTTCTTTTTTCCATTTTCTCAATCTAGAGCAAATTAGCTTTGAACCACTTTTTTACATGATTTACATTGTGGTGGGTGACACCGAGTGCATTAAAAAGATGGAGACAACCTGTGGTGGACGACGGAGCTTGGTCGTGGGGCGACGACTTGCTTGGTGGGAGACGACAGTGCTCTATTTTGGCGTGGATGAGTGTAGTTTTTTTCATCTTAGATGGTTTAATCAGGTGAGGCCTTATTAGTCTGTATTCCATGAAATTCCCTACGTGTCTAAATCTCATTGGAGGGCTATTAAGCCCATAACAACAGATGGGTTGTTCCGAAGAGGAACTATACATAACATCCTCATGAATTATTTTTTATTTATTTATTTTTTAGTAAAAAAAATATATTATTCATTAATAACGGACATTATAAACTAATCTGACACATATATTACAAGCTAACTACAGCATCCCAACACACACCCATGACTGACATGGTCTAGTCCAATACTGCAAACCTCTATAGATTTAAAATTTGAGAGACAACACAACTCTGCCCAAGACAGAGTTAATCAAATCTCATGCTCCATCTAAGATGGAATAGAGTAAACCAAACCCCACACTTCGTTTAAGATGGAGTTGAGGACACACTCTACGGATGAACGTCCAAGAGATTTTTTTTTTCTAAAAAATAAAAGACATTACAAAAATTAAAAACATGGAAAAATAACAAATTACATCTTGAAAAAATATAGATCCGCATTTTCAACTTTGAAGGAAAAAGACTACAAACAGCAGCTGTGATGGCGTGTGAGAGCCACAAGCCACCCTAAGGGTATGGCGGACGGTCAGGTCTGGAGTAGCTGGTGGTCCTCGACCTAGAAAGGCCATGGGTGGCGGTAGAAGGGCACCCTGAGTGGTGGCACGTGGAGTACACGCTCTCTTTGGGCCGCGCATGTGGCTCACGCGCCGTTCCGTTCGGCAAAACTCTTTACCTGTCTAAAGGATTGTCGCCTTGAAAAGCCTATGGTGGGGCGCGTGGTGGTCGCCGAACGCTGGAGAGTAGCAGATTGGCCTTCCTCCATACTTACCCTTGAAAAACACCCAAAAATGAAAAAGAAAAGAAGAAAACTAGAGATGAGAGGAATGAGAGATGAGGGATGAGGGAGGGAGGAGCCGAAGTTCCTCCCCCTGCATTGAAGGAGAGATGAGGGGGTTTCTAGAGAGAATGAGGAGTCTCTCTCTCTAAGAAAAACTAGGACCTGCGTGCCTAGTGGTCTTCAAAATTGTATTGGATTGATACAAGAAGTGAGACTTCATGCATTTATATGCAAGAGTTCTTGCCAGAAACTGATCGAGATGGTCTTCAAATCCTAGGGAAATACCATTCAAACATCTACTGCTTTGTCTACACACCTTTTCCATTTATTGGATTAAGTTCGTAGTTTGCAAAACTAGTCCAAGCTTTTGTCGAGTGAATAGTTGGATTTTCCATGCGCAAATTAAGAGTTGGCTTGGCTAATTTGCCAATATATGTCATGTTAAATTTGCATTGACTTACTAGATAATCAAGATTGTGATAACCTATTCTGATAAGTAATAAGGGTAGATGATGTATAGAATTTTACGTTGCTTGAGAATGATAAGTTTTTGCTATTTATAATGTTCAACAAGGACTCTAATTGTATCATTGACTAATCCTTTTGGAATATAGGTCATGCGGCTTATATTTTCCATTGAGACATTATAAATGGTATCAAAACCTATCTCAGCGAGAAATGTAAGACTTGAGATGTGCCACTTACAACAGACTGACCTGACAAGAACATCGGAAATATAAGGGGAGAGGTTATGATACTTTATTCTGACAAAATTAGGTGGTGTATGAAATCTCACATTACATGAGAAAGACAAGTTTTTACTTTTTATAATGTTTCAATGAGGTTTCAAATATATCATTGATTAGTGATTTCGGAACGTAGATCATGTGACTTGGATTTTCCATTAATGAGTTATAAAGATACTCAAAAAAGGCATTCGGATTGAGTTTTAAATTCCGAAAAGAGTTTTGGACATGTGAGCGGGTCTCGTTTGTTTTCAAAGAACATCTCATCTCATCTCATCTAATCATTATAACTTTTCCAACTTCCAATACAAAATAAAATAAAATAAACAATTCAATTTTTTCAAATCTCAAAATAAAAATAATATTAAAAAATATATTCTAACAATACTTTATTTAACTTTTTAACTTTAATCTCAACTCATATCATCTTCGAAAACAAACGAGGCTTTGAGCATGGGCATTGTCAAGGAAGCATGGCATGAAATTATCTCTGCATGGTTCTCCATCTTTATATATATATAAAGAAGACTAATTAACTCCCTTTCTTAGACTTAGGAACAAGAAGTACTGCATGTTTTGGCCATGTTGAAACCCTCGTAAAGTCACTCGATATTGCCGTTCTTCAATCTCTTCCTATTAGCTCACCAAGTGATCAGCAACTCACCTTGAAAAAAAGAGTTGCAAGTAACTCGATGATCAACGACGTACTTTGGCTAGAGGAAATGCTAGAGTCCAAAGTAAAATAAAAATAATGATATTCATGCAGTTTTTTTTTTTACTATTCTTTTTTACAATCTGATCAAAATCTGTCCTATATGTGACTCAAAATCCACCCATGCAACATGTAACTGATGAAATTAATAGATCGAAGTTGTACGTATCCACCCAACATCAACCTCCATGATTCATTTAAAATTTTTTTTTTCGGCCTAAAGAAGGAAAGTACTTTTGAAGTAATTCTAAATTACACTCCTATTATAAATTACACCCCATAATTCAACAAATTTGCTCTATGATCAGCTTGTCAAATATTCGCTAGAATTAAAACGATTGCCAAGACTTCTGCAAACAGCCTCAGAGCTGTATACTATACTCCCCCGACATTGACAATAAATACAAATATATCATTACATTGCACCGGAACAAATCTCATTAAATTACGAAAGCAATTGCATGTATGAGTTGTTAAAGGATAGCTTTCAATGACTATTCTTATAATTTCATAAAAAGAAATAATTTATACAAATAATAAATAGACAAGTCCTGTATAAGTATTTGTAAAAATATAGACCCCACTTTAAAAAAGTGTAAAAAAATATTCTTTTTAGTGTGGCCTACTTTTTTTTTTTATAAAGGATCTACACAGAACTTATTTATTTGAGACTTGAACCTAACATTACTCTGAATAAAAAATGTTGAGTGTTAATATAAAAATAAAATAATACTTGGGACTATATACTTAACAAAAGTAACTGAATCATCAATCTTTTTAGATTTTTTTAGGAAAATGATTTGTATAGTTTTAGTACTACTGTATATAAGCCTCGCGTATTTTCTTTAAAAAAAATGAATAAATATGCTATTTATATGACAAAAATTCTAAGTAAACCCTAAAAATATAATATTATTTTTTTAATGATAATTGATAAATGATTTTTATAACTGAATTTTCATTTTAAAAACTCAAATAGTGAAAAAACATACATATAATAGAAACAATTTACCTTATGCATGATCATCTCAATTGTTTGATGTTAAAATACAGGATCAACTTTAGATATCAATTGCCAAGCTCCTAAAAACAACTTTAGACATTAACTAAAGGATAAAAGTGACAATTTTTATAAGAATGGAGGATCATTTTGAAAAAAAGATATTGCATATTGTACGTGTGGAGCTTGCACTACAATGGCCATCCCTCCGAAATCCGAATGAAGAAAATCGGTGGACTAAGATTGTAACACGTGTCAGATTCTGAGATAAAAGTCTTAGAAAAGACCGTGGATCATGATTTGTTGCGTCACCCACCGTCCCAGGATTCTTTTATTTTCTTATCCACACACGTACACATCGAACACCTCTCAACCTAAATGACCATATTCTCCTCCATATGTTTTCTTTTTCACAAACTTGACCGTCGTCCGCGGGGAAGAGAATCGGACCCTACTAACTACTAATCTACGATTCTACCACATACCGGATTTGGTGTTCACGCACCGAAATCTTGAAAATATATACAGAAATGCTAAACGTCCAGAATTGATGTCCCGAAAATGTGTTTCGAAATCTTTTTTTTTTTTTTTTTTTTTTTTTTACTTAGTGATTAAAGAAGTATTTTTTAATGATGTTATAAATTTTTTATTTTTTTTAAAATGTTTATAATGATTAAAAAAATACATGAAAAAAAAAAGAAAAAAAAAAGATGAAATGTACTTTTCGGAACACTAATTCTGGACAAAATTTCGGTACATATAGTGTTATATATATGAAAAATATTTTAACTATAATAAAATTTTACAAAAACAAATTTATAAATTGATATAACTTAATACGATATATCAGATTATAAAGTTAATTTATTGTAATTAAAGTAAATATAAGATATTAGATATATGAAATTGCGTCAATTTAAAAATTTCTTTTTAAGAAATTTCTTTGTAAATGTAGTAATTTTTTAAAAATAATTAAAATATTAAAAACATAACATAAATGATGATAATAGAGAATGAAGATATTTAACTAAAATATCAAATTGGTAAGTATTAGAATTGGTAGCTTGTAGGGAGAAGAGTTTGAGTGTAACTTTCCATAATTGTTAATTTCTACACCATGGTTATTGTGAAATACTTATACTAATTACATTTAGGCAGTTTATTTGCGAAAATTTATGTATAATGATAGGAGAGTTGATTCTACTTCTTTATTTTTTTTTTATGGATCCTTTATAATATTTTATTACTTATTTTCTCTTTTAATTTTTTTTAGGATCTTGGTTTTAGGATTTTAGTTGTAACCCCATGATCCATTTATATATGGTATTCCTCTACCATAACAGAAGGTTATTAATAAAATTAGAGTGTCATTTTTTTCCTATAAAAAAAATATCTAAAATAAAAAAATATTTTTTGTATTTGTAATTTTTACTTACATAATAATATGTATTGACGTGTCAGTGTCAGTTGTTTGATATACTAAAAATTATAAAATTTGAATTAAAAAATAAAATTGATAAAATAGATCTTATACGTGAATTTATAAATACATGTAACAGTAATCATATTTGACCATATTGGAAGGAGTACGTGCAGATGGCCATTGCGAAGGAATCTTTTATGAAAGAGATACATACTACATCAGTTACATTTATATGTAAAACGTTAAGATTGAAGATATAACTCATGGTCTTAGATTTGGATGGGTTTCATCTCAACTGATCTGTTTGTACGGCAAGATGATCTTCGTAACCAAACGCTAAGCTTTTTCAGTTTTGCCGAGTAACTTCGAACCCACCCACCCCACGTGGCTCACAGTGCATCCAAGGTTGTGGTCTCCAGTGCATTTTAATGGTATTGGAAAGCCAATAACGAACAAAGTTATTTAATTTATAATACATAATTATTATGTGTATCTCTTATAATAGACATATTTGATATTTTATAATTACGGCTTCATTGGATTGATAAAATTTTAATGTAAACAATAATTTATTAATGCAAAGAATAATTTATTAACGCAAAGAAAAATAAGTATCAAATTACATGAGGCTTTACAATACGAAAATGCAAAGAATAATTTATTATAATAAATTTGTAAAATTATTTTATATTAATTATTTGGTGTTACCATTTTTTGGTTATATATTTTATTATTTACCAATTATCCATTAAATCTTATTTAAAAATAATACTTTAAATTATTACAAATATTATGCAATCATTGGTAGGACCCACAACTCTCAAATCCAAAAAAAGTTTAAACTATCTCATCTCACATCTAATCCAAATACACATAAAATCATCTCAACTAATTTCAACTCAATAATCTTACTATTATTCACAAATAACTTCAATTCATCTCATCTCAACTCATTATCTAAAACCCACCTGAAAGTTTCTACTAACATGAACCATAGATTCTCTTTTATTTTTGAGACACTATAAAATATCATTACAACTTTTTTTAAACATCTAGAAGTATTTAGCATATGAATTTTAAAAAATAGATAACTAATGTGCCCTAATGTAGGTTTATAAATAAAATATTTTTAAGAAATTAACTCTCGTTCAAATGCTTTACAAGTGTCAAACAATATGATTTCAAATAAGTCAAATGGATAGTTTTCTTTTAAATATATCATTTTCCAATTCCCTAACGAGGTGAACAGAAAAAGATCAGAAATATCGATCAGGTAGGGTCATGTCTTTCTTCTTTCTGAACTTTTTCTATCATTCGAAGGGCATGATTTTTCTGTATATTCATGTAATTATCTTAAAGGATACAAATTACAAAATTATTGATTTAGTTCGGTATTTTTTCGTTGAAAATGAGTATTTATGACAAATTATTTACAATAACAATAACTATATATTTACAACAAAAATATACTCATTTTGATAAAAAATAATTATTTTTAAAAAAAATAACTGACCGTAATTAAATAATTTTCTTGTCGAGTTTTTCCCATATTCGGAAATTCCTTTGCGAGTGAAAGCTTATTCAAGATCATCTCAAGGGCATGGTTCTAGGCTTCACCTTATTATATCACCTTATTCTTTCATCGAATTAGGGTTTTGATATTTCACAGAAATCATTCGAGAATTCAAGAATTGTTAGATAATGGTTTATATACACGTACACATATATTTGGGTTTTTATCAAATAAATTATCATTTATTCTTTAATTTTTTTTCTAATCCAAAATAATTTTTTTTAGTCATGCCTGGCTTTTTGTTTTATACTTGATCATTAGAGAGGATATTGTAGTCCGGCCTCTTCGATCGGTTATTCTCTTATAAGAAATAATTCAAAGGTTATTGGACAATGTCTCCCATTATAACAGAATAAGAACAGAATAATGGTAGGGTATATAGAATTTTTATTATTTTACTCTTTATACTTGGTGATGAGACCTTATATTGGACCTTGTATAGTTGGTTTGTCAAAGATAAATAATCCAATATCGTGTATACACGATGGCAGAAATATTAATGAGTACTATTTGTATTATGAAAATTTTATATATCATATTCTTATATATATATATATCACTTTAGTTCTATTATAACGAGGTGTCCGTAATTATTCGCCAATCTTTTATTTATTTATTTATTTATTTATTTTTTAAATAAACGATGATCTAAGAGTAAAGATGATAAGAGTATTACATCTTATATGATACGAGGAAAGTGGGAAATGAGTCATGTTGTATGTACATACAACATTTTTAAAAACTAACCAATAATTCTTGAGAAGATGCTTGGCTACCGATCTATACATATACACACATATAAGCAATTAGCATTTTTAACTTGGATGGGGTTTGAAGGACTTCCATTTGAATCGGTTCCAAAACTAGCATTTTAACAAGGAATATTCAACAATTTAATATGTTGAGTTTAAAGAATTTAAAGTGGTGTGTTACATGTATTTATAATTTTATGCAATACATTATAGTATTGAGTAAAAGATTCATTTTACCAATTTTTTATTTTTTAATTTAAAATTTCATAATCTTTAACATATTAATAACTGACACGTCAGCACATATTTTCATATGAGTTAGAGTTGTAAATATAAATAGCATTTTCCAAGAATTTAACCCCATCAGCTTAAGATTAACATTATACATCCTTGAGTGCTCCAATTGAATTTTTCACGTAATAAAAGGAGGTAATTTTCCTCCAAATTGAGTTGCAAAATTCTAATGCGACTTGGAAAAAAGAATATCAAATATTTTTTAAATAATTTACAAATCTTATTAAAACACAAGTTGTTATGGACGTGTTTTACAGCTTCACACACACGATCACCTGCAACCAAATAATTATGTGACTTGAGGGTTTTGGAGAACACCTATAATGCCTAAGTCAATTATCACAATAAGAATCTTTGTCCAAAAACGTGCGCTCAACTAGGCACCCTTAAAAATCTATCAATATTAGAGGGAGTTAAAATGACATCCAACCAGGTAGAGCTAACATTCTGTTCTGACCAAGCCTACACCAATTGAATACGAGCTTCCTTTCGAGTAGAAAGGAGAATCTCGAATCCACACTACTCGGGAACTGGAGACTATGAAGCCTTAGTGGGAAATTCTTGATTTGAGATCTCATCCATAGAAAATTCCCAACCATTACTTGAGATGAAGAAAAATTTCATCTACCAATCATTAGCGTGAGAATATTTACGCTCTAACTGGATAATTTTATTGTGAGACCTAAAACTACAAAGGTTCTCATCCAAGCGTCTAAATCCATAAAGAGAGAGGAACTCACAAGCCATGAAATCGGGATATTCATCACTCGTAGGCTCCAACACTCGACGCCAAAGAATGTAGCAAGCCATTAAAATCTTCTAGGCATTAGGCACCAATTGGCCTGGGACAAGTCCCAAGACGTCTAACAAGTCACATATAGGTCGTACAAAGGGTAAACAAAGCTCTATCACAAACATGGCCATATACAAAGCAACGGAAACGACTATACCTCACGTCGACACCTCCGTGGCACTGGTCAGGTAGTCCTAAAGCCACCGAATCCAGAATGTTGAAGCTGTCCTTTACGACGTCCAGTTCGCGACGAAAAATAGTTGAAGAGCGTCGATGACCCTAAAAAATCGAGCGAGGAGCATTTTCCCCTTCCCTGATAGGTTTAGTAACGGTCCCACGAGAGGAAGCCATAGGATTATTCTTAGAGAAAGCCATAGATTCACAGTGAAAGCTAAGAGACAGTGTGTGTGTGAAGAAAACAGAATGCTCAAGAGAAGAAATGAGAGAATCGAAAGAGGAGAAGTGAGAAAGAAAGTGTCTGAAGCTTATAAACACCCGTGACGGTTAAAGGGAAATGTGCGAAAGGGCACGAAGGTGAAACGACGTTTTGACAAAGGGGCACAAATGAAGGAAAACCCAGATAACAAAGCGACGCTATGATTACAAGTCTCATCACACTATGCGTCATGAGATTTCGTGGGATAATTGGAAGGGTATTAACACCACTTCAAGACCTATTGGGAAGCTTCATAGGCCTGGGCTACAACTCAGGCCAATAACCCAATCTCCTGAGAACCCAATCCATCCTAACCATTGAAATAATACACAACTCTTTAGTTGTAGGTGATCGTGTGTGAAGAAACATGTCCATAAGACAAGTAATTTATAAAATTACAAAAGCAAAACCTTAGGGCCTTGGGCATTATGTTTTAAAATAGAATGTAAAAACCAATAAAGATTTGAAAAAAGAGAAAAATAAAGTCAAATTTTAAGAATTTAAAAAAAAAAACTAAAAAAATGACTAGGGGTGACCCATGTTGTTAAGAGTAATGATATGCACACAACACATTGTATAACACATTGCACAACAATATTATAAAATAAAGATATTTTTTTAAAATTTTGTTATTTTTATAAGATATTTTATAAAAATACCCCTCATTTAAAATATAGCTATATAAAGTGTTGTAAGAAATAGTGTATAAATCAATTTTCTATTGTTAAATCCAGGTGGGGCATTGGCCGTCCATCCCAAGTACTGTTTGGATCATGCTGTTAGGTGCAGGTTGTGCTGCCCGAGGCAGTGTTGGACTTTCCTCGGGTTGACTGCTGATTTATTTTTTGTCACATTTTAAAATCTCAAGAATTTATTTTTTTTCTCCTTTTTAAAATTTTATCTTATTTTTCAACTCAATTTTTCGAGATTTGATTTTGTAGACTTTGCTAACGAGAGTACTCAAATACTCTTATTACTATTTTTTATTTTATTATTACTTTTTACCTATTTTTATTATTATTCATTATTTTTCACTTATTTTTTACAACAATTCAATATTCTATTATTACTTTTTCATTATTTTTTTTACTACTATTCATAAACATTTTCAAACACTTTCACTATCCAAAAATAAAATCCAAAACTTTGAAAACTTCTCATCTCATCGTTACAACCTTTCCAAATTCTCACACAAAATAAAATAAACAATTTAACTTTTTCAAATCGTAAAATAAAAATAATATTAAAAAATATATTCTAATAATATTTTATTTAACTTTTTAACTTTAATCTTAACTCATTTCATCTTTAAAAACAAACAAATTTATGTTTCCATATGATTTAACATTTTTAAATTATTTTTATATTTTTATTGTCATTTTATCACGTAACATATCACATGCAATCAGATATTGGTGCCATGCTAGATTTTATTAAATTGTCCAACTAAAATTGTAGCTGATTAAGTTGTTAAGAAGATTATAAATTCAATAAGCGAAATAATAATAGGAAATCCAAGATGAAAAGTTTTAACAGTTTAAACAGTAATTATACTTCTCATTTTAAAATTTTTTACATACCGACTTATATACATTTTAATAAGGGTGCTATCTGCATCCTATGAGGCGGGGTTGCCCACATCCCGCCCCTGCGACCTTGTAATCCGCCCCTTGTCCACCGTCACTCACTATTGTGAGTTGTTCCAGCCAAAAGTAAATACACATAAAAAAAATTTCTAATCCACAATAAATTTACAAAACTATTTCAAATTCACAACAATATATATCAAAAACCAAAACTAGCAACTAGATCAGACAAAAAACGGCAAAAGATGTGAGGATCTGAGGAAAGAAAAAAAATGCTTGTTTGGGGCCTCAAATGAGACACAAAATTTTCATCTAATTTCATTTCATTTCATCTCATCTTATTTCTAAACATAATTCAAATACAAAATTTTCAAACTAATCATTACAACTTTTCAAACTTTTAAATAAAAATAAAAACAAGTCCAACTTTTTTAAATATCCAAACAAAAATAATATTATAAAATTATATTCTTACAATATTTTAATTTTATAATATTTTTTATTCCACGTTTTCTCTCTCTTTTTCTAAAACTTAAAAAATACTCAACTTAAACTATCTCACTACTATTCACAAACTATCTTACTATTATTCACAAAATTTTCATTTCATTTCACTCTCCAAACCAGCCTGAGTCCGTGCCACTAGAGAGGAAAGAGGGAGAGAGGGGGGAGAGAGAAGATAGAGATGTGGGTCGTGCTGCCGCCTGTTTTGACATTCATTTTTTTTTCTTTTTTTAAGATTTTGTTACCTAAACAACGTCATTTTGATAACAATTTATTTATTTATTTATTTATTTATTTTATGTATAAATGTGTATATATATATACTTATATATATATATCATGATTTAGGTTGGGTCGAGAGGCTGGGTGTAGAGGGAGGTGGACGGGGTTGCCCTCGCCACTTAGGCAAGGGCAGGATAGACATGGGTAGGGCGGCAGGGGCAGAGCTCCGCCTCCCACCCCTCCATTTTAATAACTTCATACGTTAAATAGTTAATGGAAAGACTAATAACAACTAACAGGATAAATTAGTTGATGTGATTTAACAAAATTAAGAACAATATTTATTTAAGAAAAATGCTAGTTTGTCTATTGGATTTGGTCGTTAATGTATTTTTAAAATTTTTTTAAGTGTTTAATTTGTATATTGTTTTTCAAAATATTTAAAAAAAGGCAGAATGCCTAGGCGATCAAGCCCAACTATACGTGCTTGGCGTCACAGTAGAATGATCATTTCTTTAAATTGACTAATTATTAGATAACTAGAGAATACAACACGTGATACTGTTATTATATTGCATGATAGATATATTTAAAAATGTTAGTTTTTTGTAGATGAATTTAAAATTGGAGGACTATATCAGTCATGTAAATAGTAGTGAGATGTGTTGTGAATAATAATAAAATTTATGAGTTAAAGTTGATGAATAATAATAAATAATAATAAAATAAGTTGAAATGAATTATGAATCCAAATCAAATTTAGAAAACACTACGTTGATGATAGCTAACGAATTCTTATACCGAATTGTTTTTTATTTAAGATTAAAGTAGTATGTTTTAATGAATTTATAATTTTTTTTAAATGTTTAAAGAGAGTTAAAAAATATTTTTTTTTGAAAAAAGTTACACTAATGAATAAAAAGTCTCAATAGATCTCGTTGGGCATAGCACCCCTCCTAAAACTTCTCTACATTTAAAAGAAAATAGAAGGGCAATTTAGTGATTGCAAGGAAGATGATGGCAACGAAGAGAATCCTACGAAGAAGAGGGGCATGTTCAAAAGAAGCAGGCATTTAAATATAGAGGAACCAAGCCACGCCGTCTGCTCATTTCCTCTATATATCCCTCACCAACGATAGTTCTTTTTCCTTCTTCCTCCTCCTCCGCTCTTTCATCTTCAATCCCTCTCTCGCACGCAGAGACCCACACTGACTCCCTCGCGAGGCCTACACCTTGCTCGCTGGCACCGTCTCTCAGTCCACCTTCCTTACGCCGGAGATCCCTCCCCTCCTGCCTTCCGCCATCTCTCTTCTGATCCGATTTATACCCACCCCCACCGCACCTTCTTTCGTCCTTTTATCTTGTCCTTTTCTGACATTTTCTATTTCTTTTTTAAATATTATTATTTTACCATTTTACTCCAACTCAAGCAACCTGTTTAGCCTGTTTTGTGCACTATTTTTTTTTTACCCTCTCATCTACTTACAAAACTTGATTTGACACTTTCGCCCCAACCTGATTTTACGCTATTGGCCTTTCAAAACAGAAGTAGGTTGACCATTTTGTTTCCCTAGAAAGCAGCTTTACGCTTTTGCCCCCCAGTTTGTGAAATTTTCTAGTGCTGACGTGGCATGATTTGAGGGCATAAGATGAATTATCACGCCCATCGGATTTTGACGCCTGGGTCGTCAAGAAAGCGTAAGGAGAGAGAGGTCTTGTACTCCTTGAAGCCGTCGGCTCCAGCTACGGCGGCGGCTTCGAAGCCCGGAGAGCCGCTATCGTCGAATCGACTTTTAGCCGGGTACATGGCGTACGAGTTCCTCAAGAAGGGTACCCTATTCGGGCAGAAGTTTGATCCGGTAAGAGCCGAGGCGGTGCCGCTTGCGAGTTCGTCGGCGGAGTCGAAGAGGTGGAAGCCGGTAGCTGAGGCTGCGGCGGCGAGCTTGAAGAAGGAGCATCAAAGTTACGCTGAGGTGGCGAGCATACTAAAGACGGATGGGGCCCACATTCCTGGGGTTGTCAACCCTACGCAACTCGCTAGGTGGATTCAGATGTGACCCCAACGAAGATTCACACGTCATCCTTAATTGGTCCACGTCAGAGGATGTTAAACCCTCATGAGGCGCGTGAATTTTCAGACCGTTTTACTCCCTCACCCACTCTTCTCCTTGTCTCTTCTTCAGTCTAGAATGTTCAGTTTCCCGGAATGTCGGAACGTTGTTAGAAAAACCCGACCTCTCCTCTCTCTCTCTCTCTCTTTCTCTCCCTCTCCTGTTGTGTGCTGTTGTATATTTAATTTCAAATTAAACTGGAGTGATCAAAATGCTTTAATAAATGCTTCCTTTGTTCATCACACAGGCGTATCATGTGTTATATCATGCCCTTTTGTTTTGTTTTGTTTAGATGACATGTTGCTTTATGTATACATGAATGTTGGCATGCATAATGGTTTTGTATAACTAGCGCTTGAGAGTCATCAGCTCAGCAAGCTCATGAAAAAGCTATATATATATGTATATATATTGAAATATATAGCATGGGAATGAAGATTGAAGAAGGGCCCCCGGAGTTGCTTGATCGAGTAAATACAAGCCAATGCTATTCCCGCGTATGTATTTATATATGGGCATGCATATATGCATGTCTTTTGTACTTCATGGTTGATGGGTGTACGTATCGATCGATACATACATATTATATGTTTGTATATATCACTGTATGCTTTATGTGCAGTTGGTTTGCGCGCATGTGATCAGGTCATGTTGTTTGTATGGGAATGAGTTGGGTTCGTATACATGCATGCAGGATATATACATACATGCATGCGTGGTTTCATGATTCCAAGTGAGCACTTTGGATCGAGCATCTGATGATCTTGGGTCTGGGTTTTGATGTTGTCGAGGCTAGCTCACCAGTTTTGGATGCATGCCATCGGTGAAACTAATGATGATTTGCATTTTTCAAATGAATTAGCCTTAGCATGCAGCGATCCATGTATATGTGAGGATACTGAGGTTGTCTTCCATGCATCTGTGTTTTTCTGTTCTTGGAATTAGGGCATGCTGCATGTTGCATGTTGCATGTTGCTGAAGTTAATTATATAATGGGATCATGTTTGTGCTAGCTACATTTTCCTTTAAGTCTTGTACGTCAAAGTTAACAAAATCATCCCCATTAACAAAATCATCCGCATGAGAATGAGGCTTGCTTTTCCAAACCCATTATTTCTCGTGATCACATGATCATCCAAGTACGTACGTAATTGATTGTTCCAATATTATTTATATATATATATATATATATATATATATATATATAAACATCTGATGAATATATAGATTTCGGATATTTCCTTTTGGATAAGGTACAATAATATTTCAGATGTTGCTTAAATATTTCTGATTTTTTATAAAAATTCAAATTAATGACTAGCCATTTCTTGTCACATATAGCTTTCTTGATCATGAGGTTCTCTTTCGCTTGTCCATTCACTTAACAAAATCCCGACCCCACTTCACAAAAATATGTAATTAACTTTGTCCAATTAAAGAATGGTTTGTGTATTTGTGACGTTTGTCCAACAAACAAACAAACAAACGAACAAACAAATAAAATGTTTTTGCTAGTACTTACGTTTGTTCCCCCTTGCATGATCATCGATGATCTGTTTTCATGGCAATCATAACCTTTGCTTTAGATGATCATGTGTTTCTGTGTTTGGGCGTGGTCGTACGGATATCACGAGGAATATTTGTGGTTTAATTTACAGTAGTACTGTTGCAAACATACGAGTATTTTCATGATTATTATATTTTTAATTAACAGTAATTTTATATATTTATAGTTCTAGATATATAGATTCTCCTTATTTTCACGAGGATGATTTTCGATCCTACCGTGATGTACTGAGAAAGACTTGTAATCATATATATATATATATATATGGTCCCACCAACTTTCTCGAATTCTTCGTATCTTTAAGTTAATGTCACAAATAATAGACTAGTAGAGATCAACCTTTACTTATATATTCACAGCTTTCTAATTTAACTTGTTAAATGTTAAAGTTCTTGTATTAATCTGTCTCTCTTGTTTAAAACGGCAGAAAGAAAAATCCAAAGGACCATCTCCAACTGACATCTAACGAGCAGTACTCTTATGATGTACGTAATTTGCATTGCAAATGCTACTAATTGGGTTGTGCTTGAGACACAAATCACTGGTTTACTGACTAATTAACCAATGTATTTTCAAGCTTTCGATGATTATAGCCCAAAACATCATGTGAATTAAGTCCGTATCTTCATTTGGTTGTATTATTATGCGTCCTCTGCGGACCTGCCAATGTATACTAAACTAAAGAATTCTTCTAATTCCCTACTGGTTTTTCTTGTTCATCATCCTCTTTATCTTTAGACACGATATCGAAATCACAATATAATATAAAAAAGAGAGCATTCTTCTTCTTCTTCTCATAGGTTTTGGAGTTCATAGAAGTAGATAGGGTACTAAAAGTGCAGATTTTCCTCTCGCCTCATCGTCTTCTAAGCCAGGAATGGTGAGAGCGTTCACCATTCCCTTTCTGTTTCCATGGATCCCATTGCCTTGCAAATAATTTCTTAATAGTCATTGCAGTGCAACAACTTGCATAAGTAAATTAGTAGACCTAAAATGCTGATTGTTTCAGATACAAGAACAGTATCCGTGGATTTCGAGTAGTTTACCTCTGAAGTATGGGGGCATTACAATCCATAAAGAGAGGGATTCAATTTAGCTTTTATTATTGCTACTTTATCTCCTAATGCTGCACTGGTCATATGTCATATGTCTTTGCTGTAAATAATACCTAATAATACAAGTTTAAAAAGCATTGGAGCACGAGTGGTAACTTCAATAAAGGTACAAATAAGCGGACTCTAGAAAGGAAACATAAGGGGGGCATTTCATTAGAGGAAGACAAAGGAGAAAAGAAGAAACTGAGGAAGAAGGTTTCTCTGTTCTAGCCTTCTAGGCCTTCTTATTTGTAACAGATCTTGCTTTCAGATTCAGAAAGATTGCCCTGGTGTTAACAAGCAGAGTAAGAGTGCGTTAGTACCTAACAATCCATGCATAATTAAATTAACTACAACTAACAATAAAACACTCTTGCATGCTGCTAAATGCATGTGTGTATAGACGAATAATACTACCAAAGTAATCAAGGTCCATCTCGTTATTACAACTACATTTTTTCATTTCAGAGACCAGAAGCAACATGCAAATTATTACTTGGATCTTGGTTGTTCTTAACAAAATGGCTATTCCTCAAGTCTTTGGAACTGAGAGAAAACAACATTAACATTTACATCACATTTTTGGTCATGCCAGCAGGAATCTAGAGGAGATAGCAGAATTTCACTTGTTTGCTGCATATCTTCCAACAAAAATTCATGCCACCGTAATTTGTGTCTCTCTGTTTGACTTAAATTTGAGAAAGAAAAATGCCCATTAGGGTTTAGCCACTTTTATAAACAGACAGATCTTAGGCTCGGTAAGACTAGAAAATGATAGCATCCCATGACCAATGTAGTGTGAGTTCTTTGTTTAGCACCCTGCAAAACAGGTCAGATTAGAGCAGCTCCTTTGGGTGCTTTGAACATGGGATTATTTGCTGACGACTTTTGTATGCGTGAGTGTATAGAGTGGGTAGTGGTCAGAGGCTTGTTAATGATCTGTTTCTTTGAGGAGTGACGGTATCAAGGAGAAGAGAAAAAACACCATTACTTTAGTATTGAGGTGTGTTCCGGCCCTAAGTAAAACTTTCTAGTGTAATCTACTAATCCGCTGTCTTGCCCACAGTACAATTTATTGGGGTCTGTTCCCACCCTAAGTAAAGCTGATGCCACCATCCACCTGAAGTAGATTGGAAACAGTTGGTTGTCTCAAAGGGCACCCCCCAGTAATATTCCCTTCCATCTGCACCTGGCAACTTTTGAAAAATAACCGTTGGCCAAATTTGGCTGAATTGATTATGAAGATTTTGATAAGGCATTATCCCATATGAGACAACAAGGCTGGGAGTACAAGTGAGAATTCTAGATGTTGGCTGGCCATAGAAGGTATCGATCAACCATTTCCCATACAGACTTAAGGAGAACATTGCTGCAGAAACTCATTTTGTAAAGGAAGTTCCATGGATGGAAAGCAATTAGGTTAAATAAGGTTTGTGCTTCAACTGCAATAAATGTTACATTCTATGACATAGGAGTTAGATTCTTCAATTGCTCCTTATTGAGAATGATCATTCTGTAGAAATTGGTATAGCCTCTATGGACCTTGGTGCTATGGATGAGCTCTCCGGCTTGAGAACAAGCTTCATTTTAAGAGGAGGGGGAGTGTTTGACTTTGTAAAAGGAGGAAATGAGGATGTAAGTAGTGGACAGTTGTCCATGCCATCTGTAAGGTGTAAGTGCTCTGTTTTGCATGTTGGGATTGTGCATGCGTGCGTGTGGAATAGAGCACCGCCTTAGGATAGAGTAGTGGATGGTTTGCATGTTGTGTGTCAGGGGGTGAGGACCACAATTTTCCAAATGAATTAGTAAGATTACGATTTAAAAAATACATGATTTCAAATGGTTTCAATCACTATCCCATGAAAAATAATCGTAGCACACTGTGAGCCAACTGCTCTTCCAATCCAATTTGGGCAGGAGAAAATAAGAGTTAACAACAGAACGTATAGTTCTTAGCAAAACTACACCGACAGAGTGTATTTTCCTTTTCTAGTTTAAACAGTCATTAGCTTTTCTCTAATAATAAGTTTTCAGGTAAGAGGGTAACAGGTTCCTATTTTTTCTTTCAATTCCAGAACTACAACCCATATAAGGAATATGTGCTGATTCAGAGCAGATACAATGGCAATATGAAACTTCATCATGCTCTTGCTCTTTTAAATAGGAAATGGTTGGTATTATTAGTAGTATTAAACATAATTGACCAGGTGCAATGTGATAGTTGCACGTGGTCTTCCTTTGCACTTTCTGCAATATATTCAGTTACTCTACTTATAAAAAAAAAAAAAAAAAAAAAAAAACCCTAATATCAGATTTCTTTCTTTAGTCCATTATGTAATTCGTTGAGTCCAGAATTAATATGCCTCTGAAAGTGATGTATGCTGTGTCAATCAATTGCTTCAATCCGTGTGAAGATCCATTGAAAAATTAATATATGTAACTCATTCACATATTGGTTCATACTTGCACAAGAGCTTAGCACAGACAACGGAAGATAAATAATAACACACGAAGTTAAAGGATATGTTCATACCAGCATGAGGCGACAAAGCTGTGAAATATGACGCGGAATTGCAAAGGCATGTATTGGTAATTCACCCAACCAACTATAGGCCAAAACTGCTAGCCACAAGTATCAAAGCTTTGGTGATGCCAATGTAACAAGTTGGCTTCCTAGTCAAACAATGAAATATGGTTCAACATACCTTCCATGCCGTCAACTGAATAGAGGGGTAGTCCTTTCGAACTTTATTCTTCACTAAACCCAACGGTCTTCCTGCAATACCAGACTATATCATTAATTTTTAAAGAACAAAGTAATCTTTCTCCTTCATGTTTAAGAAGGTGTTTCTTGACTCTGAATTCTTTGGCATAATAATTCTTCCAGGAATGTCAAAATCAGACAGGCTCTTTTTAGAGCAAAAGTTCTTCTGTGAACTGGTAAAGGTCTAAATGCCAAAAGAAAACAATAAATGTCATCCAACATGAAACTTATTCCCAGTCATGAAGTGTCTTCTCTAGATTCTAGAAGGTAAACTTTTGCTCCCCAATTCCCCATTCAGTGCTGAGTAAGCCTTTAGGGCTTGATGGTCTGAACATTGGAATGACACCCCCTCTCCAGGCCACCCCAAAGCCCACCAAGCCATACACACAGAGAACATATGTATTTAATCACAACCTATGTTTTGGAAGTAGTACTATGCATCTTATCTTTTCTGTTTTGTCAGGAATGTGAAGACAGTCACATGAAAACAAAAGTAAGAATCTACAGCATTTTGGAATATTTTAACTTCAACAACTGACAACTACATCCATCATCTCTAATAACATTAGAGCTCGTGATAAGACAAGAAAGTAAAAATTAAACAAGTCATAGCAGAAATAACAATTGATGGCACTAGTCCAATAAAATTTACATATTACTAATGACTAAAATGCAATAAATGGTACACATCACAAACCTTCGACTACCAAACCATAGTACATCATGAAGAAAAAGTTGTTCCAAGGGGAAGAGGTTAACTGTTCCAATAACACCTAATAATAGAACACCGCCCATCAATACTTGAACAGAAAATTGAATATAGGTTAGAGAAGAACAAAAGGCCCAGTTTAATAACTTTTCAAAATTGCTTCAATCGTGCATTAGACTGATAATCAGCAAACAAAGAACATGAACAATAGCAAAACATTACCTTCTTCACAACAGTTTTGTTGTCCTTCTTCCCTTGAAAATTATATCCATTAACTTGTGGAGGAAGTGCCCAAAAGGTCCTCCATATGCAAACCCATAGAGCTGCAAAAGAGTTTTAACTTTTCAGTACGTAAACACAAACAATACAAAAATATAACAACTGACTCACAATTTGTATAAACAACACTGACTAATTTTCAATTTGGCTGCTGAGAAAAGGGGAAATATATTAGAGACTTCATATTTGGAGACTCGATGATAGTTGACTGATCAAAAGAAAAGGCCTTAACGGGGCATAAATGCCTGATTTAATCAATCCATGGAAAAGAAAGAAAAAACAAAAAAACAAGACTAAAAGCTACTGTTCGGTCCACTTTCAGAATAAAGAGTGAAGAGTTTGATCCATGCCATACGAGCTTACCATTAAGTGAAAACAAATTAAAGACGATATTATCAAAGTTACCATACCATGATAAGAAGTAATCTTTTCAATTGAAGCTTCTTGATCCCAGAAATCTTTTGGGCAACTGCATCACTACACCCGGCTAAAACCCCGGCTGTGATTGCCTGAAAACCAAAATTTTAAACCAAAAAACAAGTGCAAAAAGCATTATCTCTAACAACATCAAACTTCTTTAAAAAGCCCTCCAACTAATATCTAACAACAGGCGAAATAAAAAACAGAGAAACGGATAGAAACTTTAAAGAGCATAGCTTAGTTAAAAAGAAGGGGTTTCAATCCAGAATGAAAGAACCTTGGTTTTGAGAGGGTGGAGTTGAAGCTGAAGGAGATATTTCCTCCAAGCCACGTTGATAATGTCAGACATGGTGTGTGATCAACCTCTCAACTCAATCGTAACTCTCTCTTACTCTGTATCTCTCAATGGGATTTCAGACTTGGACACAAAACGAGAGTGAGAGCTTTGACCGAGCATAGAACTGGAAATGGGATTTGAAAGTGATTAGGGGATTATATAATTGAAAGAAAAGGTTAGGTGAAGTTGGAAAGTTTGCGTAGTGTCAGACCTCAAAACAAAATATCAAATAAAAAAGGAAAGAGAGAAAATAGGAAACAGCACCCAACTAGCTACGGCGACCGCGAGTTTGTTAATTAAGGAATGCCACTGTTCAATCTCACACTGAGTATAAAATATGAGAAATGATATTTGTAATTATGGATGTATAAATGTCATATAATTATTTTTAAAAAAATAATAAATATAAAATTTATATAAAAATAAATTAATTTTTTAACAGTAAATCTTACTCTTTTTCAAAGTGACTGTATGACGTTTGTGCATTCCATGACTATATGTAACATTACTTATAAAATATAGATATAAAGAGAAAATATAAAGTACTTTCTATAAAATATGAAGTATAAAATAATAAATAATAATAATGAGAAAATTTTCTTATTAATTAAGAAGTGTAAATTTGTTTTTATGAAATTTTTTTATGATTTTTTTTATGATTAAAATATTTTTCATTTATAAATATGAGAATTATCTCTTAAACACGTGACAAGAATATAATTTTTTAAAAGTCTGATTTAAAAACTCGACATGTATTCCTTTATTAATAAAACATGTATTTATCACATAATTAAGGGACAAATGTCAATTCGAATAAAAACTCTGATCTTTTTATTATTTATTTATTTTATATTATTATTTTTTTAAATTGAGAAAAACTGTCTTTAAATTAGCTAGCGTGTTCTCCACAAATTTGGAAAATATGTCAATTTTCTAATATATATATATATATATATATATATATATATATATATATATAAAATATTTGTGTAAGGGAGGACCGTAGCTCCATATCTTATTAATTAACCACACTTATGATGGAGGAAAATCGTAATAAACAAAAGACAAGGCTTATAGGACTACAACTAACTAAATAAATAAATGAATAAATAAATTAATAAAACTCCACTGCCAAGACAAACAAAACCTCACTAGCGCTCATATTAAACAAGCCTAATACAGGGTAGACCAAGCTTGTCTATACGTAAAATTCCATTGAGGTTAGTAGGAATATTCTAAGAAAACCATTGTTGAGTGCAACCCCTTGCTCCCAATCGTGCTAAATAATCTGCCGAAGCATTCTCTTCTCGATATATATGTGTGACTTGAGCATATAATCCTTTCAAAAGCTCTATTATTTCATCCGAGTAGTCTTCTAGATACCATACTTTACAAACTGATGCTTTCAACAATTTGACCACCAACATGGAGTCTTAACTCCAAATCAATATGCACCACTCCCATCCTTTTGATAAAATGAAGGCCATGTAGCAATCCCTTAAGTTTTGCAAAATTATTTGTATTCATACCAAGATATACCGAATAGGCCATGAGCAAGTTTCCATTTGCATCTCTAAGCACTCCACCTGCCCATGCAGTACCAAGATTACCATGTGAGCTTCCATCGACATTCAACTTTAGACGTCCAATTGTTGGTTTTGTCTATCGAACCACCTTTGGAACTGATCTCTTCATAGGTTTAATAGGGACATTAAGCTCCATTAAAATTACCTCGTCTTGTCTCGACAACAATTTCCCCCCTTTGAATTTTTCTTCCATTTTCGCAATCCATGTTTTAACATTATACCAGACGGTAGCAGCTGAATCTTTAACTTCTTCCATCCGTGCCTTACACCGTCTCAACCAAAGACACCAAGTAACAAGTGAGAGAATAATACCAAGAAGTTGCCCCATTTGGGAAGACTTAGAAGCTTTTAAAAACCAGACTTCCACTAACTGTTTCCATGAGGTTCCTGTAACTCTACCATTCCTACTTGCGCATAAACTCGTCTCCAAACTTCCTTTGCTATATCACCATTTGCAAGTACATGGTTTATATCTTCATATCCACCATTCAAGCATCAATCAAATTCATTACTTTATCATCCACACTTAAAACATTATTGAATACTTTCCACATAGTAAAAGAAATATGTTTTGGAATGCAAGAATGCCATACACAATGAGACCATCTAACCTTAGGAACTCTAACTCGAATACAATTCCATGCACTTTTAATAGAGAATTTTCCATCATTATTAGCTGTCCATACAAGCAAATCAGAACCTGCTATGCTTCTACTTAGATATCCTGGAATAAATGTTATTATCAAAATCACAACATTTTTTTTATTGAAATAATAATAATTATCATTATTATCAAAATCACTGCATTTTCTATTAACCCATAAAGTTTTTCTATCAAGAAATAATAACCCATTTTGATACAAATGAAGGGGGAGAAATAATAACAACAAGTCGGAGGGAGAGAAATATTCATTATCGGCCCACTTAGTTGATTGGGCCTTGATCGGTGTTGTTTGGAGTCTCCGGCAGTCTTCTGGTGCGACTGTACAGTGGCGATGCGTACATCCATGGCGGTGAATAGAAAATAAGTGCAGAGAAAGTAAAGAGAGATGAACACCAATATTTACATGATTCGGCAATCGGCCTATGTCCACGGGAGTTTGGGGAGTGTAGTTTTCACCATAATATATTTGTTTACAATCTCATGGTCCCTCATATCTCACTGTACAAAGAAGGTTGAAACTCTTCCCGTTAGAGATGTTGTCTTCCTCGAGAGGTTTTTTAAAGAAGAAGATGATCTGATTGAGAGATAGTTGAAGTTGTTTGTCAGCATCAATAGGCCACAGGGAGAGAGATTCATTCCCAGCCCACTAAGTTGACTGGGCCTTGATTGGTGTTGTTTGGAGTCCCCGATAGTATTTCGGTGTGGCTGTATGGTGGCGATGCGTATGTCCATGACTGTGAATGAAAAATAAGTGCATAGAAAATAAAGAGAGATGAACACCAAGATTTACGTGGTTCGGCAATTGGCCTACATCTACTGGAGTTTGGGGAGGGGAGTTTTCACTATAATATATTTGTTTATGGTCTCATAGTTCCCCATATCTCACTGTACAAAGAAGGTTGAATCTCTTCCTGTTAGAGATGTTGTCTTCCTCGAGTTTTTGACGAAGAAGATGATCTAATCGAGAGAGGGTTGAAGTTGTCTGGGCATCCCCTTTTATACAATCATCTTCCTGCAACTGTTGGTAATTGCGTGTCTGACCCTTCACTGTACATACCGGCCTGCCATGAGCTGGTTGGTCTCCCTTGCGTGTATCAACTTCCATTATCTTCCTACTTTTCCTCTGACCCCTCTAATAGTTGTATGCTCTCATGTCTCTCATTATCTATTTTTTGTTTGTTTTCTTGTACCTAGTGGTGAGGTGGGCCCAACTATGGATTATGATATTTTGTCCTTCACAAGTGCCTTAATATTAGCACTTATAATTAGTCGAAAATTTGTAATTAGATCGATGCGCGCTGAACCCTGAGCATGTCTCTATCTGTGATGGTTCCTAGAAATTAACATGAACTTCTGATCGAGTTGAGAAAAACGTGTTACTTGACATGCAGAGTCATCGATTATCTATTGTTAAAAAAGAAAAAGAAAAAAATGCAGCTTCCTGGCACTCATGTAACCATGCATGATATGCATTTTCTTCCTTCCCGGAATGAATCCGACAACCAAAAGTATTAATAATTCATGTGTATAATCTCTTTGATTATTATATATATATATATATATATATATATATATATATATGGTGGTTGTGGCTGTTTCAAGGAAGCATCTCATGATGGTGATCTGCAGTCTTGGAAGCATTAAGCTCATTTCAACTATAAATAAATAAATAAATAAAAAGCCATTGAGATTAAAATATTATAAATCTAATTAAAAAAAGGCATCTTGATTAATTCGACACCTTATTTATCCACGAGGTGTACTGCATGCTTCCAATTATATTGTTGCTGCAAAACAGGAAAAGCCTAGAAGATTTCTCTTGTCCCCAAAGAGAATGAGATAAATGAGAAATATTTCTCCATCCAAGGTGGTGCTCTGCTAATTGTTATAAGAAAATAATTATCATTTAATATTTTATTATTCAAACACTTATAACAACGCCTCAAGTCGGATCCATTGATAAGTTGACATCTGTCTCCTCAACCATGCCAACTCATCTTACGAAAACATTCAAGAAAATAAAATATACCTAATTAGCATACATTATAACTAGAGCACATGATCAATTCTCAAACATTCATGTACAACGCTTTAATTCCCGCGATATCATCTGCATGCAAGCCTTTGGTCACTCCACTAGAGATGGTAGACTCCATAATTGCTCCCGGAACTGAGCTATGGTCAAGTCCAAGAAGGTGCCCGATTTCATGCAAAGCAACTGTCTCGTAGTCGAATGCACCCGGGTTGCACCAACACTAAACCGCTCATCTGCATCGTAATGGAATCTCCCATCTGTTGGTGCAAAAGCATGAGCAATGGTTCCACCAGGTCCATCAAAATCATTAATATTCCCATCTCCATGCGCCCTCCTACTAAAATCAATAGTGATATCTGCTTTTGAAAAGCCTCGAGCTTCCGAGAATGTGAAATGGGTATTTGCTGCCCATGTTTGAAAAGCTTGTGCAATGGGACTCATGGCTTGAGCTGGGGTTCCATGGAGAAATCTGTAAGTGAGATGATATTTTGAGGCAGGCCACTTTGGAGCATCCGGAGAGAAAAAGCTATAGTGAGAGACGGTATGAAATGAGTCATGGTGGTGATGATGTCTCTTCTTGTTTGATTGCATCAGATTTGTACCATTGAAAATATCTGCCACACCACAACGAGGCATCATCATCTTTGATACTGTTTCAGCATCCAAAATCCCAGTGGCATTGAGATGGTAATTGAGCTGGTAAGTTCTCATGGCAGATTCCAAGAGTTCGTCAAAATCATCATCGTTGGCATGGGTGCTATTTTTGGTTTGGTGATAATAACCAAAGTGTTCAAGGTACATTTTGAGGTCATGGATGCCTTTGAGCTTGTCACCCTTGTGACATCCCTGAAGATGCTTGAGAAACCCAAAGGGTGATGACTTTCGATCATCCCAGCCTGGTGGAGTTCTTGCATGAGAAAGGAGGGGAATAAGACCAAGGAGGAGAAAAGTGATCAGAGAGATGAGGGAAAAAGCTTTAGAAACCATGACTAGAAAGAATCGAAATCCAATTAAGCAGGTAATCAATTATGTTGCAAAAAAGCTGGTGCTTTTTCTAGATTAGTGATGTTTAGAATATATATAATGGGTTGTGATCTTGAAAAAGCAGTCAAGTTTTTCCCCCTTATGCGAATTAGTCAGTCCTTGCAATTACTACCTAATTACACGAAGACTTTCCCTTTTTCGTTTGGACTGGGTTTGTTCTCGATCCACTCTTTCAAGTTGTACGTATAAATTGACCCGATCATGTCCACACGTAAACGAGTTATAGAGTTTATTTCTAGAAGTAGATGAGGTCCGGTGTTTCCTTTGTAAGCTGGCAATTTGCAGGGTCTGAAGTTTTATTTTAAAGAAAATATGTTATCTTTTGAATTATTGTTCAAGTTGTCCTTAAACTCTAATAATTAATTATAACAAAGTTGGCTAGGAAATTAAGACACTGCTGATCATGATTCGGTTGAGGTATGATCAAATGATTAATTGTTCAAAATTAATAAGAGAAATTTTGACGGTCGGTTTTTTAATTGGTACTACGTACTCTAGAACATTAATTAATGGAAGAAATTTTAGGTATTACTGCAAGCGTCTCGAATTTATCCGTGAAATCTGAGAATAAAATATTGGAATAGCTGTTTTGCCGTTACCGTTCTAGGTGACCGCTGGGAAGTTTTTATTTTATTTTATTTTTTACTTAGTGATTAAAGAAGTGATTTTAAATGTATTGGTATATATTTTTTATTTTTTAAAAATATTTAAATATGTTAAAAAATGTGAATAGAAAAATGAAAAAAAAAAATTTGCAAAACACATTATCGGTAACATAGAGCGGTGCAACTCAGACGGCGGAGTAGCGCTACTCATAAAAAAATACACCCATGTACACTCATGAATTGAATTACTTAAAAATAAAAAATAAAAAATAAAAAAGTATAAATTAATAAAAATAAGGGTGGCCACCTTCTAGGATGGTCGATCTGTGCATGGCCATGGCCGCCTAGGTGTCGTTCGACCACCACTGGGAGTTTTTAATTTTTAATTTTTAAATATGTTAATATTTGTGATTAAATATTATAAAAGTATAATTTCGGAAGCACTAACCTTTAATTAATTTTACTCATGTTCATGATCATAATTAGCATTTCTCATATTCTATCGTATGAGATTGGATTAAACCTTAAAATGCGCGCCATTTCATTAGATACTGCCATTAGCCATAGCATTGAATATTGCTTAAAAATATATTATAATTAATTATATCTAAACCCAAGGCCTTTTGGTTTTATAAATTTTGGAAAAACAAAAGAAGTTAAAAAGTTTGTAAGTCACGACTCTTGACGAGTAAAGTTACTTTTTGCATAGATACTATGTACGTACGTATAAATTATGACTCTTGGATCCTCTTTCTACTCAAGAAAACACATGAGGTTTTCAATTACGTACGAAATATAAATACAATTAGGATAAAAAGGGAAGAGAAGATCAAGGTACAAATAAAACATCATGTATTTATCTTGACATTGCCAATTATAGAGAGAATATTAAGTTTTAGGAAGTTGGTTGTATATATAGTACTAATTGCTTGAAACTCAATAATGAGTATTTTTATTTTAAGCTACTAAACAGATCGGGATTGATAATCACAATAATCCAACATAAAGCATATTAAAAATGTACATGTCTCTTTCCAAACAGCCTTAATTGCGATGTTATTTAGGACTATATATATATATATATACCATTATCCAATTAATTATGATTATACAAGTCATTATGAGATCATAATTATTAGATAGTACTAGCAATGAGACATGATCTGGGCATCAGATGATGATGATCTTCAATCCAAAGAGGAGCTCATTTATACATGGATGGAGGCATCTGTAGAGGTGGAGGAGCATTTGGTGGGCCAATCCAACCTAGCATGCACACGATTAGAAATTAATTAAACAACGTTAATAATTAACCTAAAATTAATAATGTTTGATGATATTGCTGATTATAATAAAGGAAACTGGTGTGAATTATTATGGTACAACCTATGGAGGGGTCCAAGCCTCTGTGTTTGAGCTCTGCATGCTCTTGACAAAGAGCACATGGTTCACAGCAGAAATGTACACAGCAATCGCAGCAAGGATCTTCCGGTAGTCCGAATTTTGATCTTAATTTCTCTCTATACATGCAGGAGATCACCCACTGGCATTGGAACAGCATCAAACACCCATACACGAAGCCTTGAGCAACGCAAGCTATGTGAAATGCATGAAACAACAATAAAGATTAAAGAGTTAGTGCCTTAATTTAGAGATTTAAAAGTTCGATCCCATACATCTGTAATTGATACGTTTTTTGTGAAGTTTATCCCTTGATAATGATATATATATATATATATATATATATATATTTGTGAGTGCATGGTATTGAAATCACGAGTTGAATAAAAAGAAGAAGAAATTTCACATACAGCTTTGGCCTTCATCCACAACTTCAGCAATTCGGCCAAAGGTGATGCACGGGAGACAGCATGTTATGCAACCTGCACCATCATCATTTCATCAGTTTATCTTTCAGAACGCCAGTAATAAGATCCAGAATATTGCCAAAGGTGATGGTCAGAAAACGTGTGTTTCTCTCTCTCTGCATGTGTCACAGAGAGAGAGAGAGAGAGAGAGAGAGAGAGTTTACATGTACCCACGTCTTCAAAGTCCAAAAGGCTAGCAGACCATTTCGGCTGCCGACCGGAGCGATGGTCAATGTTCATGTTTGCTCAATGCCTTGTGAGAGTAGTAGTGCAACTGCATGCAGATCATGATCAGGATTCTTCTAGGATTTATTTCACACTTCCTGGCCACCATTTATTTATTTTATATACATGCTCGATCGCTATCTTAATTTTGGTACATCCGCCTGAATAAATTATAAATATTAATTGTCTTATCTTAATTTAATAATTATGCAGCTTGAAATTTCTTCTAGTACAACAGATCGAGAAAATCTAGAGCAGAGTACACCGAGAAAGGGACAAGGAAAAACATTAAAAGAATACCATCATGATCTTCTAACAAATATAGGATTAATGCCAACGTCTGCCAAGTGGTTTGATCATCATAAGTTTCTTCTTAAATATATATTTGCCGTGCCGATACAACATTGCTATTTTTATTCATTCATTTACAATACAATTAGGCAGCTTCTAATTTAAATTAATCAGGATACGCATGCATGCAGCTCATCATCATGATGTTAAGAAAAGGCAACACTGCCGGCTTACCTTTTTTTTTCAAAGAAAATTCTTTTACTACTACCATTGTTCTATAGAGAAATCCAAGTACTGTCCTAAAAAATTTCCAGATATATATATATATACTAGCAGTGGTTTAACGTGCAAAGTCGTGAAAGGTCAATTACGATCATGTGTTAAAAGCTTTGTATGGAAGTTTCAGTTCTACAAATTAACCATATTTGACAGTAGAGATCAATGCATGCATGTCATGTTATCTCCAATTATGCAGAAGATGTAGCAAGCTCGTATGAAGCAAATCCACTCTCTATGTTCCTTCTCTCACTTTTTTTCATCATTAAAGTAAGCCTCTTATATTTTGGAAGCCCCAAAAATATTATAATTGTAGAAAAATATTTTATCTCAATGATTTTAGTTAATTAAGAATATTATGATATTTAAATTATGTTAAAAACTCTAATTATTTATATAGTTTTATTTTCTTAAAAATATTTAGCAAAACTTCATAATTTATTTAATGATAAAATATTAGTATTTTATAAATTAAAGTTGATTTTAAATGTATGATATGATATTTATTTTTTAATTATCTATTTTAAGTAAGTTTATTTAAATATATGATTTGATTTACCGTTGAATCTAATCTAGAGACTCAAGATGAAGGGTTGGGATTTAAAGACCCAAATCCTAACTTTTCCCTCTTCCCTCTCTGTCTCTGCTCCCTCCCTCCAGCCGCATACCCCTCTCTCTCTCTCTCTCTCTCTCTCTCTCTCTCTCTCTCTCTCGATCTCTCTTCTCCTTGGCTCCTCCCAGCGCCACCAGCCTCCGTTGTCGCGTCACCACCAAGCCCAATCACCTGCGGCCTTCCCGACGCCTATTTCCTCCCCACAGATCCCTCTCTCTCTCTCTCTCTCTCCCCGCAACAGGCCAAAGCCAGTAGCCCTTTCTTCCTCTCCCTTTGATTTCCCTCCATCACGCTGCCACTGCGCCCCCGTGAGTAGCTCCTCCCATGAGATTCGATAGCCACCTCTCGTAGCGCCTGTAGCTCCTCCCTAGCCCCTCCACACAACGCCTCTTCATGCACGGGTTTCTCCCTGTAGCATCGCCGTTAGCCAAGCCCACGCCACCGCACCACCACGACGGCCTAGATCCACCACCTACAGCCCACGATGCCACCACTAGCCTTCCATGGCACCTTCTTGGCTCCTCCATGCCCAATCGAGCCTCTACCTCTCCCATTTTGTGATTTTGTAAATTTATACATTTTGTGATTTTGTAGAATTAGGATGATTTACGATGAGTTTGTGATCATCCTACGGTGATTTTGAGATGATTTACAATGAGTTTGGACTGTGCTTGCTGTGATTTTGTGATCTGTTGGGGTGATTTTGTGTGGTAATTTTGTAATCTAATGTGGTAATTTTGTGATGATCTGTTGTGGTGATTTTGTGATCCGTTGTGGTGATTTTGTGGTATTTTGGAAAGAATATTGCTATGAGGATGTAGAGAAGAATGAAGAAGAAAAGCGTAAAATATTCATACTGTTCATTGTTGTTCATACTGTTCATTAGGCAATAGATGCTTTTAAGTATAACGATATAAATAAATAAATATATATATATATATATATATATAATATTATGTATTGAAGATGTGGATGTGGCATTCTTGAAGCTTGTTGATAATTGCTTAATTTGTTTGGGTATTCAATATTTTATCATTACTTTTCATTTACTTTTTATTACTTTTTATTATTATTTACTATTATTCAATATTTAATCATTAATTTTTATCATTTTTTATTACTATTTACAGATTATCTGAGATCAATTAACTATCCAAACGTAAGCTTAAGGCAATTAATGCTCCACCAATTCAAAGAATTAGCTGAAAGCAGAGAGACCATGCCAATTGCCCATGGGTTCACTTTGATCGGGCAGGCAATGGGATAAGTGTGAGCAGGCTAAGCAGTGAGCCATTTGGTCACAAGAGCTTCACTAAACCAAATGGTTCAGACTTCTCCTCCAACCATCCAATATCAACTTCTTCCTTTTTTAATTAAAAAATAATATTTATAGTTTTAGAGTGTGCTATTGTAAAATATTGTATAAAACACACATCAACGATGACAAATAAAGTAAAAGCAACACAATCTAGAACACGACGCACAATATACTTGGTTCAGCAAATTACCTACATCCATACATCCACAGAGCTGCATAAATCTTATTAATTAGAGGAGATTACAATCAATTAATCTAAAGTTGCACTCTCTAGGACTTTTTGCTCTCTCACACAATATACACTCACTAGACAATTGTTCTCTCTTAAAATATGTTTAAGGCCGTGCAAGACATGTCTAATATGATATATTTATAACAAACGATGCTGGAAATCCTAATTGGCAAAATCTGCGTTTTTCACTTGAGCGGCCTATTGAGCGTGCCTCGAGTGAACGGTCAAATCAACATTGGCTCGAGCGGGGTGTCAAGCAAACACTAGGATTTATGTCTCGTTCGAGCGAACTCTCAGACTTGCCTCCGCTCGAGTTCACTGTCGAGTGGAGGCAAACATAATATCCTCCACATGCCAGCCACTGTTTCCAGCCAAGCCCTATTATTTCTGCAGCTCATAGCTCCTGTCTTCAAGCTAGAAGACGTATTGAAGTCAAGCCCCGATTTTAGTCTTCCACATACATCGCTCTTAGTCAGCACATCCACTGGGCAGCTCACAACTCCCACTGCACTAGGAGTATCTGGTCTCAAACCGACCTTGGTAACCTTAGCCAACTTTCCCAGGCTTTCATGAGGAACAACAAAGCTAACTCTCTTTGGCTTCCTCACATGTTTCGCGTGATCAAGCCTGCCTTTTGACACTCTTGTATTTTCTTGCACATCACTAGACCTTGATGTTAAATATAAAGAGTTAGATCTCTTACCATGCGCTAAGACCAGCACACCCTTAGTGATCTTCCAAGCTCCTTTAGAGAACGCTACTGCAAAATTGTTGTCATCAAGCTATCCCACAGAGATCAAGTTTTTCTTCAAACCTGGAATATGTTTGACTTGCTGTAAATTCTATACGCTCCTGTTTGGAAGTGTGATGTGCGTATCATCTACTCCCACTACATCCAGTGTCTCTCCATCAGCCGCATACATCTTCCCAAAATCACCAGCAACATAATTTTGCATGATTTCTTGATATGAGGTGCTATGGAACGAAGACCCTGAATCTAACATCCAATCATCAATCGGACTGTACACTACAAGAAGTAAGGCATCATGAATTTCTTCTGCCACACGTTCACAGCATCATCCTTAACACTTTCTTGATTCCTGCAATTTCTCTTGATGTGACCCGGCTTGCCAAAACTTCAGCACGTGATCTGCTACCCAGATCTCGTCTTACTCTTCCATCTGCTCTTGGAGTTTGACCTATCATGTCCTCTGCCTCTATTGTCAACAATCAGGGCCGATCCAGAACCCTAGGACTTACCTGAGTCTCTCCTACATACCTTTTCAGCAAATACCATGTCCCGTATGTTATCGTATTTCAGTTTTGTTTTGCCGGCTAAACTACTCATAACCATCCTTATGGCCTCCCAACTATTTGCAACAATGCCTACAAAAGCAACGCTCTGATCTCATCATCAAACTCAATATCTACATAAGACAGTTGGGCTACAGACATACCTTCTGACATTTTCAAATTGAATAATTTCTTCATCAAGTGCATTTTATTGTTCGCAAATGACTTTTCATACATACTTGACAAAGTCTCCGTGAGATCCACTGTGGTTTTCTCCTTACTGACATTGTGTGCTACTATTTTGGACAAGGTCAGTCGAACAAGCCCTAGAACATGTCGATCTAACAGGGTCCACTCAGCATCATCCATACTCTTCGGCTTCTTACCCAACAGTGGAAGATAGAGCCTCTTTCTATAGAGATAATCCTCAATCTGCATCTTCTAGTACCCAAAATCAGTGCTGTCAAACTTTTCGATCTTGGGTGTAATGACTTTATCTCCAGCCATCATTCTCCTTTAGATCCGACATTGGCTCTTGATACCAGTTATTGTAAAATGTTATGCAAAACACACACACCAACGATGACAAATAAAGTAAAAGCAACACAATCTAGAACACGCCACATAATATACATGGTTTGACAAATTGCCTACATCTACAAAACTGCAGAAATCTTATTAAGCAGAGGAGATTACAATCAATCAATCTCAACTCACACTCCTAGAGCTTTTTGCTTTCTCACACAATATACACTCACTAGACAATTGTTCTCTCTCAAAATATGTTTAAGGTCGTGCAAGACATATGAAATATTTATAACAAGTGACGCTGGAAACCATAATTGGCAAAATCTATGTTCTTCTCTAGAGCGGTCTATCGAGCGCACATCGAGCGAACGGCCAAATCAACATTGGCCCGAGCGGGGTGTCGAGCGAACACTAGAATTTGTGTCTCACTTGAGCTCACTGTCAAGCAGGACTCGAGCGAACTCTCAGACTTGCCTCCTCTCGAGCTCACTGTCAAGCAGTCTTGAGTAAATTCTCTGACTTGCCTCTACTTGAGCGGCCAATGACTCCGCTCGAGCGGTGTGGACCAAAATCCATAGTACTCAACATGTGCAAGTTTTGCGCACTTTTTCTGAAAATGTTGAGTTCACCATTAAAAAATAATTTTTTTATATAGATACTAGATTTATCCATTTTTTTCAAAAGAAATATGTGGGGCTTGCACACCTTAATTAGGACTGTATCTAATATTACTTTGTTTTTAATTCTTTTACTTATAATTAACTTAGCGGAAAATATTCACTCTCCACGTCACTAATAAGACAAAAATTGATTTATAATTAAAAAAGTTTAAAAATTTAAATTTTTTTTATAACATAGACTTGGAAAACAAAGTTTAAACTGAGTACCACATGATGTAAAAGATATCAAGAACTGATAGAAAATAATGAACTCAATTGCCTATACATTACTCCTTACAATATCAGAGCAGACAAATGTTACAAATTTTTGAGACACGAAATAAATAATTACAATCTCGCTACATACAGGCATACGGACGCGAAGTCCCTGTGCACCGTGCTGACGTGGCGCATTTTATTAAAAAAAACGTAAGAGACAATCGAAGAGGGAAAATGGTGACCGTATAGGGTTCCAAAATTCCAAAGAAAACGAAGAAGACACTTGGGCTCGCAATCTCAGTCTCCCCAAGAACTAGATAGTCTCTTCTCTCACCTAAGTCAGCTCATTTCTTTCTTGGTAAAGGTTGCCGATTATTTTTTTATTCTTTTCTTACTTTCGGTGAAGCCTCCATTATTTTTTTATTCTTTTCTTACTTTCAGTGAAGCCTCCCAAATGTGTGATGTACCATATGTGATTGCGTTCTTACTTGTTAACTCCTTTAGAAGTGGAGCTCCGATGCAGACTCCCTGTTTATGCGTTATCATCATCATCATCATCATTATTGCATTGTGCTTAATTTGGGTATTGATATAGTGCTACTCAATAATCATTTAATCAGCTAGAATTTTATTATTTTCCAAAATAAAATCAAAGATTAATAAATATTACCACATTTTGGAGATGATAATTAAGGTAGGATATTTAACATTTTTCCATTTCAAATGGCTTTGTGGTGTAGTTTTTGACAAAATACCTTTCAAAGGACATCTCTGTTTATGAAATGTGCAAAAAAATGTGAGACTCTGGAGGTGGCCATCGGGCCTCTACTAAAACTAAAAATACTACAAATTAAAGATTATTGTAACTAAATATATACGTATGTGTGTGAGTGTGGTGGACTTCAAGTCAAAGATCCAACACTAGAATGTCAAAAAGTAATAAGCTAGGGGCCCACTTTGGAGAGTGGGGAGCAAAGTATGGGAGTGGGTGGATAAAGCAATTGAAAAGGTTCAAGAAGTGGGTTCAAGTTTCTCGGATACCACAAAACAGATTTTTGAAGTTGTTGGATGTATTTGACTTTTGAAGTTGTTGGATGTATTTGACTCCCAACTTTAGAAGCTCATAATAATGTTAGTACATTCAACTTTTATGTTGTATCTGATATTTTCTTTTTCTTATATAGCTTGAAATACTGTTGAACTTCTTTTTTTCCCATATATTAGATTGACTATCTATTTCAAATGTAATTGATAGGATTTTTTTATTAAGAGACATGACAGTAGACATTTCACACCTTTTAGTAAATATTTCAACTTCTATTTGGAATTGTGAATATGGAAAAAGAGAAAGAAGATGCATCCCCATAACAACTCCTCTCACTAATCCATAAACCTAGATATTGTATACAACACACAATTGATGTGTGTTTATTATATATGTAGTCACTGCCCATCTAGGTTGATTAAGATTATGCTCCTATATGTTAGGACGGGTTAAGACCACTTTATCCAGACTTTTCAAACTACATGCCAAGTTACTATAGTCCAATGCCTCATGCATGATTACCACCTTTTGTGCCTCCTCCAAGTGCCAACCCACACCCGTGGAACTTTACTTTTGCTGCCACGTCAAGTACCGCTGCTTTGAGTAGTTCTGTTGTCTTGTATAGTTTCGCTATACCAATGATGGGACCTCCTCCAATTGCATACCCATATCCATGGAGCAACCAGGTAATCGTTGGATGGTAAAGTAGTTCATGTGCTTTAATTTTATGAACTTGAATATTTGATCTAATTATTTATTTTTAATTTTTTTTAAAAATTTAGCAACACCCATGAAACTCTACTTCCGTTGCTATGTCAACCACTACTACCTTGAGTAGTTCTGCTACCTTGTATAGTTCGGCCATACCAATGATGGGACCTCTTCCAACTACATACCCATATCCATGGAGCAACAAGGTAATCATTGGATGGTAAAGTAGTTCATGTGTTTTAATTTTATGAACTTGAATATTTGGTCTAATTATTTATTTTTAAATTTTTATTTTTGAAAAATTGCAGCAACACCCATACTCTACTTTTGCTACAATGGATACTTCTGCTTCTATGTCTATTTTCACTCCCATGTGTAGATGGCCAAAATGGAAGTATTTCTTTCTCTGTCATAAAAAGGACAGGCAGGTATGCAGCATTTTTGCCTGCCATCACAATGCTGGAAAGTTTAAAATCTAACTCCATAAACCTGTAATTTATTGACAATCCATAAACCTGTAATTTATTGGCAATCCAAAAACCTGTAATTTATTGGCAATCCATAAACCTGTAATTTATTGGAAAGTTCATTTCACGCAGAAACATACTGTATTAAAAAGAAGTGGCACATTAAAGCTGAATAAAGTCTCAGAATTGAAGATCACTAATTACAAATAAAATCTCCAGTATATAACAACAAAGTCTTGACTTACAAACGCTAATATCCTATCAAACATAAAAACAAAGTCATCTTCACTTCGAACATATCAAATACAAGTAAATAACTATGTATACTAGAAAATAGGCACAAAGAAGTGTGCACACATGCTACATGTCGGCTTCTTGACTACAACGCTGGGCTTGATCGTTGTGGAGTGCCAACTCCCTCTTCCCAATCTATTCTTCTCTCTTTTGAAGTTCTTCCTCCCTCCTTAATGACATTGTAAATCTAGGAATGAAGCTGGGACAAACTACCTTAAGAATGTGCGATTGTATACAAAGCTAAGAAAGAATAAGCAGTAATGTCATGTAGCTCCTACAAGTCCTACTAACTATAACATCTTTTTCTAGGTGCACACTGAGATAAACCACTTGCAGAGCATTATCTAAAAAAGAATTTAGCTTTCTTCACCAATTACAAAAAAAATTGTTATAATACCCAACATTCTTGTAACATAAATTGAAATAGTTGCTCCTTAAATTTGGAGAAGATAGGAAGCTATAAACACTCATAAGTAAATAAATAAAAAGAAGAGAACAAAATAATTAGCATTCTTTGGCTCAGCCCAGCTCACGGTTGGGTCATTATCACCTAACTTCAATTGTGGGTTCATCATCTTTTGCATTGAATACTCAGCATATGCATGATTATAATAGTTAACAAAAGCAAAGACTCTATTATTGCTGGTGTTTTTTACATCATGTGATAGAGTTTAATAACATCAGCCCTTCAGCGCGGTTTTTGGGCAAAATGATGCCGATCGACGCTTAAGTTTTGGGGGAGAAAACCGGCTGAAACCAGTCGATGGGGAGGAGAAATGCCGACGCCAGCCAATGCTTCATTTTTGTGGCAGTTCATGATCGATTCTCATACCGAGCTTCGTCTGAGAGAGTAGAGAATAGAAAGAGAGAGAGTTGCAGAGGAGAGAGAGAGAGAGAGAGAGAGAGAGGATGAGAACTGAGACGCGAGGAAGAAGACGGATTGATATCGAAACGACGCCGTTTGGTTTACCAAACCAAACGGCGTCGTTCTGCTTATTCTTTTAATACATTATAAATAAAACGACGCCGTTTGGTTTATTATCAAACGGCGTTGTTTTAGTTGTGTTTAAAACACAACTATAGGATTAGATGATGCCGTTTCACTTAAACTTAAGTAGAACGGCGTCGTTTTAAGTACAGAGTATATATAAAAAAATTAATTTCTTTAGCCGGCCGGTTCAGCAGTTTGAACCAGGTTTGAACCGACTCCGAATCTGCCGATATCGATTTTCTCAATTTTGTACCGCACGCCGACCTGTTTTGCACCGATTTTGGCTGGTCTGAGTCGGTCCTAGTCGGTTCTCCGGTTTGTTTTACAGTCCTAGCTTGTAACGCAAACAAATTCAAACCTCGAGTTGTTTTTAAATATAATGCTTTCTAAAGCAAGCAGAATTTAGATAATAAACAAACAACAAGAAACAAAAATTAAAAAATAAATTGAAAAGAAAATAGACAACACCAAGAATTAATGAAAATTACCATAATTATTCATAACTATTACATACTGACCTTAACCAGTTCCACAACAGTAACTCCGAGTCTAACCTCAGTGACAACTTTTCTCAGATCCTCCTCTCCCCAGCTTCTAAGAACATTACTTCAGCATACATAAGCACTAGCAAATGGCCATAATAAGATGTTTGCGCCAAAAAACAAAACAAAACAACAAACAATAAAAAGGGTTTAAGAAAGGCTTGTTTTAATATTTTAACAACCAATTATAATTGAAATTAAGTTCAAAATCCAACTTTTCACCAAGTCATTCATTGCCATCACATTTTTATCCACTTTACTAAATGATTTCTACTTACTAACTCCCCAGATCAAACTATCAAGTATCCTTCTTACATGCATATCAAATAGTGCTTGTGTATCCGGTGCACAAAAACATTTAACCTAGCAAGCATATTATAATGCATTTGTACTGGTGCTATAAGTCTTTCTATGATTCAAAAAAATTGGAGTTTTACTTATTAATAAAACAAACACAAATGCACTCCATAAATAAAGGAAATGAAACAAAAATGAAAACATCGAGTTTCATTGCAAATCCGAAATGTAAATCATGGAGAACATATGGTAGTGGAGGCCCCGGCCGTTGCGATGGAGAATGGTCATGTTATTTTGGTCGAGATCAATAAAAATATTTGTCTAATATCTTCATTTCCTTAAGTGAGAAGGAAACCCATGAAAAATTCTCAAATACAGCAAAATCTATGCAAAAATGGATTGAGATATTGGAGTAGCGAGTTACCTAGGACGAAATCAGAATCGGCGTGCTGTAGAAGCTCTCACGCCTTGCAGAAGATCCAGTACATCTCTGTATTGCTGAGTTTCGTATTGCAGACCAGTTGAGACAACAATGAGTTTCGTATTGCAAACCAGGAAAAGTAGAAGAGGGAGAAGGGAAATCGAAGGGGGAGGAGGAAGAAGAAATTCAAGTAGAAGGGGGAGAAGGGAAATTGAAGGGGGAGAAGGAAAATCATGCATCTGGCAGAGGAAGAAGAAGTTCAAAATGTACTTTTTTTTTCTTTTAAATAGTGCATTTTGAATTCACGTATGAAGTAGTATACAGGGAGATCCAGATGACGCTGCATCCAGACTTTTTCAAATAATTAAAATGGGTACGGAAATCTGGTAAAAATAATAATAAAAAAAGTTACGGAAATGATAACTACAGGTAGAATTTGTAATGGGCGAAATAATAATCAATGATATTGATTAGTTATCGAAGTCGGGCATATATCTGGGCTTGGGCTGCTTTCTTTTAAGTGGGTTCATATTGATCACCTTGGTGGCCCAAGTTAATTGAAATGACTACATCCATGTTTCAAGCTTTCAACTGCAATTATCGTTCGACAGAGAAACTGTGTTTCCAATGCAAGTGCCCGTATCTTGACCGTTTTGGAATAACAATTATGTTGTCAGCGAACAGATCCTTCATGGAGTATATAGTCTGAGAGATATAGACTGATCACATACATATGAGATAGAATTTATAATATTTATAATTATCCGAGTGGATTTTTCAAGCAGCATTAAATGTTTAATAAATGTTATAAGACTCACTATTTATCTCTCTTCTATTCTAAACTATTAATAGAGGACGGAGATAAATTTCATTAAAGATTGGGGGTCCATTTTCTATTCGACAAGACGGATTTTTTTTTTTTTTTTTTTTTTTTGCACTTTTTAAAATCTTTATAACACTGCATTTTGCACTTTTTTTTTTTTTGAAATCTTTATAAACATGTTTTTCTTTAAAAAAAAAAAAATCACAAATTCGTTAAAAAACACTTTATTAACTATTAAGTGAAAAAAAAAAAACATAATTCGATAGAAATTGTCGGTAGACATCTTCGGTGAATTCATCATTTTCCTTTCTGAAAAAGAAAAAAGTGGTTAAACAATCTCTCAATCTTTTCACAAAATAAGTTAATAATAAAACAACCAAAACGAAGTGTAAATAAAAGATTCCAACACTGATACGTATAAATAAAAAGGCTTAATGAATGTTTTTTAAAAGTCCCTAAATCATAAAATCCACTCGTTTCTTCTTCTTCTTCTTCTTCTTTGGTTGGTAACGATTATTCTTCGTCTTCTTCTTCTTCTTCTATGTTTGGCAACGATTTTTTGTAATTAGAACAGTAATCCCGGATCACTCTTAGATCATCATCATCATCCGTGTTTTCGAATAGAAAATGGACCCCCAATCTTTTATGAAATTTATCCCCGTCCTCTATTATGTTTCTGACTACAAATTCAAGTGAAACTCGAAAGTCATCCCCTACATTGGTCTCACCTCGCCCCTCCAAGTCACCACCTGGAAAACAAAACAGCCACACGACACCATCTAATTGGGCAGAATTGGGGTATAGACTACTAGCCTCTCGACCATTGATATATATGTTGATACAGTCAAAATAGGGAGACAAATTAGCATCCAATTGCAAAACAATACCGATAACCAAACCTGCTAACTTGGCTTTTTTAGGTGGAGGCATTCGGAAACACATCTCATTCTCCCTAGTTTGATGCCGAAACCATTCTGGTAACTCCCCTCCTCTAACTTTTATTCTAATTGCCATTTTTCTACAGAATCTATATACCATAGGCATCATCATCGTTAAATTATCGATGAAGGATTTTCCACCACTACTTGCATTCTTTTGTCGAAGCCCCTCGCAATCCTCCAAACTAAGGGATCGCAAATTGGTAAATCTAGTGATCATACATGCAGGGATGCTAACGAAATTGTTTCCTGATAGAACCAAATATTGTAGCATGGGAAAGCAATGAAAACTCTCGAGGAAATCAACTTCTGCTAGATCACAGTTAAAGATGATCAACACTTCCAAAGCTGGAAACCCATCAGAGAACCTCATATCAACACTTCGAAAGCCCGAACTTGTTGATGATGACAACGACGATGATTTTGGAAACCTTCCAAGGTTTGTGCAACCCCAAAGACCAAGAGACTTCAGACGTGGCAACTTAGAAATGCTTCTAGGGAGATCTCTAAGCTTCTTGCATGAATGTATTTGTATGAATTCAAGCCCAATGAGATATTCAACTGACGAAGGCAGTTCTTGAATGGGACTGTTATCAAAAATAATTTGCCTTAAACGAGGAATTTCTCCCAAAATATTTGGAAATTTCTCAATACTTGTGCCCTCACCAAGTCTTAGGAATTCAAGAAGTGGCAACTTCAGGTTAGGAAGACGTCCAAGTTTAGAGCAATAATTCACATCCAAACTAGACAGTTTGTTTAGAAATCCAAGAGATTGATGAACCTCAACTAAATTGCCACAACCATTAAGATTCAAATTCTCAAGATTTGCCATCGTTGAGACATCGGGGATGCACGTCAAGTATTCACTGTAAGAAAAATTTATTTTTCTCAAATTTTCACAAACCTGGAAAATAAAGGTGAAAGGACCAATATTGTATTAGCTTCCAAGAATTACCCATATAATTTCATTTTTACAAGTATATATATATTTTTTTAAATCCAGAAAAATTGATCCAAGCATCTGAATTCTTATTTTAAACTCCAGATAAGAAATAAGATATTTAGATCATAACTTTACCAGCTTTATTCCTTCGAATTGCTTGATTTTACTGTGACACATGTTGAGAGTAACAAGTTTCTGGGGATGAAAATTGGAGGGCAGAGATGGTGACGGGTATCCAGTCCAATCAAGAAATCTTAGCTCATTAGACAAACTTTTAGGACCCTCTGAAAAGCGTGCATTACGTATTATAAGTAGTCTAAGCCTTTTCATTTCTGTAAAGGCTCCAGGATTCAGCAAAATATCTTTTTGTCCGAACGAATCTAGCTTTATGCCTTGAATTGCATTAGTTCCCTAGTAAATCATAGAACAAGTGGACGACAAAATATTAGGACTCAATTGATAGAAGAAAAATGATAAAATGGTTTTGTCGCTAGCTCTATTTACCGTGTTTTCCATAAGAACATGGAGAATATCCTCATGAGACCATAATCGGCTACGCTTTCCTGGCTCGTTGGGAGATTCTTTATGAACGATATTCCTACCCATCAATTGTATCACGTCATGCATCTGCAATTGGCCTAGGTATCCAATATTCACCAAAGATCTTTCAATGAGAACTTGTATTCCAATAATTGGATCAAAATCACTTGCTTCCAAAACTTCAGTTACAAAATCTTTGTTTTCTCCCTTGAAGAAACACGCAATATCAAGGAAGATAGCCTTCTCATTGTCCTCCAGTGCATCAAAGCTTATTTTTAGTATTTCGTAGATCTCTTTATGAAGACTTTTTTGCAATTTACATATTGTGCTTTCCCATTCAGCTTCGCTTCTACGATATAGGAGAGATCCCAGCACCACTAGAACCAAGGGAAGGCCCTTGGCGTACTGAACCACACGATCCATGAGCTTCTCATACCATTTTTCAGGATAAGATTTCTTGAATGCATTCCAACTAAGAAGTTGAAGAGCATCAGCATGACTTAATCCTCGGACCTCGTACTTTCTTTCTACCCCATGGGTATCTAGAACATGTTGATCTCTAGTTGTAATAATGATTCTACTTCCTGGACCAAACCAATTCTTATCTCCTGCTAATTTCTCAAGTTGTTCCAACTTATTGACATCATCAAGAACTAAAAGAACCTTCATATGGCAGAGCCTCTCCTTTATTACATTAATTCCTCTATCCTCGTTTCCAACCTTTAAGTTGGTATTGCCCAACGTCTCAGATAGAAGTGTTTCTTGTAATTGAACAAGGCCGCACCGCTTTGTAGTTTCTCGGACGTTAGCAAGAAAGCTGAAACTTTGAAATTGACCAGCAAATAAGTTATATACAGCTTTTGCAATAGTTGTTTTACCTATTCCTCCAATTCCATGGATTCCAACCATGCGAACGTCGTCATACCCAACACTCAACAACTCACTCATGGCATCTATGTGAGAATGTAATCCGACTGGGTTCTTCGCAACATCTAGAAATGTGCACTTCAATATTCCACTTGATATCTCTTCAACAATGCTCTGGATAAAATCGGACTCATGCCTGCATGCCATTCAAACAGGACAATCTAGAAATCATATATACTGTTACATATCAAAAGCATTTCAGGATCAATCTAGAAATCGCTAAGAAGAATCTGATCAAGGATTTCTTTAGTGCCACAAATATAGAGGAATTAAGAAATGAAAAGTAAAGCAGCAAAAAGGAATTGGAACCAATTAAGTGCAATTACCATAAATCAGAGAGAAATGAAAAGGAGGAGAAAGACCTATTTGGTTTTATGCTAAATGCTTATAGCACATTGGTTTACGTTACAACTCAAGTATTTGAGTCCTTACTTTATCAGAATTATTTGATATTAATGCTTGCATTTAATAAAACTGAAATCGTACCCATTGTTCAAATGCCAACCAGACAAATTGGCTGCCTCTTTGAGAGCCACCTTCCACCTCAACACCCTCTGCATATCATCCTTGAATTTCTTTTCATGCATTCCATCACTTCTCCAAACTGTTTCCGCACATCTGAAGGACCCACATCGTAGAAAATGGGTCGAACCATTTGGCCAATTGATTTCCGACAGTCGAGAATCTTGACGAGTTCATCTAAGCACCACGTGGAAGTGGCATAGTTCTTAGAGAAGACGATGATGGAAATCTTAGATTGTTCGATGGCTTCCAAAAGTACTGGGGAGATTTCGTTTCCCTTCTGAAGATCCACGTCATCTCTGAAGGTTTTGATCCCCTTTATAACGAGAGCGTTATATAGATGACCGGTAAAGGTATTGCGGGTATCTTCCCCTCTGAAACTCAGAAACACGTCATGATTCCGTTGAGGGGAAGACGAGGAGGAGGAGACATTTGGGATGGCCATGGAAGAGATTGAAATCTTGCTAGCTTGTTTGAAGGAAGAAGGGTCAGGAGTTATTGAGTGCAGAGAGACATGCGAGTGGAGAGCTTTATGTTAAGGAAGTGGATAAGATGGTTTGAGTGGGTCACTAGTACTGTTATGTGTAATTAAACTCGCATGAAATTTCCTGACACATGAAAGGGGAAAATGATCCTGAAAAAGTGGCGATTGGACCATCCTGTCTTGTCTGTAGTCAATGGCAATTAAATCTTTGTTGAACTCTTTTAACAGCTGACCCACCATAAAGATATATCGAAATTAGAATCTATGAATGCATTTTATTATGCAGTAGGTAGCTTCTAAGAATTTATATGGATGCATATCTTTTTTTTTATTTCATTTTGTATGTTGGATTTTTACAGTAAAAAAGATTCTCTTTTTTCTTTGCACTAGTCGATGATGTACAATTTAATTTAGTTTTTGTCTTAATCTTGTAAGTATGGTTTTAATTATGAATGAATTTATCTTGTTGAGAAAAAAAAAAAAAAAAAAACTCACATGAAATTTCCTGAGCATCATTACCAAAGAAGCTGCTACTTTCAAACTGATAAGTAAATTTTTTTTCTTTGTCAAAAAAGGTATGCATTACGAGTCGCTTTGAAGAAAAACTTGTCCTTAGAGCACTCCCAACAGCTTATGTAAATCTGTTATTTCTGTATATTTTGAAGAAAGTAGTAAGAAAAAGCCGTCCAACGGATGATCTATTTCATCCGTAAATTCCATTTCTCTATAGTGTTACCGCTAGATCTAGCAGTAATTATTCACAGTTATAAATCTATTTTTAATTATTTCTCTCTCATCTATGTACTTTTCCATTCCCTATTATGTTTTAGTTTATTTCATTTTATCCCATTTTCACTTCATCCGATTATTTCGCGCCTTCCCTTCCTCACAGGTACCTTCTGCTCATCTTCAAATCTGCTTCCCTTCCAGTGCAAGCATCATTCCATAGTTGCCTTCTGATCATCTTCCATCTATCCCCGTCGCAACTCCTATTCCGAGTGGGTTTTGGGAATGGTTCAACCTCTTCTCTCTCAATCTCTCTATTCTCCTTCAAATAAATTATATGATAATTTTTAGTAGATAAAATCTTAGATTTTCGTGCATGTTGATATTTTTTGGAGTTTTTGCTTCTTCAGATTTGGAGATGGTCACATACTTAGGGTTTTTTGTTAGATTTTGAGAGGGACGAGGATGGTCGCATGTTTTTCTTCTTTAAAATACGCTCTACTGATGATGCATTCTTATAACTAGAAAAAGCTTCAGAGTCTCAAACTATGGTGGAAGAGGATTAAACGTAGGCCTATTAGCATTTTGCAAAGGATTTTTTTTTTTTTTTAAGTAAAACATAATAACTCCATAAAACTGCAAAGGAAATTATAACCTCCATGATTGAAAATCTTCCCATCCAAAACTTAAAACACAACCAGAAAGACTATTATCTCAATTAAGTTGGTGATGCCTCTTGTCTACTTTGTTGATTGGCATCCTTCTTTGGAACTCACACCTTTTTATTCTTCACAATTATCTATATATATATACGTATATATATAATGTGAATGAAGTGGTACTGGGCTGAATGTACAGCCTTTTTTATAGTTGAAAACCAACTCTAGTTATCATTAATTATGTATTATTTTTTAGTCTTTTACTCGGTTATATGCCATTTAAGAGAAATGGATAGAATATAGATGAGGCAGCAAAATGTCTTAACAAAAATGTTGGCTTAGTGAAATTTATTGAAGTTAAATGGTTGTCTTAACAAAAATGGTTGGCTTACTGAATATAATCTTTTATTATTTGTTAAATCAATTTATATGTTGTAAATGCTAACCATTTGTATGCTGTAAAAGCTCTAAAAGTGTCATCCATTGAAGGGTCCCTGTATTTTCTTATTTGGGGTGAATTTCTGAAACTTGGTGTTTATTTATTTATTTTTTTTCTTCATTTATTTTTTGAAACTTGGTGTTTTATTTGGCTTCATTTCAGTTTAGCCTGCTTTATTATTTACCATCTGGAAATTTTCAAGCTGGGAGATTCTACTTGCTGTCTCCTAGCTTCATTTCATATATATATGAATTGGATGTGGTTGGTGGAGGGTGTATAGATTGTTGACTTTGATACTACTGGGCTGAATGCTTAGCCTTTTTGACGGTATAGATAGCTGGGAGCAAAATGTATTAAAAAATTAGTTGGCTTTGTGTAATCAACTCCCCCCCCCCCCCCCTTTTTTTGTCCACTACTAACCTGCCCTGTTATCCCCATTTGAGATCAGTAAAATTTTTAATTGAGTTTAATCAACAAGTGGTACTTATTAAAATTTAATTTGACAAACTTTTTAATCGATAGAATTATTGAGTTCCATGATCCCATTTTTTTCTTTTGTTTTTTGTTTTTTGTTTTTTTTCCTTTGAAGGATGGATTCACAACTCCATCAAGTTCATTCATTTACTACCCTCTTACAGGAAGGGGAAGAAAGCTACAATGACTACCTTTTCACATCTTTGAATGAATTAGAATCTCAAGTAACTCCTCCCAACCCAAAACAAGTTACTGCTAGAAAATTAAAATCTAGACAATGAAACTTTAATGTTGAGGAGGATAATTTACTAATGTCAGCGTGGCTTAATATGAGTTTGGACTCGATCAATGGGGTTGATCAATCTAAACATTTATTTTGGGTTAGAGTACATGAATATCATGAGAAAAACAAGAAACACACATCTTGTGAACGTAGTTCAAGTTCTCTTACAAATAGATGGTCAACCATCCAATATGCTACAAAAAAGTTTTGTGGGGCCTTAGCTCAAATCGAAGGAAGGTCTCCAAGTGGGGTTACTAAGCAAGATAAGATGCACAAACAATATCTTTTAATTTCATTGTTTAAATGACATTGTATTATATATATTTCACATCTCATTTAATGATTTTTTAGATTGAGCAAGCAAATGAGCTCTATCGAAGTAACCAGTTCGCAACATTCAACTTCCTTCATTGTTGGACTATTCTAAGGCACCATCCAAAATGGAAACAAACTGTGGCTGATGGCAGTGTGAAAATTAAGAGAAGATCAGTAACCCCAGATGCTCATGTGCCAATGTTTATATCTATAGATGAAGACACCATATCTCTATCTATAGATGTGAATCTGGAGAGACCTATTGGAAAGAAGGCTAAAAAGAAACGAAAGAGGCAAGATAGTATTTCTTCGAATCTTGCTGATTTGGTGACTAAAATGAGATAGGAGAAAAAGTGAGCAAATACTGAGAATGTAGAAGATAAGAAAGAGCTTATTTGCCTTACAAAAGAGAGGCTTGATTTGGATCAACAGAGAGAAGATAAGGAAATTATAAGGATTGACAACTCAAGTTTGCCTCCAATGTAGCAAGAGTATTTCTGTAGGCTCCAATTGAAAATACTTGAGAAGCAAAGGCCTACAAATCCATGACTGGGTGGTGTATGGGTTGCAAATGAACATTTTTAGAAAGGTAACAATGCAGCCACTTTTGGGAATGCTCTTTTGATAGTTTTTTGTATAAAACATAGCACAAACTTGAAGCTACAAATTCAGCCACATTTGGAAATTATTTTGATAGTTTTTGTATAAAACTATGCACAAACCTGAGTCACAATGTAGCCAGTGGATAGTCTAGATTTTCTTTTATATAGAACATAACACAGTTCACACATCAAACTGTCTTAATAGTCTAATGTGTTATTTGTTAGGAAAATTATGATGGTGGGACACTAAAGTGTAGTTGTGAATGATTTAAGAGTATTATGTGAAGAAATGAGCATGAATGATTATTATGTGAATGAATGAGTTAAAATCTGAACTTACTGTATTATGGAGTTTGTTTTAATCACTATGTTCAGAGTATAACAATTTGAACTTATTGATGAAAATTCTTACATTCAACTTTCTTCCACATTGGATATTACCTTCGTGAGAATCTATACATGTTGAATGAGAATGTATTTTTGTGGAATATAATCTCTTAGTTTTCTTGGTCTCATTTTATTATTTCTCTTCATTTTCCCTATCCTGGGCAGTATTTTTCCTTAGTGTAGTGTTCTTGGTCTCAAACCTTCTATTTGATATAGACAACTCATTGTTAAGGAGCAATGCCTTGTTGAATTTCTATCCATATGTTTTCTCTAGTTACCTAGCCCCTAAAATCTAAACTTCGAAGTCTCGAGAATGCTGAACAACACATTCAGTAGCTATATCCTTAATTTGCGTATGTATTTGACGGAGGCATCTTGGAATATAGGGACCAAGTAAAAAGAAACATTGGTGGCTAGTTTTGTGACCAAATTTTTTTTATAAAAGGAACATTACGAAAAAAAAAAAAAAACTAATGATTCAGCAAACAACTATTGAAAATAGTTTGCAAAGATTATAAACATTATTGATGATAGAACAGACCTAAATCTTAAATTACCCTTGGCATTAAACAAGAATATAACATTATACTAAACATAGTGAAATTAAGAAAATTAAGGTTACATCTTGTACAAAACAAGAATAAAACATTAGGCTAAACATAGTGAAATATAAAATACAAGTACTTAAAATTGACTATATATTTGCCATAAATGTTCAATAAGATCCGATTGGAGTTGAGAATGAAGTTCTCGATCTCGAATGTGATGATGATGTTGAATGAAGTTTACAAATTCATCTATATGCTCATGGGACACTGGCTCTTGAGATATTTCATCGTTTTGTTCATGAACGAAGTCTTGTACTCGAAGGTAAGAATGCCGCTCATCTTTTACGATCATATTATGCAAAATTATGCATGCCATCATAATCTCCTTTAGCGTTTGTCGATCATAAAATCATGCAAGTCCGCATACAATTGCAAATCAAGCTTGAAGCACTCCAAATGCTCGTTCTACATCTTTTTTTGCTGATTCTTGAGTTGTAGCAAAATATTTTTTTTTATGGCCATGTGGAGCATGAATTGTTTTGACAAACGTCGACCATGAAGGATATATACCATCAGCAAGATAATATCTCATTAAGTAGTCATTTCCATTTATTGAGTAGTTGACTTTCAGAGCATGTCCTTCAGCGAGCTCTCTAAAAATAGAGAATGTTCTAGGACATTAATATCATTATGAGAGCCTGATAATCCAAAAAATGCATGCCATATCCAAAGGTCGTATGACGCTACGACTTCTAAAATTATCGTTGGCTTATGACTGTGACCACAATACATTCCTTTCCATGCACATGGACAATTTTTCCATTTCCAATGCATGCAATCAACACTCCCTAACATCCCAGGAAACCCACGACTTTCTCCAACAGCTAGCAATCTAGCAATATCGCTATCGTTTGGTGATCTTAAGTACTCATTGGAGAAGATGCTAATGACAGCCTTAACAAATTTTTTTCAAATACTCGGTTGCTGTATTTTCTACAATCCTTAAGTATTCGTCCACAAAATCACCAGATACTCCATAAGCTAATATTCTCATCGCAATAGTTATTTTTTGAAGGGAGGAATGCCCAAGTCTTCTAGCAACATCTCTTCTTTAGACGAAATATGGTTCGTATACTTCGACTGCAGCTTGACGCAAGAAAAGATGAAGTTGCATTCGGAACCTCCTGCGGAATAGATTCGGAGGATATATGGGTGATTTAGCAAAATAATCTTGGAAAAGGCGTTGGTGGCCTTCAAACGGATTTCTTCGAATGAATATACGACGCATAATAGAATTACGACATGATACAGAGCCTCTTTCATTACCCAAACGTTCTGCTTCCATAGTAAGAGCTAAATTTAATTCGAACTTCTCGACAGATGACGAAGAGTTGAATACCTCAGAGACGGGATCCATAAGAACTATATAGAAAGAAGAACAAGAAGAATTGTGTAAAGAAATGGAAATGAAGATGTTGGTGAAACTTTATGAAGAAATTGTGTTATTTATAGTTGAAGTTTTGAGAAAATCAAAGGAATATTCTTAGTATATACTAGAGAATATATTAAGAATATTCTTTCACAATTATCGAAAATAGATATTCACGGAATATACCGAATAATATTTTAGGAATATTCTTTCACAATTATCGAAAATGAATTTTTACGGAATATATCTTAAAGAATATTCTTTTACAATTATTGAGAATGGATATTCTCATAATATACTTTGAGAATATTTTCCGTATATAATCTCTTATTTTTATTTTTTAAATTAATTTATATTTTGGTTTAGCTTATAAATTTGGATTAATTTAAAATAGAACATAATTATATGACATTGTATATGGGGAGATATTACAAATATCAAAAGATATGTGGATATTATTGATAGATAGAGAAAATATTTGAAATGAATAAAAAAATATTAAAAAATATAATATTTAAATGATATGAAGAAAAAATAGATAAACTGATATATAGTATATTGTAAAAGTCAATATATAAAATAGAAAAATTAAATTTTGATGATATATTTTAAATGATAGGATGAAGAAGCTATTACAAATACTCTTAGTCTTTATTAGGAGTACTTAGTCTTTACCTCTCCCATCTGTCTGTCTTTCACCGAATGTTCCAACAAAGCACACAACATTTTACTTTTTTCTTTTTATAGCTTTTTCTCCCTTTGCTTGGAAAATTGAAATGAGCCTGATAAGAATCCTTGGTTTCTTTAGTGAGTACCCACATATCTTTTCTTTTTTATTCCCTTTCGTTACATTAATTCTTTTCATTTTTATCTGAAAGAGTCAATCAAACCTGCACTTATCTCAAGTTGGAGTTTATGTTGTGGAAAAATTCATTTCCTCAGTTGTCAATATTTTATAAATAGTAGTAAGATAATAACAAATAATATATAAATAATAATAAATAATTTATAAATAATAATAAAATAATCTAATAATATCTTAGAACAATTGTATTAAAAAAACATGCTTAAGATTAGGAACTTTATTTCCTCTACCTCTTTAAATATTTACGATATTCTTCTTATAAACATTAAGTTAGTATTATAAAAATAATAAATACAAAATTATTTGGGTTTATTTAAACTTAAAGCCTTAAACAAGTTGATTCCGGCCAAAATATACGCAAATTTCGATCTTAAAAAAAAAAAGAAATTCACAAATAGCCTCTTATATAGACAATTCGAACTGAACTCAAGATTTAGACCCTGTTTAGATAGTGAGATGAGATGAGATGAGACGATTTTAAATGAAAGTTAAATGTTGAATAAAATATTATTAGAATATTATTATTATTTTAAAATTTGAAAAAATTGAATTATTTATTATATTTTGTATGAAAATTTAAAAAAATTATAATGATGAGATGAGATGAAATGAGATGAGATAAAACCGTTTCTGTATCCAAATGAAATCTTATTGGGATAAATGTCACCATATAAGTTGTGTAAACAATAAAGTTAGTGCACAAATAAATGAGGCTTACAATTAATTTGTTGCTTGCAGGAATTGCCATACACATGATGTTGCTCGCGAGGAATATGATCGCCCAGGCAATGGTCAAATGAGGCGATGCCACCTACGATATGAGAGCCTATTTCAACAAAACAGAAAAAAAAAAAAAAAAAAAAAAAAAGTGAGATTTGAGTCGTATTATTTACGATAGACTTATTTGACAAGGAAGTTAAAAATTTAAGGAAATGAGATAGTGATCATACCCCATAAGATAAAGATAAAAATATGTGATATATGTGATCTCATATTATTTAGAAAAGAAAAGTTATTGCTCTTTATAATATTCTAATGAAGCTCTAATTGTATTTTTAATTAGTTCTTTTAGAGTATAAGCTATGTGTCTTGAGCCTTTCATTAGGGCGTTACACTATATACATGACTTAAATGTTAAAATTCTTTTTTTTTTCTTTTGATTTTCTTTTAAGTATTTTTTTAATATTTTAATCATTGAGAAAAAAAAGAAATAAATATACAATTTCACTAATAGTCACTTCATTAACTATTAAGAAAAAAATAAATAAATTAATTAAAATACATGAACGATAAGATTGAGCGGTAAGTTTGAAGAATACCACTATCATTTTTGGTTAAAAAGGTATGCATTACGGGTCGCTTCGAAGAAAAACTTGTCTTTGATCTTGTGTATGTTTGAGATTGCGGTGGGAAATATTACTTTTAGCTTAAGGCTTATAGCTTAGAGCTTAATATAATAAGCTCTACTGTTAAAAAACTATTTACTGTTTGAGATCCTTATGTCTAAAGCACTTTCAAATATATTAGATTTATTTGGAAACAAATTAAAAAAGTACTTTTTGAAGTAGAAATGACATAAAAGGGCACATCCTTGATAGAAATCAAATATTATAATAAAATAACAACGAAAATGGTCTAATAGGTTCTTCAGTAATTATAATGAAAAAAATCTCTTCAACGATGCATAAGTGAAAGAGCAATATAATTACGCTCAATATTCATAACATTTTCACTGGATATCTCTGATTGTTGCATGCTCGAGTAATCTTCTGCTTCCTCGTCCTCCGTGCTTCCAGGAGGTAGATAATCCTCATCGTCATCGTATGGCTTGAACTCAATATCCTTCAATGCATGAGTTCTAATAAAATTATGAATAGCCATAGACGCCACGCCAATTTTAACTTGCTTATCATAAGGAAAATCTGGCATATGATCTAATATTTTCCATCTATTTTTTCAAACTCCAAATATTCTCTCAATAGTGCATCTGAGCGACGAATGTGCATGATTAAATATTTCACGCATACCCATTGGTTGAGGACCATGACGAAAGTCTGGTAGATGATATCGTTCCCTTCTATATGGCCCCATGTATCTGTTCATATGAGGATATCTAGCATCTACCAAGTAATATTTACCTGCATACAATTTAGGATAATAAATCAAAAGTAATGCAGAAATCATTTAAAGTTCATTAAGGTCATTCTTATTAAAATTTAAACCTCTAGGTGGATGTGGAAAGCACAATTTCTCCTTCTAAATAGTTTCCATAAAAATACGTGTATCATGTGCTGTACCTTCCCATCTAGCCTAAACAAAATTGAAACACCAATGAAAATCACAAACAACCATGATATTCTGAGTAGGTATGCTTTTTCTATCAATAAATGGAATTTGTTTTGTTGGAGAAATAGTAACTGGCACTTGGGTTCCATCAATAGCTCCAATACAATCTTTAAAGTATGGCCAATATCATTCATCTTAATGGATTTTTCTTTTTTTTTGAACATCCTTAAATTTCCTATAAGTGGGGCTAATAATGTCGACCGCCATTTGTGAAACGGCCATTAATACATTATTAAAATGCCTACTAATAGTCTCTCTCGAATGTTTAAATCTTTCTTGTGCCATTCTATTCCCGAACCCATAACCTAATGTAATCAAGAAAATTCCTACCATTTCTTCCATAGTTATGTTTCAAGTACCAGTTAAGTTATATCTTTCATTCAACTCTTTGCATAAAGTATGAAATACATATTTTTCCATCATAAATTGTTGATGACATCTATCATGATGACCATTTAGAATCTCCATAACAAACTTATAACCTATATGTGGAGAGGTCCTACAAAGTTCCTTTACAATATATGTTGTGTAATATTTAGAAGCCACTAGCAATTGTAATGCTATTACAAAGTCAATATCATTCTTTTTTTCTTCTTCTTTGCCATTATTAGCATCACTTGTATAATCTTCAGTATCGTGACCATTATTTTCCATGTCTATAAAAAGATAAAAATATGAAAAAAAAAATAAAGATGCAATGCTTAAGAATAAGCATCACTAAAAAAATGTTGTCAAAATTCACCCAAAAAATATAATAAAAAAAATTAAGTCACAAAAATCTCTTTAGAAACCATGACTAGAAAGAATCGAAATCCAATTAAGGCCATGGAGGAGAACAGTGATCAAAGAGGAGGGAAAAAGCTTTAGAAACCATGACTAGAAAGAATCGAAATCCAATTAAGCAGGTAATTAATATCAATTATGTTGCAAAAAAGCTGGTGCTTTTTCTAGATTAGTGATGTTTAGAATATATATAATGGGTTGTGATCCCCCTTGTGCGAATTAGTCAGTCCTTGCAATTACTACCTAATTACATGAAGACTTTCCCTTTTTCGTTTGGACTGGGTTTGTTCTCGATCCACTCTTTCAAGTTGTACGTATAAATTGACCCGATCATGTCCACACGTAAACGAGTTATAGAGTTTATTTCTGGAAGTAGATGGGGTCCGGTGTTTCCTTCGTAAGCTGGCAATTTGCAGGGCCTGAAGTTTTATTTTAAAGAAAATATGTTGTCTTTTGAATTATTGTTCAAGTTGTCCATAAACTCTAATAATTAATTATAACAAAGTTGGCTAGATAGGAAATTAAGACAGTACTGATCATGATTAGGTTGAGTGTCTGAAATGATTAATTTTTCAAAATTAATAAGAGAAATTTTGACGGTCAGTTTTTGTGGTACTACTCTAGAATTAATAGAAGAAATTTTAGATTTTAGGGTATTAATACTGCATGCGGTCACAAATTTATCCGTGAAATCTGAGAACAAAAAATACACCCATGTACATCTACAAGAAAAATGAATTTTTGTGACCAATTTATTGCGACTAAAAGACTATTTATAACCAATTTTAATTGTAAATAATCATTTCACTGGAATTAACTGGTCACAAATAAGCAGTTTTCTTATAGTGTATATATACACTCATGAATTGAATCACTTAAAAATAAAAATAAAAAACAAAAAAGTACAAATTAATAAAAATAAGGGTGGTTATATCCACCCTCTAGGGATGGTCGATCTGTGCATATATGGCCAGAATAATGATAGAGTTATTACTATATTACTATCCATCTACAACTCCTTTTATATTTGATATTTTTTTTAATTTTTTAATTTATTTAATGATTAAGAAAGTGAGTATTAATAAAGTTATATATTTTTTAAATTTTTTCTTAGTGATTAAGGATGTTAAAAAAATACTTCAAAGAAAATGATAAAAAATAAATAAAAAAACTTAAAATGTACTTGGGTAGTAGTAGATGGGTAGTCATAGGGTAGTAAGCCTATCACTACCTATATATTAATATTTGTGATTAAATATTATAAAAGTATAATTTTGGAAGCACTAACTTTTAATTAATTTTGCTCATGTTCATGATCATTATATAGCATTTCTCATATTCTATCGTATGAGATTGGATTAAACCTTAAAATGCGCGCCATTTCATTAGATACATCGCATTAATTGATAATCACAATAATCCAACATAAAGCATATTAAAAACATACATATCTCTTTCCAAACAGCCTAATTAATTGCGATGTTATATAGGAGTACTAATTATATACCATTATCCAAATAATTATTATTATACAAGTAATTATGAGATCATAATTATAGATAGTACTAGCAATGAGACTGCATGATCATGTGGGCATCAGAAGATGATGATGATGATGATCTTCAATCCAAAGAGGAGCTCATTTATACATCATTTATACATGGATGGAGGCATCTGTAGAGGTGGAGGAGCATTTGGTGGGCCAATCCAACCTAGCATGCACACGATTAGAAATTAATTAAACAACGTTAATAATTAACCTAAAATTAATAATGTTTGATGATATTGCTGATTATAATAAAGGAAAACTGGTGTGAATTATTATGGTACAACCTATGGAGGGGTTCAAGCCTCTGTGTTTTAGCTCTGCATGCTCTTGACAAAGAGCACATGGTTCACAGCAGAAATGTACACAGCAATCGCAGCAAGGATCTTCCGGTAGTCCGAATTTTGATCTTAATTTCTCTCTATACATGCAGGAGATCACCCACTGGCATTGGAACAGCATCAAACACCCATACACGAAGCCTTGAGCAACGCAAGCTATGTGAAATGCATGAAACAACAACAAAGATTAAAGAGTAGTGTCTTAATTTAGAGATTTAAAAGTTCGATCCCATACATCTGTAATTGATACGTTTTTGTGAAGTTTTATCCCTTGATAATGATCTATATATATATATATATATTTGTGAGTGCATGGTATTGAAATCAGTTGAATAAAAAGAAGAAGAAATTTCACATACAGCTTTGGCCTTCATCCACAACTTCAGCAATTCGGTCAAAGGTGATGCACGGGAGACAGCATGCTCTGCAACCTGCACCATCATCATTTCATCAGTTTATCTTTCAGAATATTACAGAATAAAGATGCAGGCAATTTATAAGCTACAAGTCGTATACCACCTGCTGCAACTACAAGTCGCGCAGCACCACTTTCACATGCAACACAACATGATGAAAAATGAGGATCTCTTTATTTTGTCTTTATCTGCATTACTCATTGTTTTATTCTTTTTGTATTATTCATTTTATTTTCTGGCAGCTATATTTAGTAGGAAAAATCTGTTAGTTTGCTAGAGATGACAGTATATAGCAGGCCCTCTCCACTACATTGTACCTATGTCTTCTCAATAAATCTAAAGTGTGGAATATTCATCTTCTCCATGCATCGTGCTCCTTGATTCTCTGGTTCTTTTTCCCAGCTTTACCTTTACTTACATGGTATCAAGAGCCTAGGAGCATTTTTTTTTTCATGGAGGACACACAGGAATATTCGGATGACTCATCCTCTATTCATACACACCTAAACACAAACACCTCACCTGCATCCCGTTTCTTGAACCTTGGTGACCTTAACAACCCATTTCGCTTAGACAATGGCGACAACCCTGCTGTTATCCTCATCACAGATCTGTTTACCACCGACAACTATGCAAACTGGTCCCGTGCTATGCGACGGGCACTACGTGCGAAGAACAAACTCGGCTTCATTTTCGGCGCCATTCTGCAACCTACTGAACCAGAGGACCCTTTGGTCGAGCTCTGGGAATGCTGCAACGACATGGTAGTATCGTGGCTACAGAACTCCATCAGCTCTTCAATCAAATCCAATGTCGTGTTCGTTGATGATGCTAGGGAAATTTGGCTCGACCTTCAGAATCGATTTTCTCGGCAAAATGGGCCCCGAATTTTCAAGCTTAAGAAAAATCTCTCTAGCATTCATCAAGATCATGACTCAGTAAGTATTTACTATGGTAAGCTGAAAACCCTTTGGGATGAACTCTCCATTTACGATCCAATTCCTGCTTGTACTTGTGGTTCTACAAAAACTCTCTTGGATCGCTATCAAAGAGATTTTGTGTTTCAATTTCTTATGGGTTTACATGAATCGCTAATGTGCATGACCAGCTTATGCTTTTAGACCCTTTGCCTCTTGTCACTAAGGTCTTCTCTCTAATTCACCAACAAGAACAGCAACACCAGCTCCTTCTCATCATTCCCTCTCTTGATTCAATGGCCTTAGCCATCAAGAAACCTTACACACCCATTAATTCCCCTCACCCACCCAAACCTTCCTTCAAGAGGGATAGACCATATTGTAACCACTGCAAGATTTCATGCCATTCATTCGAAACTTGTTTCAAAGTTAGTAATGCCGAGGCCCCCATTTGTTCTCATTGCCATTTACCTGGCCACAAAGCTGACAAGTGCTATAAGCTACATGGGTATCCACTAGGCCACAAGTTTTTCAGCAAATCTTCAACACCTAGACCCTTTGCTAATCAATCGAGTTTTAATGCTTCTGAATCTGAGGACATTAGTAATGAGAAAGTTGATTTGACTAAAACTCAATATCAAAAACTTGTTGCCTTGCTTTAATCACGAGACTCCACAACTGCTACTTCTCCTTCTGCCAACCAGATACAGTCTATTTTCAAACCATCTTCGACATCTAATTTATCTGGTATTCCCTTTTGGTTATCCACTTACACACACAAATCACTGCAACCCAGTGACACGATCATTGATACAGAGGCAACAGACCATATGGTTTGTTGCACCTCTTTTCTCACTACCATCGCAACACATGTTTCTTACTATGTCAAAGTACCCAATGGGAACCAGGTTCTTCTGACACACACTGGTCATGTTCAACTCACACAATCCATCCTACTCAGAGATGTTCTATGTGTTCCATCTTTCCATTTTAACCTTCTTTCAGCAATAAAACTTGCTAACTCAATCACTTGTTTCCTGGTTTTCTTCTCTAATTACTGTTTTATCAAGGACCTTTCAACTTGGACAACGATTGGGAAGGGTGAAGTGAGACATGGCTTATATCATTTACTAAGGACTGCAGTTTCCCCCTTATCTCTACCTATTGCTCTCTTGAATTTCTCTCATGCTAATGTTCCTATTTCAGCTTCTGTTATACACAATGTTACTATTTCTGACCTTTGGCATTCTCGCCTAGGTCATCTTTCACTTTCTCGTTTATTTTTAATTACAGATCCTATTGTTAAGCACAATATTTCCTCTATTAATGAAAATCCTTGCTGCATTTGTCTTCTTACCAAGCTTCATCGACTCCCTTTTCCTGACAACATTCATAAAACTGTTAGACCTTTTGAATTAATACACTGTGATCTCTGGGGACCATGTTCCACTGCTGCATATGATGTATCTAAATACTTTCTCATCATAGTAGATGACTTCACAAGAACCACATGGCTATATTTGCTTCAAAATAAAAATGAAACTAGAAAATGCCTTAAGGCTTTCTCAAATCTGATTGACCCACAATTTAATCTCAAGAAGTGACAATGGAAGTGAATTTCACATGAAAGAGTTTTTTAACACTAAGGGCATCATTCATAAAGATCTTGTGTTGAAACCCCTCAACAAAAAGGAATAGTCGAATGAAAACACCAACACTTACTTAATGTTGCTCGGGCTTTAAAATTTCAAGCTGGACTTCCCTTAGAATTTTGGAATGACTGTGTGTTAATTGCCACTTACATCATTAATAGGATTCCTAGTCCTATATTGACAATAAAACTCCTTTTGAGCTTCTTTTTATATCAAAACCCACTTATGCTCACATGTGAATTTTTGGATCTCTATGTTTTGCAACTACCCTCATCCATGGTAGAAAGAAATTTGATCCCCGAGGTTGCAAGTGCATTTTTCTCGAATATCCTTTTGGCATTAAAGGATATAAACTCCTTGACCTCACTACAAACACCACCTTTGTTTCTCGGGATGTCCAATTCCATGAATCAATTTTTCCATTTCATTCCTCCCATTCCAGCTCTTCACATACTGACCATCCTAATTTTGTGTTCACTAAACCTCTACCAAATATTCTTGACTTCCTTTCCTTTAATTTTCAAACCAACCCCACATCTCCACCTGCTTCTAATTTCCCTTCTATTCATGTTGTCACCAATACTCCCTCTCCTCCTTCTAACCCTTCTCCATCTATCCAACCTACATCTCAACCCCCATACATTCCTCTCATTCGCAGGTCAACTAGAAGAGGGCACCTCAGTACTTACTTGACTTTCACTATCAACAGGCCTCACTTCCAGCTACAACCCAATCTTTGGCCAAGACACCTCCAACAGCTGCAGGTACAGCTTGTTCTCTGCATAATTTTTTATCTTATCAGAATTTTGCCCCTTCTTTCCGTGCATTCTCCTCTTCTATCTCCACTTCTTTTGAACCGACCACTTACAAACAAGCAGTAAAAGACCCTGGTTGGTGTTAGGCAATGGACACTGAATTACAAGCTTTAGAACAGAACAAACCTTGGCTTATCACTGACCTTCCTCCAGGTAAAGAAGTTGTTGCTTGTAAATATGTGTACAAAATCAAATATAATTCTGATGGCACCATTGAGAGGTTAAAAGCCAGGGTTGTAGCAAAGGGTTTTACACAGCAGGAAGGGATTGACTACACAGAGACATTTTCTCCAGTTGTAAAGTTTGTAACAGTTCGGGTTTTACTCTCCCTAGCAGCAGTACATGGTTGGCTTCTTCACCAGTTTGACGTCAACAACGCTTTCCTACATGGGGATTTATCTGAAGAAATTTATATGCACAAACCACCTGGTTATACAAAAGGAGGCCCTCACCAAGTTTGCAAGCTACTTAAGAGTATCTATGGCCTTAAGCAGGCCTCTAGACAATGGTTCTCTAAATTCTCTACATCTCTCATTGAATTTGGTTTTGAACAATCCAAAGTCGACCATAGTCTTTTCACCAAACTTGATGGAGACTCTTTTCTTGCTTTACTAGTCTATGTAGATGATATCATCGTAGCTAGTAACTCTCAAGTTTACATTGATTCTCTTAAATCTTTTCTGAACCACAAGCTCAAGATCAAAGATCTTGGTTGTTTACGCTACTTTCTTGGCTTGGAAGTTGCTTGATCTTCCCAAGGTATTCATTTATGCCAACGAAAGTACGCTTTGGACATTTTAGCTGATTCAGGTACCCCTGGCAGCAAGCCTATTAAATTGCCTTTAGAGCAGAATTTCAAAATCAGCAAGGAATCTAGTGCACTTATTTCAGATCCTAGTATTTATTGTCGACTCATTGGTCGTTTGTTATACCTTACTCTTACAAGACCTGACATTTGCTATGTTGTCCAACTTTTAAGCCAATTTATGGATCGACCTACTGATACACACTTAGCCACTGCCTATAAAGTTCTCAGGTATATCAAATCTGCCCCTGGACAAGGCTTCCTCCTCTCCTCCACATCACAATTGCAGCTAAAGGCTTATTGTGATTCTGATTGGGCATCTTGTCCCGATACCCGTCGATCTGTTACTGGCTATTGTATTTTCCTTGGCCACTCACTTGTCTCTTGGAAGTCTAAAAAGCAATCTGTGGTATCTCGTTCCTCAGCTGAAGCTGAGTATTGGTCAATGGCAGCCACCTGTTTAGAGCTCACATGGCTGCGATATCTCCTTCATAATCTATAAATCTCACATCCTCAAGCTGCCTTTCTCTACTGTGACAATCAAGCAGCCCTCCACATCGTTGCTAACCCTGTTTTCCACGAGTGCACCAAGCATATCGAGCTCGATTGTCACTTGATCCGAGACAAAATCCAAGAGGGCAACATTACAACAGCCCATGTTGCCACACAGTCACGACTAGCCGACATATTTACAAAAGCCTTGCCCTCTTACCTCCTCTACTCTCATTTATCCAAGATGGGAATAGTTAACCTCTATTCTCCATCTTGCGAGGGGCTATTACAGAATAAAGATGCAACCAATTTACAAGCTACAAGTCGTATACCACCTGGTGCAACTACAAGTCGCACAGCACCACTTCCACATGCAAGACGACATGATGAAAAAGGATGATCTCTTTATTTTGTCTTTATCTGCATTACTCATTGTTTTATTCTTTTTGTATTATTCATTTTATTATCTGGCAGTTATATTTAGTAGGAGAAATCTGTTAGTTTGTTAGAGATGGCAGTATATAGCAGGCCCTCCCCACTACATTGTATCTACGTCTTCTCAATAAATCTGAGTGTGGAATATTCATCTTCTCCATGCATTGTGCTCCTTGATTCTCTGGTTCTTTTTCTCAGTTTTACCTTTACTTACACAGAACGCCAGTAATAATATCTAGAATATTGCCAAAAGTGATGGTTAGAAAACGTGTGTTTCTCTTTCTCTCTGCATGTGTCACACAGAGAGAGGGAGAGAGAGAGAGAGAGTATTTACATGTACCCATGTCTTCACAGTCGAAAAGGCTAGCCAGACCATTTCGGCTGCCGACCGGAGCAATGATTAATGTTCATGTTTGCTCAATGCCTTGTGAGAGTAGTAGTGCAACTGCAGATTATGATCAGGATTCTTCTAGGATTTATTTCACACTTCCTGGCCACCATTTATTTATTTTATATACATGCTCGATCGCTATCTTAATTTTGGTACATCCGCTGAATAAATTATAAATATTAATTGTCTTATCTTAATTTAATAATTATGCAGCTTGAATTTCTACTAGTAAGTACACAACAGATCGAGAAAATCTAGAGCAGAGTACACCGAGAAAGGGACAAGGAAAAACATTAAAAGAATACCATCATCTTCTAACAAATATAGGATTAATGCCAACGTCTGCCAAGTGGTTTGATCATCATAAGTTTCTTCTTAAATATATATTTGCCGTGCCGATACAACATTGCTATTTTTATTCATTCATTTACACTACAATTAGGCAGCTTCTAATTTAAATTAATCAGGATACGCATGCATGCAGCTCATCATCATGATGTTAAGAAAAGACAACACTGCCAGCTTACCTCTTTTTTCAAAGAAAATTCTTTTACTACTACCATTGTTCTATTACTATAGAGAAATCCAAGTACTGCCCTAAAAAATTTCCAGATTTATATATATATATATATATATATATATATATATATATATATATATATATATATATTAGAGATGTGGATGTGGCACTCTAGAAGCTTGTATCAACCAATTGCTTAATTTGTTTGGGTATTCAATATTTTATTATTACTTTCCATCTACTTTTTATTATTATTCACTACTATTCAATATTTAATCATTAATTTTTATCACTTTTTCATTATTATTCACATATTATCTGATGTCAATTCACTACCAAAACATAAACTTAAGGCAATTAATGCTCCACCGACTCAAAGAATTAGCTGAAAGCAGAGAGACCATGCCAATCGCCCATGGGTTCACTTCGATCGGGCAGGCAATGGGATAAGTGTGAGCAAGCTAAGCAATGAGCTATTTGGTCACAAGACCTTCATTAAACCAAATGGTTCAGACTTCTCCCCCAACCATCCAATATCAACTTCTTCGGTTTTTAATTAAAAAATGATATTTATAGTTTTAGAGTGTGCTATTGTAAAATGTTGTGCAAAACACACACATTAACGATGACAAATAAATTAAAAGCAACACAATCTAGAACACGACGCACAATATACGTGGTTCGGCAAATTGCCTACGTCCACAGAGCTGTAAAAATCTTATTAACCAGAGGAGATTACAATCAATCAATCACAACTCACACTCTCTAAGGCTTTTTGCTCTCTCACACAATATACACTCACTAGAAAATTGTTCTCTCTCAAAATATGCTTAAGGCGGTCTAAGACATGTCTAATATGATATATTTATAGCAAACGATGCTGGAAACCCTAATTGGCAAAATTTGCGTTCTTCACTTGAGCGCGCCTCGAGAGAATGGCCAAATCAACATTGTGTCAAGCGGGGTGTCGAGCGAACACTAGGGTTTATGTCTCATTTGAGCAGGACTCAAGCGAACTCTCGGACTTGCCTCCGTTCGAGCTCACTGTCGAGCAGTCTTGAGCGAACTCTCTGACTTGCCTCTGCTCGAGTGGTGTGGACCAGAGTCCACAGTACTCAACAATTCTCCCACTTGGAGAATCGTACACCCACTGTACCGCCCTCTGCCTCAAACATGATATCCTCCACATGCCAGCCACTGTTTCCAGCCAAGCCCTATCATCTCTGTAGCTCACAACTCCTGTGTTCAAGCTAGAAGACGTACTGAAGTCAAATCCAATTTTAGTCTTCCACATACATTGTTCTTAGTCAGCACATCCACTAGGCAGCTCACAACTCCCACTGCACTAGGAGTATCCGGTCTCAAACTGATTTTGGCAACCTTAGCCAACTTTCCCAGGCTTTCATGAGGAACAACAAAGCTGACTCCCTTTGGGTTCCTCACATGTTTCGCACGATCAAGTCTGTCTTTTTGCACTCTTGTATTTCCATGCACATCACTGGATCCTGATGTTAAATACAAAGAGTTAGATCTCTTACCATGTGCTAAGACCATCGCACCCTTAGTGATCTTCCATGCTCCTCTAGAGAATGCTACTGTAAAATCGTTGTCATCAAGCTGTCCCACAGAGATCAGGTTTTTCTTCAGACTTGAAATATGTCTAACTTGTTGTAAAGTCCACACGCTCCTGTTTGGAAGTGTGATGTGCACATCATCCACTCTCACTATATCCAGTGCCTCTCCATCAGCCGCATACATCTTCCCAAAATCACCAACAATATAATTCTGCATGATTTCTCGATGTGAGGTGCTATGGAACAAAGACCCTGAATCTAACACCCAATCATCATTCAAACTGTACACTGCAAGAAGTAAGGCATCATGAATTTCTTCTGCCACTACGTTTAGAGCATCATCCTGCTGCCCAGATCTCTTCTTGCTCTTCCATCCGCTCTTGGAGTTTAACCTGTCATGTCCTATGCCCTTATTGTCAACAATCAGGGCCGATCCAGAACCCTAGGACTCACTCGAGTCTTTCCTACATACCTCTTCAGCAAATACCATGTCACATATGTCGTTGTAGTTCAGTTTAGTTTTGCCGGCTAAACTACTCACAACCATCCTTAAGGCCTCTCAACTATTTGTAATGATGCCAACAGAATCAACGCTCTGATCTCATCATCAAACTCAATCTCTACAGAAGACAGTTGGTTTGTGATCGTATTGAATTCATTCAAGTGTTGGGCTACAAACATACATTCTAACATCTTGAAATTGAATAATTTCTTCATTAAGTACACTTTATTGTTCACAAACAACTTTTCACACATACTTGACAAAGTCACCATGAGATCTACTGTGGTTCTCTCCTTACTGACATTGTGTGCCACTATCCTGGACAAGGTCTGCCGAACAAGCCCTAGAACCAGTTGATCTAACAATGTCCACTCAGCATCATCCATACTCTCCGGCTTCTTTCCCAATAGTGGAAGATGGAGCCTCTTCCCATAGAGATAGTCCTCGATCTGCATCTTCTAGTATCCAAAATCAGTGCCGTCGAACTACTCGATCCCAGGTGCGATCATTTTATCTCCAGCCATCATTCTCCTTCAGATCCGACATTGGCTCTTGATACCAGTTGTTGTAAAATGTTGTGCAAAACACACACACCAACGATGGCAAATAAAGTAAAAGCAACACAATCTAAAACACGATGCACAATATACATGGTTCGACAAATTGCCTACATCCACAGAGCTGCAGAAATCTTATCAACTATAAAAGATTACAATCAATCAATCTCAACTCACACTCCTAGGACTTTTTGCTCTCTCACATAATATACACTCACTAGAATATTGTTCTCTCTCAAAATATGCTTAAGGTCCTGCAAGACATATGATATATTTATAGCAAACGGCGTTGGAAACCCTAATTGGCAAAATCTGCGTTCTTCGCTAGAGCGGCCTATCGAGCACACCTCGAGCGAACGGCCAAATCAACATTGGCTCAAGCGGGTGTCAAGCGAACACTAAAATTTGTGTCTCGCTCGAGCTCACTGTCGAGCAAGACTTAAGCGAACATTCAGACTTGCCTCCTCTCAAGCTCACTATCAAGCAGTCTTGAGCGAACTCTCTGACTTGTCTCCGCTCGAGCGGTGTGGACCAGACTCCACAGTACTCAACATGTGCAAGTTTTGTGCACTTTTTCTGAAAAATGTTGAGTTCACCATTAAAAAATAATTTTTTTATATAGATACTAGATTTATCTATTTTTTTCAAAAGAAGTATGTGGGGCTTGCACACCTTAATTAGGACTGTATCTAATATTACTTTGTTTTTAATTCTTTTACTTATAATTAATTTAGCGGAAAGATTCACTATCCACGTCACTAATACAAAAATTGATTTATAATTAAAAAATATTTAAAAATTTAAAATTTTTTATAACATTGACTTGGAAAACAAATTTAAACTGAGTACCACATGATGTCATAAATATCAAGAATTGATAGAAAATAATGAACTCAATCACCTACACATTACTCCTAACAATATCGGAGCAAACAAATGTTATAAATTTTTGAGACATGAAATAAATAATTACAATCCCACTACGTACAGGCGTACGAATGCGAAGTCCCTGTGCACCGTGTTGACGTGGCGCATTTTATTAAAAAAGAACAAAAAAGTTGAAGAGGGAAAATGGTGACCGTATAGGATTCCTAAATTCCAAAGAAAATGAAGAAGACACTTGGCTCGCAATCTCAGTCTCCCCAAGAACTAGATAGTCTCTTCTCTCACCTAAGTAAGCTCATTTCTTTCTTGGTAAAGGTTGCCGATTATTTCTTTATTATTTCCTTGCTTTTGGTGAAGCCTCCCAAATGTGTTATGTACCATATGTGATTGCATTCTTACTTGTTAACTCCTCTAGAAGTGGAGCTCCCATGCAGACTCCTTGTTTAAGCGTTATCATTATCATCATCATCATTGCACTGTGCTTAATTTGCGTATTGATATAGTGCTGCTCAATAATCATTTAATCAATTAGAATTTTATTATTTTCCAAAATTAAATCAAAGATTAATAAATATTACCACATTTTGGTGATGATAATTAAGGTAGGATATTTAACATTTTCCCCTTTCAAATGGCTTTGTGGTGCAGTTTTTGACAAAACGTATTTTAGAGGACATCTTTGTTTATAAAATGTGAAAAAAAATGTGAGACTCTAGAGGTGGCCATCGGGCCTCTACTAAAACTAAAAACACTACACTTTAAAGATTATTGTAGCTAAATATATATGTATGTGTGTGAGTGTGGGGGACTTCAAGTCAAAGATCCAATACCAAAATGTCAAAAAAATAATAAGCTAGGGGCCCGCTTTGGAGAGTGGGGAGCAAAGCGTGGGAGTGGGTGGAGAAAGCAATTGAAAGGGTTTAGGAAGTGGGTTCAAGTTTCTTGGATACCAAAAATCAGATTTTTGAAGTTGTTGGATGTATTTGACTCCCAACTTTGGAAGCTCATAATAATGTTAGCGCATTCTACTTTATGTTGTATCTGACATTTTTTTTTCTCTTATATAGCTTGAAATACTGTCAAACTTTTTTTCTATATATATTTTAGATTGACTATCTTTTTCAAATGTAATTGAGATGATTTTTTTTCTTAAGAGACATGACAGTAGATATTTCACACATTTTAGTATATATTTTAGCTTCTATTTGGAATTGTGAAGATGAAAAAAGAGAAAGAAGATGCATCCTCCATAACAACTCATCTCACTAATCTATCAACCTAGGTATTCTATACAACACACACAATTGACGTGTGTTTATTATATATGTAGTCGCTGCCGATCTGGGTTGATTAACATTATGCTCCTATATGTTAGGACGGGTCAAGACCACTTTATCCAGACTTTTCAAACTACATGCCAAGTTACTACAGTCCAATGCCTCCTGCGTGGTTACCACCTTTTGTGCCTCCTCCAAGTGCCAACCCACACCCATGTAACTTTACTTTTGCTGCCACGTCAAGTACTGCTGCTTTGAGTAGTTCTGCGACCTTTTATAGTTTTGTTATACCAAAGATGAGACATCCTCCAATTGCATACCCATATCCATGGAGTTACTAGGAAATTGTTGGATGGTAAAGTAGTTCATGTGCTTTAATTTTATGAACTTAAATATTTGGTCTAATTATTTATTTTTAATTTTTAATTTTTTGAAAATTGCAACAACACCCATGACACTGTACTTCCTTTGCTATGTCAAGCACTGCTGCCTTGAGTAGTTCTACTACTTTGTATAGTTCCGCCATACCAATGATGGGACCTCCTCCAACTGCATACCCATATCTACTGAGCAACTAGGTAATCGTTGGATGGTAAAGTAGTTCATGTGTTTTAATTTTATGAAGTTGAATATTTGGTCTAATTATTTATTTTTAAATTTTTGTTTTTGAAAAACTGCAGCAACACCCATACTCTACTTTTGCTGCAATGGATACTTCTGCTGCCATGTCTACTTCCTCTCCCATCTGTAGATGGCCAAAATGGAAGTATTTCTTTCTCTGTCATAAAAATGACAGGCAGGCATGCAGCGTGTCTGCCTGCCATCACAATGCTGGAAAGTTTAGAATCTAATTCCATAAACCTGTAATTTATTGGCAATCCAAAAACCTGTAATTTTTTGACAATCCATAAATCTGCAATTTATTGGAAAGTTCATTTCACGCAGATACATACTGTGTTAAAAAGAAGTGGCACATTAAAGCACAAGAAAGTCTCCTGACTGAAGATCACTAATCGCAAATAAAGTCTCCAGTAACAACAACAAAGTCTCGACTTACAAACTCTAAGTTCCTATCAAACATAAAAACAAAGTCGTCTTCACTTCGTGCGTATCAAATACAATTAAATAACTATGGATATTAGAAAATAGGCACGAAGAAGTGTGCATGCATTCTGCATGTCGGCTTCTTGACTACAACGCTAGGCTTGATCGTTGTGGAGTGCCAACTCCCTCTTCCCAATCTCTTCTTCTCTCTTTTGAAGTTCTTCCTCCCTCCTTAATGACATTGTAAATCTGGGAATGAAGCCGAGATAAACTGCCTTAAGAATGTGCTATTGTATACAAAGCTAAGAAGGAATGATGTAGCTCTGTCACGTAGCTCCTACAGGTCCTACTAACTATAACATATTTTTCTAGGAGCACACCGAGATAAACCACTTGCAGAGCATTATATAAAAAAGAATTTAGCTTTCTTCACCAATCACAAAAAACAATTGTTACAATACCCTACATTCTTGTAACATAAATTGAAATAGTTGCTCCTCAAATTTGGAGAAAACATGAAGCTATAAGCACTCATAAGTAAATAAATAAAAATAAGAGAACAAAATAATTAGCATTTTTTGGCTCCGCCCAGCTCACAGTTGGGTCATTATCACCTAACTTAAATTATGGGTTCATCATCTTTTTCCTTGAATACTCAGCACATGCATGATTATAATAGTCAACAAAAGTAAAGACTTTGTTATTACTGGTGTTTTTTATATCATGTGACAGAGTTTAATAACATCAGCACATGATGCTTGTAACACAAATAAATTCAAACCTCAGGCTGTTTTTAAACATAATGCTTTCCAAAGCAAGCAGAATTCAGATAATAAACAAACAACAAGAAACAAAAATTAAAAAATAAATTAAAAAGAAAACAGATAACACCAACAATTAATGAAAATTACCATAATTACTCATAACTACTACATACTGACCTTAACCAGTTCCACAACAGTAACTCTGGATCCAATCTCAGTGACAACTTTCCTCAGATCCTCCTCTCCCCAGCTTCTAGGAGCATTACTTCAACATACGTAAGTACTAGCAAACGGCCATAATAAGATGTTTGCACCAAAAAACAAAACAAAACAACAAACAATAAAAAGGGTTTAAGAAAGACTTTACTTAATATTTTAACAACCAATTATAATTGAAATTAAGTTCAAAATCCAACTTTTCACCAAGTCATTCATTGCCATCTCATTTTTATCCACTCTACTAAATGATTTCTACTTTGCAGTACTGACTCCCCAAATCAAACCATCAAGTATTCTTCATACATGCATATCAAATATTGCTTGTGTATCCCGTGCACAAAAACATTTAACCAAGCAAGCATCTTATAATGCCTGTGTACTGGGGCTATAAGTTTTTCTATGATTCAACAAAATTTGAGTTTTACTCATTAATAAAACAAACACAAACGCACTCCATAACAGAACAAAAATGAAAACATAGGGTTTCATTGCAAATCCGAAATGTAAATCATGGAGAACATATGGTACTAGAGGCCCCGGCCATTGCGATGGAGCATGGTCTTATTATTTTGGTTGATATCAATAAAAATATTTGTCTAATATCTCCATTTCCTTTCAGTGAGAAGGAAACCCATGGAAAAAATCCTCAAACACAACAAAATCTATGCAAAAATGGACTGAGATGGAGTAGCGAGTTACCTAGGATGAAATCAGAATCGACGCGTTGCGGAAGCTCCCGCACCTTGCAGAAGATTCAGCACGTCTATGCACCGTCGGGTTTCGTATTGTAGACCAACTGAGACAGCAATGAATTTTGTATTGCAAACCAGGAGAAGGAGAAATTGAAGGGGAGAAGGGAAATCGCGTATCTAGCATAGGAAGAAGAAGTTCAAAATGTACCATTTTATTTTTTCTAAATAGTACGTTTTGAATCCACGTATGAAGTAGTGTACAGGGAGCTCCAGATGACGCTGCATCCAGACTTTTTCAAATAATTAAAATGGGTACGGAAATCAGGTAAAAAAAAAAGTTACGGAAATGATAACCACAGGTAGAAGTAGTAATGGGCGAAATATTAATCAATGATATTGATTAGTTATCGAACTCGGGCATATATCTGAGCTTGGGCTGCTTTCTTTTAAGTGGGCTCATATTGATCACCTGGGTGGCCCAAGTTAATTGAAATGACTACATCCATGTTTCAACTGCAATTATCGTTCGACAGAGAAACTGTGTTTCCAATGCAAGTGCCCGCATCTTGACTGTTTTGGAATAACAATTATGTTGTCAGCGAACAGATTTGGATCCCTCATGGAGTATATAGTCTGAGAGATATAGACTGATCATATACATATGAAATAGAATTTATAAAATTTATAATTATCCTAATGGATTTTTCAAGCAGCATCAAATGTTTAATAAATGTTATAAGATCCACTTAATGTATTTATCTATCTTCTATTCTAAACTATTAATTAGAATTCTAAAAAATTTAAATTTTTCTTGAATGACTGATATTTTTATTTTATTCACATAATGATGTACTACTAAAAAATTATTTTATATTAACATTTTAAATAATATGATATCCAATAACAGAAGAGAAATAATATATATATATATATATTTTCATACTTTTTCATGGCAGGATCCACTTTTTTATAAAGGACTTACGTGAAATTTGTACATTTAAAATTTTAATACTAATAGATAAATTGAAGTACTACGTACGCTAGACTCTAGTCCCAGATCACTAATCGTAAAATGTGGCATCTGCTGAACAATTATTTATATTGTCCTCTTAACGACAATCTTCATATATATACTCATTTGGACACCATACAATTTATTAATGATCGTTTTATTTATTTATTATTATTTTTTTATATAAACGTTTCCAATGAGTGAACTGTGAATACGAAAAAGCCACCTACCCATTTGTCTCCAGTTCACAAAGATCAGGCATCACATACATGCATGATGCATGCATGTCGGCTACTAATTTGACAAGAACTTTTCTTGTCGTTAACTAAATCCAATAACATCACGTTCAGATATTTGATGGCCGTCAAAATCAATCTAATGGTAGGATCGGGCTTGCTTCAGTACTACGTACGAACATTTTCTTGATTGTGAAGAGTAATATAGATATCACTTTGCACTTTGCAGGACAAATTTAGAGATCACAAAAAGACCCAGCTACCCTGCCCTATGCAGTACGTATATATATGCCTAGCTACGACTATTAAAATCCATCTTGCATTTTTGCCCTGTCGACGGACGTTTCACTTGCAATAGTAGTACTTGAGAAGCAATTAGGAAGATCAATAAGCTGAGAGGATTATATATATATATAAAAGGTGCGAGGTAAGTTAGAAAGAAAAGAGGAAGAAAGTTATTAAAAGGGATCGAAAGAGAGATGAGAACTCAGAAGACAGTCCATGAAATTAATAAAGGGAAAGATATTTCTCAAAAATTCTCATTCATCAAATCTGTAAACTTTGGATCAGTACATGTGGCCCTTATTATATATATGCATGTATCTCTATCTATAGAGTACTAGAAATAAAATCCTATTAGAAAACTAAAGTGTAATGCTAATTAATTCTTGCACATTTCATAAGCTTGCATGGTTATGTAAATACTGGAAGGTTATAATTAATTTGGATGGTATAATTGTTGTTCAATTTGGATAAATATAGACAATTTGTCTTTTCATATCTCTCCGAGTTATGAAAAGAGTTTTAGTTTGAAATTAAATTGTAGGAAATTCTGGTCCAGTACTTCAGAGAGAGAGAGATATATATATATATATATATATATATATATATTTACGAACTCAATGATATTAAGTCGGCTCGGGTTGACACATGATCGTTGTATCAAATAAATAAACATGAAGCTACAATAATGCAAGCCAATTAGTCACGTTATTAATTGCAAAAAAGAAATAAAATCCATTATTGTAGAGAAGTTGTACTACCTGATGACTGATGTTTGATACCACGTACGTGTAAAAGAGAACACAAGCATGCATTACCGCGTAGTTCTTTAAAAAATATTGTGCATTTCATATCCAATTTATTATCCCGTTGACCTTTTGACATGGATTAGCATGATACATTTGTCAAGGAATTAACTAATTTCCTTGATCCACTGATCTTATTTCTAATTGAGTGCTTACACTGTATAAGTCTGTAATGGGTGTTTCAGTGTATTACACATATCATGATAATTATGTCGACGTCGCTGAATAGGATTGGCTAGTCATGCATGCATAATTTCCTAGTGACATTAGTCAGATTTTGAACATAATATATATTGGTTGAGCTTTTGAAATCATGGACTGATGCAAAGCTAGCTTTTGCATTTTTTATTCAATGAATCTGAGAGCAGAAGTACATGATGGCCGATTGCTTTGTACAAGTTGGGTTAGGTTTTGAGAAGGTTGCCACCACCAAAAAGAATGGTCAAAAGAACTAGATCTGTTACACCCATTATTTCTCATTCCTGATCATGATTTGCTTTATTATTTCAGTGGTATTGTCTTTTTCATGTTTTTTATCCTCCTCCAAAAATAATACTGAGTGGATCTTGGCCGTGTTTCCATGTTAACCATAGCAGATTAGTGCACTTCAACGTTTCCCACTAAAATCTGACTGATGTTTAGTGCACTTCCGAGATGTTGTTTGCGAAGGAATGGAGGACTAGGACTGTGTGTTGTTACGCACCGATGCCGTCATGCATCCACAGGATGGAGAACTTCGTGTAATTTGTACGTACAAGCTGGATCGAGACAATTAATATTGTGGTTCAGAAAAGATCACATATATTATATATATATATATATATATATATATGTATTGAACAAAGAGAAATGCATTCCTAGTCCTCCATTCCTTCGCAAGCAACATCATCTCGGAAGAATTTCCATTCATCTCTATTTCTCATGACTTTATCTCGAAACGACAATTGATGAGATCTACCTGAATCTTATAAATCAATCCTTGATCAATTTATGTTGGTATATATTGCTTTTCAAATCTTACTTGCCCAAAAGAAGAAAGAAATAACTGCACTCTTAATTAACAATGAGATGTTTAGATAGTGAGTTGAATTGAGTTGAGATGAGATAAGATGAGAGTTGAAAGTTGAAAGTTGAATCAAATATTATTAGAATAAAATATTTTAATATTATTTTGTTTTGAAATTTGAAAAAACTGAATTAATATTTATTATATTTTGTTTGAACGTTTGAGAAAATTGTTATGATTAGATAAGATGAATTAAGATTGTTTTTTAATCCAAACAAGGCCTAAGACAAGCCAGATACTTGGTAACGTGACACCATCACATTAATTGGTTGGTTATAAAATGACTAATAAAATAATTATATGACTATATATAATTATTCATCATGTAACGCGCGTCCGCACAATAGCTTGGGATCACTTCGATCTCAACTTGTGCACTAGTCAAACTAGGGTTTTAGCAAGACCAAGTTAAATGAAGTATAGTTTAAATAATATATATATAGGCCGTACTGGCATGGTTGTCTTTTGTTACTTATAGGGAGTACTAGATCACATGCATTAATCCAAGTTTTTGTTCATGTGAAATCGTTATTCGTAGAATTTTCAGATATTAGCCAGTCGTGATCTTCGTGCAACATATAACACATGATCGATCAGCTTTGTCCTGAACATGAAGTGGAATTCAATTGACATGAATGTAGATATGCAATTAATTTAATTTGGTATTAAATTCTTCATCATATTTGGTACAAGATAACTAAAAATGCGCGCTAATGATCCATCTAATTATATATCCGACGCACTAGGTTCACGTGCTACGTAGCACCAGGTTCAAGCACTGCTACCAGGACGTGCATTATTATTCAAAGACTGACAAAATTAAGTAGACTGAGCTGGTTTGGATACTGAGATGAGATAATTTTAGATAAATTGAATAAAATATTATTATAATATTATTTTTTTAATATTATTATTGCTTTAAAATTTGAAAAAATTGAATTATTTATTATATTTTATGTAGAAATTTAAAAAAATTGTAATGATAAGATGATAAAATAAGATGAGATGAAACTATCTCTAAATCCAAACATAGCCTAATCTGCCATATATATGTGTTCGTGGGATTTGGTTGTCAGCCAGAGAGGGAGAGGCGGAGTTGATATCCAAAACGATGATGCATTACACGTACCATGAGTGATTCACTTTTTTTTTTTCTCCAAATCATGAATAGTACCGAACCAAGGATTAAATTAATAAAACCCCAAAAATTTAGAGGAATAATTAATAATAGTGAAAAGAACAAAGAATATATATATATAGTTGTAATTGTGAGTGTGTAAGTATTGTGTAATTACTTTAAAAAAAATAAATAAATATAGAATCTACATAAAAAATAATTAATTTTTTAATATTAAATATTACTTTTTTTTAAAATAACTGCATAACACTTATACACTCTATAATTATACGTAGTATTATTTATATATATATATACACATCTCCTTAAAGGGGAATAAAAAAGAAAGAAAAAAAAATGGAGACAAAAGTAATTAATTTAGTGGTAGATGGATCATATAAAATTTTTAGGTCACATTAGTGGCACATTAATTAACATGGAAAAGTTACCTGCAGAACGGCCTAGCTAGCTAGCTTCTCATGATGCTTACACATGAAAATGTGCACTGATCGGATCTTAACCCTCCTTCGGTGGAAACTGAACGCTTCTGACCATTATATATAGGAAAGATGCACATAGAAAATGAACTAATTATGCAGGTTTAATCACAAATAGTAGCATTTGTGGGGCCGGGGGCTCGCTTGTCTTAGTGGGGGAACACAAAAAGGGCAGATCCAATATTCCAACGCGCGTCATCATGCACACTCAGAAATATAAAGTGCATTGCATGTTGGATAAATTTGCTCCATCCACTTCCATTATGATCAGCAAATCGCACTAAAACCAGTGTTTCTGTCCCTTCCTCTGTAGGAAACAACTTTCCTACAGTCCCTGCTGATCATCGATCGTCTACATCAGCCCGTAATTAATTAAGAGTCTATACACGACGCTTGCATCCACGCACCGAAATACTGGCATTAATATTTTTTTACATGTGAGAGATGGGTATTTGCAGCATATATATATAATAAAATCCTGATAATGCTTAATTAATCAGCTATCAACACTTTATCTAATAAACTACGCGTGGCTGCCACTATATATGCAAACTTTATTATAAATGGACCATGCATGCTAATTTGTATCATTTGTACAAGCTAAACATATATGGAAGGTCGTACGTAATATATATATATAATATTGATTGCAGTACCGATGTTCATGAGGGCGGGGGAAAAAAAGAAGAAAACAGAAGAAAAAATTGCACGTTTTCAATAAAGATGCAAAGAAGTTTGTGGTTCCCACTTGTCTCAAGCTGGCTAGCCATGCATAATCACCTGGTGCAAAACCCGCGCGTCGTAGATCCTAAAGAACACGAATGTGATCATATACATACTCGGCCCATGTATGGCAAAGTGATTAGATAAATTAAACCCATGAGTACTCTCACAAAATATGATGTGTCTGGCCGAGAGCTGCGGCCTGCTGTGGCTTGTGGAAGATGAGCTAGCGATCGAACACTACTGCAGCACAGCAGTAATGTGGGCACCAAGCTAGCTTCCATGCAAATTAGTTTCTGATATAAACTGGTTTAAGCTAGCTGATGTTAATTTGTACGTAAGAGCTTTTCCCTATAGTACTGAAGCATCATGATCTCTTTATATATTTAATTTGGAATATTCCATATATACTGAAGCATTATCCCTCTGCTTGGATCTCCACTGACAAAGTAAATTAAGAAAGAAGAATATTATAGCTGGATTCAATCTAGAATATGCTTCCAGTGGTACCATTCCCATCATCAGAAACGTAAGTGGTGGCTCCATTTTTTCTGAATCAATTACATTTATATAAATTAGTATAAACTTTTCTTACAGGCGCAATTAATTATTTGTTTTTAATTACCAATTATGTGATCTTGACAATCAAATTAACGATAACAAAACGCATGCTTCAAGTACTACTCGATATGTACGTATTTCCTAGCTATATATATATATATATATATATATATATATATTATATATAGACACACACACACATACATACATACACATATTCGTTTGCAGAAGTTTTCATATTATTTTGAGCGTTGGGGCTACATTAATTAAGTACTGGTAATAACATCCTGATCAGTCTTTCTAATGACTTTAATTTTCATATTATTTTCCTTTGAATAATTCTATTCGATCGAAGGTATTTACAATATATGATATAATTTGATTTAGAAGATAAATTTTAAAATTTGAGAATCTTACATATCAAATTATGTCGTGTACACAGATGGTGTGTGGTGTAAGACTTTCAAATAACACTAGTACTATTTTTCTTTATATATGTTCTAAATATTTACTTAAAAAAATCACCTTGCCTAAAAACGATTGAGCATGATCATATATGCAGCTAGCTAGCACATAGATATATATATATATATATATATATATATATATATGATTTTGCTGGTCTGGTCATTGGTTTGGTTGCTTGATGTTTGTCTCTTTAGTCGAAGATTTTTAAAAGTGCTAGTTCTATTCTTCATTTAAAAAAAAAAAGAACTTATTTACCCTCTTGATCTAATTAAGCAATTTAAGCTCGGTGATCATCATCACCACCAGCTAGAAATGCATGTCCTTCCATTGTGTATTTTAGAATGTATAAATTAATCTATATGAATTCAAATTAATCTAATGCAATTGATTTTGTGGGAGTTCAGTGGAATATGGTCCCATATATAAATATATATATATATATTTATGAGAAATAATATTTACAATCTTAGAGTATGAGCCCAGCCAGGGGCGAACCTACATTAATTGATGGATATACCCTCCCCCCAAAAAAAAAAAATTAAAAACTTGTTTTAGTATATGGTTTTTTAAAGGTGCCCTAATATAAAGATAATGTCCCCCCAAAACATTTTCAAAAATCCTACTTAGTACTTAGTTGTCTAGGTTTCTTTTAGTTTTTCAACAATTTTTCATACTCACACTTATTTTTTTGTCATTAATAAAATCTCACATTCTCATTTTTTTTCACATCTCATAAAAGGCAAGAAAATATCTCATAAATCTACAACCTCATTTTTCTTATTTATTTACACTTTTATTTTCAAGTCTTCCACTTGCTAATTTATTAATTTGGATTAGTTTTGTTAATAAGTACATATGTGCTACATCGAATTAACAATTAGGAGTGAAAGCAAAGATAAAACCACATAACTAATTTTTATCGTTTGTTTCAACAAGTCCCACATACCTATTTTTATCTTAATTTTTATCATTCATTTAAGTCCAATGAAGCTCAAGTGGGAGGTTTAGATTGGTGGTTTGAATAATTTAGTTGCCCCTATATAACTACCTTATATAATTAATATTAAATGTTGGTGACACATGACTTTAGTACTTTAAATGTTGGTTACTGTTCACCCATAGTACATACGATACACTTTGCTAATCACACCCCCCCACACACCAAATTTTAATTCCCTCCTGAGCCCCACACACTTCATTTAAAAAAAGTGAATAAATATTAGATCTAAAAAATAATTTTTTAATAGTCGACTGTACTATTTTTAAAAAAGAGCGGAGCTTGCACACCGTAAGACTTTACCTAGCCGCACACACACACACATATATATATATATATATATATATATATAATATAATCTCTAGCTAGCTTAAGTGTGATCCAACCTAGCAGACATTATTTATATATATATACACACACGCGGACTGCTGTCAACGAGACTCTATGGGGTTAGAATCATTTGCGTATCACGTGAGACGCCACTGCCGCTTTTGAGCAAAGTCCACGTACTTAAATGCTTATTTGACAATTAATTAAACATGAGAATTAGCTACTTTGTACGACGTAGAACTGTTGGGAATTAATTATAACTACGTACAGACGACATAATATATAGTTCTTTTTATAATAATTATTCGAGGAATAATTAATTGCTTTATTAAGATCATGTAATTAATGTAAGCATTTTAATTAATTAGAAACATTGACCTATATATATATAATCCTTTATATATATGTACTTAATTAATTGGTTGTTTGTCGAGTTATTGCAGTCTCATGAGCTTCACTGCGAAAAATACAAAACTAGTTATTAATGTATCTCTACCCTGTTTTCTATTTTTCTGAGGAAAAAAATTTAATGAGCTCTACAACATTTATGGCCTTTTCCCACGGGTCAAAGTTGTCGAATTAGGTACATACCACCTTGGTGGGAAAAATTTTTTACTCACTCAATTCTTCCGTGGGAGCTTGATGGCATAAAATTGGTGAGATAAGGTACTATTTGTTCCCACTAAAGTACTAACTCATCTAAAATACTCATTTTTCCCCACCACATCACTTGCGGAGAAACGCCATGGATTTCGTGGGAAATGAGCAATGAAATCGGAAGATTAATGGTGAGAAATTAATGCAACATTTTCCATGAACAAGCTTGGTGGAATTTTGTTCTAAAAAGACCAAAGAAAAGTTTTATTATAATTCTTCTTCTTTTTTAAAAAATAAAAAAAGGATGGGAATCAAACTTTTGTATTAGTTAAGAATTAAGTTGTGGGTTGGAGTCTTCTTCTTCCTTTATGATCCGACAATAAATGAGCGGTACTGATCTCTTGCATGCATCCACGGACAAACAAACATGAATCAGGAATAATTAAGTATATGGACGTTCACGCTAATTCCATTCCGAGAGAGAATACAAAATCAAGGAAAAAAGATTGTAGGGACAATTTGGTTTTTACTTCAGCATTTAAAATTTAGGTTTTAAAACCCCTAAATCCATATAGATTCATGTTTGGATCATATATATATATATATATATATATATATAGATTGTAGGGACAATTTGGTTTTTACTTCAGGATTTAAAATTTAGGTTTTAAAACCCCTAAATCCATATAGATTCATGTTTGGATCATATATATATATATATATATATATTAAGATTTAGATTTGGATTTGCAGTACCAAATTAAGACAAATAAATTTTTAAACTTTTCAAAATTTTGGGGTTTGAAATCTAAATTTAAATTCAAATCTTAAATTTAAATTCCTTTCTCCAAACGCAATATGTACTTCCAAACGCAATATATTAATATTATATATACTTGAAAGGGAAATTAGAAAATATAAAAGTACTACACCATTAATATTTACAATATTGAAAGTATATAATTAGTGTATATAAGAAATATTCTTAGGATGAATGTTGCAATGAATTCGGGAAATATGTAAGCTAGCTCTTTTAATTAATCAGATCAAAAGAGTACTAAGTATTGATTTATTCTCTAACTATAAGATACAAGATCATTTTTATATATACGAATATAGTATTATGCTCTGAAGAAAAATTATGAGGATAATTTATATCGTTATCATAAACACATACGAGAGACATAGCAAAAACGAAAAGGTGAAAAAAAAAAAAAAAAAAAAAAAGAAGCTTTTTCTTCAATGGTCAAAGACTCAAATGACAATTGATCATAATATCCCCCTAACTTATAATATATCATGTTATTCAAAATAAAGTATATATGATATGCCTTATGTTCGTTTATGATTTGCATTTATTCAAATATGAAATTTTTGTCAATAGCAAGCTAGACTAGAATTTGCAAGAATGGTTTGAGCAGCTAGCCACAAAGCTGGATTAATAATAGTGAATCTGTTTATTTACATGAAAGAAATGAGATATCTCGTGCATGTTCATTCTTTCTTTTTTGTTTTTTATTTTTTGTTCCTGTAATGTACACTATTTTTTTTTTTTATCAATTTTTAATCTTATCTATTCATTTTTTAACGGTATGTATCAACTAAAATCTTAATAGGATGTAAGTCATACTCATCATATGTATGTATCGAGGGGATATAGGTATCGTCAATCAATATAGATAAATGTTTTAGGTACAAATTAGAGATTTCATAAAAATAAATTCATGAACTGATATGATTTGATGTAGTACGTTAGATTGTAAATCTATTTTTATTATAAAATATATCTAATATATTATATGAAATCATGTCAGTTTATAAATATATTTTTATAAGATCTTTATAATATTTCTCATCAATATAGTCAATAGTGCTGTAAAAGAAATAGAATTTGGTACCACCTACCCTTTTTATAACTTTCTAAATTCACATATGAAAGGCTCCACAAAATGACTAGCATCCACTTTATTTTTAATTATTTTTAATAAAAATGGTCACAAACCTTTTAAAAAACACTTAAAAAGAAAATGATAAAAAAAATAAAAAATTTCACAAATGGGTAGTAAGAAGGTGATAAGCCTACACTATCCTTCTTAATAACCATGCATCACCATCTCTGGTTAAAAAGAAAAAACCAGTAACGTAAAGAAATTGAAATTTTCCACGTCTTAGTGGCAGAATATGTATTTCATTTTTTTTCTCCACGGCTCTCCCTCTGCCTATCTCTCATCTATATATGTAAACCTCTTAATTACATTCTTACCTCTTAAGCTCTTCTTTTATACTTCACAGCTCGATCTTCCTCCTCCGTACACCTGCGGATCAAGAACAGAAAAATGGTGAAGTTCTCAAAAGAGCTCGAAGCTCAACTTATACCTGAATGGAGTGATGCTTTTGTGAAGTACCGGGAGTTGAAGAAACAAATAAAGAAGATCAAGCTTTCTAGATTACCCAAACAACCCCAAGACATGATGGGCGGCGATTTTGGTCTGTCCATTTTCGACCCCGTTCGATTCTTCGCCATGAAAATCTGTAACAAGTTCCGCAATCCCGGTAACGAAACGGATATAATTCAGGTACATTACGCATGCACACAAACATGTAAAGCCATATGTATGCATGTATTTTTGTGTAAAAAACTATTTAAAATCGTTCCAATTGATCTTGAATGATAACGTGAATCCCTGGATTCCGAAAAACTTTTTTTTTTTTTTTTTTTTTTTGGAGTTTTTCACGGTAGTTTCTGAACTTAATTAGTTATTCTGATTTTTCCGGTGAGTGTCAACAGTTTCCGGCGAGACATAATAATTATAAGGCATACGAAACTTGAAAACTTATTTAGTTATACTTGTATATTTATTTTCGTACCCGCAACTAATTTGTGTGGTTCTGACTTTTGTCTGATTGTATATTCGGAATACTATTTTAAGAAAGTTAAGTGACGTCATTTTCAGGCTGATCAAGAATTCACTGAGCTTTTCCGATACACTGATAGCTAGCTAAGCTGATTCTCCGATACCACCCGGCCTTGAACTTTGGGTTTCTGGGATTTCGTTAATTGATCCTTGTCCTCTTGGCTTATTTACTAGCTAGCTAGCTACAGCTAGGACTGATCTCTCACTGTTGAGAAGATTAATTTTCGAGAAGGAAAATAATTTATACATAACATAACATGATTTTTTACGATATTTTATACAATTATATTTTAGAAGAAGAATATTTTTATCAAATATCTTATAAAAATAATATTATTTTATAAAAATATTCTTATTTTATAATATTATTATATAATGTGTTATGTAATGTATTATATATATATCATTACTCTTAAAACCGTCGTGAGTGCATGTAAATTAATAAGCTTAATTGATTGATGCATGTAGAAGTGTTTGTCGAATACTGGAACACCAAAATAAATAGTAAATATATATATATATATATATATATATATATATATATATATATATTGCAATGAGATCGATCGGTAGATGCAGGATGCATATTTTTAGAACCTTTTTTGGTGTCTTCTGCTTTTTTTTTTGGAGAGTATGTCATTCTGTCACGAAAGCAAAAGAAACGGTTGCAGGCACATACAATCATATCACGAAACAATCGTGAGTATATATAACTACGTACGTACGCGTAGCGAAAAAGAGACAAATTAATTGAAACAAAGAAAAAGACATCATCATCATCATGTACAGTGCAGGAATCAAGAAACTTGTCCCATGTATATCATCCACTTTCTGTTGCAGGTCAGGAGTAAAAGCATGGAGGAAGGTGAAGATGACCAGGTGTATCAAACCGAGCTTTCCCAGCTGTTTTCCCAAGAAGATGAGGTATTAATGCTTCATGTATAATATTGCCACATATATGGATTTTATTTATTTACTGCTTTTAATTATTTCTTTTTCTTGTTTTTTTTTTTCCCTTTTTTGAGGCAAATTATTAATTGTTTCAATTTTCATGCATTTTAGTCATAATTTTATTAATGGGTGATTGCTGCATGGATGTTACTTATTAGGTTAGAATATTTTTTGAGAAATTGGATGAAGAACTTAATGAGGTCAACCAATTTTACAAGAAGAAAGAGAGTGACATTGTTGAGAGAGCAGAGATTTTAAACAAGCAGCTGGAGATTTTGCTCGAGCTTAAGCAAGTTCTCAACCACCGTATCATGAGGAAGAACTCTACGTCGAGTCCAAGCCTCGGAAGTTCCCCTTTTTCTTGGTCATCTCCGATCCGGCCTTCCAACTATTCCGGTGTGTTTTTTTCTTTTTCAAATTTTTTTTTTTTTTTTTTGTATTACAATATATACTGATCATAGTATATATAAAGGAGATAATTATTCAATATCGAATCTTGCTACTCATGTATAACATCTCAAATATAACACCTATATATATATATATATATATATATATATATATATAACATGACCGACATGACAAATATTGACATATATATCACATGAATTATAATTACAAATAATTAGGCCTTGTTTGGTTATATAAACCATGATGTCATCTCTTTATTACAATTTTTTCAAACTTTCACATAAAATATAATAAACAATTCAATTTTTTTAAATATCAAAATAAAAAAAAATTAAATTATATTTTAACAATATTTTATTTAATTTTTATCTCATCTCATCTATATAACCAAACGAGAACTTAAGACTGAGTACTACTGTTAACATATGTTTTATATACGCCGTGTTGCACCTTGCTAATTAAGCTATATATATATATTACTTCAACATGATCTGTTGACTTTTGTGGAAAATTATGGCACAGCATATGGAGGGATGTGATTGGTCTTAACATAATGAGCAGCTACTGTATGTTTTCCCGGCGGCCGGAAATTCTTTCGTCAAAACATTACTTCTTCGCCGCTTGTAGTCGAAAGAATTTCTCTGTAAAGTCCAAGTTTAAATACGGAACAATGTCATGCGCACGCTGACACGTTGCATGTCAAATACATGACTTAAATCTATCCAAAAAAACGTGATTAATTTAGAGGGCATACGAAATGATAAAATCACAGGAAACACGTACGTACGTACAACCTTGTGTTTTTTACTCACTTTTTTTTTTTTTCCCCATGATTTGACCAACTTTGCTGTCATGTATATATGGTGGTGAATTATGCAGAAAGCTCGATTGAATTAGTTGAAAGCCCAACAGATCAGGCATCGGAGACAGAGGATGTAATAATTCCATTAGAAAGGGATCATGTGGATTTTGCTAACTCCGCCGGAGCAAGGCCGACAAAAACAAAGAAATTAGGGAAGCGGCCTTATAATAAGATGGGCATGAAGATTGATATTCCGGCTGCAACCCCAACACGTACGATCGTGGCCTTTACCTCGCTTCTGTGGGAAGATTTGGTTAAGAATCCCAAGAAAGAAGGTGGTCTTGGTGAATCCATTAATCGAAAGAAAGTTCAGTGTGCTGAGAAGATGATTCGAGGAGCCTTTGTGGAGCTCTACAGGGGCCTTGGCCTGCTCAAAACTTTCAGGTTTTTGTTTTGTTTTGTTTTTTATTTTTATTTTTTTGCTACTGCTTTTGTCGTATCATTGATCGATGAGAAAATTAGTACGTTGTTTTTTTATCAACTTAAATTTTGTTATTTTATACCAATTAATTTAAAATTTATCGTATGATCAGTACCTATATATGATTGGATATGACAAAATCTAAGAAGGATTTTTCAAAGTTATATATATATATATGCAAATTATGTATGCCTGCTTCACTACAAGAAATTTTTTTTTTTTTCCAGTTATTTTCTATAAAAATGACTATTTTTTATTAAAATAGTCTATTTTCATCGCAACTAATCATTATCATCACAAATACTCGTTTTTCTTATAATGCTTAGTATTGGCGCTGGAGCTAATTAATGGTTAATATTCGGATTACATGATCATGTAATATGGCACTTCCAAATTAAAGGCCAATTAAGAAAGGTACCTGCATGTAATAGAATAAGGTTGGTGTTGCTAATAATGCGCTTGTACCTGCATGTAACAAAAGGCAAGCGCAGATAATTCGAATTCGTCTAGTCTTGATCAATAATTAATTAGCTAGCTAGCTCCATCAACTTAATTTTAAACGATATGTAGCCTTATTAAGTGACTTTACCAGATATTGATGAATAATTAATTAATTGTGGGTTAGCTGTGACTTTATTTATTTATTTATTTTTAACGTCCGCTATTTCTCTAAAATAATTACGCATGTTCTAATTATGTAATTAACCATTTTTGGCAGCTCACTAAACATGGTAGCATTTACAAAGATACTCAAGAAATTTGACAAGGTACGTACGGCCTCATGTGGTTTGTGCGTGTGTGTGTATATACTGTATTGGAACACATGATCACTTTAGCAAATTAGAGAAGTCCTGCTAATAGATACAAACAGATTATACAAAAATAAATTTATAAATTGACATGACTTCATGTGATCCGTTAAATTTACTTTATAATAAAAGTAACTGATGTATTATATATATCAAACAACATCAGTTTGTAAATTTATTTTGTATAATCTTTTTGTGGTTAAACTAAATATATATATATATATATATATATATACACAAGAAAGGGATTGACAAAAGTAATTGTTAAGATACTTTAGTGAGTGGTCCTTTACATTTACCGTAAGTAAGGGGTACTGTTGATCTAGATATGATGATCTGCTTTTAGTTGGAATTTTTAGTTTCACATTCAATGGCATTAAATGTGATCGTTTTTATATAAAATTAAAGGAGATGGGAATATTAAACCTTTCAAGGAATTAACACACACACACACATTATATATAATCTCTTATGCCATGCATGCCTTGGGTAAGTACTGGTTTAATTTGGGGAAAATGATGTCTAAGCACTTCACATGAAGAGTGTGAGACTCCTGAAAATTATTTCTTCCTACACCCCACCTACTAATTTTCCTGACCATCCATGAGTCATCATGTCCACATTGCCTAAATGGAATTATTGGAGCACCTTTATAACTTTGCTCGATCTATCGGCCTTTTCTTTAATTTATCATACCCCAAAAGCTATTAAAAATTATGATCTTTACATGACCATATGGCATGGGCATATCCAAATAGTGTTGTAAACATTATATAGTCATTCATGAACAATTCGGATTCAATTCGAGTTTGGTTCGTTAAATTATAAGGACTTGAGCAAAATTTTAAGTTAATTAATTAAACAAACTAAAATTTTAAAAGTGATCAGCCCAAGTACTCTTACGTACAACTTCATATTCATTATTATTATTATTTTATAGAATTACTTATATCATTACAATAAGAATATCTTAAATACATTAAAAGATAAGGAAATTATTTGTACATAATTTAGTAACTATTTGTTAATATGAATTTATTAATACAGTGTTATATATATATATAAGATTTCACTAATAAAAATTTTTGTTAGATAAAATAATAATAAATTAATCAAGGAGCTAGTGATCAAAGTCAAACTAGTTTGAAAAATAGATGAACCAGTTGGTAAGTAAATAAAATGTAGCTCGGTGATAAATTTGAATTCAGCTAATGTACGAACAAAGTATGGTCATTCAATACTTAGCTTAAACTCATGAGTAATTACAACTCTATTTGTGTCGTTATTAAAAGTATAATATATCCAATTAAGTTACTAGCTAATTTTATTTAAATTTAAATAATAAATTTAAAATCAATAGATCCATTTAATTAGTACTTAAGTCTTTTTTTTACTTTGGCGCACTACATAAATAGAATGCTTTAAGCTGCATTTGGATGTTGATGTGATCTCAAATAATCTGAATTTATCTGTAGTATTTTGTACGTAGGTATCATTGAGATGTGTTTACATCATGATAAACTCCAGTTGCTGTTATTAATTTAAAGTATTATTTCATGAACAGGTATCCAACCAGCATGCTTCTGCAAATTATCTACAAGCTGTGAAGGCATCTCATTTTATTAGCTCCGATAAGGTAAATTATTATTATTATTATTTTCATGAAACCGATGTCTCTAGCTAGTTTTATTATTATTGTGGTTATAATATATATATATATATATATATATATATATATTGTAATTTTTTGTTTCTCCAAGTCGATTTGGAGATGGAATCTGCATATTCTAATAGGAATTATTGGTATTGTAATTATATTTGTTCTGAAAGGTTGTAAGACTGATGGACGAAGTGGAGTCCATATTCATAAAGCACTTCGCCAATAATGACAGGAAAAGGGCGATGAAATTCCTGCGTCCACAACAGCAAAAAGCTTCTCACATGGTCAGCTTCTTTGTTGGTACGTAATCTTTAATTCCCCCCCAAATTAGCCACATCGATCATCCACATCCTAATTAATTAATTATTCATATATATGATGATCTCCATTAACATGAGTACTATATATATATAAATATAGTAGTACTACTATTTGAAACCCCCGCTGGCCACTAATTCATGCCTACCTAGTGGCCTGGGTATTCACTCCTGATCATGATCAGTGACTCACTACCATGCATGATATATGAACATTCATTTTTCAGCATGCAGGGCCCCGCCTGCCAGGAAGTGCAGCTGCTTGTTTTTCAGAAAGAATATTTGCCACTTTGAATTATAATAGAAAAATAAATTATTTGTAACGAAAATAAACTCATTTAATCAGCATAAAATAGTTATTTTGATAAAAAATAATTGATAGTAAATAAACATGAATTTTTTATATTGTGAATAATCCTCAAATAAGAACAAAGAATATAATGTAATTCGTTGTTTTGCCATTTTTTTTTTTTTTTTGCAGGATTGTTCACTGGTTGTTTTGTTTCACTGTTTACTGTGTATGCAATCTTAGCGCACTTGTCGGGTATATTCTCCAGTGGAACAGAGAGAGATTATATGGAAATAGTATATCCCATTTTCAGGTGGGTCTTTGATATCTCCCCATGAGTACCTGATCTCTTTAGTTTTCACCCACAATTAATACATAAACTATTGCTGATATATTTGTGGAAATGAAAGATATATTTTTCAGATGGGCATCCTCTACAATTCAAGGACTTAAATAAATATGGTATAAAATATTTTGGTCATTAACCTATCATATATATATATGAAATTATGTCAATTTATAAATTTATTTTTGTGAGATTTTTTTATTACTGTAACACTTTTCTTTCCGATTAAATATCTTGTAATTTACACGAAAACTTAATTCCACAATTTTCTAGCAGGAAAAAAAAAAAAAAAAAAATCGACTGAACTGAACTAAGCCTTCATTTCACAAGGGGAAAACAAAAATATATCACTTGTTAAACTAATGAGGTTGGTGTGGATTTTGCAGCATGTTTGCGTTGCTAAGCTTGCACCTGTTCATGTATGGGTGCAATTTGTTCATGTGGAAGAGTAAGAGGATAAACTGCAACTTCATCTTTGAATTCTCACCCAACACAGCCCTTACGTACAGAGATGCTTTCCTCATCTGTACCACCTTCATGACCATAGTTATCGGGGCAATGGTCGTCCACCTCCTTTTACGGGCCAGTGGCTTCTCACCTAGCCAAGTTGATGCCATTCCTGGAATTCTTCTTTTGGTTAGTGCCAATTTTGTATGTCCATGTTAATTTTCTATTCCTGTTCTGGAACAAAATACATCTTCAGCTTAGATATTTTCATCCTTAATCATATCTATAGAATCATAGACGTAACATATTTTAAATGGTTTTATATCTCAATTTACTTAAAATATGTTAAGCGAAATGACAAGATTTAGAAAGAAATGTTTTTTTTTTTTTTTTTTTCCAAAAAAAATAGAGCTTCTACATTTTCTTGTTGGTACCATTGCGGTGTCTAGCCCCTACAGAATTTGACGAGAGATCCCTGTCTATTAGTTGAAATGTTCAGAAAAAGTTTTTTAAGGTCCCGTTGGGAACTTGGACGTTTAGTTTAATTTTAAGTTGAATCTAACATCTAAATATTTAACTCATAAATTATTAAATTCATCTTAAATCAAAACATCTTTATACGTGGGACCTATAATTTTTTTGAACTCAACACCTCTTTACACAACCCACAACTTTTTTCAACTTCTCATAAATATATTTAAATTAATATTAGATAGATTTTATAAAACTCACTTTACTATATTAACTCTATTTATAAAAACTCAACTCTACCCAATATTCAAACGGGGCTAAATGGCCAAATTAATCATGATGTGATCACGTTGATAACAGTTTTTAGGTACTTCCCTCGGTCATGTGTGAGAACTTATAATGACAGTCTAAAAAACCATAGCCAGAAAAAAAAAGGCTCAGTTAAGACAGTTTTTTTCAGGCCTTCATCTCCCACGTATAGATACTGAATCAGAGTTTTTTTCTTTTTCTTTTTTTTCTTTTTTTAAAAAAAAAAAAAAAAAAAAAAAAAAAAAAAAAAAAAAAAAAAAAAAAAAGCAATCTCATTTTAGGTCTAAGACTAAAATTCTCCGGAGTTTCACAAACTCAACATGATCCTCTGGCTGTCTCCAGGATAACCCTGGTTTGATTATTAAGAAGTATACAATTTCGTGTTTGTGAAGATAGATATTGATTATTGAATCTGCTTTTCAGTGTTTCCTTGCTCTGCTCATATGCCCATTGGACATCTTCTATCGTCCAACACGCTACTGCTTCATCCGTGTAATACGTAATATAGTCTGCTCTCCATTTTATAAGGTACAATTGTTTCTTTTCTCATTTCATTTCGAGATTTCTATTCATGCTTTACAATATATCTGGGTGATTTCTTTTGTATGCAGGTTATTTTGGTAGACTTTTTCATGGCTGACCAGCTTACAAGCCAGGTAATCCCCACTCTTATAAGCTACACCCTACACGCTTTGGTCCATTTTTTTTCTCCCCATAATGATTAATTAATCTCCAATTAATTCATTTCTTTCTTTAGATTCCATTGCTGAGGCACATGGAATCCACAGCCTGCTACTTTCTAGCAGGAACTTTCAGAACCCACCGTTATGAAACCTGCAGATCGGGAAGGCTATTCATGGAGCTTGCTTATGTAATTTCGTTTCTGCCATATTATTGGCGTGCAATGCAGGTATCACTCCAGAAATTATAATTCTTTCATGGTAGTATAATCAGGTGTTTTCATCTTTCGTGATTGTGGCTTCATTTCTTTCCTCAATACCATGTTTCTTGTGGAGACGAGAACATTTTTTCCAAGTCTTGGGAATTTGCTTATGATCCCAATTTACTACAATAAATACTAATCAATAACGTTAAGTTTTAAGGGCATTAAAAGAACCATTTGGGTTTTTGGAACACTTAAATAGTCTTTTGCCTATGAATCTGTTCAGCTAACACCTTGCTTTTCAATGTGACCACTAGTGTGCAAGAAGATGGTTTGATGAATGTGACGTTGTTCATTTGGCTAACATGGGCAAGTATGTTTCGGCCATGGTGGCAGCTGGCGCAAGGCTAACATATCACAGGCAGCATGACCACCTATGGCTTGCCATTTTCTTGGTGACTTCTGTGGTGGCTACTGTATATCAGTGTTACTGGGATTTTGTTATGGACTGGGGGCTTTTCAACCGAAACTCGAAAAACTTGTGGCTTAGAGATAGTATAATTCTGAAGAACAAAAGCATCTACTACATATCCATCGTGAGTTATCCCTACTCCATAGAATTTTTGGTTTTCCTTTTCTAACAATCACAGAGGATCTGAAGATATAATAATTTGAACTGCAGGCCTTAAATGCAGTTCTAAGACTTGCATGGCTGGAATCTGTATTGCGGTTGAAAATTGACAAAGTTGTTGATGGTCATTTGCTAGATTTTTTCTTGGCTTCATTAGAAGTAATTCGTCGCGGGCATTGGAACTTTTATAGGTACTTTCTGTCTCACACTTAAAATTTAAGATCATAGTTTGTTTTCTTGTATTAGCAGATAATTCAATAATGGGAACATAGGACTAGCATTTCAAGTCTTCTGGGTCCAAAAGAGACAACCACATAATAGCAGATATGTTAATGATCCTGCTTGTAAATTGATGGAAACAACTTCAATCAACTACAATTCTTACTGAAATATGGTCATAAGCTTGTTTATGGGGTCTGTGTGGTTGATGCAAAGTGAGTCGCTTTCTGAGCTATGGAAAATGGGACTTCAATTTTCTGATGTTTGGTAAGTTATCCTTGAATAGGTTGGAGAATGAGCATCTAAACAATGTTGGGAAGTACAGGGCAGTGAAGGAAGTTCCACTACCATTCCACGAGATGGATTCTGATGGCTGAATGCTTTCAAAGACTCATGTACAGACGTCCACGATGAGCTGGTAGCAGAAGCGATCCACATTATATATATATATAGCAAAATGTGAGATCCCCATGACTCATTACATATCCAACTCGAGAAGTGAATTCCTAGGTGCCAATTGTACATTTAGGCATTCCAAACCGGACATGAAATTGTAAGTGTGGCTCAATTTCAAGCAATAAGGTTCATAATTGGCCAAGTCCAAACTGAGAGCAATCAATGGAAACTCTTCTGTTGAGTTTGAAAGAGGAACTTCCTAATTTTGGGCAACCAATTCTATAACTGATCAGGAATTATTATGTCCATTTTATTTACAGACGATTTTCACTTCTTAAAACCTTCAAAAAATAGAATCTGTTTGTCTTGTATAAGTTAATTTGGCCAGGTATTATAAGTATATTTTCTTTCCAAGACAATCAATCTGGTTCAGAGTAGAGAGCCTGATTGTAGAGAGTAGAATCGGCTCCGGTTTCAAAATGCAGAAATTGGACAAAGACAAATGGAAACTTTAGTCTAAAGAACCCGAGTTAGAAAATACAATTCAATATATAAATCGAGTTATTGACATACATGTGAAGTTGAACAACACATTGCATTCTAAACCTAAACAACAGCTCATTATTTAATAGATAGCAGGACGCGATCTATAACAGCTTTACAATGTGGATAATTGTACTTTGTGTAAGCGTACAAATGCAGATATGGGCATAGTATAATAGAACAATAAGAGGAATCAAGAAGCTTTAGAGAAGGGTACTTTTTGTAAGGACTAGATCGGCTATTATCTTTGAGAGGCAGTAGGCAGTTGACTGGATGGTGATCATGGGATTGACACCAACAGCAGTTGGAAGAACACTAGCATCACAAACAAAAAGGCCTTCTGCTTCCCAACTTTCCCCATTCAAGTCAACCGCGCCAGCTTGGTCATCAATCCCCATCCTACAGCTACCCATCTGATGGGCAGAGGTAAATCCTATCCAATTCTCTGTCAATGACATTGGTCCCCCACCACATTGACTGTGTCCAAAAATTCCTCCAGTTCCTTCTCGTTAATCCCCTTACATTTGAGTCTCTGGCCATCACTGCGATGGTGCCCACCTCGACTGCGCCTGCTGCTACCAGGATTCTTAATGCCTGCCTTAACCCAACCCTGAGATTTTCTCTGTCAGATGCATCTAATTCGTAGCTTATCCTTCTTTCCGACTTAACCTCTCCAGAACCCCAGTCTTTAACTAGCACTATCAAATGCGCAGTTCTTGCATACTTCACCATTCTTTTCTTTATGTCGAGTCCAGATTCCCAAGGGCATATGCCAGAAAATGATGCTGGACCTAATGCTGGAGTTTCTATGATGGCTCTTACATCTGAATCCGTCCCTTCTACGTCATGGATCGATGTCATTATCCCACCCTCGTAGATTTTACCCTTGATCTCTGTGTTTGGTTCTGGAAAGTATCCCCAGGCCATAACAACAGGATGGAGATGAAGGTTGCGGCCAATGTTATGGTTTTTCAAGCCGCTAGAGATCATTAAAGGGGGTGTTGAAAGAGCCCCACATGCAGAGATAGTTACTTTGGCCTCGATCTGCAGCATCTGTGTGATGTTGTTGCTCGAAGTTTTTGCTATTACTCCTCGGCATTTCTTTGCTCTCAGGCTTCCTCTCTTGTTCTTTTCCAGTATGAATCTCTCGGCTTTACATCCTGTTAAGATCACTGCACCATGATCCACAGCATCCACAAGCCATGTACGATCCGTCCCTTTTTTGTCTCCTTTTCTGCAACCATAACCACAATCCCCGCAGTAATGATTCTCCGAGGAATTTCGGGGCACATAATCAACTTTAAGACCTAATGTCTGACACCCTTTTCGCAGTACTTGATTCTGGAACCCTTCCTCAGCACAACTGTCTGTAACACCAATTCTCTCACACACAGTATCCATAGCAGAAAGATAATCAGGGCTCCCAAACAGTGGAATCTTGTAATCCTCTGCCCATTCCCGAAGCATGCTTTTTGGTGTTTTGATGGATGCAGACCAGTTAATAGCAGAGCCACCACCAACAGTTGAACCTGCTAGAATAAACACTCCCCCATCAGTGGAGGAAAGGAGACCTCCTGCCTCATATAGTTGCTCCGTTGAGGGGCCTTCCAAAGAAGAATAATCAGCAGCAGTGAAATAGCCGCCTTTCTCAAGAACAATGACTTTCTGGCCAGAACATGCAAGCACAGCTGCTGCAACTCCTCCTCCACACCCAGAGCCGACGACAAGAACATCACATTCCATTTTTAAGAGATTCTGCGTGGAGTCTAGAGTCGCTCTTATACCTTTGTTTGCAAGGGAATGCACAAGGGAAGAGTCAGTTTCGCGTATAGTTTCCAGCACTCCTTTTTCAAGAGGTCTGTTTCTAGGGACTTGAGACAGGTCCTCGTCATTGTGTACGTGATATCCAATGGCTTCCCATGTTGGATTCTCACCATTTTCATTGACCTGCAGAATGAAATTAACTCCACGATGATCGAACAAAGTTGATGATAAATCAATTTCTTTGTCCGGTACTGCGGCTGTACGTTCTTCACTCCCGATTATAACTACAAAATTAGGATCACTACAAGAAAACTACTTATATACGACCAGTTAATTCTAGCGAAATGACTATTTACAATTAAAATTAGTTGCGAATAATCTTTTAGTCGCAATAAATTAGTCACAAAAGCCTATTTTTCTTGTAGTGAATATTCCTATACTGAACTTATGATGTTTTTCATCCAATATGCTTTATATCATCATTCGTGACCTCTCGGATGAATTTTTTTTTATCAATAACTACTTTCCCTCTTAAAAATGAAAAAAATTATTTTCAAAATTGGTGTGCAAAGCACATATAGTAAAAGTACTTGTATGGTATAATATAATTTAATTTAAAAGATAAAATTTAAAATTTAAATCTTACACCTGTTAAAAAAAATTAAATCTTACAAATCAAATATTTATTTAATAAATTATGTGCTCTACATTCCAAATAATTTTTAAAAAAGAATTCATAAAAATAATCAATGCCAATAAGTTTTAGCCTAAAGTACTCATCAATGAAAACTGAAAAGTAGGAGTACGTTTAGGGGGTCGGTTCAAAAATATAACAATTTTTAAGTATTTTTGAATATTTTTTCGGATATTTCTGTTTGATTTAAATACAAATATTTTTCAATTTTTAATTTTTAATTTTTTTATCTAATCATTATAATTTTTTTAAACTCTCAAATTAAATACAAAAAAAAGTACATGAATTATTTCAAATTTCAAAATAAACTAATATTAGAAAATTATATTCATTATATTCAATCATTTTTTAACTTTATAATATCTTTATTTAATTTTATTTCTTTCATTTTCTAAAACTCAAAAAAATATTATAACTCAAACAATTTCACTACCATTCATAAATATAATAAAATATTATAAACATCAAACGGGTCTAAAATTAAGCTAGGGTGCGAATAGAAAAGAATAATCAGGAAAATTAAAAAAGAAACATGATAATTGAATCATGATTAACCGTAAAGATAGAAGGATTCCAATATTTTGTTGAAAAAATTAAAATTCGCAAAAAATTGAATAAATGGTGAGAAAGAACATAACCAACAGTACTGGCGAAATTAAAACTAGGAAAATGGTACTAGTCCTACCGAGAATATCCACCGAGAGTACTGGATATCGATTATACATTTTTTTTTTATTTAAAAAATTAAGAGAGAATTTTTTAATGACTTTGTAAATTTTTTTAAAATGTTTTAAGTGGTTTAAAAACACAAGTTACACAGTAAGAATTCTCGGTGGACGCAGCAATCCCCTTATAACTAACTAATTCGTTGTTACATCGTTATCTCGCTTAAGGGTGGTGCTAAAGCCACTGATATATAGTCGGCATCGAATTGGGTACCGACAGTGTAATTTTTTTTCCTTTTTTATTGCATTTTTTTATGTATTTTCTTTTAAATAAAAAAAATATAAACACAATACTAAAATATAAACAAACAGAAATCTTTAAAAAAGAAAAAAAAAAGAAAAAGAAAAGAAAATGGGTACACTTTGGAGATAGAAATTGTGATGGGATAGTATCATTTCCTCTCGCTTTATTAACTTGTAGGATTTGATTTAATTCGATCCGATCTCGCTATCCCAAGGGAAACATTGCTGTGCCTGCATCCTCAATATCTACGAAAAATTTATATAAAAGCACAATGTTTTTAAATTCTGATATATATATATATATATATAACTAGTAATACTAGATACAATCATTATGCAAGTATCACGTACTCTTTTTAAAAGAAAAATATAATTTATTATTAAAAAAATAAATTTTTTTATGTGAATTCTATATTTATTCATTTTTTTTTAAAAAAATATCTGCTGCTTACACAATCTATAACTATAAATATCATATCTCATTTCTAACATTATCCTAAATATTAATATTCTTCTATTCACTAAGAACTTGTTATATGATATTGATGTGCACACCTTGTTAGCTAGGTTGGTCCCATTAATTATTTCGGTGTAATAAACGAACTTGGGTCCAACTCTTTATAGAATGGGACCGAATACCACTGGCCTTCTCCATCAATAATGCGTTTGGGAATTAAAAGTAAATAAAATTGGAGCTTAAAGTAATTAAAAACTAATTTTTCTTTTTCAGCTAAATATCAAAATTTCCTTCATTTGGTTCCAATAATGCCCACCTGGTTAAGTTATTATATATATATATATATTATATACCTACTAATTTCATTATTATTTTTCTCTCGGAGCCAAATATAAACGTTTTAATTAAAAGAATATTTGAAATATTTTTCGAAACCAAATGATATTGTATATCTGTATCTCTTTGAATTAAAAAAAAAAAAATTATTTAGGTAAAAAAAAATTGAAATTAAGATCTTAATCCGCATGCAGTACTACTAATTAAGAAGAATGATTTCCGATTATATATATAGCCCATATATATATATATATATAAAAGAAAGGAAAGATATATAGAATTTTTCATAGAACAGTAATTAAATAATTTAGACAGAATATTATAAATTATATTACCTGAGAGAAGACGACGTAGAGGCACAAGACCTTGATGTAAAGAAATGCAAGCCTGACGGGTGTCACGTATCTATTCTTAAACCACATCTGCAGCATTCTCTCTCTTTTCTCCAAGGATAGGCAAGAGAAGTTGGAGATGAAGGGCCATTTCTGAGATACACAGAGAGACCCACAAAGCAACAAGGTCCCCAACCTAGTTGACAGCAACAACAATATCACTCTCACCAATATCTTCCCTTCTGTCACCGCCCTCTTCACCAGAAGCTCTGCAACCTGCCGTTACCGTTCGTTCCAATCATGTCAAAAAAAGATCCAAGATGATATATAATTCTATTTGATTCATTGAAAAAAAAAGTGCAATTTGCAGAGAGAGAATGTTTGTAAGTACCTGATCAGGTATTGGGGTTTGAGACCCAGAAATTTTGGAGAACGAGTTCACAGCCTTGGTAGGGCGATCATAATCCTTAGCATCCAAAGAATCCGATGGCAAAGGAGGTAAAATTGCCTCACAAACGCTAGCCAGTGAATGCATCTCAGCTGCGGTAAGCCCATGACTGTATTTGCTGATCTTATCTCCTTCTGATCTCCCTGATCCCCTCAACAAAGGATGGCCCCTGTTTTTCATCATCATCATCATGCTCTTATCAACACTCTGATCTCTTAATAATTTCCCTCTCTTCACAATTCTCTCTCTCGCTCTCTCGCTCTCTATATATATATATAGAATTAAGGGAGCTCTTGACTCTTCTTACCTTTTACAGAGTATTTTTTGGACTAGAAGCTGGAAGAATGAAAGTATTTCAAGTCTAATCGATCTTGTTATCTCTTCCTTTGTACGAAGTCTTTAATTTTTTGTTTTTTATTTTTAATCTTCAACTACACATCATGATCAGTATCCAGAACATGCATACGTGCTATGCATAAGAACCACAAGTACACTGCCTTTCTATTTATGGGAAAAAAAAGGGGAGATCAAGAATAAATTTAATTAAGTTCCCAACCATATAGTTGAAGAAATTAATAGGTTTAACCGATCTCATAACATTGATTTTATAAGATAAGATTCATCATTCTTTATAAAATATCCAAAATCTTATCCATAAATAATATGAAATTATTTCTTGATACACTCTTTTACATGCAGGTCAATATTTTTTTCTAATCTTTATCACGGGATAAATAGTATAGACCCCTATTTATTCTGTGGTAGATTTTGATATTACAAAGAATTTATAGATTTAACTCATCTCATAAAATCAATTCTATACTGATTTATTTTCAGGGATGAGATAAGATTAAAGTTAAAAAGTTGAATAAAATATTGTTAGAATATATTTTTTAATATTATTTTTATTTTAAAATTTGAAAAAGTTGAATTGTTTATTTTATTTTTTATATAAATTTAAAAAATTATAATGATGAGACAAAATGATATAAAATGAAATGAAATGTTTTCTGAAAAGAAACAAAATCATGAGATCAGATATGTTTTAAATAATTCATGAACTTCTCGTCATTAAAGTAACGAAAGTACTTTGAAGTAAAGTTGTCAGTGTGATATTTTTTTTCTGTAGCTTCGACAGCATATAATAAAGTACTAAGATACGTACATTTTCTATCTCATATATTATATTAATTTATTAAATTCAGTATCGGGGAGTATATATCCATTGCATGCCAAATATTATTTTAGAAACTGTACGTCTGTTTGTGAATACAGTTATTTTAAGGTATTTTTAAACTACTTTATTATTATTTTATTATTATTAACAGATGATATAAGTTTTTTTTTTTTTTTTTGAAAAAAGGATATAATATGTCGTTAACCTTCAAACTAAACTCTGATTTTATGATAAAATATTAACATGTCAATTCATGAACTTGCTGTGCGTTTTAAGCGCGTAGATGTGGATTATAAATGCATTCTTTACGCACCAGAAAATCAATTATAAAATAAATAGTTCCTAATAAAACAGTATTTGATTGGTTAGAATTTGTTGTTAAGTTTTCGTTTTCGTATTATTTCAGCGTCAGACGATATATTATATATTTTATTATTTTACGCTAAAGTTAATTTGAGATTGATTGAATTTTATTTTTTACACGTTAATTCTCAATAAGAAACTTGCTAATTAATGCTACGTGATGTATTTTAATTATGACGACAAGAAGTTTCCCAAAAATTCACGTCCTTTTCAAGAATTAATGGCCCTGTTTGGTTGAAATTTCTCTCAAATAATTTTAAAAGAAATATTAACAATTTTGACAACTTCAATCCAAGCATTTCGTTGAGTTTTTACCATATATATATATATATATATATATTGAACACTAGTTCCATGAAAATAAACACGACAACTACTTAAAATCATATTTTTATGGAATTCATCGATCCTTTCACGTACAAGAAAATGCCATTTATATATATATATATATATATATATATATATATATATGGTATCTATCTCAATTAATATGGACACATGCATCCAACCAATGTTGAGGGGTCAAGATACCTCACGGGTCACACTACTACATAAAGAAACTACATCATAACTAAATATACTAACGAGTGCTGCTACAGGCAAGCACGGCGTTGTGCCTGCGCGCGGACGCCACTGACGTGGCATTTTTGCCACGTCAGCAATTAATTTAAAAAAAAAAAAAAACAAAAAACAAAATACAAAACAGGACAGAAGAAAGCGGAAGAACAGAAACGAAAGGAAGAGAAGCCAATATGCGAAGAGGAAGGCAGAACTGAAAATTTTTCATAGAGAAGTCGAGATTTCGAACAGAACAAGTGGGAGAAACTGAGAAAAAAAATAGAGAAGCCGAGATTTCATTGTCAAAGTAAGAACCCCTTCTTTTGATTTTTTTTCATCTTGCTTCGAATTTTTGTTGCCGAGATTTCATCTTCTTTTGCTGAGATTTCATCTTGCTTTGCTATCTGTCAGTAGTTGACATTTTTTCTGTGAGTTTTATTTTTTTGAACCCCTGTATTTGGAGAAAATTTCTTCTATGAGTTTTTAAAAAATTTAGCATTGCTCTTTCAGACAAACAGAATAAATGTGCTAAGTCCCATGTTGTAGATAAGTTCATCTCAGCACTTAGAATTTGCTCTCACTGAAATTGGAACCCAATTGGCTTGTTGTCGAGACAAATTGCCCCTGAACCATGAAACACAAGATAACCTTGTTCTTGATATATTATATATGGTCCACACCATCTTTGGGAGCGAGATCGGGTAGGGACTCGTTAGGGGAAGAAAGGGGAAACGAAGAATAAGAAAGGGGAAGAAAATTTGAGAAACGAAGAGGAGATTCGATGAGTATGGGAAACGAAAGGAAGAGGGATTCGAAATCGCCCTGGGAGAGCAGAGAGTTCGTGGGAGGGAGGGAGGGAGACGGATCGTAAAAGAAATCCAAAACGCCGCGTTTTGGTTCACGCAGGCAGCCATAAGAGTGGAAACAAAACACACCGTTTTGTTTCCACGTAGGATGTCATCCGCGGGGAGGCCTAACTCGTGCCTGCGTTTAGACATTTTCTATACTAATTATTCTGTCAACGGGTGCCCTTTGGAAGGGGACCATCTAGTCCCATCTCGTTGAAAATGGGAAAAGGTAACGTCTTTTTACTCTTTAGTAGCGGATTTGCAAATTGGAAAATGATATAGCTACACGTGAATTTCACCGACAATTCAAATCTATCGAAATATGTATTTTTTTTAGTATTGTGTTTGTTTTTTTTTATTATATCTAAATACACAAAAAATGCTGTAAAAAAAAAAATACTTTGCCACAGTCGACATTAATATTATTTCGTTTAGAAACACAATTCATTTCAACTCATTTAAACTCATCATTATAATTTTTTTAAATTTTAACATAAAATATAATAAACAATTCAAATTTTTTAAATTTTAAAATAATAATAATAAATAATATTCTAATAATATTTTATCAACTCAACTCAACTCATTTTAATATTTAAATACACTCTAAAACCCGATAGCTTTTATGACATAGCAGCGTCCTTTCAAATTATCAAAAATATCTATTTCCTTCTTTTCATTTCTCACGATGTCAATTCTCATGTCTTGTTATATTTCTTTTTAAAAATATATATATACTTAAAGTCGTGTGAAGAACACACATTTTATACAATTGATATGACAATATTTAATTTATAAACAAGTGTAAAGGAAGAATCGTCCATATCGAATTGCAAGTAGAATAACTATTTTCTTTTGGTCCCTTTATTTTTTTACTTTCTCGTTTTTTGGTTGACGGTTTTGGTTCCTCATCCCGTCAACCAAAATTTTTAAGAGAATTGCCACCATCCTGCCCAGCGGTGACTGCACGGCATGCCCCATAAGCCAAATGTCAGTCTTCTATTTTTTTTTTCTTTTTCATATTTTTTAAATATTTTTAAATATTCTTAAAAAATAAAAAAATACATCAATACAAGAATAGTCACTCATTTAATCATTAACCAAAAAATAATTAAATATATGAGCGGTCAAAATAAAAGAGTAAAATCATAGAGCATATTATCATTTTCCAATTTTTAAAGTTCAAATGGGACAAGAACTTAAATCACAAAGTAAGGTTATATTATTTTGTTTGTTATATACTACATTGTTTTTAATAATTATTGAAACATGAAACATCGGTTTCTTTATATAAAGCATACTTCATATTTGATCCAATTTGTTGAATAAGTCATTACGAAGAATTCATCTCTTTAATTGATAAAGCAAAACTGATCAAAAAGCACTCCGTATTTTTGAAAACGCTCCATATTTTTTGGTATTCCTTTTTTTGAAAATTCTACTCGCCTAGGGTTAGCCCATGGCGGCGCCCATCGCCTCTCCATTGTTGGAGGGAGTGCTAGAGGGGACAGCGGGACCTTGTCTTACGTCCAAATGGTAGCGAAGGCTATGGCGTCTTCTTCGTTTAAGGCGCAGATGAGATACTTAGTGGATGTGGATGGGGAGCCTGGATTCATCTTCATAGAGCTAGAGATGTCAAAAGCTGCAGAGGATTTCCGATTTGCACTTGTTTTGAAATTTGTGCGTATTAGGCCAACAATTGATGATATTCAATTGTCTATCATTAAATCATACGGTTTACTAAAGATCCCAACGGTTAGCATGATGGATGATTATCACGTTTTGGTGAAGATACAATCCGAACGGGATTTTGTACATGGATGGGCAAGAGAAGGCTGTTTGATTGCTGGTGTTGTGTTTAGACTCTTCCGGTGGACAAAGGATTTTGATCTTCGAAAAGAATCAACGTTAGCGCTTCAGTGGATTTTTCTACCAGGTTTGCCTCTTTATATGTATCGAATGGATGTGTTGCAGATTCTTACGACAAGGTTTGGATTGTTTTTGGGAATTAATAATGCAACGCTTCATAGAACTCAAGCTTTGGGGGCTTGTATGTGTGTGGAAATTGATTTAACAAAGGAGCTGGTGCATAGTTTTCCAATAATGGTGGCTAATAAAAAGTTTTGGCAAGAGGCTCGGTATGAACGGCCGGGGTTCTACGGTAAAAAATGCAATCAACAGGGGCATCCTTCCGTTGTATGTAGGGCTGGTGAGGGTCCCTTGTGTAAGTAAAGAGATGTGGCCAAATGGAGGGTCAAGAAGTTATGGCAAGTGAATCCAAAAAAAGAAAATTCTGCATGAGGAAAATGCAGATGAGGGGGTGGCTGTCGAAGGAAAAGAGGTTTTGAATCCTAGGGAGGATGAAGGAAAGTTTTCAAGTGATGATCTTGAAAGTTCATCGAGACAGTTGGTGGAGGGACCAAGACATGAAGAGACAGGAAATAAGGAGGAAAACACAGTGGAGGTGGTGAGTCCTAGGGAAGATGCAGGGAAGGTTTCAAGGGAGGATCCTGAGAGTTTAACGAGGTATCTGGAGGTGGGGCCAAGAAATGCTGAGACAATGGTAGAGCATCCTTCAATCCAAATAGTTGATATGGTTAACACTAGTAATATGTTGCCTACGAATGAAAATGGGAGGGATTTTTGTCCTGCTATGGATCTTTTACTGGATGATGTTTTCAAGTCTCCATGTTGTGGGGATCGCGAACATGCTGCAATGGTTTCTGAAGTGCTTGATATGATATGTTGTCTGAAACCAGTCTCACGAGAAGAGCCACTGGATCCTGTCTCTAATAGTATTGATGGGGAAAGGGAGGAGAATGTCTTTGGGTTGGCCAAACAGAAGGGTTATGAGTCTGATAATGTGTAGGCCTCAAGCTCAAACATCAAAAGGAAAAATTTTATTGTTCGTCAATCTTAGCGGGTGTCAACCCGCGCAACTAAACTTAATCTATGACAGAGTCCATCATTGCATGGAATATAAGGGGGTTTGGTAGTTCTCGTCACGTTTTGCGTAGTATGATTCAGAAAAATAATGGTTCCAATGTGGCTCTCATGGAGCCTTTTGCAAGAGAGGATAAGCTTCCAAGGTAGCCAATTCTTTCGGCTTTGATGGTTTTCATTGTAATGAGGAAGTAGGGGGAAAATCTGGATCTTGTGGTGAGCTTTGTATGAGTTTGAGGTGGTTAGTCTTCAAATCAAATGGTGACGGGATGGTTCCTGCTAGAGGGTACACGTATGCTCGTATCCTTCACCTATGCGAAGTGTGATATGCTGGATCGAAGAAGTCTATAGGAGAGTCTGGTGGCTTGTCGGTCTAATGGGCATCTGTAGATTGTTATAGGCGACTTCAACATTATTCGAGAGGATCGAGAATATGTGGGTGGATGTCCCCGAAATGTCCAAGCTATGGATGACTTTAATGAGTGTATTGAAGTCTGCGGTCTAGTTGAACTCAGTTACCATGGCAATCCTCTGTCTTGGTGCAATGGGTAGGAGGGGAATGTTAGAAAGTGGGTGTGACTCGAATATGGCTTTTTCAGAACAGTTAAATATGGCAAAATTTGAGTATTTTAAAAGGAAATCTTCGAATCACAGTCCAATGGTGGTGAGATTATCACGTATTAATATAAGGTATGGCTTATATCCTTTTCGATTCCAACAAATGCAGTGCTCTCATGAATCATTTTATAGTTTGGTAAATGAGATATGGAGGCGGCCTACGTCGAGATCGGGTTTGATTAAATTGGCGGCAAAATTGAAGAACCTTAAGTTGGAGTTGCGTAGGTGGAATAAAAATGTATTCGGATGTATTGATACCAACTTACAGGAGCTTGAAGCGACGTTTGATGTACTGGAAGCCCAACTTCAATCTGCATATTCAAAAGACACGAAAGCAGATTACCCAATTACTAAATTGGAGATTGATGTTGGGAAAAAAGAAAGGAGAACTGCATAGCTCAGTTAGCCAAGAAGAAATGGCTGAAGGAGGAAGATCAGAAATCCAAGTTCTTTCATACAGTTGTTTCACAGTGGAGGCATGGAGTGATCATTTCTCAAATGCGGATGGAGGATGGTATGATACTGGATTCCCCGGAGCAGGTGCACCTGGGGGCAGTGAATCACTTCACAAAATTCCTTACCGAGATGCTGATTATAGAGCCTGCAGATTTGTCTCAAATTCTGCATATAGAGATATCAGCGGATGATAATTCAGAATTATGTCATTTACCATCGGAAGAAGAAGTGAAGAACACGATTTTTTCGATTCCACAGCACAACAGTCCAGGTCCGAATGGATATGGATCCTCTTTCTATATTTCTTGCTAGCATATTGTAAAGGACGAGGTAGTGGAGGTAGCAAGGGATCTTTTTTCAGGTCTATGTTACCAAGATTCTATACTTCATCGTACATTGTGTTAATTTAGGCCAATCAGCCTATGTTCAGTGTCGTATAAGGTATTTTTCAAAGATTCTTGTGAATCGTTTGATAAGCCTTTTGCCAAGATTGATCTCGGTGAAACAAGGGACTTTCATTCCAGGACATAGTATTTTTTAGAACATCTCTCTGGCTCAAGAGATGGTTCATGCTTTGAATAAAAAAACAGTGGGGGGCAATGTTATGGTAAAGCTTGATATGGCAAAGGCATATGATAGGGTGAATTGATATTTTTTACTTAAGGTCCTTGGCAGTTTTGGTTTCTCGCAACAATTTTATAACTTGGTTAAAGAATGTATTGTGTCCCCTTGGTATTCGGTAATGATGAATGGGTCATATAAGGGTTTTTTTCAGCCTAAGAGAGGCCTCCGACAAGGGGACCTGCTCTCGCCATATTTATTTATTTTAATGCAAGAAGTTCTTTCGCGGCTCCTTTGGAAAGAGTTTGAAGAGAGTCGTATTGGGAGGTATTATCATCCTATGGGGCCCCTCTGGTGTCGCATTTGTTATATACGGATGATATTTTAATTTTCCTTAATGGTGAAAAGAGATCGTTGCGAAGGCTGGGAGCATTTTATCCCGTTATGAAAACTGGTCTGACCAGTAGGTTAGTAGGGAGAAGTCATCTATTTTTATCTCGCCTAGGATCAGTGCAACACGACAGTGTGGGCTGGTGAGATTAACGGGATTTGCACAAGGGCTATTTTCAGTTACGCATTTTGGGGTCCCGTTCGTATGTGGTCATTTGAAGGCAACTCATATGGACCAATTGATAGTGAAATTTTGGGCCAAGATTGCAGGGTGAAAAGCAAGATTGTTGTCCCAAGGGGGGACGGTTGATATTGCTCAAGCATGTGTTATCCGGTATGGCTTCACATTTATTGGTTGTGATGAATATTCCAAATATTGTTCTCAAAAAGATTAATTCCATCCTATCCACTTTCTTTTGGGGAGAGAAAAATGGGAAAGCAAAAATAAAATGGTGTGCTTGGTCTCAGATCAATAAGCCAATAAAAAAGGGTGGTTTGGGTTTGAAGGATTTCTCGAAAATATAGAAAGCGATGCACATGAAATTGGCATGACATTTTATTGATGGACTCGTTGTGGTCTCAATTTATGGTGTTGAAGTATGGTAGAGGCCAACATGCCTCTCTGTTTGTAGCTAGACCGAATAGTTTGAGACTTTGGAAATCAATTGTGTCAGTGCTACCGGATGTTTGTGAGGCCACCAAAGTCAGAATTAAGGAGGGTAGAGCATCTTTTTGGTTTGATAGTTGGTTATCGCATGGACCTTTATGTAATATGGTGGATGTGGTTGGCAGCCCTTCTTTGTAAATCAAATAGGTCTAGGTCAATGAGATATGGAATTTTGACATACTTGAGCAATTAGTTGATATGGACAGTGCGAATGACATGATATGAGAGATTGGGGCAAGCAAGCCTGGGAGTGATGTGTTAATATGGAAGCCCACACAAGATGGACACTTTACTAGAGCCAGTGCCTGGAATTTAATTAGAGTGAAGGAAAGCAACCATGCTTGGATAGACTGGATATGAAGCAATTACTTATCAAAGAAAATTTCAGTGTGCATGTGGCGAGCTCAGTTTAATTATTTAGCTATATATACAAGGGTGCAATCACGTCGAGTAGCTATGGCATCCATGTGTGATTATTGTACATCGCCATAGGTGAAATCACTGGATCACGTTCTTGCTACTAGACAGGTTGCAGAATAGGTATGGCGCAAAGCTTCCTTGGCCTTAGGCATTTCTTGTTTGCACTCTAGAACTTGGTGGCACCGAGTTGTAGCCTAGATGGTGTGTGCGAAAAAAGGAACCAAAAGAGGTATTTTAATTGGTTTATTGTCGAGCATCCTAGTGCTTATGGAGAAGATGACGTCAATCTCGAATGGAGGGTGCTCAGTTTATGTAGTGGATGTTTGGAGATCAATTTGGTCTTGGTTGGGAAAATTGGTTAATGACATGGATGATAAGAAGTTGACTCAGATAGATAAGCAAATTTTGTATGCACTGGACATTAGAACCAACGTTCTTGCAGAGTGTAAACCGCAGCAAGTAGCATGGATGAACCCTCTTAGTGGTTGGTGGAAATTAAATGTGGACGGCAGTTGTCGTGGAAATCTAGGGAATTGTGGTGGGGGTGGAGTATTGCAAGATCATCGAGGCCGGATTATGGCGGGTTTTTCTATACCGTATAGTTTCAACACCAACAATGAGGCTGAATTGAGAACTTTACTTCAAGGGGTACTGTTATGTAAAGAAATGGCCTATCAACATGTCATTTTGGAATGTAATTCCAAAGTAGTGGTTGATTGGGTGAAAAACAGGCGCTGTAACTTATGGTACCTTTGGAATTATTGTGATTCATTACTTCAGGATTTTAAGGCAGTTAGTTTCCAAGTGGTGCGAGAAGGTAACCAAGCTGTGGATTATTTGGCAAGGAAAGGCAAAGAGGGGCTAAACTGGAGTTTTGTTTCAAAAAATTATCTACCGAAGTTGTTGAGGGGTATTTTGAGATTAGATGCGCTGGGTCTTCCGTCTATTTGGAGATAACCTTTTATTTGTTACTCATTTTTTATTAGGACGGTGTTGGTTGATTTTTTTATTTTTTTCATATAAGGTGGTTTTGGTTTATGGCTTTGCGCCGAGTTAGTTTTATTGCCTAAGTGTATATCCCTTGACTGTTTTTGTTAATACAATTTTCTTCCTCCATAAGTGAGGGTTTTAATAAATTGGGAAGAGATCATTCGTGAACATGTGATCTCATCTCTTTTTTTTAAAAAAATAATAATAATCTCTTTAATTTTATAGCTTGATTGATGTCTACATTTATTTGTTAGTGTCTAATTTATTTACATCTCATGATCAACTTTGTTCTATATTTTGAATGTTTATACTTCATTAAATTTTTAGTTTCAACCCATCTAATAAATGTTCCAAATTTGTTTGTTTATGTTCTTAATCTTCGGCTGACCTTGCTATTAAAGATGTTGAACAAATACAATAATACAACAAAATGTTGGAAACACATAAGAGTTCTTTGAGAATATTGTCACTGTTGGAAGACCAGACACATAGAGCTCAAACACCTTATGCTTTCGAATAATTTCAAGAGATTGACAAGATCAAACAGCATCCTGTATTTCACAAAAATAATTATAAATTTGATTTTGTGCAAAAAATGAAAACTATACCGTATTTATGAGCTTTGATGAAAGTCAATTGTAATAAAACTTTTTTTTAATGACTGTTGAATATTCATCCATCAAGTTTCCCTCGAAATAAAATAACAGCAGTGGGTATATGACCACAAGCTATAAATAAATGGGGTCATCTCACGATTTACCATCCAAGTCTACATCATGCAGCCACCAACCTACCACTAATTAATATTTCATAATCAAGTAAGCAATGTGGTCATTTTTGGGTGAAAGAAATTTTTGGAAACAACAGTGAGTGAAGAAAGAAAAGAGGGAAATGAAACAAAAAACATTTTAGGAATTATAAAAATATATGAATAATTTCAAAGAGTGTTAAGAACGAGGGGCCAAATGTTATCATTTTCAACGAAATGGGGCTAGCCGCCCGCCTAAATGAAACGGATATTGTAAATCCCTTGAGCATCCTACATGACAAGACATACAACTAAACACAAATAACAGTACATTCTTTTCCTTGACAAAACATGCTCACAGGTTTCAAGCAAGGCATCATACCTCCGGTAAGTGCCTCCACACAGCTGGGCGATCTCTTGATATAAGGAGGGCACGAGATTGTAAGTAATCGAAGGAAGGGGAATACATGTCATCTGGACCAATGACTTCCCTCGATTTCTGAGCGTTTCCAGAATCAGTGGGGAAAGACAGCAATGAATCATCCCTCAGGCCATCGAACACAAATAGCCCCAATCCGCAAACACCCATTACAAGGTTTGAATTCCCCCATACTTGTGTTATTGATGTGTAATGGGAGTGTGCATTGGATTCTGGCAAAGCGTAAGTGCTAAATAGCCTTTGTTTCCGCAACGAGAATTGTTGCACCTGGGAAGAAAGTTGATTTTTCCCACCTGATCTTACAACAGAACAGCCAAGAAAGATAGAATCTCCACGAGAGAAAATTGACTGTGCACTGACACCCAGTTTTTGGATCTTAAGTCCTACACCAGAAGGGTGGCGGAAATCCAAAATATTAATAGAATCTGGGGTGCAGAAAACACCATCATTCCCTTCTGCTTCCGACGAACTTACTCTGCATTCCGATGCTTTAAATACGTTAGAACTGGTTAAAAGCAAATAATATAATGACCTGAGAAAGCACTAACTACATCCGCGCTATAATTCTAGATTGACTTATCTTTTTGAGTTATAAGGCAAACATGACTAGCACTTCCTTAAATTTCTACAAATTTAATAAAAGGTCTTTGCACACAATTGCTACTATAAACATGACTTCCTTAAACATGACTATAAGAGACTTATGACGTTCATGTATTCATGTGCTGCTAACGCTTCCTGTCAACACATTCTGCATCATTTCTCCCGGAGAAACAAGGAATATTCAAAAGCAGAAGATTCTCGAATTTAGAACAGTTCAAGAAATATATATTTGTAATAACAGGCTGATCTGGGGAAAAAAACCAACAACAAAATACAGTCCACATTGAGAAACAAATTGACCGAGCAACAACTGGCGAGCCAGAAAAATGTCTGAACCAGAAAATATGGAATAGAACAAGTGACAGTGAACAAAGCAAAAGGAAAGGGATGACACTCACCTTTGACGAACCCCACCACCTAATTCAGCATCAGTATTGTTGACATGAAGAGCAGAAATTTTTCGACCAGATGAAGACACGGATAATAGTGCTTGAGGACTCAGAGAGTTCACATCCCACACAGAAATTGTTTCTGCTTCAGCTATAACTACCTTTCCCCTGTTTCTCCATTGTAATGGGCTTGAATAATCCATTGTTAACACAGGCTTCTCCACCTCCCATTTCAAAACTTGCTCCCCATCACGGATGTCAAAAACTCTCACACCCTTCTGACAGCTGGCAGTTGAAATGATAAGAGGTCCACAGGGTTTATACCACCATTGTCGATTTTCCGGGGCCAGAATATTAGAAAGAGCAGTTCTTCTATGCACAATATTACTGGGTACGGGGCCAAGTACTGTTCTTGAAGTGGTTGTCCCACTTTCAATTTGAAAAGCTCGCACATCTTTAGTATAGAAATCCCAAGAACAGAAACCTGAATCCATAGCATTCCCAGCAGATGCAGCCACGACATATCTTCCCGAGCAACCATCTGCACCAGGGGCGCGAATTATCCAACAATCCCTCCATATATCAGGTGAGACTCCAGGGGGTGGTTTGTACTCAGCCTTCTCCTGAACACCGGTGGACCATCAGTTGACAAAATCTATCATGAATATAGTGCTGCCTCTTTGTTTATATCCATGCATGCAACAATCTCTCTATACCACTATTAAAACATGTAACATAGTCCGTTCAAAAATGCATGCTTCAGGTTTTGTGAACTATAGTGAAGATAAATTATAGAAACCAAGATTTCAAACAAGAAAATCAATTGGAAGTGTTTTACATTTACATATCATTTTTCAACTGCATGTAGAATTGATCCAAACTAGTTGTATACCCATTTTTCAACTGGAAATGGAGAGCATGACTTCAAAGGAAAAAGAAATCGGCAAACCAAATATTAGTATACTCCAATCAGATAAGAAAATAGATTTCCCAACCTCGGAATTAGTAATATCATAAAAGGAGCAAGAACCATCATCGTGGGCAAGAAGAACTGCCTCCCCCTCAGAAACAAACCATCCTCCTGTTGAGGTCTTACGACCAATTTCATTCACCTGATATATGCAAGTATCATCTGTCCCCTCACCAAGTACCACACCCTGCCTATTCTCTTGATCATCAAACTCATCAAGTGTCTCGTCAGTTGTGAGAATTAGCTCAACATCACGCTTTACATTGAACATATTTGAAGAATCTTGTCCTACCGTAGATGTAGCATCATCCATTTCTTGAACTTCACAGCATTCCATATCAGCCTGCCCAACCCTTCCGGTGACTTCATTTTGCTCCTCATTCAGGGAAGCTAAGAACTCAATTGCTATAGAGTTCTCATCAATAGAGCTAAACGACTTCCCATCAACTTTTGACTCACAATTCGGTCCTACAACAAGGGGTTCATGACTTTGAGAGCTTTCTGATGTCGCTTTCAGAGGGATCCGATTTTTTAGCAACTTATGATGAGGAAAGAGCCTTGCTTCCAGTTCCTCGCTACTCAATCCTTTAACAGAGGTTTTAGCATTATGTGGTTCCTTACTCTTTCCCTTATCAGCTATCTCATTCTGATCGTCACCAATTCCTTTTGACAATCCGGTTTTACCATCAGATTTGCCTCCAACATTATCCATTGCCTTCTGAATCCCGGAAATCTTGTTCTGAATATCCGAAAGTATCACTTTTGATGCATCCGGGTTATTCATATCCAGCATCTCCTTCGTCTTCTTAATGTCTGATGCAATTCTCTTCACCTTGCCTTCCAAAAAAGCAAGCTTCTCATGTAGCTTGCTTGGATACTTGTTACCAAACCGACTGACTACCCCTTCTTCACTTAACTCCTCTTTAGGAATCTCTAAAACCATTTCGTTAACCGAAGACTTCTCACCAACCTCATCCGCACATTCATCAACACTATTTCCAACCTTGACAACTACCTCTTTCGACTTCAAACCAGCATCAACCCCAAACTCATCTCTAAAATTTTCATCGAAATTGAAACTGGCGTCACTCGATCGTATCAAAGTGGAGCTTCGATTAACTTTACCAATACAGTTGTCCAAAGCCCCAATTTTATTCAAACTCTTATCAGTTCTCTCGCTTTTCGTTTCCGATTCCTCACAAGCCGCACCCTTTTTGTCCAAATTGACTCCAATTCTAGAACTCTCATTACGATCCCTGAGAACTCTATGCCCGTTCTCATTCCCCTCGCTCCCTTTCACACTCGAACACTTAAACTCCTTCCGCTTCCCACTGTCTACGCCCTTACCACCACTCACACCCACCGAGACCCTCCGATCGGAGAAAACCCTAATAAACTCAGGACTAGGGGCCCTACCTCTCTGGGACGACGTGGACGACCGGACACGTGTATCTCTGTCTTTACTGGGAACGATCGACCCGGCGGCGGCCTTGTCGACGCGCGGCACTGGCCGGATCACGGGCTTCTGGGAAGCAGCACGAGGCCGAGAAGCGGGCCTGGGTTTCTCCTTACCGGTAGATGAAGATTTGTGTAAAGTGCTGATGGCGTTCTTGCTGGAGATGGAGATTGGGGTTAGGGGTTTAGAAGGCTTGACGGCGGCGGCGCCACTGTCTTTCAGACGGCAAGCCGATGAAACGGACATTGGAGGGGGTGGGGGGGATTTGAAATAAATTAGATAAGTTAAACCGGATGAGAGAGTATAAGGGGTTTTAGGAGAGGAAGAAGATACGATGAAAATGAAGCTGTTTCAACTGTGATACGATGTTAAAAGAGAAGAGGAAGATCGGGACTGTTTGGGCGGGAGATCTGTTTTATTTTGAGTTTGAACGTTTTTGGAGGGTTGTGCCCTTTCTTTCTTAAAAACTATTTTATTTATTATTTTATTTTTCGTGACGCAAAGCAATCGTACTAAAAATCTATAATTATACAAAAAAGCTACAGACCCGCATACATTTCCATCCACGAATAAAAATAAAACGAGATGTTTCATTTTTCGTTTGCTTTCGCATGATACTGATCGGTTGATTTCGTTTGAGAAATCAAATCACGGCTTCGACTTGGTGGTGGTGGTGATGGGAATAGGAGAAGAAAGCCCATTAAGAAACTAATGGTGAAGGAAAAGTTGATGGATTTATGGTAAAAAATAATTTTTTTTCATGTCAGGCGTGTTTGGATTGTTGTTTCGGTATAGTCTCTTCTAGGAGTGTAATCGATTCGGTCCAGTCTGGTATTAGACAAAATCTAAGACTGAACTAGTATGTACCGGTTTTATATTTTTCAAAACTGATTACGCACCGATTACTTTCCTAAACCTGTACTTTCGGTTTTATCGGTTTCCAGTCTGATTTTTCAATTTTTTTAAAAATGTAAATTCCACAATTTGTCATTAAAAATTTGTTTATAAAAAAGATGATTTAAAAAAATATTTATACTTTTATTAATATATTAGACTATATAATAGTATTAATATTAGACTATTTGTATAGTTATAAGTTATATATTAGTATTAGTTATAAATTTTTAGTGATTTAGTATTAACATTTTATGTAATAATTTATAAATTATAATAAAATCTTATTTCATATATGAATATATATAATTATATATATTATATATAAAAATTTCACATAAAAATTTATAATTATACATAATATATAAAACTTATATATATTAATATATATATAATATTTTGTATAAAACTTATATATACAATAATACAAATATTATTTTTTATACATATTTTTTATCAACCGGTCCGATCTTGTCCGAAAAATCTTAAAACTGGAATCGGCCGGTTTTTACATTCTAAGAACCTGGTCCGGACCGGTTTTCCGGTTTGAATTTACACCCCTAATCTCTTCTTCTCCTTTTTGTTTCCTTCCCTTTTCTGATTGTAACCAAATTGTATCATCAAAAATCGTAGCATCAATACCATGAAATTATGACAAGTTTCTTCCCAATTCATCTGTTTTTTTCTTTATTAAATTTTTCTCAAAGTGTCAATACAGTTCCTGAAGATTGATCTTTTTTTTGCTTATGTTTCTGGTCTTGGAAAATAGAGCCCAGTACACAAGCTTTTTGTCTTGGTTCTTCTCCTTTTTCTGAGTGCTAAAAGTGTATACTCCTCCTCTTTGTTAACATCTTTCCCCTTCTTCTTCTCCTTCTCCTTCCTCTACTTATGTTTAACAGTAAGAAAAATAGAATTTATCATATGGCTATGAATTTTTCTTCGATGAGAGTAACCTTTTGCTTTCTTTATAAGCTTATAATCAATGGTTTAAGAGAAAAATCTCAAATGACGACATTCGCTCCATACCAATGGAACCTATCATGCTCCCACTTTCTTCTTCTTATTCATGTTGAAATCAATCTCACCCACACAAGTTGGACATGAAAAATTACAATTTTTTTTTAATAATGTTTTTTGTCCATCTTTTTTCATCCTACCTATTTTTCTAAAAGATTTTTTTGCTTTGTTTCAAGTTCCCATTGAATAGAATTATAGATATTCTTTGATGTTACTATTTTTTTTCATGTTAAATCATACAAAAAAGCTACTCGCACCCAGGGTTTGATTTTGGCGTTGGGATGGATTTGACTTCTTAAGCCGATTTTGGCGCTGAGTTTGATTTCCAACTGAGATCGATTTTGGCTCTGGGAGATGGGTTTGTAACCAATATTTTGAATACCGTACCGGATGTCGTACCAGTCAAGGCACTGGAACGAAATATTTCGATACCGGTACCGTTTCGTGTACCGTTTTAGGATAGTTGATATATGAATAAATTATATTCTAAAATAATAGTATATATATGAATAAATTATATATAAATACATATATATAAATTATAAATAGCCTAGTCTAAATTGAGGATCAAAAAATAAGCTTGTAATTTGAAAAAATGAAAAAAAAAATTAAAGGCCGAAATACAGGTTGGTACAGGCCAAAATATAGGCCAGTACCGCTGGTATTTGGGCCGGTATGAAATATATATGATACCTGTACCGGCCTAGTGGCCAGTACGGCAAATACCAGCCGTATCGGCCGGTACAGTACGAGATTAAAAACAATCTTTGCAGTGAGATTGATTTTGGCGCTAGGATGGGTTTGATTTGCTCCGAATTTGTTTTTTATTTTTTATTTTAAATAATATTGACTGAAGTGGCTAATGCCACTTAGCAATTCCGCTAAAGGTACCCAACACAGGTACCTATAGCAAAATTCTTTATTATATTTTATGTGGGAGTTTGAAAAAGTTGTAATGATTATATGAGATAAGATGAAATGAGATAGTTTTTTTTTTTTTAACAAGAATACCTTATCTTTATTGAAGTCCCTCACTTTTGGAGGAGGAAAACCATTATAACAAAAACAAATACCTAGAGTTACATATATTCATAAAACCAAAACCCAAGCATAAAGACTGTAACCTCTAGACACTTTATAGTATACCAAGAAAACCATCTGAAGATGAGTATTAAGCAAAAAGAAACGATAACAGACCATAATAAACCTAAACTAGACAAATATTAGGTAGACCCACCTTTTCTATTGGCAAAATTCCTTTTAGTTGAGAAGGAACATCCACTGGAGACCACCATTGATAGCTACACCCTTCTGCTCCCATCCTTGCCAAAAAATCTGTCGAAGCATTACCTTCCATGTATATATGTGATACTTGAACCCATAAATTCTTAGCAACATCCATGACTTCCTCCCAATAATCCTCAAAGTACCAGCTTTCACACCTCTGCTCCTTAAACCATTTAACCACCAACAAGGAATCTAGCTCAACATCAAGCTGTTCAATGCCCATGTTTTTTGCCATACAAAGACCATGTAGTAAGCCCAACAATTCTGCATAATTATTAGTTCCTATACCTAAATGAGCTGAGACGTATGCGCTACACTATTGGATGGATTTCTTCCATCTTCTAGTAGATCGACATCTAGAGAGGTTGATGGCTGGGAGCGTGCCAGTCATAGATCGCCGAAAAGCGACAGATCGGCATGTTTTGGTGCTAACAAGTTAAAACTAAAAGGTAAAACGAGAAGAAACAAAGCTAAATGAAAGTTGGCGAGGGGAGGAGGTGGTTGGAGCCAAAGCTCCAAACCACCCCCCCCTTCCCCGGTGAACGGAGGAGGCTCTTGGGTGAGGCGATGTAAGAGCTTTCGACTGGAGAGAGAGCTTTCAACTAGAGAGAGGATGATGGATATTCAAAGTGTTCAATCACATCTTAGTAATATTATACATCCTAATCAATCATTTCCATCTCTTTCCTATTAAAATCCTTTTTTATTTCAATCAACTTCAGTTTTAGGCCTGATTTGGTTACACAGTTCAAACTATCTCATATCATCTCATCATTAAAATTTTCTTAAATTTCTACACAAAATATAATAAACAATTCAACTTTTTTAAATCTCAAAAAAAAATTATATTAAAAAAGTATATTCTATCAATATTTTATTCAACTTTCAACTTTTATCTCATCTCATTTCATCTGTGTAACCAAACAATGCCTTAATTTTTACCATTTTACCGGCGGGTGGCATTTCGTATTTTTTGAATTGTGTCAAGTTATAGACATTCAACTATATACATCAACTTCAATACGACCCGTTAAACTCTAACACGATCCATTTAAATAACGGGTTATGTCGTGTCACCTGTTTTAATCCGTTTAATAATTAATTAGAAATTAGTTAACATAACAACATTCATTTCAACCCATTTCATATAAATGGGTTGAACTAACCCATATAACATATTTGACTTGATTAATATAATTTGACATAAAATTTAAAATCTATACTTATTAGTAGCCACAAAATATAAAAAATAATAAGACTACCTAATCTAAAAAAGTATTTTTCAGATTTTAACCTATATTAAACTAATATTACAAATCCAACAATGACAAATATGAGCATAGGTGAAGAATTACAATTCCAAAAAAAATATAAGCATATTGAGAAATATCAATATTGCAATCCAACAATACTAAAATTGTAATTTTGAAATAAAATTTTAAGGGTTATTACGGGTTGATTTTGGATTAAGAGGGTTGACCTGTTTATTAATTGTATCTTAATGGATCAATCCGTTTTAGTCCGAACTTATTTATTTCAAACTCAAACCCACTAATTTCATATCATATTCGTATTGAACTCACGAGTTGTGTCACATGTTATCACCCCTAATTTGACCCACTAGAATAACGCTCATCTCAAGTAAGGAAGGACCACCACCAAATACGATTATCCTTTATTTTAAGAAAAATTATATTTATAAAACGGTGTGGATAATGCATTTAATAAAGTGTCTATACGATATAATTTGATATGGAAGATAAATTTTATAATTTAAATCTTATAAATAAATTCTTATCAGTGATATGGGTAGTGTACTCTATACATCGCTTGAGAATGGAATAACTCTTATTTCAATGATGCTTGTAATTAATTAACACCATAAAAGTGTGTTTTTTTTTTTAGAGAAAAGTATCAAACTTCATTGATATCAAGAAACAAATGAGGAAAATATATTACAAAACTGGACAATCTACCAGTTCAATCACATCCTCAGCTAGCTCAAGGGAATCCTTAGCTAGATCGTGAGCAACCTGGTTGTCACTTCTTCTTACAAAAACTACCTGCCATTTCTTAAAGCTAGACAACATTACTCTAGTATCATGTAAGACCAACCCCACACTATCTCAACGATCAGTATGCTTATGAAGGCCTTGAATTACAATCTGAAAATCACCTTCCAAATGCTTGCAACCCAATTTCCTTTGCCATTCTAGCTGCATAAAGGCCACCAAGAGTTTCAGCTAATAGGGATCCAATACACCAGATTTTGACAGTTTTTTCGTAGCCAAAATGGAGCCCTCATGGTCACGAGCCACCAAGCCAATCCCAATTCTGTTCTTAGTAACACTTAGGGCTGCATCCTAGTTAATTTTAATGAAATTCACTAGAGGAGGAACCCATATAGAAAGATGGTCTTGTGGCTGCTGGATCACTTGCTTTGAGCCAAACTACACAGCCTTAAAATCTGCCAAAATAATGGCTGCCTGTCTTGCAACATGCGTGGGATGCACAAAGGAATTCTCAAAAATCATCTTATTCATTCCCAACCAAATGCATCTAGTTGTCATAGAAAAAAGCTCCATCAAGAACTGATTAGAAGTAGAAATAAACTATTCCACCAAATCTTTAAAATTGCCTGCAAAGTTAGATCCTTTCTGAAGAACTTTAGGCCCTTGGCTCCAAACATCCATGGCTGATGAGTAGCTCCATAAAGCATGAGTGGCTGACTCATCTTCTCCACAACAAATGGGACACAAAGGGGAATCAACAATTTTTTTCTTATAAAGGTTCAGTCGAGTAAGGAGTGACTCAAGGCAAGCTCTCCACATGAAAACTTTAGTAACATTTGGAATTTGAAACTTCCAACAACAGGTCCAATCCTTAAAACTTTTAGCTCGATGAGAAGTCTGACCCTTGTGCAATTCCCACAGCTCATTCTGCTTGTGATATGCACTCTTCACTGTAAACTGCCCATCCTTTGTCCCTAACCATATGAGTCTATCCCTGGCCCCAGTAACACTTATGGGAATCTTATGAACAACTTCAGCAACCTCATTCACAAGAACAGATACTACCAAGCCTCGGTTCTATTATTGAGTCTCCTCATTAATTAGTTCAGGAACTTGAGCTTCTACAATCAAGACCTGGACAGGAGTTTGGACCATATAGCTTGAGGGTCAAGGCAGCCACCTGCAGTTCTAGATCTTAGTATCCGAACCATTACCTATCCTTCATATAGAACCCTTCTCAATAAGATCTCTTGCAGCACAAAGACTTCTCCATATAAAAGATGGCTTAGCTCCCACTTTGGCCTGAAGAAAATCATTGTTGGAAAAATACTTCACTTTAAGAACCTTGGCAGCTAGTGAATCAGGAAATTGGATAAGTTTCCAACCTTGCTTTGCTAGCAAAGTCATATTGAAACTCTCAAAGTCCCTAAACCCCAAACCACCTGCCCCCTTAGCTTTCCCCATTTGTCCCCAAGAAACCCAATGCACCTTCTTCTCATTATGCATATGGCCCCACCAAAATTGATGCATTACTCTATTAATTTCATGAAGCGACTTGGGTAATTTGAAAAACCCCATGCAGTAAGTAGGCAGGGCTTGAATGACAGCTTTCAATAAGATTTCCTTCCTTGCATGTGATAGGAACTTTGTTTTCCAATTGCTAATCCTGTTTCTCATCCTGTCCAAGATTCCTTTAAAAGCAACATGCCTGGATCTACCTATGAGAGCAGGTAAGCCAAGGTAGGTTTCATAGTAGGATGTGGATCAAGTTCCTGCAATGCTTAGGATATAATCTCTGGGAGCTTTTCTTGTATTGGCACTAAAGAATATTGAAGTCTTGGACTTATTGAGTTGTTGTCCTGATGCATTTTCATAGAGGCCCAGCAACCTGTTAAGAGCAGCCCACTCCATTACATTAGCTCTACAAAATAGCAAACTATCATCTGCAAATAAAAGATGATTAATGCTTAGTTTGCCTCTACAAATAGGAAAGTCATGAATATCCTTGACAGCTTCAGCATGATTAATCAATAAGCTGCTTAGGACCTCAGAAACAAGTATAAACAGATATGGGGAGAGAGGATCCCCTGTCGAATCCCTCTAGATGGAGCAAAGCTTGCTTGAGGAACCCCATTTATAAGGATTGAGTAAGAAACTGAGGATATACACTTCACAATCAGAGAGATCCACCTCGGATTGAAACCCATCTTCACCATAGCCTTTTCCAAAAAAACTCATTCCACTCTATCATATGTCTTGCTCATATCCAACTTGACAGCCATGTAGCCTTGTTGCCCTTTCCCTTTAGTAGACATTGAGTGCAAAGCCTCAAAAGCAACAATTACATTGTCTAGAATCATTCTACCAGGAACAAAAGTACTCTGTGTGGTTGAAATGATCTGGGGAAGAATGCTCTTAAGTCTGCTGGACAGCACTTTAGAAACAATCTTATAGAGCACATTGCAGAGAGAGATGGGTCTAAAATCCAGTACAGTTTGGGGACTTTTCAGTTTGGGGATTAAAACAATGAAAGTGTCATTGATGGACCCTATATCCTCTCCATGGTTCAGGACCTCTAACACAACTTTTGTGACATCACCTCCTATCACACCCCAATGAGATTGGTAGAAGATAGCTGAAAAACCATCAGGGCTTGGAAAGCCCAGAGGGTTCATTTGGAACAATGCTTCCTTGACTTCCTCAAGTGTGAAAGGGCTCGAGAGATTATTATTCATGGCCTCAGTTACTCTAGGTTGAATATGACTTAGGCATGCTTCAAGATCAGAAGGATTCAAATAAGAGAAAAAGGCTAGGTAATGCTGACAGAAAGCCTCAGCAATACCTTCCATTTCATTGATCATTCTGCCATCATCAAGAACCAATTTAGTAATCTCATTGGTCTTCCTTCTTTGGTTAGCACACCTATGGAAAAACTTTGAATTCCTGTCTCCATCTCTCAACCAATTCTGCTTGGCCCTTTGCTGCCATTTGACATTTTCCTCTTCCAATAATCTATCAATATCCTTTTGAAGGTTCTTGATTTCCACATTATCAGATCCCTTGTTAGAGTTCTACAGAGAAGATAGCTGGTTCAGCTTAGATTGTGTGGCCTTTCTTTGTTTATGAAGAGAAATTTTACTCCACGCAACTAGAGAGTCCTTGCACTTACTGAGGTTTCTCTGAATTGAGCTCAAAGAAAAGCCCTGCTGAGAAGACTGGGCTGACCAACTTGATTGGATTAGGCTGCTACACTCCTCTTGTAAATTTCAGCTGGCTTCAAATCTGAAGAGCTTCTCCCTACCCCTTCCCTCATGATGCACACCCATCCCCCCACTCTGTAGAGACATCAAAATAGGGCTATGGTCTGAAGTTTGGGCTACAAGGGCCTGAATACTACAGTGAACAAACAATTTAGTCCTTAAGAGATTCCCAAAAACACGGTCAAGTCTCTCCTTGGTGAATTGGGCTCCCTCTCTGTTGTTACACCAGGTGAACTTAGGCCCAAGAAAACCTAAGTCACTTAAGCCACAAAAATCCACCGTTTCTCTAAACAGTTCCATTTGTTGATAAGGTCGACAGGCTGCCCCATACTTCTCATGATGATGTAAGATTTCATTAAAATCTCCAAAACAAAACCATGCCTGCTCAGTCTTAGGTCTCATAATCTTCAATAACTTCCAACTATCTGGCCTGCTAGCAGTAATTGGAGAGCCATAAAAACTAGAAAACAACACCTCTTTTGTTGAGCTTTCATGTTTCAAGCTCATAGAAATATGGTGTTGAGAAAAAGACTCAAGTGTGAAATCAATAGTACTATTCCATAAGAACGCAAGACCACCACTAAAACCTTTACTATCAACTACAAGCTGGAGTCAAATCCCAGTTTATTCCTTACTACTTCCACCCTTCTCCTTCCACATTTTGTTTCCATCAAGAAAACAAACTAGGGCCATTTAGTCTTCATTAAAAAGTGAAGTTCTCTAACTGTACGTGGGTTCCCAAGCCCCCTACAGTTTCAAGTTCCAACTAAGGCCTATTGTTGTTGGTGGAGCAGCATCCACCAACTCAGATTCAAATCTGTTTGCATAACATTAGTAACAACTCTTTTCCTCTTTTCGGGTTCAACTACATTCACTTGAGTATTAACCCCTCTTTTCCTTCTATCTCGAGTTGCCATCCCCAGACTAACTGGCCCATTTTGATTCAACTCCCTAGCCCTTCTTTCCCACGTGACCCTCTTCGTTTGGGGCTTTTCAGTTTTTATTAACGCCAGCTCAGAGACAGAAGTCCCATTCTGCTCTTGGGGTGAAACCCTTAAGGGAGGGGTGATATGATTAGAAACACTTACCAAATCAGATTTAAGTGGCTCACATCCCGCTTTGAATTGAAAACCCTGCTCAGGAGCCACCTTAGATTCAAAAAATGAAAAATATGTTTGCATATCACATGTTGAAAAAGCTCCCTCTAATGGCGCAGCCAAATCCCCCCTTTAGGAAATTACCATCCTTAGAGCAATCAGAGTTTCCTTTTGACTTATTCACCTCAGCATCTACCTTAGCTGGGAGGTCCGTGAAATGCTCCTGATCATGTTTCTTTCCAAAATTAGGTTCCTCATGAAGGGTCTCTCCAGGGGCCTCAGCCTGCTGCCGCCTTGGATGGTGTTTATCCCTTGTTGCACTACTGTACTTTCCAACTTCGAAGACCTTTGAGTTCATCGGTTGAGCCCTCAGCCATGGTCCAAACTGCATTGGTTTGGATTCTCCATCATGATCAGCATCTCTCTGTGATTGACGCACTTTTGCTTTGTGAGGTAAGATACCACAATGAAAACAAAAGGATTGCAATCGTTCATACTTTATTGAGACCCAAAACTTCTGGTTCTCCAACTGCAACCATTTTTCATGTAACAAAGGTTTGTTCAAATCAACTGCCACACGTACCCTCATGCATTTGCCCCATGCCATGCCATCCAAGTTAGAATCAACACGAATCACATGGCCAAACGATGCAACAAACTTCTTACCAAAATCTACATTCATAACAGTCAGAGGTAGTCCATGCAGTTGAATCCAAAAAGGTTCAAACTGGAATTTCCCCATGTTCAATAGGATAGATTCACCAAGCTCTTGAAAGGAGACTAGATTCCTATCAAAAAACCACAGACGCGCACCAAGGACTCTATCCTTATCTGCAAGGAACTGGAATTCAATTAAGAAACGATGATCACCCAAGTCCTTGAATTTCACCCATCCCTCCAATCTCCATATTTGTGACATGGTCACTCAGAAGGCTTCACTATTCAAACCCTTCTCAGCCATCACCCCCCCTACAACGCAAAATTTTCCACGTAAAACACCCTCCTTCACTTCATCAGGAGGAACTAGAAAAATTGCATTTTCCTCCGTTGACAGAGTACGGTTCTCCCATCTCCTTGCTAACTCCTCTCCCTCCATTACTATGCACTCAAAGAAAAACACTCAGGTCTCTCACAAGAAGAGACTAATACCCTCACATAGGCAAGGATACTCAAACCTCACTCGTTCTCTAGAGCGAGAGAAGGACCCATAAAAGTGTGGTTAGAACTTAGAAGAGGGCCATGCTACTTACATGAAGATCCATGTTCATTAATTTTGTTAGAAAAGGATTGAATTTAAAATAAAGTGTGAGATAATTTATTTGAATAAATAGTAATTTAAAATAAACCACATTAATAAATATAATTAAGAATGATAAAATAAAAATAATAAATGATTGTATTTCTAAAAAATTACAACTACAAGTAATTAATAAAGAATTTGAGATATGATTTATGAAATATAAATTCAACAAATTAATCAAGCTCAATGGCCTTTTCGAGAAGAATTTATATTCCATTAGAAGCTCGTGTACATAAGATCTTGTGTACCCTTAAATCAAAAGATTCTTAAAAAAAAAAAAAAAGCCTTCCAATCCAAAGTTAAGACATCAACTATTTTACTAATGACTAAAAAAACTCATTCACACTTAATCAAATCTATAAACACATAAATTACAAAATACATGGGTTTCATATAAAAAATGCTAAATACAGTTTTAATATGTGTAAGCCTTATGCAACTATTTGAAAAAAGCAGGGTCTGTCATTAATTTTTTCATATGGGTCCTAGACTTAAACCTCTTTTTCAAAATCAATATGTAAGACTTGCAAACCTTATGATTACAAATATCATTTCCTTAATATATATATATATATATATATATATATATATATATATATATATATATATACATGGATAGTTCTATTCATGGATAGTTCTATTCATCCCACATGAGATGGTCTTCAACGTGCCTCAACAACTCTAGGCTAGGGTGACCAGAGATCAACCCCAATGGGCCAACACCTCTAAGGTGACCAAATTTAGCCTAGTTTGGATAGTGACTTGAGATAAAATGAATTGAGATGATTTGTAATGACTGATTTGATTATACAAAATCAAACTATCTCATATCATTTCATCTCTTATAATCATTACAACTTTTTCAAACTCTTATACAAAATATAATAGATAATTCATTTCAAATCTCAAAACAAAAGTTGAATTGTTTTTTAGTTTTGTTTGGAAGTTTGTGAAAATTATAATAATTAAGTAATGATTATATGAAAAATTTGAAAAGTTAAAATTGAAGAGTGTTTATGTTTGTAGTGTTTGGATATTGAAATAAGATGAAATGAGATTGAATCATCTCTCTATCCAAACCAAGTCTAAGGGTAGTGTTAGACTGTTAGATCAGATGTTGGATTTGGGCCTTGCAATTGATACGTACATGTTTTGGGCCTATTTTAGTGGGCTCTATTTTAACCCCAATTTTTGGATTGATGTAATGGTCAAGTCTATATTTTGGGCCCAACCATTAAAAATACCTTAAATATTTAAAGCCTACATAGCTTTTAAGCTTCTTACTCATGCAATGGGCTCTATATAAAGCCCATGTGACTTAAGTTTATAATTTGTTTAAACATTAAAGTTAATTGTTAGTATTAATTATTAGCAATTATTAATTTATTAGTATCTAATTATATATTATTATACTATACTATTACATACCTATTTCTAATTATTATATGTTATTATATTAGAATATTACATATTATTCACTATTAACTAGTCAGGTATATTATTTCTATTTTGACTATATACGATAATAATACTATGATGTGTACATATATTAGACTATTAGTCTATTTATATTATAATACAAGTATATTATTTTATAATAATTAACTCATACTACTATAATATTGAATTTCACTATATAAGTTATAGACTTTTTATATGAGTATATATGATAAATATATAAATAATACATATTTTATAACCTGTGTACTAATATCGGAGCCGAAGGTTTAAGTCAGAGGTGGATGTCAGATGATAGAGTTGAAGGTCGGAGTTGAAGTTGGTCAGACAACAGATCCAACTTCGACCCCAACTAAACTAACAAAAAAACCTTCAACTCTAACTCATTTTTATTGGAGCTCCGACTCCGATGTTGCGGAGTTAGTACCAAATTGAATTTTCAAATTTTTGCATAATCCTATTATATTGTTTGATTTTTAGTTTAAAAAATTTAAATAAATCAAAATATTATGTTACTTTTAGATTTCAAAATATTGTTGAATCTTCACGTGGTAATTTTTTCTTTTTTAAAAAGGAAAATTCTATTCTTAAGTAGTGTGTAAAACACACCATAAACATAAGTTAAATAGTAATATTTTATTTGTAAAACTCAAATTATAAAATTTATCTCTCAAATCAAATTATGTCAAATAAATACTACTTAAGTGATGTGAATAGTATACTCTACATACCAACTTGTGAATAAAATAAATCTTTTAATAAATTTTCATAATAATTTATGATTGAACCTAAGAATTTAAAATATTTATTAAACATTCTTAGAATATTTACACGTGGTATTATCGTCGTATCTCAATATGCTATGTTAATTAAAATGATTACTTATGCAGACAATTTTAATTATATATTATGTTGTGATAAGACCAAAATCATTACCCACTAATTTTCAAGGGATAATAACAGGCTTATTAATTCCTGCTGTCCATTTGTTACAATATAATGTATTTGAAATTTTTATTTTTTTAAATATTTTTTTAACATTTTTAATCATTAAGAGAAAATTATAAAAATATACAACTTTACTAATAATCTCTTCTTTAATCATTAAATAAAAATAATATTAAATAAATTAATAAAATTAATAAAATAATAAATAAATTGTAGGATGTTGTAAACTATCATTATCCATTTTCAAGACTCGATTCTCTTGCTGGAATAGTGATCTTCCACGAGTACTGTGATGCCAAAAAAAAAAAAAAAAAAAAAAAAAAAGAATAGACGTTAGGAAGTAACGGCTAGATTTTGGTTTAAACTTCAAAAACTCGTTTCAGATTCCTACCACTCTCTTTCTCTCTCTGCTCTCAAGAATTCCCAAATCGAGCTTGTTCTCTCTATCGAGTCTGGGTTCTCTTTCATATGGCTCCTACGCCATCTTCTAAAGCAAACCAAACCCACCAGACCCATATGAAGACTCCACAATCGAAGCTTCGCATTCATTTCAATGCCACAAAAACAAATCGTTCTCCGAATCTGAACGCAGCGCCCAAAGAAACCCCACAAGACCACCCGGTCGAAGTAATTGGCCGGATCCGCGACCACCCGGATCGAAAAGACAAAGCCGCTTCGGTTTTGCACATCAATTCCAACAACCACTCTATCCGGGTTCGGGCTGATTTTGGCTACCGGGACTTTTGCTTCGATGGGGTTTCTTTGTCAGAAGAAGAGGACCTTGATGTCTTTTACAAGAAGTTCGTGGAGTCCAGGATTAGCAGTGTGAAGTTAGGGGACAAATGTACGATAATGATGTACGGGCCGACTGGTTCGGGCAAGAGTCACACAATGTTTGGGTGCTTGAAGCAGCCGGGGATTGTGTACCGGTCTTTGAGGGATATTCTTGGGGATGCGGAGGAAGAAGTTGATTCCAACGGCGCGCTTGGAACGTTTGTGCAAGTTACGGTCTTGGAGATTTATAACGAAGAAATTTATGATCTTTTGTCGAGCAATGGTGGGGGAGGATTAGGCCTTGGATGGCCGAAGGGCAGTGCATCCAAGGTAATATTCTCTCAGCTTCTTTGATTTTTTTGGTGCTAATTGTATTCTTGTCGATTGGACTTGAGACATGCTTTGTTGTGTTTAAATCTGCAGTTGCTTGCTGATTCTTGAAAGCATCATTTCTTGAATTTTGGTTTTGGATTTCCTTTGTTGGGATTACATTAGGTGGATATTTTAATCTATATTATCTTTTTTTCCTTAATAGATACTCAACTACTGTTATTTGAGGTTTTTATTAATATTGTAGGTCTTACGGCTGTTAATTATTCGGTATAATGAATCAGGAGAATAAAGTGTGTGTACGACACTAGGTCCGTGTATCAATTGTATTTTTGTTTCTTTAAAATCTTACATTGGATTAAATAACTAGGTCAGCTCTGTTGAGTTATTTTATTTTATTTTATTTTATTTTTCGCTTCTCATTGGTAAGTTATTCATGCATCCACTGGCTAGTCTTGAATGAAGAGCATACCTTCTATCCCATTCTCTCTCTCTCTCTCTCCCACACACACACACGCAGCTCCTTGATTATTGGAGTAAACCATGAAAGACGATGCTAATTCAATACAAGAATGCAGGTATATTCATTAAGATTCTGAGTGGCTTCGTTTATTTGAATGATCCAATAATCAAGGAGCATGCTGACGTCAGCGGGTCAAGTTTTTACTGTAGGAACACAGAGACCCTTATAGGAGTGGCTCATCTTCTAGTGATATATTTGAAATGATGAAATCTAAGTGACTCGATGTGGATCTTTGTCGGGAAATATGTAATTCTTTATTTGTAGGTGAAACTTGAAGTAATGGGAAAGAAGGCAAAGAATGCAGCGTATATTTCAGGAAATGATGCCGGAAAGATTTCGAAAGAGATACAAAAAGTGGAGAAGCGAAGGATTGTTAGAAGTACCCTCTGTAATGATAGAAGTTCTCGAAGCCACTGCATGGTAATAGTTCCTTTAGATTTTGCTTATCTTATAAGTGGTTGGAATTCACATGCTTTGCAAATCTGTACAGATAATCCTTGATGTCCCAACAGTGGGAGGACGCCTGATGCTTGTAGACATGGCGGGATCTGAAAATATTGAGCAGGCTGGTCAAATTGGATTCGAGGCAAAAATGCAGGTAAGATTCATCAAAACTGTGTTTATATATCTTCACTGTTCGCTGTTCTTTTTCTATATTTTCTTTAGTAATGATCTCAGAGGTGCAAAACGATGATTTCTGTATTTCCATTGAAATCTCAGACAGCAAAAATCAACCAAGGAAACATAGCATTGAAAAGAGTGGTTGAATCCATTGCAAATGGTGATTCTCATGTGCCATTTAGAGATAGCAAATTGACCATGCTTCTGCAGGTAACTACTCTTCATATTAGTTTCACTCATGGTTGTTTAGATGGTTTATATGAAGTTTTATTAATTAGGTTTTATGCTCTTTCTGTCTAGGATTCTTTTGAGGATGACAAATCAAAAATTTTAATGATACTCTGTGCAAGCCCAGATCCGAAGGAGATACATAAGACGATCTCCACCCTTGAATATGGAGCAAAAGCAAAATGTATTGTCCGTGGCCCTCATATGGCAATTAAGAATAAAATTGGCACTGAAGATTCTTCATCTGCAGTCATTTTGGGATCAAGGATTGCTGCCATGGATGAATTTATCTTGAAGCTACAACGGGAGAACAAACTAAGAGAGAAAGAGCGAAATGAAGCACACAAAGAGCTCTTGAAGAAAGAAGAAGAAGTTGCTGCACTGAGAGCTAGACTTGAGCAATCTGGAGCAAGTGAGGAGGAGATCAACTTAAAGGTGAATGAGAGGACTCAGATTCTGAAACATGAGCTAGAAAAGAAATTGGAGGAGTGCCAACGAATGACCAATGAGTTCGTTGAATTAGAAAGGAGAAGAATGGAAGAAAGGATATTGCAGCAACAAAAGGAAGTTGAAATCCTGAGACAGAGGTTGGAGGAGATTGAGTCTGAGCTATGCCATTCAAGGGATGCAAGTGGTGATGAAAGTGCATCAAAGGACATGGATGGAAGTGGATTTGCCAAAAGATTATTGCGGATATATACCAATGAGGACCCAGGAATGGTAAAATCAATGGATTTGGACATGGATGACCAAGAACCAGTTATTCATGAGGTGAAACATGTTGGCGGATTTGTTTGTAAACCTGCTGGAATCCAAGGTATTTTGGATCATTCTCACCCAGTGGATCATGCTATTTTTGCAACAAAATTGGGGGACAAGGTATGTTTAAGCACGGTATTCGAGGAAGAAGAAGGGGAGGAAGAACAGGAGGAGAGAGTGTTAGATGAAGAAGTGGACAAAGAAATCATAGAGGAAAAGGTATGTACCGTCGATCAGTGTAGCTCTGCAATCAGATTTGAGCGGACACAAACTCAGCGGAGCAGAAGTCCAAGGATAAAAGACTATCTGAAGGATGCATTAGAGGATAGGTTTATGGGGTCAGAATCAATAAGCGAACCAGAAAATGCTAAGGAATCTGCCTCTTCTAGACGATTGAGAATCCAAAACATATTCACGCTTTGTGGTAATCACAGAGAGCTGTCTCAACACATCAGAAACCCAGTACCCAAAAGGAGCGCTGGAACCTCCGATCCTCAATCATCTCCAGTAATGAAAAATGGGGAGGATTCTGTAGTGAATTTAAGTAAGGAAAATTTGGAGGTCCAGAAAAGCGTGCCCATTCCAGGATTTGTAGCAACAAGTCAGGTACCTACTGTAGAGCCACTTACATCAGTTAAAGAAGTGAATGAGCAGAAGTTGGCAGAATCACAGTTGAACAAACCAGTATTTAATGATATGGCTTTGGCTTCAAAGGAGAACTACAACCCCTCATATGATGGCAACAATGCACAGATTGACGTCCATGTGAAATGGGAGGCTTCCAGGGAAAATCCAGGAAAGTTCATTACCACACTGAAGGTGGTAAAGGACGCAAGCCTTGCTGACTTGAGGAAGTTGATTGAAATCCATCTTGGTTCAGACAATCAAGCATTCACTTTTCTTGTGCTCGGTGTATGTTACATTAAAGTTGGCTCTATTTTTTAGCATTCTAAACTTGTTCAAAAAATGCAGAAACCCGTATACACAACAAGTCCTTTTCTTAAAACTATTTTCAATTAGATTGCTTAGAAGATATTGTCATTGAGTAATTTTTCAACCTGTTTTCTTTCTTTCCCTACAATATCCAATAAATCAAACAGAGCATAAGGACTTCTAGATTAATTGTACTCTGTATTGGGTGTGCATATACAGGACCAGACTGGAGCTCCAGTTCCAAGGGAGAAGGAAGGACTGATACAGGCCATCAAACTTCCCCTTTGCAACAAGAAGGTGAATGGCCACTTAGCTTGCTTGAGATCAGCAAAGGGAGTACAATGCCCTAGTCATCTTTCACAAAGTCCGCTCCCATTGAGGCCACTAGAGAACAAATTGCCACTCACCCCAAACTCCCGCTGCTGGCAGCCAGGTGACAGTTTATCACCAAACTACAGTTCCACCCCCTATATTACTGATCGAAGGCATCCGTTTGAGCAACTTTAGTCACGTGTGAACTTTCAAACAGGGTTGTGACGCGCATACCTTTGTATTATAGTAGGCTAACATTGTACCTTAGTGTGTTAATAGTTAAATGTTCTTTCTCAGATCTCCTTTCTGCCACTACCTATGAACTGTTTCTCTGAGTTTGGATATGAATCTGATGATTCCACGTCCTAGTAAAATCTGACTTTTATTTTTGAGAAATTCTAAATGAAAATCTTACACCACACACCTCTACCTAATCAATACGTGATTTGTTATTTTTATCATTCTTTCTTAATGTTTAAATATGTGTATGTTTAAATATAAGGACAAAAATATCAAATCACATGGTAGTTAGGTAGAGGTGTGTGATATCACATAAGGTTTCCTTGTAGAATAACTCTTTATTTTTATCTAGTTTTTGAGGTGTTGAGTGTTAGAAAGGGACTATGCAAATCCGGTGGTTTTTTTCCCAACTATTTTAACATAATTAGTAAAGAAATTCTCACCCTTCTCTAACTATCTGCTGGATACAACAGGTGTTAAAAGTTTAAAATACCAGCGACATTGGTGTCCGTTTCATCCTTTTGAGCTCTATAGTGTATGAGTTTGATTTTTCAGTCAGGGCATGATCCCATACCATATACAGGTTTTTTGGGTTATAAAATACTTGTACAAAAAGATTATGGTAATAATAATGATAATAACTACTGGCCAATAATGCATATACATCTGCATATACAAGTTTCTTTAGCTTTTATAGTCTTGGGTGCATTTTCTAGATTACTGATATCTAGAATATATAAGAGAAGCGCTACAGATATAAAAAGATTATACAAAAGTAAATCATGTAACACTCCATATTTTAGTATATTTTTACTGAAGAATTATTTTTGATTGTTCAAAAATTTATTTTCTTATTTTAAAATTGGTTGGATTTTTTTTTAGTGAGTTTATTTCTATGATTTTAATTTGGTGAAAATTATTTTTATGTGCTTTCCTAATATGTATTTATTGTTATGCATTTAAATTGCTTTTAATATTTAAATTAATTACTGTGTGATTTAATTATTTCAATTTGACTTTACCATTACGTTTGAATTATTTTATTGAACTTATGGTTTTAAAATCGTCTCCGTTGGATCATTTTTCTGACCTAAGTTATGAGGATTGGACCTCATTTCTTTTCCTTCTATTTTTCTTTCCTCCTTTTCTTTTCCCTTTCTTTTCTTTTCCCCCTTATTTCTCCTTCGGCCATCTCCCGCGCGCGACACACTCACTCTCTCTCTCTCTCTCTCTCTCTCTCTCTCTCTCTCTCTCGCCGTGCAATCGTTCCTCACCCAGCCCGTCGCCGTCGCGCCGCCGTGCGCGACACCGCCCACCCTATCCTGCTCCCCATCGGCCGGCGACCTCACCCCACCAACCTCACCTCCATCCGCACCGCCGTTAACCACCACCAGCTCTTCAAAGCCGCGGCGCCACTTTCGCTCCAGCGTCGCCGTCGTGCCACCTCCGGCCACCATCTTCACACCACTTCATCCCCAACCTCTTGGCAACCCATTGGACCCAACCCCACCTCCGATCCGTCACCGGTGAAGCACAACGAAGCCTATCTCCAATTTCGGCATTTTCGGCCTAAAACCACCATTTGTGCCGTCACCCACGGCAAACCACCACCACCACTAGCTTCACCGACCTCCCTAGGCCCTACCCTATCAATCTTGGGTCTTCGTTTGCCTCCGTTTGAAAGTGGGTATTTGTGACCCACGGCCACAGTGTATTTTACACTGTTGCGTTGCTCAGACGTCACTTCTTGCAGCTTTGTGATCCTTCGGAAATTGCTTTATAGCGCTGTAAGTATTTTCTCAAAGAATTTTCGTGATTTAAATGTATTTTTGCACTAACTCATTTTAACTGTGAACTGGTTGGTTATGCCGGACTGAGTTCGAGGAGTTTGGGGGTCGGATGGATTGCGGACGGAGTTGATTGTATGTTTGGTTTGTAATTGGATTGTGTTGACATTTGTTGGATATTGGTATCGTGTCTTGTTCACTGCATTTGCACGCATGTTCATGTTTGTAATTGAAAACTGGATTTTCGCATGATTGCATACATGTTCATGTGTTTATTTGAAAACTAAATTTTCATGTGAGAAATGATTTTTGGGTGTGTTTGAAACGACTGGATTGACTGGTTTGAGAAAAAGGAAAAGAGACTGTAGGGATGGTGGTAAGCAGGGACGGTGGTAGAGTCCCGCCTGTGATTCCCACCTACGTTGCACGCGATAGGGATGGTGGTAAGCAGGGATGGTGGTTGTGTCCGGCCTGTGATTCCCGCCTACGGTGCACACGGTAGGGATGGTGGTAAGCAGGGATGGTGGTATAGTCCCACCTGTGATTCCCGCCTACAGTGTCCAATAAATTGTTGAGTTTTGTGTAAATCATTTTTTGAAAAAATGTTGGATTATATGTTTTGGCTAAAAATGGGATTTTTAGCGTGTGTTAGAAAAGTACGTGTTTTCAGGAAAAATGAGGTTTTGGGATTTGTTAGTTGGTTGCTTTAATGCGTTTTTATCTCGAGGGTTGTTTGGATTATTACTTACCTGCGGTACCGTTTTATGGTATTGCAGATTTTGATACAGATGAGGATGATGAGTCTTAGGCTTTGGCTCCATTGGGAGAGCGATCTGGGATTGCTCTCGTGCATCGATATTTATTATCCTAGTCTTTTATGTATTTATCTTTTGTAATATATTTGGGATGACTGTATAATTTTTTTTAAAGATAAATTATTTTGGATACCTGTATTTAAATTTCTGGTACTTAGTTGACTTATTATATTATCCGCTGTGATTTTTGTTGTACACTTTTGCATGTTGCACACACTTGGGCACATTTCGTTGGGATGCGTGACCCATGTTGTTATCATCCCGATGTCACGATTCTCGCGTCCCTATACGTGGGAGTCGGGGCGTCACAAATCAATCCATAAATTGATGTAGTTTTATGTGATCTGTTAGATTTATTTTATAAAAAACGTAACTTTACAATCTGACGTATTATATTAAGTCACGTTAGTTTGTGAATTTACTTTTGTGTAATTTAAAAGTAATTCATTTATTATTTTTTAGTGTGAAATTAAATAATTGAAAACCTACTTGTTATATTTTAATTTTCTCTTAATTATTTGATGCCACGATTAAAGGCTAATGATTAAAAAGATAGCAGAATAGTATTTTTCATTAGGAATAGATATGGAGTATGTTATCATATCATGCAACGATATCTGTAGACCATATATGCTCCTCGTATGGAAACTACAGAATTTGTTGTGACAAAATTTACTTCTTTTAAGACGAAACATTTTGTGCACAAAGACGGAAAAAAAATATTTTGGTCGAAAAAACATTTTGTGCACAAAGATGGAAAAGAGTATGAATGGATCCCATTTATTTTTCAACGTAAACCCTAATATTAATTATTTTTTTTGTCCTAATAATTATTAAGGTTGAAACTATCCATACATTGACAATTATTAGAGTGTAATCACTACAAGAAAATAGGCTATCTTCAGCGATTTTAAGATCGCCACAAATAAGTACTATTTGCGGCAATTTTATGTCGTTGCAAAATATTGTTACTGTAGCGACATCTTATTTCTATCGAATAGGAAAATCCCACCAATAGATTCTTTTTGCGGCGAACCTTGTTGTCATAAAAGTCATATGCAGCCAATTAATGGTTATTAGCGGCGATTAAAAAGCGCCAGAAATAGTCTTTTACAAAATTCATAAAAATCTGTACAAGACTATTTCCAGCAAATTTTAGTCGCCACAAATAGTCTGTTCCAACCATTCTTGAACTCGTCGAAAACAAGTAAGTTCCATTTTCAGCATAAAATTTTATAAGTTTTTCGGCAAAACTTATTTGCTGGGAAAAAACTATTTATTTGCGTCCAATTAAAATCGCCGTAAAAAGCCTTTAATTCCAGCGCTTTTGATGTCGTCGTGGAGTTTTTACATTAAGGTTCGAAACTGGTCATTTGCGGTGATTTGTTTACATTTTGCGACAGAAAAAATCGCCGCATTAATCAAAAACCAAAAGTTATTTGCTTTTCTAGCAATGTAAATTTAGTTGCAAAAAATGAATTTTAAGCACTTGGCGCTAAAACACCTATTCCCTCACTTTTTTCCCTCCCATCTCTCTCTTCCCTCCATTCTCTACTCTCCTCCGATCTCTACTCTTCATGCCTCCACGTAGCAATCACTGCACGCCGCCGTCAACCCACCGTCACCATCCACCTCTACCATCGTCAGCCAAGCCAGCCAAGCCCCTCTCTCGCAGCTTACTTCTATGCATGTAATCTCTCAGTGGATCTTAAATATTCCAAACTATAGCTAGTAATTAATATATAATCTTGAGTACATATTATTTTTCTTTTAGATTTGTTATTATTTTGTGTTTTTCATTATTAGTTTTCCAGTTTAATTTTTTTTTCCTTGCATCTCCTTAAATTGTTCGCATTTCATAATATTTCTAGCATCTTTCCCTTTTCTCGGCCTTCACGTACTGATCTCGTCCTCGGCCTCATGATCTCCATCCTCACACAACTAAAAAAAAACCATCACCCTTTTTAGTTCACAAGCTTCTTTTGGGATATCAAAAGGGATATGATCATCACAGGCTCAAGGGCGTCCAAGACCAGCTCAAAGCTGGTGGTGCTCTGATTTTTTATTTTTATGGAAAATGAGCCTTTGGTACTCTTAATTTCTAACATCCGAAAATCTATAACTAGGCGTACTGAGGCAAGATCCATGAAAATTTGACAATTGTCCTCAACCATTCCAACTCATTAATTTTCAACTAAACCACCATGCAAGTAAGAAAATAAAATGCACCTAATTACCATACATTATAACTGAGCAAATCAATTCATCTCAGGAGTTATAATTGCCCAAAAAAGATATATATTCACGATTATCTAAATTTGACTTTATTAATAAGGTGAAAATTCAAACTAATGTTTTAGACATAAATCTTAACAGCTAATTTATTAAACTATATCCCTGATCTTCTTGCCAAAACAATGTCACCTACTTCGATCATCGTCGTAGATTATTTTATAAGCAACAAATGCTTTATTCTATAATAATGTATTCCCATTAAATTCTTAGACATTTCTCAAACATTATATAAGGCTTTAATTCCTGCAATATCATCTGCATGCAAGCCTTTAGTCACTCCTGGAGAGATTCTGGGTTCCATGATTGCTCCTTGAACTGAGCTATGCCCGAGTCCAAGAAGGTGCCCAATTTCATGCAAAGCAACTGTCTCCAAGTCATATGCACCCGGGGTAGCACCCACACTCCAGGGCTCATCTGCATCATAATGGAATCTTCCATCTGTTGGAGCAAATGCATGAGCAAGGGTTCCACCAGTTCCATCAAAAGCATTTTCTTTCCCGTCTCCATGATCCCTACTACCAAAACCAATAGTAATATCTGCGTTTGACAAGGCTTGAGCCTGAGAGAACGTGAAGTGGGTGTTTCCTGCCCACGTTCGAAAAGCTTGTGCAACAGGACTCATGGCTTGAGTTGGGGTTCCTGGGAGAAACCCGTAGGTGAGATGATACTTTGAGGTTGGCCACTTTGGGGCGCTTGGGGACATAAAACTATAATGAGAGACAGTATGAAATGAGCCCTTGCGGTGGTGATGCTTTTTCTTGCCCGATTGCATCGAGTTTGTACCATTGATGATATCTGCTACGCCACAACGAGGCAGCATCATCTTTGATACTGTTTTAGCATCCAAAGTTCCAGTGGCCTTTAGATGATAATTTTGCTGGTATGTTTTGACGGCAGATTCTAGGAGTTCATCAAAATCATCATCATTGGCATGGGTGTTGTTTTTGGTTTTGTGATAATAACCAAAGTTTTCAAGATACATTTTGAGGTCATGGATACCATCTAGCTTCTCACCCTTGTGGCATCCCTGAAGATGCTTGAGAAATCCAAAGGGTGATGTTTTTTGGTCAGAAGAGTGAGGTGGAGTTGTTGCATGAGAAAGGAAAGGAATGAGGGCAAGGAGGAGGCCTAGAGTGATCAAGGAGAAGAGGGGAGATCTTTTAGCAGCCATGAGTACTACTAAATGGTGAAATCAAGCAATTAAGGTGTAGGGATGGATGTTGCAGAAGGCTCATGGATTGGATGCTATTTATAGACTGTTAATAACCGTGTCTAGTATGTTATATGTGGCGGGATCATGCATGTGATCTGAATTAATGTGAAAGCAGACCCATTTTTCTTGGGCATATTAGTCAATTTAACATGAAGTATACGTTAATAATTTGGACCAAGTAAAATATTCCATTCACTTAATTTGGACCAAATAATGGAATATATATATATAGGACGCCCAAGGTTTATGAATGAGGAATTGAGGTAAGACCCAAGTCATGCAGTTGGGCAGCCATATATACTCTTCCCATTGCCTTTCCTGGCCTTTTCATACGCGACAAAACATTTCCTTTGGGATGGAAAACTGGAGGCGGCCACGTCGGAATTAATTATCAAATCAAGATTAATCAAATAACGACGTGTCACAAATGCATAATCGGCTTCTAAAATCATCTATTAACATGTTCATGCCTCAGTAAACAAATGTTGTTCATGCCTCAGTAAACAAATGTTTTTACAAACTAGAAAATAAATTAAGAATCAACTATTTTTTAAGAAAATATTGAAAATAATGTTACATTTGAAGAACTGAAAATAGAACAATAGAAAAATAAACTTAAAAAAAAGAATAAAATTAGAAAACAATACTTTAGATTAGAAAATATTATCCATAATTTGAAAAACTAAAATTAGAAAGCCACCATAGGCCTCCAATTTGGTAACTGACCTAATCTAGTTGACCACCAGCTTGTGGCCATCCCTTGGGTGAACATGCCTAGGCTACCCACAAGGTGCATGGTTGGGGGTGACCATGATGCATGGTTTCTTTAGGCAATCGAAGAAAGTACCAATGAAACACCCAAGATACGTCCAAAAACAATTCTATAACGTGTGTGTAAATATATATATATATATATATATATATATATATATCTTATATATAATAAGTGCCAATAAGCAGGCAGGTGTTCGTCCATCTCTTTTTTTCGATTTTATCCTCCATTTTCAATTCATTTTCCCACTCTGTCCCTCGTATATGTTAGTTGTTCGTTTTCTTGTCTTCTTGCCGAGAGCTTTTTCTTCTCTTCTTCTTGAGTCTTCGATCCTTCAGCTTTTCGAAATCTCCTTCTTTCCTTCTGAATCTCCTTCTTTCTTGTGATTCTTAATTTTTTTTTTGTTTTCCACCGTTTCACCACTCTTATCAAATTCTGAATTTTCTTTTTTGTTTTGTCCCACCGCCTTCACCGCTTGCCACTTGGTATTAGAGTGATTTTCATCTTCTTTGATCGCGGTCTATGTTTCTTGGTTCAGGGTGTCTCTTGTCTTCTTGTCGAGAGCTTTTTCTTGTTTTCTTGCTTTTGGTTTCATCTTTCTCCAATTCCTGTGATTCTGGTTTTTTTGCCCTTTTTGTTTTCCACCGCTTTCACCGTTCTTATCAGATTTTGAATTTTTTTCCCGACCACTTGCCGCTTGGTATAAGAGTGATAATTCCCTCGATTCGTCTCCTTTTTACTCTCAGTAGCTCACAGCGACGCCACTCGCTGCCACCATTCACAGCTATTTTGCCTGCAACACCGAAGTCCAGCTGTGTCCAAATCTATCTAGATCTACAACGAGAGCTACCAAGACACCCAAATCCGTCATGAGACCCACCACGCATGGAGGATATTCACCAACAAGAGCCCTCGTTCGCCTCAAACACGCCCTCACCATGGCTGATTCTTCCACCATCATCTGGCTTCAGAGCCATCAAATTTAATAGTGGAGGCTTCATCTCTCTCTCGCTCTCTCTCTCTCTCTCAAATTTACCAAGATATCATTATTGTTTTTCTCTTTATTTTGTTTCTTGTGCGAGCGATTGATTATTCAGTTTCACTCGATGTCGTTTTGTGGGTCAATGATCACATTTATGAAACTGTTATGACAAGAACTAGGTGGTGAGCCACCAAAGTCTTCCCTGGGCTCAAGCATTGACACATAGTATGGTTCTCTCGACGCATTGATTCAGAAAGTCAATGTAGAAGGTGCTCCTTTGCAAGGCTCTGTATAGGTTATAAGCGTTCAAAATTTTTTTTTAGCTATTCTCTGAGTTACATCAAATTTAGAATATATTGGATGGATCTCATAAATCAATTAATGGGGAACTATATAATTAATTGAATTCTGGACAGTGGCTTGCTCTGGCTAAAGAGCGGAAGCAGCTCTCAGTTGAAACCACTGCAGACCAGGTATGGTCATCAGAGCTATGCTGTTTAAGTCATTGTTTAAGGAATATAGATGCATGTTATGTGCCTGAGTAGTTTGGTGCTACTTGTAGTTGAGACTTAAAGCACATTTTTACTACTGTGTGCGCATTTATGTGAAAATGGTAATTCAATGGTGAATACTAAAATATTTTAGGTGGTAGAAAATCGAGATGAAAAAATGTGAAATATTTGTTAGTAAGCATAGTGTATTCTCAGCTTTTCAATGATTCCAAGATGCATTAGATATTCTATTTTTTGATCTTTAGATTTCATTAGTGATTGAAATTATGTTTGTTGACATAAATCTTTACAAGATCCACTTGTAACTAGAGGAGGTTGAGAAGTACCTTTCCGGGTTCACAAAAGTGGACGACAATCGGTACTCAATGAAAATCTTTTTTGAGATAAGGAAGCAAAAGCATCTTGAGGCATTGGATAAGTAAGCTTCCAAGTTTTAGGTTATTAATTATCTAAGTGTCGGTTTTATGAGAAGTGATTGTTTGTCTTTGGAGATTCTGTGGCATATAGCATGTGAATGAAACTGTTAAAATTTTGATAGGCATGATCGTTCCAAGGCTGTGGATATATTAGTAAAGGATTTGAAAGTTTTTGCCACATTTAATGAAGAACTTTTCAAGGAAATCACTCAGCTCTTGACATTGGAGAATTTTAGGTATGATGAGTTTGTGTTCAAGTCTTCCACCTTACATTTGAAATCAACTATAGAAAATGTTGTCAAAATGGGTTTGTTGTATCACAGAGAAAATGAGCAACTTTCCAAATATGGAGATACCAAATCTGCTAGAGCAATCATGTTGGTGGAGCTTAAAAAACTAATTGAAGCTCCTTTATTTCATGATAAATTGCAATTCCCAAACCTTAAAAATTCAAGGTTACAGACTCTCATCAACCAAAGGTAACTCATTTAAAGATGCTGGCAGGTTTGAGGGGTGAGATGAGAATTTTGTATTTTGTTTGGGAGTTTAAAATATTTTATTTTAATATTATTATTGTTTTGGGATTTGAAAAAGGTGAATTGAGATTTGAAAAAGTTGAATTGTTTATTATATTTTGTATGGAGATTTGAAAAATGTGTAATGATGAGATGAGATGAGATTGGAATTTTGTGTCTTGGTTGGCTCTCTTTTAAAGCCTCTTGATTTTATCTATCAATATTTAAGCTTGCTACCAAGTGTTGCAAATGTTATATTTCCTTCCTACAATGTTTGATGTTTTATGTCCATTGAATATCTTGCATGTTGTGCTTCAATTGGTACCAATGTTGGGGACAGTGGATTGTGGGAAGTTGGTTCTAGGGAGTGGTTAGTTTTGAGGAATTTCAAAGTTTGGGATCTCAGTGCATGTTCAATGCCTCTGCAGGTGTGTCCCTTTTCTTTTCTTTTCTTTTTTTTTCATTAATGATGCAAGTTAATGTTAGTGCTATATTCTTAATGCCTATAATAGTAGAGTAATTGGAACTTGTTTACCGATAAAAAAAATTGTAGAGTAATTGGAACTGATATTGATGAATTTTAGGCAGCTATTGTTAAAGATCCTGGTGTATCTTTTAACTGTGTGATTTGGAGCCTTGACGGTTCTTTGTCTGGTATGCTTAATATATTGGAGTTTTTCACTCCATGCACATAACCAATATATATCTTAAAGGCGAATTGGACAATTAGATGATGTCTTCTTTCTATTCCAATTACAGGAGTTGCATAGTCCAGGCACATCGTTGAAATATATTCTTATCATGGGAATGATAATATACAGCAGCACCTGGAGGTATATCTAATATGAATTTTTCTGTTTTATTCTTTCTGCACTTTAACTTATGTGGTATTTGAGATGCTATACCGAAAGTTGCTTTAAATTTGCTGATATAGATTGATGCTTATGTTGGCGGAGTAAATGACATCGCATTCTCTGACCCAAACAAACAACTTTGTGTGATAACTTGTGGTGACGATAAGACCATCAAGGTCAGTTGGTCTTGTTGCATGTTTGGTCATTTTGATGTTTTGAGTGGAGGTAAATTTGTCATTCCTTCCTAATCTTGTTTTGTAATTGTAGGTATGGGATGCCACTACTGGTGCAAAGTAGTATACGTTTGAAGGTCCTGAGGCTCCTGTTTATTATGTTTGTCCTCACTATAAGGAAAACATTCAGGTATAATTTTCATTAGTGACTTTTTTTTTTTTTGGTTCTGATTGTTTTAGTTGAATGCTTTGAGCTTATTGTGGTTATTGGTTTAGCCTTCCTTTCATGGATTCTTCCTTAAGTCCCAGTATTTTTGTTCCTAACATCCTTTTTGTGCCTTTATGCTTAGTTTATCTTTTCAACTGCACTAGATGGAAAGATAAAAGTATGGTTGTATGACAACTTGGGATCTCGAGTTGATTATGATGCTCCTGGTTGCTGGTGCACGACAATGGCTTACAGTGCCGATGGTACTAGGAAATAAAATGGACCTGTTGTGTTGGTGCTGCTTGTCCTTTGCTCTTTGGTGGGGGCATGGTCAACTAAATAGGGTTTTATTTTTTTAACCTTTATTTTTTTAAATAGGCAACTTCCAATGTGTACTTTTACATCTGTTTTTTCTATATTCTGAACTATCCGTTGTTTGGTTGGTTTGTTTATTTTTTTAGGAAATTTGGACTGTGATCCTATTTTTTGGGTTTCGTCTCTGAAAAGAAATAGATGACATTCAGTTTTTTTTTGCATGTTATGTTCTGGTCGTTTTTTTTCCTTTACTTAATTTGATTTGTTGGTTTGTTTCTTGCAAGGAATTTGGACTTTTTGGTTTGAGGTTTATGCTGCATTGAGGTTTATTCATAGTTCATAATTCAGGGTTTTATTTACTTTTTTAGCTTTCTACTTTGTTTGCTCCAATGTTTGGTCGCTGAGAAAAATAGAAGGAAATGGAAAAAAGGTAATATCAGTAATGAAAGTGTGGTGTGTCTTTGTGTTTTGAACTTAAGTGCCTGTGAGGTATTTGACTGCTGCGTTCCATCCTACTAACTGAATACCTAACAATATGCAATTTACATACATATGTGCATGTTCACATCTTATAAAACACATCATGATATACTCAGTTAATTCTTTCATGTAGAGATGGGGAATGAGTACATATCAAATGGTTCATCAGATTCAAGTATCATGATATCCTACCAAATGGATGTGTTTGGCCTGGAGGAGCACTATAATTTTGTGATCCCAATTTGATCAAATAGATATGTTTTGAATTATGAGTATAAAATTAGTTGAAGAGGTACTGCATGTGTTGCTGGATCATAATGACGTTCCTGTCATAAGATGATTGTTTTAATTTGAAGTACATAGTTTTTTTATTGAACTTAAATTGCTGGTTGGACTTTCTTATTGGTTACTCTTTGAGATTGATTTTTCCTCCTCGAATGGAATTATGTATCACACGTAGAGAATGATGATGTGTTTACTATATGGTGAACACAAGTATTTCGTATTGGGTGTATATTGATAAACTTGAAATAATTAAGCGCAAAATCATTCAGATTCCAGATGGAATGACTAGAGAGATTCACTAACCAATCATTGTCTAAAGATATTTGCTAAAATTTGCTTTATTTTGTAAACTTGTATCAAACTTTTTTTGGATGTATATATATATATATATATATATTACTATGGTTGATGCATATATTACTTTATTTTGAGATGTACGGTTAAGATATATGATTAGCTAATTTTATTTTGGCATGTATATTACTATGATTGATGTGTATGTTACTTTATTTTGGCATGTATATTATTTTATTATTAGGTTATTTTCTCTCAATTTCTTATTACATGTATTTAGAAGAAATTTCTATTTTTAAGAATATTTTTTATGTTTTTGCAACTAGTCACACGTGCACGTGGCCTTACTAGAGTGTGTGTGTGTGTATATATATATATATATACAAACTACAACATATATGGGCTTTAGCGACCAAACATTTTACGGCGAGACAAAGTTTGTTGCAAAAAGGTACCTTTTTCTACGAGATTCAAGTTGCAGGATAGAAAATTACATTTACTGAGGTTAGTTTATAAAGCAGTTTTGTATTATAAAGTAAATTTCACGCATCCTATTAAAATACGTCAGATTATAAACTCAATTTTATAAAACCTCTTTATACTTTGTAAACCTAAGACTTCTCTTTTGCTTCTGCGTGCATGGATACTAATTTTCTGGGTGATCGATAAAGTGTGCGGTGTGTGTTAACATAAGTAATATGTACTTTTTGCACGTGATTATATAAAAAAATAATCATACGTCATAAAATTATACAATTGTTCTTGGCTTACTCATATTTTTTTAAGTTTTAAAAAAATTTATAGATCAAGAATAAACCTAAAAAAGTATCTAATAATATAAAAGTCGTTATATTTTTATTGTATAATTGTATTACTATTAATAAGTGAAAAAAAAGCATGTGAATAACTAATAAATTCTTCACAAAAGAAAATAAATTTTTCACATACTCTCTCTATCTCTCTAGAAACGTCTCATCAATCATCTAACTAGATAAATATGCTACTTCCCATATGCAAGAATCTTCCAGATTTGTTTTAACTATTAGATAAACTCTTTTGAAACTTCTACCTAATTAACTGATTAATATGGTTAAAAAGATCTCAAAGGTTGTAAAAGAGGATTATGTACAGGTGATAGGCAAAAACTCAATGAAGTCGAGAATGACCCAGATGAGAAATAAAAAATAAAAAAATCATGTAATTATGTAAGTTCAGAAAGACAAGAAAAACTTACATGATATCATTGATATGAAACTAAACAAATTGCACAATGCACACCAAAGGCAAATAAAGAGAGATAGAGATGTCAAATCAAGGCTATTATGTTAATGGACTTAAGAATATTTGAGTGATATACTGTGTGTGTGTGAGTGTTGGGGGGCAATCTTAAATATTTTAAGAATATTTATGCTTAAAATTATAATTGTACAATAATTACCACCCCCCAATCTCCAACATAGTTCCACCCCTAACTCGAAGTGATAAAATATAACAAGCCCGTGGTGTTTTATAGGCCCAGCCTAAGGAAGAGATTCATAAGAAGGGAAGAATAAGAAGAGAGAGGGAATAAACAAAAGGCTGAGAAGGGTGTCAAGAGGAAAAGAAAGGAGTGTACATAAAGGAGAGGTAATGTGACATAAAGGAGAGGTGAAGGGACGTAGAGCAGGGGGTAGAAGATAAAAGAGAAGGAACCAGGCTTCTTTGGAACTTCTTCAGCAGCTTCTTCAACCTTGCGACCGGGGCTCCAGAGAAAAGCCTTCCTCCAACAAATAGATTCCAGATCTCCATTGTACAGTGGGGATGAAAGACTACGAGAGATTATAAAACAAGCACATTATAGTAGATTTTTCCTCCCCAAATGCCCCATGGACGTAGGCAATATGTCAAATCATGTAAATCTATGTGTCTATCTCTCTTTACTTTCTCTATACTTATTTTCCTTTTATCGCCATGAATGTACACACCGATACCGTACAACAACACCAGATCACTACCAGGGGCCCGATCGAGGCCCAAACAACCTCAGCGGCCTAAGAATGGATCTTTCTCCCATTCCAGCATGTTGTGCCATTTTTAGTCATTAACAAATGACGCTGTTTGTGGGATCAAGCTACTTTTTACACTGAAAGTTGGAGAAAGACGATTTTTCAGTGCACTAAATCAGCTTTGAATGAGTAGATAAGAGTTTTCTATATAAGTATTCTCAGTCCTCCAACTTTTATTTTTATGAGCATTTTGCAAAAAATGGAGAGCGAGTCTTTTCTTGCCCAAGCAAAAAGTCAAGTTCATTGCCAATTAAACTGCAAATGCTCAGTGCATTGTGCAAAAAGAGATTGGGTGGGGTACACTATGAATGCGCACGTGGGTGCAGACCAAGTGTGCACTGGTATAACGTGGTGGCCTTGCATGGCATGAATAGTTCCATGCACGTACCACCTTGGGTAACCTGCACCGAGAGGCTCACGGCGGGCCCCTGTCCACGGGGGTTGTGCTTGTGTGCATCCCATCGTGCACACTGGAAGGCCACTCTTACCGGTTGTGGTGTAACCGGCGGTGGCCCAGATGCGGTGGCCATCTGAGCCACCGGCATCGTCTATCTCCGCCAGTGTAGTCCTTGGCCACCCCCAGCTAGCAAGCAACGGCCTCGCTACAGGCAACGCTCACACGACCATAGCGACAGGCATTCCTTAGCGCAGCCCGATTATGGCATGACAGGGGCGCCAGTGGCCACATTGTGGAATGCCCCGTGCGCACCATCTTGCATGGCAGGCAGCTGGTGTGCGCAACACGCACCCAGCAGGGCGTCCTCCCCACGACCATCATGAGCTGGCGAGGTCACAGCGAGATATGGCCAAGTCCGCCGGTGATTTTTGTCGCCGGCGAGGTGCTCCACGACCTGAGAAGTTACACGCCACAAAGAAGTTGCTCCACTAAGTGGTGGGCAACCACTGCCTCCATAGCCCGAGATCTTGCTTGGCCACTCACTGGAGGGCAATCACTTCCTCGCCCAAGCTCCTCGGCCTCCTTTACCTGCTCGCCTGAGCTACACATTCCTCAGCCTTGCACGTGCTCGCTAGATCTCCTCTCCCACTAGCACCTTGGCCATGCACGTCAGTGGTGCATATGCTTCCCTCGACCATAGACAGTATAGACATAAATGTCTTGGCTAGCCCAACATAGACTCCACTGCTCAGCCACATGCATGGTGGGCATGTTGCCTCGCACCTCACTCAGTGGGCAACATCTCGATGAATTAACAACCGGTGTTTATGTGTGTGTTGCGCATGTGTAACGTGTACCATGCATAAGCCAAGCACGGTACATGTGATGGAGAACAAGAAACCACCAGTGTTTCACTCGCCCATAGCACACGACTTGAGACGAAGATGAACAAGATGAACGTAAGTTTTGAAGCGCAAGAAATTGAAGGAACAACAACCAGCTACGGGCAATTTCAATAAAGCAAAAATTGCCTATTGCGACTAAAGCGCCTTGGTATGTCTCCCTCAAAAATTATGTGCATTTTATTTTTACTAACATGATTGACTCCTACAGCTCGAAGCGCTGTCTACACAACAACGCTCGGACACCATTCGGACGTCTCAATATGTCTTTATTGGAATAAGCTGCTTGGTATTCAAATGCACACAGACAAGTGCCTCTCATACTTACCCTCCCTGTGAGGGTCAACAGGCGGGTCTACCCCCCCAGCGGCCTGACCTCCCTCTCAACGAGGTGTGGGTCCAGCTCTAGCCTGACCTGATACTTACATTCCCTGTGATATCAATGGGTGGAAGCGGGTCTAGTTCCAAACTGCATGACAACTTACCTCCCCGTAAGGGTCAATAGGTGGGTCTAGCCTCCATGGCGGCCCGACCTCAGTTAAGGAGGAGAGCAAGTCTAGCCTCTCGGCTACCCGAGAACTTACTCTGACCCTATCACGATAGAGAGCAGACCCAAGTCCTTAGCTGTCCAACAACTTACCTTCCTGCGGGATCCAAAGGAGTTGGTGGGTTACGCCTTAAGATTGCTTTATCTTTCCCGCGGTGGAGAGCGGATCCAACCTTTGGCTACCCGAGACTTACCTTCCCTGTAGGCGTCAATGGGCGTGAGCGGATTCAGTCCCAAACTGCCTAACACTTAGCTCCCTGTGATGAACAAAAGGGTGAGTCTAGCCTCAGGCAGCTCGACCCCTCTCATAGAGGAGAGCGGGTCCAGCCTTTGGCTACCCAACACTTACTTTTCTTGTAGGCGTCAACGGGCGGGAGCGGGTTCAGTCCCAAACTGCCCGATACTTACCTCCCTATGAGGAACAAAGGGGCAAGTCTAGCTTCAGGCAGCTCAACCCCTCTCACAGAGGAGAGCAGGTCCAGTCTTTCGATTGCCTGACGACTTACCTTGACCCCTGTCACGGCGAAGAGTTGGATTAGCTCCAGCTTGCCTGACATTTACCTTCCCAGTGGCGTTAACAAGCGGGTGTGGGTCCAATCCCAAACTACCTAACACTTACCTTCCCGTGAGAAACAAAAGGGCGAGTCTAGCCTTAGGCCCTCTCATAGAGGAGAGTGGGTCCAGCCTCCGGCTGCTCGACGACTTACCCGCTCATAAGGTTTCCTTGTAGAATAACTTTTTATTTTTGTCTATTTTAAATAGAAAGGGACTATGCAAATCTGATGGTTTCTTTCTCATTTGAACATAATTAGTAAAGAAATTCTCACCCTTGTCTAACTATCTGCTGGATACAACAGGTGTTAAAAATTTAAAATACCAGCAACATTGGTGTCCGTTTCTTTTCTCCATCCTTTTGAGCTCTATAGTGTGAGTTTGATTTTTCAGTCAGGGCATGATCCCATACCATATACAGGTTTTTTGGGTTATAAAATACTTGCACAAAAAGATTATGATAATAATAATGATAATAACTACTGGCCAATATTGCATCTGCATCTGCATATACAAATTTCTTTAGCTTTTAAAGTCTGGCCGAGATGCATTTTCTAGATTACTGATATCTAAAATATATAATAGAATTACTATAGATATAAATAGGTTATATAAAAGTAAATTTATAAATTAATATTGTTTTATGTAATCCATTAAATTTACTTTATAATAAAAATAATTTTACAATCTGACGTACTGTGTCAAATTACGTTAATTTGTAAATTTACTTTTATGTAATCTTTTGTAGCTAAAGTATTTATCAATTAAACTCACATGTGATCTTGTGAAAGCATATTTATTTTTCTTAATTATGGCGAAATAGTCAGTCCTTTCAACCTTTCTTCTAGGCGTGGTAGTCATTAGACTGGCATTAAACATGAAAAACACGTCAATTTAAGCAACCCAGGACCAATGGGGTTGTTCTTCAGTCTTTCTAGTTCTAGATAATATAAATAAATTGACCTTAATATATTCCACACTTAAAACAAGCAAGAGATTTTTTCTTTAAAAGTAGTTGGCGACTGGCACTACAACAGAATGTGTCTTTTGTGACAGAGAAAACTGTCACAAAAAAATGAGAAACCGTCACTAAAGATATTTGGTGACGGTTGGTAATTGTCACCACGACCGTCACCTAAAGTGCGTCACAGAAAAAAATTACTGACAGTTTACTGTTCAATCGTCACAAAAAAATTTTTAGTGACGGTTGGAGGTGTTCCGTTTGGTAGAACATTCGAACGTTACATTTTTTGTGACTGTTGAAAACTGTCACAAAAGTCACGTTTGAACGTCAAATTAAACGTTCGAATGGTAACCCGACCGATTGGCGTTCGAATGAGAGAAGTTGACGTTCGTTGAATATAGTTCGAACGTATCATATTTACGTTCGAACATTTATGCGCCCGAACGTTAATTAGAATAAAGGTTCAAAATTCTGTTCGGACGTAAACGGACTAATGTTCAAACGTAAGCGTTAACGTTCGGACGTTACTTCGAATGTAAACGAAGGAGCGTTCGAATGCAAGTGGTAAGTTTGGAGGTTTGTTGGAACGTTAATCGTTGACTCATTCAAACATTTTGTTCGTTTGAGGGTCAGAACGTTCGAACGTAAAGGCCTAAGTTCAAATGTTATGATACACAATATGTATTCATGTTCGAACGTTGGTTCGAAGGTGAACAAACGTTCGAACATTTTTACTTTACATTCGAACGTACAGATTAGATATACTAATTTCATAAAATTTAAAAACATATTACTTGTTTCATCATATTACATACCATCAATTAAAAACTAACAATGTCTTATAAAATTTTAAAATTAGATATTAAAACTAGCCACCACTACAAAAGACAAATTTATTTCTTCTTTTTTCCTCGCCCACCGCGATTTTGTTGCAATGACATAACATGCTCCATTTGCACCATCATCTCTCGTTGCACTTGCTCTTGTACTTCACTGAGTATTCTTTCCTCCTAGTCTTTCTGTTGGTCCTGCAAATGCGTCTCTAAATGAAACTGTCGTTCTAAGAGAGACTCTAACTCTTGCTATCTCGATCTCAAATACTCATTCTCACGCCGTGTAGCTTCTAAATCTGCCGTAAGATTATTAATTTGTGAAGTCGATGAGGTTGAGGAGGATGAACATCTATGCTTGATAGATCGTCCCAACCCTCTTGCCATACTAGACTGCGGCCCGAGCACTTGCTTGAATATGTCTATGTCACTAGGAGAGGATTCCCCAGAAGTCGACTGCATTTCCATCATTTTTTCCTGTAATTTGAAAGGTAATGATCGTAAATAATTAGTAACGTATTAAAAAATAGAAATAAAAACTAAATTATTCAAATGTTACATAAATAATTTATTTAACAAAATTAACACTGCTTACATAATTATCTGCAACGACAGGATCCATCCACTCACTATGCTCATTAGTGTGAGCAGCAGCATAGACATAAATGAGGGAAAAGTTTTCAGGATCATCACGTTTCTAACAAAGCGACATTAGCAATTTTCAAAATATAATGTTAATACTTAAAATAAAAGAATATCAGGAAAATAAATGAAATCTAAAATTTTTTAATTACTATTTTTTTTAGCAAGACGGTGGAATGACCTTGAACCGGCATGATGGTGGACAGTCAGAGCGGATCTATTCTGTGCATTTGTAGAACTCAAGTGCTACAAAATATATTAAGAATGTTAATTGTAATATGTATACATATAATATATAGAACGAATATGAATGTAAATAATTAAAAGATATAAATGTAAAATACCTGATAATCTGCAGATGCGAAAAGATCACAACACTTTCTCCAATCATCTAACTTCATCTGCTGAAAAGGAGACTGCACAGCCTCTTCCAACATCTCAAACTTCTTGAAGTGGTCATGACATCGTCCTTTGTGACGTCAGAATGGTGTAGCCATCAACTCATTTACGGTTCTCAATTCCTCGCTACGGCCAAAGTCAAGGTCGAATTCATCCTAACAAGGGAATCAGGTCAAAAATATGACATACTAATCTAGGTAAAAAAATGTACTCTTAAAGTAAACTCACCAGCACACGACTTCGAATGTGCTCCTTAATCTCATTCGAAACATCTCGTCATGAGCGTACATAAAATGGAGCATAAGCTCAAACTACTGTGCCAATATAGGAGGAAAGCGCTGCTGCACTATCATCCACTCCTCCAGTGGAATTATCAGGAATTGTGATCTTCAGTTTTCTGTGCCTTCTATTTTTTTCAAGAGAGATGCCACGTGTATAGCCACGACTGCGACGTGCAGATGCGTCAACTACATGATAATAGATAGTATAATTATAAATTATATAGTTATTGAGACAAAAGTATTAACTATATGATTAATTATCAACGACAATATTTCCTTACTGGTAGGTGTCGACTGGCTGTTGTTCTCTTCTGTGTTAACTTGATCTTCAGGAACGGATTCCTCGAGTGGGAAGTCCTCAATGGGTTCAGGATTTGGATTTGGTGGAGGCACATTTCTTCGTTGTCGTTTTGGCAGCATTCTTGAAAATAATTAATTATATCAAAGGAAATTAATTAGAAAAAATTATAAAAAATCAAGATATTTTATAGTCACCTATATGAATTAAATATTTAGTACTTTTATTCTTCATCTTCGGATGAATTTTCCATGCTTGTTTCAGAATCTCCATCAATAACATCTTCATCATCATCATGCACCTCTTCTTCATTGTCCTTATCCACCTCCTGTCTGGATTCTGATTTGTCTTCATATTCTGACTCTTCCTCTTCTTTTTCCTCCTCACTTATTTGAATTGAATGATCATTTAATATAGACGGGTCGAGATGGACGAGTGGGATATCATCTCTATACAAGGGGAGCAACTCGAGTGCACCGAGGTCAACAAACAAGTTAATACCCTCTCCATCTTCCTGGTATGCCTCTACAATCGGAGTGTCATGATCTTCATCTCCACTATTCTCGTAATCTGCACTCGTTCCTAGTTCATATATATTTCGAGGGACAAATTTTTGTACGACTCGCCAAGTTATCTCTCCACTATCTTCATCAGTACTTTTCATTGGATCAATCAAGTAATAGACTTGGGTAGCTTGACAAGCCAATACAAATGGATCATCTTCGTACCATTTAGATGCAGTACTGACACTCGTAAAGTGATTATCCCTATGTATTGAAACCCGACCACCGCCTAGATCCCACCAATTACATTTAAAGACATATGTTACAGACCCACCCAGATATTTCAATCCGATAATATCACGTATGACACCATAATAGTCAATATCATCTGTTCCATGACTCCTCTCGACCAACACACCATAGTTTTGAGTCTTTCTATTACGTTCACGGTCCAGAATATGGAATCTGTAACCTCGAACTGTGCATGCAGTGTATCGAAATGCTCTATTTGAGGGACCACGGGCCAATGCATACAATTCAGAAGAAATTGATCTGGGATCACGAGCACGTTGTTCCAAATCTAAAAATTGAAATAGTATATATTTATTATTTCATTATCCAGAGTTAAAAATTTCAAAATATAACATATATTTAATTTTAGTTCATACACGTTCTTCAAACCATCCGGAAAATTCTTCCTCGTGTCTTGCCTCTATATTTTCTACGCCTTCCGTCCTAAGTTTGTCTATGTGCTTACTGTTATAACATGTTGCAAAAGAAGTATATTTTGAGCACAACAATTATAGTTAATTTTAAGAAAACTATAATTATTCGAAGCATGGAATGACGTACCTGAGATAATCATCAATCTCCCGACAATTATTTAGCACATACCACCGAATTTTACCAAACTCTCTGTCAATTAAATCGTAACCTGTTTGTGCACCCAAGGGTCGTACATTCTGGGAAAACACTGATAGCTCACGAGGAGGCGGAGCAGCAAGATCAGCATTTCGCTCTTGACGATTAAATCTTGTCTCAACACCACGAAGATATAGAGAGCAAAATGTTAACCATTCATCGTGTATATAGGCCTCTGCTATTGAACCCTCAGCTCTGGCTTTATTCCCAACAGTGCGCTTTAGTTGACCCAAATATCTTTCAACTGGATACATCCAACGGAACTGCACTGGTCCACCCAAAAGTACATCTCGCGGTAAATGTATTGCTAAATGGACCATGACATCAAAAAATGATGGTAGAAATATCTGCTTGAATTTACATAGTATAGTAGCAATGTCTTCTTCCAATTTTGACAACACATCTCGATTTACTACCCGAGCGCACAAATCCTTAAAAAACATACAGAGTTCAGATATGACGACACGTACATTAGATGTCATCTTTCCATGAATTCTCACAGGTAATAACTTCTGCAAAATACGTGACAGTCATGACTTTTCAATCTACTGATTTTCCAATCATCAGGACGCACGCATCTACCAATATTTGAAGCATAACCATCTGGCAACTTCACACCTTGCAACCATTTGCAGAAATCCGCATGTGGCATGACCACCCTATTGCCTTCCACCCGCAAATGTAGATTATGTTTAATTTCCATTCTCTCAAGATCTTTTCTCGTCTTGATCGTGTCTTTCATCTTTTTGTTAATACTCATCAATGTATCCAGTATATTATCACAAATATTCTTCTCTATGTGCATTACATCCAAACTATGTCGCAACATACAGGACGACCAATACGGCAAGTAAAAAAAAAATACTACGCTTTGTCCAATTTAATTCTGATGCGCCTCGTTTTCTCTTGTTCTTTCCCCGACCTTTGCCAAAATTGTTCACTTTAACATGTTGCAGTTGTTCCGCTATCTCTTCCCCAGACAACTCTTTTGGTGCAATTCTATCCTCTACTCTCCCATCAAACTTAGCACATTCTCTTCTCCATGCATGATTTGCTGGTAGATAACGTCGATGACCCATGAAACACAACTTCTGAGAATATTTTAGCCACTCACTAGCAGTTTCTTTATTACACGTTGGACACGCTAACTTCCCTTTCGTACTCCAGCCGGAAAGATTCCCATATGCCGGAAAATCATTTATGGTCCACATTACCGCAGTATGCATCTGAAAAGATGTCGACATGGATGCATCATAAGTTCTAACACCTGTTTCCCATAACTCTTTCAGCTTTTCAATCAACGGCTGCATGAATACGTCAATTTCATTTCCAGGTGATCTCGGGCCAGGGATGAGTAAAGTTAACAAAAAGTTTGGGGCCTTCATGCACCTCCATGGTGGAAGATTGTACGGAATCAATACTACCGGCCAAGTGCTATAACTTGTACTCATATTCCCAAAAGGGTTGAATCCATCTGTTGTGAGTCCTAGGCGCATGTTTCGAGCTTCTATTCCAAACTCTGGATATTGATTATCGAAAGACTGCCATGCAAGTGAATCAGCTGGGTGCCTCATATATGCGTCATTCTTAACTCCTTTTTCCTCGTGCCACCTCATATCATGAGCTGTTTTCTTACACATATATAGTCTTTGCAACCTAGGTTTCAAGGGAAAATACCGCAACACCTTAACCGGCACATTTTTCTTACCCTTCCACCTTAACTCTCCTCATACAGGACATGCTTGTTTCTCCTCGTTCTCCTTCCAGAACAAAACACAATCATTCTTGCATGCATGTATGAACTTGTACTCAAATCCTAATCCCTTTCTCAACTGTTTCGCTTCATAAAAGTTCTTGGGCAATGCAGACCCTTCGGGAAGCACCTCGTTAAATAAGTCCAATACCATGTTTATTGCTTTCGTCGACATCCTGCACAATGACTTAATGTGAAGCAACCGAACAATAAACGATATTTTGGAATGTTTTGTACAGCCTGGATAAAGCTTGCGCTTTGCATCTTCCCACATTGAAGCGAAATTATCACAATCAGTCCCTCTGCCACTTGAGGCATTGTCGTCAACCTCATCCATAAACATCCCCGCTCCAATGTCACTCAACATCTCCTCCATCTCATCCTGCTCATAATCATCATCCATGTGCCGTAAATAATTGTGATGATCGACCAATACATCTGCTGACTGTTCATACGGCTCACCATGCAATACCTATCAGGTATAACCCATATCCATATCATCCACAAATATATGACTTTCTACTTCATCCAACCCTATTGCACACAAATTTTTACACCCTCGACATGGACACTTAATGTAACCACGACTATCAGCAAAGGCCCGTGCAAAATCAATAAAGGTTCTTACTCCACGCGCATAGGGTATGTAATCCTTTCCAATTCTATTGCCCAGACGCATCCAAGTAAAAGCATCTATCTATTAATAATACGTACATAGAAAATTCACATGCATGTCATGCTCCAATACGAAGTTTCTTTTTTGATAATCTTAATTGTTATACTTAATTGAGTGAGTTATTTATTTATATAGATAATAAGTATATAATATTTATATAAGCATTTATTTGATCCTTATTTACTTACTCTTTAGTTTATAATAAATAAGTATATTTATTCCAACTCTACTTATTTGGTAGGTACAAGACTTTTTTATTGAAGAGTATTTTAAAGGTTATAATATAATTTTAATTATTATCATTCCTAAAGTATAATTTTAATTGTTAGTTACAATATAATTTTAATTATTATCATTCTTAAATATCATTTTAATTGTTATATTTAATTTCAAATGTTATTATATAATTTTAATTGAGTGAGTTATTTATATTTAATAAGTAATTATTAATTGTAGTTATTGTATGTATATATATATTTTATATATAATTAAGTTATATACTTTTTTTTTCCTTTTTTTTTTAAAAGCAAGTTTTATACTATAGTTATAATTAGAATAATAATCATATTCTAACTAAATTAGTATGAATATATTATATATACTTATTACATGTTAGATATTAAATCTCATATTAAATGTATATTAAATGTTTTTAATCTTTACTTAAATTAAAATCCTAAATTTATAATTTTCTTGTCAAAGAACAAATTTAAAAACACAAAAAAATTATTATATAAAAAATTCACATAAATACGAAAAACTAAACACAATATATTTCTAACCATATAAACATATATTCACACAAAATTCATAAATAATAATCATAATTATTTCAAGAGTAAGCATAAAATGGTAACAATATGTATAAACATATTTCTAAACTTGAGTAAGCAATAACCATGTATTAACAAAATCAAAAGACAACATATTTCTAAACATGTTAACATATTCAAACAAAATTCACAAATAATAATCACAATATTTCAAATCCATATCATAACATATTCATAATAACTCACAAACTATTCACAAACTATACAAACAATAATCACAATATTTCAAATCCATATCACAACATATTCACAATAACTCACAAACTATTCAAAAACTATACAAACAATAATCACAATATTTCAAATCCATATCACAACATATTCACAATAACTCACAAACTATTCACAAACTATATAAACAATAATCACAATATTTCAGGAGTAATCATAAAATGTATAAACATATTGCTAAAGTTTAGAAATATACCTAGCATTCACAATATCCTCTTACAAATCCAAAGCTTCCAACTTGCCAAAACAACCAATCCTTCAAAAAAATACAACACTAATTTATTATTTTGTATTATATAACAAAAACACAATACAAATATCATAAAATTAAAAAAAAAAAGAGAAAAACTCAATATTTTTTTCTTACCAAAACTCAACGGGACTCTCACTCTAACTCTTGCTCTCCCTAACTCACGTCCCTCTCTCTCTCAACCCCCTCTCTCTCTCCTGCAGAAGACTCTCTCTCTGTGTCGCGCATGGGAGAAGCAGAAATGAGCCGTTTCCTCCCGTGCGTGAATTCATTAAGTCTAAAATTATTAGACCAGACGTTCGAACGTTTAAGTTGTACGTTTGAACGTTATATTATCCCGCCCAATTTTAATATGACGTTCGAACGTAAGAAAATAGGATAATTTTTCTGCGATTAACATTCGGACGTTTATATTAAACGTCTGAACGTACCCTTCATATGATAGGGCATGAAATCTAGTGCAAAATTTCCCGCACTTTTATTTTTATGTTCGAACATTCATAGATTTTCACCAACTAATGTTTGAACGTACAACTTACACGCCGAACGTTCATATCATCAAAGAGTTACCATAATCGAGTGGAAAATTTCCTGCACTAATTTTCTAACGTTTGGACGTTCAGAAATTTGCGTTCGAACGTTATAATTTTCTAGTAATTTTCAGTCACTAAAATTCGAACGTACAGTATAAACGTTCGAACATTTAGATCATCACCTTAATCGAGCGGGAAATTTCCCGCACTTTTACTTTAATGTTCGAACGTTATAATTGAAACGTTCGAACGTACCCTTCCTAACAGATATAAAAAATACAGCAGGAAAACATTATTAAAGTTCGAACATTAAAAAATCATGGTTGGACGTAAATTTTTATTCAATAGTTAGTATTCCTTAATATAATAGTTATATATACCTATTATTTTATAGATACTCACAATATTTCTCTTCATTATAATTTTTTTGTTTTTAAAAGTTGGAAAAAATACCAACTTCTTCTCACTATTTTCTTATTTTATACAACCTGGTTGTTCGAGATATTCTTTGTTACTCCATAAATTCTGCATTATATATTATATTATAGTGTAGTATATATACTATAGTATATATATATATATATAGTATGATAGCATAATACTTTAGATGAAAACATAATAATATAGTATATATACTATACCATATATATAAATCAATAATATATAATTTTTATTAAATTCTGCATTATATACTATATTATAGTATATAGTATATTCCCGACTTAATGGACACCGTTAAGACAACATACCATTCATAAATATTCTCATTCTATAATAGTATATTATAGACAACATACCGTTCATAAATATTCCCGACTTTCAACGACTATCAGTTGTTGCAGTACGGCTGGGGCTACTACTTAATGGACACCTGTCTCGATGTCTGAAGATATGTACGACCCATTTCATAGCCACAAACGCAACAAATGAAGGTACGCAACTACAACATGATCACCAAGCTAGCTAGCTAGTCGGTCCTCTATATATTTATTACTTGTAACATGCACAATCATGAAGGATGTTTGAACGTTACTTTGAAAACAAAATGGATCGATCCTCCCCAAAAAAATGCACCTTGCTATTTACTGATCCAATGGCCCGCCCCGCCTTTGATCTCCTTCTATATGAAAAAAAGTATTATACTTTATATATAGTTAAGTTATATATATATATATATATATATATATTTTTTTTTTAAGACATAATTTACACTATACTTATAATTTGAATAATAATCATATTCTAACTAAATTAGTATGGATATATTATATATACTTACTCCATGTTAAATATTAAACTTCATATTATCTGTATATTAAATGTTTTTAATCTTTACTTAAATTAAGATCATAAACTTATAATTTTCTTGTTAAACATATTCAATAAAAATTCAAAAACAATAATCACAATATTTTAAATTCATATCACAACATATTCACAATATTCTCACAATAATATTTATACACGTATTAATTCATCAATGAACACCATAAACTCACAAACTATTCACAAAATTCACAAACAATAATCACAATTATTTCAAGAGTAAGAATGAAATCACAATAACATATATAAACATATTGCTAAACTTTAGAAATATAACTAGCACTCACAAATTCAAAAAAACCAATTAATCTAATTGTCATTCATTAGGGAGAGTAATTTGATTCCAATCAAATTATTTAGGAAATTCTACACTATAATTTTGGGTACTAGATTGTAATAATAAAATATTATTGTTTTAGACAAGTAATAAAAGCATGTGGTTCTAATGTTGATTTCATTAGTTTATAATAGATCATATATATAATATATAATATATTATATAATATTAGATATATACTATATAATACATTATATATATAATACACAGTATATATATACTATAATATACTATATATATTATAGTATAATATTATATATTATAATGCTATACATAACATTAGAATATATAACATATATTAATAATATAATATATTATAGTTAATATTTTGAAAAATAAATCGAAAAACGTTCGAACGTATCAGGAATTACGTTCGAACGTTTTGTGTATATAAGGTGGAAACAGAACAGCATCCACGTCATTTTCACCGTTATCATCGTCATTCTGTTGTACGCCGCTTCTCCTCCGTCGCCGCCGCCGTCAAACTCCGCCACAACTGTCACTAAAAGGTAGGCATTCATCTTTTAATCAAATAAGATGTATTTTATTTGAAATTTGGATTGAGTTTTGTTTAAAAATGGATAAGTGGTGTTCGGATTTTCAACTCCATTTTTCGGCCACCACGGCTTGCCATTGGCCAAATAGTCACTGTAGAAATATTTCTTAAAGTCTATACTTTATTTCTAAGGTGACATTTCGACATTTAGAACGTTGTAGATTAATTTTCGAGATTTCAATAATGGCTGAGTTGACTCAGACATTCTGTCTCGTAACGTTCGAACATTTCACCAAGACGTTCGAACATATGACGTTTCAATTACATAGCCGTTAAGGCTTATACGTTCGAACGTTAATTTTTTACATTCGAACGTTATTTTTCATAAATTTTACGTCCAAACATTTAATGAATACGTCCGAACGTACTACTTTTTTAACTTTATTTAAGCTTCAACGTTCGAACGTAAATCCTTTACGTTCGCACGTAAAACAATACCATGAACGTATAAGATACTCGTTCGAACGTATGTCGTTTAAATTTATTTGCTGTTTACGCTTGAACATTTTACCAAGACGTTCGAACATACGACATTACAATTATATAGCTGTAAGGCTTATACGTTTGAACGTGTATTGTTTTACATTCGGACACTATTTTCGTAAAAGTTACGTCCAAATGTTTAATTATAATGTCACAACGTACTACTTTTCTACTTTATTTATGCTTCAACGTTCGGACTTTCATATTTACGTTCGCACGTAAAACACATATGTTCGAACGTATAACATAAATGTCCAAACTTACGTCAGCCAATATTTATTTACTGCTTATGTTCTACGTTCGAACGTATGTGTTTTGCTTGCGAACGTAAAAAAACACATCCGAACGTTTTATCTTTATGCTCGAACGTATCTTTTACTATGTTCGAACGTTAATGCAGAGCAGCTTAAAATTAACACAAAAAATGTATCAATGTAAATAATTTTTTTTCTTTTTTTATTTTCAGCATATGGCTCATCCTCTGCATACAAGGAAACGAGGGAGGGAAGGAGCCACTCAGGACACTGCTTGTATCGGGGCTCGTAATGTTATGGTAGAACGAGAGGTCCTGATTAATGAGTTCGACGAACTCATTTGGGAGTAGACGAACCTGAGAGATGTTTTCCTCAGTAGAGGCTGGGAAAATATCTGCACATTGAGGGGGAAGGTATACCCTCAATGGTTCATGGGTTCTATATAGGGATGTGTGCCATGCCTCAGGACACATCCTCTCACACCGTGACTGTACGTGGTGTTTCCATTGAGATTTCACCAGATGTCATCGCCGAGCACCTTGGGATTCGTCGAGGAGTTGAGACATCTGCACACGTTACATCCCGTGAGGATGTAGCCACTTCTGCATCATCTACTGGCCGCCCATTTGAGCTAGCATCAGCCAGAGATGCAGACCGATCAGAGGCCGAGGATACTGGCCTCGAGCCTCGAGATGATGATCGAGATGAGAATTTCTACATCCTCATCGAGAGGGACTGCATGTAGATCGAGAGGAAGAACGCATTCAACCAGAACCATCTGCTGCCTTTCTTCCGCATGTTGCACCTTATTGTTGCAACAAACGTGGATCTTGTAGCACATAAAACCACATTTAGTCGGCTTCGGGCACAGTTTTTTATACGAGTGGCAAGTGGAGATCTCATAGATTTGCCACTTCACATCTTTGAGAGGATCCGTTATGAGGCGAGCATCGTCTCCACAGATAATCTCCCATACGGTGTCCTGATCAGCTAGCTATTACTTGCACGAGGAGTGCCAACTCAGCCAGAGGAGCGGGTGAAAGATCAGATGAGCCCCCTCGACATGACCACGTATCGACGTAGCATTGGACAGGCTAGGGGACGTCAGCCACCCCCTGTAGAGGATTTAGTTCCTCGGACGCAGCCTGAGCCAGGTCATGTGGGGAGTAGTAGTCAGCAGTCGCCGAGTACATCTGCGGGAGATGCACGGCCTGCTTGGGTTGATGCGGTGATCTCACAGCTGCCTGCGCATATCGATCATAAGATCAATCGATCGCTCGCGACTATAGAGGCGTCTGTATCTGAGATCGCCCATCGTGTAGGTATTCTCAATGACAAGGTTGATACCTTGACTGAGGAGGTACGGAGTTCGAATTTTGCGAACAATGCTATCATCTGAGTGTTGTTTAAGAAATTCGATCATATTTTGTATTTTACTTTTATTATTTATAAAGAAAAATGTTATTAATATTTCTATGGTTTTTCACCATTCAATTCTCAATCTTCTTTAATGTTATATTTTCCAACTTTAATACTAAATCGCTACACTTCAAATATATATAAACATAAAAATATATTTATATATTACAAATTGTGTATATATAAATATATACAAGTCAATTTTTTAGACTTGTTCACAAATTATGCACTATAAAAATCACATAATTTTTAAATTAAAGTCATTTAATTTAAATTTACAATCAACGTTCAAACGTTATTAATTAATGGTCGAACGTTGGCGCAAAACATTTAACGTTCAAACGTTAATTACTAACGTTCGAACATTGGCGTCAAAACATTTCACGTTCGCACATAAGTTACCAGAATGTTCCAACGTAAATTTGATGTTCGAATGTAAATTTTCAATACGTTCGAACGTTAAAAAAACCTCATCTGTCTCTAGTGACGGTTTCCAAAAATCGTCACAGAAAAGACCTTTTAGTGACGGTTTGGGGACTGTCACAATTTCCTAACCGTTACTAAAGACCAATTGTGTTGTAGTGTGGCGTGTTTCATTCACCACATGTCAATATTCATTTTGTCCTTACTAGCATTGAAACTATCCGTCGGCAATTGGACGTTACGTATGAGATTACTTCTGATTAATCTCTCAAATCCAAACCAATTTGTAATGAGAAGTGCTATTTATCATAATTTGAATGATCATTTTTTCATTAAATTTTAGTGCGAAATTAAATAATAAAAAAACTACTTGTTATATTTTACTTACTTATCAATTATTTGATGCCACGTTAAAGGCTATTAATGATTAAAAAGATAGCAAAATAGTATTTTTCACTAGTAATAGATATGGAGTATGTTATCATACCATGCAACGATTGACTTCGACCCTACAAAAGAGAGTCAATATGCTCTTGCAAGAAAGTCAATAAGGTTGGTTTGAATATTGAGATGGGACAGGATAAATATTTTTTAACTTTAATTTCAAATATTTAATTTTTTTATATAATCATTACTAATTATTATAATTTTTCTAAACTTTCAAGTAAAATATAAAAAATAATTTAATTTTTTCAAATCTTAAAATAAAAATTATATTAAAAAAATTATATTCTAACAATATTTCAACTTTATAATATTTTTATTCAATTTTTTTTCGCTAATTTACCAAAATCTCATAAAATATCTTAATTCAAACAATTTCACTATTATTCGTATTTTTCATCTCATCTCAACATCCAAACTACGCCTTAATACCTTTCATTACATATTAAGTACTTAAATTCACAATTTAGTAATTATGCATGGCTTCCAAATCTACAATGCTCTTTTATTATAGCCACTTACTACAACAAATATGGTCTTTTCTCACAATTTTTTTTTCTCACGATATACATTCGTGGCAAATACTTAGCTGATGACACAAAAACTGTTCGTGGGAAAGGAACCAGCCTTTTACTATGAGATCACGTCGGCAAGTAAAACTTTGTGGGAAAAAAATATTTTTGCAGCAAATAATCTTTTATGTGGCAATTTTATTTCGCCGCAAATAATCTTAGTTGAAATATGTTTTTTCCGTGAGTTATTAGTTTTTGCGATGACGTTATTAGGTTTTTCTGGTGAGTATTTATCGCTGCAAATAAACTTACCTTAAGTATTTTCTGTTATTAGCTTTTTGCGGCGATAACAAACCGCCGCAAAATGTAATAAATTTAAAACCCTTCCATTCCCCTTTCTTTCTTTCTTCCCCCATACTCTCTTTCTCCTCTCTCTCTCCTCCCTCCCCCTTGCAGCCAATGGAACCCCTCCCTTCTTCCCTCTCTTCTCCTTCGACCATAGTCCAGCCGCCGGCCACCACTACAACGCCGCGCCACCACCACCTCAACGGTGACCACCCCTCGTCAAACCTAGCCTCCCCAAGACGCCTCTCTCTCTCTCTCTCTCTCTCTCTCTCTACTTTTCTCTCCTCCCTCGAAACGAGCCTCCTTCCCTCTCGGCTTCTCCACATCGCTATCACAACCCGCACCCAAGCCACCTCCGTTCGTCGTCGATGGCACTGACAGCCCCTCATCGGCTCCCTCTGATCATCCCCCAGCTCCTCCACGATCTCTCCCTTCGTAACTCTCTCTTTCTCTCACGGGTCTCCACCACCCAAATTCGCCGCCTACAGCCCACCTCTCCACCACTCACCATCACAACATCGTCGTGACCACCACCTCCTCTCCCTCGATCCATCCATGTCCAACCCAAGGCCTCCCCCTCTCTCCCTGATCTGGTTTGACCATCCACACGACCTCTTAAGGTAGATTATTGTTGTATTGTCCCTATTTTATTGTTATGTACCTATCGTTGTGTATCCATTGAAAAGTAATTTTAGTTGAATATGTGATTAGCTTATACCTTGTTTCACTTCTTATTGTGCTAGTTTTTGTTGTAATGATGGCTTGTGCTCTGATAATGATGTTCACATTCAGGATTTGAATATATTCTTCACAATCTCTTAAAAATTGTTCAATCTATTCATGATCAATTTGTTGATAACATGCATAAATATGTTCATGACCCAACAAATAGTTGCTATGGTGTAGTGTTGGTTCCCTGATCATGGGTAGCTCCTCAAGTGAGGCCTAAGATGATGACAAAAGGCTAGACAGATAGATATGTTACGATTGAAGTGCTAGTTTGTTGCTGAGTGTGGTTCCACATATTTTTCCCTATTTTTTCCCTTCCTATTTTTTTTGTTTTGATTTGCGTTGTATAGTTTTGGGAAATCATATATCTTCTCAAAAAGTTAACTTGCTTATGAACAATTTCTACAATGGTTGAAGTATTGAACATAAAGAGAGTGTTTGTATTTTGTTCAAGTTTCCTTTTGCTGCTTTATTCTCATTGAATAATAATGTTTTATTTTGCTTGATAGGTGCATCCCATGGCCTAGATCAGAGTTCGAAGGTTCTTCGCCAAACTACTATCAGTTCTCTGTTCATGGTTTAGATTTGATTTCATGGTTATGGTTCTTGATAAGGTCAGTGTTCATATTCTGCTTTTACATAGTCTTGCTTTAGCACGTGTATCTCTGATGTATTGATGCTTAATGTTCCAACCAAGATTCATGAAAAGGGGCTGGCCAATGAAGATGGCAATAGACTGTGTAGATAAACAACACTTTCCAAGCAAAATAAAATAATTACAGCTCATGTAAAAGTATGATCGTGCCACTTACCTTGAAATCAAGCTCGTAAGGTCCTCCTTTGCAACCTAGGTAAAAACCCATAGCCATTGCTATTAATTGTTCATAAAAACACTCTTTTTATTTGTATTGTGGTTTGAGGCTGAGTAGTTACTTGTTCTCATGCATAACTCTTTCCTTATATATACTTGATGGTATCAACAAGAAGTTGAGCATGAAGTGGAAGAACCCGAAGACTTGAAGCCTCATGAGCTATATATGTTGCAGAGAGTAGTTAGAGAAACAGAAGCCTCATGAGCGATATATGAAATTGCAAGAACAGGGGAGAACAGAACAAGCTAGAAAAGATTTAGGTAATTGATCATAATAAACTACTCATTACTTAATCAATTGTGACAGCTTTAAGTGTTTTGTTTTTGTGTTCAGTGTGTGATTGGAAGGCATACCTGTTTTTCATATACGATAAAAAAAATTGGCTTGTAGTATTAATGTTATGGAATTACAAATTAATAAGATTGTATTTATGGTTACAAATACTAATAATGAAGACTTGAAGGTTGCACAACTGAGAAAAATCTCTCCTGATTGAAATGGTGGGTCTTTTGTGGTTGTATGGTGTATGTGTATAAATGAAATGATCTAATTTTGCACTTTGATGTATATTGTTGTAATTCTCTTTGCTGTTTGATCATTTCCCAATTTCATGATCTATATATGCTTCCAGGAAGATCCCACCACAAGGAGGTGGCTACAACAGTTGCTTCACAATGTTAGAGGGAATAACTGCTTTTTAGTTGATTTATACTAGTAAGAAATTACCAATTTTTGGAGTTATGTTTGAATCTCTGTTGGTCTAGTAAGAAATTACCAATTTTTGGTTTGAATCTCTGTTGGTCAGTTAAAGGTTTTTTAACTAACTACTATTGCATTTATTTGTGCCATCTTAATTGGGTTAATCCGACCACTTTGACTCTGGGAAAAGACCATAAATGTTGTAGTACTACTTGTTTGGAAAGTGATATGATTTCATCTTATCTCATCTCATCTCAAAACTCCTCATAATTTGCTTCCCAAACACCACTCAAATACTAACACTTTTCAATTTTCAACTTTTTAATCTAATCATTACAACTTTTCTAAACTTCTAGACAAAACAGAAACAACAATACTACTTTCTCAAATTTCAAACAAAAATAATATTAAAAAACTGTATTCTGACAATATTTTAACTTTATATATAATATTTTTATTCTACATTTTCTCTCTCATTTTCTAAAATCCAATAAGACATCTTACCTCAAATCATTTCACTACTATTCACAAATAATTTCATTACTATTAATAGAATTCTCATATCATCTTACTTCCCAAACAAACCCGTACTAAAATTAAAGCACCCGATACTTTGTAGTCATGACTTCTAATGCCTTTTCTTTTTTCCTTTTCTTCTTCACTCCTCCCTTGGCCTTCTAATCTCCTTTCTCATGCAACCTTCCTAGATCCGCATGATTGAAAGGCATCACACTTTCAATAACAAGGCATCTTTGGGAATGTCAAAAGAGAGACAGACTCAAAGGCATCCATGACCTCAAATGTTTTGTTCTGTTTATATTTATTGAAAATGAGCATTTAGTATTTCTATTAACCAAAAATATATAACAAGGCGTTAGGTTGAATCCATTGAAAACTTGACAAGGATCCTGAACCATGCCAACTCACGTAAATGTTGGGTTTGTTGAGCCTGGTTCATTCTTGTGTTGGCTTGATTTGATGATTCGATCCAACAAGGATTCATAATGGTTTTTTTTTTTTTTTTATGAGACTTGGGCCATATTCGATTTGGCTTGGGGCGATAGTCTAGGGGTAATGTCCTTGAGAATTTTTTTATCCTGTTTGTGACTTAGGAATCGATAGATAGAAAGTTCGCTCGAGCAAAGCTCAGATAAAAAGTTCACTCGACACTTGCTCTACATGTCGCTCGAGTGAACATCAGGTAGAAATTTCACTCAAGCTCCCTCGACACATTGCTTTAAAGAATAATGCGATAATTGTGAAATTAGAATTTCTGTCGTACAACCCTATATATATGTTTGTCAATGAAGTGGGTTATGATACATATGTAACTAAGGTTTTGAATTGAGGTCCACGTATCAGTCATGAATGAAACCCTCTACCCAGTTTGCAAGTTCTCATGATCACCGAGGATTTAGTGAAATGGTCTCTTGTCCACGACGTTCTCTTATTAGGTCGTGGTGGTCAACTGGCAGCCATCTCCAATTCATCCTCCTCATTAGGAATACCTTCATCTTCAACATCTATAGGCCGTACTCGACTACTTGCATAAGACGTAACTACAAATGTGGGTCTAGGGGTGGAAATATCTATTATCTGTGTAGGAGTTGAAGAATCTCCTTGTGAAGGATCATCTGGAGTAGGTGTAGCATCCATATCCATATCACTTGTGCTGAAAAATAAATTAAAGAAACAAGTTAAAATCTTCAAACATATAAACTACCATAATCTTCAATTTGAATAATTGAAGATCAATAATTTAGCGGTGACTTTTTGGTGTAAATTGCTCTAGAATTAGGTTGCATGTGTGGGCCGTGTTTCTCTAAAAACTGGAAATGCAAAATCCATTTTAGTGTATGATGACCAATACTATTTTTTTTTTTAAAAAAAAAAAGTTAAGAGTTAGAAAAGCAGCAAGAAAGACATGGGACATGTAGAATTAAAGATTTTGAAGGAAGTCAAGAAACAATTTAGTAATGATACCAATAATCATACCATAATTTCTGGAATGGATTTTTTAATGATTCAATTAGAAACTCGAATCAAATTTTTTTATAAAGTAATTTAGGAATGGTACTTATAGAATATAACAATCCAGGAATCTGGTATTACCTTACCCAAAAAAAGAGAAGAAAAAAAGAATTAAAAAAAAATAGCCATGATCATATAGGGCTGAGGAACCATATTTTAGGTTTGCACATGATGCAATAAAAAGGAGTAAGATAAAGATTTCATGAATGATGAAAGAGGATGTTGCCGCAGTACGTATGAAGTATATATACAAGATATCCACTTAATAAACAAGACGAAAAAGTTCAAACGATAACAACATTCTTAACGACATAACTTGTATGCATTCTAGTTTTACATAATTATGTGAGGTTTGGATAGTAAATTAAGATGAAAGTTGAAAGTTTAATAAAATATTATAAAAATATTATTTTTTAATATTGTTATTGTTTTAGAATTTGAAAAAATTGAATTGTTTATTATATTTTATATAGAAATTTAGGAAAGTTGTAATGATTAGATGAGATGAGATAAGATGAGTTGAGATCAACTTTGAATCAGACGGGCCTTAAGTATTGATATCTAGAACGCTACCTTGTAGAATAAATGTGTATGTTTCTGATTCTTCTATGAAATGAATGATATTCAGTTGCTTTATAACAGAAACAATGATGAGTACCACAGGCACGATTCCTGTGGAACAAACATGCAGATTCAAGTTATGCTGCTTTGGTCAACTCAGCAAAAAGAGATATGTTCTCTTTGCATTTGTGAAGGTCTTTGATTTTGGGTGTTGGACTACAAGATAAAAATGCTTATTTTATTACTGATTTGCTATTACATGCTTGGATGTGCGGCTTTGGGAACATTATCAACCGGCCTTTCACCTCTATGAGCTTCAGATTTTTTTTATTTCTTTCCGCATGATTTGATTTTAGCAGCAGATTAATATTTGGTATGATTTGGCAACACAAAATTGTTGAAAATACAATGAAATCATTAATTCAAATCAACGGCAACATAGAATTGTTGAAAAACCCTAAGAAATTTCAAACCCTAAAAATCAAAATTATATAATTAGACAGCTCTTAAACAACAAACTGAACTTAATAAATAATCAAATCCACTCAATGAAATCAACAGCAACATAGAATAATCGAAAAATGCTAAAAATTCTCAAACCCTAAAAATCGGGACTCCATAATTAGGCAGCTCTCAAACAACAACAAAAAACTAAATTAACAGGGCAAAATATACTTACGGCATCTCACCGGAAACTAGTCTACACGATGAGGTTGGACTTGAGATGCCTTCACGACAACAATGACACGGCTCATGGGGCAAAGAGAAACAAAGATGAGGGAAGAAGATCCGGGAAAGAGTGAGGGGGAGAAGAGGGGTCCTCAATTTTGGAGCTGATGAGCACCAAACGACGTCGTTCCATTCAAGACGTCGTTCCACTTGAAATGGAAGGACGTTGTTTGAGTTAATTACTTTAAAGTATCAGATATAAAATGACTTCGTTTTACATCTGATTAAAAAAACAATTTAATCTTTTTGAGTCGGACTTCATATGGGCTTAGGAGTTTAGAGGTTGGAGCCCATATGAACTCCGATTCTGACAAAAAAATTTGGAGGAACTCCGACTTTTTCGACTCCATCGGAGTTAGAGCTGGAGCGGACATCGACTGAAGTTGGAGCTGGCAGAAGTTTTGCCCAGCCCTAGTTGGGTAGGCGATGACGACAGGAAGAATGGAAACACGGCAAAGAGGAGAGAAATAAAGAGGGTTTGGAGTGAGAGAAGAGTGTCTGCGAAAGTGAGGGGGCGAAGATTAGAAGAGGCGAAATCGATTTTGGGCCCGAACGTGATCAAACTGACGCCGTTCCACTTGAAATGGAACTATGTTGTTTCATCCAATGTCTTTGGACCCCTAACAGATAAAAAAACGATGTCGTTTTACATTTATTTAATATATATTCGGAGTCAGCTTTGGCTCTGAATTCGACTCCGACTATTTTTTTTAGAATGACTCCGAACTCTAACCTTTTCTACTCCATTAGAGTCAGAGCCGAAGGGGATGGTGGTAGGAGTTGGAGTTGGCATAAATTTTACACGGCCCTAGGCACGTTGCTAGACCACAAAAATCTTTTGTGCTGTGTGATCGATTTCTAGTTTTGTTTTACTTTACTTTCTTGCATCATTTTTAACAACATTGGTATCAAGAGTCAAGATTCAAGTCTAAAAAAAACGATGGTAGGAGAAGAAGTGACGGTATCTAGAGTCGGGAAGTTTGACGACACAGACTTCGGGTATTGAAGGTTGCATATAGAGGACAATCTCTATGGGAAGAGACTCCATCTTTCAATATTGGGGAAGAAGCTGGACAACATGGAGGATGCTGATTGGAACATGTTAGATTGACGAGTCTTGAGGGTTATTCAATTGAGCTTGTCGAGATTAATTGCACATAATGTTATAAAGGAGAAGACCGCAATATATCTTATGGCAGCTTTGTCAGGCATGTACGAAAAACTGTCGGTGAATAATAAGTTGTATCTAATGAAGAAATTGTTCAATCTGAAGATAGGAGAATGTACGTCTATTGTCCAACATTTGAATGAGTTCAATACTATAACAAATCAATTGTCGTCTGTCAAAATTGAGTTTGATGATGAAATTCGGGCTTTGATCATGTTGACATCACTGTCGAATAGTTGGAAGATCATAAGAATAATTGTCAGTGACTCTGCTGGGAAGATGAAACTATAATATGACGACATTCGAGATCTGATTTTGGCTGAGAAGGTGCATAAGAGGGATTTTGATGAGACCTTGGGTTCAAGTTCTGCACTGAATGTTGATGCTCCGGGTAGAGCACATGACATGAACTCAAATAGAGGCATATTAGAATCAAGGAACAGGGGCAAAAGCAAGCTAAGTCCTAAGAAGACAGAGAATGACACTGCGTGGTAACCGAGGAATTACAAGATGCTCTACTTCTTGCAGTTCACAGTCTAGTTTATGATTGTATATTTGATTCAGGTGCTTCTTTTCACACCGAGGACTCATGCAAAACTACATTACTGGTGACTTTGGGAAGGTGCACTTGGTGATGGAGCAGCTCTGGATGTAGTGGAAGTGGGAGACATGGACATTGTACTCCTAAACATGAATGTGTGGAATTTGCAGAAGTTAGACACATTCCCAAGCTAAAGAAATACCTAATCTCATAGGAACAATTTGATGATAGCAGTCATTTAGTAGTCTTCTCGAGCGACACGTGTAAGGTCCTAAGAGGAGTAATGGTGTTGGCTCATGGTTACAAGACTGGTTCTTTGTACATGACTTCGAGGTTCAGCGACACAATTGCTACTATTGCAGTAAAGAGTATATCAAAGTAATGGCACTGAAGGCTGGGCCACATGAGTTAGAAGGGCATGAAAGAACTTCTGTCAAAGGTTAAACTGTTGGAGCAGAAGTCAGTTGATCTAAACATGTGTGAGAGTTGAATTTTGGGGAAGCAAAAAAAGGTCAGTTTCTTGACGGGTAGTAGAGCACTAAATTCAAGAAAGCTAAAACTGGTACATACAAACTTGTGGGGAGCTTCCTCAGTCCCATCTCTTAGAAACTCTTGGTACTACCTCATGTTCATCGACGACTACAACAAGAAGGTATGGGTATATTTCATGAAATTAATATTTGATGCGTTCAAGAAATGGAAAGCCTTGGTTGAGCTAGAGACATACTTGAAGCTAAAATGATTAAGGTTTGACAATGGTGGAGAATACATTGATGGAGGGTTCAAGGAGTACTGAGCAGCACACAATATCAAAATGGAGAAGACCATTCTTGGGACCCTACAATAGAACGGTGTTTATGAGTGTAGGAACAAGATCGTCAATGAGCGTGCTAGGAGCATGAGATTGCACATTGGGTTACCACCGACATTTTGGGCAGATGCAGTCAGCACTGCTGTTTATCTGATTAATCAGCGGCCTTTAGTTATATTGGAGTGCTGACCACCAAAGGAGGTTTGGAGCGGGAATGAGGTGAAACTTTCCCATCTTAGAACTTTTGGTTGTGTTTCTTACGTTCATATTGATTATGATGCTTGTAGTAAGCTTAATGCCAAGTCAAGAAAATGATATTTCATTGGTTATGGAGATGAGGTGTTTGGTTATTGATTCTAGGATGAGTAGAGTTGGAGAATCATCATGAACAAGAACGTAATTTTCAATGAGAAATTAATGTACAAGAACAGATCTAGTACAACAGCAGTTGCAATCGGTTAGAAGTCTGAGTTTGTGAGCTTGGATTACCTACCAGAGGTTATAGTACAAAGCAGAGGTGTGAGTGAAGGGGAGAGTGGGCCCAGTGCGTCCATTCCTATTATTCCTTGAACTACATTTTGCTAACTTATAGTGGTGAGCTGCAGACTTATGAGAAAACCTTACAAGATAAGAATTTGAGCAAGTGAGAGTCAGTCATGAAGGATGAGATGGATTTCCTGTTAAGAAATCAGACATGAGAGGTGACATAACTTCTAGCAGAGAAGAAAGCGTTGTACAACAAGTGGGTATACCTGATGAAGATTGAGCACAATGGCAGCAAGAGGAACAAAGAAAGATTGGTTGTAAAAGGATTTCAGCAAAAAAGGGCATTGACTACTCTTGAGATTTAAATCTTGAGTAATTAGATGTCAAGACAATTTTTCTTCATGTAGACTTCAAATAAGACATCTACATGCACGAGCTAGAGTGATTCACAGTATAAGGGAATGAGAGCCTAGTTTGCAAACAAAGGAAGAGTTTGTACAGTCTAAAACAAGCTCTCGGGCAATGATACAAGAAATTTGACAATTTTACGTGTAGTTCAAGGTACATCAGATGTCAGGTAAACTACTGTTGCTATGTTAGATACTTTGACAACTCTTATATCATTCTATTACTATATGTGGATGATATGTTCATTGCAAGGTCATGCTTTGAGGAGATCAATAATTTGAAGAGGCAGTTGTTAAGGTAGTTTCAATAAAAAATTTGGGAGCTATGATGCAAATCCTTGGTATGAGCATAATCAGAGAGAAAAATTATACTCATTATCCCCACACACCATACATAATTTTTTAATTTTAATTTTTTTTCTTTTACTTGTGGTGTATGGATGATGAGTAGAATAATTTAATAGTTTAGCAGAAAAAAACTAAAAAAAAATTAAAACAAGTATGGTATGTGGGATGATGAGTAGGAAAACCCAATAAGAGATATAGTTAAAGGTACGCTGAAACTATCACAAGTATAATATATGAAACAATTTTGCTATGTACAGTCATGGGTAGGAGTCGACATGCAATCGTATGACTTGGCAAAACGTGACGTCAGCATCAATAAAAAATTAAAAAACAAAAAAAAGTGCAAGACATAAACCCTACACCCCTACACACCACTTAAAAATATGTGATTTTATTATTTTATCCTTATATATTTTATATTTCAATTCAATGTAAAATATTTGGGCAAAAAAGTAAAATCATATATTTTTAAGTGGTGTACAGGGTGTGAGACTTATGTTTAGAATTTTTCAAAAACAAAATAACGAGAAGAAGAAGCATACTCAGATAAAGTTACCGCAAATCTGATTCCCGTTCTCCTAAATCCAGACTTTCTCCCAGTTCAGTTCGCAAACCACTTTCTTCCACTTCCAATTTGCTTATTACTTAATCTTTAGATCTCTCCCAGTTCACAAACCCGATTTCAATTCTTCCAAACCCAATTCGTAACTTTCTCCCAAGTTCCAATTTGCAAATTCCCAAATACCTCGAACAATTTGCAAACCCATATACTTTTTTTCTAGTTTTAGTTCTAGAGCCAACTAATACATTCAAGATTTTGTGGATGGTTGAAGATAAATCACCACTATGTAATGTTATGGAATCTAACTTCTAGTTTAATCCATAAAAAATTAGCTAAATAGATTATAAATATGAGTATGAATTGAAAAATACAAAAAAATATTTACAAGAAAAAAATTGTTTCTTTTGTTAGGAACGCAATTGCAGATTTCATAAATAAAATCTTCAAAAGCCATCAAAGTCAAACTTTGGCAAACACAGGAGAACACACTTGTGGGGTTGGTGTAGAGTGGGCTGAGCAGGTTAGGAAGGGTGAGAAAGCTAAGAAGGAGAGGGAATTCCAACTCAGTGGCACTGCTGATGACGATCCTCAACGGGTTTGTGGGGTTCAGCCCACCTTTGACAAGTGAAAATCTCAATGTTATTGCTCCCACCTAATCTGAGATGAAGAGGGAGAAAGAAAGGTTGAAGAAGAAAGGGGGGAGGGGCTCTGTTTATAAAATGATGTCATTTTATTAAAGTGACGTGGGCTACGATTGCACACGGTGCTTGTGTTTAGCTTTTTTCTATATAAAAAGAGTACTCAGTAGACTCAGTAGTTGCTTCAGACTTAGTAGGGATCAGTCACCCAAGTAGAAGGAGAAGCATGAATACATGATTAAGGTTCTCTATGCCTCAGTTATTGGTTCACTTATGTATGCTATGGTTTGCACGAGACTAGATATTGCCCATGTAATGAGAGTTGTGGGCAGGTACATGAGCAACCCGAGAAGATAGCATTACAAGGTAGTGAAATGGATTTCGAGGTACGTAAGATGCTCCTCAGAAATGTGTCTATCTTTCACTAGAGCAAATATGAAACTATAGGGTAATGTTGATACAGACTTGGTTGGTGACACTGACAAAAGGAAAAGTACCACATATTTTGTATACACTCTGGGTGGTACTATCGTGTCTTGGGGTTCAAACTTACTAAAGACGGTTGTGCTACCTACCACAAAATTTGAGTATGTTGCCGTATCCGAAAATTCAAAGGAGATGATTTGGTTACAAAGTTTCTTGGAGAAGTTAGGTAAAAAGAAAAAGAAGGGCACTTTCTATAGTGATAGTCAGAATGCCATATTCCTCGCAAAGAATCCTACATTTCATTTTTATCTCACTTGATAATGCTCAGTTGATACTTGAGAATATTTGTGGAAGTAAGAACCCTACATATATGTTGACAAAGGGTGTTACAGCTCGAGAAGCTGAAGTTGTGCACAACTTCAGTGGTCTTCTAACTTAAAGACATAGGCTATGAGTTGTAGAGGTGGAGGATTTTAGTTTTGGGGCAAATGGTGATGTGTTGGTTGTACTAGAATGGGTGGGCGCAGGGCACCACCCCCGCCATCTTGCATCCACCACCCTGACCCTCGTGGGGACAGGGGACAGTCTGGGCCCAAGCTTGCCTCCCTCCACACCTTGCACCCCATGTCTGGGCTTAAGCCTAGCCCAAAAATATATTATTATATAAATATAATTGTGTCAATATATATACATATAAATTCCTTACTAAAATGATGTTATTTTGGTAACATATTTGTTTTAAGGGAAACGACAAAACAACGTCGTTTTGGGCCACTGCCCTCCCCCAGTCTCTCTCTCTCTCTCTCTCTCATCTTTGCAATGTTGCCCTTTCAAACCCTATATTCCTCTTGCATTCGCCGAGGCGGCGCGGCCCACATCCTCTTCCTATTTTTCTCAGGCCTTCTCTCCCTCTCGTCGTCATCGTGCGCCCGTGGCTATGGGTTTGCAAACTCGTGTTTGCTAGTTTAGTTTTTTTGTTTTGTTTCTGATTTGTTGTGTATTGTGTTGCGAATTTATATTATTTTATGGATTTTCTCTTTTGTTTATTTTTTTCCCATTGTGACAGTTGTTGGTGGGTGGTGAATGGGGGGGGGGGGGGGGGGCACAAGACATGGATGGGGGGCAAAAACCATCCTTCGGCCATGCGGGGGTAGGGTGCAGGTAGCACCCTTATGTACTAGTCTCCAACTAGGAGAATTGTTGGGATTATGGAGCCTAGTTCATTCTTCTGGTGGCTCAATTTGATGAGTTGACTCGACAAGAATTCATCATGGTTTTTTTTTTTTTTTGTAGATTTTCAATGAGTCTTGGGCTGATAGTTCGAGGGCAACGCCCCAGGAAAAATTTCAGACCCTATTTGTGACTTGAGATTCACCAGATAGAAAGTTTACTCCACGTTCGAGTGACATATTGATCGAGTGAAGCTCAGGCAGAGAGTTTGCTCCAGGCTCGTTCGAGTGAATAACGCAATAATTGTGAAATTATGGTCTCTGCTAGGGGTGTAACCATTCCAGTTTTGGACAAGTTTTAAAAATGAATCAATATACACCTGTTTTTGAAATTTAAGAATCGATACGAACTAACTCATCATCAAAATTGAAACTTTCAGTTTTTTCAATTTTTATCCAGTCTAGCCTAAATTTTTCGGCTTATCTTTACAGTATGGCACTACATAAGTTGAGACTTGAGAGTTGGTTCCTGTAATGCTTGTTCTCTTCAAAGGAATTTCTCAGCTTTTGTTTTACATGTTGTATAGTAAATTTATATATTATACCAAATGTTATATTAAAAATTATGAACATTAAACAGAGAGTTCACTCAAGGCTCGCTCAAGCGAATAACGCGATAATTGTGAAATTATGGGTTCTGCTATGGGCGTAATCAGCCTGATTCGATCTAGTTTTGGACAAGTTTTAGAACTCATCTTGGCAAGAAATAAACTTTTTCATGAGAAATAATTGACATCAAATAAACGGTTTTCTTGTAGTGATATTATACAAGGCTTTAATTCCTACAATATTGTTGCATGCAAGCCTTTGGTCACTCCTGCGGAGATACTAGGTACCATGATTGCTCCTTGAATTGAGCTATGTCTGAGCCCAAGAAGGTGCCCAATTTCATGCAAAGGAGCTGTCTCCAAGCCATGTGTGCCCGGGGTTGCACCCACACTCTAGGACTCATTTGCATCATAATGGAGTCTCCCATCTGTTGGTGCAAAAGAATGAGCGATGTTGTCACCAAGTCCATCAAAAGCAATCCCATCTCCATGATCCCTACTACCAAAACCAATAGTGATATCTACGCTTGATAGGTCTCAAGCTTGTGAGAACGTGAAGTGTGTGTTTCATGCCCACGTTCAGAAAGCTTGTGCAACGGGACTCATGGCTTGAGTTGGGGTTCTTGGGAGAAACCTGTAGGTGAGATGATACTTTGAGGGAGGCCACTTTGGGGGTGCTTTGAGACATGAAACTGTAATGAGAGACGGTATGAAATGAGCCCTTGTGGTGGCGATGATTCTTTTTGCCCAATTGCATCAAGTTTGTACCATTGATGATATCTCCGCCACAACGAGGCTCCATCATCTTGGATACCGTTTCAACACCCAAACAGTGGCCTTTAGATGGTAATTTTGCTGGTATGTTTTGATAGCTGATTCCAAGAGTCATCAAAATCATTGTCATTGGCATGTGTGTTGCTTTTGGTTTGGTGATAATAACCAAACTTTTCAAGATACAATTTGAGGTCATGAATGCCTTTGACTTTCTTACCCTTCTGGCATCCTTGAAGATGCTTGAGAAATCCAAAAGGTATGTTCATATAGATATAGAGTGTGGTTCCTTGGTGGTAATCTCTTGGATTTTGGCTGCAAAGTGTACAGTGTGCTATCTTTGGGATTTTTGGGATCAGTTGCGAAGGTTATTAGAAACTTTTGATTTCTCCATTCAGCATTTATTAGAAAAGGCAATAGAGTGGCTGACTTTTTGGCTAGGAGTGGTGCTTTGGGGAGAAATAGGTTGTTCACTGAGGTGAACCAGTTTCCTTGGGAACTGAGGGGTTTGTATAGATTGGATAAAATTGCTCTACCTTACATTATATAGGTTTCTTGATGTGTACATGTTAGTGCGGTTTACATGTTAGTGTTGTTCTCTTGTTTATTTCTTTGGTTTAGGAGTGATGGGTTTCTTGGTGGGATTGGGGAAGTTTTATTGTTTCTTTTGATGGTTTTCCCCCACCTTAAGAGAGGGCTACCTTATATATATATATATATATATGGAGGTTCTGTCCTCTTTTTAGGAAAATAAAAATAAAAAATAAAAATAAAACTCCGCCTGACTCTTATGACCAATATACCACAATTTCTTCCAAGCTCGCCCAACTCCATATATATATATATATATATGGAGGTTTTGTCCTCTTTTTCCTCCTTGTTCTCCCCAGAAAAATGAAGCAAATAGGTTGTTTAACTTCCTCAAAATAGCTTTTGGCGAGTGTAGAACAGATAAAAGATGGATAGGCATGCTCGAAAGCACATGCCTCAACAAGATAAGTCTTCCTCCTTGCGATAACAACCTATTCTTCCAGCTAGCCAATTTCTTTTCTACCCTCTCAATTAATGGATCTAAATGCCTGATCTTTAATCTGCCATCCACTATCGGGACCCCCAAGTAGGTAAATAGGAACTATCCCTCCAAAAAACCCACATCTTGCAGAACCTCTCTCTTGCACCGGATAGGAAGTCTCTTAGAGAAACAAATTGCAGACTTCTCATAGTTCACCAATTGCCATATCCATTCCTCAGAAATCTTCAAAATCTCCACCAAACACTAAATAGAGCTTTTACTAGCATTAGCGAAGACCACCGCATCATCTGCATACAAAAGATGCGAAACACATGGTGCATTAACCGGATGAGTGAACAACTTCATTCTCTTCTCAGCCACCTTTTTAATAAACAACCGAGTTAACATCACTTCCATAATAATGAATAGATATGGAGATAGCAAGTCTCCCTGACGAAGACCCCTATAGGACTTAAAAAAGCCACTGTATGTTCAATTTATCATGATGGAAAACCAAGGCAAGGGTATGCAACTAAGCACCACCAGCCTACAAAAAGCCATCGGAAAGCCAAAACTACCCAAGACATGATCCAAGAAACGCCAATCTACCCTTATCATATGCTTTACTCATGTTTATTTTTAGCATAATGTTTCCACCCCTCACTTTCTTGTGCAGCGACTTAACCATCTCTTGAGTTAAGGAAATGTTTTCAATAATACTCCTCCCCCTTCACAAAAGCACCTTGCTCAACCGAGATAATTTTTCCAATAACCACTGAAAGTCTATTCTCTAACAGTTTAGCAAAAACCTTGTAAATCATGTTGCAAAGACTCATCGGGTGGAATTTATCAAAACTTTAAGGATGCTTCATCTTTGGTATAAGAACAATGTAAGTAGAAGTGTAGAATCTTGGAAGTTTTGTACCTTTGAAAAAATCATTTATGGCCTCCATCACATCTTCCTTAACCACATGCCAAGAGGCCAAATAAAACGCTGACCCAAACCCATTCAGCTCCGGACTACTCTCCACTGCTATGGAAGCCAAAACCCTCTGCACTTCCTTCTCCAAGGTACCTCCATTAAACTATTTTGTTCAATCTCCAGTACAATTGGCTGTAAAAGGTGGCTCAGATCAGGTAACTCTCTCCCTGATCAGGTTGTAGAGCCAAAAAATCCTCAAAATATTTCACTGCCTCCCTATGAACCAGCTTCGGTGAATCCACCTCTGTATCGTCCTCTAGTTGCATATTTTGTACGCGAGAATTCCTTCGTCTTTGGGCAATAACAGCATGAAAAAAATCTTGACTTTTGATCCCCCACACTTAACCATTTTTTTTTTCTTAGCTTGTTGTGCTAATCTTGTGTCTTCTCTTTTAACCTAGCTCTCTAGTTCCAATTTGGTACCCATCAACTCATCTTCCCCTGCCTAGGAAAAATGGTCTTGTAACTTAGCTTCCAGCACCTCAATCCACTCCTCCAACCCCCGAATCCTCCCTTCAACTCACCCAAAAATTTCCTTATTCCAAATCCTCAATTTTTGTTTTAACCTTTTCAACTTGCTCGCTAGTCTAAATAGACCACTTTCATTACCCATTGGCTCTTTCCAGGACCTTTTCACCACTTGCAAAAAACTTTCATGAGAGATCCACATATTTTGGAACCTAAAAGGGTCTGGTCCATACCTCTTAAACTCAGAGGTTAACTACAACCAAATTGGCGCATGATCCAAAGTTCTCCTGTTTAACAATCTTGCTGAAGCACCAGCAAACTGAGAAACAAAAACATTATTGACTAGAACTTGGTTCAGCTTTGCCCAACTCCTAGCCAAACCTTGTTGCCCATTACACCACGAGAGTTGATGTCCCTCCAACCTCCAATCAATAAGCCCGCAACTATTAATGCAATCATTAAACTCATCTATGGTAATACAAGGCCTCGAGCTGCCACCTACATGTTTTTCATTCGAGCGGATAATATTAAAGTCTCCCAACACTACCCAAGGAACACCCACACTCGAGATACCCCCGAGATGCTCCCAAAGTTCCCTACGCTCCATCCAAAAACATTTTGTATATATAAATGAAGCAATTATTGCGCTACCATCCACTAAGAACAACCCAGAGAAAGACTAATTAGTCATTCCTACGACATCCATATCGATTTCCTCTTTCCAACACACCCAAATCTTTCCACCTACTTCCACATTAAAACTAAACTTCGAGAAATTTAGGCTCATTGCCCAACTCTGAAGTTTCTCCACCACTTGAAAAGGTTTTGAAATCACCAAAATTGATACATCATATTTCCTAACTAACTTCCTTACTATTCTTGATGTGTCTAAACCCCTTATGTTCCACACTAAAATTTTATCAATTATAAATTCAATTTTTGAGGTTGGGCTTTCACCCTACTGGACTTTCTCATCGCTAAAACCTCCTGCATTTGCACCCTAGGGTCAGAGCGATAATCTTTCAAACTATCCTCCACGAACTCAACATCCCCTTCCGATAATATTTCAAACTTGTTACTGCAAACAACTCTATCCTCTGGCCCATCACTTCCGGCCGCATTTTCTGAATCCACCCTTTCCACCCCCCTTATCTTTACAGCCTTCACTGATTCTAGCATCCAGTAACAAGCTAGTCCCCTTAGTATCTCCCCTGTTAGCCTCCCTCGTTTCTTCTTCAGGAATTACGCTCACAACCCCTTCCGCTTCCCTGCCTCCATCCGCCTCCCCATTTAATAGCATACCCTCTGTCGTTTCCCCTCCTGTACCAACTCCTTTTTCACCACTATCCCCAACAACCGCCAAATTAACTTGGATGTCTCTTCGCCTAACCTCCTTCCATGTTTTTTCCTATCCTTCATTCCCTGACTTTATAATCCCAATCTTTTTGAAAATCTTTGGCTTCAACACCCCACCCCTACACACGACCGCCGTATGCCCCTACCTAAAACACTTATTGCAATAAAATCCCCCTTCTCATAAACCATATCCTACCATAAAGGGGGTTTTTGCCCAACCACTAACAGAAAGCCCCCAATCGGTTCATCTTGAAGATCAGCCTCCACACAATTGGTAGGAAGATCCACTGAGGCACAATTGAAGGCTCCTTTGTGGCGCCCTCGACCCCCACGTGTTATTTTTATGGAGTTCGTGACACCGGGATGATGACCACACGGATCACGCACCCCAATAACTCTCAGTGCTCAAAGTGTGTACAACATACATAAAATGTACAGTAATTTTCGCAGCGCTGAAAATAAAAGGGTCTTTCTTTATTAAGTACCAGAATTGTTCATAAAACAGCAAAATAACTTGACAAATATTTTACAGTCTTCCGTCAGATAATTTAAAGAAAGCAAATAACATAATGGAAACAAGTCCCAAAATGCTGAACAACATAACAGCGACTTAAGCTTCTGGCAGAGTCGGTCCTTCAGGTTCATACTCGGGCTCTGCGTCAAACTCTACGGCACCATAAAACGGAACCGTAGGGTAAACACCACTATGAGATTATGACATCTCAGCAAGTAATTAACCAAAATAACATCCAAGAGATTTAAAACATAATTATACAAACACGTGTTCCCATGCGGACAAATAACAACTTACATTGCTTTCCCAAAAATATCATTCTATTATTTCACCCAAAAATTCCATTTTTGTCCCATTCATATTTATTATGAATTCACGCATGCACCACGGTCTCCCCTATGGACCGTCCGCACACCCTGGCTCTCTTCGTCACATCACGGGTAACGTCCGTGCATGAGACTTCGTAACGAGTGATGCTCAGTTCCATGCCCAGCGCGTACATGGCCAAGCATCCTCTAACCTAGCCAGCCAAAGGTCACGGAATCGGTACGAGAGCGTTACCGTCTTGTCCGTTCCCGTCGTCGCACTGCGACAACTCAGAGGATGTCACGTCAGTCTGTTACGCTTCCGAGTGACCAGAGAAGCTCCACCGAGATAATGCCCCATCTCGGCTTGGGGTCGTGAAACACACGCAACACGCAACAGTATCAATATCCAACAGACTTCGTGACATTACCGCATAATTTAACAAAATGATAATTTATGCATTTCAACAGTTTATTAGAAAACGCATTTAAATATTTCATTTTACAAGTTCTCAATAAACGCCGAAACACAATTTCATAAATACACGCATAGTCCCATCCGCTACTCCGGCCCAAGGCCCAATTACATTTAAAATCCCAACAACTTTGATGGCCCAAGGCCCATTTTTCACAATACCATTAAAGCCCAACACTTCAACAAATACAATACATTTTCATCAAACCAATAATGTACAAATAAACAACAGTTTATAAAGCCAATAAATACAACAATTTATTTATAAAATTAAGAAATTACAAATAATATTTAAATAAAGAGAAAATTACATACACACGATAAAATTGATAAAAATCTAGAAGATCACGTGAAAGGAAGTGCTGCCAACAGTGACGACGGCGTCTCACGGCTGAAAACCGTTTCTCTCAACTCACGGGTTGAACAAAACCAGATGAAAACTCAACAACAATCCCAACCAAAATACAAGATTTTGAAAGCACAAAGAGCTCTGCAAACATCACAACACCTCACGGATTTACAAACCAAAAGCCCAGAATTTCAAGAGAAAATTGTTCTCGGATCACACCAAAAATCCCGATTAATTTAACCAAAGCAAAACCAAACACACTCCAACGGAGATCCCCAACCCATGAGAAGCCGTGGTCTACTTATAGGCCAAAAATGGCGGTTCGCATGGCGTGCGTGTCGCACGGTGGAGGAAGGAAATAATGACAGCATGCCGTGGAGAAAAAGAAGTCCTCTCGCGGACGCGTGGCACGGCGGCACTCACGGAAGCCATGCCCATCGACACCGAGGAGCTTGCGGAAGAGCTAGTGATCGTGCGATGCCACGGGTCGACAGCAAACCTTCGGGGTGCATGCCGAACGACACGAGAGAGTGAGACGTAGGTGGAGGTGGCTCTCGGCTGGGATCTATTTCGACAGTAGCTGCGTGGAGATCCGGTGGGAGAAGTAGAAATGAAGAAGAAAAAGGAAGAAGAAGAATCGGGAAGAAGGGTAGCAGAGTGCGGCGCGAGAGAAGGGAAATAAGATGGAGCTAGGGCTCCATCAAGACGACGCCGTTTCACAAAGAAGAGACTGGGCTCTCACGGGCCGCACGGCTGGGCCGTGTTCCGCACAAGGCCTGGGCCCCCTGCTGGGCTGGGCCGGATTTCGGGTCACCAAAAATGCACACACACACCCACGACCCACAGAGAAAAAATACACACACACAGCCCAATAAATAATCAAGCAAATAAAAAGCCAAAAATAAACACAAGTCCAAATGCAAAATAATTAAAATAATATTCTCTAAATTAAAATAAAATGTCAAAACAAATAACATATTTAATTAACACAATAAAATAACGATTAAAAAAATCAAATGAAAGTAGAGATCTCACATCCTTCTTCACATCGAAGTCCATGGTCCAACTGAACAGTCTGAACTGACAGCCAGCCACCATCCTCCCCTCTCTCACCTAAGCATGAAGGTAGTCTTTCTCATTTGCCAATGTAAGAAGACATGGAAAGCATCCATAAAGTTGACCATCGGAACCTCAAAAAAATCCCAAGTCTTGATAACCTTCAGATGTAAAACATCAATCAATGGTCTTGCCGCCAGAAATTTCAGCACCAGGGCGAACATGAGGTCCTCTACTACCCTGTCTATCTCCACCTCAGAGAAGACGAACCCCAACTCACCAATGATATGTTCCAGCTTCCTCAGAGGAATCTGAAACTTTGACTGCGGCATCGGCCTCTACAAAGCTTGCGCAAAAGACGGCCTCTCTCCCCCCACTCCAGACGGCAGACCACCCTTCTCAGACTTGACCCTCTTCTCAAGTCCAGACCCTTCCAACCGACCGCTAGACGTCTCCTTCTCATTTCCGTTGGCCACAAAGGACACCGGAGTGCCACCCAGAGCGAGCATGAGTTGGGCAGAGTTGTTGTATGAGAAAGGAGGGCAAGGAGGAGGCCGAGGGTGATCAAGAAGAGGGGAAAACTTTTAGCAGACATGACTACTAAATGTTGAAATCAAGCGATTGAGGTATTGCAGGGATGGATGTTGCAGAAGGCTCATGGATGCTATTTATAGACTGCTAACCGCGTCTAGCTATTATGTTCTAGCGGGATCATGTGAAAGCAGACCTATTTTTCTAGAGCGTATTAGTCAATTTAGTATGCAGTATACGTTAATTAATAATTTGGACAAAGAAGCTGCTTGCGGAGACCGTATATAGGACGTCAAAGCTGGTTTATTGACGAGGAATTGGGGTAAGACCCAAGTCATGCAGTTTCATAGACCGTATTGAAAATTTTGAGATACAAAACAGATATTAATATTGTTTTTATTAATAATATCTATAAGTAGTATAACAATTTGAAAGATAATCTAATTTTTCTGTAAATAGAGTATTATCCCTTATTTATATATATACTTCTTGTAATACTTATAAATTTTAAAAACAAATAAGGTCATCAATATCAAAATTCACATCATATTTTAGAAAATATTCTAAAGCACGTAATTATATACAGTCATTTTGCTACTTCTATTCCAGTTTTACTATTGTTTTAAAATTTTGTACATTTTGAGTAAGATCTTTTTGAGTAAAAATTTTATATTTATTTGTTTTTTATTACCAAATTTTTTCATTTAAGATTGATTTTATTTTAATTAAACTTTTTCTACCTTTTATACTAACTAATATTTTTCTATAATTTCTTTTTTAAGTCATTAATTTTTTTCTTGTGAAGGCCTTCTCAAGGTGGGGGCCTTAGCCATTCCCTCTTCATTCGCAACAAAACATTTTCTTTGGGGTGGAAAACGGGCTGCCACGTCGGAAATATTAATTCTCAAATCGAGATTAATCAAATAACGACGACACGTATCAATATATAATTGCATAATCGGCTTCTAAAATAAGTTTAAGAATATCATTTATTAACATGTTGTGTCAGTAGACATGTTTTTACAAACTTGAAAATAAATTAAGAATCAATTTTTTTTAAAAAAAATTGAAAATAAAATTAATTACCTTCGAAGAACTGCGAATAGGACAATTAAAGAAATTGGAAAATAAAATTTAAAAGAAAGTAAAATTAGAAATAATACTTAGATTAGAAAATATTATCCATAATTTGATAAAATAATATGAGAAATGCTTTACAAGAGATTTCACAAAAGTAAATCCACAAACTGACGTGATTTAATTTGATTAGTTAGATTATAAAATTACTTTTATTGTAAAGTAGTAAATCTAACATATTATATGAAATCATGTCAATTTATGAATTTAATTTTTAGAATGTCTTTATATCTGTAACACTTCTAAACTAATATTAAAAAAAATAACTATAAAAAAAATATGGTTACTCACTGACCTTTTGGGTGGTTTAGATCGTGTTGCCTAGAAGATAACCACTTTATTCCACCAATTTGGGAACCTAATTTATATAAGTTCTAGATTTTTTATATGAGTATATATGAATCATGATCAAATGTGTAAAAATGTATTTAAATATATATATATTATTATAATTTACTATGCCGAAAATGTATCCTTGATATATATAATATATATTATATATATTAAAAGTAAGTTTATATTAATAACTTAATATTAATGTTTATGTTTAAGATTAAAATTTATATGTTATATTAAAAATTATAAGATTATTTTTATGTTATATCACATATTATATTAATTTTATGTTATAAAATTAATAGAATTGAATAATAAGATAAGAATTTCATGTTATATTAATTAATTAGTAATTCAGTATATAATATATATAATATAAGTAATTATATATAATATAAAAAATTATAAACATATATACTGGTCCAATTCGGTTTGAATCGGTTTTTAAAATATAAAAATGAATACTATACCGGTTTAGGATCGGTTTTGATTTTTAAGAAGTACCAGTATCACGTTGGACTACTTAAAAACCGGACCGAACCCTTCGGTCAGGTTCGGTTTAACCAATTTTCCGATTGTTTTTTACACCCCTAAAAACAGCTAGCCACCATATACCACCAATTTGGGAACCTAATCTTGACCACGTAATGGCCATCCCTTGGGTACTGAACAGGCATAGGCTACTGCCACGTCAAGGTGTCAAGGTGGATAGACAAATCTGGGACACCGAAGGAGTGGCTAGATTTATAGGACTACTCTACGGTGCCACCTCGTGAGTGGCCCAATTGTAATTTTCTTTTTGTTTTATTTCTCCTAATTTTATTTTATTTTTAAAGCTTAGGCCTTTGGATTTTCTAATTCTTTTGCTTTTAGTTCATTAAATTTTTATGTGTCGTAATAACTTCATTTTATTTGTTAGTTTTGACTATTAATTTACCGTTTCTTAATATTTTCTTCTAACAAGACATGACGCATAGTATTTTAATTTTTGGTCTTGATCTTTAGGCATAAAAATCTTGGAACGGTTGTTACTAAAACTTCTAAGATGATAGAAAGAAACAAACCAGAATGGGGTTGGGAGGACGTTGACAGGGCAAGGGCACAGCAAGGTTTAGGCCGGATGTTTCCTTGATCTGATCTTTAATAAGTGACCTGTCTCTAAGTCACCACCATGCCCTAAAAGCTTTAAAACGAATGATATTTGAGAACTACTGTTGATTGATGTCATGTGTCTTGCAGGGGCCTTTGTGACACTATGGATGTGCTTATCCAAGACACAGCCAATTACTAGGCCTGCAGTGAGCCAAAGTCATGATTCAGTCGCTAGCTTCATTCTTGCTGTAAAAAATGATTAACCATGGAAGAAGGAGCTATGCATGCAGAACCCTAATCAAACCAGATCAAAACCCTAATCAGTATGAAGAAGGAGCTATGCATGCAGAATATTTGTTGAATTTTCATTGTCCCAAAAAACCATTTCTCTCGTAGTGACCTCAACCAGAAATAAAGTAATTGGCACTTGTTTAATTAATGATTCTGTTGCTAAATATTTAAAGATATATAATAATGGAGTAACGCCCTAGCTAACATGCTACAAATTAATCATTCATCCATTTGCTTATATTTTTGGAAGGTTCCTAAAAAGAATATATTAACGTAAACTACGTACATTTTTACGTTTATAATAACAGATCATGCATGGGTTAGTCGTGCCTGGTATTAATATATGCCATTGCTAGCGAGCGACCTTCTGATGCCAACACCCAACGTACCTAATAAATGATGGAAAAGGAAACGAGCGGCAGAAAGGAACATGGTGGCCTGTGCCGGCGGAACCAGCAATTTCTTTGAGGCCGGGAGGGGCCAACTTTTTTAATTACCATGTGACACATTTATGTAAAATAAACAGAAATTAAAAAATCATAAAAACATTACTACATATAAACTAGAATCTCGATAATTTGCTATATACACGTAAAAATAAGATTCTATAAGTACAACTTAATATATGTTTTAAATTAATTTATGACGATAACGTTTCATAAAATAATATACATCCATTGTTATTTGTGTAATGAAATATTTAGAATTTAATTTTTTTATAAAACTATCAAGTGATATTTTAGAAGACCATTTTCTATATTTATAAAACTATATTAAATAAAATCTTAGAATCTTGGGGCTATTTTGAATTTATTTTTGTGATTGGATAAATTTGTGTGGTACTATATATCTCTGAAGAAATAGATCGATCGGAGGAGTTTAATTTTTAAAAGGACATGAAACTGATCATGTGAGAATGACCCTCGAAAACTAATATTATTGGCGATTCTTGATCTACGACATTGCTCACATACAGTACCCGGCTTGCAGCCTTGTTTGAAGATTTAATAACCTGAATATTTGGGACAATATTTCTTTTATCTTTGTAGGCAGAAACTTGATCCCCACTTGAAACTCTATTAATCCTGGCTTGATAATTAATTGATTCCACCCTTGTTGGAATGGACAGGTGCATTTAAATTTGCTAGTATTCATTTAATGTAAAATATGAGATATTTTAAGCACTCCAATTAATGTAAAATGACAACATAAAATAAACGTGACTTGTTCGTCCTTCTTATCTCAATTGATCAGTAATGCTACTTATCATCACTTTTATCATGATCATTTTCTCATCATCTTATACTGTGGTATTAAATGTTTGGAAACTATTAATTATTATATTTCACTTGTGGGGCAGCCTATTATTTAATGCATACCACATCAAGGGAAGTTGAGAGAATGATAATAAAAATGATGATAAATAGATCTTTCCATCTCAATTTTGTAGGTTTTACCATCAATGAACTAGGCATTTGAACTGCGTGTGATCTCAACTTATGATATTGTAAATGATGCAAGTTAATTTGAAATTTATAGAACTTCATTTAATTTATTTTATTTTATTATTATCCGAGGCCAATAAAACTCCTGATCTCCATGACGTACATGATCTAAATCTTTCATGAAATTGTCTTGTTTACAGGGCAATTAAGCTACAACTATCATGACACGAAGCATGATGATCATCAATGGTTAATTAATTAATCACATGCATGTTTGAAGCAAGGTTAGAAAATGAAAATTTTCTCTAGTTAGCTAGACATGATGAAGTAGGGTTTTGCTACACAACCTCCACCACACTCCACACTCCACATATTTTTTAATTTTTTAATTTTTTTTATAAAGTTTTTTGAGTTCATTCTTTTTAAATTATTTCAAATTTTCTATTCATTATTCATATAATAAATATTTGATAAAAGAAAAAAAATAAAAAATAAAAATATGGAGTGTGGAGTGTGAGGAGGTTGTGAAGATTTATTCAAATTTTAATTAGATATTCTCCCAAAATTTACAGTGCTCTGATTTTTTATTTTTATGGAAAATGAGCATTTGGTGCTCTTAATTTCTATCATCCGAAAATCTATAACAAGGCGTACGTACTGAGGCAAGATCCAAGAAAATTTGGCAATTGTCCTCAACCATGCCAACTCATTAATTTTCATGATCTAAACCACCATATCATGCAAGTAAGAAAATAAAATGCACCTAATTATCATACATTAAAACTGAGCACATCAATTCATCTAATTAAGAATTATAATTGCCCAAACAAGATATTCGCGATTATCTAAATTTGACTTTATTAAAAAAGTGAAAATTCAAACTAATGTTTTGAGACATAAATCTTAACAGCTAATTTATGAAACTAAATCCCTCTTCTAATTGCCAAAACAATATGGCCTACTTGGATCATCGTTGTAGTTTATTTTATAAGCAACAAATGTTTTATTCTATAATAATCTACTCCCATTAAATTCTTAGACATTCCTCAAACATTATATAAGGCTTTAATTCTTGCAATATCATCTGCATGCAAGCCTTTAGTCACTCCTTGAGAGATACTGGGTTCCATGATTGCTCCTTGAACTGAGCTATGCCCAAGTCCAAGAAGGTGCCCAATTTCATGCAAAGCAACTGTCTCCAAGTCATATGCACCCGGAGTAGCACCCACACTCCAGGGCTCATCTGCATCATAATGGAATCTTCCATCTGTTGGTGCAAATGCATGAGCAATGATTCCATTAGTTCCATCAAAAGGATTCCCGTCTCCATGATCCCTACTTCCAAAACCAATAGTGATATCTGCATTTGATAGGGCTTGAGCCTGCGAGAAGGTGAAGTGCATGTTTCCTGCCCAAGTTCGGAAAGCTTGTGCGACGGGACTCATCGCTTGAGTTGGGGTTCCTGGGAGAAACCCGTATGTGAGATGATACTTTGAGGTTGGCCACTTTGGAGCACTTGGAGACATGAAACTATAATGAGAGACAATATGAAATGAGCCATTGCGGTGGTGATGCTTCTTCTTGCCCGATTGCATCGAGTTTGTACCATTGATGATATCTGCTACGTCACAACGAGGCATTATCATCTTTGATACCGTTTTAGCATCCAAAGTCCCAGTGGCCTTTAGATGATAATTTTGCTAGTATGTTTTGACTGTAGATTCTAAGAGTTCATCAAAATCATCATCATTGGCATGGGTGTTGTTTTTGGTTTTGTGATAATAACCAAATTGTTCAAGATACGTTTTGAGGTCATGGATGCCTTCTACCTTTTCACCCTTGTGGCATCCCTGAAGACGCTTGAGAAATCCAAAGGGTGATATTTTTTTTGTCAGATGAGTCTAGCGGAGTTGTTGCATGAGAAAGGAGGGAAATGAGGGCAAGGAGGAGGCCGAGAGTGATAAAGGAGAAGAGGGGAAGACTTTTAGCAGCCATGAGTACTACTAAATGGTGAAATCAAGCAAGCAATTACGGTGTCGGGATGGATGTTGCAGAAGGCTCATGGATTGGATGCTATTTATTGACTGCTAATAACCGTGTCTAGTATGTTATATATGGCGGGATCAAGCAGACCTATTTTTCTTGGGCATATTAGTCAACTTAACATGAAGTTTACGTTAATAATTTGGACCAACAAGTATGAATTAATCCATTTATTTTGGACCAAGAAGCTGCTTCTGGAGACCTTATATAGGACGTCAAGGTTTATCAACGAGGAATTGAGGTACGTACGTAAGACCCATGAAGTGATCATGCAGTTTGGCAGCCATACGCTTCCTATATTGCCCTTCCCTTTTCATTCGCAACAAAACATTTTCTTTGGGATAGAAAACTAGCTGCCACGTCGGAATTAATTCTCAAATCAAGATTAATCAGATGCCAACACGTGTCACAAACGCATAATCGGATTTTAAAATAAGCTCAAAAAAATCATCTATATTAACATGTTCATTTGTCAGTAGACAAATAAATGTTTTTACAACTAGAAAATAAATTGAGAATAAACTATTTTTTAAAAAAAAATATTGAAAATAGTTACATTTGAAGAACTGAAAATAGAACAATTGAAAAATTGAAAAATATAAAAATAGAAAATAATACTTTATATTAGAGAATATTATCCATAATTTGATAAACTAAAATTAGAAAGAATAACTAAAAAATGTATGGTTACTCATGACTTACCTTTATGGGTGGCCACCAATATATTGAGAGAAATATTTGGTCTTAAAAGAAGATTTAATAACAGAAAATTTATAAACTTATGCTAGTTAATATGATACGTTAATTTATAAAAAAAAATTATTGTATTATAAAATAAATTTTACATTTCCCATTAAAATACGTCAGTTTATAAACTCGATTTTATAGTAGACCTAACACTTCTCTTTTACTACTGCGCGCAATAGATACTTATTTTCTATTACAATGTTATAAAGGACCCCAACTAGTCATATTTGCTTACGAGCCCCTTCGAGGATCCCAACTAGTCACGCGTGCAGCTGAGATATGTGATGCACATGCATGGTCTACCAATGAAATACACCCGACCAATGCAGCTACTTCCATAAACAATTCTATAACTCGTTTTATGCGTGGAATATTTGAGGTCAAGTTAATATATATAGTAGGGCCGCTCCTGGCAAGGGTCCTTTGATTTGGTAGGCGTGTGAGGCCGCTGCAAGGGACCCCCGAGGGGAGGGTCGAGTATGCGGGCCGGGATAGTCCTACATCGGCTAGTAGTGATCCTGCTAGTGGCTTTATATTGAGAGAGGCACCCTCTCTTGCACAAACGCTTTTGTAGGATGAGTTCTACCTTCATTGGTATCAGAGCCAAAACCGATATCGTCAAGGGGTAGTAGGGTCGCTTCTGGCATGGGTCCCTTGGTTTGGTAGGCGTGTGGGGCCGCTGCAAGGGACCCCTGAGGGGAGGGTCGAGTATGCGGGCCGGGATAGTCCCACATCGGCTAGTAATGATCCTGCTAGTAGCTTTATATTGAGAGAGACACCCTCTCTTGCACAAACGCTTTTATAGGATGAATTCTACCTTAATTGGGACAGCTCAATCCGATGGAGTTAATAATTTGATTTATACTATTTTAACAATGATAAAGAAGAACTATTTCAACTCCTAGAAATAGCTTCGTCATCATCATCTGATATCTTTGAGTTCAGTTCTAATGATTCAGAGTATCACTCAAAAACTAGATCACCTGATCCTACTGGTCCTAAGCTAGGTTACGATTGTAATGATACTTGTTGCTAGACAAAGGGTAAGACAGTTTATGTCTTAACTAAATCTGAAGAATAAGAAAACCTATTACTAACCTTGATTTCTCAAATTACAAATCCTGAGTTTAAAGAAGAATATCTTCTTAAACTCAAGAAGACAATGGTTTACCAAGAACCAGAACCTTCTAAGCAAATGATTAGTTTTCAAGAAACCTTGAAAAGATTTCAAAAAAAAACCCAAGGAAATTTCTACAAATGATTTACAACACGAAATTAATCTTGTTAAAAAAGAAATCGTTGAACTCAGATCTGAGATTAATAACCTTAAGTCTGAAAACGAGATTTTAAAATAAGAATTTTTAGTGTTTAAAATTGATAAACAACTTGATCAAGATATTCCTTCTGGTAATGAGCAAACAAATGATTCTGGTTCAAGCCAACATGAGTTAGCCGCTGAAAATCAGATTTGTTTGATCCATCATACCATTCCTCCAAAATGGTTTTCCAGGGTCACCATTGTGGTTGCCCATGATTTTCAATTTACTGTTGTTGCTATGATTGATTATGGATCAGACCTAAATTGCATTCAGGAAGGACTTATTCCTAAAAAATATTTTGAAAAATCTTCTGAGAAATTATTTTCTGCAAATGGATTTCAGATGAAAATCACATATGAGCTTAACAACGCTCATTTTTGTCAAAACAATGTTTGTTTTAAAATTTCGCTATTTTGGTATCAGAGCCATTCTGGTATCTAATTGTTGTGAATTGTTTCTTCTTTGTTGAACTTATTTTGTTTTCTGACAACCCCCCACCCGGAGTTTCTACTTTGGTTGGTTCAGGATCATCTTTCGACAAGTAGGTCAGCAACTCGGAGGTATAAGTCCCGTTTTGAAGCCAGGGAGGCGAGTATAGGGCAATTATAGGTTCAAACCCGAGGGCCGAGAGTGGTAAGTTCGCAGACCCCTGAGATGCGATGGTCGGTGTTGTCCTAGGACAAAATGAGTTGGATAAATAGATCCAATTCAACAATTAGTTCCAGGTCGGCTATGCCGCCTGACATAGTTAATGAGGAAGACTGTACTTTTGAAGCAGCAGAGTCGTCTGTGCTAGGATCATGGAAGATTCCAAAACTTGATGTTAGCACGATCTATCGAACCAATTGGTTTGAGAGATCTATGCACACACAATTTTGCGTGCGTACTGTTGAACAAACTTTTGCTATTTCCAAAACTCAAGAAAAATGCTATCTATTCTCAAAAGAACAGACAACAAAATTCTTGCAGCAAGGTTTTAGATATATTCATATTAGATCTGTCCAAATTGCTGCCAAACCTTTAACAAGGGGAGGTATCAATGCATCCGTATTGTTTTGTTTAAGGGATGTCAGGTTCAATAATTTTGAAACAAGTATTCTCGGAATGATCCAATCCTCTCTAACGGATGGACCAGTCCATTTTAATTGTTATCCTGATTTAACAATTGCTCTTGATGATGAAAATATTTTAAAATGTTTGACTTTAAACATTTTAACTTCTGGATATGATATGCTTAAGGATAGCAAACCCCTTACTTTTATTTACAAGATTTATTATCGTCTTTTAAAAACGAATTTAAATCCAAAAGTCATAGCAAAACCCATCCAGGGAAAAACTCTTCTGATCCAGAGTTCAACCTCAGATGCGGATGTTTTAACTCCAAAAATAATTTTTTGGAAAGATATAATTCTTCCCAAAGAATGAATTTTGGAAGAAGAAATTCCTTCCATCCCTCGAAATCCTGTTGAAAGTTATCCAAGTAACATTCAACAGTACCTGGATGGAACTGGTAAAATTAGTTTTGACCAGACTAGATCTCCAGGGCTAAGAAGAAATTATTTTGCTGGATCTAGCTCTTCCTTTGTAGGGTCAGAAATTCCAGTAAGAAGAGACCAAAATCTCAAATAATTTCTGGAAGATTCTGTTAAAATAGCCCAACCTGTTAATCATGTTTTAAAATTGAAAGGACTTTCTACGTCCTCTCAAGTTACTTCTGCTTTTTATTCTGCACAGGATGCTGGATCCTCTAAAGACCAGCCTATTCATAATGAAGCCGATAAAGAAGATGATAACTCATCTTTATCACCTACAGCTTCAGATATGGTAGCTCCTGTTGCACCTCAGGTTTATCACAGTTTAACTGTGCTAAACAAACCATTTATGTTTGATCTTGTTTATCTTTTTGAAGAATATAAACTTTCAAAAAACAGTGCTAGGCGAAAAGCCTATCACACAAAATATTCTGAAAAAAAAAAAACAACGTGTTAAATGGAAATGGAAAGAAGAAATGAATAAGCAGCAACGGCATATTCTTTTCTTTGATTTTGTTGAAAATATTTATGTTTCTAACAACACTTTAAATGTTGTTAAAACTGATTTTGTCAAGGAAGAAGGGAAAATGGTAGTTCATTCTAGCCATCTACCTTTGGAGACTGTTCTCATCACCTATAAAGGGGTTGAGTTATCTGTTTCACCTTTCAAAATCTCAGAAATTGTTTCCAGAGATCCTGAGAAGGACAAGGTTCTCAAAGAAATAAAAAATGTTATTTCTCAAAATAAATTTGTGAATCTTGCTCTTCATACGATCGGACAACAGTTAGATCGGATTGAAGAAAAGGTTGAAAAACCTGATCCTATCTCTTTGGTTTTAACTAAAGATCAGCCAAAGAAAATGATTGAAAAACCTTTGATTATCTTACCTGAAAGTCGTACCAAAATTGATTTTAAAAATCCACAGGCAAAGACTTTAGACAAGATTGATCAAATGCTTAATGATCTGAAAAAAGAACAGCCTTCTACTAGTGCTTTGTCTAACAAAGAAATAGAAGAAGAAGTTCTTGTTGAAACTACAGATGAGTCTTCTAATGATCACTCTTCTGAAGAAAATGATCTTGATTTACTTAAAAAGAATTTTCAAGATATTATTTTAAAACCTGAAATTGCCAAATTTTCTTCAAAAGGACCCAAAACAATAAGTCTAACGAAAAACTGGTATTCCAGGCCCTACTCCTCCTGATTTACAGTTTGAAGAAAAAGTTTTTCAAAACCAATCTTCTTACTCTACTGACAAGGTTTACGAATGGAATATTGATGGTTTCTCCGAACAAGAAATCGTGAATACCATGAGTAAAATGTCTCTTGTGACAAATGCTTATGTAAATAACAATATTAGACAATCTGATATTGTTAAGATTTTAACACAAGGATTTTCCGGTGTTTTAAGAAATTGGTGGGATAAACATCTTACCAGAGATGCTAAGGAAACCATTCAGAACGCTGTTAAGTGTAATGATGAAGGGTTACCCGTTTTTTATGAATCTATTGGGACAGCCCAATCCGATGGAGTTAATACTTTGATTTATACTATTTTAAAACATTTTATTGGCACACAATCTGATATAACAAGCCGCATCAGCGACCAGTTAAAAAATCTCAGATGTCTAATTATAGATGGTACCAAGATGTTTTTATTTCCAAAGTAATGCTTCGAGATGATAGCCAGAAGCCTTACTGGAAGGAAAAATTTATTGATAGATTACCTCGCTTGTTTGCATACAAAGTGAAGGATGAACTTACTATTGTTGGGTCTCTAAATTACGATGGATACACTTATGGTGATATCTGTACTGTAATTAAGAAACTTGGTATTAGTATGTGTAATGATCAAAGAATGCTTCGTGAGCAGATGAGAAATAGCAAGAAAGCCAAATACGAAATGGGGACATTTTGTGAACAATTTGGACTTCCTGCTATAGCTCCCTCCAAAAGAAAGCACAAGTTTTCTAAACCTCATAATGGTATCAAGAGAAAACCCCATGATGAATTTTATAAGAAAACTTATAAAAAACCATTTTCTAGGCCATTTTTCAAGAAAAAAAAATTTAAACATTTTTCTCAAGGAAAATATTTTATTTGTGGCAATCCAGGACACTTTACTGATAAATGTCCCAAGAAAGCTAAAAAAGATAAAAAAAAATTAAAGAAAAACAGAAAGTAAACCCCCCACCCCCAATACCCAGTATAAAACTCATCAAGAATGAGTCTGGATCCATCCCTGTGCCCAGTGCCTCTTCAACAGCACTGGATATTGCCAATAGGTTCACACCTCTTGGTAAAATTGTGCAACCGACGACTTTCGCGTCTACAGTTTCTACATCTTTTGATCTATATGCGAAATCAGTAGCATCAAAAGGTCCTACTTTGATTACTCCTCAGTTTTTCCTCCCAAAAGGAAAATCTAAATATTTGAAGAAGCCTATTGTAACCAATCTGTTTTATATAGAACCTAATCGTTCTAATTTAACAGATCTGTTTAAAATAACCTCTTCCTATTTTCCCCCTAATTTGCACTGGATACCTGAAGATTTATCAAAAAATCTCCAGTATCCTGATTTTCACCAACTCTCTTGTCATAAAACTCATTTATGATAAGAATGATTTAACAAAATTGATCTATCACAGTGCTTATATTCTCCGAGTCATCACAGAGGTAGAATGGGGAACAAATCCCTGAACTGTCAAAAGACTCCCAGACTCTGCACTAAGTTATAATTATTTTGATTATATGACTACCTAGAACCGCTTCATGTTCTTTCAAGTACCTGATATGAGCCATTCCTGGTTCATCAATTTTGATACAAGGTTCAAAGGAACTTTTCCATATTGGTTTCTCCAATGGTAGGACCGATATGGTTTAATTCCTCAGAATCTCCCTAAGCAGCTCGCCAGAGCTTTTACATTCTATGAACAAGTTGCTGGTACAAAACTGAACCGGCATTCAGTTATGTTCCCTTATGAGCTATATTTTTACAAGAACTACAAATTACCGTGGATCTTTAAGTGGAAATATGAGAAGAATGCTAATATCATATCCCGAGCTTATTTTACAAAATGGTGGGATAGGTTTGGATATATTGATAAAGTAATTAACCAGATAATTAAAGATTTTCCTCAAGTCGCTCATGATCTACAAGACAAGAAGGAATTCCCAGCAATCAAATCTGGTACACCTGTTCCTGAATACCCTTTAATGATTCAGGCCCCTAATTCACCAACTGCTTCAGCAAGAGGAAAAGCCACCAGCTCATCCTCAAAGAAATCTTCTAAGTCTATCAAAGATAATATCCTCAACATACTTGATAAAAAAGATTTAATAAAATTACTTGAGCAACAACTGTCTAAGTCCACGAGTAATAATTCTGAAGACGATGAGAATTCAGAAGCATCCTCAGAGGCTTCGTACAGTAACCTATTTGGTCATGACTCTGAAGACATTCTAAAGTTGGAAGATGATTGACTACTACTTGAGTTCAAAGAAGACTGACCATAGTCCTCTTTGAGATATTTGTCACTTTGTGCCTAAAGCAGCCGCCATCAGAGACAGCTGGAAGACACAGAGATGATCGAATGCTATTTTGTCATCTTATGCCTAAAGCAGCCGCCCCCAGATACAGCTGGAAGACATAAAGATGATACCACTTGTGCTCGTGCTTAAACAGTTCCTATTGTTCACTCACGGATTGATTTACTGTTTTACTTTAATAATTGTAAATAGGAACTCCTTATGTTATAAAAGGAGAACTTTATCCTTGTGCTGAGGCAGAACTTACATTCGAGAGAAAATTGATCCTCTCCCTCTAAAACTGAGTCTCTTTATTTACTCTGATTTCTGTAAGTGCAAATCTGCACTACCTTGTGCCTGTAATTACTTTAAGCTTGTTAATTTTAATAAAACGTATATGTTTATTACAATTAATTTTACATATTCATTCATGCATATGGTTGGTTTAACCGCCTATTTATTTGTGCTTGCATAATTTAATTATTGTGCAATTTACTCTAAGTCTTTCATTCCCTTCCTTCTCTTCTTCTTCAGTCAGCTTCGGCTTTTCCTTAATTCCGCTGCAATGGGACCCCCAAGGGGAGAGTCGAGTATGTGGGTCGGGATAGTCCCACATCGGCTAGTAGTGATCCTGCTAGTGGCTTTATATTGAAAGAGGCACCCTCTCTTGCACAAGCGCTTTTGTAGGATGGGTTCTACCTCAATTGGTATCAGAGCCAAAACCGATATCGCCGGGGGGTAGTAGGGCCGCTCCTGGCAAGGGTCCCTTGGTTTGGTAGGCATGTGGGGCCGCTGCAAGGGACCCCCGAGGGGAGGGTCGAGTATGTGGGCTGGGATAGTCCCACATTGGCTAGTAGTGATCCTGTTAGTGGCTTTATATTGAAAGAGGCACCCTCTCTTGCACAAGCGCTTTTGTAGGATGAGTTCTACCTCAATTATAAAAGCTAGAAATTAATTAAAAATAAGAATGGAAAACAACGAAAACGTCCTGGTTTAGTATTTACATTAACGTATACTTCATGTTTAGTGTCGGTCTATTGCCCAAGGTAAAAAAAAGGGGGGCAAAGTCGTGCGACGTGCTAGTTACAAGGACCGACGCGATCGTGATCTGGAAAATGCACCAGCTTTTCTTTTTTTTCTTTTTTTTTCTTTTTTAGGAAACATACTTCATTAACAAAACAACAAGCTTCCAAATGTCTCTCAATCCAAAGGACTTGAGAAATTACATCAGGGAATTAAAGATCCCCACCACAAGCTAATATCATTAACAGCTAGCCTTGCAAGCTTATGTGCTGCTTCATTACAAATTCTACCAACATGTCTAATTTCATAACTGTTGAATCTTGCCATCAGCTCCTTTGCGTCCTTGATAACATTGCCTACCATGGACATGCATATATAGGTCAGTCTTTTGCAACTCCTTTACCATGATCAAGGAATCACTTTCAATGATAAGGTTGGTAATCCCCAAATGAACACATAATTGAAGACCCCTGAAGATAGCCAACAAACATTTCGATCCTTGCAGCCTCACTAACTTCATGTTCTCTCTTAGTAGCTGACATTAGCACCTCTCCCCTACAATCTCTTAGAATAGCCCCAATTCCTGCACTAGAACATGATGGAAACATGGCCCCATCTACATTTAATTTAAAAACTCCTCGAGGTGGATGTTCTCATCTGCAATGGTGCCTTACTGCAGTTAAAGGTTTCCCTTTCACTTCTTTAAAAGCCTTCTGCACTGCCATAGCATGTCCCACAGCTTCTTTAGGATCCAAGCACTTCTTCTCAAAAGTCATAATATTCCTTCTGTACCAGCAGCTCCATGAGATCAGAAAGAACAACTCTAAATCCTCCTTCCTTCCATCTCACTTATATTGATTGCAATATCACTGTAAAGGCTATCTGACTTATCTGCTATAGCATTAGAAAATTTTTTATCCCATCATTCTTTTATAGAAGAGCAGAAAAAAGTGCATGTGCCACATCCTCAATCTCAACCCCCACAAAATTGACATATCTCATCATTCAATACTTGCCTCTTTTTCAGATTGTGTTTTGAAGGTAAAAACTCTTTACAAGCTTTCCAAGCAAATATCTTAATCTCAGAAGGAAGCTGCATCTATCAGATTCTTTTCCAAACCTTCTGCAATAACATTGTCCTTGAGCACTCCCCTTCCATCACATTCTTGGTTGAAACTCTGAACAACACTCTTAACATTAAACTGCCCATTACTTTCAGAAAATGCACTAGCCTTTTAATTTGCAACATTGATCAATAGCTGAATTTCTTGATTTCAATTGTTATTAGTAGTCATGGCTTCAAAAGCTTTTTCCCTCTTCTCCTTGATCACTCGTGTCCTCCTCCTTAGCCTCATTCTCCTCCTTTCTCAAGCAAAACTCTACTCGACTCGGATAACCAGAAAACATCACCGTTTGAGTTTCTCAAACACCTTCAGGGATGTCACAAGGGTGACAAGGTCAAAGGCATTCACGACCTCAAATTGTGTCTTGAACATTTTGGTTATTATCACCAAATAAGAAACAACATCCATGTCAACGATAATGATTTCAATGAAGAATTATTAGAATCTGCTATCAAAACTTACCAAAAAAATTACCATCTTAAGGCCACTAGGACTTTAGATGCTGAAACAGTACCAAAGATGATGATGCCTCATTGTGGCGTGGCCGATATCATGAATGGTACAAATGGGATGCAATCAGGCAAGAAGATGCATCAAAATCACCATGGCTCATTTCATACCGTCTCTCACTATACTTTCTTCTCTCAAGGCGCTCCAAAGTGGCCAGCCTTGAAGTATCATCTCACCTATGGATTTCTGCTTGGCACCCAACTCAAGCCAGGAATTCTGTTGCACAAGCTTTCCGAAAATGGGCATCAAACACTCACTTCACGTTCTCGGAAGCTCCAGGCCTTAGAAAAGCAGATATCACTATTAGTTTTGGTAGAAGAGAACATGATGGAGACAGGAATCCTTTCGATGCAGTTGGAGGAACCCTGGCTCATACGTTTGCCCCAACAGATGGTAGATTCCATTACGATGAAGATGATGTTGACCGTTTCTCACGAAAACGGTTCGTGAGAACGAATCACTTGCTTCCTCTATCTGAGGAGCCTTGAAGTGGTCCACTCTAATTAATTAATCACGTTCATGGAACGTAGAAACTGATCCCATGAAAATCTGATCACGTGGGACATGTTGCACCGAAGCTTGATGGAGGCTTCGGCTATAAATACAATGTTTGGTCCCTAGACTCACTCACTCAATTCCCTTCAGTCTTACACCATCTAAATAGAGTAAAGTAGAGTTTGGAAGTGCCAAACATCTGAGAAAATGCAGCAAAAGGCAGTGAAAAACATCAATGGCTGGAGGTATTTTTTTGGCATTAAAAACTTGTTGATTCTTGTTTCTAAAGTGTTATTCCGCATTATAGAATCATATTTAGTCTAACAGATGAGCCATGGAGTATGCGTGCAAACCCCAAGTGTGCATTTGACTAGAGACGGTTGCCTTGCATGAAATTGGTCACCTTCTTGGACTTGGGCATGATGGCTAAGTTCCAGGAGCAATCATCTACTATCTCTATGGGAGTGACCAAGATGATATTGCAGGTATTAAAGCCCTGTATAATGTTTGAAAAATGTCAAGGTACTTGGGGTCATCTCAATCAGTAATGGGAATAGATGATCATTATAGAATAAGGCCTGATTTGGATAATGAAAGCTCCCATTTCATCTCATCTCACCCTATCTCATCTTAATATTCAAAAACCACAAATACAAACACTTTTCAATTTTAAATCTTCAACTCACTACAAGAGAATGAGATTTTTGGAACGAAATTTGTTATCCCAAAAAACCACAATTTTGTCCCAAAAGGTTATTAGAGATGAAAATTTTTTGTCTCTAATTTTTTCCAAAAGGCCTGTCTCAAAAGCTTTTTTGGGACGAAATCGGATGGAATCGCTTGAAAGCATTCGAATGAGATTTTGTTTTTGGGACGAAGCATTTTCTTCACAAAGAACCATTCGAATGAAGCATTTTATATTCGAATGCCCAAGAATCTGTTTGAACCCTATCAAAATTTGATACAAACGACCGAATTTATTTGACCCTATCAAAATATTAGTGCACTGTTAAAAATCTTATCCTACAAATTTTTTTAATCAATTTTTTTTTTCCTTTTAGATTTGTTATTAACTTATTATTTTGTGTTTCTCATTATTAGTTTTCCAGTTTAATTTTTTTTTTTTTCTTGCATCTCGTTAAATTCTAGGCATTTCATAATATTTCTAGCATCTAATTTCCCTTTTCTCCTTTAAGTCTCGTCCTCGGCAGCCTCATGATGATCTCAATCCTCACACAACTAAAAAAGAACATCACCCTTTTTAGTTCACAAGGAACTTTTTGGGATATCAAAAGGGAGATGATTATCACAGGCTCAAAGGCTTCCATAACCTCAAAGGTACTGGTGCTGATCTGATTTTTTATTTTTATGGAAAATCAGCTAGCATTTTTTTTTTTTTTGACTCTATGGAAAATGAGCATTTAGTACTCTTTCTATCATCCGAAAATCTATAACAAGGCGTACTCATGAGGCAAGATCCATGAAAATTTGACAATTGTCCTCAACCATACCAACTCATTAATTTTCAACTAAACCATCATGCAAGTAAGAAAATAAAATGCACCTAATTAGCATACATTATAACTGAGCACATCAATTCATCTTAGGAGTTATAATTGCCCAAATTAACAAGATATTCACGATTATCAAAATTTGACTTTATTAATAAAGTGAAAATTCAATCTAATGCTTTAAGACATAAATCTTAACAGCTGATATATTAAACTATATCCCTCTCCTTGCCAAAACAATATGGCCTACTTCGATCATCATCACAGTTTATTTTATAAGCAACAAATGCTTTATTCTATAATAATCTACTCCCCTTAAATTCTTAGGCATTTCTCAAACATTATATAATGCTTTAATTCCTGCAATATCATCTGCATGCAAGCCTTTAGTCACTCCTTGAGAGATACTGGGTTCCATGATTGCTCCTTGAACTGAGCTATGCCCGAGTCCAAGAAGGTGCCCAATTTCATGCAAAGCAATTGTCTCCAAGTCAAATGCACCCGGAGTAGCACCCACGCTCCAGGGCTCATCTGCATCATAATGGAATCTTCCATCTGTTGGTGCAAATGCATGAGCAAGGGTTCCACCAGTTCCATCAAAAGGAAACCTATCTCCATGATTCCTTCTTCCAAAACCAATAGTGATATCTGCGTTTGACAGGGCTTGAGCCTGCGAGAAGGTGAAGTGGGTGTTTCCTGCCCATGTTCGAAACGCTTGTGCTACAGGACTCATGGCTCGAGTTGGGGTTCCTGGGAGAAACCCATATGTGAGATGATACTTTGAGGATGGCCACTTTGGAGCACTTGGAGACATGAAACTATAATGAGAGACGGTATGAAATGAGCCCTTGTGGTGGTGATGCTTCTTCTTGCCCGATTGCATCGAGTTTGTACCATTGATGATATCTGCTACGCCACAACGAGGCATCATCATCTTTGATACCGTTTCAGCATCCAAAGTCCCAGTGGCCTTTAGATGATAATTTTGCTGGTATGTTTTGACGGCAGATTCTAAGAGTTCATCAAAATCATCATCATTGGCGTGGGTGTTGTTTTTGGTTTTGTGATAATAACCAAAGTTTTCAAGATACATTTTGAGGTCATGGATACCTTCGAGCTTCTCACCCTTGTGGCATCCTTGAAGATGCTTGAGAAATCCAAAGGGTGATGTTTTTTGGTCCAAAGAGTGAGGTGGAGTTGTTGCATGAGAAAGGAAAGGAATGAGGGCAAGGAGGAGGCCTAGAGTGATCAAGGAGAAGAGGGGAGATCTTTTAGCTGCCATGAGTACTACTAGATGGTGAAATCAAGCAATTAAGGTGTAGGGATGAATGTTGCAGAAGGCTCATGGATTGGATGCTATTTATAGACTGTTAATAACCGTGTCTAGTATGTTACATGTCATGCATGTGATCTGAATTAGTGTGAAAGCAGACCCATTTTTCTTGGGCATATATATTAGTCAATTGAACATGAAGTATACGTTAATAATTTGGACCAACAAGTAAAATATTCCATTTACAACTTATTTTGGACCAAGAAGCAACTTTAGGACGTGGTTTATGAATGAGGAATTGAGGTAAGACCCAAGTCATGCAGTTGGGCAGCCATGCATTATATATTTTTTTCTTACACAAAGTAATAAAGTACCGCGTCGTGCTAGTTTTAACTTGCAAGGACCGACTAATTTGCGTGAGAAAAAATAAATAGACTAGCTGCTCTCAAAAGACAACAACCCATGCATTATATATACAATAATGCTAAACTCACGGAGATTAGGTCCCTAAAGTCTCTACCGATACATTATTTTTTTATTTTTTTTATTCAGTGATTAAGTATTTTTTTTTTAGTGATATTGATATTTTTTTTTAAAATATTTAAGGATATAAAAAAATGTATGAAAAAAAATTTAAAGGCATTTAGCCTTCTAGGTGGAATTTTTCGGTTGGTGTAGCACGACTCTTATATATATATTCCAATCGATCGAGACATCAATCGTAATCTAAAAAATGCAACATCCTAATTTTAATTTGCAACATTGACCAGCAACTTGATTTTAATTATGCTAACTAGTAGTGTTAACAGTGTGTTTTGTACGTCTTTGGACCAGGTTCTAGCAACTCAGGTCTTCAGAGCTAAACCTGCGAAAATAGAGAAGAAAGAAGCTGGGAGAGTGTGGACTTGGGGTCAGGGAGTCTCCGATGCAAAAGTTAGTAGAGTATTTTAGAAGTTTATAAATAATGAAAGAGTCTAGGGATCAAAAATCTTTTCTCGTACCTGGAAACTGCTATCTGTACTAGGAGTCTTCACGGGGGGGAGGGGACAGATCGTGTCTACCCCATCGAGGCCGTGTCCTCTTTACTATTTCTTTTGTCAGAGTCTTTTAATGAGGCATGTCTTTGCGACGGCATCATTAATGTAGTATGTAGCTCGGGTAGTGGTGCTATTAATGCGGCGTGATTCCCCGATTTGCCTTACTCTACTAGTATCTTTGGTGGTCCGTCGATGTTCCCATGTCAGAAAATCAAAGGTGCGCTGTCTTTCCCGCTCTATCCTGTACGAGTCCCCATGAGCGGGGGTGCAGCTGAGGGCATCAGGTCTGCCGTCCCAACAGCCATCATTGTTTACCTTCCCTTGTAGACGACATACTTTATGGGCAAGTTTGGGCCCTAAGGTCGGGCATTGGGGCATAGCCCATTACTTCCTGGCCTAGTGCCAAGTGTGCTTATGAAATGAGGAAAAATCCCCTTATAGTTACCCTGCCAATTCCTATCGGATGGGTCCAATAAGAATTATGTCTTTCCTTCCTTGATTAACCAACTTTGCATCTGTGTCTATACGGCCCTTTCTTTCCAGGGATGGAGGGTTGTGGACTTCTTGGTGCTCACGTGTCGCTTTTTTGCTTCCCAGGTATATCTGAGTGGTCTTTTCGTCTTTACAGAATATCTGGCAACGATTCACCTTTAGCCAGTATGGCTGTATTTCGACGGTTCCATTCTGAGTTAAATGGCGCCGCTTCAGTCCCTTTGTCATTACTCGCTTTAGGCAGTTACTTATTTCCCAAGTCGCATCGCATCACCAGATACACCTTGCTGGAATCCCGACGATTGTGGGATTTTGGCACTCCATGGGGCACGTGGGTTCCTACTACCTCTGGAAGTCAACCGTCGAGCTTGCCTATATAAGGTCCCATTCCTTCTCAGCAACGGGTTACTTTGTCTATTCCCTCTTCTGCTAGATATCTTGTGTCCATTTTCCTCCTTCAAGCACTCATCCTTCTGTTATTACTCTAATTCCTCTTCTTTTTTCAAGCACTTCTCCTCGCGTTGTTCTCTCTGATTCCTCTTCTTTTTCCCCTATTGCTAATGGCCCCCAAGAAATCCTCGCTTCCTTCCTGTTTGTTTAGATCTTCTGATGCTGCCCGTGCCATAGATGGACAGGGCGACACTGCTCCAGAGGAGTTTGCAGGTTTCTCATGGCGTTTGGAGGTGACTCCCATTGAGTTGGAGTCGCTTAGGGAGACCTACAAGGTTCCTCAAACTGTGGAACTTGAGGTGCCACCTCTAATCAAAGGGGCGGTAGATTCAGAGGGTTATGCCTCTAAAGTGGTAGTGTACCCCGCCATGTTCTCTAGCGGCCTCAGATTGCCCTTTTGTCGTCCAGTGCGAGAAGTCCTAGATTTTTTCAAGTTGACGCCTACTCAACTCCCTTCTAGCACGTGTAGGATCCTTGTGTCGTGCTGTGTCATTTGGCGTTGCACGTTGGAGGAGGTCGGATAGACTACCCGGATCTCAAGGCGCGTGAGTTCTTCCTCACCCACAATCTTCTAAGGCGAGGTCGTAACACTTACGGCTTCAGACCAATCTAGGCGTTGGTTCGGCTAGGGTTGCAGTATACTGTAGCGAGGGGGTGGAGTCGCCTATTCTTTTTTCTATCCGGCAAGGGGTGGGATTTCCCTGTTGGCCAGGCCAATTGGCATGCATTCCCTATTTACGCCTTATGGGTGGTTGCTCTGGCCAATGAGGTGATGGTGGGCATTCCTCTGGCTGAGGTAGCCACGGCGTTTGTGGTCCTTGGCACATATGAGGAGGTTGTTGATGAGGTTCCGGCTGACTTTTGGATGATGGCTGCAGAGAGTCGTGCCAACCGTATCTGTAAGGCAGATAGCAGGCTCAAGAGGCTTTTTGCTAGGGTAAGATCTTTGTTTGTAAGCTCTATGCGCCTCTTGTTCATTTCCTTCTTTGATTTTGACCTAGGCTTCTGTGGCAGGGCTTGGAGCATTTGGCGGCATTCGCCATGGATGGCCGAGAGGAGGTGGCGAGTGAGAATAGAGCACTTCGTTTGCTCACACAGCTGGCTTTACGCTATGCAGTGAAGGAGTAGAAGAAGGAAGAGGTTGAAGAGGCCCTCATTAACTTGTCAAAGTCCCGGGATGAGGTTGGCCTTCTTCATCTAGACGTTAAGCTCACCTCTGAGGCGAGGGAGGGGCTACAAAAGTCTCTTGACAGCTGTCAGTAGGAGCTTGAGCGGCTGTGGGTTGAGAACTTAGAGCTGTGCAAGCGGCAAGACTCTGATGATTGGTCATACAAGTGGTTATCGGGGCAGTACGAGAAGGCTTCACAGTCCTTGACGGACAAGAGAAAGGCCCTGGAAGACGAGAGGAAACGAAGGAAGGATTTGGAGACCGATCAGGCCAAGGCAAGGTGCGCTTTAGAGGCTCGTGATGTTACCATTCGGGATCTGCAAGAGGAGTTGTTGTACGTTCGTGGTGTCCCCGATGACGCCTGGCACTTCGATTACATCAACGACTTGGAAAGGATGAAGACTCATATCGTCCAAAATCTCTGATACGATCTTAAGGCTCTAGGCGTGCAGGAGCTTCTCCCAGACGAAGTGTCTGTGGAACAGGCTGCTCTCCTCGGGAGGGATCTAATCCCAAGCGCCCTTAAGGGTTGCTCTACAGGACATAATCACGCTCGCTGATAGTTGGTTCTCCTCGACTGCACTGTGAACGGCTCTCTAATGGGTCTTGCTCTTCTTTGATGTTCAAGGTTCCCATTTCAGACCTCCTCTTCCAAAACTCAACCTCGCTTTCAGCCTTCATTTTTGACACTATAGCACGCAATGCCTCTTCTCACGCCCTCTTCACCTTCTCTAATAGTTTCTCACACCCCTCCATGGCAGGCAGGTGACTTCTGGCGGCGTATTGGTGGTTGTTATCACCGTATGGCTCAATTAGCTATCACATTATATTTCTTGTTGATTGTTGATTTTCTTTGAGGTTACTTCTGGCGTTATCGGCATGTCATAATGATAGAGATCCTTGTCTGCCACGTCTACTGGAATATGATCTTATCAAGCTTCAGTTTGCTTGCACCTTTATAACTTGTTGTCATATCTAGTTCACTTATGTTGTATATCACTAGAATTTGCCGCTTAACATTGTAACTTGTCTTGTTCTTTGTAACTTTTTCTTTGTAAGCTTGCGGCTTCATGTTGTAACTTGTCGCTTCACGTTGTAACTTGTCCTTTATAACTTATCCCTTGTAAGCTTGCGACTTTATGTTGTAACTTCTGATAATTTATGAAACTGCCTTATACTTTGTTGCGCTAGGCTGCTTGTCTTTGCGTATTCTTCTCCGATGTTTCCTTCTTCTTATTCCTTTTTTTTTTATGGCCGACCTGGGTGGTTTTGTCGTAGGAAATTATGGGCTTGGCATTAGGCGGGTGGATTGCCATCATATAGAGCTTTACGGTCCACCCCGCCAGCACCTAACCTAATCCTGACGACCCTGCTGGCTGACAACTCTTCTACTTTTACTGTCTTCATTTGCCCTTGTTAAGCAGTTGTCATCATGGGGCCTTTAGCGATATTGTTTGACGAGGTTGATGTCTCTCCATTTCTTCCTTATGCTGATTCCCTCCTTCATGTCGTCTGTCTCTTGGATGCGCTTTACCCCACCTAGTCCTTTAGTTCTTCCATTTTGTATTGATGTGCTTTCTTTTGGTATGTAACTGAAAGAAAAGAGAAGTGGAATTAGCATATGTCGGTCCTCGCTTGCTGTCGTCGGCTTGGAGGGGATAAAAATCCCCCTTAAGTGTTAAGTCGAGTCAGGGAGACTCTGGTCGCCTCCTTGGGGGAGAGGCCCGCAAGCGTTCTACTAACTCGGCTCTATGCCACTCTAGGTAGCGTCGTGGCTGTGGAGTTGAATATAACTAATATGGGCTGCTCTTTGCTGCAATGGGGGTCGGGGTAGGTTATTCGGGAAGCCGTGGGGCTGGTCCCGCTCTCCACCTCGGAGAGACAAGGCGGCCGCTAGCTCGACCCATCCCCTGGTCCACAAGGAGGCAGGTTGTCTAGGGCAGTTTGAGGCTGGACCGGCTCCTGCCCTTTAGCATTGCATATTTAATTCCTAATTGAAAGATAAACATGTTATCATAACTTTATCCTTAGCTTTGTAGGAGTTAGATTTCGCAAACCTTGGCCCTCTGGCCTATGACGCGATTTACTTTCCACTTTTTATCGAGTTGTTATGTCCGTGTTCCTTGGTGCAATATCGGAAGGTAGCAGGACTCGGCCCTCACTCTGTCAGGGAGGGGTCGGAATGTCTCAAACTAAACTACCTCTTCCCCCCTCCCTCCCGGCGAGGAGATAATTCAGATAACAATGTTGTTGGTCCGGTCCTTCACCACGATGGGGGTCAGGTAAGTATTTGGGCAGTCTTAGGGCTGGACCCGCTCTCCTGCGCAGGAGGGACAAGGTGGCCTTTGGCTCAACCCGTCCCTTTGTTCCTCGTGGGAGGTAGGTTGTTCTTGGAGTCTGCTACTAGACCCACTCCCGCCCATTGACACCGCAAGCAAGGGTAAGTTTTGGCTTGATCCCACACTTCATTGCAGCGGAGGCCAATGTAAGTTATTCGGGTAGCCGTGGGGCTGGTCTCGCTCTCCGCCACGGGGAGACAAGGTGGCCTCTAGCTCGACCCATCTCCCTGGTCTGTGGGGAGGTAGGTTGTTCGGCCAGTCTGTAATAGGACCCTCTCCTGCCTGTTGACACTTACGAGAAAGGTAACTCTTCATTTTCGAGTGCTGAGGACTATCCGCACTTCTTTAGGGAGGGGTCGGAATGCCTCAAGCCAAATCACCCTTTTGCCCCTCGATGAGGTAATTCGGACAACGATGTGGCTGGTCCTCTCCTTCCCGCGATGGGTTCAGAGAAAGTATTCGGGCAACCTCGAGGCTAGACCCACTCTCCTTTGCGGGAGGGACAAGGCAGCCTCTAGCTCAATCAGTCCCTTTGTTCCACACTGGAGGTAGTTGTTCGAGCAATCTGCTACTGGGCCTGCTCCTGCCCATTGACGCGTCAAGGAATGTTAAGTTTGGGTTAGACTGGCTCTGAACCTACTATTCATCACAGTCGTGAGGAGACAAGGTGGTCTCTAGTCAACCAGTCTTCTTAGTATGAGGGGAGGTAAGTTGTTTGGGTAGTCTACTACTGAACCCGCTCCCGCCTGTTGATGGTTACGAGGAAGGTAAGTCTTTCCCTTTATGTAGCTGAGGACTGACCCACACTGCATTGCGAGAGGGATAAAGCAGCCTTAAGCATTACACACATCCCTTTGATATCCCGCGGAGGAGGTAATTCAGATAGAGATGTGGCTGGTCAGCTCCAACACCGCGATGGGGGTCAGGGTATTTTCAGACCGTCGAGGGGGGTGGTCCCGCTCTCTCGGACGAAGAGATTGAGCCTCCTGCTCACCGATCATCCTTCGTGGGGAGGTAGGTTTTTCAGACAGTCTGTGATTGGACCCGCTCCCACTCGTTGACATCGCAGAAAAAGGGTAAGTTTGGGTCAGGCTGGCGCTGATACCACACTTCTTCGTGGTGGAGGTCGGGGTAAGTTTTTTGGGTAGCCTCGGGACCGGACCCACTCTCCCTTGCAGGGGGACAAGGTGGCCTTTGGCTCACCTCACCCCTTTGGCCCCGCGAGAGATGCGTTGTTCAGGAAGTCTATAATTGGACTCGCTCCCACCTATTGACGCTCACGAGGAAGGTCAGTTTTTGTCTTCGGGTGTCAAGGGCCGACCCGCACTCCTCTGCAGAAGGGAAGGAGCAACCTTTGGTGTGATTTGTCCCTTTGGTGTCCTGCGAGGAGATAAACAGCAATGAAGATTTTGTTGATGGAGATTACGTTAATGGAGATTTTGTTGACATTGAAACACAACACCTCTTTCATTAGGATTCGTAATGTATGCACGAAAACATAAATTTACAATAATTAAGCTAGCTTTAGCAATAAAATTTTCATAGGTATTCGGCATTCCAAGGATGCATCAACTCGTTTCCTTAGGAGTCTCGGAGCCTATAGGAGCCTGGGCGATTGGTGGCAGTGACCACGTAGGGGCTTTCCCATCAGGGGCCCAACTTTCTCTCATCTCGCATTGTTGTTCCTGTTTCTTTGAGTATGAGGTCTCCAACTTTGAATGCTCTCGAGCGCACTCACTTGTAAAAACATTTCTCGACCCTCCTTTTGTTGGTGGTGGTCTCTGTAGGTGGAGATCCTGATTTCTATGGGCAGCATCGCCTCGTGGCAGTAAGTGAGGGTGAAAGGAGTTTTCCCTGTTGGTGTCTTTACTATGACTCAGTAGGCCCACAGCTTGCCTCCACCTACCCATTAGATTGGGGCCCAGAGACAAGTACTGGAACTCAATCCCTAGCTCCCGGCACCAGTTACGATAGTGCTCAGAATCAAACTGTCTCCCATTATTCGATATGATAGTGTGTGGGATGCCAAATCTGCAAATCACAATCTTCCATAGAAACCGCATAATATTATTCGCCGTAATGGTTGCTAGGGCAACCTACTTGATGAAGTAATCCACAGGTACCACCACGAATTTTACTCCTCCCTCGCTAGAGGAATGGGCCGACCAGGTCAATTCCCCACTAGGCAAAAGGCCAAGGTGAGGTGATCGATGTCAATTCTTCCTGCAGGCAGTGGGGCACTTTGGCGTACTCTTGGCACTTCCAATATTTCCACACATACTCCTTGGCATCTCTCAAGGCACGGGGCCAGTAATACCCTGCTCATTACCTTTTTGGCAAGCTTCTTTCCTCCTAAGCAGCCGCTGCAGATCCCTTCGTATATTTCTGTCAACACATACTGAGCTTCTTTAGGGGGATGCACCTTAAGAGAGGCGTCGAGTGGCCCTTTCGGTACAAAATTCCCTCCATCAGAGTGTAGCGTGTAGCTCGGTTAGTAATGCTTCAGGCTTCTTGCCTGTCGTCTGGCACCTCATTGTCGCCGAAGTACTTGAGGATGTTCTTTGCCCAATCTGGGACTTTGGGTTGTATCTCCATCACCTTGATCCCTATGGCAAGTACTTCGATTGTTTGGATCATTGTTTACTTTGGCAGGGGGAGTCTTCTTGCCTGGATGTCCCGCATGCTAGCTTGTCCACTTTTTGGTTTTCTGCCCTCGGCACCTACTAAATCTAGAAGTACCTGAAGTGGGGGCGCTCGGCTTCTACTAGTGAAGTATTTTTTTAGTTTTTTGCTCTTCACAGCGAACTCCCTTCATACTTGATTGACCACCATCTGCGAGTTGGTTTGTACTTCAATTATACGGCACCTAGAGACCTGGCTACCACCAGTCCTGAAAGCAATGCTTCATACTTTGCCTCATTGTTCATGGTCTTGAACGCCAACTTGATGGTGCAATTGTGCTCTTCTCCTTAGGACGTAACAATATGCACCCCCACTCCCCCTCCAACCAGGCAAGATGAGCCATCCACGAACACTTGCTAGGGCTTCACGGGAGGTGCATGTTCGCTCTCATTTGGGAAACCAGTAAATTCAGCCACAAAGTCTGCCAGCACTTTCCCCTTGATGGTATTTCGGGGCATATAGTCGATGTCAAACTCGCTCAACTCTACTGCCCAGTTCATAAGCCAGCCCAAAGCGTCCAACCTTTGCTAGATCTTTTTCAACGGGGTTTCTGTGAGGACCCTTACTAGGTGAGCTTGGAAGTACTGGTGCAGCTTGCGCGTGGTTTCCACCAGCGTGAAGGCGAGTTGCTCTATGTGGGGGTACCTGGCTTCTGCCCCACGATATGCTCAGCTATGTAGTAGACCGGCCTTTGGACTCCATCTTCTTCACACACTAATGCCGAAAAGACTGCTGAGGGGTGACTGACAAGTACAGGGTCAGTGTTTCCCCACACCTAGGTTGGCTGAGAAGTAGTGGGCTTGTGAGGTACTTCTTGAGAGCCTCAAACGCGAAGTCTCACTCGCCATCCCATATATGCACCTTTCGCAAAACCTTGAAGAAAGGCAGGCACTTGGGTGGATCTTGACACGAACCTGTTGAAAGCCGCCATTCGCTCGGCCAGTCTTTGCACCTCGTTTATGCTTCAGGGTGGGGCCATGTTGAGGATGGCCCCCTCCTTTTCGCGTTTGGCTTCGATTCCGCATTCTGACACCATGACTCCCAAACTTCCCTAATCCAACGCCAAATGCGCATTTCATTTCAACTTTATCTGGTACCGTCTCAATATTGCGAAAGCCTCCCTTAGATCGCTCAAGTGTTGTTCCGGAATCCCATATACTTCACATGACATCCAACCACATCACAACTGCACAATGATCCCCATCACTTCACAACATCACATAAACTAATCACAGACCAACACATTCGATACATACATTAAATATGTCCATATATTCAAACACAACACCATACACATCCACACTTACTCCTCAATCACAACCACACCTCACTTATTATAAGTCTACCAATATATAGAAAATCTATCCAATTCAACACAACACCATTTCAGCTTCACAACATAACATTTTTTAAATGTAAAGGGATAAAAATAAACCATAAGTCGAATGGATGTCATGTGGTGGTTCTAGATGAAGGCAGGCATACAATGGTGGTGTCATGAGGGTTTCTATAGAGGGGCCTGTGGAGAGCTCTAGCTTGGGACGTGGACACAACCTGTGAGGTAGCTAACGACTGGGCAGGGGCTGAGAGGTGCTAGTGGTGAGGGGTTTGGAGGAAAATCAAGGGGTTGGAGACTCAGGCATCGCCGCCAATTCTTCACGGCAGCTAGTGGTGACGGAGACCGTGGTGGAGCTGGATGAAGGAGAGAAATAAAGAGGGAGGCAGACGGTGAGAGAGAGAGAGAAGATTTGAGAGGGGAGGCGGTCGAGAGGAAGGTTCTGTTGGGGGGAGAAGAAACCACGATGGCTCGTGGTGGTGTTAGGAGATCACAATGGTGGCGCACGGCGTCATTAGGACTACCGAGAGAGAAAGAGTGAAATAGAGAGAGGTACCGAGAGGGAAAGGGAGGGAGGCCATCGGAGGGAGAGAAGCTTACCAGTGAGGGCGGCATAGCTGATGGCATTGTGCTATGAGGAGAGAAACCGAGGAAAAAGTGAGAGAGCTATGGAGAGAGTGAGCCTTGGGGTTTTTTGGGCGAAATTTTTAGAATTTTGTGTTGTGAGGAGACAAACACTTTTCAATTTCAAATCTTCAACTCACTATAAGAGAATGGGAATTTTTGGAAGAAATTTGTTCCAAAAAACCACAATTTCATCCCAAATGTTTATTATAAATGAAAACTTTTCATCTCTAATTTGTCCCAAAAGGCCTGTCTCAAAAGCTTTTTTGGGATAAAATCGAGTGGAACTGATCGAAAGCATTCGAATGAGATTTTATTTTTGGGACGAAGCGTTTTCATTGCAAAAAACCATTCGAATGGAGCATTTTATGTTCGAATGGCCTGGAATCCATTCGAAACCTATCGAAATTTGATTCGAACGACCGAATTTATTTGATCCTGTTTGAGTGGACGGAGTGTTCGAACAAATATATTTATGTTCTAACAAAATTAATCTAATCGAACACGATTCATATACGTTCGAATTGAAAACATCTTTTTAAACAGATGGTTCAATGTTTGTGTTCGAACGGTGTATGACACATTCGAATAATGACAAATGTGTTCGAAAAAAATATTTTTTGTTCAAACATGCAGTCTGTTCGAACGAAAAATTTATATATTCGATCATAATTGATTGTTCTGAAGTCATTCGAATGGTTTTGGTTGCTAGTTCGAACAGAAGCTAAAATGCGTTCGAAGGTTAATAAATTTCAACCATTCGATTTGGATATTTTACGTTCGAACGATACTCATGATACATAACTCTTAATTCAAAATATGAAACTAATATTAAATATTGTAATTAAAACATCACATTTGTTCAAATGTTCAAGTCTGAATAATAAAAAGACAAGTAAAGAAATTAAGATCTAGGATTGTGGTGGCATAGAGTTTTGGAACATCATTGATTGCCACTATTCGAACATTTTTTGGGATTGAATCTCCATCTTCTTCTGCAAGTTTTATTCTAATCTCGCCTCTAAATCCGCTGCTTGATCTAATTGAGTCTACAACTCTCTTTGCGTGGACCTCAAATGTTCTATCTCAAGCATTGTTTCCTTTAATTTTCAAGAGTTGTTATTCAATCTGACTTGAGGAGAGGATGATGATGTTGAGGAAGGTTTCACACAACGTCCTAAGCCCCTCAAATATCCAAAACGTGGTCCAAGAACTTGAGAAAAGATCTGAACATTATTGACAGATGATTCATCAGATGGAGCCGCAGCAGTTTCCTTAAGTGATATCATCTTGTACTAAAAAAAAAAATTTAAACTTATATAATTTGCTTATGCTTCAAGACTGATCCAAACACCATCACGATTGAGTCAGATTATAGTTAGTAGGAAAATGAGACTAATATTTTATTTGGGTTTGGAATTAATAGGTAATTAAGTAGTTGGTTTAGATTTAAATATGAATAATTTATGGTTTAGATTCATATTTTATTTCAATTAGGTAATTTATGGAAAATGAGACTAATCTTTTATTTGGGTTCGGAATTAATAGGTAATTAAGCAGTTGGTTTAGATTTAAATTAGGCAAATTTATGGTTTAGATTCATATTATTTCAATTAGGTAATTTATGGAAAATGGGACTAATATTTTAAATGGGTAATTAAGTAGTTGGTTTAGATTTAAATATGAATAATTTATGGTTTAGATTCATATTTTGTTTCAATTAGATAATTTAAGGAAAATGAGATTAATATTTTACTTTTATGGGTAGAATGTCACATCAGAATCATATGACTCCACTTAAAATACAAAATAATATAAATGTTGAATTAGTAATGCTTTTGGAAGGAGTCTTGAATCGGTTTATATCTTTATATGTAAGAAAATAAATGAAACTTAAAAGTTACAATAGTTCATAATGAAACATTGTTTTTAAAAGGTTCAGCGCTTCATAAACATAATACTTTAAATTTAATGGGTAAAATACTTACTTTTATGAATAGAATGTCACGTCGAAATTCTATGACTCTGCTTTTATATATAGTAATAGATTAGTAGTGCGTCACATTCAAAGGCTTTATTTCGTAAACGCTGGGAAATTATCCAAACGGGCCGGACTTGATCATCAACTTTCCAATTACACGCCACATTGTCACCCTTGTGACATCCGGCCTAACGATGATTTTTAATTTGGTCATCCGAGTCAAGTGGAGTTCTTGCACAAGAAAGAAGGGGAATGAGGCCAAGGAAGAGGAGACTGATCAAGGAGAAGACGGAAAAATATTAGTGCACTGTTAAAAATCTTATGCTACAAATTTTTTTAATCAAATTTTTTTTTTTTTTTTCCTTTTAGATTTGTTATTAACTTATTATTTTGTGTTTCTCATTATTAGTTTTCCAGTTTAATTATTTTTTTTCTTGCATCTCGTTAAATTCTAGGCATTTCATAATATTTCTAGCATCTAATTTCCCTTTTCTCCTTTTAAGTCTCGTCCTCGGCAGCCTCATGATGATCTCAATCCTCACACAACTAAAAAAGAACATCACCCTTTTTAGTTCACAAGGAACTTTTTGGGATATCAAAAGGGAGATGATCATCACAGGCTCAAAGGCTTCCATAACCTCAAAGGTACTGGTGCTGATCTGATTTTTTATTTTTATGGAAAATCAGCTAGCATTTTTTTGTTTTTTTAAGTCTATGGAAAATGAGCATTCAGTACTCTTTCTATCATCCGAAAATCTATAACAAGGCGTACTCATGAGGCAAGATCCATGAAAATTTGACAATTGTCCTCAACCATACCAACTCATTAATTTTCAACTAAACCATCATTCAAGTAAGAAAATAAAATGCACCTAATTAGCATACATTATAACTGAGCACATCAATTCATCTTAGGAGTTATAATTGCCCAAATTAACAAGATATTCACGATTATCAAAATTTGACTTTATTAATAAAGTGAAAATCCAATCTAATGCTTTAAGACATAAATCTTAACAGCTGATATATTAAACTATATCCCTCTTCTTGCCAAAACAATATGGCCTACTTCGATCATCGTCACAGTTTATTTTATAAGCAACAAATGCTTTATTCTATAATAATCTACTCCCCTTAAATTCTTAGGCATTTCTCAAACATTATATAATGCTTTAATTCCTGCAATATCATCTGCATGCAAGCCTTTAGTCACTCCTTGAGAGATTCTGGGTTCCATGATTGCTCCTTGAACTGAGCTATGCCCTAGTCCAAGAAGGTGCCCAATTTCATGCAAAGCAACTGTCTCCAAGTCAAATGCACCCGGAGTAGCACCCACGCTCCAGGGCTCATCTGCATCATAATGGAATCTTCCATCTGTTGGCGCAAATGCATGAGCAAGGGTTCCACCAGTTCCATCAAAAGGAAACCTATCTCCATGATTCCTTCTTCCAAAACCAATAGTGATATCTGCGTTTGACAGGGCTTGAGCCTGGGAGAAGGTGAAGTGGGTGTTTCCTGCCCATGTTCGAAACGCTTGTGCTACAGGACTCATGGCTCGAGTTGGGGTTCCTGGGAGAAACCCGTATGTGAGATGATACTTTGAGGATGGCCACTTTGGAGCACTTGGAGACATGAAACTATAATGGGAGACGGTATGAAATGAGCCCTTGCGGTGGTGATGCTTCTTCTTGCCCGATTGCATCGAGTTTGTGCCATTGATGATATCTGCTACGCCACAACGAGGCATCATCATCTTTGATACCGTTTCAGCATCCAAAGTCCCAGTGGCCTTTAGATGATAATTTTGCTGGTATGTTTTGATGGCAGATTCTAAGAGTTCATCAAAATCATCATCATTGGCGTGGGTGTTGTTTTTGGTTTTGTGATAATAACCAAAGTTTTCAAGATACATTTTGAGGTCATGGATACCTTCGAGCTTCTCACCCTTGTGGCATCCTTGAAGATGCTTGAGAAATCCAAAGGGTGATGTTTTTTGGTCCAAAGAGTGAGGTGGAGTTGTTGCATGAGAAAGGAAAGGAATGAGGGCAAGGAGGAGGCCTAGAGTGATCAAGGAGAAGAGGGGAGATCTTTTAGCAGCCATGAGTACTACTAAATGGTGAAATCAAGCAATTAAGGTGTAGGGATGAATGTTGCAGAAGGCTCATGGATTGGATGCTATTTATAGACTGTTAATAACCGTGTCTAGTATGTTAATGTGGTGGGATCATGCATGTGATCTGAATTAGTGTGAAAGCATACCCATTTTTCTTGGGCATATTAGTCAATTGAACATGAAGTATACGTTAATAATTTGGACCAACAAGTAAAATATTCCATTTACAACTTATTTTGGACCAAGAAGCAACTTTAGGACGTCAAGGTTTATCGACGAGGACTTGAGGTAAGAGCCAAGTCATGCAGTTGGTCAGTCATGCATATTCTTTCTACCTAGATATATTGCCTTTCCGGCCTTCACATTCGCAACAAAACATTTTCTTTAGGGGTGGAAAACTGGCTGCGCGCCAAGTCCGAATTAATTCTCAAATCAACATTAATCAAATGACGACACGTACGTATCACAAATGCATAATCGGCTTCTAAAATAAGTTTAAGAATCTCATCTATTAACACGTTGCATGTGTATGTAGACATATATATGTTTTTACAAACTAGAAAATAAATTAAGAATCAACTATTTTTTTTAAATAAAGTAAAATTAGAAATAATAGTTGGACTAGAAAATATTATCCATAATTTGATAAACTAATATGAGAAATATGTAGCAACAAAAAAAATCTCACAAAAGTAAACTCATAAACTGATGTAGTTTGATATAGCCGTATAACATTAGATTATAAAGTTATTTTCATTGTAAAGTAAGTTTAATATATTATATGAAACTATATAAATTTGTGAGTTCGTTTTTATGGGATCCTTTTATATCTGTAGCATTTATAAGCATTAAGATAGAAAGATAATTTAAATTACATATATATTGATCAGATTGAGGTATGAGGTGTAAGATTTCCATGTTGAATTTGTATATATATTAGCTAGAAATTAAAATGGAAAACAACGTACCCCAGTCGTCATGGTTTATGCGTTGAAGTATAATTCACTGATTAGTGCCGGACCTGCCGGTCTATTATATTGCTCGCCAAAACAAAAAAGGGGCAAAGTACCGCGTCGTGCTTGTTGCAACTTGCAAGGACCGACTAATTTGCGTAAGAACAAATAAATAGATTAGCTGCCCTCAAAAGACCGCAACCCATGCATTATACATACAATAATGCTAAACTCACCGAGATTAGGTCCGTAAAGTCTCTACCGATACTTTAATTTTTTATTTTTTTTATTCAGTAATTAAGTAAGTATTTTTTTTAATGATGTTGAGATTTTTTAAAAAAATATTTAAGGATATAAAAAAATGTATGAAAAAAAAAATTTAAAGGCATTTAACCTTCTCTGTATAATTTTTCGGCGGGTGTAGCACAACTCTTATATATATTCAATCGATCGAGACAACAGTCGTAATCTGAAAAATGCAACATCCTAATTTTAATTTGCAACATTGATCAGCAGCTTGATTTCAATTATCTTAACTAGTAGTGTTAACGGTATGTTTCGTACGCCTTGCCTTTGAGCAATGTTCCAGCAACTCAGGTCTTTAGAGCTGGGCCTACAAAAATAGAAGCTGGGAGAGGATGGCCTTGGGGCCGGGGAGTATCAGATGCCAAAGTTAGTAGAGCATTTTGAAAGTTTGTAAATAGTAAAAGAGTCTATGGATCAAAGATCTTTTCTCGTCGCTGGAAACTACTATTTACACCGAGAGTCTTCCCGAGGAGGGGGACAGATCGTGTCTGTCCCATGGAGGCCATGTCCTCTTTACTATTTCTTTTCTCATAGTCCTTTAATGTGGCGTGCCTCTGCGACGGCACCATTAATGTGGTGTGTAGCTCGGGTAGTGGTACCATTAATGCGGCGTGGTTTCCCGATTTTCCTTACTCTGTTGGTATGTTTGGTGGTCCGTCGTTGTTTCCATGTCAGAAAATCAAAGGTCTTACGTCTTTCCCTCTCTGCCCTGTATGAGTCCCCATGAGCGGGGTGTGGCTGAGCGACGTCAGGTCGGCCGTCCCATCAGCCATTATTGTTTACCTTCCCTTGCAGACGACTTACTTTGTGGGCAACTTTGGGCCCTAGGGTCAGGCATTAGGGCGAAGCCCATTACTTCCTGTCGAGTGCCAAGTGAGCTTATGAAATGGGGAAAAATCCCCTTACAGTTACCCAGCCAATTCCTATCGGATGGGTCCGATGAGAATTTTATCTTTCCTTCCTTGATTAATCAACTTTGCAATTGTGTCTATGCGGCCCTTTCTTTCCCGAGATGGAGGGTTGTGGACTTCTTGGTGCTCACGTCTCGCTTTTCTGCTTCCCAGGTATATCCGAGTGGTCTTTTAGTCTTTACAGAATATATGGCAACGACTCACCTTCAGCCAGTATGGCTATATTTCAACGGTTCCATTCCGCATTAAATGGCGCCCCTTCAGCCCATTTGTCATTACTCGCTTCAGGCGGTTACTTATTTCCCACGTCGCATCACTGGATAAACCATGCTGGAATCTTGGCAATTGTGGGATTCTTGCACTCCATGGGGTGCGTGGGTTCCTACTGCCTCAGGATGTCAATCGTCGACCTTGCCTATATAAGGTCTCCTTCCTTCTCAGCAACAGGGTTACTTTGTCTATTCTCTCTTCTGCTGGATATCCTATGTCCCTTTCCCTCATTCAAGCACTCCTTATTTGTTCGCTCCAATTCCTCTTCTTCTTTCAAGCACTTTTCCTTGCGTTGTTCTCTCTGATTCCTTTTCTTTTCCCTAGTTGCTAATGGCCCCCAAGAAATCCTCGCGTCCTTCCAGCTTGTTTAGATCTTTTGATGCTGCTTGTGCCGTAGATGGACAAGGTGACACCGCTTCAAAGGAGTTTGCTGGTTTCTCATGGTGTTCGAAGGTGACTCCCATTGAGTTGGAGTCGCTTAGGGAGACCTACAAGGTTCCTCAGACTGTGGAACTTGAGGTGCCACCTCCAACCGAAGGGGTGGTAGATTCGGAGGATTATGCCTCCAAAGTGGCGGTGTACCCCACCATGTTCTCTAGCGGCCTCAGATTGCCCTTTTGTCATCCATTGCGAGAAGTGCTGGATTTTTTCAAGTCGGCGCCTGCTCAGCTCCCTTCTAGCACGTGGAGGATCCTTGTGTTGTGCTGCATCATTTGGCATTGCATGTTGGAGGAGGCCAGGGCAGACTACTCGGATCTCACGGTGCGTGAGTTCTTCCTCACCCACAATCTTCTGAGGCGAGGTCGTAACACTTACAGCTTCAGACCAATCTAGCTGTTAGTTCGACTGGAGTCACAATATACTGCCGCAAGGGGGTGGAGTCGCCTATTCTTCTTTCTGTCCGGCAAAGGATGGGAATTCCTTGTTGGCCAGGCCAATCAGCGCTCATTCCCTGTTTACGCCATATGGGTGGTTGCTCTGGCCGATGAGGCTATGGTGGGCGTTCCTCTGGCTGAGGTAGCCACGACGTCTGCGATCCTTGGCATGAATGAGGAGGTCGTTGATGAGGTTCTGGCAAAGTTTCGGATTACGGCTGCGGAGAGTCATGCCAACCGTATCCAAAAGGCAGATAGCAGGCTCAAGAGGCTTTTCACTGAGGTAAGATCTTTGTTTGTAAGCTCTCTGCGCCTCTTGTTCATTTCCTTCTTTGATTTTGACCCAGGCTTTTGTGGCAGGGCTTGGAGCATTTGGCTACATTCATCGTGGATAGCTGAGAGAAGGTGGCAAGCGAGAACAGAGCCCTTTGTTTCCTTGCACAACTAGCTTTAAGCTATGTAGTGAAGGAGTAGAAGAAGAAGGAAGAGGATGAGGAGGCCCTCATTGACTTGTCGAAGTCCTGGGATGAGGTTGGCCTTCTTCATCTTACGTTGCGCTCACCTCCAATGTGAGGGAGGCGCTACAAAAGTCTCTTGACAGCTGTTAGTAGGAGCTTGAGCGGCTGCGGGCTGAGAACTTGGACTTGTGCAAGCGGCAAGACTCTGACGATTGGTCATACAAGTGGCTATCGGGGCAGTACGAGAAGGCTTCTCAATCCTTGACGGACAAGAGAAAGGCCCTGGAAAACAAGAAAAAATGAAGGATGGATTTGGAGACTGATCAAGCAGAGGCAAGGCACACTTTGGAGGCTCGTGATCCTACCATTCAGGGTCTGCAAGAGGAGTTGTCGTACGTCTGTGATGTCCGCGATGACGCCTAGCACTTCGATTACACCGACAACTTGGAAAGGATGAAGACTCATATCCTTCAGAATCCCCGATACGATCTTAGGGCTTTGGGCGTGCGGGAGCTTCTCCCGGACGAAGTGTCTGTGGAACGGGCTGCTTTCCTCAGGAGAGATCTAATCCCAAGTACCCTTAAGGGTTGCTCTACCAGACATAATCCCGCCCGTTGATGGTTTATTCTCCTCGGCTGCACTCTGACCGGCTCCTCTGATGGGTCTTGCTCTTTTTTTATATTTGAGGTTCCGGTTTCAAACCTCTTCTTCCAAACTCAACCTTGCTTTCAGCCTTCATTTTTGCACACTCCGGCACGCAACGCCTCTTCTCACACCCCAAGATTACCCTCTTATCAACATCTTGCCCTCTTGCCTTCACCTTCTCTAACAATTTCTCACACCCCTCCATGGCAGGCAGGCGACTTCTGACAACGTCTTGGCAGCTCCTGTCACCTTATGGCCCAATTAGTTGTTTCATTATATTTCTTGTTGATTTTCTTTAAGGAAACCTCTGGCGTTATCAGCATGTCGTAATGATAGAAATCCTTGTCTGCCACTTCTACTGGAATTTTCTTCGAGGTAACCTCTGCCGTTATCATCACGTCGTAATGATAGAGATCCTTGTCTGCCACCTCTACTAGAATATGATCTTATCAGGCTTCAATTTGCTTGCGCCTTTACAACTTTCTGTCATATCTAGTGACTTCTACTGTATGTCGCTAGAATTTGCCATTTAACGTTGTAACTTGTCTTGTTCTTTGTAAGCCTGCGGCTTCATGTTGAACTTGTCGATTCACGTTGTAACTTGTCCCTTGTAAGCTTGCGACTTTATGTTGTAACTTCTGATAATTAATAAAATTACCTTATACTTTGTTGCGCTAGGCTACTTGTCTTTGCGTATTCTTCTCCGATGTTTCCTTCTTCTTATTCCCTTTTATTTTATGGCCGGCTTTGGGGGTTTGTTTCAACAAATTATGGGCTTGGTGTTAGGCGAGGGGATTGCCATCATATAGGGCTTTCCTGTCCACCCCGCCATCGCCTAACCTAATCCCGATGACCCCGCTGGCCAACAACTCTTCTACTTTTACTGTCTTCATTTGCCCTTGTTAAGCAGTTGTCCTTTTGGGGCCTTTAGCGATATTGTTTGACGAGGACGATGTCTCTCCACATCTTCCTTACGCCGATTCCCTCTTTCTTGCCGTCTGTCTCTTGGATGCGCTTAACCCCACCTAGTCCTTTGGTTCTTCCATTTTGTATTGATGTGCTTTATTTTGCTATGTAACTGAAAGAAAAGAGAAGTGTGATTAACATATGTCGGTCCTCGCTCGTTGTCGTTGGCTTGGAGGGATGAAAACCCCTCCTTAAGAGTTAAGTCGTGTTAGGGAGACTCTGGTCGCCTCCTTGGGGGGAGAGGCCGAGAAGCGTTCTAATAACCCGCCTCTATGCCCTCTAGGTAGCATCATGGCCGTGGAGTTGAATACAACTAATCTGGGCTACTTTTTGCTACAATGGGGGCCAGGGTAGGTTATTCGGGAAGCCGTGGGGCTGGTCCCGCTCTCCACCGCCTAGAGACAAGGCGGCCGCTGGCTCATCCCATCTCCCTAGTCCACAGGAGGCAGTTTGAGGCTGGACCGACTCCCGCCCTCTGGCGTTGCGTATTTAATTCCTGATTGAAAGATAAACATGTTATCATAACTTTATCCTTAGCTTTGTAGGAGTTAGACTTCGCAAACTTGGGCCCTCTGGCCTATGACATGATTTGATTTCCATTTTTTATTAGGTTGTTGATGTCCTCATTCCTTGGTGCAATATTCGGGTGGTAGCAGGACTCTGTCTGCACTCCGTCGGGGAGGGGTTGAAATGTCTCAAGCCAAACTGCCCCTTCCCCCCTGGCGCCCAAGGAGATAATTCAAATAGCGATGTGGCTGATCTGCTCCTTCATCGTGATGGGGGTCGGGGTAAGTATTCGGGCAGTCTTAGGGCTGGACCCGCTCTCCTGCGCGGGAGGGATAAGGCAGCCTTTAGCTCAATCTGTCCCTTTGTTCCTCTTGGGAGGTAGGTTGTTCATGTAGTTTGCTACTGGATCAGCTCCCGCCCGTTGACACTGCAGGCAAGGGTAAGTTTTAGGTAAGGCTGGCATTGATCCCACACTTCGTCGTAGCGAAGGCCAAGGTAAGTTATTCGAGTAACCGTGGGGCTGGTCCCGCTCTCCGCCTTGGGGAGACAAGGCAACCTCTGGCTCGACATGTCTCTTTGGTCAGTGGGGAGGTAAGTTGTTCGTGCAGTCTGTAACTGGACTCTCTCCCGCCTGTTGACGCTTACGAGGAATGTAAGTCTTCATCTTCGAGTGCTGAGGACTACCAGCACTCTGTCGGGGAGGGGTCGGAATGCCTCAAGCTAAATCACCCATTTGCCCCTTAATGAGGTAATTCGGACAATGATGTGGTTGGTCCTCTCTTTTACCATGATGGGGTTGGGGTAAGTATTCGGGCAGCCTCGGTGCTGGACCCACTCTCCTTCGCGAGAGAGACAAGGCGGCCTCTGGCTCAACCCGTCCCTTTGTTCCCCGCGGGAGGTAGTTGTTCAGGCAATCTACTACTGGACCTGCTCCCGCCCGTTGACACCGCACGGAATGGTAAGTTTGGGTTAGGCTGGCTTTAACCCACTATTCGTCACAGCGGAGGTCGGGGTAAGTTATTCGGGTAGCTGTGGGGCTGGTTCCGCTCTCTGCCACGGGGAGACAAGACGGCCTCTAGTTCAACCCGTCTCCTTGGTCCGCGTGGAGGTAAGTTGTTTGGGCAGTCTGCTACTGACCCACTCCCGCCTGTTGACGGTTACAAGGAAGGTAAGTCTTTCCCTTTGGGTAGCTGAGGACTAACCCACACTCCACTGCGGGAGGGATAAAGCAGCCTTATGCATTACACTCATCCCTTTGATACCCCGCGGGGGAGGTAATTCTGATAGCGATGTGGCTGGTCCGCTCCTTCACCTCAATGAGAGTCAAGGTAAGTTTTTCAGGGCGTCAAGGGGGCTAGTCCCGCTCTCCCAAACAAGGAGGTTGAGCCTCCTGCTCACCGATCATCCTTCGTAGAGAGGTAGGCTTTTCGGGCAGTTTGGGACTAGACTCGCTCCTGCTCGTTGACATCGCAAGAAATGGTAAGTTTTGATCAGGCTGGCGCTGATCCCACACTTCGTCGTGGCAGAAGTCGGGGTATGTTTTTCGGGTAGCCTCGGGACAGACCCTCTCTCGATCACAGGAGGGACAAGGTGACCTTTGGCTCACCCCGCCCCTTTGGCCCTGCGGGAGGTGCGTTGTTCGGACAGTCTATAATTGGACCCATTCCCACCTGTTGACGCTCACGAGGAATGTTAGTTTTTGTCTTCGGGTGGCCAAGGGCCGACCTGCACTCCTCCGCGGGAGGGAAGGAGCAGTCTCTGGTGTGACTCATTCCTTTAGTGTGCCGCAAGAAGGTAAACAACCGATGAAGATTTTGTTGATGGAGATTTTGCTGATGGAGATTTCGTTGATGGAGATTACATTGATGGAGATTTTGTTGAGAGAGATTACGTTGATGGAGATTTTGTTATATCCTTGAAACTTGACATTGAAACACAACACCTCTTTCATTAGGATTCGTAGTGTATGCACGAAAATATAAATTTACAATAATTAAACTGGCTTTAGCAATAAAATTTTCGTAGATGTTCGGCGTTCCAAGGATGTTGTAGCTCGTTTCCTTGGGAGTCTCGGAGCCTGTAGAAGCCCGGGTGATTGGTGGAGGTAACCACTTAGGGGCCTTCCCATCAGGGGCCCAGCTTTCCCTCGTCTCACGTTGTTGTTCCTGTTTCTTTGAGTACGATGTCTTCGACTTTGAATGCTCTCAGGCGCACTCACTTGTTAAAACATCACTCAACCCTCCTTTTTTTGGTGGTGGTTCTTATCTCTACCTTCAGTCTGACTTCTTCCAGCAAATCAAGTTGTTCTTCTAGCCGCCTGTCATTGGAGTCTTGCTTGAAGTACTGAACTCTGTAGGTGGGGATCCCAATGTCTACTAGCGGCATCACCTCGTGGCCGTAAGTGAGGGTGAAAGGAGTTTCCTCTATTGGTGTCTTTATTGTGACTCGATAGGCCCAAAGGTCACCTCCACCTACCCATTAGACTGGGGTCCGGAGACGAGTACTGGAACTCAATCCCCAGCTCTTGGCACCAGTTACGATAATGCTCAGAATCAAACAGTCTCCCATTGTTCAATATGATAGTGTGTGGGATGCCAAACTTGCAAATCACAGTATTCCATAGGAACTGCGTAATGTTGTTCACCATGATGGTTGTTAGGGCTCGGCCTCAACCCACTTGGTGAAGTAATCCACAGCTACTACCACGAATTTTACTCCTCCCTCGCCAAGGGGAGTGGGCCGACAAGGTCAATTTCCCAATGGGCGAAAGGCCAAGGTGAGGTGATTGATGTCAATTCTTCCAACAAGCAGTGGGGCACTTTGGTGTACTTTTGGCACTTCCAGTATTTTTGCGAATACTCCTGGGCATCTCGCAAGGCACGGGGCCAGTAATACCCTGCCCTCATTACCTTTCCGGCTAGCGCCTTTCTTCTTGAGTGGCCGCTGCAGATCCCTTCGTGTATTTCTGCCAACACATACTCAGCTTCTTCAGGGGGATGCATCTTAAGAGAGGCGCCAAGTGGCCCCTTCGGTACAAAATTCCCTTGATCAGAGTGTAACGTGCAGTTCAGTTCCTAATGTTTCTGGCTTCTTGCCTGTCGTCGGGCACCTCATTGGCGTCCAAGTACTTAAGGATGTTCTTTGCCCAATATGGGGCTTTGGGTTGTATCTCCATCACCTCGATCCGTACGGCAAGTATTTTGACTGTTTGGATCACTGTTTACTTTCAAACTCTTGCCCGGATGTCGCGCGTGCTAGCTTGTCCGCTTTCTGGTTTTCTACCCTCGACACCTGCTAAATCTGGAAGTACCTGAAGTGGGGGCGCTCGGCTTCTACTAGTGTGAAGTATTTTTTTAGCTTTTCGCTCTTCATAGCAAACTCCCCTCGTACTTGATTGACCACCACCTACGAGTCGGCTCGTACTTCAATTTATGCGGCACCCAAAGACCTGGCTACCATCAGTCCTGAAAGCAATGCTTCATACTCTGCCTCGTTGTTCGTGATCTTGAACACCAACTTGATGGTGTAATTGTGCTCTTCTCCTTCGGACGTAACAATATGCACCCCCACTCCCCCTCCAACCCGACAAGATGAGACATCCACGAACACTTGCTTGGGCTTCACGAGAGGTGCATGTTCGCTCTCCTCGGGGAAACTAGTAAATTCAGCCACAAAGTCAGCCAGCACTTGCCCCTTAATGGTATTTCGGGGCACGTACTCGATGTCAAACTCGCTCAGCTCTACTGCCCAGTTGATAAACCAGCCTAAAGCGTCCGGCCTTTGTAGGATCTTTTTCAACGGGGTTTCTGTGAGGGCCCTTACGGGGTGAGGTTGGAAGTACGGGCGTAGCTTGCGCGTGGTTACCACCAGCGCGAAGGCAAGTTGCTCTATGCAGGTGGCTTCTGCCCCCACGATATGCTCAGCTATGTATTAGGTCGCCCTCTGGACTCCATCTTCTTCATGCACTAATGTCGAAAAGACTGCCTAAGGGGACACTGATAAGTATAGGTCAGTGTTTCCCCGCACCTAGGTTGGTTGAGGAGCAGTGGGCTTGTGAGGTACTTCTTGAGAGCCTCGAACTCCAAGTCGCACTCGCCGTCCCATATCTGCACCTTTCACAGAACCTTAAAGAAAGGCAAGCACTTGTCGGTGGATCTTGACACGAAACTGTTGAGAGCCGCCACTCGCTCGACCAGTCTTTGTACCTCGTTTATGCTTCGGGGTGGGGCCATGTTGAGGATGGCCCCCACCTCTTCGAGTTTGGCTTCTATTCCGCATTCTAACACCATGACTCCCAGAAACTTCCTTGATTCGACTCCAAATGCGCATTTCGCCGATTTCAACTTCATCTGGTACCGTCTTAGCATTACGAAAGCCTCCCTCAGATCGCTCAAGTGTTATTCCGGAGTCCCATATACTTCACATGACATCCAACCACATCACAACTACACAATGATCCCCATCACTTCACAACTTCACATAAATCAATCATAGACCAACACATTCAATACATACATTAAATATGTCCATATATTCAAACACAACACCATACACATACACACTTACTCCTCAATCACAACCACACCTCACTTATTCTAAGTCTACCACAATCAACACTGTCAATACATATAGAAAATCTATCCAATTCAACACAACATCATTTCAGCTTCACAACATAACATTTTCTAAATGTAAAGGGATCAAAATATACCATAAATCGAAGGGATGTCATGTGGTGGTTCTTGATGAGGCAGTGGCAGCTAAGGGTTGAGGCAGGCATACAATGGTGGTGTCGTGAGGGTTTCTATAGAGGGGGCTTGTGGAGAGCTCTAGCTTGGGATGTGGACGCAACCCGTGAGATAGCTCACGGCTGGGCAGGGGCTGAGAGGTGGCTAGTGGCGAGGGGTTTAGAGGAAATCAAGGGGTTGGAAGCTCAAGGCATCGTGGTGGCACTGGATGAAGGAGAGAAATAAATGGGAGACAGACGGTGAGTGAGAGAGAATATCTAAGAGGGGAGGCGGTCGAGAGGAAGGTTCCGTTGGGGAGAGAAGAAACCATGATGGCTCGTGGTCGTTTTAGGAGATCACGACGGTGGCGCACGGCATCATTAGGACTACCGACAGAGAAAAAGTGAAATAAAGACAGATACCGAGAGGGGAAGGGAGGGAAGCCGTCGAATGGAGGCCATCGGAGGGAGAGAAGCTTACCAGTGAGGGCGGCACAACTAATGGCATTGTGCTGTGTGGAGAGAAACCGAGGAAGAAGTGAGAAAGCTACAGGGGGAGTGAGCTTTGGGATTTTTGGGATATTGTGCTGTGGGGAGATAAACATTTTTTAATTTCAAATCTTCAACTCACTACAAGAGAATGGGATTTTTGGGACGAAATTTGTTGTCCCAAAAAACCACAATTTTATCCCAAAAGGTTATTAGAAATGAAAACTTTTCGTCTCTAATTTGTCCCAAAAGGCCTGTCTCAAAAGCTTTTTTGGGAAGAAATCGGGTGGAACCGGTCGAAAGCATTCGAATGAGATTTTGTTTTTGGGACGAAGCATTTTCATCGCAAAAAACCATTCGAATGGAGCATTTTATGTTCAAATGGCCTGGAATCTATTCGAACCCTGTCAAAATTTGATTCGAACAACTGAATTTATTTGATCCTGTTCGAATGGAAGGAGTGTTCGAACAATTTATTTCTATTCGAACAGATACATTTATGTTCGAACAAAATTTATCTGATAGAACATGATTCATATACGTTCGAATTGAAAACATATGTTTGAACAGGTGGTTCAATGTTCGTGTTCAAACAGTGTGTGGTACATTCGAATAATGACAAATGTGTTCAAAAAAAGCATTATTTGTTCAAACATGCAGTCTGTTCGAATGAAAAATTTATATATTCGATCAGAATTGATTGTTCTCAAGTCATTTGAATGGTTTTGGTTGCTAGTTCAAACGGAAGCTAAAATGCGTTCGAAGGTTAATAAATTTCAATTTACCATTCGATTTGGTTAATAAATCTATAACAAGGCGTACTCATGAGCCAAGATCCATGAAAATTTGACAATTGTCCTCAACCATGCCAACTCATTAATTTTCATCTAAACCATCATGCACGTAAGAAAATAAAATGCACCTAATTAGCATACATTATAACTGAGCACATCAATTCATCTCAGGAGTTATAATTGCCCAAATTAACAAGATATTCACGATTATCTAAATTTGACTTTATTAATAAAGTGAAAATTCAATCTAATGTTTTAAGACATAAATCTTAACAGCTAATTTATTAAACTATATCCCTCTTCTTGCCAAAACAATATGGCCTACTTCAATCATCGTCACAGTTTATTTTATAAGCAACAAATGCTTTATTCTATAATAATCTACTCCCATTAAATTCTTAGTGTAACGCCCCAAACCCAGTTGGCCTGGAGAATTACTACCTGTCACTTAAGAACATGTTTTCCAACACAACTAAAATAAAACTCCAAAACTTTATTAGCAAAACTCAATCTCAAGTACTCTAAATAACCACATTGAAACTCTACAAAATTATTACTGCAACAAAATAAGCTAAGGAGTCGAAAATCTCCCAGTAGTCATAACAAACCAAACTAATAACTTCAAAATTCTTACTAAACACAAGCCCAAGATATAATTAAATCTAAAAGACATAAGACATCAGAATTCCTTTTTCTAACATCCTCTCTCAGCTTAATCATGCTCACTAATCTAATCCAGGTCCTCAGTTGGACTCTCCACATCATCTGAAAAAAATTATGAAGATAGGGGGTGAGTTATCAACAACTCAGTAAGCAGAAATCATATGCTAGCGTGTAAACATGAGCATTTACAAAGTAGAGCATGCAGAACAAAATATTTTCCAGAGTTATCATGCAGAACAGAACATATTTTCAAAAGTAACAGAGCGATAGTTTTAAGACAAGTAAAACTCATAGTACTTTGGCATAACATAAACTAAGTATCATCATCAGATCAAAACAGAGCATCAAACAGAGCAAAGACCATGTTTCACCCCCGTGGTAGGGTTGTGCTAACCCCGGTGGCCAAACCAGGCAGAGACAGAGGTGAAATCTTTCCTTTATTCTTCTCGGAGCCCCGAGTGTGCACACAGGAAAGACCACAATAAAACCACTTTGTTTCCAAAGTGAGTGCACTCAGAGACAGAGAAGTTGGTACCAACCCAAACAGAGCAGAGCAGAGCAAAGCAGAGACAGAGTCAGATACGAAAACCAGTTCACCATGCCAAAGGTTTTCAGATGTTATATCAAAATAATACAAAGTATCAAAACAGAATCAGATAGTTTACACACACTGAACACAAAAGCCAGCACATCTTTTCAAATAAATGCACAACTTTTCATATACTCAATATCGCTCATTTTTTAGATTTCAAAAATCACATGACAGAATTTAGCTCATTTCTACACAATGCATGTCAGAACATATTTTTCTCTTGTTCGTACAAATTTCACGAGTATGCAAATAAACGACCGAGGTTGGTTTTGTTTTTCCAAAGTTCTCATTTCACCACAAAAATATGCAAAGTTTTCAGAAAATCAACCTCAGTCTCAAATAATTCGTGTAAGGCCTAGCATAGGAACCCCGCTTACCTGACTCTTGCAGTGCATTATCTATGACTTGAATACGGTCTCTATCCGTCTCGTCACCTATTCATAAAAATTATATAAACTAAATATTAAAGTCCAACAACACAAAATTGGTCTTAGACAACTTAATACCCAATTTCTAGACCATAATTCAGTAAGTTTAATCAAACTCAATCAGCCAAATAATAATCCGGACAGCCCACACTTCGACCCAAAATATTCTATACCAATCTCAATATTGTCCAATGCAAGCATCAAAACCAATGTCAACTCAAATTCCAAAAACTCACACTTATTCCTACAGTTCGCAGTCCCAAACAATTACTAACAATTTAATCAGGACGACACTACACACTACTCTCTCTCTGTTCACCACTCCACAACAGGAAAAAATATCTCAACACTTCTAGATGTTAAAAGGCCCCAACAAACCCTTCTAAACATTTCCAATACATCAAACCAATAATCCAAAAATATATCATCACTTCCTAAAATTCATCAATATTCACCATGACCAAAGTCAAACTCTAAACACCAATATTTAAACCCGAAACAGCTAACAAATTTCATAGCATAAACCAATCTCACACAAACAACTCCATCATCCAATCTAACCGATCCCCTTACTCCTCGGACTCAGTCCGGCACCACCAATAAATTAACAGTAAATATGAATTAGAGTATAAATACATTTAAATCTCAAAAGTTCTTTGGAAAAAATACTTACAATGCTATAATATAATTTTTAAGAGATCACGGAGGTGCTAGAAGCGGCAACGCAGCAACAAAACAGTGCCAAAAGCACTGTGGCCGTGGGTCTCAAAAATCTACTTTTGAACGGGTGTAAACGAAGACCCAAGATTGATAGGGTAGGGCTTAGGGATGTCGGTGAAACTAGTGGTAGTGGTGGTTGGCCGTGGGTGGCGGCGCAATAGGCGGTTGAAGTGCAAAAATACCCAAAACGGAAATGTTGATGGTGGGGCTTCACCGGTGACAGATCGGAGGTGGGGTTGGGTCCATTGGGTTGCTAGAAGGTCGAGGATGATGTGGTGAGAAGATGGTGGCGCGACGGCGGCGCAAGGAGTGCCGCGGCTTGGTGATGCGCGTGGGAGCTAACGGCGGCGCGGTTGGGGCTGAGATTACAGGGGGTGGTTGCTGGTGGCTGGGAAGGACAGTGGGCCGGGCGGTGTCGCACACTGCAGCGCGAGGCGGCGGGGCTGGGTGGAAGAAGAAACGGATGGAGAGAGAAAGGGGGAGAGTCGTGCGGCGCGCGTGAGAGGAGAGGAGAAAAAAAAAAGAAAAATGAGAAGAAAAAAAAAAGAAGAAAAAGAAAAGAGGAAAGAGAAAATGTATGGAAAGAAATGAGGTTCAATCCTCATATCTTGGGTCATAAAAATGATCCAACGGAAACGATTTTAACACAGCAAGTAAAATAAAATAATTCAAACGCAGTGATTAAAATGAAAATAAATAATTAAACCCCACAACAAGCTAATTTAATTTGAGAAGAAATTTAAACGCATAAAAATAATTAATTTAGAGAAAGCACTTCAAAAATAATTTTCGTAAACTAAAAGTCATAAAAATAACACAACTAAAAATCCAACAATTTTAAAACAAGAGAATAAATTTTAAATTAATAACAAATAATCTTTCAATTAAAAAATACACTAAAATACGGGGTGTTACACTTAGACATTTCTCAAACATTATATAAGGCTTTAATTCCTGCAATATCATCTGCATGCAAGCCTTTAGTCACTCTTTGAGAGATACTGGGTTCCATGATTGCTCCTTGAGCTGAGCTATGCCCGAGTCCAAGAAGGTGCCCAATTTCATGCAAAGCAACTGTCTCCAAATCATATGCACCCGGAGTAGCACCCACGCTCCAGGGCTCATCTGCATCATAATGGAATCTTCCATCTGTTGGTGCAAATGCATGAGCTAGGGTTCCACCAGTTCCATCAAAAGGAAACCTATCTCCATGATTCCTTCTTCCAAAACCAATAGTGATATCTGCGTTTGACAGGGCTTGAGCCTGTGAGAAGGTGAAGTGGGTGTTTCCTGCCCATGTTCGGAATGCTTGTGCTACAAGACTCGTGGCTTGAGTTGGGGTTCCTGGGAGAAACTCGTATGTGAGATTATACTTTGAGGTTGGCCACTTTGGAGCACTTGGGGACGTGAAACTATAATGAGAGACGGTATGAAATGAGCCATTGCGGTGGTGATGCTTCTTCTTGCCCAATTGCATCGAGTTTGTACCATTGATGATATCTGCTATGCCACAACGAGACATCATCATCTTTGATACCGTTTCAGCATCCAAAGTCCCAGTGGCCTTTAGATGATAATTTTGCTAGTATGTTTTGACAGTAGATTCTAAGAGTTCATCAAAATCATCATCATTGGCATGGGTGTTGTTTTTGGTTTTGTGATAATAACCAAAGTTTTCAAGATACATTTTGAGGTCATGGATACCTTTGAGCTTCTCACCCTTGTGGCATCCATGAAGATGCTTTTGAAATCCAAAGGGAGATGTTTTTTTATCAGAAGAGTGAGGTGGAGTTGTTGCATGAGAAAGGAGAGGAATGAGGGCAAGGAGGAGGCCAAGAGTGATCAAGGAGAAGACGGGAGATCTTTTAGCAGCCATGAGACTACTAAATGGTGAAAGCAAGCAATTAAGGTTTAGGGATGGATGTTGCAGAAGGCTCCTGGATTGGATGCTATTTATAGACTGTTAATAACCATGTCTAGTATGTTATATGTGGCGGGATCATGCATGTGATCTGAATTGTGAAAGCAGACCCATTTTTCTTAGGTGTATTAGTCAATTGAACATGAAGTATATGTTAATAATTTGGGAAAAATCTTTACATCAACCTATTGTTGGCTACAGCCACAACACACCTGACACGTGGACCGAATCACTAAACGCACTGGACTGGGTTCACTTACACGCACGCTCACAGGCTCTCAGCCCTCACATATAGATGAAATCGTCTCTCCTCTCAGCCCTAATTCTTGTTCGAGAGTCTTCTCATTTTGCACCTCCTCCGTCGTCTTCGATCTCAGCGGAATCGAGCCAAGCAACAAACCACGGATCAAAGCCCTCCCCACCACGACACAAGCCCTCACGAGCAGATCAGTCCGCAAGCAGCCTCGATCCCTAAGTCATTTGACGCGAAGCCCTCAGTCCACCAATGCGAAGCCCTCATATCTGCAGGAGGGTAAATAATCTGTGATTCTAGGGTTTGGGCATACATGAGATTTTTTTTATCTTTTTTTTTTTTTTCCTCTGGTTGGGCATATGTATTTAGTTGAAACTAATGGTGCGTGGCTGTAGATGTTTCCAATGTTGCCTCTGATGGAATACATTTCTCTTTTTTCATTCCTGAAATTCTATACTTAAGAGTATATATTTTGACAGAAGGAAAACCATTCTTTCAGCATTTAACTTGATTGAAGGATTTGATGTCCCTACTATTGAAGAAAAAATTGCAAGGTACCAGGAAGAAAATGCTGAACAAATAATGATAAATAGAGCTCGGAAGGTACACTTGTAAAAATATTTTGTTTCCTGCTCCTAACATCTGCCACTTTTGTCCCTCACAAGCGGATGATATTTCCATTCGTGTGTTTAATTAATGCCTTAGAGAAGAAAAATTTTATACCAAATGAGTTCCTCATGCTAGCATTGGTGAATTTTGAGATAATTTCCTTCATTTTTATATAAAGGTTACTAATTTTTTTATATCAATCAAATAGGCTGAAGAATTGGCTGCAGCATTGGCTGCAAGTAAGGCACATCCTGCTCAGAATGATGCCGATGGGGTGAGAATGAGATTATTTTGTAAATATCAAACTTGTCTTGAATAGATGATTATTGAGCATTTTTTTCATTAGTCTTAAAAAGACTCAAGGTAATTTTTCCTGCAAGAGCCCTTTTTTGTACTTCAATTCGTTTCGTTTTGGAAAATTTTGGAGTTTAGGTTGTTGTTAGTATATTAATTGATTTCTGTGATGCTATGCTCAAATGACTAATACATGACTGATATTTAATTTTTATGATTACACTTCCAATATTCCAGATATAAGAAATATATTAATGTAGCATTCACCACTCTATTTTATGGTCTTTATCACACTTTGAACCTGTGATCATGTGTTGTCCCTACAACCTGTGAAATCATGCTTAAGTATCATGTCTAGCTTAAGCAGTTAGACCTGTGATGATGTATTGTTTGGGGGAAAATCTTTACATCAACTTACTGTTGGCTGCAACCGCAACACACCTGATGTGTGGACCTGTTTATATATATATATATATATATATTCTCTTGAATAAGTCTCAGGTATACTTTCGTTATCAACTTTTTTATGGTACCAAAGAGAGCATTAGGGCTATTAGTTTATGCAACCATCATTTTCGAGGTATGAAACTTTGTTACTCAATCACAATGTGTTTTTAGGACTAACTTTTTTGAGCTACCTAATTGTTGACGTCATAGTTTTGCATTGGATGTGAATGTGAAGAGGGCAGAGGATGTGCTGGCTCATAAAACTCTACTGCAATTGGCATAAGATCCTGCTAATCGACCAGCATTTGACGTTCGGTTGGTGCAGGTATGTATTTTCATTTATCTCGACTTTTTTAACTATGTTGCTGTCTTTCTTTTAAGAAGTTGGTCTAGAAACGACCATAAATTGTGCATGTTACAATTTATTTTCTCGTACCTCAATTTTGGAATGAAGAGAAGGAAAATCTATTTCTACTTCCCCTGCAATCAATTAAATCTCATTTCCCGAGTCGAAAATGACTTTACATGTCTTGAAGATAAATCCTACTATGTTAGTTTTTATCTTGGAGCTTTTTTAAAAAAAAAATTGAAGTTCTGAGCATGCAAAAAATTATCTTAACTTGTCTGATTCTACATCTTTTTTTTTTTTCCTAGTAGAAATTATTTCCTTTAGGTATTTAACTTGAAGCTCATCCTATTACGAGCCTTGGTGTTGGCTGAAACTGGGCCCATAATCTTCTAAGATCCTTTATATATATATATATATATATATATATATATATATATATATATATATATATAAATATTAAAGAAGTAAGAAATGGTGATCGTGATGGGACTCAAACAATTAATCTTAAGAGATCTTTGAGGCGTTCTGAGAAAAATATAGAGAGAATAAAAATAGAAAATGAAACTTCTTGGTGGTCAACACTTCCTTTTAACCAGTCCAATTAATGGGACTCAAACAATTAATAGGATTGTTTCTGGATGATGATGTAAACCAGCACATTTGCACCCGTTTCTTCCTCATCTCATTGAAACTTAAATTTCCATTTTAGTTGATTTGATTTGTATGATTAGTCAAGGCCAAACTTCGTTGCTGCTCTTCTCCAACACTCAGTAGAATAGAATGCATGTTCTCTTCACTTACTTAGGTTGGATTTGATTACTTTGAAATAGACCATGCATGTGGTTGTACTTTATTCACACTAGTTAATAGAAAATTAGACTGTGTGGGTTTCTATTATCAGTTAAACCCCCTGGTTTGACAAGCAATGTCAAATTTTCTGCTATTGCAGTGAAAGCAGCCTGCTCGATGAGATATGAGTAAATCTCAAAAACATAAATGTTTTCTTCTTCTTAAATTTTGTCTCTTTAATCAAATTTATTAAGTGGCACATTTTAAATGTATGTCTATTTATGTGGTTGACATATGGAACATCTTAAAATGTAGACAGATATCAGTTGGTAACAATGATTGGAGTATGATTGTGTTATTTTTTTTTTTTTTTGGGTAAAACACTTGGTTTGTGTTAATTTTGAGTGATTCTAGTGATTTTTTTAATCTTGGTTTGTGTTAATCTTTGTTTGGGTACTTTAATTTAATCATCATTGAGTGAAGCATTCTCTCCCTCTCTCTCTCTCTCTCTCTCTTCCTTCAGCACAAACTGATTAAAAGTTTACAATAGAAGATTGTGATGCCTTATATTTTATTGCACCTTTAAAAATGTATGTTTTAAGTTACATGCGGCTGTCTAAATTATGGAACATTGTGATGCCTTATATTTTTTTTTTTACCCTGCGCTTGTGGCATGTAGACTATGCTTTAAAATAATAAAGATCGAACAATTTATGGGTTCAGCGATTAAATAGGGTATTATGATATTGAGAATGACACTAATTATAGTGGAGATTTTTTTAGGTGGTGTTTAAGAACTAGAAAAAGGATAAGGCTGGGTGGGGATTTTTTTGGGAGAAGTTTAACGTTGAGGTTTTAGGCTTTGATCATTCATGCATTGAATTCATCGACAATAAAGGGACCTGTGGTTGGACTTATTAGTATCGGTCAACTGAAATAATTATAAAATAGTTGTACATTCATCATTTCTCTTGTGTATATCAAAAGTCACGTTGAGATCAGTGGCAGAAGGGCATTTAAGTCAATAAGAGAGAAGGGTGTGTGTAGATGCCATATAAATGTACTGCTAGGGTTAGAGCTTCGCAGTCTTCTACTGCTCTTCGGCTCTTCCACTCCTAGAAGCATGGCTGCTCCCGCCGCCCCTCGCCAGCTCTCGCAGAAGGAAGCCGACATTCAAATGATGTTGGCCGCGAAGGTCCACCTTGGAACTAAAAATTTTGACTTCCAGATGGAGCGTTACATATTCAAGCGACGCAACGATGGTATTTCTCGCTTCACTTTCTCAGATCGTTCAGTCTTTTTCCTCCTTGTCTGTGTTTTATTCTGATTGGGGGTGATGAAAAGGAATGGGAAGTAAAGAGATAAATAAGGATTTTAAGTTCTGGGTATTTTTTTGGGGGGAAAAAAAAACTGAATTGATGGGTATCAGTGGTTTTTCGGAGTGAGCGAAACAAAGAATAATGTAAAGTGGTGTTAATCTTGTTGGCTTTATCGAAATATTCGAAATGCTGAATGGTTTAGTTGATTTTGAGTTCTATTCTTTTATACGTACATCAATTTTTTCTTATCCGTGTACAAAGAACACTGGACTCGGTCATCTTTCACTTTCCGTATTTGTGTAAAAGTCGTGTATTCGTGTTGGTTACCTGTGAAGATTTACTGATACTTGTAAGTGATGTTTTGATGGTTAGGCATATACATAATCAACCTGGGGTAGACATGGGAAAAGCTTCAGCTGGCAGCCCGGGTGATTGTTGCAATTGAGAATCCACAAGACATGATAGTACAATCTGCAAGGCCTTACGGCCTGAGAGCAGTCCTTAAGTTTGCTATGTACACCTGTGCCCACGCCATTGCTGGAAGGCACACTCCTGGTACCTTCACTAACCAGCTGCAGACATCTTTCAATGAACCCCGTCTCCTCATCCTAACTGATCCAAGGACAGATCACCAGGTGATTACTGCTTGCCCACTTAATGTGATGCCTGGTTTAAGTTCTGTTACTGGTTGGTTATTTGTTTCACATATTTTTATTGTGAAAGCTATTCGCATAAGAGTTTTGAAGAGTTTGAATGCTATCATATATTAGAAGATTATGTATATTGCCGTGATCTGTGTGCATCTGTGTTTGCTCGTCTTGTCTTTTGTTTGTCCTGATTTTTACTCACTACTAAAAGCTGCTTGCAGCCCATTAAGGAAGCTACTCTTGGAAATATCCCAACCATTGCCTTCTGTGACACTGATTCACCAATGCGGCATGTTGATATTAGTATCCCTGGCAACAACAAGGGGAAGCATAGCATAGGGTGTCTCTTTTGGCTCTTGGCAAGAATGGTTCTGCAGATGCGCGGTACTATTCGTCCTGGACATAAGTGGGATGTGATGGTGAGGAAGAAACTTGAGGGCTTTGTTTGGTGGAATCTTTTCAGAGCTCTAAACTCGCTGATTATTCTGCTCCTCCCCTTGCCTCTGACCGGTGGCCTGTTCAAGTTGCTGATACTCAGTGGAACCCTGATGTGCAGCATCCTATCTCAGCAGTTCCTACTACTTGGGCCACAGAACCAGGTAGAACCTTACTACCTTCTTTTGTTTTGTTTTTTGTTTCTTTTTGAATAATTTTGGTTTGTTGGAAAACCAGGTGGAACTACTTGTAGAATTAAAATCTTTATGCGGAAAAACTACTTATTTGGCTGGCATCTGTTATATTTGTTGGCCTGTTTTATTAATTAGTTTTAACCCTTTTTTGTTCAACTGCAATTGCTTTAGTAGCAGGGGATTGGGATGCTGCTCCCGCGCCACCAATGACCACCACTGTTATTGAAGGTGCTGCTGCTCCAGCTTCCGGATGGGGTGAATGAAGTTAGAAAGCTTTTTGCTGCCATAATTTTGAGTTAGCTTTCCAAGTTTGATCAATTTCTTTTGTGATATGAACTTTGTTTATGGGCACAGCTTAGTTTAATTTCAGGGATTTTTGACTTTGTAGTTGGTGCCTTTAAGAGAGTTGCTTTATTTTGATCTGTTCAAGAAGAAAAATTCTCGGGAGAAGCCACCTCCCAATATTTTTCATTAGCCGTTTTGATCATGGAAGTAATTGGCCTGCATTACTGGAATTTTCTGTATTCCATTATAGTGAAGCCTTGCACCTCTTTCCTTGGTCTCATCCAAAGGCATTCAGCTGATATGATCTTCGGATTCTTGTTTGAAATGATTTCCTGAGTAAAAATGAAAAAAAATACCACATTCTTATTTTTCTTATCCAACTGTGTGCCTGCCTTACATTCTTTCCCCAATTCATTGATGTGAATAGAGAAAATGAATTTTGTGGTTTTGATTACATGTCTGCATAAACACAATTTCGAAAGTAAATTTCAACCACCTGGTCACCTTAGTAATACATTGGTGGTAAAATGAAATAGAAATGTTCTTCATCTTAACTATTATCCTATCATCTCCTAATATGTAGAATAAATTATTAGAAAATTGTCTGTTATTTTTCACTTATTTATTAATAGTTGATGCCTCAGGAGATGATAAAATGTTGGTAGTTAAAATGATGATGAATAGTATTTAAGCTCATGAGTGGAATCACATATAAAATAGAACCTTCAGTAATTTTGATTTTTCCATTCTAATATGAACTTGTCTTACATAATTTTTGACAAAATTAATGACAAGACTACATCCTACTAAGATTAATCGAGTGTAACCTGTGTGCACGTATTATTGGCAACTATAATAAAACCATCATCTCCTAGATTGATATTAGATTAAAGAATTGTATAATCTCCCATCTAGCCAAATTCTCTTCTACATAGAATTTGCTTGTATTGTAAATAATAAGGAAAATAAGAGCTGTAATGGGTAGGATATGCAAAAGAAAGCCTGCAAGAAAAACATGATCGATTTGGATGATCCTATTCCTTGACCCTTCATCTCCTCGTAACTTGAGATCCAGACTTCCTCGAGCCTTCATCTCCTTGTGCCCGATCTCCCCGTGCCTTCATTTCATCGTCCTCCTTTCTTCTTCAATATTTTTCTTTGATTGTAGAATATCTATGAACGCTGTGTATTTGTTCTATTTGTGCTCAATATAACTTTATAACTTTAATATCTCTTGTTTGTCCAACACTTCCATAAGAATTGATATTGATTTTGTGACCCTTGTTGATTTATATGCCCATGTTTATCCCACTTGTTTGTATTTACTTGTTAATGATTCACATACTTGGATGCTTCACAGTATGCTTGTTATAATGGATTTGCATTTCGGAAGAGGGAGGAGGACATATTGCGAAGAATGGAAGATAAACTAAGAGAGAGAGAGACAAATGCTCAGAAGGTTGAGGCTGAACAAAATTTGCGGAGAGTCGAGAATAGAAATGCACAAATATTATTGTGTTTGTACTGGATTGTATCAATTGTAATAGTTTCTGATTGGTTCGGATAAACTATAGGGCACATGTAAATAGGTGGATATTTTCTTTATTTTTCGTGTATGGATTAACTGTAATGGTACTTCCCCTTGAATTAGGCAAAGCCTAATTAGGTACTTGATCAGGCATTTTGTTGTATATGGGGAGAGGTACTGTGGAGGCTATGAAAAATCTAGTGTTTTTTGTCACTTTTCTAAATCTGCTGGGCTATATAGATTTTTTCCCAATCTATTTTGGTCACTTTTGAGCTTATTTATGACATTTTCTCAATCTATTATACACACAGGATGATAAATGAAACATGCTAACACCTTCTATATAGATTTTTTCCCAATCTATTATACACAGGATGATAAGTGAACAAAAATTTGCACAAGTTATATAGATATTTTTCCAAACTCACGCATGCACAAAAACTAATCAATTGAACTGACATTGAAGCTTGATTGATTTCATATACAAGTTTTGTATGGTAAGCTTAACATGTACTCCTAATTTCTAAGGAATCACAAGCTATACACCTCCACAATACACAATCTCCACAACGATTATATACACAAAATCCATCCACAACTGAACACAAAACCATTTACACTGCCATCAAATAATCATCCTTAGATTAAGTCATCTAGTAAAATATCGAGTCATAGTATTCATTCTAATTAGATACAACATTACAAAGCAGCTTATTACGATCTAAGTAGTCTCATAATATTCATTACAAAATCCAATATTCCAAAATCCAAGATTCTAATCTAAGTAGTCTCATTTTCTTGTTTCCTCTAGTGTGCATGCTTTTAGCACCAATCTAGCTTTTCCTCCACTGTACAACACATCAAATCACCTGAAAATATCACAAGACAATATAAATAAACTTTAAAATTCAGAAAATATTACATTTAGTGCAAGGATTATTAACCTGGCATAAAGTAAGAAATATTACAGATTGGTTTCCTTCAAACTCAATCAGACTGACATGTCATGTTAGAATATAATACAAATCACAAACATTACTTACTTTATGTGGGTCCTTTTGAAAACATAATGAAACGGAATTACATTACTTAAAATTTGATGATGGAGTTGACCTTTTCACTGATTCTTGCAGATCTCCTAGGGGTCTCACCAATACCCCAATCGAACTCAGATATTGCAGGATTACCAATGTGTGATTTTAGGTACTGCTCTAGTTGTTTTTGGTTATTGATCTCCTCTCTAGTAGGAGCAATAAACACAATCTCATTCTTCCTAGATGTACCTCCTTTCTTGGGTGTAAGTCAAAGTGCCACACAATAAGAATTCTGAACTAAGCACCAGCCACACACACACACACACACAAAGAAATCCAAGATTGCACAAAGACAGCGAAGGACCTGTCTAGTTTACTTGGTTTTAGCTTCCAGGATTTTCTTGGTTTCAGTTCCCATTTTATTAGACACGATTCTCCTCTTTATTCTCACAGTTACAATATTTACTACAAGGCCTTATTTAAAATACAATACAATGCGATCTCCTCGTTTGATCGACGAATGTGATAAATTAAACGAAAGGAAAAACTTCTTAATCTTAGATTAAGAAGGCATAAAAAAAAGTATCTTTTTTTAAATAAATAAGTGAAGGCACAACAGCTATCCTATATGGGTTGCTATGAAAATCCAAGAAAAGGAAAAACCCCATCATGAATCTAAAACTATTAACTGTTTTATGATCTGGGTATGACTAAAACAACAACATCGAATCTTCCAGTTGAGTTGAACATTTCAGTTCATGTTCTTTTCAAGGAAAACATAAAGGGAAACTTATCAAAAAAAACATAAAGGGAAGCAAACATCAAAAGAAGGCCGAATGTAGAGTAGAACTTACATGGGGAGGGCGAGAAAGCCGCATGAGGAGACTCGGGGAGAGGATGGGAGGGTCGATGGGGGCGTTGCTGGGCAGAGGGGGTGCGGGCCAACTAAGGCATTGTTTGGGAGACACGGGTGGGGGTGGGGGAGAGGATGGGCAACACGACTAGTGGGGGTGGGGGGCGACGCAGGGGTGGGGAGAGGAAGAAAAGGAGATGGGCTGGCGATGAGAAGGGAGGAAAGCTGGGCGACGAGGGGTGTGGTGACACTATGCAGACAGCCTCTGTGTCGCTGGAAAGAGATGGCGTCGCCGGTGGCAGTGGGCAGAGCACAATCGACACTAGTGAGGAAGGAGTTTAGACGCGAGCTAAGATCGAGAGGCAAGAATGCGGGGCAAATTCAAATCGGGGGAAATACAAACCAACAAAACTTACAAAACACACGTTTTGGGTTTTTTTAAAAAAAAAAAAGGACACATAAGATGTGTGAAGAGTGCAATGCTACAGGAGCTGATGTATAGTAGTATTCTAATAATTTGGACCAACAAGTAAAATATTCCATTTATTTTGGACCAAGAAGCAACTTTAGGACGTCAAGGTTTATCAATGAGGAATTGAGGTAAGACCCAAGTCATGCATTTGGGCAGCCGTGCATACTCTTTCTACCTAGATATATTGCCTTTCCGGCCTTCACATTCGCAACAAAACATTTTCTTTAGGGGTGGAAAACTGGCTGCGCTCCACGTCGGGATTAATTCTCAAATCAAGATTAATCAAATGACGACACGTGCGTATCACAAATGCATAATCGGCTTCTAAAATAAGTTTAAGAATCTCATCTATTAACATGTTGCATGTGTATGTAGACATATATATGTTTTTACAAACTAGAAAATAAATTAAGAATCAACTTTTTTTTTAATAAAGTAAAATTAGAAATAATAGTTGGACTAGAAAATATTATCCATAATTTGATAAACTAATATGAGAAATATTTAGCAACAAAAAAATAAATTAAGAATCAACTTTTTTAAAAAAAAAGTACTAAAATTAGAAATAATAGTTAGACTAGAAAATATTGTCCATAATTTGATAAACTAATATGAGAAATATTTAGAACAAAAAAATTCAGAAAAGTAAATTCACAAACTGATATAGTTTGATGTAGCCGTACAACATTAAATTATAAAGTTATTTTCATTGTAAAGTAGATCTAATATATTATATGAAATGCCAAAGGCCTGAGGTCTGGAGTTCAATACCCCATCCCCCAAATCAAAATATATATATATATGTATATTATATGAAATTATGTAAGTTTGTGAGTTTATTTTTATGGGATCTTTTTATATATGTAGCACTTATAAGTATTAAGATAGAAAAATAAAAATAACAAATTACATATTGATCAGATGGAGGTATAAGGTATAAGATTTTCATATAAAATTTCTATATATATTAGCTAGAAATTAGAATGGAAAACATTAACGTACCGCAGTCGTCCAGGTTTATAAGTATTTGCGTTGACGTATAATTCATTGATTAGTGCCGGTCTATTATACTGCGCGCCCAAGGAAAAAAGGGGCAAAGTACCGCGACGTGCTAGTTGAGTAGTTGCAACTTGCAAGGACCGACTAATCTGCACAAGAAAAAATAAAGAAAAACGCTAGTCTACCGCTCCTAATGTACCGCTCAGTTTGACCGCTTGGTCAAATTTTTTCTTTTTTTTTTTTAAATGAATGATGAAGTAAGTAATTTTAAATGTAGTAGTATATTTTTTTTATTTTTTAAAAATATTTAAATATATTAAAAAATATGAAAAGAAAAATAAAAAGAAAAAAAAATTAAAAATATTGTGCGGTACACTTGAGCGGCTACTCTAGGCGGTAGAGTAGCCCGACTCATATGCAATAATGCTAAACTAACCGAGATTAGATCCCGAATGTCTCTACCGATACTTTATTTTTTTATTTTTTTTATTTAGTGATTAAGTAAATTTTTTTCCATGATATTGTATTTTTTTAAAAATATTTAAATATATAAAAAAATGTATAAAAAGAAAAATTAAAAGCATTTAGCGACCGTCTCGGTAGAATTTGTCGATGGGTGTAGCACTTATATATATATATATATATATATATATATTCAATCTCAGGTAATCTTTTTTATGATAAGTTCCCAATCGATTAGTCTTGAGGGACAAAACTCAACAGTATGTATCATATATCTATGTTTAATTAGGATATAATATTTAGAAAAATCTAGTCATTACATGGTACAATAAATGATTGGCAGATAAATAAAAGATAATAAATAATTTTGTAATCATTTAATATCACATAGATAATGAAAGATTGATAATTAAAATGATTATGATTAACATGACTTCTCATGATAACTAGCTAGTCTAGATTAATTTGAGATTGAGAGATTATTTAGATGTAGCCTCGTATGTGAAACCAATTGTCGATAGAGTGAAAGAGACATGAAGTTGACATTGCAAATTTTAAATTTTTTTTTTTTTATTTTTATGTCTGTATAAATATTTCAAGCAGCATTAAATGAGCAGTAAATGTTACAGGACTCGATTTATGTGTCTTATTACTCTTTTATTTTATCTTGCTCGAATTTGAGGGGATGGAATTTGATCAAAGGAGGGGTCCAGATCATCAACTTCACCTTGGATCTACAGTACTCTCTCCCCATGTGAACAGTCAGCTGATTAAAGGGTATTGTGGATACTGTTCATAATACAGCTTCTTCCCGTTGAAATATATGTTATTTCATTCGAAGAAAGTGCACCAAGGAAACACCACATCAACTTCTAGAAATAAACTCTATAACTCGTTTACGTGTGGACATGATCGGGTCAATTTATACAATAACTTGAACAAACCCAGTCCAAACGAGGGAAAGTCTTCGTGTTAGGTAGTAATTGCAAGGACTGACTAATTCGCATAAGGGGGAAAAACTTGACTGCTTTTCCAAGATCACAACCCATTATATATATTCTAAACATCACTAATCTAGAAAAAGCACCAGCTTTTTTGCAACATAATTGATTACCTGCTTAATTGGATTTCGATTCTTTCTAGTCATGGTTTCTAAAGCTTTTTCCCTCTTATCTTTGATCACTGTTCTCCTCCTGGGCCTCATTCCCCTCCTTTCTCATGCAAGAACTCCACCAGGCTGGGATGATGGAAAATCATCACCCTTTGGGTTTCTCAAGCATCTTCAGGGATGTCACAAGGGTGACAAGCTCAAAGGCATCCATGACCTCAAAATGTACCTTGAACACTTTGGTTATTATCACCAAACCAAAAATAGCACCCATGCCAATGATGATGATTTTGATAAACTCTTAGAATCAGCTGTCAAAACATACCAGCAAAATTATCATCTAAAGGCCACTGGGACTTTGGATGCTGAAACGGTATCGAAGATGATGATGCCCCGTTGTGGCGTAGCAGATATTTTCAATGGTACAAATTCGATGCAATCAAACAAGAAGAGACATCATCACCGCCATGACTCATTTCATACGGTCTCTCATTATAGTTTCATGTCTCCAAGTGCTCCAAAGTGGCCAACCTCAAAGTATCATCTCACGTACGGGTTTCTCCCAGGAACCCCAACTCAAGCCATGAGTCCTGTAGCACAAGCGTTCCGAACATGGGCAAGAAACACCCACTTCACCTTCTCGCAGGCTCAAGCCCTGTCAAACGCAGATATCACTATTGGTTTTGGTAGTAGGGATCATGGAGACGGGAAAGCAAATGCTTTTGATGGAACTGGTGGAACCCTTGCTCATGCATTTGCGCCAACAGATGGAAGATTCCATTATGATGCAGATGAGCCCTGGAGCGTGGGTGCTACTCCGGGTGCATATGACTTGGAGACAGTTGCTTTGCATGAAATTGGGCACCTTCTTGGACTCGGGCATAGCTCAGTTCAAGGAGCAATCATGGAACCCAGTATCTCTCAAGGAGTGACTAAAGGCTTGCATGCAGATGATATTGCAGGAATTAAAGCCTTATATAATGTTTGAGAAATGTCTAAGAATTTAATGGGAGTAGATTATTATAGAGTGAAACATTTGTTGCTTACAAAATAAACTGTGACCCATGCCAACGATGATGATTTTACGTAAAATGAGTTGGCATGGTTGAGGAGACACATGTCAACTTATCAATGGATCCGACTTGAGGCGTTTTTATAAATGTTTGAACATTAGAAATATTAAATGCTAATTATTTTTCTTATAACAATTAGCAGAGCACCACCTTGGATGGAGGTCGTGGATATCTTTGGGCATGCCTCCCTTTCAACACTCAAATTATTTCATTATTGATCTCTACTTTGTAACTACCTGGACAAAGAAAGATTGGGTATAAAACTGGTTCTGTTTTTGGGCCACCAAGAATAGGAATTGTTTTAATTGGGATCAATTAGCCTAAATTTTGGCCCAAATGTGAGTTCTTAACATAAATTATTCTTTTAGGCTATTAGGTAGTTCTTTCACAATGCTTAAAAAGCCTCCAATAAATCTCATACATAAACATTTCTTGACAAGACACAATGGAAAGCTACCATATGGTGGATTTCATTCATGCAACTACTTATCGCTATTTGCGATTTTATTTGATTACTCAGGTAAATTCTTTCTCATAAAAAATTAAAGGTTCTATGATTCAAAAAATTTATTGCATTATCTAAAAAAAAAAAAAAAACAAGACATATTGTAATAGTAAAACAAAAAATGGCCCAGGATGTTCCTCTTGTCCCCAAAGAGGAGCAGATAAATGAGAAGAATTCAGATAAAATAATTTAGGAATGCTATGAGAATGGTTCTAATTTTTTTACATTTCTCGAGAATGCTTATAAGAGCAAAAATTCAATTAGAAAATTTTTTTTACACCTTCAACTAACAATTAAACAATCAAAATAACAAAGTGCTCTAAACGGATGCTTACAAGTTTTTTACTTTCTTGGACCCACATTCCTTCGACCCTTTAGAGCATTTAAAACTGTGCATTGTAATTTTATTAATACAAGTTATGAAAGAATTTATTCAAACTGATCTTTTGTTCTTATAATCAACCCCAATAAATGTAAATCAATTAGAACCAGCTTCCTTCATTATTTTATTCAACTCTTTCTCATTTATCTCATTCTCTTTGGGGACAAGAGAAATCTTCTAGGCTTTCCCTGTTTTGCAACAGCAATATAACTTTGAATTTTAATGCAATAAATATTTCAAATCGTAAAACTTTTTTTTAGTGAAAAAGAACAATTGCCAACACATCAGAATAAAAAAAGTCAAACAATTGCAAGTTTTTCTCTTGAGATTCAACCCATCTAGCGTTCTCAATCTAATTTCTTGCATTATAAATATTTTTCAAATCAAAACTTCTTTTACCTTTTTTTATTCCCCTAAAAAACACGTACTGATGAAACAATAACAATCTGCCGTAATTACAAATGATATTATAGAAAATATTATAAGGTCCCATTTAGTTAATCTTTCCTAGATAATCAATTACTTTGATTACTGTTTACTTTTGTACATTTCAATTGGACAAATTTTCCAATCAAACTTTTAAATGCAATCCACCTCTCTTTGGCATCTAAATGAAACTAAAAGCAGTGCCCACCAAATTGCACCATTTATATTTATTTCGCATGCTTCTTATTTTTTGTATTTATCTTATTTTATTTCTATATTGATGATGCAAAGACTCCAAACTCATTCCTTACAGGAGCATCTGCCTTATTTACAAGACATAGCAGCTCAAACTTCCAAAAAAGAATGGATCATGCATGCACCCTGCAAACTATGTAAATGTTTGATAGTCCTATAAAACATTTACATGTTTTATGCTGCTTTTAAGATAAAAACTATAATTTCAATTCTCATGTGTTGCTTTTTTTTACTAGATTTATGTCTAGCTATGATCCTTTTTTACCTATGAATCTTTTGCTTAGTACTTCCCAAATAGAATGTAATTATTATGCATCTTTACTCTATCATTAGAATCTCTTCATGCATCATATTAATCACTCCATTCGTCTTCGGTTCAAATAATTGGAATAGATATTTGTAAATATTAGGTTTTTATCCTCCTCTACATTAGTCTATTTCCAATCACATTTTGCTTATTGTTTAAACATAATATTTTCACAATATTTTTTTCCTCGACTAAGAAAACGTGCCTTACAAATTACACTACAACTAGTGTGTGCGGCGCATGTATATATATATTGAAAAAATAATGTTAGGAACACAAAAATGATTTCATAAAAGTAAATTTACAAATTTACGTAATTTCGTATGATAGTTAAATTTATTACATCAAGTTACTTCAATTTATAAATTTATTTTTATAAAATCTCTCATGTCTAAAGCATTTCTCCTATACTGCACAAAAAAATTTATATAAAAGTTTTCTTATTTTAAATTTAGAGCTGAATGCATACATCCATTTTTGGGGTTTGGTGTATGATATTTTTTTTGTGCTTTCAACTACGCTAATTGTTTGAATATCAGCTCCTTTCTTGTTTGAGTTCCCATCGATGGTGTTTCGCCTATGCCCTGTACAAGTAAACCAAAAATCTTGGGACTTCCAGCAGTCCACCTTCCACCCTTGAACTGATCTAGCTATCAGCATGAGAAGTAAACCGAAAAGACACAGGATATCGATCACGAAAAATAATTAGATAATCTTTCAAAGTTACAACTACTAATATTAATTAGAGGATCAGGTTAAAACCTCTAACTTAAAAATCACACGTTTCCTGATCTTGAATATTCATCACACCCTCCTCCCTCTCTTTCTTCTGCTCTTCCAAAACTGAATTTTTACGCGATTCTCGTTAATGTTGTTGTTCATAACTCTTGCCCAGATAAGGACCCGGATCCCATATCCGAGAAAGGGATGTCGGGTGGAGAAGTATGGTCTTTTGACCTTTGCGACTTTGATGAACCGCTACCGGATGACCCCTTTGACTTCCTCCGGCGAGAGTGTTTAGGGACAGCAGGCAGGTCCTGTGATGGCGAGTCATTCCCAAGATTCAACTTCCGGTTACGTCTCGCGTGTCGGGTACTTCCCGGTGAATCTTGGCTCGGGGAATCCGACGACACAGCATCCGTCGAGCGCTGCCGCCTGGATTGCTTTGGTGCATCAAGGCTCCATCGGGGGGAGTTGGCAGGCGAGGCATTTCCGGTTGATTTAATTTGTCGGAGCAGGGATTCTTGAATTCCAGCGCCAGTTCGTTTCGTATCTATCAAAAGTAACAATAATATTGGAGCAACATTTAATAAGTGCATGCTGCTACAGATTTGCATTTACGATAAATCCACATCAAGAACTTAATTAGGTGGATCAGAAGTTGTAATAGATGAGTAATCATGTGTTAGAGAGATGATTTTAGAAGAAGATACAAACCTTCAGATGTCAATTTAGCTTCTCCAAAAGTGTCCAACGACCTGGATGAGACTTCTGGGGTAGATTCAAACTCGCTCATCTGCATAAATCATATGATCATCACAATCATAGTTACGTGAATGGTGCACATAAATATGCATGGTTGATACCTAATCTAGGTGTCAATGAGGCTTGGCAACATCTGCATGTGATTAATCTGTTTTTACTTAATAACAAGATAGAAATTGATGAAACAAAGGATGCATGGAGATGAATGGGATATACCCAGCTCGGCGTATTATTATTCGCAGAAGGGCCGTCCCATCCAATGTGCGCAACATGCTTTACATCTGTGGGATAGCCAATTTGCATGTCTGGTTCTTTCTGCTCATCTGCATGATTGACACTCCCGTCACCTCACATTTCTTAAATCCAGATTGAGGAAACAATTCATTCATTATTAATGAGAGTAGGAAAAGTAATGCTCATGCTTCGTTGATGGAAAAGTGGAAATATACAGGACTCTTGTTTTTTACACCATTTTCTTTGCAACCAGAAGGAATTGATTGTGGGCACTGCATGTAAACTTGTGGCAACATAATTCAATCATGGAAAGGAAGTCTTAAAAAACTCACCAAATATCTGTGATATGTATCTTAGGCCTTTCAAAAGACCCTTCACCTTGGTCGCCATTTGGGCACGAAGTACTTGGCTATATATATATGGACCAGAAACCTTTTACCCTATGCAAGGCTAAATAACAAAGAAGCTTTTCAAGTAATGGAAGTTTGAAAGCACATCACATCACACATATTCCAGACCAAATAAACCGTGGGAGAATTCGAAGCAGCCTCAGTTCTCGATAATGATGAGAATATGATCTTTCAAGAATAATCGAAATGAAATTAGCAAGAAACCCAAGAAAACATGTGATAATCGAGACATATTCTCCAGCAAATTCTCAGTGAAGAAGAAAATTAGATGGAGAATAATGGGGAGTGCAATTTGTTCGAGGGCCCCGTACGTAGGAGACAACGCGGTGTTGGTTGGGGTGGTGGCAGTCAAATCGAAAGCAGTAGGGGTAGGCTTTAGCGGATTTACAGGTGAGAGTCCAGAAATCAAGGGCTGGAGCCCAAAACAAACCCATGCATGGCCACAGGCTAATTATGGGCGAGACAGGACTCTTACGGTCAAAATACAAACGTTTGGCAGCTGTTTGCATGCCTTGCGGGAGCAAACCAAATTTACGCGCAAAGGGATCCAGAACTAAAACGAACAGCCTCATTTATATATATATGTTTACACACGTAGGTTGCAAAAATATGAGAAAAAAATGAAAAAAAAAAAAATCCATACAAAATAAATAGAAGTCATGGATTTATATAAGATAAAGTAAACCTAATATAAAGTTAACAGAAATGATAGATCCCAATTTAACAAATATCTAAAATTTTTAAGCCAAAAAAAAAATGCTTAAATTTAAAATTTAATGAAAGCTTAAATTTAAAATTTCGTCGAATGGCACTCATCGTGAGCCACACATGCGGTCTAAAGTAAGCACGTGAAATTCACGCGACACCGTTAAAGGTGTTTTTTTGCCCCCGCGCACGACTTTTCTGGGTCCAAGGCCACCGGTTACTTTAGACCTGACTGACCGCCATGCTCCCAGAGTGGCACGTGACTCTCACGCGCCATAACAGTCATTTTGTTTATCTTTTTTCCTCCAATGTTGAAAATGCGATTCTATATCTGTCTACTTTCTAAGATATAATTCGTTTTTTACCATATATCTTTAATTTATGTTATATCTTTTATTTTAGAAAAATAAAAACAAAAAACACATAGTCTCTTGAACTTTTATCCATAAAGTGTGTCATCTACTCCGTCTTAGACAAAGTATGAGGTTTGTAAACTCTGTCTTAGACAGAGTTATGTTATCTCTCAGACGATGATTAGTAAAGGTTTACAGCATAGACTAGACCATATCAGTCACTATTATATATTGGAGAGCTATTGATGTTGTAGTTCGCTTATTATGTATATTTCAGGTCAAAGTTGTAATATCCATTATTAATAAATGCAGAATGTTTTATCAAAAAAAAAATGAAAGCTTAAATTAATAATGCAAATTTTAATACTAAAATTTCATAACAAAGTAAAAAAGGTTGAAAGTTTTTTAAAATAGAACCTTAACATGCTATATCTACCTATACTCATACTGTGTCTACAAATATCTACATTATTAAAAATATATTTAAATAAAAAAATTATAAGAGATGTTTAAAAAAATATATTGAAGAACATTTTTTTTAATCTCATCTTCCTTACGAGAAGACAATTCCTTAGTAATTATTAAACATATATGAGAAAAACAATCAATATTATATAACTAATTTTTCGGGAAAGGAAAAGATCAGATATGTTCTGGTATATATTAACGAGTTCTAGACCATGTTATTCAGTACTACAAACAACGGTTTCATTATTGCACAACTCGACAGACAGTTTAGCTCTTAGTTTGAGAATTCAAACCATATCATCTTAACTTACTTGAAAATTTTCCTTAACGTTCATTTTAAACGTTACTAAATCATGAATACTTTTTAATTCAAAATTTGTAACTATTCACATATAAAACAATAAAAAGTAAAAGCTATATAATGTCTATTAGAACGAAAGAAGTTTTTATTCATTTTTTTCATTCTTCAAAGACACTACAAGAAATAATAAAAATGGAAAACATTAATTGATTTTACAATGTCACACTTCTCAAAGTAAAATATTAATAATGACATATTATTTATTTAAATTATCAACAACTCTCTCTCTCTCTCTCTCTTGCCCCCCGGTTGCTGGGTCACGTTCTCTCTTCTCTCCTCTCTGTTTCGCCACTCCTCCACCAACAACAGCTGTCGACGTCTTTTTCTCCTTCGTTTATCTCCGTCTGGCCACGTGTGGCATATTCACTATAAGAAAAATGGGCTTAATTTTGTGATCAATTTATTGCAACCAAAAGACTACTTGCAACCAATTGTAGTTACCAATAGTCATTTTGTTAAAATTAACTGGTCACAAATAAGTAATTTTCTTTTAGTGATTCTGAGTTTCGATGCCGCCTTACCGAGAAGCAACGGAGTAAGGGAGGTAGAGAGGGGCGATCGTGTGCTTACCATCAAGGCGCAAGGTGATAGTGGGTGATTGGTCTTCGATTTCTGTAGCTTTCGGCGTATTCTGTGATGGCTCCTGGTGGTGGCTTCCAATGAGGGAGAGAAGGGCTAACATGCTCTATTTTGGAATGGGAAAATAGAACATGTTTTGTGGTCATGTTAGGTTGTTTCATGCGGTGGAGACCTTGGATGGAGGAGAGCTGGCTTTGGACGTGGATTTGGTACATTTGTGGCCCGTGGGTTATTGCCTTAGGCTTCAACGCAAGGTGAGGAGAAACCTGTCGTAACGTTGAGGTTGACAACGTGCTACGGTGGTTTGTTGTGGCGTGCTTGAAGTCTAGAGGCTTGCAGTTTTTGCTGTGAGAATACGTTAAAGGATCAAACGGGGAGAAAATGAGGGACAAAATTGGGAAAAAAAATAGTGGACGAAAATTAATGTTTATTCGCTATTCGCACTTATTTAACCAAGGTATGTAAAATATATATATATATATATATATATATATATATATATTATTCAGGGTGGTGATGATCTTGTATATATTGAGTAGAATTTAAGTTGTTAACTTGTGGTTTTAAATGTTACACTTGTTAGTTTTAAGGTTATTGCAAACTGCAAAGTCATGTTTATACATGTTGTTAAAAGGGTCTAAAGTGTAATTTTATAATATTTTAAATTTGAGTTTTGCTATTTATTATCTTCACACGTACATCACATACTACATTTATTTTATTTTATTTTTTAAAAAAATTTATTTTGGTTTTAGTTTTGATCCTAAACTAATTGAGTTATTCTACTCATCATCTATATACTACACATTTAATAAGATAAAAAAAAAATTAAAAAATCATTTGTGGTGTGGTGTGAGGATGATAAGTATGATTTTTTGAAGTACCATTAGATGTTGAAGATTTAGGACTAGTCTATACACTTGGAGTATCTTGAAATTTTGTAAATAATAGTGAAATAGTCTGAGTTAAGATGTTTAATTTATTCAGTTTTGAAAAATAAGAAAGAACAAATTAAATAAAAATATTATAAAGTTAAAAAATTATTTAAATATTATTTTTAATATTATTTTTATTTTAAAGTTTGAAAAAGTTGTATTGATTTTTGTATTTTATTTTAAAGTTTGCAAAAGTTATAATAATTAGATAAAAAAGTTAAAGATTTGAAATTAAAAAGTGTTTTATATTTGAGTGATGTTTGGAAAGAAAATTGTAATAAGTTTTGAAGATTTTTCATCTTTATCTCATTATCCAAAACTACCTTACATTCAACGTAAGATCTAACAACTAAGATTGATGAAAAATAAGACATAAGACAAAAGCTTAGCAGCCAAATATCTTGAACAAGAGTGCAAATTTTGCCAAAATTTATTAGTTTAAGGTCTAAATTGTTAGTATTAGTAATTTAAAGGGTAATATAACAAAAATGGCTGTAATTGCGAATATGTTGTGACGAAATGTCATATTGGTTGAGTGTTGATAAATTTAGTTAAATTTCTTGCGTTAGCTGGTTGATTTAAAAACAGGATTAGAGTGTTCTCTCCAACAAAGGTACAAAGAGTTCCCTCCGACATATATCCGACTCTGAACCAGTCCGCATGTTCACATGGATCATACAATTACATAATTTTAAAGAGAGATTTGATTGATTTGGTGTTAATTGATAATGATATTAGCTTTCCATTGTCTTGGTTGCAAACATGAGTCGTCAAAACCTGATCAATCGCCAATCCAAATGCCTCTTTTTCTTAGAGCTATGTACTGGTTAATTAGTTTACCTCAAGCATGAAAATGTAAAAACATATCCCATCCTCCCCCACAAAGTTGACAGGCTCTAGCATTTAGGCTAAGTAGAATCTTCATGCCACTTTAAGTAGCATACTAATTTCTGGAGAAATGTTAAGTAGAATCGTCAGGTTGAAAAAAGAGAACCACTGCATTTCGAAAACACAAAAATGGGAAGCTCTGAAATGACCCAGGACAGTAAAAATGGAAGTTGAACATAAACTAAGATTCAAAAGATCAAGAGGTTGTAGTAACCTATAATTTGTTATTTGCCAAGAAAATCCCATAATATGTCAAGTCTTAACTTTAGAAGCCAATGCAAATTATCCAAAACTCGGAACTAGAAGAAAAGAGAAGGGAAACAGAACAGGGTGACTTGAAGCAAGAGCCATCGAGAGTCACTTCCTCATGAAGCCTTCAGACCATCCAAGCCAACACTAGCCTGTATCAAGAGAGGAACTTTCATGAGCCTCTAAAAACTAATATAGCTCTACAAAACTCGAGATCATGTTTTTGCGGAAAAAGAAAAGTTCAATAAAACTGAAGTAGACCATATGAATGCCACTATTTCTGTGCTTAAAGTTATGTCTCTCAAAACTCACTAAACTTCCTGTCCCATTATTTTAGACTTGTACCTCAAAATTCATAATCTTACAGTTACTTTCTTCATTTATCCAGGAGTACGTTGTCATTTCAAAGCTTACTAAAGATGACCGGGATAGAAGTTTTTTCCCCTCTGCTATCTTCTCAACGTTTTCTAGTCAGTCACAAATCATAAATTTTACAAATAAAATATAGCCAGACTCCAATACTGAAAATTAGCAGGACATAACATTAAAGTAGGTCAGTCAGCTCCACAATATTACAAGACGCCTTACCAGAAACTTGTGATTCTCTTCAAGAAAAGGGGAAAAGGATATGCAAAATTTTTCTATGTCAGCATAAATATCACCACTGCCCCCTATCACCTCCATGAACTTCTTTCTATCTGGAGCAAGCTTCATGGCAACCTGCAAAGAATGTTATAGGTCAAAAAGTATCTTTGAAGGTCTAAAAGGTCAGATCAACCAAAGAAAAAAAGTCAAAAGTAACATATTGGAACTAATATTGAATCCAAGTAAAGTTTCCATTTTTATAACAATTTTGCAAAGCACACATATTAGAGAGAATTCTAATAATCCAAATGAAGTTTCCATTTCCACTAATAATTTAAGAATAACAAGGGGGGGGCGGGGGGGGGGGGGGGGGGGGGGGGGGGGGGGGGGGGGGTTGGGGTTGGGGGACATTACAGTGAAACTTGAACTAGCAAGCCATCCGTGCCATTTCTTCAGGGTCTTGCCATAGGCATCTGTACAGGCCTGTGACATTGTCCAATCCTTATGCTCCAGTAAGTTGCGAAACAATGCCACCAAGAAATCCATTGCTCTGAAGATCAACCATAATTAACATCAAACATGTGAAGGAATCACATTTTTCAAAGCAAATAAAATAACACAATTTAGTCAATGGCAACCATAAAACATAAGCTCCCTTTGAGATTCTCCACGCAGATGCATAAGACGGTTTCAGACAAAAAAAATTCTAGAAAACAACAATATTTTTTTATTAGATAAAAAAAATATTCAGCATTACTGTTCTTGTTAAAACCAATAATCTTTGGTTTGAACATGATTAGGAACTCATTGCTGAAGGAAATTCAAGACTTCCTTTCAGGTTCTTAGGGCGGCACATTGACAAAGAAGGCATGCAAATGCCACAAAGGTGGGCCTAGACACACATACAGAGAGAGAGAGAGAGAGAGAGAGTAATTTTTTCATACTCATTTCCTTTTACATTCCCCCCTCCCCTTTTTTGTTTAGGTGTAATCCATAGTGTTAGCATGTGACATAGTACTATAACCCTGTGACATACTACTATTAGTATCATTTACCTTGTCAACCAAAGAAGACCATTGGTGCAACTGGATGATGCTTTCGCTGTTTTAGCTGCAACCTCTGTTCTCACCATGTCATTCAAGCGGTTGAATTCGGATGGTTTTGAAGAATATTTAGATTCCAATCTCTACAAGAAAAAAATAACACAGTATGAAGTAGGAACATATTGTTTTTGAAACTCAAAGAACAAATATGTCAATTCAGAAGATCACTTTTATCTATCCATGTTTAAGAAAAACAATATATTGAACATTACCCGAACAATTTAGAAGCCAGAAATGGCTAAGCAAAAACAGAAGTGGAAAATATCACAGATATGCATTGCAAGAATTATCATATTGACAACATCACAAATAATAAGAAGTAATTCATCTCAAAGACAAACTAGCGAGCTTGACTTTGAAAGACACATGAAAAGGATATCTTACTGATATGTTTCCTCCGATATCAGTTTTAACAAGGGTCATAGCAGCTCCAAACTTATCTGCCATCAGAAATAATGAACTGATGTGTTAGTTTTCTAGGAAACAAGCCTGGATTTTGGCAAGTACTCATGCTGTATATTTGACGATGGATTATACTTCATAATTATATATCACATGACAAATTACAGATCACCATAACATCGAGTGAAAACCAAGAGTCAGGAAGTTGTACAAGTACATATTCTAGGAGTGAAACAACAACCGGTTCAAAGCAAGAATGAAGTGTAGAAAGTTTGAGAATGGGGCAACTATGGATTGGCAAAATTTAAGACGGAGTATGCAGTTGCTTTCATAGACATGACGATGCTACCACTTCTGGATATAGTTTCATCATTCACGACGTCTAAGTTACGGTATCATGGTATGCAACTAATGAGGGGCAAGAGAAAGCACCTATAACTGGCAGTATCTGCTTGCAGACTTCCAAGAAAGGCGTGGTCAGTATTTCCCCTTCCTCGAGCTTCACATGCTGTATTCCTTCCAAAGCAGGAGTGAACGCTGTTCCCTCCATTTATATGTTCTACTGTACAAATCACCCAAGATAAATAATAAGCACATAAATGTCTCCGATTTCAGATTGAAGCAGGAAAAACATGTCCTAAACTTAGAATAAGTGAGGAGACTCGATCGGGGGTAAAATAAGATAAAATCGAAGCCAGAGGTTAAAATTCACCAACCCACTACTAGAAATTTAAAACTAAGATGGGTATCAACCCCGATGACAATGCTGACTGAATTAGACCTGCTACACAATGAGGATTCAGACTTTAAAGTCATATACATATTTTTCAGTTTCTTATACATGGAAATAAAATTACAAAGTACGAGTCTTTATTGAAAAAGAAATAAATACGCATAAAAAGTGAAAGGCAATTACTCAATCCATGCTAAGTATAGGACCGCAGACCAATAATCATAGGCGAAGTATGTCATTGTTAAAGACAAGCATTTGAAGGGCACATGATAGCATAATTTTCATGTTAATTTTCTTGATCTCGGTACTCTTAGAAACCAAACAGAGAGAGGTCCGCAAATTGATATGATATAAAGAGGAGAGGGGGGGGGGGGGGGGGATCCAAACGTACGTGGAAATTGTAACTACGACTCGTCCGGTTGAGGAGGTCAGAGATGCTACTGAGCTCCTTAAAAGACGATCTGAAAGAGAAATCAACGCTCTTGGGGGAAAATGGGGAGAAAGTAGAGGAAAATTGGGGGGTTTGATCCGATGGAGGAACGAACCTTTTTTATAAGATGAGGAATGGTCCGAAACTTTGACGAGCAATCTGACCTGAGTCGAATCAGATTCGGTCCGAGTTTAAGTAATCGGATCGTGTCGATTAGTCGGTTACACGTCCCAGTACTGTGAGAGCGAATCGATCTCCCGCGTCCCCATGGGCCAAAAAAAATAAAATAATAATAAGTGACACCAACAATTTTTTTTTATAAGTAATTGTGTTTTACATTATTATTTTCCAAAAAAAAATCCATCCTCCTATAGTTTTGTTCACTTCTTCTCCAGCCTCCTCAACCCGTCTTTTCCCTCCTTACACAGGTTTACGCGTGGGTCACCCACACATGTGGTGTGCATGACACCACATGCGACTGCTCAACTTCCGGCCCTCTTTTCACTCAACCGCCACACACATGGTCTTAGGTCCTGAACGCATTCAAAATTCATTCTAATTCATTTCATTTTATCATTATAAATTTCTTAAATTTTTATATAAAATATAATAAATAACTCAATTTTTTCAAATCTCATAACAATTTTTTCAAATTCTCACACAAAATATAATAAATCATTCAACTTTTATTATATTATTCACAAACTATCTCAACTCATCTCTGAATCCAAACCAGTTCGTCCAAATCTTTTTCACAGCCTCGTTTGATTACATAGTTCAGATGAGATGATATATTTTGTTAGAAGTTGAATAAAATATTACTATAATATAATTTTTATTTTAAAATTTGAAAAAATTGAATTATTTAATATATTCTATTTATAAATTTGATAAAGTTGTAATGTTTTGTTGAAAGTTAAATAAAATATTATTATAATAAAATTTTTATTTTAAAGTTTGAAAAAATTGAATTGTTTATTATATTTTATATATAAATTTAGAAAAATTGTAATGATTATATCAGATCAAATGAGATTAGATAGTTTAGTTTTGTGTAACCAAACTAGCTCGATAAGGCCCTGTTGGATTCAGATATAGTTTTATCTCATCTCATCATTACAACTTTTCTAAATTTTCATATAAAATATAATAAATAATTCAATTTTTTCAAATTTAAAATAATAATAATATTAAAAAATAATATTTTATTTAATTTATCTAAAACCATCTAATCTAATCTCATATCATCTCACTAAACCAACTCTCATTACACCAAGTCCTAGTATAGTCGATCCATGCTTCTAGGGTCACAAAAAGCCGTGTCCCCAAGTGTACCTATAATTGCATCTATTTGTTTTTTTCTTTTAAAGCATTTGAATTCGTTTTGTTAATATTTCAAGAAAAAAAACATGCAAATGTTAATTAAAAAAATATATATCCGTACATTTTGGAGGACACAGGATTCGGGCAATTAAGCATTGTCCATTGACAACGTTTGTAAATTTTGGCAAATTAGTCAGTAATATATTATTTATTTTGAGATATATTATATTCATATAAAAAAAATATTTTTATGGAAATTAACGTAACAGACTTCCAAATCAATAATATATTTAAAGGAGAATTCTATACACCATACTAGCATTCTATTTTCATTTCACTATGTGAAATGTGACATATTATCATCATTTGATAATCTTTTATTAGTTAATTTTTTATCATCTAATGGTGATAAATGTGTCATCCCATATAATGAGATGAAAGTATAATAAAAATGTGGTATATAATATTACTCATATTTAATATGTCAACAAATATCTTGTAAATAGATTTATTGGTTTATCACCAAATTAGGAATTTGGGTTGGTTGTAGTTGGTGTTGAGTATTTGGAGTCTGGTCCACGGTGCTCGAGCGGAGCATCTAGCCGCTCGAGCGAATACAAGTTAGAGAGTTTCGCTCAAAGATAGCTCGACAGACCGCTCAAGCAAAGGCAAGTCAGAGAGCTTCGCTCGGCACCGCTCGACACACAGCTCGAGCGGAGGGAAGTCAGAGAGCTTCGCTTAAGGAGCCGCTCGACACATGGCTCGAGCAGTTGCGGGAAACAGGTTCGCTCGATGCGGGCTCGACACGCCGCTCGAGCGAACATCACTAATTCTACTGAATTTAGGGTTTCCGCCACATAACATATATATATTGATATTTTATAGCTTGTATTGTATCAGAGTGAACAGTAGCCGTTCCCCACACATTGTATTGTGATTCCTCAAGTAATAAAAATCATCTGCAGCTCCCGTGGACCTAGGCAATTTGCCGAACCACGTAAATACTGTGTCGTGTGTGATTGCTTGTTTTTTCCATGTTTGAATTCACTTTATTATTATCGTTTTTCACAACAATTGGTATCAAGAGCCAGGTTCGGGTCTAAGAAAAAATAATGGTTGGAGAGGAAGTGAAGGTATCGGGGATCGAGAAATTTGATGGCACGGATTATGGATACTGGAGGATGCAGATAGAGGACTACCTCTATGGGAAGAAACTTCATCTTCCATTGTTGGGGAAGAAGCCGGACAGCATGTCAGTTGTTGATTGGACCCTGTTAGATCGATAGGTCCTGGGGGTTATCCGATTAACCCTGTCGAGATCCATTGCTCACAACGTCATCAAGAAGAAGACGACTGCGAATCTCATAGCGGCTTTGTCAGGTATGTATGAAAAGCCGTCAGCAAATAACAAAGTACATCTGATGAAAAAGCTATTTAATTTGAAGATGGCAGATGGTACGTCTGTTGCACAACATCTGAATGATTTTAATAATATCACAAATAAATTGTCGTCTATTGAAATTTAATTTGATGATGAGATACATGCATTGATACTGTTGACATCACTGCTAAATAGTTGGGAAGCCATGAGAATGGCTGTTAGTAATTCTGCCGGTAAGTCAAAGTTGAAATATGATGATATTCGTGAGTTGATTTTAGCTGAGAAGGTGCGCAGGAAAGATTCAGGCGAGACCTCAGGTTCGAGTTCAGCATTGAATGTTGACTCTAGGGGGAGAGCACAAGACAGGAACTCAAACAGAGGCAGATCAAAATCAAAGAACAGGGACAAGAGCAAGTCAAGGCCTGGCCAGCAGGCAACTTATTGGAATTGTGGCAAAGCTGGCCACATAAAGAAGAATTGTAGAAATCCAAAGAAGACCGAGAATGATAGTGCTAATGTGGTAACTGAAGAAGTACATGATGCACTATTACTTGCAGTTCATAGTCCAGTTGATGACTAGATACTTGATTCAGGGGCTTCCTTCCATACATCTTCTCATCGGGAGATAATGCAGAATTATGTTGCATGTAATTTTGAAAATGTGTATTTGGCTGATGGAGAGGCTTTGAATGTTGTAGGGATGGGAGATATTGATATTGCTCTTCCTAACAAGAACAAATGGACCTTACAAAAGGTCAGACACATTCCTGAGTTGAAGAAGAATCTCATTTCTGTTGGGCAGCTTGATGATTGTGGACATTCAGTGGTATTTTCAAATAGTACCTGGAAGGTCACCAAAGGGGCATTGGTACTGGCTCGGGGTAAGAAAACTGGTACACTTTATATGACTACTGGTTTTGATAACACTATTGCTACTACCGTTGCAGAGAGCACAGCAGATTTGTGGCATTGCAGGCTTGGCCATATAAGTCAGAAGGGCATGAAAGAACTTCTGTCTAGAGGCAAGCTACCAGAACTGAAGTCAGTTCATCTTAGTATGTGTGAGAGTTGATTATGGGGAAATAGAAGAATGTCAGTTTCTTGAAGAGTGGCAAAACACTAAAGTCAGAGAGACTTGATCTTGTGCACACTGATGTGTGGGGACCTTCCCCAGTAACATCTCTTGGAGGTTCTTGTTACTATGTTACATTCATTGATGACCACAGCAGGAAGGTATAGGTCTATTTTTTGAAACACAAATCTGATGTATTTAATGTGTTCAAAATTTGGAAAGCTATGGTTGAGACAGAGACAGACTTGAAGTTGAAATGCTTAAGGTCTGATAATGGTGGTGAGTATATTGATGGTGGGTTCAAGAAATATTGTGCTATTCAGGGTATCAGAATGGAGAAGACCATTCTTGGGACACCACAGCAAAATGGAGTTGCTGAGCGCATGAACAGAACCATAAATGAGCGTGCTAGAAGCATGAGGCTGCATGCTGGCTTATCACCTACTTTCTGGGCAGATGCAGTTAACACTGCAGTATACTTGATAAACAGAGGGTCATCAGTTCCGTTGGATTGTGGATTGCCTGAGGAGGCTTGGAGCAGGAAAGAGGTCAAATTTTCTCACCTTAAAATCTTTGGTTGTCTTTCTTATGTTCTTATTGATTCTGATGCTCGTAGTAAGCTTGAGGCTAAGTCAAAGAAATGTTATTTCATTGGCTATGGAGACGAGGCATTTGGCTATCGTTTCTGGGATGGTCAGGGTCGGAAGATTATAAGAAGCAGGAATGTGATCTTCAATGAGAAGATTGTGTACAAGGACAAGTCTAGCACAGTTACTGAAGCAGTTCCTCAGGAGTCTGACTTTGTGAGTTTGGATGATCTACCAGAGATCACAGTGCAGTGTAGGGAAATGAGTGACGGGGAAAGTGGGCACAGTGCACCCATTCCTATTATTCCGCAATCAGATCCAGCGCTGTCCACTCCTACAACTGCAGTTCACAGGTCAGTTAGGACTATTCGTCCTCCACAGCATTTCTCACCTACTTTGAATTATATTCTATTGACAGATGGTGGAGAACCGCAGAGTTATCAAGAAACCTTGCAAGATGAAAATTCTAGCAAGTGGGAGTTGGCCATGAAGGATGAGATGGATTCCTTATTAGGGAATCAGACATGGGAGTTGACAGAACTTCCATCAGGGAAGAAGGCTTTACACAACAAGTGGGTGTACCGGGTAAAAACTGAGTATGATGGCAGTAAGAGATACAAAACCAGACTTGTTGTAAAAGGCTTTCAGCAAAAACAGGGCATTGATTACTCTGAGATCTTTTCACCTGTGGTAAAGATCACAACCATCAGGTTAGTTTTGGCTATGGTTGCTACTGAAGATCTATTTCTTGAGCAGCTAGATGTGAAGACAGCTTTTCTTCATGGAGATCTTGAAGAAGACATCTTCATGCACCAACCTGAGGGGTTTGTGGTACAAGGAAAGGAAGGTTCAGTTTGCAGACTGAATAAGAGCTTGTATGGCCCGAAACAAGCTCCTAGACAGTGGTATAAGAAGTTTGACAGTTTCATGTGCAGTGTAGGGTATATCAGATGTCAGGCAGATCAATGCTGCTATGTCAGGCAGTTTGACAATTCTTACATTATTTTGTTGCTATATGTGGATGACATGCTTATTGCAGGGGCAAATATTGATGAGATCAATAATCTGAAGAAGTAGATGTCAGAGCATTTTGCAATGAAAGATTTAGGAGCTGCAAAACAAATACTTGGCATGAGAATTGTCAGAGACAAAGTCAGAGGCACGTTGAGACTCTCACAGGCTGAGTATGTGAAAAAGGTACTCAACCGGTTCAATATGGACAAGGCCAAGTCTGTTGGCACACCCTTGGGTAGTCACTTTAGACTCAGGAAGGATCAGGCACCAAATTTAGAAGAGGAACAAGACTATATGAGTAAGGTCCCTTATGCCTCAGCTATTGGTTCACTTATGAATGCTATGGTTTGCACTAGACCAGATATTGCCCATGCAGTGGGAGTTGTGAGTAGATACATGAGTAACTTTGGAAAACAACATTGGGAAGCAGTGAAGTGAATTTTGAGGTACGTAAAAGGCTCCTCAGAAATGTACTTGTGTTTATCAGGAGATGGCTTAGAGGTGCAAGGCTATGTTGATGCTGATTTAGTTGGAGATACTGATAGCAGAAAAAGTACCACATGGTTTGTTTACACTCTAGGTGGTACTGCAGTTTCATGGGGTTCCAATCTACAGAAGACAGTTTCTTTGTCTACTACAGAAGCTGAGTATATTGCAGTTTCAGAAGCTGCAAAGGAGATGGTTTGGATACAGGGCTTCTTGGAGGAATTGGGTAAAAAGAATCAGAAGGGCATTCTCTACAGTGACAGTCACAGTGCCATATTCCATGCCAAGAACCCAGCATTTCATTCCAGGACTAAGCACATTCAAATCAGGTATCACTTTATACGATCATTGTTAGATGATGAACAGTTGCTACTTGAGAAAATTTGTGGAAGTAAGAACCCTGCTGATATGTTGACAAAGGGTGTTACACTTGAGAAACTAAAGTTGTGCGCAACTTCAGTTGGTCTTCTTGCATGAAAACAGGAGCTGTGAGTTACAGAGGTGGAGGATATCATGTTTGAGGCAGAGGGCGATACTGTGGGTGTACCAGTCTCCAAGTGGGAGAATTGTTGAGTATTTGGAGTCTGGTCCACGGAGTTCGAGCGGAGCGTCTAGCCGCTCGAACGAATTCAAGTCAGAGAGCTTCGCTCAAAAATAGCTCGACAGACCGCTCAAGCAAAAGCAAGTCAAAGAGATTCGCTCAACACCGCTCGACACACAGCTCGAGCGGAGGGAAGTCAGAGAGCTTCGCTTGAGGAGCCACTCGACACATGGCTCGAGCAGTTGCAGGAAACAGGTTCGCTCGATGCGGGCTCGACACGCTGCTCGAGCGAACATCACTAATTCTTCTTAATTAAAGGTTTCCGTTGCATAACATATATATATAGTGATATTTTATGGCTTGTACTGTATCAGAATGAACAGTAGCCGTTCCACACACATTGTATTGTGATTCTTCAAGTAATAAAAATCTTTTGCAGCTCCCGTGGATGTAGGCAATTTGCCGAACCACATAGATATTGTGTCGTGTGTGATTGTTTATTTTTTCCGTGTTTGAATTCACTTTATTGTCATTGTTTTTCACAACTGTTGGATGTTGATTAAAGTAGGAAAAAACATTTGAATAAAATATGTTGATGAAATATGTATGACACAAAAATCTACTAAAAATTTAGGAAATGTTTAGTTGTAAGATTTTTTTGGGAATTTTTTAATTGTTTTTTAAAAATTAAAAATGATATTTTATAAAACTTTGTGAAAGTCGTGCGAACCATTAAAAATACTGTTTGGATTGAGAAAGTTTTGTAATATTGGTTTTCTCCGGATTAGTTGGAGTCTATTGAAAATGTGTTTTGAAAGAATATGTCCGTGAAAGGATTTTCTGAATTTTGTTATATTTGTTTTGATTTTTTTATTTCCCAACAATATCTCCTTATATTTAAAAAAGCCTATCGCCCAATGAATAGTAAACTTGTTTTGCGCTTTTTTTCTTCTTCTTACGTCTCTCTCTACATCCTCATCCCTTTTTACATCCTCACAGTAAAATCATCACAAAATCACAACAAAATCACTACACAAATAACAAAATCAAAGATTGTTGACTGGAGGAAATGAGGAAGTGGATGGGTCGTCGGCGAAAGACGAGGTTGCTGGTGGTGGTGCGGTGCCGTATGGGTGGCTAACAGTGGCGCTACAAGGAGAAATTCATGCATGTAGAGGAGCTGTGTGCGTGGGGCTAGGGAGGAGCTACAGGTGGTGAGTTCCATGGAAATACTCCACGGTGTGAGGGGAAGTCGATGGTTGTGCTTAGTGGAGCTGGGGCTGAGCCGCAATGGCGCAAGCGTGGAGAACCCGTGCGTCAAGACCCATTTCAAGTTGTTCAAGTATGTCTAAGAGAGGAGCTACCAAGGGGCTTCGATGGTGGCGTTTGCTCACCTGTGTGAGGGGAAGTCGGTGAGATGATCGGTTATGCCGCAAGGTGGCGCACGACGGCATTGGGCTGCTTGAGGGAGGAGATCGGGTGAGAGAGAGGGAAGACATGCGACTGAAGGGGAATGAGAGTGAGGGAGAAAGGGAAAGTGAGGGGGAAAATGTTAAATTTGGAATTTTAAATCTCAATCATTCATCTTGAATCCTCATATTTAATCTAACAGTAGAGGTTTAAACATTGATTTAAACTAACATAAAATAGATAATTTAAATCTAAATATTATATCATACACTTAAAATCAATTTTAATTTATAAAATACTAATTATTCATCATTAAATAAATGATAAAATTTTGCTGAATATTTTTAAGAGAATAACATTATCTAATTAATTTAAATTTTCAACATAATTTAAATCACATAATAAATCATGAACATGAATAAACAGTAATTTTACTCTTATGCATTAGACTATTTTTAATATTTGGAGTCACACATTATTTTTTCCTTCAATTAGGTAGATGTGGCTAAACGTTAGCCACCGCTCATGTTTTAGATAAATGCGAGTAATTTGGTGTAAAGATATTTGAATTAATAGTAAAAAAATTTGAGAAAAAAAATTAAAAACTCTTGATTCCTAAATGTCCTCTTAATATTAAAGTCTTGCCTCTACATACAATAACAAAATTGCACATCTTTATCATGTTTAACAAAATGAGGCAAATTCAGCTTCTCTTTGGTTGGTTTATGGTTTATGAAGTAACTCATATTGGACGACTAGGTAATGAAGCAGCTCATTTGTTGGCTCGACATGCATGACTTATTGATAATACTGTACAATAGAATCAATGCCCACATTTTCTTGTTTCTCAAGTCTTGGTACGATGCTAAGATGTAATGTATTATCTGAATATTTGTATACATTTTATTGTGAATGAAGCAATCCATATTATATATATATATATATATATAATGAGTAATACAACATACAGTCGTGGAGTGCGCAAGCGTCGTGCAGTCACTTTGAAAAAGAGTGAGGTCTACTATTAAAAAATTAATTTCTTTTCATGTAAGTCCCATATTTATTCACTTTTTTCAAAGCGACTACACGACGTTTGCACACTCACGACTGCAAGTATCATTTCTCATATATAATTAGTGTAGACTCTACATACTAGCTTTGGACCTAGGGATTGAAATTTTTAGAATAATTATTTTTTAGAATGCAACATTTTTTGAATAATTTCGAGTTTATCATGATTCCAAAACTTTTAATTTGAAATGTTACATTAAATTAGATTTATTTTTATTTTTTCAATAATACTGTCCTGTATTATTGTTCGCACACCTCCACTTTGTACACTTGCTAGTTGGACTACCAGCGCCCAAAAGATGGAAAGTTGGCCCGTCTAAAACATAGGCCCAATCACACTCGTAAGACAAGAACGCTAAATCGGACGGTCCTAAAGCCCCTACAAAAGAACAGTTTTAGAGTTAAAAACCCTAACCTCAGTTTCCCGACTCCTTACATTTCCTCTTCTTCAAGCTCCGCCTCTCTCTCACGATCCCAGAATGGTGAGCTTCTCTCTGCAACTCTTCACCCGGATGAGCCCTCATTTGATCTTAATCTTTCTTTTCGTCTCTTCCTTATGGAGCCTTCGGGTTTGTATTCTGATTTCCTATTTTCGTTTGGATTTTTCTGTGATTTGCAGCCTTTCAAGAGATACGTCGAGATTGGGAGGGTTGCCCTCGTCAACTATGGCGAAGACTACGGCAAACTCGTCGTCATTGTGGATGTCATTGACCAGAACCGAGTATGCCCCCCCTTTTTTTTTATGTTATTTCCACTGTGATGTTAAATTTATTTGCCAATTTATTTCACTCTGTTGTTTGCCATTTGGTTTATGGATTTGTCTTGTATATATTTCTCGATTCAGAAGGCCTAGCTGTAACCCGAATTTTGAAGCGGAGTAAGAATTATTGACACTAATTTTGTGTGATTATAATTTATTTAACATTTTTTGTTTGATTATGCTTGTTTGGGGCTGAAAAAAAAAATTTACCCTTGTATAACTTTGATGGGATGTAAGAAGCATTTTTTTATCTATGGGTTTTTGGTGAGTTGTTGGAAGGCATTAGTTTATATGTTCGACCTCACTATTCTTACTGAAAATTAAGCTTATGTCGCAATCTGCCTTGCATTTGTGCCCGTTTAGTGCTTTTGCCCTAAAAATTCTCATGCCTAGTGTCTTTTGAAGTTCTGGAAGGAGTAGTACTTCTCCTTTAAGAATTTGCCCTTTAAGAAGTGTCTTTCCACATCATCTTTAGACCTTACCATGCACACGACAGGTGGTTGCTAATTATTAGCCATTTAATGATATTCTTCATCTGCCGGTATAGGCTCTCATCGATTCTCCTGATATGGAGAGATCTCAAATGAATTTCAAGCGGCTATCTCTGACAGACCTTAAAATTGACATCAAGAGGGTTCCTAAGAAGAAGGAATTGCTCGAAGCTATGGAGAAAGCTGGTATGGACTATCAGCTGCTTTTCAGTGTGATTCTGATTTTGATGTTTAGTTCTTTCCTTGTAATATATACTTTTGTTTATGTCTTGACAGATGTTAAGAAGAAGTGGGAGAGTAGTTCCTGGGGCAGAAAACTAATTGTTCAGAAGAGAAGGGCTTCTCTCACTGACTTTGATAGGTTCAAACTTATGTTGGCAAAGATTAAGGTCAGTTACAATATGCCTCTGTATACCTCTAATTAAGTGTTGTAAGTTACCTATACAAAAAATTAGGCGTTGTAAATTATAAATGTTATTCTTTATGAATTTTTCAATAGGTAAAAGCTGTACTATAACGGGTCTTGGCTCTCTTCCTTGTGCATTTTTACCATGATATATTATTTTTTTGTTATTCAGTATAGTTTTGAGAAGTATTAACATTTTGTAATTTCGATATGCTGATATATCTATTTAATATGTATGTGCAGAGGGCGGGACTGGTAAGGCAAGAGCTTGCGAAACTGAAAAAGGCGAATGCTTCTTAAGCATAATTTTTACATGGATTTTCCGTTTTTGTTATGAATTTTGTGATGTTGTCTTTTGGATTGGTAGTATGTAATGAATTCAGAGTTTCGGAGCAGCTTGATTTTTTATATGTTTCTGACAAAACTTGATCTGTAGTCAGTTTTCTGGTAAACCTTTCCTTTCTGATCTGGTTGTTCTGTTGATGTTACTCCATACTTCAATCTTAATGTGGGACATAACTGGGGCGTTCCTACTTTTTCAAGGTTGGATGGGTGAATATGATTTTTATGGGGCCCATTTTATATCCCGCTACAAAAGTACGGTTATCAGTGAATGTTGCGATCTGAAGTTGTAGTGTTGTTGAATTGTATTTTTATTTTTTTCACGTAGCATATATTTTGATGATATTAATGCTATGCAATAGGTGGGTGGTATTTTTGCATGTTTTAACTTGACTTGAAATTGTGAGGTGGTTATTCCTATCCTTTGTGACCATGGCTATGCAATTGTTTTGAGATTCAACCCGTCTGGGTTGAAGAGCAGGTGATGATCTCCAGTATCTTTAGATTTTTGAGTGTTTCTGAATTTGTGTGGGGCAGTTGAATTTGTGCCGCACTTCCTATGTGACGAACTTTAGTCCTTTATGAGGAGCAATTACTTACCCTAAAATAGCGGTGTTTCTCTGCCGTCTACGAGTGACTGCTCCATGTGTCGTGTAGTGCAAATTGTTTTTTTTTTTTTGCTTTTTATTTCAAATATTTTTTAAAAATAAAAAATAGAAATTCCCTAATAGTCATTTTCTTATCTATTAAGAAAAAAAAAATTATATTCAGTAGTCAAAATAAGGGGGTAAACTGAGGTGGTATAATAGCATTATTCTATCCTAAAATTGGGTATCGGGATCCATAGTAAAATTTGACATATTGGATTAGGAAAATGATACTATGGTGTCTAAGTTTGTCTCTTTTATTTAACCGTTCATGTATTTTTATATTTAATTTTTTTATTTAATAGTTAAAGAAATGATTATTAGTGTATTAGTTTTTTTCATTCCTTTTTTTTTTCTAGAAGAAACATTTTAAAATGTTTTAAAAAATATTTAAAAGAAAAAGTAAAAAAAAAGAAAGAAAGTACAATATACACTAGGGGCACACTAAGTGAACAAACTTGGAGGGCATGGTAGCACCATCGGATAGAATAGGTTGTCTCCTTAGGTTTAAGGTTTAAATTCTCTTAGATGCAAATAATTTCTAGGACAATTGTGAGACCTTTTTCTTGAATTACTCAATTTGCATTTGTGGGAAATTCTTTGTAGAGGGTCTGTGCATCCGTGGGATTAGTCGAGCTGTTGTTCCTGGACACCCGGTGCCAACAAAAAAAAAGTTATTGGCCTTTTAATTTTTTTTTTTTTTATAATTATGATGAGTCTCAGGAAAAGTTGTGTTATAACATTAGATTTACAAGTAGTTAAATTCTTTGTTTGATAGGGTAATCCATATGCCACCCCACTATAAGTGATGCCTAATTTGCATTTAGGAAGTCCTTGAACCTTCCCGTTAATGCATGGTAAGTCTTGAAGTCAGTGTGTAAAGCACAAAAGTATTTAATGACATAATTTGATTTGAAAGATAAATTTTAAAATTTAAATATTACAAATCATATCTTACCATTTAATTAATTTGAAAGATATGCTCTACATGTCGATTTGAGGATAAAATAACTTATTAAAATCAAAACCATGTTACTATTACTCCCTGCACATTTGATTTTGGAAAATTATATTTCTTGTTTTGTTTTCTTCGAGAGGGACGCTTAACTTGCATGTAATTTGAAAGTCACGGTAGAAGAGCTGTCAAAGAAAAATAAAAGTAGGGGTAGAAGAGTCTTGCAGTTCTGCTTTCTAAGGTGTGCCAACAAATGCTATTCCAACTGCGAGAATCAAGGTTTAGTCAATTTTTTTTTATCAACTTCACTAACACGTGCTGTAGACCCCGATGTACTTTGTACATACTTCAGTCAAACTTTGAAATTTAACTGATTTCGATGAAGATATTCTAAACTTCTTATAATATTCTAAATTTACATATGCATTTTCCTAAATTTTTAGTCTTTGTTTTCAATTTTAATGGTGATAATTTAGTCAAATTAACACTTGCTGCTTTAAAATTCACATGTTTATACTTTTTTAATTCTTTTTATTATATTTTACACAATAAATTTGAATTTCAAATAAAAAAAAATACGGATTTAGCAAAATCCCACCGCAAAATTTGAAAATAGTAATTGAAATTTAGTGAAGTCCACTTGATATATAAGAGATATATTTTAATTTTCATAGAATTGACGCCAAAGAAAATTATACGTAGTTCATTTTTCCTATTGAGGTCATTTTGCTGAGGCATTTTTCCCATATATTTTGTAATTGGTAAAGAAAAAATGTGAATGAAGATATAGTAAATGTCACGACTGCATATAACATTACTCTAATACTAAACTCATCTCGAAGGTTGCATCCACTTGACAGAACTTAATTCGCATAAAATTAATAAGATATGGGCTAAAACCAAGTTGGCATCCTCTGTCTCTACTGTACACCTGCTGGCTTAAATTCCAGACATGTAACGTAAATATGTATCCATGGACAACTTTATAGTTCCAAGTTAAGTTTTGTTCATCTATCTCACCAAAACTTCCTTTATGGTTCTTCAAGCTTTATTGATCCAATATTCATTAACCAACTATTGTTTGACTTTTTTTTTTTCTTTGGATTAAATTCTATTTGGATAGTGAGATAAGATAAGATGAGATATTTTTAGATGAAAGTTGAATAAAATATTATTTTTTAATATTATTATTGTTTTAAGATTTGAAAAAATTGAATTGTTTATTATATTTTGTGTGAGAATTTAAAAAAATTGTAATGATTAGATGAGATTAGACGAAACCGTTTCTGTATCTAAATGGACTTAAGAATCTTTAACAGGATTTTCTTTTCCTTTTACCGTTATTTTTACCCAATTTTCCATGATTATTTTTTATTCAGCTTTTATCTTTGAAAGAGAGAGACTTGAATTGTTGGAGAGAGAAGATCCGGTATATCTGCACAACAAAATTTTTAGTTATTTTTGTTTTAGAAAAGAGGAAAAAAAAAAAGTCAAAGACCATTGGCTGACTAAAAAAGAAGCTAACCTTGCTTCACCGTGTCAAGTTTCCCTGGTCTCCTCCCTACATCTCCCGTTTCTTTTTCTATTTTGAAAAGATTACCGTTTCTCGTAATGAATCTACTCCAAGTTCCATATATTCAGTAAGGTTTTCCCATATCAGATTTCGCGGACATTAATGGGACTGAAGGATCTTGATCTTAAGCTCAAGGTAAGCCTATAAGTTTCTGCTTTGCTTTTTTTTTTTTCCTCTTCTTTTTAAGACGATATACCATTTCATCAGCCTTTTTTATCTTGGAGTTCTTGATCAATCAGAATGATTTAGATTTTTTTTGAGTCCTGTTTGAGATCTTACCGGGTTCATATGCCAAATGCAAAGAGAAGAAGTTCACACAACTTTTGAAATGAATGTAAAAGCTCAAAGAAACTGACCCTCTAGAAGATGGTCATGAAGAGTTCTTCTTTCGTTGGCTAACTTATTTACGGATATGTTTAGGTATTCAGGCTGAAACGCTTTCTGATAGGAAATGGCTGGGGCAATAAAAGAGAGCTGGAGATTTCCAGGAGACCTTCATGGATGATACCAGTATCACACGGCTATTATGTCGTTGAGGATCAATCATTTAGATATGGTTGGGACGAGTCCGACTATGACTCTGACTCTGTCGTGGTACAGAGAGAGCAAATTGAAGAGCTTGAGCTGTGGTTTTTTGGAGTTTTCGATGCTCAAGTTGGAGATGGAGTTACCAAGTACATGCAATCCCATTTGTTTGACAAGAACCTAAAACAGGTAAGAAAGACTATATAATTCTATTCCTTTAAGCATACTTTCATGGAAACAAATTACAGATAGGTGTAAAACGTGTTTTGAATAGAGAGTTGGTTGAAAAACCACACAAAAGGGCTTTCCCAGGAATAGTCACCTTTGAAAAAGATAAACCAATTGGCCTAATTAGCTTATTCATAGCCCAGATTTTTCAAAGCACAAGTTCTAGTACCATGTTGGCTCCTTCCCTTTTTCTATGTTCCCTTCTATCTTTATGATGCTATATTGTGCCTTGTTCTTAGCAGTCTCAGATAAGGAGAAAGAGCAAAGAGACAATGAGAAAGGCATACCTTAGTGCAAGAGCAAAGATCAGGGAGATGCAGAAAGCAGATGAGACAGGGAGAGCGGGTTCAGTATCTGTGTTGGTGACCAACGCAGAAAAGCTCGTGACAGCTTTCATGGGAGACTATAGAGCTGTTGTCTGCAGAGATGGTATGGCTCATCAGATAAGAAACACAGGCCGGCATTTATCCAGAAGACATTGGTCTCGGAGACTCAAATCGGGTAGGCACTTTCCTAATTGGTACAACAGAGTCTTCTCAAGCAAAAGCAAATTGGTTTCTTTTTATAAAATCTCCTCTCCTGTTTTTTTTTTAAACCCAAGAACAGGAAGTAGTTTCATCACATTTTTTCAGAGAACTTTATATTGTGAATTTCTCAAGCACTGGTCATTATTTTTAAATTAACTGATTCTGATTTGCCATCTCAACATTTTAACACCCTTACAGTATAGGGAATTTTAAAGTAAAAATTTTTCTTATCAACCACTATTCACTACCCCACACCCGATAAAAAACACCCCTATACCTTACGTAAAAAACAAAAAAAGCTACTGGTATGGGGTGTAAAAGTGAATAGTGACTGATGCATAGAATTCTTCATTTTAAAGATATTATCTTTCAAACTTTAAGGATTATGATGAAAAAATGTTATGTAAAAGAGTCACAACATTTTATGACCTTTGATGTACCATATGACTTAACACTGGTACATTTGTGCATAAAGTACGAATATTCGGATACAATTTGGGCAAAGCAAGTAAGCAATCCAAAGGCGGCTCTGAACTTCTTGTTGGCTCCGAAAGAATTGATTCCAGTACTGAGTTTGTCATCTTAGCAAGCACTGGCATATGGGAGGTACCATGCATTTACCACAATGACTATTTCGAAAAAATCAAAGAAACTCAAAGAATAGGATTGTGTTGTTTATACAGGTCATGAAGAACCAAGAGGCTGTGAATCTCATCAGGCACATAGAAGATGCACAAGAAGCCGCAGTGTGCTTGGCAAAGGAGGCTTTAACTAGAATGAGCAAAAGCAACATTTCTTGCTTGATCATTCGCTTTGACTAACAAGTTTCATTTTTCTTTCCTCAGAACAGAAATCAGAAAAGTCTTTTACAGTGAATAGTTTCACTGCATCTTGTTTTACAGACAAGCTAGAGTTCCTCTTTTTTTTATGTGTAGTTTGAATGAAAGGGCATGGCATATGCTTTTATGCTCTATAGAATAAAACGATAGGTAAAAAACACAATAGAATATCTCTTTTTTTTTTTACAAGTAGGAAAAGAAATATCCTTTGGTTACTGCAAATATTGATGCTCTCTTGATGTTTTTGGATGAGGCAATGATAGTGTATGACAGCTTAACGGATCCAACCCCATTTTCACACCAGGTAAAAAAAAAAAAATACTCTCTAAAATCTTTCTAAGAAACTCCTGAAATTTTCAAGAAAATATTACATCACACCATAAGCACACCGCCCCCAAATACCTGTACTTTCTGACACAAACTCAAAAATTGAGATTTACACAATATTACAAGCTGATTTCGGATTCCGAAAACCTGATTTGATGCCCACATTCCGAAAATCTGAATAGTGGCTGATGAGAAGAATTTTTCTCCATAAATACTATCTGCAACAAGGTCATTCGTCATAATAGTACATAATATCAGAGGCTATTCATATGTTGTGACATAAAGAAATTGGAAAAAAAATATTGAACCGGCTGAGGATTTAGGTTTAACTCTTCATCATTACAATTCAACTTGGACTTAATATTGTACTAATTAGCCATTCGTCATCAAGTGCTGACATGTAATAACAAGCATTTGCAGTCCCATTCAAGTGAACTCAAGGTCCATACTGCACTTACAAATTTCAACCAATGTATATGTGGAAAGTAAAAGAGTAATCTACGATTTATTGAGTACATGGCTAGTATGTAAAAAAGAGTAATCTATATTCAGTGGTGCCAAACCTAGCTCGTGTCATCCACTGTTGCATATATTCACAGATAGTAGGTCTGTGTGATACATGCAGATTAATGACTCATTTGCCAAGTCAGTTTCTAAGCCCTTTTTAGTAAAATCTGTAGTACTCCAAAAATGTTTCAAACGAATTTATGCAAAGTTTACAGCTAATGTTGATTAATCCGTTCGACACAAGGAGACCCAGAATAATTCACCATTCAAATACTGGAACATGAAAGTGATGAACAAGGACCGTTTTGATGACAATGCAACAAGTAATTATGTTTATTCAAACTACCACAATGATATTTACAAAAACTCACAACCAAAATATTGAATAAGAAACAAGCAGCTCCCTCACCTTCATAAGCATCATCCTCATTTTCATGTTGTCAGTTTCTTTTCACTAGTCTTGCCCCGGAAGGGCGATAACAAGGAGAAAGAGCGAGAAGCTGTAGGCAGACAAATAAAATCCTCAGCCTCATATCCAGACAGCAGTTAAAAATTGAGAGAAACAAAGAGGGAAATGGAGTTTGGTAAGTAAGTTTCATGCATAGAAAACACCTACTCTTTTGCGAAGTAGATACAGCTGTGGGAGTTTCATCTTGAGAGATCAAATTCTTCAATGTATGAACTGATGATGAAAAACGCAGTTAATAAATGACAGTCAACTTGTGTAGCAAAACACAATCTTATGATTAAAGCTCCCATTTGAGACCATCGTTAACATCAAGACTTGATCCTCAAACATTTTAAGTTGGAAATTCATATGCCCACTTTCATAATCTGAACAAATCATTCATTCTACTGGTCATAAGATTGGAAATTCTACTGAACATCGTTACAGAATCTGAGTTACTTAAAAGAAGAGAAAATGAAGGACTGACTGCCTTATAATCTCAAGTGAAAAAGAAATGAATATTTATATTCATATATTGTTTTCTACCAAAATGAGTAATTCCTATGAACAATACTATAGAGTGCTCTCAATGTAGGAACTGAGAACTTTTTGCGATTCAAAAGATGCATAATAATAATAATAAATCTATAAAATCAACAAATTCAACATAGAAAAAACGTTAAAGAATTGAATTTTTTCTATCTAGAAAAGAAAAAGAAAACCTCGACACTTTCTTTGTGGTATGATGGAGGCAAGACTACAAGTTCAAGTTTTTTTTTTTTTTTTTATTGGCACCGGGTGTCCAGGAACAATGTTCCGACTAATCCCGGGGGTGCACAGGCCCTCGGCAACGAGTTTCCTGCAAGTGCACCTCGGGTAATTCAAGGAAAAAATCTTTTAGTCCGATGGCCCCTAGAGATTGTTTACACCTAAGGGGATTTGAATCTTAGACCGGGAGAGCATACCCCCAAGCCCAAGGCCTTTACCACTTGAGCCAACCCCTAGGGGTTACAAGTTCAAGTTATCAAATGAAAATCATTATAAACATCATGCCTATACAAAAACCTAACCAAGGTCCCCCAAATTACCAATTACTTCTGAGAATTACCACTGTGGATGGGTGTAAAATTCTTTTCATGAGAGAATCATCTATACAATTTGGATTCAGAGAAATTTGTCATTGTTTTGAAACTCACAAGACACCATGATTTATTAGCCATAGTCAGTCGACTCCAAAGTCTGTCAATAATGCATTTTGAAATTGTTCAACAAAGTGCAAGAGAGGGAAGAGTGCAAGTGTGTTACCTTCACTTGAGGAAACAAAGTTCAACCTAGAATCATCTACTACCTCAGAACCATTGATGCTGGCATTATCCGATTCGATGTTATGCTCCCCTGTAGCTGAGCTGTGATTTTTTCTTCCAAATTTCAACAGCCGTCTGAACCCTTTTGGTGAGTCCTTTACTTGAGGCTTCTCCAATGACTCTGGAATATTTTCCAGTCTCAAGTTTCTAGAATCAGATACAAGTGCTTTAACCGTCTCTGTGCCTGTAGTCACAATCTCTGAACTTGTTGGAGGAGCTCTGCCATATTCTGAATTCCCAGTACATGGATCTTCCAAAGAAGAAACACGAGCAAAGGGGCTTGATATGGTTTTTCAGCCATACCAATACTTAAAAGCTTTGGAGGTTCTTTGTCCGCATTAACTGTTGTGACCTAGCCTCAGAAGATGTTTAAAAAAGAAGCAAGAACCAAAAAAAAAAAATCAGACTATAAAGATAAAATCTCATCTATGCCAAAGTAGGGTAGCTGAAATATTTGTCATCCAACTCAGATATTATAACTATCGTTCATGCTGATGTGAAAGAAAGAAAGAAAGACAGAAAAGGACGATTTAAAAAGAATACATCAGAGAGAAATTTTGGGACTGAGACTGTTGATTATTACAAGGACAGATAATCAATTATAAGGCAATATACTTATTATAATTTAACGATAAAACAAAAATTTCACCAAGCTATGCTAGTAATAGTGAACCACTGGTCTTAATATACGTACATACATATCATACACAGCAGAATATGTTGTATCCTCAGGCAAAGAGTGCAACAATCAAGAGATATACATCATTGATCATACTTGTTAAAGGCATTAGGTGCATGTTATGTTCATCACAGTTCCAAGGACCCAAAAAAAGTTTTTTTTTTTCCTCAATGAGCAAAACCGAAAATAGCTAACCCATGATCAAGGCCCTTTTTAATTCTGACCAGCCATACCTCAAAAGAAGTGTGTTGCTCATGTGATTGGCGTTCCGATGATTCCCCATCAATTCTATGCATCTTAAGTGGTGAAGCCGGAGAATGTATAACAGCATAATCTGACACCACCTCAAGTTTCTTCCCTGTCCCAAAGTTATCATGCTGTGCCTTCAAATTACCTTCCATTGCTTCTACTGTGGAAATGGAGGGCTTCTCACATTCTAGTATCAGAACAGTCTTTTCAATAACCAGGTTGTCGTCCCCATCACTGTGATGTGCAATATTTTCATGCTTCCTTTTCACTTCAGCACTTTCAGAAGCTATAGAAGACTTCATGCCATTAACCTTCGGTGTCATCTCTTTTGCTGCTGATTTGCTCCGAGAACCATCAGGTCCTTTGGATGTCCTCATGTTTAGTTCTGGAAGGGTTGAAGCTTTGCTTCTATCATGGTTCATAGTAGCAGATGCTTTCTTATTTTCAGGCACATCAGATATCTTCGTCTTTGATACTAGTTCAGCACTTCGTGACTTCATTGAAGAAATATGATGGCTGCTTACCATTTTAGGCTCTGATAATCTTCTAATCCGTGCCATTGATGCCTTAGAATCAGCTATAACGCCACTGTTCTCTTTCTTTGGTTCAGGCAAGGAAGAGACTGAGTGGCTTAACCTGTTTCCATCTGAGTGATTTGCAGCACTTGATCTGCTAGGTCTAAAGGCTTCTTGAGAATCACTGGATCCCACAGGAGCAGTTCTGATGGAGGAGCCTTTTAGAGGCGAAGATGATCCTGGCTCTGAATCACTGAGCTTTGATCCTTTGTGAGAGCTTGGGGAAACTTTTTTTGGCAATTGTTTCTTGGTTTGATGTGACATAAGTGGTGACTTAGCTGGGATGGAACCCCCTCTAGCAGCAATTCTTTTCTGTCTCTCTATTTTTAAAGCTTCTAGTCGTTTCATCTCTTCTTCTTCCTGCAAACAGAAAACGCAAAAATAAGAACCTCTGTTCAATAAGCCAGCTACGTAAGCTGGTAAAATAAGGGAAAAGTCATCTCCGAATAGATGATGTAACAAGTAAACAAAACTGAATGGATGGGTTGTGGCCAAGATCACCGAGTGTAGTTTTTGTGTGAAGATAGGCACCCCCCCAAATAAAAAACTTCTACCCCAAGGAAAAGTACAATGATGAACAAAATACCTTCTCTCTCTTCATTTTCTGGAGATCAGCTTTGAAGGCTCTTAGCCTCTCTGCGCGTGCCCGTGCTTCATCCAAAGGACTCAACTTTGAAGGCTTCCCTTTCCTTATTGGCCCTGAAGACTTCTTTTTATCTAAATTATCTGGTGTAAGCCTTGATTTCCGGTCCTTGTCTAACTTTTTAGACCCCTGCTTGATATCTACCTCCATATTTTTGTTATCTATTGGAGCATCATCTTCAGCACGAATCTGCATTTCATAATCTAAAGCAGGGTCATAACCAATTGACTCCCTTTCTCTACCACGTTCAGGTATCAAACTCAATTCATCTGGCTCGTAATTGACTTGGCTCCCAACTCTATTAGACAAGTTTTCTGACAACTGAGATGCAGATTGGAATTCAGAATCCATGTCAATAGCAGTTCTCTCATTGTTTCCAATTTGATCCAGTGAATTTTCCCTTAGTGCAACAATGTAAGAATCATCATCCATTTCATGTGATGATATCCTATCCAAGTTATTGGTTACACGTTCAAATCCATTTACAAGTGGATCTGAGGAAGAATTGGTATAACCTGACTGGCTTTCTCGCCTATGTATAAAAAAATCATCATTGCCAGTTCTCCTATAGCCACCTCGTTTTCCATCTATTTCTGCAGACTGTACATCCATAGACCCTCTACCATCACCAGATCGACCATCTCTTCTAGAAGTCAACAGTTCATCATTTGATGCCTGGGGCTTGTAGGTCACGTTTCCACTAATTTTATGCATATCTATCATGCTATCTTCTTGCGTCTCGCCCTTTCCCTGCCCACTAAAAACTAAAGGATCATCACCTAAAGTATTTTGTCGCCTTTTCACTTGAGCTTCCTTTTCCATCGCAATCATTCCTTGGTCAACTGCACGTCTGTCCTCATCCGCATCTCTCAGTAAATAGCTCTGAAATGCTTGCCAGTGGCCACCATCTACATCCTTACCATGAGCTAGTTCTTCCTCGTCAGATGACTTCAATTTATTCATGGATTTTGTATGGCTACCTTTTCTCTTGGAAGATCTCTGAGAGTCCATATGCTTTGATTCAAGAGTACTGGCTGCTAAATCTCCACCTTCTTCATCAGTTTCAGAGTCAGAAGCTGATTGTGATTCACCGTCAGAAGAGTTCTGCCTCTTTGAGGCGATGTAATTGATGTTCCGAATGACAACCATGCCTGATTGCTTTTTACCTGATCGACTAGCCTTCTTTTGTGAGTCTCGAGTTTGTGAAGCTCCATCCTGCGATCTAGTTTTTGAAGCATCCGTCTGCCAAGTTTCTAATTCAGTATTGCCATCCCTATTATCCATAGAATGCCTTCTTTGTCCCATTCTCGGATCAGCATGTTCTGGCATTGATGGATATGGCGGCTGAAAAAATGGGCTGTTTACTGGATAATTCTGATAGTATGGCATGCCTTGCATGGGGTATGCTTCATAGACTGGAGGAGCACCAGGAGGAGAATGAACAGGCCAGGGAGGGAACATATGATGTGGAAACTGTCCTTGAAAATATTCTTGATGGCGTAATGGTGTTTTGTGATCCACAGGAGACTTGTCATCTAGGAAAGAAATAGAAATTTTCCAGCTGAAAATTATATATAAAGTAGTACACAGAAATCCACATCTAGGATAGAGGAAAATTATCAAAAGAAATCCATGCAATCAATCGGCATCTTTCAGGAACAAAAATTCGTAGCATAGTTCATTAGTCTCAAGGTACTATGTCAATATCATCAATTGAATTTAACACCAATACCAGTGTCAGTCTTGATTCTTGTTTTTTATATTCTTTCCTTTTTTTTGAGATTTTTGGGATTGCACCAGAGAGTATATAGTTCCCCATGAATCTTTGACTATGCCACCAAGCCATCAGCCCAGAAGTTAGCCAACTTAAGGGTTCACTGTTTCATTTAATAAGTGAGACAAAGGATAAAGTTTTAGTGCCATTCATCTACTCCATGTGAATGTTACATGAAACTCTTCTCTATTTTCCAAACAAGAATATGAGTACACCCTATTTTAAAGTCCGTGGAAAAAAAGATTGAACGGATCCTTTTGTAGTTGCAAGTTGAACATCATCATGTAAACACATTCATCTATCTGATGAAATACAACTGAAACCTTTCTCTATTTTCAGAAATAAACGGTATAGTTAAACAGTGCAAGAAAACATTAAAAATGGGGATTCATCATAATGGTAATGATAATGACATTATACATCTATAAAGGGTACCTCTCATGCCATGAGCATATACCTGCACTTGTGGCACTACTTGCTTTCCCATTATTTTCTAAAACCAACTCATATTCTTTCTGCTTGTTGTCCACGTTTGCAAGCATAATGCCTGATGTATTCATGGCAGAGAAGTCTGATTGGTTAGACATTGCTTCAGTGGCTGCAACTTCAACCCACTGACCAGTTTCATGCTTTCTTCTCCATAACTCCATAAATTTTGTACATGCATCCCTGTTACAGTAGTAAATCGACACCATTAGGAAAAAATAGATTGCAAGATATAAATATTGTGAAATCTCTACCCCAACAAGATTGTACAAAATGATGGTTCTTGAAAGGCAAGCTGCTTACATTAAACGTGAGGCTCCAAAGCATTCAGCAAATGATAGCAATGGTGACATGCGATCAATGTCAAAACCAGCAGCTACAGCACGTGCAAAGGCCATGCCTTGCTCTTTCTGTAGCACAGTTTTGCGTGTCTCCAGAACTTTCAAAAGTTGAACTCTAATACAAACCCAACAAACATGAGATTAATGGTCATAAAAATGTCGTCACTACGGGAAAAAAAAAAAGAGAGTAAAGCTACTCATCATCCTCCCATCATTCTATGATGTGGCATAAGATGATTGGAGACTATTTATTATATTTCACTTGTAAGCCTATCATCTAATGCCACATCATGGGATGATAAGAGGATGATGAGAATTGGGATGATGAATAGATTTTTTCAAAAAAAAAACATATTGAGATCTTGGTATTAGACATATTGACAATGATGGACGAATGAGAGTCCATGGCATACTTATGCAGAATTTTCTAAGCATCTCATCAGCCTGTTAGGAATCAGTGTGAAAATAAACAACATACATTTGAAGAAATGGAATGTCATTGATAAAGGATGTAATTAAACTTTTCTTCAGCTTCTAATAGTAAATATGATCACATTTACACGCATTTATGATGTCTATGATTTCAACACATACAGAGACTTGCAAGAAACTAAAAGAATTAAAATGTCATCAAATGATATGAAGTTTGAAACGATTAGAGGAACCCATATACAACCCTAAATAAGCAGTTTAGTCTCTCTGATAATTCTGACACTCATAGCAGGAATGGTGAGAGGGTTCTAAGTGATCACAGGACAAATAAGCAAGAAAATATACTTGGAATTTCCCTCCTGTGTGGTGGATCCATTCGCTTCAGGTGGATTTACTGCAGGCTGCTGGGTACCAAAAGAAACACAATTTAAAAAATTGGTCAAAATGTTGATTGAACTACAGGGTGCTTAAAAGCTGACTCACTTTGTAAAGGACAATTGCTTTCTCCTCATCAGTATCAAGCACAGGCCTGCTACCTATTCAATACGATGTGGTGTCAACGTATCAGTACAAAACTCATTAAAATTGTGAATGATGTCTCATCTGTTATTAGAATACTGGAAAAATAAAGCTGCAGAGAAGAACCTAAGATGACACTTGAGTAAGCACAACTTCCCCGTATGAAGCATTGTATAACAACATAGATACAATTGGGGACTAGTAATAAATAACACAACCCCCTTTCCCTCACTAACACCCCCCCCCCCCCCCAACCAATAAAAAGAAAAAGAAAAAGAAATGAAACAAAAAATGAACGTACACGGTGATGCCAAAAAAGAGATTCATAACATCAAACAACACAACCGTTAGTGCAACACAGTACCTTCAGTGCTTTCTACAGGTTTAGCTTGATAATCTTCTACCTGCCACGCAGAAAACACCTAAAATGGACCTTTCTTTCATAACATGACACTAATATAATAAAAAGCTGATAGAATTCACTAACTGTATTCAGTCCCATATCACTGTTGCCCTGAATCACAATTGCCTCCTCGATTTGTAAGATCTCTGACTCAAGAGTGTAGACCCTTTCCAAGACCTCTGGAGTGCTCACAAAACGAACAAACCTATAGAAACCATCACACTTAGTCCAACAAGCAAGTCTGCGTAAAATGTATTAATGCAGCACAATTATCCTATACAAGCTCAACGTGTAGAGCAACCTCAACAGTCACAAGGCACAAAATCAGTATAAATATAATTATGTGTGTAACCAATAAGACATGGTTTGGCTGGCTATACGGAAGCACATCCCTTTTTCGTTAAGGGGGGAAAAACATGAGTATTGCATTTAAAAGAAAAGGAAGGTACTCCAGAATAAAATTTAAACTCTTCTGCACCACGCATATTAATTTTAACCACAAGTTCCTGAACAGATCATAATTAAGCAATATACAAACTTTCAAGTAAACACCTTTCGATCGTGTCCTTAGTGAACCATGAGTCGTCACAAGTAGACTCCGGCTCTAGAACAATCGAGTAACCTCCCTTGTCCATCTGCTCTTGCGCAGTCTTCAAGTGGGCAAGAAATGGATTCAGCAAACCTGAAGCTATTTTTTCTTCCTTCCCATTTGCAGATATAATCAAATCACACCTGAGAAAAATCCGAAATTAGATTGCTCCGGTAGAATTGCCAACTTTCCAAGGAAACTTTCACATAGCTTCCCCGAAGTTCTACCAAAGTTGCAATCAAGTCTTGGAGAAACTAAGAGTAACGACCACCCATAGAGTAAGTAAGCTCTAACATGTAAATATCTCTAAAATTAATTCACAAAGAAAAAATATACAAATAATTGCCATGATATATAAACTTGCAAATATGTACAACACGGCGATTAAGATCGCTTGAGAAACAAGCAATTTTCCGAGGGAGTGATAATAATTTAACTAAAAACTCGGCCGTTTGACTAATCCAAATCTTGTTTCAAAATGTTAAAACAAACTGAAAGGAACCCATACAAGCACTATACACCATTGATTAAAAAAGATGACCTTTTTATTCATCACAAACCAAAAAAAAAAAAAAAGAAAAAGAAAAAAGAACCTGGTTCGAGTGGGCGTGAGCTGAAACACAGCCGAGTCGAGCAGAGTAGAAGACTTCATTTTTGAGAGGGGACAAAAAGAGAAACGGTGAGGGAAGCTGTGACTGAACAGGTCCTGGTCTCAGAGAATAATCAAACGGAGAAAGTAGGATCAGAGAAGTTCAAAAATTCGTGAAAAAAGGCGGATTTGTCACTCTCTACGATTGATGAATAATTTATGCTTGCAAACGGCGAGTTCCTTTTACCCTTTTTACAGCTCAAAGGAAAACTTTCCTGCAGAACAAAAAGAGGAAAGCCATCGCTCTGAAAGATGAGCTTTCAATGGCAACCGGAGAGAAAGATTGGAAGAGAGTGTCTTTAGAAAGAGTGGGAACAAAAACATTGAGAATTGGAAAAATAAAAGGATCTGTAAGATAGTTTGTCATTGGATGCCATTGCCAAGCAGAGACAGTGAACTTTTGCTGACTTTAACAAAAAGTAAATCGAATTCAGCGGCGTTGAATTTCGCCTTGGAGTTAAGAGTGGTGCGTTGGATATACTACGGGAAAAGAGTGAAGGGCAGAGTGGTAAACCGAGAGTGAAGGTGACGACAGCATAGGAAACGCTGTAGCGCAACGGACAAAAATATCATTACCGTTGTGGGTCGGTCCGGACAACGATGTCCAGTTTTTTACCTCCATTGCCAAACACCTCCCTCCCAAAATATTTACTATTTTAGTGCCTTTGAAAAAAAAGCAATTATAATCATTTAAATAGACTTGCTGATAAAACAATTAATATATATATATATAAATATAACAAGAAGCAGATATATAAAAGAGGAAAAAAAATATATCATTTTTTATATTTTTTATTACTTGTAAATATCTGAGGTTCGATATCTCACAAGTGCAAACAATTCTTTGGAAACATACCTTCTGGCGAAATCAGTGACTTAACCAGTTTTATATTTGGGAAACTTCTGAGCGTGCGGTGTACGGGACCAGAATTTACTCTGTAGAGATGGGTCTGAAGGATCCTACCTTGAAGAGGTTCCTGTAAAATAAATAAATAAATAAATAAAATCATTTTTTATTACTTTATATTAAAGACTCTTAACAGATAAATAAAAAAAAAAAATAGGGACCAAAAGAACCAAAGGTTGAAGGTTAGGCTTAGAATTGGTAGAGGGAATGGAACCGGCCCATGTCTTGAGGTTGGAGAGCACATTGGATATGCAGACATGCTTTGCATGATCTTAATAGATATAAATATAAACAAATAAAACAACTCTTTTATATATATATATATATATATATGAAACTGCGTATAATAGTGATTAGATTGGCATATTTTTGTGGTTTCATTCAAATACTTTAGCAAGGAATCAAAATATATAGTCATATTGCTATATATCCAAAAACAAAAAAGTATTGACGAGAAAGAAAAACAAAGAGGCATACCCCACGTACAGCATATATATATATATATATATATATATATATATATATATGTATACACACATTTAATCAACAGATAATTATGTCTATCATCTTAGTATTTTTTTCTCCTAATAAAAAAGAATTTATTTATAATTTATGGAGGCACCTAATTCTCGTGGAGATTTTTTAAAGAGATTAGGCTAGCTACAAGAAAACTGCTTATTTACGATCAGTTAATTCCAGCGAAATGACTATTTGCAACTAAAATTGGTTGCAAATAATCTTTTAGTCGCAATAAATTAGTCACAAAAGTCCCTTTTTCTTGTAGGCACTCGCATATAAGACGAACGTCATAGCTCTATCTTAATTTTCAATTATCTATACAAAATTCGTGGAGACTACTTATTATTAAAGGTGTGCATTAGAATCGAATTTTTTTCAGACCTGAAATATGAAAATTTGGGTAAATCTGGACGGGTAGAATATTCTCAGATGCAGTTATGAATATTGGTTATAGACCCGGATATTCGTATCTGCTTTCATTTAAAAGAAAATTCTAACTATGAACAAAACTCTTAGCCCTTCGACTTTGAGTTTGGCCAGCCCAATTTCCCAACTCTCTCTCTCTCTCTCTCTCTCTCTCTCTCTCTCTCTCTCATTTTGAATCTGGGTTTGTGGTTTAGTTTTGTATAAACCCTAAGATTTCATTCATCCAGGACATAGTGGTTTGGTTTTGTGGTTTCTAGATACCCAAATTCGTATCCGGATGCACACCCTTACTAGGTTATTAATATTTTATTAGGATTTTCTCTTGAGAGAAGTAGTCCCCATCTTCAATATCCTTCTTATAAATTAATTTCACTTTTGAAAGTTGTATTATTATTATTGATTGCATATGATATATATCTAAAATGAGAAATGCTAAGTATAAGTCTTAATTGCTCCGGTGGAATTGCCAACTTTCCAAGGAAACTTTCACATAACTTCCTCAATTGCAATCAAGTCTTAGATAAACTAATAGTAACGGAGTAAGTAAGTTCTAACATGTTAATATCTCTAAATTGTGTAATGTTATGTACAAGTTTTAAATATGCAAGCCTCATACAAGCTCTTTATAAAAAAATAGATATCACTAATAAAGAATAGTTTTTTTTACATTTTTTTAAGGTGGAGTCTATTTTTTTACGGGAGCTTGTAAAAATTATTTATTTTTTTAAGGTAGAGTCCACTTTTTTACAAAATGTTTGCATAGAATTTATCTATTTGAGGCTTATACAAATTATTTTTCTATATATTATATATACAGTTATGTACTTGATCAATGATAAATAATGTAAAATTTAATATTTGTGTATTTATTTATTGATCTATTATTATAGATCATACATAGAGTTTCATGTACAAGAGTTTTAATGAATCCAAACTTTAAAGTTACTGCCACAAATTGTTACATCGGCTGCAAATGGAGACTCCAGCTTGCTTCTCTTTGAAATTAATTGTCTCGCTTTTTATTATTGTTGAAGCTTCTGACGAAAATATATATATATATATATAGCTTTGGCCGTGGTGACAATGGCAAGCTTCAAGCATTCAATTATTCTTGTTTTTTTTTTTAATTTTATTATTTGATTATCTGTTTGGGAGAAGGTCGAGGTGAAATCCGAGGATTTATTTTTTAAGTTTACATGGGACTCAATATTATTTGTTTTTCCTACTCTTTTTCACCTTTAATTCCTACGTATAGCTGGTACGTACCACTCGAAGCAAAATTAATGAAAATTATTTACAAATGGAAAAAGAATTATTGGACTTTTTTTTTTTTTCTTTTTCAGCTTGGCCTGCTTATTTATTTTACTTACTAAGAGTAAATATCAATTGATCGAACAAATCAAATCGAATCATTGTCACGAAAAAAACAAAAAAAAATCATTGTAATTAGATGGTACTGTAGCATGTGCATGGACTTAACCAAAGGAGGCCTCTCTCTCTCTCTCTCTCTCTCTCTCTCTCTCTCTCTCTCTCCCCTATTTGGTTGACGTTTACTAGAAGAGAATCCCAGTGGAGCACAGAAGCAACACAGAAGCCAGAAAGGCACGTGAGAAGAGCATCCTAGCTAGTCATGCATTGTGCTACGTACTGTCTTTGTAAACAAGTGATATCAGAAATTTACGATATTAATATCCCGTTTGGATTTAGAAATTGTTTTATTTCATTTTATTTTATCATTATAATTTTTTTAAATTCTCACACAAAACATAATAAACAATTTAACTTTTTTAAATCTCAATTCAACTTTTTCAAATCTTAAAATAATAATAATATTAAAAAATAATATTCTAACAATATTTTTTTCAACTTTTATGTTTCATCTAAAACATTTCATCTCATCTCTAAAAAAAGTAATAAAGAATCAAGAGGCACCTTATTGAACATTATAGATCTCACATATGCATATATACGTGTGTATGCATACATATATATATATATATATATATATATATATATAGGATCAATCATTTCTAGACAATATACTATTAATCCATAATACTAAGGATTAGTTTTTCATGTCAATATTGTAATATCTCTCTTAATTTAGATTTTAAAATTCTTAGTTTTCTAGATTTCTTTTCGTGTCATCGAGAAAAGAAAATTAAGAGATAATAAAGAGAAGTGAAGATAGAGGTATAATTAATTAAGATTTTTGACGAGATCTGAACTGTGCATTGTATTGATTGTAACGGACTTAATTTTGTCGAGTCTTTTTAACCATTTTTAAATTTTTATTCATTAAAAGGAAAAGTTTAGTGAGATCCATTTGTTTGATTAAGGTATTCACGTGAACAATACAGATTCCAGCACATCTCACGCTTTTTCCTCTCTTTTACTATTACCTATGTGGTCATTACTTGACGCAATGTCTTTTAATTTAAATTTCAGAATAATGATAGAGACATAATATGCAGTTATAAAAATGAAATAAACAACTAAATTAACTATAATATAATACCGCAGAAAAACTCATTATTATTTAATTAATATGAAAATGATATAATTATGCCTAATTAATTTCTTCATGCAATTAAAGTCAATCGCCATGCATGGATGGGCTCAGATCATCATAATTTCATACATAAGTTCTAAAGCTTCAAGTCCAAATCCAGCTTGTTCGAGCCAGATATTGCATTGTTGTCGTCCTCCTTGATCTCAATAACTTCAACCATTGCCATGATAGGGTGATCCAACTGATTAAGATACGGCCTGGTGGGATCACTCGGAGGCTCTTCCGCCGCAATATTAGTGGTTTGCGCAGCAGCAGGTACAAACCGTGCTGGCGCAAGGGAGAAGTCGTCGATATTCCTCGCCATCGGAGAAACTTGAAGTGGAGGCCGGAATGGGCGCGCAGCAACAATCCGGTTGTTGATCATGTATCTTTCCTGGGCGGGTGCCGAGGGACGTTGCACCGGTACTGGCCGTGGCCGTAACCTGTCAACGAAAAATGGACGAGTTCCCCGAGATGGGATTGGGAAACTAGTAGCAAAGTAATTGGGCATGAAAGCATTGACGAAGAGATTATCTCTTTGGGAGGGCAAGCGATTTGTAATTATATGCTGCAACGCCCTTCTTGAGGCAGCTGAGTCTTCCACCATGTGATACTCGATGTGATTTATGAGGGCTCGGGTGCTCACAAAAACATGGTTACACAGTCGACATGCAATATTCTGTGTTGGATTATAAGGCCGTTGTCGACGTCCGAGGTTGGACCCATGCATGTTTCTATGCCTCATGTTCCAGCCATACTCGGCCATGGATGCCTGCAGGCTAGGGAGGAGCAACCTCAGATAATGAAAGAGTTTATTAGGACTGATCAGGATGTTTTGATTTCCAAAACTTGGATTCTGATCACTGGATCACGAGTACGAGGACAATGACGGATATGGGTCATACATTGAGGGCTAAAGATGATCAATTTATAGGTAGTTTGGGTTTCATGGCCATTTTTTGTTTATTGATATGGGATATGCAATAGAAAGCAACTTATTTATTGTTGCAATAATGATATTCCTCAGCATAATTTTGACTCATTAAGTTCTTGTCATGGTAAAGCAATGGTGTCAAATCAAAAATGGAAGGGAATTGAATGCATGAGTGTGCATTTAGAATGGATGATAGTGTTTTGATTCAAGAATCTATGGGCAAGACTAGAGATTGGTTTTCTAGATGGGGGCATTAAATAGAGTTAATATATAGCGGTTATTTAAGCTAATTAATTTCAATTCAAACCTTTTTATCTGATCTGTGATTTTTCTTTTTGTTCATTTTTGGTAATACAATTAATGTTTTTTTAAGTTTCATGATATTCTCGCCTCATTTTCTCATATATAGACGAAGAAATAACGGCATGTTAACTCTTTTCATTTTGCCTCCATTTCCATTGTCATTTGGGGCATAATAAAAACTGGTTGGACCCAAAAAAAAACCGAATCGGTCAATTTTACACGATCCAGTCCAGCCAAATTTCGGAATATTGAATCAATTGATTTTAGTCCAAAATTTAAAAATTTGATTTTTGGTCCGGTCTCAGGTTGGGACTTCTCCATCCCAACTTACAATATATAATTATTTTTAAAAGTAAAACTGTTATATAATATATTATACACGATATAAAAAGATTTTATGTAATAATGTAAGTTGCATAACCATGTAAATTATGTAATTTTTCAACCTAATTATTTATGCGCGCATAGATATTAGTTTAATCCTTACTTACATAATTAAGTAATTAACAGTTTTATGGTCAATTTTTTTTTAATATGTAAAATTTAACTAATTAAGGAAACTCAAAATTTTTAATATACTTAATTAAAATACTTAAAGAGTATATATTTTTAATATATACTTAGAGAGTATATATTTGAGCCCTAAGCGCAAAATTAAAGACCCAATCCGAATCACTTCAATAAGACCCAATCGGTTTGGTCTGGTTTATATTTCTCCACAAGAGTGATGGACTGACCAAAGTTTATCCGGTTAAAAAAAAAAAAAAAAACTAAAAAATCGACCGGATCAAACGGATTACACCCTTCAACTCGTCAATACGATATCATAATATCAAACACCTAAGATAGAATCCACAAATAAAGAATGGAAGATCGTCTTTCCATAATTTATTTGAGGAACTAGACCTCCTCTGGATTGGAGTTTCGTTAATAAAAAGAGTTGGTGATTTTAAGTAGAAACTATAAACAAGTACAATCATCAATGAGGCTGGTGCATGTGTTTGTTTCAAGGGAAAAAATGGGAATCATTAGCTTTCCGTAACAACCAGAAACCAATCGGAAATCACCTCAATTTATTGGACGCCACCAAGAAATTGATTGGCAAGGATACCCGTTACAATAGTCACAGAGAGAGAGAGAGAGAGAGGCATGTCATCCTCTCGGAGAAAGCTCCTTACACTTGAATGAAGAGCTCTGATATTTACATGGAAGTCCCTGTAAACGGACAAAGACATGAACAGTATAATAAAATCCAAACGTAAGAGGCTTCAACAGCAGTGAAACTCATTGCTGGCATTAGAACAGGGACGACCATATCTTCTCTACAAGAGAGGCAAGTTGTGTTGTGCACTTACATTATAGATATAGGTACCCCCAATTTGAAGAGTACAAAAGATTAAAATTATCTCTTGATTAAACAAAATCGTATAATTTGTTCTATCTATTAGTAAATGCATGATTCAAAAAATAAATAAAAAAATCTATTAGTAAATGCAGATAGTTAAATAATTATTATTTATACAGTTTGAGAGAGTGTACAAGCCTTGTACATTTAATTTGGAAAAATAGACATTTAAAAACTACACAAAAAATTCATTTTTAATGGCAGATACAACTTTTTTAATTGAGCTTTTTTAATTGAGCTTTTTTAATTGAAGTATGCAAACGTTACATATCTTAAAGCTGTATCTAATATTACTCTCAACGAAATAATAATACATGCACAACTCTTTTTATAAGCCTTATACAACCATATTTTGAAATAAGGATATTTATATATAGTGATGTTACTTTTATAAGTTATTTTACAAAAAAATACTCTTCATTTAAAATATAATTGTATAAAAAGGATGTAAAAATTGTTATATATATATATATATATAAGGATATTTATATATAGTGATGTTACTTTTATAAGTTATTTTACAAAAAAATACTCTTCATTTAAAATATAATTGTATAAAAAGGATGTAAAAATTGTTATATATATATATATATATATATCATTTTCTTTTAAGTTCTATGTGATGGTGGTCAAAAAACGAGGCACATGATGGACAGTACCACATCGAATATAAATGCAGGAAGGGAATACAGTGTATATATAACAGATAACATAGCCCTTAGAGTAAATGAGTGACTCGTGAAACCAACAATTACTACTACTACTACTAGGCTTAAAACAAAAAGGCAGATAATATGAAAATGTATTTGTGTAAAACGTACAGCAAGACGACAAAGGGTGTATTACGAGTGAAGCAAGGTTTTCTTTCTCTCCTCTTCTACGGGAAAAAAAAAAAAATTATAACAGCCGTACTTATTACAACTATCAGTGTCTCAGGATGTATGAACATTTCCCTAAGGTGACATAATTTCCCTCTTTTCTTGGATGAGTCCAAGAGCCATAATAAGGGCCAGAAACTCCAAGAGGTGCCAAGAGTCTGGAAGTGCTCTCGAGAGGAACTTCAGTGAGCTTTTAGCTGCGAGTTCAACCCAACCATTGATACACATGTACAAAGTAGCCGAGGTAAAACCATAATACTTTAGATTTCGTAACAAACTGCAAAGGGGTAGTCTTGAGCCCTGACACAGAGCAGTTCTTACCAGATGGATTCATCCTTTATTTCCTCTTACCTGTACCGATCGACAGGAGCTCAAAGCTCCGAAGTGCATCATCACGACTACCTCTAGTGGTTGCACCACGGCTAAAAGATGTTTTGGATTCAAACCCAGGTTGAATCCTCTGGGTTGTGGACAGGCGACCATTGCCTGACACCAGCCGGCTTGACCGATTCTCACTGGGCTCACCAGAGGAGCTTGGCCTACTGCTTGACATTACAGGCCTCTTTGAGGCACTGCCATTACGAGAAGAGCGTCCCCTTTCAGAATCAGGTTGCTGCCAAATGCAAAATAGACGGAAGAGTGCAAAAGATGATCATGTGGAAATTGAAATGGATAAATTTATAAAATTATGCAGAAAAATTGCACACCACTTGCAAATACTCACCACATCCTTGGACGATGGCACATCATCCGAAGATCTGTGCCTTGAGTGATCACCATGCCCCGAGCCATTCCTCCTGGAAAATGCCTCGACAGCACCAGAAAACCGTTCTCGGATTTCTTGTCCCACTAGAAGAAACATACAACGGTATGCGTCATATGTTGAAAACTTGTTCATCTTCCCATTAAAATAAGAAATGGAACCGTGTAGTAATATGAAAATTTTAAACAAAGTACTATAGATCCTACTGCTCCATAAACTTTCCAAGTAAATACCAAAGCTATCAAACTAGGAAATCCAGCATTTAGAAAGTGAAAATAGGTTATCTTAGCCCACAGCACAGAGGAAGGCTCAGCACTTGGCACTTGCGAGCTCAAAGCCCTTGTTACACATATTAGAGGAATTCTGAACACCTACAGAACTTAATTATTCAAAACTAACTTTATTCCAAGCCTAGCTGTGAAAGGGGACAGACCTGAAGGCCTCTCTATTTTCTCAGCAGATGTTCCTGGGTTTAGCGCTGGTTTCCCGCTTGGCTGTTTAAGAAGGGACATGAAAAGGTAATAAGATCATTTACCACCCACATATAGACTGTTTTTTACAAATAAGTAAATGCTAACAAATTAGGTACTAACTCGTGCTCTAGAACTGGAGCCAATTTGAGGATACTTCAATATAGTCCAATCAAATACATAGTCAAACTGATAACCTGCACCAATTACAACTCACTGAATTCCAAGTTTTTGTGAAAGCTCTTGTAAAACAAGTGAAATTTGTCTCAAGGGCTGGGGTTAATAGTCTAAAAGTAACCTTCTCGAATAAATAGGTCCCGGAAAAGCCTCTTCAGATATGAATAATCCGGTTTGTCTTCAAAACGTAGTGATCGGCAATAATGAAAGTATGACGTGAACTCTGATGGATACGATTTGCAAAGGACCTGTCGAATAGAATATAAGTATTTTTATACCTTCACTTTACGTATGTTCGGGGCACTTATAATCAGAACGTGAACTGCAGATCAGACTATTGACATTCTATAGCATTAACCAGGGCTTTTTTTTTTTTTCCTGTTATGAACTAAAACCAAAAGTCCTAGTAAAACGAATAAGTGTCTTGCATAAGTTGCTTGCAGGAGCAAGTGATGATACCTCTATGGGAGTAAGCATCTTCTTTTCGCTGATCTTGTCATATTTCTGCTTCTTAGTTCCTGCTTTTAAGCCTTGCCAAGGAAGGCTGAAAGAGAATTGCAAGTTTTACATTAAAAATATAAATAAGCTTAGACAAACTAGGTGAAGCAAGAATGCCAGATAAGTGATCAACCTTCCCCTCAGAAAATACATAAGCACATAACCAAGAGACTCCAGATCATCTCTTCTACTTTGTTCTGCAGATACAATAATATTCACATCTAAATAAGCGACAGCAAAACCCAAAACCATCTCACAGTACATTAGCAGCATAAAGGGAAGTTCACTCACCAACTCCAAGGTGAGTATTGACACTTGCATAACGAGCTGTTCCTGTGAGATTCTTATTTTCCCTGTACCAAAAGAGAATCTCATGAGAAACGGAAATGAACAAGAGAAGGACTTGAAGAGGGGGAGGCTTTGTATTGACAATTGACAAATGGTGACATACTAAAAAATGACAGACAAGTAGCATACCAATACATCAGGAAGCCAGTAATTCACTAGTGATTGGGACCCAAATATTAAACATAACAAAGACAAGGGTATAATGAAACACTCGATAGTTGAAGCATACATAGACAAATGGAACCATGTCAGATATTGATAAAGCTCCCATTAAATTTGAAAATCCACCTTTATATTAGGTAAAAACTAATTCTCCAAGGTTGTCCACATTTTTGCATGACTTCTACATGCAAGAAGTTCCAATGAGGACAACTCGTAAGAAGGAGCAATCTATGAATACAATAACTAGAACAATTGGGGAGTAAGAAATATAGTCACATTCCAATGATAAAATTTGTTGAATAGGGGGCAGATAAAAAGTACATCTGAGTATGCCTATGCATGCAAGAGCAGCTCACCCCCCCCCCCCTCCCCAAAAAATAAATAAATAAATAAATAAATAACCCAAGTTAAAATATGAAATCGGAAAAGTAAAAGGGGATGGTGGTGAAGCATGCTTGTTTGTACCAGAAATAAAAATCTCTCTAATTTGGTAGAACAGAACTAAATTTTTTTGATCAGTGCTAGCAACAAAAACTCAGATTAGGATGCACTGGTAATGCGGGAATAGTTTAGATAACATAAAAATACTGGGTACAACAACCAAGAACAACCTAATCAGGAGCCAGGAGCCACAAGAAAAAAATAATGCTGGATTACCTGTAAGGTATGTGCTTGTGTGTTTGAAGATCCCTATACTTTTTTGCCAGACCATAATCAATCACATAAACCTATGGTTCAAAATAAACTCGGTTAAGCAAGGAAAAACAAAAGCAATGCATGTAAGGACACATCTGAAACAGTCAGAACTATTAATTTCTGAAGGACCTTAGTCATGTATAAGAGACTAAGTCAGTATCAGTTAATTAGATCAATGCTGCCAAGGGTCAAGGGCATTTGGCAAAAAGATATGTTACACAACATGGTTAGCTGAACTGTCTTGTGAAAGTTTGGCAAAAGTAGCCAGGTTATATTTATTTAAAATAAAACCCCTAACACTCTGATATTCCCACCTTGGTCCCCCTTAGATGTGAGTTGGGATAATTTTGCTAAAGAAGGAAAAAATATAGAAATAGATTGAATCAACTTGGAATGTGTATTAACCATATAGGTATCTTTCACGTTCCCATGGTTGATCCATCTAATCATCAATCTGAAAAATTTTATTCTAATTATTTTTTTTTTTATAAGTAATCAAAGATATATTAATAAAGATAGGCAAAGCCCAAGTACACAAGATGGTATACAAGAGGTAAGACCTATCTAGGGTGAAGTAAGAGAAACTAGAAAGTCATGAAAAGTCAGGCCATTAAAATCTAAAGCAATGGCCCATAGAAATAAAGTACGGAAAAAAAAAATTCTAAGCTCCTCTGGAGACCGCTCTTTGTTTTCGAAAGTCCGATCGTTACGTTCTTGCCATATACACCACATAATACAGATCGGGATCATATTCCACACCGCCTTGATTTGTTGAGCTCCTCTCGGAAGTGTCCAGCTGGCCAATAGATCTACCACCGTTGCAGGCATAACAACGGCTAACTCTATCCGGCTAAATACTTCAACCCACAAGGCTCTAGTAGACTCGCAGTGTAGCAAAAGGTGATCCACTGTCTCGCCAGCTCTCTTGCACATGCAACACCAATCTAGAATGACTAAACGACGCTTCCTCAGATTGTCGGTAGTCAGAATCTTCCCTGACGCTGCTGTCCAAGTAAAGAAGATCGCTTTCGGAGGCGCCTTATTTCTCCAGATTCTCCTCCATGGGAACGGGGTGTTGGCAACTTGGGAAAAGGATTTATAAAAGGATCGAACTGAGAAAATGCCCTTACCCATAGGCTTCCACCACAGCCTATCGACTTGCTGTCCATTTGGCTTCATAGAATAAAGTAAGCTGAAAAACGCCTCAAAGGAGTCCACTTCCCAGTCTTGAGCCGCTCTACTAAATGTGACGTTCCACTGAACTTGATCCCCTGTTAGAAGCATAAGGTCCTCTATTGAGGCTTCCTGGTTGCATGCCAATTGAAAAATAGCTGGAAATGTATCCTTTAGGGCCTCATTCCCACACCATATGTCCTTCCAAAACTTAAATGCGAGAACCCCTCCCCAACACCAATTTAGAAAGGCTACTAAAATCCCCCACCCCTTCCTAATGTGTTTGCAAACTCCCACACCTCTAGGCCCATACACCTCTTCAGTACACCATCCCCCCCGCATGCTTCCATATTTATAGTCAATCACCAGCTTCCATAAGGCTTCTGTCTCGTTATTATGCCTCCATAACCACTTCCCAAGCAGGGCCCGATTGAAAATTCTCAGGTTTTTTATACCCAATCCACCAGATGAGATTGGTGTACACACCTTATCCTAGCTGACCAGCTGAAATTTGAATTCATCCCCTAGCCCACCCCATAAGAAATCACGGTACAATTTATCAATCTGAGCCGCTACCCTGGCAAGCAACTGAAACAAAGATAGAAAGCATATAGGTAGGTTAGAAAGGGTACTCTTGATAAGAGTCAAACGGCCACCTTTCGACAAGTACAATCTTTTCCACCCTGCCAATTTTCGTCCTATCTTCTCTATGACTGAATCCCATATGGATGAGGCCCTTGCTGCAGCCCCTAGTGGCAATCCTAGATAGGTAATCAGAAGAGAGGCTACCTTGCACCCAAGAATACTAGCTACCTACCTAGTATTACTCACGTTCCCCACTGGCACTAACTCTGACTTGTCAAAGTTCACTTTCAAGCCTGACGCTGCTTCAAAGCATAGTAACAAAGCCTTTAAAGCCCTTAACTGGTTTTGATCCGCCTCACAGAAGAAGTGTGTATCATTTGCAAAAAGTAAATGAGACAAAGTAATAATACCCCCACTGGGATCACCAATCATAAATCCAGTCACAAACCCGTGCATGACTGCTGCCGATGTCATCCTACTCAAGGCCTCCATAATAATAACAAAGAGAAGTGGGGACAAAGGATCTCCTTGCCTTAGACCTCAAGAGCTACGGAAGAAGCCGGTAGGGTAACCATTAATCAATACTGAATATCTGGCTGTGGATATGCACCAACTAATCCAATTACACCACCTAGGCCCAAAGTCACACCTCCCCAACAAATACAGGAGGAAGTCCCAATTGACATGGTCATATGCCTTTTCCATATCTAACTTACAAATAATACCTGTGGAGCCAGTCTTTAATCTGCTATCCAGACCCTCATTTGCTATAAGGACAATCCAAAATTTGCCGCACCTTAACAAATGCATTTTGTGGATTCGAAATAATCTTGCTCAAAACCGCCCCCAGTCTGTTAGCAAGGACCTTGGATATAATTTTATACACCCCATTCACAAGGCTAATGGGTCGAAAATCCTTTACCTCCACCGCTCCCGTCTTCTTTGGAATCAACTCTATAAAAGTAGCATTAAGGTTTTTCTCAAACTTTCCAACCAAGTATACTTCCTGAAACACATTTATAATGTCCCCTTTCACCACCTCCCAGCAAGATTGGAAGAAACCCATCAAGAAACCATCTGGACCAGGAGCTTTGTCTTTACTCATACGTTTGACTACATCATACACTTCCCTCTCCTGAAAAGGCCTATCCAACCAAGAGGCTTCCTGAGACGTAATAGTGTCAAAAACAAGAACGTCCAACTTTGGCCTCCATCCCACACGCTCTGTTAACAGTTGATCATAGAAGTCCACCACATGGTCACGAATCGCAAGAGCCTCCTTACATTCCATACCATTAATGTTTAGCATATCAATGGTATTAGTTTTTCTATGAGTTAGCAATTCTATGGAAGAACTTAGTACTCCTGTCCTCTTCTTTCAACCACAAAGCTCTCGACTTCTGGCGCCTTGAAATTTCCTCTAGTGATAGTATTTTTTCTAATTCTGCGACCACTTCTGACTTGCGCAATATCTCATCCGGAGTAAGGGCTCTATCCTCCAATAAGTGCTCAAACTGTTGTAATTCCTCCACCATGGATTTTTTTCGCTCCCAAATATCTCCAAAGGATTGTGAATTCCAAAGCTTAAGGTCATTTTTTAAAGCTTTTAGCTTACAAGCTAGGATGTATGAGGGATTACCATGGAACTGATAAGAAGACCACCATTGCTTAACCCTGTCCACAAAACCTTCACTTTTTAACCACATTTTCAAACTTAAAGTAACGAAGCCCGCTTCGAATGCCACCACAATCCAACATAATAGGAAAATGGTCCGAGCAAAGACGTGGCAGCCTCTTTTGGCACACTTCAAGAAAGTGCACCTCCCATTCCGGTGAAATTAGGAATCTGTCTAGCCGTGACCTTGTCTAATTATTCGACCAAGTGAAGGAGCCTCCTAACAGCAAAATATCCAGCAAGTTCAAATCAAAGATACAGTCTGAGAACTCTGTCATTGCTGGGCGTAGCCTACTCTCTCCCGATCGTTCACTAGGAAATCTGATTACGTTAAAATCCCCTCATATACACCAAAGAAGCTCCCACCAGCTATGTAGCCCAGCGAGTTCCTCCCATAAGAAACGTCTGTCGTTGTCTACATTTGGACCATATAAACTTGCAAAAGCCCACACAAAGTTATCTGCCACACTCTTAAAAGAGCATGCCACTATATACTCCCCACAAATTCCTCAATTTTCTCAACAACTCTTTTATCCTACATCACTACGATTCCACCCGAAGCCCCATTCGAGGCTAGATATACCCAATCCGCATAAGTGCAACTCCAGATGCTACGCATTAGACTTTGAGAAACACTTTTCAATTTAGTTTCTTGTAAACAAACTATATCCACCCTCCATTCTCTCAACAAGTTTTTTATGCGAAGCCGCTTATTCACCTCATTCGACCCACGGACATTCCAAGACACAATCTTCGACTTCATAAAAGATAAGCATGCCCCTTCCCTTTGGATATTTCACGACTTGAGCTTCCGTCATAGTTCAAAGACCAAGTTAGTCGTTTGAGCTCCCGCTGTTTCTTCAACCCTGATTTCTTAGACTGTGTATGGCTTGCTTCAATTGCAGTAAGTAGAGCCACAAACTGCTCTTCATAGCCCCCACAATCCATGCCTATCCAGCGGTGCAAATCCTTCACCTTTCGAATCACCCAATCAGGAACATTCGGCTCGTCTGGTAGCACACTGTTTAACGGTATCGGTTCCCCATCACTAGAAACCCATTGCAGCTTAGGAGTCGCCCTTTCTTCCTCCCCAAATAAATTCCTGCCCTCCCATGCAACCACAGCCTTACTAATGGGAGATTGAGTCTCAGGGACCATCATTACCTCTCTTTGAGAAAGCACATCATCAATCACCTCCACCGGCCCTTCCAAAAAATGTTGTTACTAGGTTGATTTTGATATCGTTTCTAACGACCAAATGAAACTACAAGTCAAATATTCTAGACTTATAGCCCAAAAAGACTATTCAAGGTTACAATTGGAACTTCATGGGATCATTATAAAAGTCAATTCTACCTAGTAAGGAATCAATGTTTAGTAATGATTGAAATTTCAAAAACTAGAAATAACCTCTTCATAAATAACCCTAGAATCGTTTTTTTATACGTAATATAACCCTACTTCAATAGTTTCCACTCAACAAGCATTATCCATGAAGGAATAAATCAGGATCTAGGGCTTATCATTATTTACTACAATCTATCCTATATATATTCCAGTCTCACTAAATAAAGTGTTATATCAAGCAATCAACACTACCCATCAGGTACAGTCTAGTGGTCAAAGGTGGGGTTAGGATGAGCTGTAGAGCGAGACATCTTGAGTTCAATTCTGCTATAGGAGTTCCTTTGGATTACTTGATACATAGTTTCGGTGGGTGAGATCGTGTATCTGAGGTTTACTCCATAAGGGTGGGTCTAAATGGCTCTGCCTTTGTGAGGTTCCGCATCATCAAAAATATCAAGCAATCAACAATCAAATTTATTCAAAACTTCGGATGAAACTCATTGCCCTTGACCCCGACAACAATTTCTCAAGATCCCGAGAAACAGCCAACAAACCAGTCTCTGGCCCTATCTCCAAACCCATATAAGATTCTAGTGTGTAATACTCAAAATTAGCACCAAGACACTTATTTTGAGATAAAAAACAGTTTTGAGAAATAAATCACGAAAACATCGCTTTTTTGAGACATACAATATTTCAAGTGAAAACCACACAAAGAATTAAGTAGAAATAAAGGGGACCTAGTGCACATATATTAGAATACCAATTAAGTTTCAACATGTACATGCATTTAAAGTAACGCATGTTGAAAGCATAAATTAAGACTGTATAAAAAAATTATTACCTGATTAGCTTTGCGCCCTAAACCCATTAAAAAGTTGTCTGGCTTTATATCACGGTGAAGAAAACCCCGTGAATGCATGTATTCAACTCTGTTTATCTACATTAAATAACAGAAAAAAAACCATCAGCATGGAAGCGATTTTAGAAAATAAACCTTCCGTTTTCTCTGTACATGTAACAATATATTTACCAAAGATACCTCCATTCAAAACAATAGAATACTTACTAACTGATCAGCAAGCATCAAAACCGTTTTTAAAGTGAACTTTCGGTTGCAATAGTTGAACAGGTCTTCTAGGCTTGGACCAAGCAGGTCAATAACCATAACATTATACTCGCCCTCAACACCAAACCATTTCAGATGGGGATACCCGCTTCATACAAGTAAAAGATAAATTAATAATACAAAGATCCAACTCACAGAAACAACCTTTTGTATCTACTCACGATAAACAAAAGGAATAGAAAGGGAAACTCACTTCCTCCTTGCAGAAGCATGTATAACTTTGACTCATAGTGAAGCTGAGGGTGCTTGGTCTTCACAGACTCCTGGGGACAGAGACAAATATAGGAGTGCAATTGAAGTCATATACTCACTATAGGTGATAGTTTCCAAAAATAAAAGAGAACGACAACAACTTCAATTGAAGTGCTCAACCTTGTATAAACACCACTCAAGCACAGAAAAAACTGATTAATATAAAACTTGTAATAAAACCAGAACATTCAACCTACAGATTAAGATTGGTATTAAGATCAAAGTAAATGTAGATAATAATATATGAAGGATGCTGGAGGATGAAGTCTTTGATTACAAATAAAGATGAAAGCTACCTAATAAGATGGTTTTAGCCTTTTAGGCATTGAAGAAATCCAACTTTCTAAAGAGTTAATTGGAAAGAGGCAACCAATAATATGTAGAAGGATACTAGAGCCATCCTTTTTCTCTTGTTCAATACATGACTGTTTCTCTACAAATACAAATCGAGACCTCAAACTCTTAGATTGCGGCGAAGGAAAAAAACTGATCCACTCACAGGTATCTAACACTATACTTCAACGCCACCCAATACCAAAAGGAGGAAAAGGTCAAACTTCCCGAACAAAATTTAAACCGAACAAAGAAATGAACCCAGATCCCCCACCCCCCAACACATACCAGCTTGACAGCCACTTCCTCTCCACTTTGTACATTAACACCTGAAACAAAACAACATCAAACAAGAGCATTATGAGACAACTGATTCTCGACAACAAGTAAAAAACCAAAAATTCAAACAATGCTACTTTACACGTGTGATTTGCGTACCCAAATAGAGCTCTCCAAACGAGCCGCTGCCGATCTTCCGCCCGAGCTTAAACTTTCCACCAATCACGTGATCCATAATCCAGTTCCCAATCAAACGAAGATAAAAGCAGTAAGCTCGGCCCCTTCACCGTCTTAGCTTATTATCCAATCCACCAATACAATAATCAAAAAGTTTTGCTCATCCAAAAAGCTCATCGAAGACAGATCATTGATTTCAATCCACTCTCAGATCCATTAAATCCCAACACAAACACAACGATCCAAAAATCTTTTCTATAGATCAAAATCAAAACTTTTCTCAAGAAAAAATCTACGCAACATATATATAGAGAGCTCTAGAATACAACTTAAATAAAAAAAATTAAAAAACTAAGGAAAACGCACTAATCACCGAATTGAACGTGGGTTTTAGGGTCATCTAAAAGGAGTTTTTCTTGGGAAAATCGGGATGAGAAAAAGAATGTGAAATAAGAGAGGGCAAGAAAAAAGGGGATCGTTTAATGGGGATTTATTGTGGGTAAGGATTACTGATGTGAGGGAAAGAATGAAATTGGGTCTTCGTAGTCGGAAAAGGAATCTTAATCTGCTTGCGATTCTCGAGGCCAAATCGATCCGTAGGTAGTCTCCGAAGGGATCTTTCGGATCTGGGTTAGGGACCGGGATTGAGTTTTCTTAGAAAATTCTTGAGATTCTCTGGAAAGGGATATTGGGGAGAGAGAGACACCAAGGAAAATGGATGAGAAAGTGGATGATTGATGAAGAAAAAGCTAAATTTTATTCTTGAATTTGGTTTTATTATTGGCCCGACTTTATTATTATTATTCTAATATCTAATTGTTTAAGACAAAGAAAATTAATTTTTTTTTTAAGAATTGAAAATTTTTCTAATATATATAGCGCGTATGCTGCCCTGTGCAGCTGTGCTACTCATGAACTCTACTTTTTTTTATTTTCATGGGGTTTTTTTTTTTTTTTTTGAAGAATTTTCATGGGGTTAACTGGAAAGGAATGTGATTGTATTACAAATGAATATATATTCTAAAGACTCCTTATATATATTTTCTGGCTGAAATATGTATATATAATTATATATATATATTGTCTTATATTATTTATCAAAAAAATATATATTGTCTTATATAGTGATTTCCTATAAATTCCATTATCTTCTTTGATCTACTCACTAAATAACTGGCTATGTGTTAATTTTCCCGTGACCTGATCGTATTTACATCTTTTTATAAGGAATGTATGAAAATTAATTAACTGGTTATTTAATCTCATTTTTGCAACTACCATTCACATTCTAAACAGATAAATGTCACGCGTTGTTGTTGGTGGAAGTATTTCTTCTTTCTTGTCACTACCAATTAGGTTCCGTTTCCGTTTCATTACGTATTTCAGATTAGATGTTTTGTTAAAAATTAAATAAAATATTATTATAATATTATTTTTTAATATTATTTTTATTTTAAAATTTAAAATTTTAAATTATTTATTATATTTTATATAAAAATTAGATAAAATTGTAATGATGAGATGAGATAAGATAATTTAATTTTAAACTTTTATATAACCAAACCAGCCCTAAGAGCATTCTCACTAGCTTATTTATAATACAAAAAATGTAAATTATTTAAAAAATTGTTCATAGAATGAGTTCCATCTTATTATATAAAAAAAATGTAAAATACAAATTGCTACAGTAATCCGCTATATTTAGCTGGTACTATTCATCATTCAAATAATTTTATTATTATTTATACTTCATTTACTCTCTCATTTTATTTTACTTTTATATTTCAATACAAATTCTTTTTTATTGTTCCTCATTTAAAACATTTATATTTTATTTTTTCTAAAAAACATCTTGGAAATATTATTTATTCAATTTTTTCATATTTTTATTTTCTTTTATAATTTTATTTGGTGTGTATACGACTGAATTATATTATATAGTATATAATAATATATTACAAATATAAAAAAATATATGGATATTACAAATTTATTGGTAGAAATGAAATGTGTTTAAAAAGAATAAAAAAATATTATTTAAGTGATATGAAAAAAATAGATAAACTGATATAAAATATATTATAAAAGTCAGTATGTAAAATAGGAAAAAAGTAAAATTTAGTGATGTATTTTAAAAGATAATATAAAAAAAAAACCATTATGAATGCTCTAAGTCTCTTAAAAGAATTAGAGATTTTTTATAATTTGAATTGTACAATTACTATTGAAATATTTCGTTTAAAATATATATTCCATATTCTTTAGTATTCATGTTCGTACCTTCATTTTCTTATTTAAGAAGGAAAAAAAAAAAGAACTTGAAAAATATCTCATAAATTCATAATCTACTCATGTTACTCAGTGGTGAACTTGGGGGGAAAGTAGGCTACTTGTTGAAGTTTTGAGGGTTAAAATAGACAGTTGAAATCAATTTGTACCACTTTCAAAAGCTCTGCGAGGGACAAAAAAGAAGAAGGGGGTGGTTGGCTGGCTGGGATTCTCAAGCCCTATATATAATTTATAAAAGGAAAATGAAAAGAATAATGCTATTTATGATGCCATGGACGTGATACTGATATAATATATACAATTTGTAATATTACCGACAAAATCACATTGGTAGTATCTCATTGTAGAAGAGTACTAGTATTAATTTTTTTTTGGATGATTTTGCATATTAAGAAAAACTCTCACGTTGCATTATGTATTTTTGAACTAAATAATAATAATTTTTTTCCTTAAAATTATTATTTTTATATATTTTACAATTGGCATCATATGCTCAAAAATATCAATTCCATATATCTAAATATTACCCATTTCATATATTAAAATGAACAATTTTATCAATAAATATTAATATATATTAAGAAACACTTTGTATCATTAATTTAATACAAATTTCATATATCAAAATCATCTTAATACAAATTTTGCAAAATTAATTTTAATGGGTATGAGAGAGAAAAAACAATAAAATAATGTTTAGAGAGTGAATAATATTTCTTCAAATTTAAAGAAATACTATTCATAGCTATGCAAAATTTTGAAGATGCATAATCTAATGTAGACCAATTTAAAGATATTATGTAAATATAAAGATGAATATATAGATGCATAAGCCAAAGCCAATGCTCAGATATTGGGAATATCTAGCTTTAATAACTGGTCGGTAGGGGAGCGATAATCTCATTGATAAAATAATGATACAGCTACAACTCTTTTACAATTATTATACACTTCATTTTTAAAGAATCAATAAAATCATGACATTTCTTTAAAAATAAATTTGAATATTACAAAATTAACATTCATTTTATGTAAAAGATGTAAAATAACTATAAAATAGTTGTACGGTTATCTTATTTTTCCAAGTATAATCTCAATTTAATTGCTTGTCAGAAACCTCAAGACTGGACAACCTTGAAGCAATTGCAAACGTGCATTCTCTATTTTCCATCTCTCGAAAGGGTGAGGTTTCCCAAGTCTCTTTCTTCCTTTTCTTTTCATTTTTCTCCTTAATTTAGGCTTAGGCGAGGTTCTCCAAGTCCATAAAATAGAGACAAAAGAAGCATCTGAGCTTAAAAAAGAAAAATGAAAAATCCAAGGTACCCTTATCAAGTGGGTAGATGTTTGCAACGTTGCATCTAACAGCACGACGCGTAGCTATAACACTAGTATACGTTGGAATAAAATGGTTGGTGGCCGATTTGACCTGATCATTGTTAATTGGGGGCATGTCGACCAAATTGTCGTCTTCTTTTTTTTTTTTTTTTTTTTTTTTTGTTGTTGTTATTTTCCCCTTTGGTCATGGACAGAAATGGAAATTACATTTGGTAGCTATGTCTCGTGGGAAAAATCTTTCTTTTAAGTTTTTAATCAATAGACAGTTTACTGAAGAGAACATGCGATGCAGTTGTACAAAGGAAGCATGTCTTTTCCTGTAAAACCTTCTTTGGTCATCAATGGATGGTTCTCCGAACACAACATGTGCCGCTGTTCTTCAAAGGAGCAATGTCAGTTACCGCACAGATCGAGTTATGAGTTAGATGACAACAACCAGATAGTTGGAGGATTTGCAATGAAAACGAGTGTTCCCTCAACCAAGTCATCCCATATTTCAACTTCTTGTTCACTACTTTCTCTCAACCAGAAAGACAATGTTTTCTTTTCTTTTTATGACAAGGAATCCAAGAGATCGGGCATACCCAACGTCTCTTTTGTCTTATCATTGGTTTTTTTCCGATGGTCATGGCTGTTAAAAATTATTTGCACTCGATTGGAACTTTAAACTTTAGGAGAGAATAGCCGCAAAATCAAAAATCCTGCTACTTTGAGTTAAAAGTTGAATAAAATATTTCTCGCATATATTTTTTTAATATTATTTTTATTTTAGAATTTAAAAAAGTTGAATTGTTCATTTTATTTTGTGTAAAAATTTAAGAAAGTTATAATTATGAGATGAGATGAAATAATATTAATATTAAATAATTCAACATTTTTCAAATACCAAAATAAAAATAATATTAAAAAAATATATTCTAATAATATTTTATTCAACTTTTAACTTTAATTTTAACTTATATTATCTCATCTGCAAAAACAAACGAGCTCTCAGAGGTTTACCAGAATGATATGATCTTATTATGTGAGTCCCCAATAATCACCAAAAGAACACTTTCCATTCTTGAAATGGTGAAATCGGGTATTATCCCTCACAAACTAATCTTTGATATATATAATTTTTAGTTGCTGTGTGGGCAGTCCATGCAGACACGAATATTGCTTGAAACTCGAATGGCTGTACGGATGGGATTTATCTCCAGCCACAGAAGCATGCACCTTGTTCTTAACTCAGATCCAGATGCAAGATAGGCCTTTTTCATGAGATCCTCAACTTTTCATTTCTTTCCATCTCCTGGCAGCAGAACATATGTTTGATAAATATGATGTGTGCTCCCATGTTCACAGGGATCAACCCTTAATAATTTCTCAGCCACCTTTTCTGGCCGTTCAACATTCTTGTGAACTCTGCAAGCAGACAACAATATTGACCATATGATTCGTGCCCGTCCCATGACATCATGTCATGTTAGCTCCATATTTCAGAAGACCACCTAGCTATCCTAATGTTACCACAATTGGCATACATATCCACGAGGGACGGGCATATCATCCACGAGGGAGCTAGCTAGAAACACGTTATCATCGAATCCACCCCTTGTTATATATCCCGCATGTAACTGTTTTCCCCGAGTGTAGTGTCGACAAGTGATACATATATTTTGGGTTCAATGGTTATGTGTTACGATATTATACATAGTGTTTTAATTAAGTTACTTTAAGATGAGATTTCTTACTTGAAGATGTTTAGAAATGGTTTACATCATTTATTTAGGTTCTGAGTGATACTATTGTAGTTGTCAAGTGGTAATTGGTGTATCCAGATAAGTGAGTTTAATTAATATGATATTTTTATTTAAAATTTTCTGAGCATTTTTATTAAATATGTTATAAGATGTTATTACAGAAAAATTGTTTAATGACAAATTAGCATCTCATGAAATGTGTGACTTAAGCATATAAGAAAATAATGATTTTATAGTATGACCTTTTACATATGTTGTCACGACATATTCATAGACGATTTTTTTTTTTTTGAAAACTTCTTGTAATTTATGATACAATTATATTTACATAAAAAACATCTACTACATTTTTATGGAATTAATCGCATGATATAATATATGACGTTTATAGTCATAGTACAATATCATTACTATATCATTGGAGGATGAGAATTACACCGAAAGATATTGAGAATGTGTAGATCTCACACATGAGGAATGTATGATGATAAGTACGCTAAAAAGGTGTAGACCTTAATAGAGAAGTTAATAGGAAATACAACTACACCGAAAAACATTGAGAAAGGAGTAGATCGCAAAGATAGAGAAATTTATGGGAATGATAGCTACAGTTGATAGGTGTAGCTCTCTTTATGGAGGAAAATTTTTTGTAATACTTTTTTGCATAGTACAAATTTTGCAATATTACCATTAATACTATAAATTTAATTATTCTTTTTTTTATTATTTTTAAAGGAGGTTTTGATGGTGAGTTGATATGAGATAAGATGAAAATTGAATAAAATATTATTAGAATATTATTTTTGTTTTGAAATTTGAAAAAACTGAATTGTTTATTATATTTTGTGAGAAAGTTTGAGAAAACTGTAATAATTAAATGAGATGAGATGGATTGAAAGGCTCTCTCAAATTAAACAATGCCTTCGTTTTATGCATGATTTACGCTTGTAAGGCTCATATGTTTCACCTATCTTAATTAATCCTATTTACTAAGCCGTAAGCTTACATTCCACCAATAAAATTTCTTATTTTACAGATATTAAAGATGAGCATACCAATAAAGAAGCTTAGAGGACATATGGCAGGGTTAAAAGGGGAGCTATGAAATAAGTGTCATCTATAGAATATTTTATTTGAAATTTTATGAAAGAACAATCTAAGCTGGTTTGATTATTTTAGTTAGATGAAAAATGTGAATTCAAACAAACTCAAATTATTCTTTCATAAAATTTATTCTTTCAAATAAAATATTTTATAAATGACACTTATTTCATAACTCTTCTTATAACCCTCCCTTGTGTCCTTTAAGTTTTTTTATTGACATGCTCCTCTTTAATATATGTAAAATAAAAAATTTGAAAAATGATATTTACAGTCATAAAATGCACAAGTACTGCGTGCTCCTTTTAAAAAAAATGAATTAAAATGAGACTCACATGAAAAAATTAATTCTTTAATAGTATACCTCACTCTTTTTCAAAATGAGTACATAGTTCTTGTACAACCCATAACTGTATCTAACATTGCTCAAGAAATATTACAGGAGGAAGGTAAATCCACGACTCTGTAAGTAGGATTAATTAAAGTGGGTCAAACATACGAGCCTCATTTATTAAATCATGCATAAAACTAAAAATAAAAACAATAACTGAATTCATAGTTTTGAACATAAAATTGTAAATCTTGTACTATATAGAGAAGCACTTAAAAAGAAAAAGAAAAAAGAAAAAAAAAAAGAGTCAAAAAATGATCTCCTTTCAAATGTAGCTATCATTTCTATAAATTCATCTCCATTTAGTTTCTACACCTTCTTAATGTCCTTCGGTGTGGTTATCTTTCCCATTAACTTTTATGTATAGGGTCTACACTTTCTCAATGTTCTTCAATGTAGTTATTCTCCACATACATTTCTCATGTGTGGTATATACACATTCTCAACGTCCTTTGGTACACACATTCTCATGTGTGATATAATATATGATGTCTATAATTTTATACAGTACCGTTACTATATTGTTGGGGGAGGAGAACATGAGAAATGTGTATATACCACACATGTAGTACATATTTTTCATGTAAATATAATCGTATCATAAATCAAATAAAGTTTCTAAAAAAAATCGTCTATAAATATGCCATGACAATATACATAAAAGTTCATGCTATGAAACCATTATTTTCTTATACGCTCAAGTCACACATTTCATGAAATACTAATGTGCCATGAGATATTCTAACATTTATTATGCAATACAAATAACTTTTCTGAACAATAACGTATTTAATAAACGTGCCAATAAAATTTTAAATAAAAATATCAAATTAATTAAGCCCACTTACTTGGAATCTAGATATACCAATTACCACTTGAAAATGACAGTAGTGTTACTTAGAATCTAAATAAATTATGTAAACCATTTACGAAAAATCCTAAACATCTTAAAGTAAGAATTTCTCTTTCTAAAACTATTCACATACCTTCGAGAAATCTATAAAAAATTAGCACCTTAAAGTAACTTAATTAAACACTATTTATAATATCGTAACACTTAATCATAGAATCGAAAATATATGTATCACAATAAAATCAAAAATATACAATAATTATAATATCGTAACACTTCAAATATAGTACTTTTAAGGTTAGAAACTAAGTTATTATATTCTCAAGTCGGTGTGTCGATCACACCATCTATATCACTTAAATGATAAGATTTGATTTGTAAGATTCAAATTTTAAAATTTCTCTTTCAAATCAAATTATGCTATATAAATACTTTATGAAGTGTGATATCCAAACTAACTTCTAAATAGAAATTTTCCCAGAAATTAGTCAACGCGTATACTTCAAGAAAAATCTCTCCATTATACTATATTTATTTCTAAGAGCTTAAACCAATAGCCCACGTATTCCTTATTCCAGAATTTCCATAACACTGATCTTAAATTTCATCAAGATAGATTTCTCAAAAACTCTGATCAAAATTTCTTATTTCATAAACTTAAGTCAACTAGAGATTTAAACATCCACCATCCATCAGAAACCCACTTCACTTTTAAAAATCAAAACACCCAAAGCTCCGACCATTGACTTGTTCTTCCTACCAAATTTCGATAAAAACACCTCTTCGTTTCATAAAATCAAACAAATAAGATATTTTAAGTACCTTAAGAGAAAACCCTAAGGTACCCAATCCCCGCCGTCACCCTCCACCCAAAACCTAAGGCACCCCGCCACCGCCACAGACAAGACCGACGGGGCTCCAGCGACACCGCTGAGGGCAGTCCGATGTCGATCCTCCCTAAGGCAACCTAAAGTGTTCTCTGGGGCTAAATCAACGAGATTCTCAGTGACAAAGAGATCTCTCGGAGGCGACATCAACCGTCGAACCTGTGCCTCCGCCATTGTCACAGACAAGACCGACAGGCTCCGATGACCCCTCTGAGGGCACTCCGGTGTCGATCCTCCCTCCGATGATCGGGATTTCGACTCCTTTGGTTCGTCGGTGCAGATCTGGAGTAGTTCAATAACTCTTTCTCGTATAACACCTCATATCTGCATTTTATTCTTGTATAACATCTTCTCTCCATGAGATGACGAAACGATATGATCTTGGGAGATGATCCTGTGATTTGGGATCGAAGGATGATGACACGCAATGTGGATTTGTCTCAAATGGATAGTGAGAGGTAGTTGAAGGTGAAATAAAAAAACTTTCAATTTTACAAAAGAGGAAGGAAATAGTTTTCGCATCTCTGAACGAAGTAAAATGATGGCTAAGTTCGTGTGTCTGTGTGGAACGGCAGCTTCAGCTTCATGGGTATCTAAGGGATAGAGGATTGTTTAGAACTCGTATGTCATGAAGGATTCTTTAAGGAGCTAAGGATGAGTAATGGAGTTATCATCATTCAACATCACATTAACGCAAAGGGCAATTTTCTGCAACTCTCATATTTCTGGAATGGAAGGAGGAAAGATTTATTGGTGATCCCAGAAGGTGCAAATGGCATCGGATGGAAAAGTTTTTTGCATTCCATTCGAAGTGTCACTGGGTCCAAAGCCGTTGTTCTGAAGCAAGCAAATAGAGGAGAGCTTGCTGATGCAAAGATAGTGGGAAGGCCTCCCTCGATCAACGGTGCCTCGTACGCCTTAGTGTTGAGGTCACCAGCAAGTAGTCCGGCAGAGAATAGCTTCGCAGCGAAAGGAAAGTGTAAGACACTTGTAGGAAACAAAGGTTGTCAGGTAACAGTGGCAGAAGTGAAAGGTAAGCATCATGTGTTGCAGGGTGGAAAGGCTACCTCTATCGGGTGTTTGAGGGTGGGAGAAGTGGAGGGGTCTTGTGGGTTGTTAGAGCTCAATTGACAAGAGTTATGGAGTATGTGAGAGATCTTATAATTAAAGTCGATAAGGGGTTGGACCTGGTCACAGATTTGAGTGGTGGATTGAAAATAGACAAGGGGGGCGAGGGGTAGACCCTATGGGTTTAAAGGACTCAAGTGCGGCGGCATAGGGCATCTCGACTCCGTCACAGATAGGGTCGTCAGATGCCGACATCACTGTTCACCCTGGTAACACTCAGGACATCGGCAGCTTGCTGTCTAATAGCCCTCAATCACCAATTGCAAATGAGATTGGTACATTTTTTCATGATTCACTTTCAGTTGTAGATGGGGGTCCTTTCAGGATTTTAAGGACTTTGGAAGAAGCATACGAGCCTCTTTCAGAAGATAAAAATGGGGTAACAGAAGGTAGTGCTTCCCCTACATTTTCTATGCCTCCTGAGGGAGCAATAAAGTCTGACAAAGTGGCACAGAAAGGATCGTCTGGGGTGGAGCACTTACAAACAATGTCCTCGTCGATGGAACGACGACACTTGTGTCGAAGGTAAACAAACCCTCAATGGACAACAACAATATAGCTATTGAGGAAGTTTAAGATTTGAATACAAGACATGACAGGGACGAAATTATGAGTTTGTCGTTGGTGCCATATGAGTAGGAATGTCTAGGGTCGGAAGTGCAATTGAGACTGTGTCTGGGGATAATGTTGTTCCCCTGGTTTCTCTTCCTCTGATAAACAATATAGCTTCACCATCGGATTGGGTTCTGCATAAGATTAACGAGATTCAACATATTGTGGGGCTTTCATATGCAGGATGAAAAGACCAATTTAAAACACTACTCATTGCGATTGAGGCGGACCACTCGCTTGAAACCAAATCAAGTTTCAAGAAAAACTGGGAGTTAAAGCGTCTTTCTTGGGCAATCAACTACAACAACGCTAAGGGATGTAGCTCAAGTCGAAGGAAGACTAAAAAGAAGGCATTATGAAGACGTCCTCGTAAAGGAAGTTTAGGGTGGAGTAGTAGGCCCCGTTTGGATTCGAAATTCACATCAACTCATCTCATCTCATCATTACAACTTTTTCAAATTTTCACACAAAATATAATAAACAATTCAATTTTTTCAAATCTCAAAAAAATATTATTATTAAAAATAATATTTTATTCAACTCATTTCAAACCATCTCAACTCCCCTAAACTCATCTCTAAATCCAAACGAGGTCTTCTTACGGGAAACAAGGGGTTGGGAAAGTGTGTTATATTCCAATTTGGGCTTGGTGTATTCCATTGTATTCGGGCTTGGGGTCATTATGAGCTCTCTAGTATGGGCTAGGAGTTTTCTTGTATACGTTCAGTGTACTTGATTACTCCTATTGATATATATATATAATATTTTTACTTATAAAAAAAAAAAACAAACATATGCTCTTCCAAAAATTTCTTACCTAAAAATCACCATATAACCTACTAACAAATTGTATAAAGACAAAACATATTTCAAGCTCATCTCAACTACAATCAGCAACACAACTAAAAAATATAAGAGAAACCAAGAAAAAGAATAGACTTATCAAATCCCAACAAAACCCAAACCTGTGTTGGGTGCAGAGTTGAGCTTCGGGGTTTGAGGGTATTTATTGGGATAACACCATAACTTAGGCAAGAAAACCAGATGACTGAAAATTTATTAAAGAGATCCGTTATGAACGGCGGCAACGTACATATTCCGAAAGGTTTGCGGCGCTTGAATATTCTGAAGTTATTCGGCATCATGTGGTATATCATTTTTATATAGATTTGTGTGTGTGTGTGTGTGTGAGAGAGAGAGAGAGAGAGGCGTAGACGTTTGAGATGAGAACAACATCGGCTGAAGAAGTAACAGGAGAAACACCTAAGGGATGAAGATGCAAGGGCTTTTCATTCAAATGGATGAAAAACAAAACCTAGGTGAAACTCACCGTTTCAGTTCTGTGCACAATCCACTTGCCTTTTTTTTTTTTTAAAGTAGACTACATCAGCTTAAGAAACGTTGGGCTTGGGGCATGGATATTACAGACGGGGTGGAGGGTGTTGAAGAGCAGGAGTGAGCCATTTAAGAGGTTAAGGTTTGAGCATACCGAGAGGAAGGTCGACAAGTGAAAGGAATATGGACCTTTTGTTTGGAGGATATAGGTGAGGAGTTGTTCGGCCTTGGACTCAGTTTTGACGGTGGTGGGGTATGTGCAGAGGGTTCTGAGCAGGGTTTAGGTGGAAGTCATTGGAATGAGAGGGTCTTGGAGATGGGTTTTTGTCAACAGACATCATGCCAGTGGTGGTGGCGATGTGGAAGGAGTTGGTGGTAGAGGTCCATGGGACCATGAGTATCATATTCTAGTCCAACTAAAATCAATTGGGCGTGAACCCTTAAAGATGTAACTCTTCCTTCTCGGGCAAATGCTAGAAATGATGTAGTAAAGGCTACAGAGCGTAGAGCGCACCTGGTTATGCAGAAATTGTTATGGCATAATGATGCTTGCACCAAGGTGTTTAATGAGCCATTTCTGAGAACTGAATCCGATTGCTCCTATCATCACCAGTTGATATCCCTATTTTGAACCATCCTATAACTTACAACCTTTCTGGTACCAAACCTCTTTTCTTGCAAGAAACGAACAAGGACCAGGTCTCTGTCACAAAGACGTGCTGATTCATCCACAAGCTTCTTTCTATTGAAGAGAGAAGAAATGATGTGTCCTCCAATTGAATTAAAAAGAAGCTGAGAGATAAGATAAAGCAATACTAACCAGATCAATACTAAAAATGTCCACGCCTCAAAATAAGGACTGATGTTTAAAAGCCCAAATAAACAAGTTTGATGAGAGTACTCCATTCTTTGGTTGCACAAACAATAATTGTTCTTCCAAGCAAAAAACACACATAGATATCACAAATGTGGGAATAAATATGGGAACTCTCAGCCTGCACAGATCGAGAGTTTGAAATCTTCCAGATTTGGTCCACGTGAAAATTCTCAATCATCTTCTCTTTCAGGTGGGAGACCACAAGGCAAAAGCATTTTCTGCAGGGAAAAAATTGGGATTACGTAATTTATCAGGAAGGTTCCAGAAGTCATTAAGCCATTATCCAATATTATTAAATAAAAATGCTTAGATGCTTGAATAGAAAACCAGAATAGCAACTTCAAGACAAATACTGTAAGAAAAAACTATTTTGTTGAATAGTTAATTAAATAAGATATAGTGGGTGACTATGGTTCAGACTTAGGGCTTTGGATTGAGAATTTATATGCGGAGATCATGTGAGAAGCTAATGGCAACCACGTCATCTGAATATATTGTTCAGAAGTAGCATTGTAAACTTCAAGCCCCGCCTCTCCCCCCCCCACCAAAAAAAAAAAAAAAAAAAAAAAAAGAAAGATCTCTTTTTTATTGCTGAAGGCATGACCCACAGAAATTCCCTTTCCCAGCCTCCTCGGACCAGAAACCCTTCTTTCATGCAATTTGAAACCCTAAAAACATCGAAAGTTTTCCCCTAGCTCCAGTCATCTTTTAACCAATCAAACCAACCCCAAAGCCTCAAATTTAGCCACCACAGAAAGTTACTGCAACCGGATTCCTTTAAGTTCAAGGTTCAAGCCTACTTGCAAATGAAACAGAACGTGGTTAATCAAGTGAAGACGCTAAGAAATAGGTCATACAGCTAGCAAGTTTACTTGGTCATGACACATTCTCCAGGATATTGGTTTCACAACACCTACTCTTATTCCAATTGCCTGTGATAATCAAACTGTTTTGCACATTGCTCCCAACCTTGTGTTCCATGAGAAAATCAAGCACATTGAAGTAGATTGTCATTTCATTTGGGGCAAAATACTAAGTGAAGATATATCTATACTGTTTGTGTGAAGATCAGCCTACCGGCCTGTTCATAAAATCTTTACGTACGAACCAATTAGTTCATTTCTTCCAAGTTTGGCCTATTTGACATATATGCTCCCGGGGGGGTGGTTAGAGTAATAGAATGTTCTAGTATGTATTTCTTCTAGGAGGTTGTTTCTAGAAGTATGAGGTGAGGTCATTATCAGTTATCGCTCCCTTTGTCTATTAGCTCCAGACTTCTATAACTGCATTCCCTCTATACGAGAGAGATGAATGGAATGAAGGCAATAGATTCTTGCTGCCATTCTTATACCATTTTCTCGCACCCAAGAAGATACCCTCCAACCAAAACCTTGAAGAAACCGAAATTTGTGAGTAGAAATGCTTTTACAGGCAATATCAAGCATAGATAACACAGAAAAATGAGAAAGAAAAAACCTGCATGAAGTTGTAATGCTCTCTTCCAATTGATTCATTTTCTGCAATAGCAAAGTACGCTAGTATGGGGTTGTGGCCAACGTATGATGCATAGCTATCCCGTTGAATGTTCACGGCCCATTCACTACACATACAAAGCGTGTATATTTACATATTTACGAATTAATAACAACAAATTAGCGAGTAAATACTATTACTGGAAAAAATATTGGTTTTCAGAGAATACGCAAGCCTCACAATCTATTCATATCTGCATGCCCAGTACCGACATATTTAGCTTGGAGATGTTCAAGCTGGGAATTGATATTAAACCTATCACTGGCCTGCACAATTACAAGTACCAAGCTTTTCAGTTTTTTTAAGTCATTAAATAAAGATAAAAGTCAAGTTACATTGAACACCATATATTATCAAGGAATGATACTCCTACAAGCTGAGAGGAAGGGGGGGGGGGGGGGGGGGGGGGGGGGGGGGGGGGGGGGGAGGAGGAGAATCAGCCAAATATATATTCGACAATTATTTTTGTTACTTTATAGTTTATCCCCCAATTTGTAAAACACTAGAATTTATGGAAAAATATATATAACAAATTTTGGTGGATTTCAAGAAGATGTAGGTTCAAAACAAACAAAGGGAATCCGGTTGAGGAGTTCTCAGTCGCCGAAACAAACGTATGAGAAAGATAATAAAGAAGATTTCGAATCGTTATTTCATGCTCCTCGAATCGTTATTGTATGTTCCCTGAGATTTTTCTGAGCAGCACTGCTAGAATATTAGGGTTTTGAGGCGCAAAGGGGGAATGAGTAGAAGGGATAGGAAATTAGGGTTTGGAGTTCAGGGTTTTGATTGTACCGTTGTGAGTTCGGAGGGGTTCAGGAAGTTGGAAAGTTACTGGAGAGAGAGAGAGAGAGAGAGAGAGAGAGACCTGCATATTGACGACTGGAGGAAACCAATGGAACTGCGACGACGAGAACGAGCAAAAGTTGTTCGACCAGAAGAAAGAGACTTTTGTCCGCCCTTGGATAACGGATAGCAGATGCGTTCCAAAAACGCACCGTCTCCTTGCTCTCGATTTGAAAAGAAAAGAGAACTCAAGAGAATTTAAAAACAAAACAAAACAAAAAGGAGTGTAGCCCCACTCTTTGGTACGCCCAGCGTTTTTTTTTTTTTTTTTTTTTTAATTTACATTTTTTAATAGATTTTAAATATTTTTTTTTAAAAAAAAATATACTAATACACTTAAAATCACTTTCTTAATCACTAAGTTAAAAAAAAAAAAAAATTTACCTAGCGGTCAAATAGAGCGGTACAAATAAGAGAGCAAAGTAGTGTTTTCTAACAAAAAAAAGTCGAATTCTCATCACAATTTTATCTCGTTGTCTTGATATGTCATTATTGAAAAAAAATTAGCATCAGGAAACATATTCTAAGCAATCTTACGAAAGAGATGCCTGACAATTAAATCTTATAAAAATATTTATAAACGAACAATGACTTGATAAGATAAATATGATTGTAAATATTTTTATATTTAAAACAGCAATAATTTATAAATTTATTTTTGTAAAAATATGAGCACTTCTCACAAAAGATTTTAAAACGTTTATATGTTTTCACTTGCCAAAAATTAACCAACAAAATGATCAAAAGACAAGTTTCGTCCAAGAAATCCGTTATCTAGAGAGTTGAGTCAGGTTCTATAATTGTGCCTTCTTCTTTAACTTTGCTTAATAAAAGTCCAATAATCAAAATATGTTATCATTAGATACTCTCAAAAGACTGACACATGGTACTCCCACCCTATCATAATATATAATGTCAATTAAGATTAATACTTATCTACATTATTTTAACTAAAGATTTCGAGTTTCATACTTTGCTTATTCTCAACACTTGAAATTCGGTATCTTACCAATTTTAATGGTCGAAGTTTCCCATGGCTAAGCAGATTCGCTGAATCCACTAAAAAAGTCATACATACATACATTTATATATATATATAAATATTCAAAGAGTGGAATGAGGTTCGACAGTTCAATTCTTACCATCAACAAGAAAACACACATACTGACTTCAACTGAAGGAATGCCAACCCAAACCACAGCATTGAACGGTAATCTCCGACTCATTCAAATCTCCAAGTGAGAGAAGAGAGAGAGAAGGGTGGGGATGGAAATAGAGATCAGAAACATAATCTTACGATATTAATAAAATCTTCTTTTTCGTGTATAAGTAGTACACTACCACTACCGTCAACACTAACGGTAAGTTGGTTACATAAACAATCATGCTCGTATTATACAAGGGTTTTTTCTTTTCTTTTTTTTTTTTTTTTTTTTTCCATTACATAGGGAAGAAAAATGAATATTTTCAAAGAATAAATATTTCCAGAAGCTATTTTACAGAGACCAAACAACTCGTTTCAGGCCTTCGCCCCAAAAACGTTCACTCTAAAACAATGAAATTCAGGAAGCAGTAAAATAAAAGACATTCACCGAAGAACAAATCACTCTTTCGTGGCCATCTGAGGTTATGACAAAAATAAGTGTAGATCATTAGGATTGTCTCTGTTTCTCAGGGACTTCTAGTTGGGGAGGCAAGAGGTTGAGAAAACTCCCATGAACAGGTTGATTGGCAGCCTTGGCCGACTCATCATCTGTAATAGATGAACCGATTTTATAAGACAACAGAACTGCATCAGCTTTACTCCAAGCACTAATCTGAAAACTTGAAATAAGCTGGCACATCGATACCAGCCAAGCCGATCCAAAATACTGCACTCTCATAAATAAAAACTAACTTGAACTGTCTGTTCAAATTTCAACATCGTAGATGAGGAAAGGCAAGGGACATTGTGAATTTGCTTAAAAGTTAGGCAACTTCACCGAGATATTCCTTAAAAACTCCCAGTCTTCTCATTGCCGTACAAAAAAGAATGAATAAAAAAGTCCTTGAAATTAAAGAAACATGGGCCCTAGTACCCTTTCCTGTTGAAGTAATATATATGGCTCTACATCTAAAAGTTATATGATTTGTTAGTATCATGAAAGAAATACTCGCACTAGATCCTAAACTTAATGGGATGGGGAAAAAAAAAAAAAAAACTGAATATGAGAGGTTCTGAAAATATCTTACCAAAAAGGGACTTGATGGAGGGCCTCTTAGTTTTAGTGCTCTTCTTCTTTAATTCAGCTGTACATATGAATCCCAAAAAAACATCCACATAAAAGATCATTTCCACATCATTTATCTCAGTAGATGAAGTTATGTTCTTACTTTAAAAAAAGAACGATAAAAGAGTGTACAGATAGAATAGTTATAACCTGAACATAATTGCAAGCTATGCTTTATATGTTATAATGAGCACATCATTGTATAAATTTCTAAAACTTCAATTTAGTACAACTTAAGACATACCAGGCGTGGTAAGTATATAAATAATAACTCCAGTTATGCCACAGTCCTCAAAGGATATGGCCACCACTTGAGAAATGGTCTTGCAAAAAGGTTTGAAAAAAGTAAACCATTGCTTGAATACAATGGTAGAAGAGGCAGGTTAAGAACTTTCATAATCAGCTCTCCCTTTCCCCACATTTAGTCAGGAAACTCTGTACAATTTAATAACCTCAATACAGCCATATAACCCAGTCCTAACTACTAGGGCTGCAACCCGACCTGGTAAAGCCGGGGTTGCACCCGACCCGACCTGACCCGAGAACTTTCATATAAGGCGCCAACCCGAACCGACTCAACCCAAACAAAATCAAACCGGGTCGAACCCGTATGACCCAACCTTTAAAAACAAGGTCTTTTCATGCTTCCAGAAACGAAAACCGATTCGCTTAGGGGAAAAAAAATTTGAAAACCAATTCAATGGTTTACAAACCACAGGAGAGGAAGAGAGAGAAGGGGTCTTGGGATCGAAGGAGAAGATCTCGAGCTGAGGTGAGGCATCCCCAAGCCTCGACCTGCCCAGCACCAGCAGCGGCAACAAATCTGCAAACGGCGGCGTCTAGCTCAAGCAAAGTTACACTGACAGTAGAGAACCAGATCTGTAAACGGCATGCTGAATTTGATCAGGGGGAGACCCGCCTTCGTGGAAGAAAAGGTACTCGGAGCTTGGGTTCGATAGTGGTGGTGGTAGTGGAGGAGGCGGATTAGACTCTGGTGGGGGAGCAAAAGACAGAAGAATAAGAAAGAAGCTCAAAGGATGATGAGTTGCTTTCATGGCGAATTTTTCTTGGTATCACTAATTAATTTCTTTTCTTTCTCCTAATTCATCTCTGGTTTTCATCTCGCAAATTTTCTGTATGGTGAGCCTGCATGTGGGCTGTGTGGGCAGCTAGTGGTTTGGGTTTGAGGAATCAAAGGTGCCAAATAATGATATTTGTTCAAGCCTGAGAGGAGAAACAGTGCTAGAAAAATAGAGACGGAACACATTCTAAAGGATTTCCTCTCTATGGTGTTTTAATGGAGTCTTCGCCATGAGAGAAAAGGCTTTTAATGCAAAAAAGAAAGAAATTGGAAGAGATGAGTTAAAGGCTGCATAGGCAATGGAGGAGAGAGAGAGAGAGAGAGTAAAAGGCAAAGGATGAAAACATTTAGAACTTGTGCTTCTCGAGGCATATCAACAGCCATAAATGGTGAAGCTTTACAGGAGATGTAATATATGAAAGACGATGCAACAGAGCCAATAGAAAAAAGTTGCGAGTCATACTCGTACGCATTAACTTCCGTGGCAAGTTTTAAATTTATAGAGTCGGTGGAATTAACACCCGAAGAACAAATCCGACATTAAGCGGGTTGAGAACCGATTTGTAATGACCAATCATATTGTCGGACGGATCGGATTGAATAAATCGGATCAATCGGTTCGTCGGCCCATGTGCACAGGCCTACTAACTACATTGGGTCAGTTGCATAAATTCCAACCCTGAAATGAGTTATGACATGTTAGTGACCCACAGCACATAAAAACCTTGGTCAGATCCCCAAAACCATCAATCCCCCAAACTAGGTAAACAATTTTTTTTTTTTTTTTATTAGCAGCTAGGTACACATTAAAAAGTATGAAAACGACAAAAAGGAATAAACCTAGAAATAAGAAAGAAAGCCTAAAGAACTCTTGAAACTGTTGAAACAATCGACAAATAAGGAAACAAAACCAATAGGACAAATAGAAGTATGCATCCATTAAGAGAGCAAGCACGTACCAATCCCAGGCAATTGATCATCATTTACAATGTCAAAGTTCTTGTATGTATAACCAACAAAGTTGATATCCTTAGATGACAGCATCTGCAGCAGTGGAGAAAACAGCAATAAGAACATTGGAAACAAATACCACCCTTTCAGTAAAGAATTTAAACAGCAATAAGATACGTAGTGCTAACATACTATCGATTAATGAGACCTCAAGAAAAATCAATTAACTAAACAAAAAGGGAAGCTCTCATCATATTTATGAATAATTGAATACTAAACAATTTCAGTTTGCAGACCAATAGGAGGAAAACACCAAATGATTTATGAACATGCCAAACAACAGAGTCGCACCAAATACAGTACATTAAGAAAACTTTGGAATGACAGAAGTGAATAGAACAGTGGTTCCATCAACAATGGAGTGATATCAGCTGCTCAAACTGTGGGAAATGGCACTTTATTGCCAAACAATGGTCAACATTATGAGATACAAGCCAAGTTGAGGATAAAACGGACCCTGACTAGCTGTGAAGATACTTTTATCATAAATAACCAAAGAAAACCCAAGCCACATATTGACTTCTGCTCCAAAATGACTAGTTGGTAACAATTGAGCCCCTTGGAATCATTATAAAACGCAAGAACTTCTCTCTCCCAAGTAATGTGGGATTTCATTCACTACCCTCCTACACTTCATCCAGGGTTATTACAACTATAGCACCTCTTTAGTCTCATTTCAATTCAAATTGTATATACCAACCTTCCTCCATGGACCAGCTTTTGACGAAGTTTGGATTTGTTTGTCAGCCTATAGCATTATCAATAAATCATGAGAAAGAACATAAAGGTTAGCAACAAAATGCCTCAAAAACATGCAGATCAGTGTATTTTCACACACTCAGAAATGGTAAAAACAACTAATTCACCTCTTCAAACTTCTCAAAGTTTTGAGTATCCAATTCATCATTGACCTCAGGAATAAATGCAGCTTTCACTCCATACAATTTGTCCCAGTCAATGCCTTTGAACCATGGATGAGCCTAAAAATAACCAGCCAACAAGTAAATTCATTAATTAGAATTTCAATGTTTAAAAGCAAACCAATAGAACAGAATACACCACAAGACACCTTTATTTCATCGGCGCCTTTTGTTCCAAGCCTATGGTCAACATTACATAACATTTTACTAATAAGATCCTTCGCTTCTGGGATAGTTTTGCTTCTTCGGGAAATTTCAAATGAGTTCTCCAATTAACTATCTGCATAATTTAGATGAGCCATTTTCCATCATAAATAAGAGAGACAAGAAATACAAGGTAAGGAACTAAAAACAATCACACATAACCCCCCCCCCCCCCCCCCCCCCCCCCCCCCCCCCCCCCAAAAAAAAAAAAAAAAAGAAAAAGAAACTTGCAGTAAAACTCCACAGTAGTCAGAACTCATCATAGCTACGAGGTAACAAGAGGCAGAATGGAAAATGCATCCAAGTCCCCATGAGTAAGCAAGTTTAGATTAACCAAGAAGAGGCACAAACTTGAGGTAAAAAAGTGAGATCTAAACTAAGTCAGTTAATATTTTTATGCCAGAGTGAATGGGTCGATGTATGTCTTGATTGGAAAACAAAAATTTGGAACAGAGAGCAGATTGTACTTGGGCTTCGCCTAGTCTTCTATTCATATTAATAAAATTCTTATAGAAAAAAAGCATAGAACATATTACTGTAAATGTGTTAAACAAGGGCAGTTCATAATTGGATCCATTCCATTCACATAACTTTCAAATTAAACTGAGAAAATGCCAACGTGCAGATTTATAAACACGCACCAAGAAATTTATTTTCAGACCTTTCTAAACAATATGAAAAATTAATAAGCAGGGTAAAATAATCCCTTCCAACTAACTTGTATTCATTATAGTGCCTCCTTCATACAGATGGCCACATTTAAAAAAATAAAAAATTAATTTTATAAGGGCGCCGCTGCATTACATGATATGTTTGCACCAGAGTTGCAGCATATACAAAAAGAAAATGGTAAAAAGTAATGATCATGCAAGGGAACCATAACACACAAAGAGGATCATGAGAACAATCTCAAGTATATTATAATGATACAAATTTTGCTGAGTTCAATTGGCAATTAATACAACATTTCCAGCATAAACCCTTTAGGAACACTCAGCTCTAGATCCTTAAATATAAGAAAAGATTCCATTATACTATATAATCTAGAAAGATTAAATTGAGCAAGAAACCTCCAAAAACAATTTTAAAATGTTAATTAACAATAACTTATAAAAAAAATGTTAATAGGGATTCATATTGAAAGAAAAGCATCAACAACTGTACCACACACAAATCAAGGAAGTATTTTCAGTCTCTCCAGTGCCTTGTTTTCCATTTTTCTATCTCATAACTTTCAATTAAAGCTAACACCCATATTTCGTTCTCTAGCAAACTTCACCATGCTTCTGTGATTGAAGAACGTGCATCCTATTATAGTTGTTGGAACTTGGTACTGCGGTCCAACTCCAAGAGAGTCACAGGTGTAATGAGAAAAAAGGAAAAGGAAATAAAGATAAGCATGCCCTGCTTGACATATGATATAAGAAATCATATCAAGAAAAGTAAAGAACTGGTATTCTTGAAGTTACCTTCCTACAGGTTGACATAGGTTCATCCGAGTAAAAGGGTGGATATCCTACAAGCATTTCATACATGATGGCACCAAGAGACCACCTGGATAAGTAAAAATAGGATCTCACTAGCTTATATCATATAAAATACGGATTAGAAAAAAATGTTAAGATACCAACCAATCACATTCCATTCCATATCCTTTCTTCAGCAAAACTTCTGGGGCAATATAATCAGGAGTTCCAACAGTAGAATAAGCCTACGACATTAAAAATAGTGAAACGATTTGATATTTTAACAACATAACCCTGCATGTTACCATAAGATTCTGGGGAAAAAAAAAAAAAAAAGAACATGCAAAATCAAATTTCACTGGGAAAAGGTTGAATTTGGAACCTCTTTGTAGATAGGATTTTTCAACTTTTTTGGGTAAATAGATGGGATTTACAACTATGGCATGGAAAAAACATGAAAATGAACCCTCTAAACTATGAGGAAGAGGAATCTTGATGACAATTTTTTTTTTTTTTAATAAGTAAGAAAATTTACTGAGCCTCATAATTAGGCATATGGCATCTTGAAGACATGTGATCTCATGAAACTTACAAGCATCCTCCTGTTCCTCTGCCAATGCTGAAGTTGCTCCTGTTGTGTGCGTTTTGGCGCCACAGGGCGCCCATCACTCTGAAGAGCCCCACTAAGGTTGTTTCCAGCAGAAAAATCCTTCTCTTGAAGATTAGTGCAGTCCAGGGGTTTACATAATCCAAAATCTGATAATTTCATGTGACCATTTCTATCAAGGAGCAGGTTATCTGGCTTTATATCTCTGCGATACGTGAACATGGAATTCATCATATGAAACAACAAGACTTCAAAGGAAAAGGCATCTTCGTAGCCTCCCATCACACAATGTAGACAAATTGTCAAAGTACCTATGAATGTAATGATGTTTATGTATGGACTCAATAGCTAGGACTGTTTCCGCAACATAAAATCTGGCCTCATCTTCTGTCAGTGTATCCTTGCGCATCAATAAAGTCATCATATCTCCACCGGGTAGATATTCCATAATGAGATATAAATACTCCTCATCTTGGAATGAACAATAGAGCTTGACGATGCAATTGCTATCAACCTCGGCAAGTAGATTCCTCTCAGCTTTCACATGTTCGACCTGAACAAATTCAACTGCAAATTAGCAATTCGATTATGACAATACACTTACAAAATTTTCTCTTGGGCTCAGTTAAATATATATATATTTTTTTATCAGTAAAAGATAGATATTATATATATGAATGAAATATGCATAGCCCTTGTACACAGGAAGTATACATAAGAGCTCCTAAATTCATTCTAAAAGCGGTAAATTAAAGACAAGAATTCATGAATATTATCTCCATGTAATACAATAGTGGAAAACCAACACATTAGAGTGTGGAGAAAAAACTTCTTCAACTCAGATATTGTGCGTTCCTTATCTTCAAAGCAACACGCATTCCTTTCTGTCCAAATACACCACATAATACACAACGGAATCATCTTCCACACTACTGCCACTTGATGACAGCCTTGCATCTTTGGCCAACAACCCAACAAATCCATCACCCTCATAGGCATAACCCAAGCAACATCAACCCTAAGAAAGATCTCATCCCACAACACCATTGTTACGTCACAGTGTAGTAATAGATGGTCCACAAATTCTCCATTCTTCTTGCACATGTAACACCACTCCAACACCACACATCCTCTCTTTTTCAAGTTGGTCGTGGTCAATATCTTTCCAAGAGCAGCACTCCCAACAAAAAAAAGCTACTTCAGAAGGCACTCGAGACTTCCAAATGTTCTTCCAAGGAAACAGAGTAATATCAAATTGTGTTGTCAAGATGCTATAATACACCTTAGCTGTACACATCTTGTGATTATTAGACCGCCACTTCAAGCTATCTCGTTGTGTCATAGTAGTCTCCGTGGAGTATAGTAAGCTGAAAAATTCTGAAACAATTGGTAATTCCCAGTCATGGAAATCCCTATTAAAAAGAATATTCCACTGGTACGCACCATGAGAGAATAAACGCACTTCCGCCACTGATGCCTCCCTATTAATTGAAATACAGTATAAGGCCGGAAAAGCCCTTTCCAATGCGTGATCTCCACACCACACATCCCGCCAAAATCTGATACGGATGCCCTCACCAACTACAAAACGAATTTGATTTGCAAAACATGGCCACCCCTTCCTTATATACTTCCATAAGCCCACACCATACCCCTCTCTCACTTCCTTAGAGCACCAGCCACTTCCACAATCCTCCCCCTTCCAAACAATATCTCCAAAGCCATTTTCCCAATAAAGCTTTATTAAAAGTTCTCAAGTTACACACTTCCAACCCTCCATTCAGAACTGAGGCACATACAGTCTTCCATTTTACCAGATGAAATTTCTTTTCTTCTCCCATGCCTCCCCATAAGAACGCCCATAAGAGTTTCTCCACTCTGTTCACCACCCCTACGGGCATAGGAAACAAAGATAAAAAATAGGTGGAGAGGTTAGTGAGAGTACTCTTGATAAGAGTGAGGCGGCCCCCATTTCATAAATATACTCGTTTCCAGCTAGCCAACCTTCTCTCTATCTTCTCCACTACCCCATCCCATATAGATCTATTCTTGAATGTTGCTCCCAGCAGAAAGCCCAGATATTTCATTGGGAGAGAGAATAACTTACAATCCAGCAGTCTTGCCAAGCTTCGGATATTAGAGACCACACCAACAGGAACCATATCAGACTTGCCCAAATTCACGTTTAACCCCGACACTGCTTCAAAGCAAAGTAACAATGCTCGTAAAGTTTTAATCTGGCTCTTATCCACTTCACAAAAAACTAACGTATCATCTATAAAAAGAAGGTCTGAAATGATAGTAGGGCCACCAAAACTATTGCCCACCTGGAAACCCCGATAAGAAACTTCCCCCAACAACAACCTGCATCATCCTATTTAAAGCCTCCATAACTATCACAAATAGAAGAGGAGATAAAGGATCTCCCTGTCGCAATCCCCACGAACTATCAAAATAACCAGCAGGTGTGCCGTTAACCAAAACCGAGAACCGAGCTGTGCATATCCATGCAATCCACCTAACCCCAAAACCACATCTCTCAAGCAGGTATAAGAGAAAATCTCAATTCACATGATCATATGTCTTCTCCATGTCAAGCTTGCACAAAACACCTTAACCTCCCACCGTAATCTGTAGTCCAAGCACTCATTTGCAACAAGTATTGAATCAAGAATTTGTCTTCCTCAAATAAATGTGTTCTGGGACTTGGAAATAATATGTTCCAACACCGGGCTAAACCGGTTAGCCAGAACCTTCGAGATAATCTTATAAATGCTACTAACCAGACTTATAGGCCGAAAGTCCTCAATCGCCAAAGCCCCGTGTTTCTTGGAAATGAGAGCAATAAAAGTCGCATTAAGAGATTTTTCAAACTTTTGGAAGGAGTGAAATTCCCTGAAAACCTGCATAACATCATCTTTCACAATGTCCCAACAAGTTTAAAAAATACCCATTGAAAAACCATCCGGCCCCGACGTTGTCCTTTGTCAGGCCAGATATTACCTTATAAATCTCTTCTTCAACAAAAGGTCACTCCAAAACACTGACACTCTGCGCATCAATTGCCTCAAAATGCAAAGCATCAAGCTTCGGCCTCCAAGAATCCGATTATGTGAGAAGAGTCTCATAGTATTGTACTATATGGTTTTCTATCTCGAGATGAGAAGATAACACCAGAGAACCTGATTGGAGTGACTCAATGGCATTGTTATGCCGATGTGAATTAGCCACTTTGTGAAAAAACTTCGTACACCTATCACCTTCTTTCAACCAAAGGGCCTTGGGTTTTTAACGCCATGAAATCTCCTCTGACAACAAAACCCTCTCCAAGTTTGCCATAACCATGCTCTTCCTCAATAACACCTCCTTCGAATTATCTCCCAAGAATTCTTTATCCTCTATGTCTTGCAGTCCCTCCAACAATGTAATCTTTTGATTGTCAATGTGACCAAAAACCTCCGAATTCCACTTCTTCAAGTCGTTTCAGTGCCTTCAACTTGTCTGCCAGAATGTAACTTGGAATACCAATAATCTGGTATGAAGACCACCACCCACGCACCATCTCTACAAATCCATCCGCTGCAAGCCACATGTTTTCAAACTTGAAATACCGACGCCCTCTGTGAATACTCCCACAATCCAAAAGGATAGGAAAGTGATCTGAACTAACTCGAGCTAGTCGTTTCTGACATACTTTCGGATATTTATCTTCCCACGAAGGAGATATAAGGAATCTATCCAATCTCGACCAAACCCGCCCATTTGACCAGGTATACTCACCCCCTACCAGAGGGATATCCATGAGGTCCAGATCAAAGATGAACTCACTGAATTCATCTATAGCTATGGAATGTTGACAGTGCCCTGATCGCTCACTAGGGAAGCGAATAGTGTTAAAATCACTCCTCATGCACCACAACACATCCCATAATGAATAAATACCAGCCAACTCCTCCCACAAACTTCTCCTCTCCCTATCCACATTAGGACCATAGGAGCCAGCAAATACCCATTCCCATCCATCCACCACATTTTTAAAAAGAGTCACAATCGAGAACTCTCCAATACACTCCTCAATCAACTCAATCACTCTTTTATCCCACATAATTAACACTCCACCTAAGGCTCCCAAAGAGGCCAAATAAGTCCAACCCACATACGAGCACCCTCATAAGCTTCTCACAATTTTCCTATCAATGCATCGCAACTTTGTTTCTTGAAAACATATCACATCACACTTCCACATCCACAATAATGATTTAATACGAAGGCGTTTATTGTGATCATTGAGCCCCCGAACATTCCAAGATAAAATCTTAGGTTTCATACCCCTCCCTCTCGATCTATCCCTTCCGCTACTCCCTTCTTTCACATCATAATCAATTGAGCAAGTTAACTTTTTAAATTCTCTATCCCGCTTTGAGGCTGACTTCAAATGGTTATCCTCAAGTGCTACGAGAAGAGCCTTAAATTGTTCTTCATAACCTCCAAACGAAATCCCAATAATAGCTTGAATCTCTTCAACTTTCTTGAAAACCCACTTTGATGAACTACTCTCATAGTTGGGGGGGAGTGTACACAAAGGAGATAGAATTGCCCCCTCCTCACCAGTGTTGGCAGGAGTAAAAAAATCCAATTCCAAGCCACACACTGCTTCTGGTTCCCCACTAGCAGGAACCGAAAATTTTAATTCTTCAATCCCTCCACCCGACTTATTCTCCTCAAAGGAGACCATCTCCATTGATAGAGAGTCACTCAAAGACCTCAGTATCGAGGGATCATGCTCCGACAACACTAACTGCACAAGATTCACCACCGGGCCTCCATCCACTACACACGGCGTATACTGTGCCTTCTCCAAACACAGCCCACGAATCGGTGACAGGTAATCACACAAAAGCCCCTCCTATGCCGGCAAGACTACACACGCAGCACCTGGGCCTTCAAACGCCACGCACGACTGAGTATGTGCACTCCCCATCACCAACCCCCCTGACGACGACGGAAAAACAACCCTCAAGGTCTCATCTGGTTCCATTTCGTTGTCCTCCAACTCCTCTAGCCGGAATGAGTCTATCGGCTCACTAGAGTGATCGCCCGCTACCGTCGGTTGTTTCTGTGCCGGTGGAGCAACCGGTGAGGCGCTTATCGGCGCCATCAGAGGATGACTCGGCCCAAATCTCGGTCTGCAGCTGTTTTGCCCTCCAGCCTTTCTTTGGGCCTACAGCCTGGCACAAAGCAGGGCCCATCTCTAAGCCCATCGAGACAAACTACTCCATCTGCCCTCTTCCTACGTCCATAACCCTCTGGCTCGAAACACGGCCCAAGTCCCTCCATTCAGTAAAGCCCGCATCACAGCCCATGCCCAAACTCAGCATCTCCTTACCCTTAACGCTGCATTTCAGCCAGTCTATTTCATCTAATAACGTCCCCACTTTTTTCTCCATGTCACCCAGCACTCTTAAGATATTTTCCTCCTTTGACCCCAACAATACATAACCATCTCCCCCTCGTTGCCGCACAATCTCTATACTATTCACGCCTAGCACCACAGCACTCACAGCTCGCTATACCTGTTGTGCTTGGAGCACCTCACTGTACGACTGTGCACCAGCTGCCATCCACGATGGAGCACCACCGTCACTCTTCGAAACACCACCACCTTTAGCTACTCTGTTTCTCACACTCGAAACAGAGGGAGGGGGACTGATCTCCTTCAATGTAACTCCAAAATTCCTCCACCCCTCCCCCTTCCTTCCTTCCGGCACCACTAGCAGCCCTTTCCTCTTTTCATGCCCAAACTCCGAGATGAAGATAAAACTGCCATTGTTATTGCATCCCCTCCTCACCATTAACACATTATTTCCTTTTCTACGAGTTCTCAAGAACTCTGAAGAATCCAATGACTCTGCACATTCCCTTACCATTAAACCCAACCACCCCAGGGCTTCATGATCCAAAGAAATGTATTTCACCACACGACGACCACTCTCTGTGATTCTCCACCACCTTTCATTCTCATTTCTGAACTCAAATACCTTATGTACAATAACAACCTCTCTGCACAGCCCCATGAAAACCAACCAACACAGTAGCTCAAACTGGACTAATGCACTAATCTCCAAAGGAGATGTAGTCATTGACACACCACAACCAACCAGTAGTAAAAACAAAGAAAGAAGAAATGTACGGAGAGAAAATTTTTAGGAGAGAGAAAATGTCTTCAGTTAAATATATACTTGGCCTCTGCGAAGCATCTCTGATTTCTTAAGCTTCTTCATAGCATATACATGTCCAGTTGCCTTCTCCCTACAAATTCTAACCTGCACCACAAGGAAAATTAGTAACGGGCAACCAATCGATCTAAGAACATTGTGGATGAACTTCACAGAACAGGTTAATTACATGCCCAGAATAAGTCAAGAACATCATTAACTAAAAACTCCAACTTCGAAAAAATTCAAGTACGTTTTATATCCAACAGCACATCCTTCTTATTCATTGCCTAAACAGAAGTTCTTCAGAAGAAAGAAGTGACCCACATTGTGACTAAAAAAAAAAAAATTAGGTCCTAAAGTTTTTCTATTCAGAGTTATTTAAGCTTTTGGGGCAGAAAGTAGCCCTATGCAGAAAATATTTTAATGGACATAAATCAAGTGACAAATTTATAACCCCTAGGAGTTGGCTGAAGTGGTAAAGGCCTTCATCTTGGAGGTATGCTCCCTCCAAGTCTAAGGTTTGAATCCTCTTAGGTGCAAACAATTTCAAGGAGTCATCAGATTAGAGGAACTTTCTTTTAAATTACCCGATGTGCACTTGTGAAAAACTCTTTGCCGAGGGCCTATGCACCCTCGAGATTAGTTCGGACTTTGTTCTCAGACGCCCGGTGCCAATAAAAAAAAAAAGTGACAAATTTATGCATAATAAAATTAAAAATGTGCCAGTTGCTCTAGTTATTGGATTCTTTTGTTCATAATTTTCATCTCACTCTTCCCTTACATTATTTCTCCTCTCTTTCTAAAAGGTAACCAATCCCCTTCAGGTCACCTCAACCCACTAGTTATGTGTCATAACTCCAACACCATAACATTCATAAACATAAAGAACATAAAGAATACCTACTTACAAGCCTTCTTCCAGAACATAACCCCACCATGTGTGTGTGCGTGTGTGTGTTTGTGTGTGTGTGTGTGTGTGAGAGAGAGAGAGAGAGGGGGGGGGGGGAAAGGGAGGGGGGGAGTGGAATGCATGAGATAGGTGTAAAACATTTGGAAAAACATAATAAAAAATTCACTGGCCACTGTCATATGTACTAGCTGCAAAATACTATTTAAATGCATTATACTAATTTGGTTTCTTGTTTCCTCTAAACTACTGGCGGGAACAGATGAATAAAATTGTGCTATAATTACAAACAGAAATCCCATGCAAATAATTAGAACTAATATATATATATATATATATATATATATTATATATAGGTCAAAGCAAAATAGTATACTTCTCCAAATGCACCCTTCCCTATCATCGTCAATGGCTCAAAATCATCAGCACCCATCTTATGCCTTTGAAGGCGCATGTATTCAGTTTCCTTCTTCTCCAAATGCTTTAGCAAGTTGTTCTGCTCTTCCTCGGAGACCTCAGCATCAGCCAACTTCTTTTCAAGTATATTGCGTCTGAATCAAATATAAGTAGTTTAATATCATCACTCAAGCTTCTAAAAACTAGTTTGCTTCAAAAACCTCTTTGATGAAATAAAATCATTAGCCAGAATATTAGGTACTTTTACAAGCCAGTATATGGCTGTGGAAAAGGGTGCAATATTATTTCTATTGAATAAAAAAACCACCATTAGTGGAAATAATTGATCATAGAGAATAAACAAAGAGCTGGATAAATTGCTATACTCATCCCAGTATAAATGTAGCCGGGGAGTTAAACAATTTGGGTCCTTCTGGTGTTCATGCAGTCAAATCAGCAAGGACTGCATGCAAAGCCTTACTACTTATCAGTGACCCATGAAGGTAGCCATAGAAACTAAAGGGGAAGGTACTCATTGTAATAAACATCTTCAATCTGCCAGAATGTAATATTAATCATTTTTTCTAACAAGTGAGAAAAAGGAAACTATCATGGCCAGTTTAAAGTGTAGACTCACAGTTTACAACATGACCAGCGCATTATTAAAAAAGAAGCATTGAAAACATACCGCTCCTTCCTCTCCTGCAGGCTCTTCATCTGCTTCTTGTAGTGGTCTTCTATATATTGTTTTGCGGCCGCAACCTTCTGCTTAGTCACATTTGAAGGAGCGTCCTCACTCGTCGGCATTTTCAAGACCTCCTTCCCATTCCCTGTAGCTTCATTCTTCTTAGAAGCCTTTGACTTATCTTTCGACCTAAATTTATTGAACCAACCCCTCGCCTTTTCCATCTTTTACACTCAAGTTATCCTCCCACTTAGTCAATCCACACTTTCAAGTGCAGATATTACCTCATCTCACCAATAATTATGGAGTAAACATTTCATCCTATAAGGCGATGCAGCATCGATCACTAAGTATCCGATGCATGTGCTCTGTAATTGACGAACAAACTTCACTTACGGCATGAAACCCGAACTCGATTCCTGAACGATGCCATTTCCAAGTAACTGTAAGAAAAAAGGCGCCCCCAACTTGAAGATCTTAGTTTCTAGAACAGATACAGCGAATGCACCGTTTGCTTCCGAGAAACAAGAAGAAATATACTCAAAGAAGTTATTGGCCTAGAGCAAAGTAAAATAAGATCATTAAAAGATACATGCTCAAACAGCGATAACTTAGTCTAATTCACCATCCTAGATGGCTTATCAAGGTTTCGTTTTCCTTTAATTTTCCCACATTTTATCAGTGACCAAGCAGAGCTACAAAGTAATAAAACTCAAATTAAATAACGAACAAACTCAATTCCGAACGAGAATCTCCGAAAACCCTAGATTGCAGATACCTTTAGCTTACACGAAACGGAATCAGGCGGTTCCTGAGAGAGAGGGAGAGCGTACCACGGGAGCTGAAGGAGCTAGAAAAGAGCAGCGGAGCGAAACGCTAGAGTAAGAGAGACGGGAACGGGAGAGTCCGCGAATTACGGTGACAAAGGAACTGTGATTGTGAAGAGGAGCACTATGGGGTTGATGATGATCCCGGTTCCCTGCTCGGCCTTTTTGTGCTCTTTTGCTTTTTGAAAGACTTTTATTTACTTATTTATTTATTTAATGTGCTTCTCTGCTGTTGGCAGTTTGGGTTTTCCTCATTTTTTAGTGCCTTTTTTTCTTTAAAAATTATTGTTTTTTTTATTTTTAGGACTCATTGATCCACGAATAAAGCTAATAATATTTAAGAGTATATAAAAATGGTTAATAAAGTTTGTAATTAAATGAAGTCGAATACTTAGATCTTAGATCATGACATACAATCACGATTTGTAATTGACATCTTTTTACTACGACAACCTATTCCATCGATACTGACTCGAAAATAATAATAAACAAGAGCTTGCATACTTCTTTATAAATTTAGACCAAAATTATGTGCAGAACGTAGCTTGCATTCTTCATTTTAGGGCTACATGATGCTCAATATTTTGTATTCTCTTAAAATAATTCTTTAATATAAAAATGCATAAATTCAAAGAAAATTAATGATACCAAAATTTAAGATCTAAATCCGGTTTGTTTGAGTGAAATGAGATAAAAATTTGTGAATAGTAATAAGATAATTTGTGAATAATATGAGATTGTTTGAAGTTCAGTATTTTTAAAGTTTTAGAAAATGAAAAAGAAAAAATTGAATAAAAAATATTATAAAGTTAAAATATTGTAATAATATAGTTCTATAATGTTGTTTTTGTTTTGAAATTTGAAAAAGTTGAAATTATTTTTTATTTTTTATTTGAAAGTTTAAAAAAATTGTAATGATTAGTTTGAAAATTTTATATTTAAATTATGTCTAAAAATAAGATTGGATGAAATAAAATGAAACTAAATGAGAATTTTGTGTCTCATCTAAGGCTCCAAACCTGCTAGGCTGTGTTTGCGAACATAAATGTTCTCAAATCTTTTTAGACTACTTCATTATTATTTATAAATAATTTATTATTATTTAGAAATAATTCATTATTATTTATAAATTATTTACTATTATTAATATATGTTTTGAAATACTTTTAACAACCAAACGAAGCCTAAAATAATTCTTTACTTTAGCATTGAACAAGTGAAAAGGAAAATAATAAATATCTTTCACGGCTAAATAGCTCGCTCGCCCTTTTTTTTTTTTTTTTTTTTTTTTTTTTGTAAAGGAACTCATTTCATTAAACTGAAACAATTATAGATTAAGAGGAGTTTCCTCTAACTCCACAATGCAGTCTGCTATAAACAGTATATTTTTTCTCAAGTTATGAGCAATACTATAGTGTAGAAGTTATTGTGGGAAATATATAAATTAATGCCCCATGACAGATGGCAGAACTACGAAAATAAATGTAGAGTAAAACACTTAGCAAGGAAGGAAACAGAGAACGAATGTTCCCTTTTTTTCTTTACGTCATTTTCCCTTTTCCCTTTTTTTCTTAAATGCTCTGTGGAAGAGAGAACATATCATCACGAGAACCGCCGCTACAAGAACCTATAATGACGGTTTTTATGATTGCCACTAGACATCGAATATTCAAAGTGGCAATAACAAAGTGACAAGGGTATATAGATACGAAATTTAATGGCGGTCAAGAAGTATAAACCAGAGAAACTCTTTTTTTTCTTTTTTGGGTGGCTACCAGTGAAAACTTAGGAGAAGCTTGAGAAATGAAATGAGATAAAAATTTTGTAAAAAATAATAAAATAATTTGTGAATAGTAGTAAAAGAGTCTAAATTATGATATTTTATTGGATTTTAAAAAATAAGAGAAAAAGTTAAATAAAAATATTATAAAATTAAAATATTGTTAAATATATATATATTTTAATATTGTTTATGTTTTGATATTTGAAAAAATTCAATTGTAATAATTAGGTGATGATTAGATAAAAATATTGAAAATTTGAAATTAAAAAATATTTATATTTGAGTAATGTTTAGAAATAAAATTATAAAAAGTTCTGAGATAATATAAAAGCTTTATTCCTAAACAACATCTTAGTGATCTTGTTTACAGGTCTCAATGAAGTCATGGTATAGGCCTCATTTGTATTGCAAGATGGTTTCATATTATTCCATCTTATTTATCTCATCTTAACATTTAAATATTGTAAACACAAATATTTTCCAATTTTAAATCTGTAACTTTTTCATTTAATCATTATGTAATTATTACAACTTTCATAAACTTTCAAACAAAATGTAAAAAATAATTCAAATTTTGCAAACCCTAAAATAAAAATAATATTTAAAAAATATATTATAATAATATTTTAATTTTATAATATTTTTATTTAACATTTTCTCTCTCATTTTTCAAAACTCCATAAAACATCTTAACTTAAATTATTTCATTATTATTCATAAACCATTTCAATATTATTTACAAACCATTTTATTATTATTCACAAATTTTTCAACATCTACAAGAGATCTTACTGTTCTTTGATAGAAGGATATGGATCCCTTAAAATGGTAGTGCTACTATACCATCTAAGTTTGCCCACTTGGTGTGCCCCTAATGCAAATTGTACTTCTGTTTTTTTGTTTTTTCTTTTAAATATTTCTTAAACATCTTTAAACATTTGTAAAAATATTTAAAAAAAATAATACACTAAAAGTCACTTCCTTAATTATTTATAAATTAAAGAAATAAAATAAAATAAAATACATGATCGGTCAAATTGAGGGGATAAACTTAGGCCTTGTTTATTTTCAAAAAACATTTCATCTCATCTCATCTCATATCATCATTACAACTTTTTCAAATTTCTATACAAAATAAAATAAACAATTCAACTTTTTCAAATTTCAAGACAAAAATAATAACCCTAATATATTTTAATAATATTTTATTCAACTTTTTAATTTTAATTTAAATTCATCTCATCTCATTTCTACAAACAAACGAGTCTAGATGGCATAGCATCAGTTTCCCAAGTATTATAAGAATAACAGTAAGTTGTTATTTATCTCCGCACATGTCACTCCAATGAAAAATATGTGAATATGAAAAAGATACTCACAAAGTTTGGACATAAGACTTCAAGTACAAAAGGGATAAGATATACAAAGTGAGTATTAGTATTTAGAGAATAACTTCAAACCGAATGTGTTAAAAAGAGAGAGTTTAAACCCTCCGCTAGCCGGATGACACCACATCATTCTAAGAATATTACAATCAGTGGCCCCCCAATTTTTTGTTTTTAAAATTCAAAATAGCTCCTAAAATTTATACACAATTCTATGTATATAGAAATTGGCGCCTCCAAAAAAATTATAATTTCTATATGCTCTGTAAAAATTTTTAAAATCTCAATATACATAGAAATGCCGCTCCATTTTTTTTCCTATAGCCTTTGAATTTTGTATAATTTCTATATATTATTTAATTTCAAGGTTGTGGTCCTACAAAAATTAAATTAAAACTAAGTTTAGGATAAATAATGAACTATTAGTATGGATCCCAAACTAAATTTAGATTTTTTAATATAGAATCTAAAGTAAAAATATAAGAAAAATTATTTAAAATTGATAATTTATATAAAAAAATAGTTGAAAAGTTTTATCTTCTGAACTTCACTGAGTAAGGTAAATTTTATTTAAGGCGTCAATTGTAACATTTTATGCTTAATATAACACGAAAATATTTAAATTTTACATGAAACTTGATAAAGTAACTTAGATACTAGAATGAAAGATGATATTTTAAAAGATCTCTTGATAATTTTTATGATGAAAATAATTTTTAAATATTTTATTATAAAAATAATAATAGATAAATATTATTCTATAAAATATTATCGTCAAAAAATTAAAAAATACTCTAAGTTTTGATTTTTAAATTTATTTTTATAACAAATTATCAAAATTTAATTTTGTATATATTCATTATTTACGATGTTTTAATATTTTTTTCATTTTACATGAATATCTCACGCTTTAGGAAAGTTGGCCCAAGGTTCCGCCGTTACAATAAAACCGGTCCCAAGTGATTTTCCCATGCAATCCCGCCACTCTCTCTCTCTCTCTCGCTGCACCCCTCTGTCTCCCTCCCCTCGATCCATCGCAGGCTACGCAGCCATAAACAAATAATTATGCAAATGCCCCACAAATCTTTGAAACCCACTAGTTCGCACAAAACCGAAACCCACTTCATCCATGCCCGTATTATCCAGTTTCTTCATTTTGTTATTCGAATCATTGGTTATTGTTACGATCCTACGTCGACTAAGTATGAGATTCATTGATGATTTATAAACTTCTATACACCCTTCCTTTATAAGTTTATTTTCAAAGATGATTTCTACTTAGTGGGTTCATAACAAATGATATCAGAGTCACTCCATGTCTAAGGTCATGTTACGACGGTTGCAATTGTGCGACATAGGGGATGATGCCGGTATGACAGTGTTCGCCCAGAGTTAAAAAAAGACCTAGAGCACAACCAGCCCGTGTGAGCACGGGGACTGCCGTGGACGTCAGCTGCAGATAATGGTGATTGTTACAATTTCACATCAACTAAGTATGAGATTGGTTGATAGTTTATAAACTCCTAGATACTCTTCTATTGTAAGTTAGTTTTCAATAGTGAATTTTACCTATTAAGTTCATAACAGTTACTGACCCAGATTCTTCTTTCTCATTCACATGGTTTGAGAATGATTCCAAAATTGAGTTCTTATATTTCCAAGGAATCATTTATCCTATCTTTCAAAATATATTATTAAAACTTATTTTTTTTTTTTAGATATTAATTTTTACAACAAGCCATACATCAACTTATCGTTTAATTATTTTTTCTCTATATCATTTAAATATTTTTTATTCATTTCAAATATTTATTCTAACTATCAAGAAATTTATAATATTTTCATATCTTTTAATATTTATAATATCTCTTGATATATAATATTATATAATTAGTTTGAACTGTCGTTGGTTTGAAGAGGCGAAGCAGAGGATGTTGGGGGCACTTCAAAATTATGGAATATGTTCTCAACAGTGGATTGTATGCACTAGCAGGGATGCCACAAGTTGCACTAGCGGGTTCTGAAGGCTTTGCTGTAGCTTTATGTAGCTTTCTGGGTTCCATATTTTACTAAAAAAGTATATTTTACATGAGCATTGTGAATGCTTAAATATGGTATATTTGTTGAGGAGAGAGAGAGCGCACAAAAAGCTTGAGAAAGAGGAGAGGATTGTTTGGGATAATCAGCTCAGACAGGTGGGTATTTGAAACTAAACCAAACTCAACTCATCTCAATTCATCATTACAATTTTTACAAATTTTAATACAAAATATAATAAACAATTCAATTTTTTCAAATCTCAAAATAATAATAATATTAAAAAATAATATTCTAACAATATTTTATCATATCAACTCAACTCAATTCAATATTCAAACGCAGTTAGGTTTTATTTGATTCCTCAACTCATCTCAATTTATCATTACAATTTTTTTAAAAATTTCAATACAAAATTTAATAAACAATTCAATTTTTTCAAATATCAAAATAATAATATTATTAAAAAATAATATTCTAATAATATTTTATTATATCCACTCAACTCAGTTTAACATCTAAACGCAGCCTAATCTTCTTAGAATGGTGACGTGTCATTCGGTTATTAGAAGGTGTAAATTATATCTTTACACCACAGCCGGTTCGTAGCATCTCTCTAATATTTATTGTTTATTTAATGTTATCTCAAATATTTATACTAACAAGAATAAATATTATAATTTATCTCACTCTCCTCTTATAGACGTAAATCTGTTCATAATTTAGAGGTGACAATTCATGTTTTCGAGTCATATTCGTGTCGTATCAAATCATAAATATTTAATTATATAGACCAACTTGAATTCAACCTGTTAAGTTAAATATATCAAACTTTCAAATCTTAACCTAACTCATTGAGATAACAGATTGTGTCGTGTCATTCATTTTGACCTGTTTAATAATTAATTAAAAATATGTTACCACGATACGACTCATTTAAACTCTTTTATTTTATGTAAATAGATTGAACTAAAACACATAACTCATTTGACCTGATTAATATAATTTCACATAAAAGTTAAAATCTATATTTATTATTAACTACATTATCTTAAAAAATATACATTAATATTTTTAAAATTTTAATATAAAATAAAACCAAAATTACAAACTATACAACAACAAATATGAGTATATATCTAAAGTTACAATCTCAACAATAAAAACATAAGCATATTGAGAAATACCATTAATATTACAACTTAACAATAATAAAGTTTTAATTTTGAAATAAATTCAAAACATGTCAAAACAGATTAATTTCGTATTAAGCAGGTTGACCCGTTTATAAATCGTCACTTTAACGGGTCAATCTGTTTTGACCCGAATATGTTAATATCAAACTCAAACTCGTTAATTTCATATCGTGTTACTATTAAATTCACGGATTGTGTCATATGTTACCATCCATAATTGATATCAAGAAATTATAATATTCTTATCATTCATTTTTCTGTTTATGCTAGTTGACGTGTCTTTCTATTAGCTTTAATTAAAGCTAATAATCAATGTCAACAACGTAAATTCATTTCCTTTTTTATTATTTTGACTTTTCTTAGTTTAATTGTCATAGTTTGTTAGAATTCCACTAATGTAGCCATCTTAAAAAAAGGGAACTCCAATAATATTATTATCTACTGATCACATTGTCAATGTCAACGACTGAGTTTATGCCCACAAATAACACTATTTTCTTAAAAGAAAATATTAGTCTGAACTATGCCCTACACTTTTGTAGTTTATGGACAAATATATACACACACATTATCCCACAATTAGATGCATGCATACATGATCATCACGAAATTATTCTTCAAAAAGATGCGATTTTGATTTAGCCAATATTTAGCTGCATGCATGCATGCATTCAACGCGTTTCACTTTCCCCTTTCAAAACCACATGCATTCCATTTATTAGCTACCAAACGGATCAGTACTCTAAATAGAGAAATGAAAATAGATATTTTGATGCATATATATATATATATATATATATTATAGAGATAAATGATTTGTACAAATTATAAATAAATAAGTCTTGTGCAAGCATTTGTAAAAAGTAGATCTCATTTTAAAAAAATGTAAAAAAGTTATTATTTATTAGAATGTTCCGGTGGATGATTTAGGCAACCATTTCCTTCTTGATCAATTGATGCCATAAATACCCAAGCATCAAGTTGTTTCACTCCAGTCCAGCCTCGTACAGTTAAGGAGATCGGTTTGAATAGTAAGTTGAATTAAGATGAGATGAGATAAAAGTTAAAAATTGAATAAAATTTTGTTAGAATAAAATTTTTTAATATGATTTTTATTTTGAGATTTGAAAAAGTGAAATTGTTTATTATATTTTGTTTGAAAGTTTTGAAAAGTTATAATAATAATAATTATCACATAATTATATGAGATGAGTTGAGAATATTTTTTAATCCAAACAAGATGTAAGTTTCACCTGGGTCGTCATTGCGTTCATTTTGTCAAACTATATATACATATATATATATATATATATTAGGGTTATTTTTTTATAAATGTGGTCCTCAACTCCGTGAGGATGAGGTAGGACGAGTACTTGAATAAGCCTTGCAATATTTGCACTTGGATATGCAGATGGGATGGATAAAGATTCTTTAGAGTTTTTTTATTTAGTAATAGTAATGTTTACTCAAACGGCATGTCAAGCTCGCATCGAGCGAACTTATTTTTTACAATTACTCGAGCCATGTGTCGAGCGGCTCTTCGAGCGAATTCTCTGACTTGTCTCCACTCCAGTGATATGTCGAGTGGTATCGAACGAACTTTCTGACTTGCATTTGCTCGAACTTACTGTCAAGCTGTTTTGAACGAACTCTCTAACTTGCCTCCACTTGAGCAGCTAGAGACTCAGCTCGAGCGGTGTGGACCCGACTCCACAGTATTCAACAAGATGTTCATATTAAGTTGTTCACCACATAGCTAGGACTATCGCGGATTAACCTTGTCCAAACTTCTATGAGATGATCATCCATGAATGGAGACAAAAAATTATGCACATAACAATGAAATCTGAATTTTTCAACAAATGAAATAAGATAAAAAATGACAAGATCGATGCGTTCAAAAGATTCTGTTCACTAGTTGATCTGAACCCTTTCTAGTTTGCTCTTGTTTTCCAGCTTACTGATAAACACATCATAGTTAAGCAGGGAGAGAGAGAGAGAGAGAGAGAGAGAGAGAGAGAGAGCTCTTGACGTAGACCTTTTTATTTATACCTAGACGGTACAGTACCTTTGATCGATGGAATATACATATAAAGTATGAAAAAGTGCGTGCAGTACTCTCTGTTTGGTATTAGGACGTGGAATGCACTTAATTATAACGTAAAAAAACTTCAGTACCATGTGGCTAGAGTTCAAGGCCAGGCATCTATAACCTGGCATTCCTTATTATACATGAAACTGATCACGAAGGACAAAAAGACGACATACACATGTTCTTCAGGGAGAAATCAGTTTATTTTTGCACAAGAAAACAAGTAAAGAAGAACAAAGAAAAAGTATAGGATAACTGTTTTCGTGTTGCCAGCAGACGGCTCAAATGCATGTCCCACTGAAGGAAAAGAAAACCAACAGCATCATAGATGTCGGCAGCAGAGGCGGATGTGTGTGGATGTTAAGGAACCAACGCACGAGGAAGTTAATTAACAGAGAAAAAAGAGGCCATTTTGTTACTTGTGCTTTATGGAAAGGAAGAAATGCCCTTTTTGACAATTAAGATTGGTCATGTTTAAGATCAGATAGAAGAAGATAAAGTTCAAGTTCAGTACTTCTTAAACAGCTGTATCATGCATGCATGCATATGCTGGACAACAACTAGCTAGCAACTCCTAACAGCTGGGTTATAAAACAGAACAAAGTAGCGAGACGAAAATAACAAAACAAAACAAAAAACCTTGGGTCCCATGCATGGGTCACTGTTATGTCTCGTCTCACGTACATTATTGAAGACGAGATGAGAATCTGAGCTCGCCATGGAGTGGCTTTGGTTTCAGAATATGTCTGGAAGTACTTGTATTTATCTGAGTTTCAATCCCCACCCCCCTTCTCTCACTTTTAAGCATGATCCATATAATGTAAGACTAATTACGGTATTTTTCGAAAAAGTTCCTTGTTCTAAAATGAATACATGAAGGTTTTTTAAAAGAGTACTAGAAAGGGTAAAATTGGTTAATGGCCAGATTTTGTTAAAATTATGAAAAGGATGCATAAAAGAAAGTCTGGTCTTGTTTAGATTCAGAAAGTGTTTCATCTCATCTTATCTCATCATTACAATGTTTTTAAATTCTCACATAAAACATAATAAACAATTCAATTTTTTCATATCTCAATTCAATTTTTTTAAATTTAATAATAATAATAATAATAATAATATTAAAAAAATAATATTTTAATAATATTTTTTAATTTTTATCTTTTATCTAAAATCATCTCATCTTATTTTTGAATGCAAACAGTCCAATTCATGAGTAAATTTAAATAATCCATAAATTAAAGAAAGTGCTGTCAAGAATCAAGAGCTCTATAAAGACTTGATATGGAAGACTTCGGTGTCCATTACTTTAGTTGGTGGAATCCCGAGACTTCGATTTGGCTGTTAACTTTATAAACAAGAAGTTAAAAAGAAGTCGCCCTGAAAGATAGTTGTAGCGGCTTTTCGGTTTTGTTGCGGCGAGGCATGTTGCCCTTTTTACTTTTTTATGACGACCATTAACCTTCTGTTACGGATAGATTTTACAAAGGCTTCGACAAGCTTAACCTCTATGACAAGTGATTGGAATGCATGCTACCATGATTTTCAACTCTAAGACGACCTTTCCACGTCTAGTTTTGGCATTTCCCGGGCTATTGACAAGCAAGTAATTCCAATTTACAATAGTGTTGTATGTCTGTTGTTTGAATTAGGACTATGTAATCAATTCCACTTAATTAATCGTGTTGAACCCACGCGTAAGAGTGAGAATGTTAAGAATATAGTATAAATAATTAAATTTACATCTTTTCATCCGCTTAAACTTTTGAGACAAGTGTGAAATGATGTTTGGAAGATTATTACGTAGTTCTGGAGTTTGGATGATTTGACACTCATGTTCAACATTGAATCTGTTTATGTAACAATCATTAAGTTTTAATAATTTCCCTTTCTAAAATAAAATGAGACTTGTTTGTTATATGGGATTACTCAATAATTGTTCTAATAGAATTAATAGTAGAAACAATTATAAGTTATGAAAATACTATGTATTTGTTTTAGAAAAGAGTGAGATTCTCTATTAAAAAAAATATTTTTTTATGTGAATCTCATGTTTATTCACTTTTTCAAAAGTATGTGTAGCACTTGGGCACTTTTTCAAAAGAGTGTTGTTTGTATTATATTCTTAACAACATAATCATAACCAAGTTGGATCACATGCATTGCTAGCACTTTGAACAAGAGGACTGTAAGGCCTGTTTGGATAGTGAGATAAGATGAGATGAATTGAGATGTTTTGTAAACAATAGTAAGATTATTAGTTCAAATTAGATGAAAGCTCCATTTGGATACAGAAACGGCTTCATTTCATTTCATCTCATCATTACAACTTTCTCAAAATTTTACATAAAATATAATAAACAATTCAACATTTTCAAATTCCAAAATAATAATAATATTTTATTCAACTTTCATTTAAAATCATCTCATCTCATCATCCAAACGGGACTGAAATGAGATGAGATAAGTGTTTCATCTCACCTCTGTGCCTAATCCTCTGTATCCATTAGGCATAATTCTAACAAAATGCAGAAACTAGATACCATACGGTGAAGTAAAGACGTAGATGCATGTCTCGTGAGGAAAAGGCAGAGGTACTTACATAAACAGGTCCGAGAATTTTATTTGCAGTTGGGAAATAAAATTTCCCAAATTGGACCAATTGGACAGTTGCGACGATATTTCCTCAGATATTCTATCAAAGTTTAAATCAACATCCTCATTTTGATGAAAATCCACTTAAAAGAGAAGGAATCAATAACATCTCGACTGCATTAAATGGAAACTAAAAATAACAGAAAGACAAGATATGTATTAAAATTGGGCAAGCAAAATATGCAACAATTCTAAATACTTCAGAAGCAAATATTTGTTTTAGTTATTGATCAATTGCTGAAACAGTTTACACAATTGCCCATATTTCAAAAAGAAAAGAAAAAGATGAAGAAATAGTCTATAGATGCTTGTAGTCTATGGCTTATCGACTAAACTCATTGTAGAAAAAGGAAATAAAAAATAATATAGTAAAAATCATTCAATGCTACAAAATATAATTGTTTTCTGAATAAATACTTGGGACATGTTGTAATCCCTTGGGAAAATATAATTGTTTTCTAAATAAATACTTGGGACATGTTGTAATCCCTTGGGGGGGAGCAGAGACTTAGATGAGAAACAGGGAACAAAGAAGCAACCATCGGTCCTATTCCGAATCCCTCAGGCTTTCACTTGTCAGCCACATTTTCTTCTGAATAACAAACACAATGTCGTCTCCATCCTGGTCTGAATCTGAACTGGAATCAGATGTCGCCACTGCTTCCCAGTGCAACGGCACTAAGTACTTCTTTATGAAATTTATCACTGCTAGCTTGTCACGGATGATTATGAAACCAGTAGGTCGAAGTATCCGATCCATCTCAATCAGCAAATCTTCAGGACTGCAATCTTTCTTCTCAATGTCAGAAAAGACAGTCCAAGCATGGAGTAGATCATATGTTCGAGGGTATGTTGAAAATGCTTGGCACCTGTCGAAATACATTTCATCACAAGTTAAAATCAACCACCTCCAACTTCATCTGACAACTTCTCCAAGAATCTATGGACCTTGACTTCTAGAATGCAAAACATTAGAAAATGCAAAACATATCAGCCATATCTCCACCTAGCATTTTCGAAACTTGTGTAAACAGGCAGGTAAACTTGAAGTCAATTACCATTTTTTTTTTTTTGAAGATAAGTACCATTCATATGATAGAAGTCAATTACCAATTACTGTCACTTATCTGGGGTGTAATTATTTCCATAAATAACAGTCCACCATAAGACAGAACAAGGTATTCCCATCTAAACATTAAATCACAAGATTATATTTCAGAAATCAATATTCATACCAGTCATGAACAGTGCCTATGAGGCCTCTGTCGTATATCAGCTTAAGCGTGTTTGGTCCATCTTCAGGGACAACATTCATGACCCAAACATCCTTGTCCTTCAGAGCAGCTGCAAACGAACCCATGTTTGTCTTCATGTCCATCACATTCCTCAGTGTGTTTGATGAAATCTTTGGGCTCAAGAGATTCCAATAGCTCACAACCCTCTCTTTCCAAACTTCCTACACCACTTACCAGCAACACATAAGCCGACTAAGCAACAGAATAACTGATAACGAAAAAAAGTAGATCGAGTGCTGCCAATTATTACCGTGTCCTTTTCAAACATGTCAGTTGAATAGCCAAAATCAGCAAGTCGAGGAGGAGGAGCAGTCAGCCTAGATGGCCAAGGAGCCAATCCACTGCCCTTAACCATATGATCATCTGATAAGACCAAGCAAAATTTTAGCACTATCCTATTGAAGCCCTCAAAATGCAGTCACCATCAAGATTTTATCTTCTAATATAAAATAATAAGTTTCTTTATTTGGTACGTCACTGCAGCTTGATGGTCTGCAGGTGGAGGGGAGGGAGCGTAGGCTGTCTAAAAAATAGCTCACTTCATCAAAGCACACGTCATTTTCTGTTTCTTTGGCTAATTTTCAGTTGACTATGAAATACTTTTTTTCGCTAATAATTTTTGGTAGCACCAAACACAGGAAAGCACAAAAAACATTTTCCAGAATATATTTTATGCCAAAACAAACAAAACCTTAGTGTTTGTTTTTATTGCTTATGACATAAATAACGGTGAAGGTAATTTAAAGCTTTGACTAAATAGATCCAAAGTCAAAAGAAAACTTAAACAAACTTTTTAAATTAGTGGTACATAGGCATCATAATTCATAAAGGCAAGAACAACTTTTGTTTAGCAACTCAAAAAATATTAACCTTCCGTTAACAATTTATAACAGTGAAGAAAACAAGTAATTATGCTAAAGAAAATAGGAGAAGGCACTCACGATCAGAGTATGGTGTGATGCATGCTTCCATTGACACACCCCAAACTTTATCTGGATTATCACCAGACTGGCAGAGAGGAGGGAGGGTACCAGGTTTTCTTTCCATATAACAGTCATTTGTCAGAGGCTTTTGCCAAATAACAGTTTGGTTCCTCTTTGAAGCTATTGTCCAACACATACGTCCCACAAGGGCACTCATCTCTCTCCATATTCTGAGATCCTCTTCATCCTGAGCATATGCCTCGGGAGATGAGTAGGCAAAATAGCCGCCTGGTCTGAGTAATCTATCTAGCTCAAGAAGAAGAATTCCATCTCTTTGAAGCCAATCAATCCTACAACGAGAACAGTGAGCAAGTTCAAAAGATCTGCTAGGGTAAGGGAGCCTCTTGGTTCCTAGAACACCAAGATATGCAGGAATTCCTCTTTCTAGGGCGAACTGAATTTGGTTTTGATGCACATCATTCGGTGCTAAGGACATCGTTATAACATCAGATGAGAGGAGATAAGCTCCAAAACTCGCAACACCACAGCCAACATCAAGAACTGTTCTTAATCTTCCTTCATTGTTTATATTATTGTGTGAAAAGTTTAGCATCTGCAAAATTAAGCCACATGTAAGATTATTTCTTCATCCATGAAGTATATTTACTAAAAAATAAATCAGAGATATAGCAAGAGCTGAATAAAAAAGAAAATGAGCCATAGGGCAATGCAGAGCACAGGAAGTATGCAAAATTCTATATGGCCTACTAACTCGAAAAAGTACTTAGCAAAAGGTATTCAGTAAAGGCCAGCAATCATCTTACATTTGCAATTGAAGCAATATACTTATCTGCTCCATAGTGAAAATGAGTACCTCCACCCGGAAATACAATCTTTTCACCTTTCACAACCATCCAGTTCTGGTCAGACTTCTCGTGTGCAAGGTGAGTATGAGGTATGTTTGCTTTCCATACTTGATCTCTGCTTTCCGGCCACTTGATTGGGACCTGAAACACCACACCAGCAACAGAACAACTAATATTTAGTAGAATAGATGAGGATGCAAAACTCTTGAAAATAACAGATATTCCACATCGTTATCTCGCTCAAACTTAGCATCTCCCCCACCTTGTATCCTCGTGGAGGAGGAATCAAGCAGTTGTACCGCCTTTCTGGAAGAGGGCAATGTCTCTCATAGTGCTCCATTAAAGATAAGTCCAGCTTCAACCTCATTTGGTATATGAGGTGTCTGTCTAGGCAGGGAATTAGTTCTGAATGTCGATCATCACAAACCTTCAAAAATCAGTTGACAAATGGACTCAATGGATGTATTAAGAAAACAATTAAACTGAACAGATGGGCCAAACACCAAGTATATTCCGAAAGAACTTACTGGGAGACTCTTTGGTGTGATAACATCCTCTCCATTTTCTAGGCCAAATCTTGTTGAAGATTCATCTTGCTTGCTATCAGCATCTTCATCCCCACCCAAATACGATGAACCAAGTCTTCTCAAAGATCTGCTCCCATATTCTAGGGCAGATGTACCATGGTTTGTAGAGCCAAAAATGGATCCATAGTATACATACAGAAAACCAAGAAAGATTGCCACAACACACAAAGAAGTGATTAAACGCTTCTTTTGTGTTCCATCAGATCTTCCCCTCATCATTTATTTAGTTTTCAAGCTCTTCAATCACAACTTTTCACTTCCACTTATGTATTAATAGATCACTATACAGATCTCATTTCATGAAGATATCTTGTGTCAAACACACAAATGAGATCCCTGAAGACTTAGCAGTCAAGAATCATAGAGATTGATCAATAGACCTGTAAAAATTAAAAGCAAACAACCATAAGTTGATGAGAAAATCTGAAAAACCTAATACAATCCATATCAAACCTGGCCAGTTCAAAAGGACATCAAATAACTAGGGAAACCAATGGTCAAATATCGTTAGTTAAGAAAACACATAAAATAAATATTTATTAAAAAGTCCTGTGTGAAGAAGCACCCTCACATTACTGCGGTACGAAACAGACTGTAAATCAAGAATTTTATCAACGTAGTTCCATGGAAAGTTGCAATTTGTCTCCCAAGATTTCAAAGCGTGTTTCCATTCAAAATCTACGGATGGAAAGTGCCAGATAAAAAATTACAAACAAGAATAAGCACGAAAACAAGTTGAAGTTAACCAGCCACGATTGTATTCAGTGAATTGACAACCAAGTAAGGAAAATGATTGACGGACCCTAGAAGAAAAGAAAATATGATATTGAACGCAAATAAAAACGAAGATTTAGCAATATAATCTATCTATCCCAATCTTCATGTCCCTTCAGTGAATTGAAATCCGAGCAATGAAAAAAATGACACTTTCTCTAAGCCACGAATTGAAGTGGAACTCACAGATCTGGGACAAAGACCAAGGCAACACCACGCTTCCCATTTGGAAAGCTCCGTTAACTTATCAAAATCACCCTTTTCTCAAACAAGAATAAGCAACCAACTTACCACAACAAAAATCACAAAGAAACAACACAACAGATTCAAATCATTCGATATTAAAACAACAAAATAAACCGCACCCAGTAACGCCAATTCAATCAGATCCAGCCACGAAACAAAAACTCTACCCAAAACCCAGAAACTCAAATGCCAAGAAACAAGGACAGAAGGCAAAAGGCTTACTGGGTTTGAACCGAATGACGAAGTGGGTCTGATTGTGGTACGTGAAAGAGCCCCTGAAATCCTAAGCGGAGATCTGGGTCAATAGAAGCTCCTTGTGCTTACTCCACTTCTATAACAGGAAACAAAGTGGGGGCCAGGGGGAGAGATCAGATCTCAGAGTTTTGCCTTTGTTTGTATCGTGGGACTGTTCGTGAGTGTGTATGCTCGTTTCACAGTACGTCAAATGTCGTTAAATATCCATTAACGCCTAGTTGTCAACGAACACTTGTAATTCTGAGCTAGCTAGTTGTCAATTAACGCAAATGAGATCGCTCCCACAATAATTCATTTATTGCTAATTATTAACTAAGCCAGATGGTTTCAGGTAAATTTTGTGAAAATTATTTATAAAACTATAATGTTTATTTGCTATATTCAATGTTCTGATTTTAAAAATAAATAATTTTTACATTCAGTTCGAGTATATTTTAAACAACAAAAAGAGAATTTCCATCTTTAGGTTTGAAATAAGTACTAAATATAAAAAATGATAAATCTACAATTAATTTACAACTATCTTATCACCCTATTTAAAATTAAAGGTAACTACGTAAAACTGAAATTATATTGATTAATTTAAAATGAGTTAAATAATTGTAGAAAATTTGTAGGTGTATCAACCATAAACTTCTTATACTATATTTCTTGTTTTTGGTTTTTTAAGCGTGAAAATATCCATTTTAATTATATATATATATATATATGTGTGAATATGTATTTTATATAAGATATAAAGTGCTTTAGTAATTGAGAAATGATATTATGACATTAAAGCTAGCTACAAAGTAAACAAATATTAAATAGTTAACTTTGGTGATCCCAATTTTAATTCAAATCCACCTGGACTTCCATTGTGTTTTCTATTTTTTGGAAAAAAAAAGAAAAAAAAAAACACCAAACACATCTCAATTTATCACCTAATTAATTTACAATCACTTCAAAACTCGAGGTTGGGTTTGGATAGACAGTTTAGATGAGATGAGATGATATGTTTTGAATAGTAGTTGAATAAAATATTGTTAGATATAATTTTTTAGTATTATTTTTATTTAGAGATTTGAAAAAATTGAATTGTTTATTATATTTTTATATGATAATTTAAAAAAATTATAATGATAAGATGAGATAAGAAGGTTTTATATCCAAACCCTCAGTCTTTAGGATCAGCCCTCAAACAATATAAAAAAGGAATTAATTATAATCTCCCCTCTCCACAAAAAGGTGATAAAAATAAAATAAAATTAGGAAACAAAAATAATTTAAAGATATCTAAAAACATTAATATCTGAAAATATTGAAATGAGTAATATATTAAAAATTGCAATTGATTGAATGAGTTTTAAACTTTAACGGCAAGCTGCAAATCACTCACAAGTTGGTCGGCAAAGATTGATCCTGCATGCATAGTGCATACTGAACGAGACATTTTGTTGGACCTTAATTTCTACCGTTCTTTTTGTGTCCTTTTTATTAAAAAAATAAAATAAAATTAAGGAATCCCATTCTTTAAAAAATAACTTTCTTTTTAAGATGGATCATTTATACGTTTGTTATATAATCGGGAGAAAAAATCTATTCATCTTCTCATCATCATATGATGTAGTATTAGATAATAAATTCACAAGTAAAATATAATAAATAATCTCCAATCATCTAATATCACATCATGAAATGATAAGAGTATAATAAAAAAAAATGATGATGAATAACATTACTCACTAATATCCTATTTCAAATTTTATGTTGCGGCTTCTCGAACAAAAGTGTGAGTGGAATGAAAAGTAAGAAGTTTGATGCATGGATTTTAGTACACCATCTCATTCAAGAAAATAAAATGGGAAAGACAGCTAGTGAGGTAGCTAGTAAGATGAGCTTCGATTCATTATTATTGCATTAGGCAGATGCGCATTATTAGAAAGGAGATCGATAAAGATTGTATATAGTCATTTTATTCCCATTACTGGTCCAAACAATACCAAGTTTTGACGCAAGTCAACCTTGGAATTTTCTGACTCAGACGCCCTACTCCCTAGCCTAATCCCTTAAGAAAATCTTACACAGTGCTCGCCGGAAAGTCAGAACAGTGGTGACGAATAAAACTTGAAGACAAAGTTGAGTCATCAAGCCTCCTACGGTGTCCTTCAAGGCCGGTCTCATACGGTACCGTTTACCAACAACTGCGTCTGGAATAGTGTAGTATTTGAGAAACAGGAGTAGCCTTTTGTCCATTAGAGCAGTTTGTTATTTTGATTTGTTAATTCTGTATTAAGGTAAAGGGAGCATAGGAGAATGGGTATGAATTGCCTTGTATATGGAGTATTCCATTGGGAGGTTCAGAATTGTCTCTAATCAATTCCTAGAGTGAATGAATCCATGAATGAAACTCTCCCTTAGATAATTTCCATTCCATTCCTTAATTTGCTTGTTATAGATAATTTCCCTTAGATGCGAACTCTTGTAGGCAATCAAACTACCATGGCTAATAGAGAGCACCACAATGACCCGGAGCTATAGGTCCATGATGCCAGGAGAGGTCTACACAGGGGAGTAAGGCTGGAGTTTCCCCAATTTGAAGGAGACAACTCTGCGGGATGGGTTTTCAAAGTAAATCAATACTTCAATTATTATCAAAGCCCACCTGCCCAACGTTTTTTTTTATGGTTTCATACAACATGAATGAAGAGGCATTGGTATGGTACCAGGATGTGTTAGAGAGTACATTTTTCAACAATTGGGAAGCATTTACACGAGCCCTACAAATCATATTTGGATCTCGACATATGACGATCCAATGGAGGCACTAACTTGTCTGAAGCAAACACCAATAGTGGCCACCGATAAACCTTAGTTTGAGCCGTTATCCAATAGTGGCCTCTCAAATCACCACGAGCTGAGTTACTTTTTGAGTGGGTTGAAGGATGAGATTCGAATCCCCATTCGAATGCTCAATCCTGTCAACTTGAAAGCAACTTTTGGATTGGCAAAAATGAAGGAAGAATACTTACTAAGTACTCGAAAGTCATGGAAAAAAGTAGGTGAGACAACACTAAATAAAACTTGAGAATCCCCCAATTCTCTAGTAATATGGAGACATGCTGAAGGGTCATAAGTCTTTCACTCCTACTAGGAGAGTGTTAGCATGGAAACCAGGGTGAGAAAATCTCTAAAGTATTGGGAAGGTTTACAGTAGTGTTTGAGGAACCCAAGGGGCTCCCACCCCTAAGAACTAAGGATCACATAATTGTACTCAAAGAAGGTGCACTTCTAGTCTCCACAAGACCTTATAGGTATCTTCACTACCAAAAGTCAGAGATTGAAAAAATAGTGAGATACGTACTACAATCTGGTTTGATTAGACCAGCACCAGTCCCTTCTCCTCACCTATGTTACTGGTCCTCAAGGTTGATGGTAGTTAACGGCTTTGAGTGGACTATAGAGCCCTGAATCAAGAAATAATTAAAGATAAATTCCCTATACTCGTAACTGATGAACTCTTGGATGAGTTATATAATTATAAGGTGTTCTCTGAATTAGATTTAAGATCTAGGTATAACCAAATTAGAGTGGTACCAGAGGACACAACAAATATTGCATTTCATACACACGAATGACATTATAAATTCCTAGTAATACCCTTTAGGCTCACTAATGCGCCGATTACATTTCAATGGCTAATGAACAAGGTGTTCAAGCCCTTCTTGAGGAGATTTGTGTTTGTATTTTTCGATGATATCCTAATTTATAGAAAATGTTGGGCAAATCATTTGGAACAAGTATTAGAGGTGCTGAGAGACAACTAGCTCTATGCTAAGATCTCAAAATGCAGTTTTGGAGTGAAATGGGTGAATTACTTGGGGTATATTATCTCAGTCGAAGGAGTTAAGACTGATTGTTCTAGAGTAAAGTCCATGATGGAATGACCATTACTTGTCGACCCAAAATCATTGAGGGGTTTCCTTGGTTTGACAGGTTATTACTAGAAATTTATCAAGAACTATGGGGTAATTGCAGCCCCTCTTACAACTCTTTTGAAGAAGAATGCTTTCAGCTGGAATGAAGTTGCCACTTAAGCCTTTCAGAACCAAAAAGAAGCAGTTTCTCATCCCCCAGTATTAAGGCTGTCATTTTTTCTAGATTTTTCACTATCCAATGCAATACAAGTGGTACTGGGATAGAGGCAGTGTTGATGCAAGATGGACAACCAATTGCTTTTATGAGCAGGTCATTAAAAGGGAAGGCATTGCTGATGTCTACATGTGAAAAAAACTCTTGGCCTTGTTTGTTAGGGCAGTCATTCATTATTAAGACTAACCAACAAGTTTTAGAATTCTTGCTAGAACAAAAGGTGGGCACGGTAGCTCAACAAAAATGAGTTATAAAACTTACGGGCTATGACTTCTCAATTGAGTACAAGAAAGGAAGGGAAAACAAGGTGGCTGATGCACTATCCCTGATTGGATTGAAGAACTTAAACTTAGTTACTCTACTTCTATCGAGATGGAAGAGCTACTCCACAAGCCGTAGAATAATATAAAGGTTCCCAAAGGCTATTCACTCCAATAGGGATTAATTACAAAGAAATGGAGGATTGTGGTGGTGTTGAGTTCTGTCCTTAAGAACAAGGTTCTGGAAGACATACACGTTAACCCATATGCAAGACAATTAGAGAGTGCGATATTTGACAAATTTACAAGGGTGAGATAGTGCACCCCCTAGACTACGGCAACCCCTCTCCGTCCCTAATCAAGCGTGGGCAGATATCTCTGTGGACTTTATCAAGGGACTACTCATTTCCCAGGGGCTTAGTGCCATATTGGTAGTAGTTGATTGCTACATTAAGTATAGTCATTTTATGGCATTAGCACATCCCTATACAACCCAATGTGTGGCTCAAACATTCATGGATCGATGTTCAAACTACATGGATTCTCTAAATTCATTGTTTCAGACCAAGACCCCATATTTTTTAGCTCGTTTTGGAAATACATGTTTACACTACAAGGCTCGACACTCAATTTCAATTCAGCCTATCACCCCTAATCGGATGGGCAAATTGAGGAAGCCCTTAATAAGTGTTTGGAGGGTTACTTACGTTGCTATGCAGGGGCCAAAACAAAAGGAGTGGAGCAAGTGGTTGAGCATGGCAGAATAGTGCTATAACAGTTTGTATCATACCTCAACAAAGCTATCACTTTTCGAAGCCCTCTACGACTATCTGCCGCCTAGACTGCTAACTTATGTACCAGGAACCTCATCTACGAAAGTTAGATCGTCTGCTGAGATCAAGAGAACAAATTAGGAAGTTATTAAAGGAAAATCTGGTATGGACCCAGAATCGTATGAAGTCTTATGCAAATCGTAAGAGGATAGACAGAAAATTTGAAATCGGAGACTGGGTGTACCTACGTTTACAACCCTACCATCAGAAATCAGTGGCAATATGTCTTAACATGAAGTTGTCTCCTAGGTTCTATGGGACATTTTAGATACTTTGGAAGATTGGGACCGTTGCATATCGCTTGAGCTTACCTCCCTCGTCCAAGATCCATCTGGTGTTTCATGTCTCGTGCCTTGAGAAAAAGTTGGGTGATTAGATTCAACCTCTACCGACTCTGCCACCAATGGATAAAAATGGTGCACTTCAACCATAATAGGAGGCGGTGATTGATTGGCATTTCAAACGCCAAGGAAAATAGAGCAGTGATCAAGGTGTTGGTGAAGTGGTCTGGAGCATCATCGGATGACAACATTTGGAAAATTTTGTGGAAGCTTCAAGAGCTTCAAGAGCTTTAAGAGGGGAGGAGTTGTTTCGTGCTCAAGTCAGAACAGTGGTGACGAATAAAACTTGAAGACAAAGTTGAGTCATTAAGCCTCATCGGTGTCGTTCAAGGCCGGTCTCATACGGTACAGTATATTAACAACTGAAATGTTGCACTTGGGATGGTGTAGTACGCAAGAATCGAGAGTAGCCTTTTGTCCACGCACCTAGTAGTGTTGCACTGTTAGAACATGTTGGAGTCAATTAGAGTAGTTTGTTATTTTTATTTGTTAATTCTGTATAAGGGGAAAGGGAGCAAAGGGGAATGGGTATGAATTGATCCACTGACTTTTATCCAAAACCATCGAGAATACACCCTACCACTCATGTTGCAACCCTCAATCCACAACTCCCCTCCATTGTGGCGACCACATGCCGCAACTTTCAACACTTAGCGCGCAGCTTGTACTCGTCTCTAGTGTTCCAATCTCACTCGCTTATGATGTTATTTTTTTCAATAGCAAACTCTCATATTTATGGATGGGAGAGAAAAGATTCCCATAGACTGCCTCGAGATGGGTAATTTTAGGTTTTGTCTGGTTGTTGAACTAAATTCAACTCATTCCAAACCAATCATTGAAGGAATCTATTACTTTTTCAACTTTTCATAAAAAAGTTAAATTTATTTTTTAATTTAAAAAGTTAAATCCATCTCAATCTAAAAATTTAAACTCATCTCAATAAAATTTATAAAATACTATTATTCACAAGTCAAGTCAAGTGAACTCATTTCAACATACAAATCTAAAATCCTCCTCCAACAATGAAAACTTGAAGAGATCTTTTCTTTTCGAAAAGTCCAAAAATACGAGGCTCTGATTGCACGTCATTCTAGTTAATTTTACACTGGCCATTAAAAAAACAAGTTGGGAAAAAAAAAAAGGTGAAGCAGAAGCTCATACATTTGTATCCATGTATTTTGTTTTTCTTTCATAGACAAACAACATATCCGTGTACAAAAATCTTAAACTTAATTTAAAAAAATATATATATAAATTGAAGTGACTTGACATGATAAGTCATTTTAATTTATAATAAAAAATTAAAAACTAAAAGAAATAAAAAATAAAACAAAAAAGAAAGAAAGAAAGAAAATCTATGAGAGTCGAGATAAATGTTTAATATTGGGCTTGGACCTTATGCTAGAGGAGGCCCAGCTTTTACCAAGCTCAAAGTTATAAAAAACAGTAGGGCTCTTCATGGATTCTCCTAGCCTAGTTTACAGCGTCTGCGAGCCGTCGAGTCAGCCCACTATTCTATTACCAAACCCAACAAAGTGAGCTGGTGAGCCCCCACTCTCAAGTCTCAAAGTCACATGTTGTATAATTATTTCTTTCATTTTTATATATAAAAAAAAAAAAAAAAAACTAAGAGTTCCTTTCAATGTACTTGATTTTTTTTTTTTTTTTTTTTGGTGAAGAAAAAAACAAAATTCTCAGCATTACTTTTGGCCAACGTCATTAAAAAATAAAAAATAAAAAATACAGGCATGAAGAATAGAAGCCAGCCATGGGTGTATGAGATAGATTCGAAATATTTCGTTGAAAGAGACACTACGTTATTGAACAAAAAGAGTTTATCTTCTTTTTTATTTTGATTTTTTTAAAATATTTTCCGATCCAATTAAGATATGATTCCAAATATTTGCCACAATATCAACAAATCTTATCTACTAGAATAATTGAGCCCGACCCCTACATTCCATTATATCTTACTCATACCCCCCAAAAAATAAAATAACAACTTTGGGCCTTAACCAAGGTTGCATTTATATATTTCTTGAGTTATAATATGCAAATGGATCTTGAGTTGTGTTTGGATGTTAAGTTGATTTAAATTTTTTATAAATAATAATGAGTTGAGTATGTAGAGTGAATTATGTAGAGTTCATCTAAAATGACTGTAGATGTATTTAAATATTAAAATGAGTTTAATACTATTTATAAAAAATTAAAAAAAATTAAAATTTCATATATAAAGATATATTAAATTAAAAAAATTATAAATCTTATATATAAAAAAATTTTGAGTTATAATAAATTTAATATTTTAAAAATTAAATATTTAAATATTAGATTTAACTTAAAATTGAATGATGTCAACTGAATTTTCGATGAGTTGACAGGCTAATCGATCGTATATCGTGGTTGTAGGTATATATTTTATTGTTTTTTATAGTCTATATTATTGGGATAAAGATGCGAGTATTATAAGTAAAAATAATACTAATACAATGTCGTACAATCTGATTGACATGACAAGTCACATGAGTCATTCTATTTTAGAGTCCTGCTAGCTTGCCAGCTTTGGCCGCTCGCCGTGCCTGCTAACGTAAAGTTGATGTTTTATTTTTATTTTATTTTTTTACTTTTTTTAATATAATTAAATATTTTTAAAAAATAAAAAATATATCAATATATTAAAATTATTATTTTTATATAATTAAATAATAAATAAATATATAAACGATCAAAATAAAAAAATAAATTCAAATCACATATTAATATTTTCCTTTTCCTTTACAGGTTGGGTTTGGTATGCCCAACCACCTCTTTAAGGTGGTCAACCATCTTGATCTTTAGGTAAGGATCGGGCACCCCAGGGTGAACAGAGCAACTCTTGAGGAGTGGCTTGCAGATGAATCAGACCAGTGAGGCTATATTTGGTTAGTGCAGATTACTTTATACTATCTTATTATTATTTATAAATTTATAACTCGCGCAATTCACAGATTATTGTGTATGTTGGGCATGAAAAAGAGAGATTTAGAGCAATTGACTTTTATAATAGAAAAATTCAAAACAATTTATAGAACGGTTTATCTGACAAAATAATATAAATATTAAAATAGTGCATTTGGATAAAAACTTGAGTCGATTTATATCTTAATATGTAAGAAAATAAATAGAACTTAAAAATTACAATAATTCATAATGAAATATTACTTTTAAAAAGATTACCATTCTATAAATATAACACTTCAAGTTTAATAGGTAGAATGCTTAAATTTATGGATAGAATGTCACATCGAAATTATATGACTTCGCTTAAAATATAAAACAATATAAGTGTTAAAATAATATTTTTGGGCGGAGTTTTGAATCGGTTTATATTTATATATGTAAGAAATAAAATGAAACTTAAAAGTTATAATGGTTCATAGTGAAACATTATTTTTAAAAAGCTTATCGCTTTATAAACATAACATTTTAAATTTAATGGGTAGAATGCTTACTTTTCTGGATAAAATGCTACGTTGAAATTATATGACTCCGCTTTTATATATAGTAATTGATTACTATTCACAAATTATTTATTATTTTATTATTATTATTCATTACTTACTATTACTATTTACAAATTATCTAAGATCATTTCAACATCTAAACATAGCCAAAGTCATCATTTTATATTTAATTAGGTTCTATTGAATCATGTTGTGACAATATTACAAGAAAAATAATCATTTAAGAAAAATTATTTGCGATGAAAATACGTTAATTTTGATAAAAAAAAATAAACAATTTTGTTATAGGACTATAACTCTAACACATGTAGAAAATGCTGTGGTCGATTGGATAGTCTTGACCCAATCTTTAAAAATTTATTGACGCGGCATTAATATTATAGGTAATAGTTTTCCCTTACAATATGAGGTACTTGGCATACCATCCATCATCTAGTTCAAATTCCACTACTACACCATGCAAATTAAAATAAAAACACGTGATATTATGAACTCTATATGATCTCATCAACCATCTTCTCTCTGATTAATTTCTTACTCGTTTATCAATACCTGACAAACCAAAAAGACATAAACCGAATCATTTATTTAGTTTGTTTTTTTCTTTTAAGAGAAAACGAGATTATGGGATGAGGATATTTAGGACCCTATAGTGAAAGTGTTTGTTCTTGAGGAGGAAACGGAGGAGGAAAGAACACGCAGAGAGGGAGGAAATTAAGGAAAAAAATTTTGAGGGAAGGCCATGGAGTCGAAACGGTTCACTTAGATTTTTTTTTTCACATCATCAGCTGCTTGCGCAGCGTTTATCTTGGATAATTGAACATATCAATTTTGTTTATTTTATTTTATCTTATTTTATTTTATTTTATTATTATAATTTTTTTTAAAATTTTAAAATAAAATATAATAAATAATTTAACTTTATTTAAAACTCAAATATATAATAATTTTAATAAATAATATTTTATTTAATTTTTAACTTTTATTACAATTTATCTATCTAAATTCACATTACAAACAAATTTTAGTGGGTTTGGCGTGCCTTTGACATTACTACACAAAATTTGCTTTAAAAAACGAACCTATTATCAATCAAAACCATCTGATGCTGTCACATCGGAGACTTTAAGGGGAAGCATGTAAAAGGTTCTCTCAATATTTACCAGAAAATATGGGTAAGTAAATGAAAATCACTGACGAAAGACAGGAGAGGTGATTTTTGTACGTTCCAAATCAGGAGGACTATGACTCTCACGGCCACTACGGGTCCACGTGGTCATAGATCGTCCTGGGATCCCTCCATTGACTGGACCCACTCCTGCTCTCTCTCTCTCTCTCTCATAGGCCGACATGAATGACGGGCCAGCACGGGCGGTGTAGGCCCCAATAAAAGAAAAGAATGCCACCACCTCCCATGAACTGAAGTGACCCTGCCTGCTGTGCCCAATTCTCGTACCCCTATCTTTTCTTTTCCTATATTTTTCTTTACATTGTTTGAAATTATTGTCGTTGTTATTATTATTATTATTTATATTAATATTTTCTATAAGATTCTTTCTTCGTGTACGTGAAAAGTCATCGAAAATGATTCCCTCGATCGCCCCCGGGAAGCTGCTCAAAACCATTTTTGGTTTTGTACTTTGTATTTTACTTGCCCAAATATGTGCATAACCCTCCAGTCTTGTACATGTAGTTTCCTTCCCAACAGTCTCTGTCCACCATTTCCAAACTCTACTTCCTAATGATATAAAAAACAGCGATAGCTTGAAGATTAAGATCATTCTACTGAAAAGTAGGAAAAAAAGATCAAGAAGAAGAAACTTGAACAAGAAGCAGCGTGAATATTAGGTTTTAGAAATGGGTGATGATCATGAGTAAAATATGTCTCTAGAATCGATCATTGATGTTCATGATTATGCATCATCGAACTTATGGTATATAATTATAATGGGAATTAAGGGGGATATCTAGGCCTAGATCGTGATGGCATGATTCTCTCTCTGGCTGCGTTCAGACACTGATTATAATTTAATTACCACAATTCACGGTGCATGCAGGCAACTTTGCAAAGCTATCGATTAATTACCAATTACATGCATATATGGATCACATGCGTGCTAGCTGATCATTTGAATAGGATCATATATATATACGTATGTACGTAGCATGTGATATCTAAATCACGTACGTACGTGATCTGCATCTGCTAAAATTAAATTTGCCTGGAGTAGTACTACTTATATATCTAGCTAGCATTTAAAATTTTCACCAGCATGTGCACGCGATCTGAAAACCTAATTAATGGCAGGCAGGCAGGCACAGGGCACTAAACAATATCCAACGTCCTAGCTACTAAAAGGTTTCCTCCACCGTTTTACTTAGAAGCAAGCCGTCGATCAGACAGAAGCATGCAACCTCGACCTAGCCTGCTGCAGATCAATTTCAGAACGGGACAAGGTGTAAAGAAATTTCTCTAACATTCCTTCTAGAAATAGCTTGATTAAATGAAGAGGGAACCATATGATCTGCTTTACTTTTTGGCTGGAAAAATGAAGAATCCTGACGTATTAATTTATACCAACCAAAATTTGAACTTTGTAAGGGAATGTCGGTAGCTGCAGCTTGAAGCAAATTAATACTAAAATTAATGGACACGACCCAGAAAAACTTCATTAATGAAAGCTAGCGCGCAGCTGGCCTGATTATATATTAATTAACTCTTCCATCTAGCTAGTTGATCACCTAACTAGTTTCATGTGTTTGCATGCACTACCGTAGCTTGATCAGTTTATTTTGTATTACGATTGAGAATTAATCGCACATTTTTGCACTTGAATGCAGAAGCTAGCTCTCACCTCAAGGAAAAGACAAGCTATGGCGCCTCTTAAGCTATATAAATCTATTAATTCGTCTCATTTAGAGCAATTATCATGACATCTTAATCTTAAAATAAGATGTCATGTTACTAAAATTAGTACTTTTGTCAACAAGTTTAATTAATTACATGACATGTTGTGATAGGGTGAAATTAAAATACCACATCATCTAAAATCCAGGAGTAACTAACAATTTTTCCTCATATTGCCCAAACGTGCATTGAAAGGGACTGGGAAAGTTGATGGCGAGCTAAACTTAATAATTTTCTGGGAAGTTTGGTCGCGATAGTAGTACTTTAAGGAAAAAAATTTAAACATGCATATATACACATAATATATGTTTATAAATCTTTAGGCAGGCATTGATAAAAAATAAATAAAGAATCCGGCCCGTGTGATCTTTCTCCGGTGTCGGAAACTGGATGCCAGCTAGCTAGCTTGTGGTCAACATTTAAAGTAATTCGAAGCAAAGAGAGAAAAAATTAAATGACCAGATCAGGATTTATGGCCAAAATTAAATTACTAAATTAGCAGACTTAAAAAAATGATAATGATGATAAATTAAGCTCCGTATCCTCAGAAGTATAGCCACAACATGTCGGTGCAGATCGATCACATTGCATGCCAAAGTTTGTAAATTAATAATAGTTATGGCCGGATTACTGCTAACTGCAATTAATATATTCTGATAATTGATCCTCTAAACAGTACCATATCATGCATATGATTAAATACCTACGTACTTATACTATATTGAAGAACACATGACTAATTACAAATATTGATTAATGCGTCGAGACTCACTTCATTCTTGTAGGATTATTGTCACATTTGATAAAACATAACAAAACATTAAGCAATATTAATTATTAATTATTTGCGGAAACTTCACTTTCTGCGGTAGTACTTCTAGTATTAAGGACTTGGGAGTAGACGTCTTTTCTTTTCCCTAATTTTAAGTATATGCATGTTTGAACATAATCAACGACATCGATCTAGACGATACTAATCTAGTCTAGAAAGCCTTTGGATTTTCAATATATGGCTTAAAGACATATTATTGATATATTGGAACAACTTCAGATCGACTGAAACATCCTAGCTAGCTTACAAACAAACAATCAAAAGGGAGGGGGGTGGATTCTCAATAAAAAGGCTAGAAGGACAAATTAAAAGATCCTCCTTGATCATCGATGCATGTCCAAAACTAGCTAGCTCCTCTGATCATGAACTTTATGGAGTAGCTGAATGCATGAGAGAGTAGTGCAGTCAATATTACTAGAAATCATCAAATTATCAGATTATTTCGACCATAATAAATTAGAGGAGAACTCTAAACAGAAGACAATGATGTATGCATTGTTTTTCATATATAGTAAGGTAAAAAAAAAAAAAAAATGATAGCTTAGCTTAATTGCATGATCTAATTATAAATACATGTAGGTTAAGTATAATTGGCTCCAATTATTCCTATAGTTAGCTAGCTAGCTACATACCTTACTGTTCGAATTCCACCCAATGCATAATCAAGATAATAGAACAGTTGTAAAATCAGAAAAGAAAACTCGAGCTTAATTCAAACGAGAAATAAAACATCTTAAGACAAATTTCCAACCTAGGAAATCACTTCTTAACGTAACGAAAAGATGTCTAACATGTAGTACACGCAATGGATTAATTATACACACCACAAGAGAAATCAAGCTGGTACGCGTGTTTCCACATCAGATCATGTCAAATTAATTGATAAGCATAGGACTCAAATAACATGAAAACCCACTAACTATATATACGCAGGCCAACTGTTATAATTTCTTAACATCAAGATTTTTTATCATTTTATTCATAATGTTTTTGTTGATTCTAATTATGCAACACAGGAATAATAATAATACATGAAAAGGCTAGGAAGCTCCATCATCAACGGGGGGGCCCCATCACAACCGTGTGTACATGATATCTTGACGTTTAATATATAACAACCAAATTTGATAAATTATGGCCTACTGGGATAATTATTAAAATATTAATATAGGTAGGAAAAGTAAACCCACTGCTAAAAAAACCAATATAAAATATCTTAGCATTATTATAAAGATTATGGCTTTGATAATTCTTTTTCTTTTTCTGATATGCTAATGTCCTATAGATGGGTCCCTTGATTCACCTGAAAGCATCTTGATGTATAATCCGATATAAGCTACCTATATATATATATGAATAATGGGAAAGTAATTAATTAAAAGGCCAGCCAATCAAATGAGTTTAAATGGATAATACAATCTCTAGACTCCAGCAATATCTGAACTTATTAGTACCAGTAACAGGCACAATGGTTTAACTCATTTAGAAGAAATCAGTGGATCGAGCTTGAATGAAGTCGAAGAAATCAGTGTCATGGCTGAAAAAAAACCCAACCATGGGAGGAATAGTTCATCATCATGTTCAATTTGTTGTCGGCTGTAGTAAAGTGTGCCCCAAAGTCACCGTGAAAGGAGGAAGAATAAGGAAGAGGAGAAGAAGAGGAAGGCTACTTCACAAAATACCAATTGATCGGGCCTTACCCCATGAATATGATCACGCCCTTATCCAACATAGAAGTGCTTTAAACTAGTAGGTATGGAATGTATTAACTTGTTGGCTTCTTGGAGTTCGCCTTCCTAGCGAAGATCTGCGAGACTTAATGGAGAACCAAATTGAAATGCATCCAATTAAAGTGAAATGCGAGACTTAATCTAAATCAAAGTGGAATGCATCAATTGATGAAGAACCAATTTGAAATCACTGTATAGTAGGATTCATAGAAATCTACTTGTAAAATATATAATATCTCATCCATCATTTAAAACTGACATGACACAACGAAGAAAATGGGTATGGACTTGCATGATAAATGAGACCATAGACTATTTTATGACAAAGACCCGTCCTTTAGAGTTTACTGAGACGTGATGAGTTACCGAGACCTGAAGTCGACCAAGGAGCTCACACTGCCTGAAATTATAAGCAGCTAGCCGATCTCTTTGTTCTTGAAGTAAGAAGCAGAAAAATCATGGAATTAATACTAGTCTCTGAAACTCATTATATATACTTAAGAGGACACTACAAGAAGACGAATGGTTTAGTTTCAGAAACTCATTTCGTTAGCTTAAGAGTACACAACCTGTTGCAGTACGATTGTATGTTTGAGCTGCACTGAAGGGCTTTGTTCTATTTCTTCACTGAATATCCATCGGAAAAGCGCTAGTTAATTTATAGGGAGAGGCAAAAGGAGAAATGCAAACTGCCCCACATATATGATACGAAAAAAAAAAAAGGGAAGTTTAGTGCTGGACAAATCTGACACACGATCTTTGCAAAGTTATATCCACTCTTTTCAAGAGCTGAATGGATGATTTGCCAATACCCATTAAAGGACTACAAATGCAAACGAAAGAAAGAAGAAACACTCAAAAAAAGACATACAACATGATCTGCAAATCTATTACTTGTCATAGATAACCTGTCAAGTACATCTATAACAAATTGGATGTTAACTAGACTGTAAACTAAAACTAGTAAGATACTTTACTTCTACAACTACTGCTTCTACTGCTGCAACAGTTGTGTTTTTTTCTTTCTTCTTTTTGGTGAAGTTACTAGTGCTACTACTATTAATACTACCATTACTGTTTGCATTACGGAATCAAAGAGTAGCAATAATTCAATACCCACCAATTTAAGCGTAGTTTCAGAAACAAGGACATAAAGATAACTGTACTACATAGGGAATGTAATATAAAAGATTAGAAATACTTATTAAAGACTAATGAAAGGTAAGGGCTCTCGAACTCTACTACGAGATAATGCGATTTCCCATCAACATGGTGTCATGCAGAATTGTTTGATCTTACTGGCTCGCATTCGGAGGAGGTGGCAATGCAGTTGGCGGCTGCGGGGGGCGCTTGCGCTTCTTCTTCTCGTAGCTAATGCCCCTTGCCTTGGACTGCGAATCACGAACCTCACGTAGATAGAGCCTCACCGCTCGAGCTCCAAACGGGTTCGCCTCGGGTTTGCCACCGTGCTCTTCAAAGGCGGCCCGGAGGCGGCCGATGAGGGCGTCGAGGGACCCCCAGGCTTGGCGGAGTGGGCATGGACAAGGCGCAGGTGGGTTTGGGTGGCCAAAGAAGGGACAGAGCTGGGTGTGGACCTTGGTCTTCCCGAACTGGTCCAAGTACCTGAGGAATTCAAGCACATGAGCCCCGCTGCAGCGGGAGAGAGAGAGCGGTGGGCGATGGTTCCGGAGGTACTGGCCGAAGGTGTTCCAGTCACGGCGCTTCTGGTTCTCGTAGCGGCTGAGGGTTGAGGATGGCGAGGAAGACGAGGATGATCCTACGGTGTTGCTTGTGGGGGTAGTTGGGACGTTTGTGATGATGGTATTGGTGCTGAAGTTGATGCTCGGGCCGTCGTCTGTGTTCGAGGTGCCAAATTCGTGAAGTGAATCCATATGAAAGTGTTTCTGTTTTCTTGGATCTTCAAGTTCTGGTAGTGAGATTAGGTTTTTATTTTCCTAATATTCTGGGTAGACAAGGGTTTCCTTTTTTTTTTTTTTTTTGGTTATGAGAGGTAGGTTTCTTGGGGTCAAACAAGTTCTTAGGAAATAAGTTTAAAATAGAAAGAGTGAGATAAAGCAGAAGGCCGGGATGATGGAGTTGATAAGAGGATGTGCGTTTATGGTGCTAAAGATCTAAGATCTGGGATAAGACTATCTTACTACAAGTTTTGGGTGTCAGCACCGTTCTTGAAGAAATGGAACATCTAAAAACACGTCTTTGATCACTGAGTAAATTTTCAGCAGGACTGGATATCAATCATTCATGGCCGAGGGAAAGAGAGACGGGCAGGCCAGCCAGACAGAATAAGAGAGAGCTATACATGGAGTGAGAAAGGAAGATCTCGGGGTAGGGGAGAAGATCATGATGACGGGGTTGATATATAGGGAGGAGAAAATAACAGCAGGGCTAGCAACACTACGTTTTTTATATGTATTAATTTCATTAATTTTAGGTATTTTTTTAATCTTTGTTTGGTTTGAGGTTCTTTGAATCTTTTCCCTGATCAATCCTAGAAACTATGAAAGGCCTATGATGTTGGGGCTTATTTGGAAATATATTTCAATCTTAAAATTCTTATTTTGTTATTTTATTTTTTTCTTAAACATTATTTAAATATAAAATTTTCAAATTAATAATTACAATTTTTTTAAACTAATAATTATAATTTTTCTAAATTTTCAAATAAAAAATAAAAACAATTAAGTATTTTTAAATTTTAAATAAAAATAATATTATAATATTTTTATTTAAATTTTTTTTCTTATTTTTCAAAATTTTAAACATACTTAATTTATATTATTTTATTATTATTTATAAATTATCTTATTATTATTTATAAAATAATTATCTCATCTGATAAACGAGATATCTGAAAAATATTTTTGAGAGACTGGGAGAGTATTTTCCTTTTATTTTTCTTCCCCGAGAAAAAGGGAGTGGTGGAAGAGGAAGACAGACAGAGAGGGTAATTAGATCTTAAATCGTAATTAGGAAGTGGAAGGAAGCTCTTTAGAGCATTTGTGGAATTTGAAAGAGTTTGATAGAGAGAGAGAGAGAGAGAGTTGATGGATGGGGACAAGACAAAGTTATTGTTTTTAAAAATGAGGGAATAACATGATTTTGTTTCTTCACTCTTTTTGCGTTGATTGACAACACCTTTTTGTCAATGACCAATCTACCCTTCATCTCGGGACTAACTTGCCTATGATATTTCACACCCAAAAATATTACAATGCTTGGGAAATATTCTTAAAAAAATTGAGATTTACAGTAAAAATATAAAATTTATTCTATAAATATAAAATTTATTAATTTTTTTTTATAAAAGTACGTGAAACTATTCAAAACTGTATAAATCGATTCTGTTTCCCACACTGAATGAAGGTAAGATGAAAAAAATTCTTTTCAACGGTCATCTTTTATTATCTTAAATCTCATATTTTATAAAAAAAAAAATTATCAAATATAAAATGTAAAAATAAATAATAACTGATGTATATTACTTCTCGTTTTGGCCTCAGTTGCTTGAAACAGTAAGATCACTGCACATCACGGCCATAGGTTGATGGTGGGTCTCAAGTTCTCAACTCTGAAGATAAAAGAGAGGATGCCCATGCCATTAATTGTAAATATATCATGGTGGTGATGTATTTTAGAATCTCTAGTTACAGAAAATGATGTTTTTCCTCTGTAGAACTACAAGTATCATGACATGATATTTCTTATCATGTCACAGAGAAAAAAATGAAATAAATTACAATACTAGTGGTACTCCACAAAGAAAAATTGTACTACTGTCCATTTCAAGTTCTTATAAATATTTTTTATTCATGATATGAATATTGACTTCATGTAAAGATAGTTATGTGTGTATATCATAAGATAAATTAATTGTGTGGTATGTGACATATGCATGCATGATTCATATTTATTTTTTGTTTTCTTGGGTCCACCTGCTTGGTAGAGGGATGTAATCATCCTTGTAAGAGAATAATAATATTTTAAATAAATTTTTTTGACGAAGTGATGTGATAAATTGACGAGTGGTGCTATTCCCACCGCTGAGAGCTCCCGTTGTGAATCTCGCTAGTGGTTTTGAAATTTGTTTTCTATTTTTGTATTTTTTTACATGTATTTTTTTAACACATTTAAATATTTAAAAAAAATAAAAAATTCATAATATTATTAAAAAATACTTACTTAATCATTAAGTAAAAAAAATAAAAAAATAAAATAAAGAGTAGCGGTAGAAACCAATGGTAAGACTAGTATATTCCTAAATTGACGATGTCATTTCGTACAAATTACTACTAAATTAGTATTTTTCTTTAAATCTTGAAAATTATATAACCGTCGGCCTTTCATTTAAAAAATAATTATAAAAATTTTATATGTATATCATTACTTGCGTGAAGATTAATAAACCCGTCATGTACATAAGCTTTGTATAATAACAGTCTTTCAATGTAATTTTTTTTCAACATAAATCAATTTATGGCTTGTTTTGGAATTAGTGAGATGATATCATCTAATCTTATCACAAATTTTTTCATAATTTCATTTTCAAATATCAATGAAACACATACAGTACTTTTCAATTTCAAGTTTTTAAATTTTTTATTTAATCATTACTTAATCATTATAATTTTCTCAAACTTCAAAACAAAACAAAACACAAAAAATAATACCATTTATCTAAAACTCAAAACAAAAATAATATTAAAAAATTATATTCTAACAATATTCTAACTTTATAATGTTTTTATTCAATTTTCTTTTTAATTTCATTTCTCAAAACTTAATAAAACATATTAAATTAAATCATTTCATTATTATTTACAAAATTCTCATCTCCTTCCCAAACGAGCCCTAAACACCTCTTGTCATCTATGCAAGCTCTTGCCTCATGACGAGGCAAAAAGAGCAATATCAGTCTGACTTAAATTGTAAGGCAAGAAGTGGCAATTGGCCTATAGTAATTTTGCTCATGGGATTAATACTTGCGGTGCTGGAATTCAGAATAAATTTATTTACAATTTTTTTTTGTAACATATATACTATGAAATGCATTGTTGATGTGTAATCATGCATGTCACATTAGTTTACATGAAAATGCCGGTATTGGTAATTTAACTTTTGAATGTATATATAATAGATCTCGCAGTAAATAATGCGTTACACATGAGTATCAGACTTAATTATAAATTATAGCATAACTCATTTATTTTAAATTTATCCATTCTTAAAAGTTAAAAAAAAAATATAAATCCCAAATCTTGAGTGAAAGAAAAAGGGATGGCCAAGGGATCATGATTTATTAATAGATCACTTGAGTTTGGGGTCGACTTTGATCAGTATTTAGAAAAGGTTTGTTCCCAACCCATGCAAAGTCTCTGCGTAATTCTAAAGCCGATATATATATTTAGGCGTCCCCTCAAATGTAAAGACTTGTATGCACAGATTTTCTTCGATCGTGTACAAAATAGACTATATTTATTGTAATTTAGAGATTTTATTAATTAATATTTGCTTGAGCCCATAAATAATAGATCTTTTCGGCCGACAAAATAACTTTACACAAACGAAACAGATAAAGAAGTACTTCACTAAAGTTCACTAGAGTTTTACAATATAAAAGAAGTTCACAACGTAGGAATTTCCGTTCCAAAAAGGAATTGCTCAAAATATAAATAAAAGATCTCTAATACCAATCAAATTAATCACGTATATATGTAACTTTGATATGGTACACATGACATGGCGTGCACTCCCCACTTTATGAAATATAAAAATCTATGTGAATATATATTTATAATTTTTTTTATAAAATATTTATTTAATCAAATAATAATTGAATTTCTACACAATTGGCCGGCTAGCCAAATAATTTCCAGATTTTTTCTTTACCCTAGACCGTGAGCATGACGAAGTAAAATAATAAAAACAAAACTCGATCGCTTTGCGTTGGAAAATGCTACCATCCAGTAGTACTCCATTAATTTTCTCGTGCTCCTTTCTTAGTATGAGAAGGGTTGAAAGCGATTTCCGTGATCAGACACCATGCGCCAGAATCGCCAATTTGCTTGCACGCTACTAAATTACTATTATAGAAGTAAACAGTACCTTGTAATATTTCATGACAATTGGTTTCGGGTCATGATGACGAAGAGAGATTTTTCTCTACTTTCTTTATATAATAAGGTGGGGTATGGATAGTGAGATGAGATAAAATAGTTTTAGATAAAAGTTAAAAATTAAATAAAATAATGTTAAAAGTAGAAGATATTTTTTACATAACTTTTTATTTTTATTTTTTTTCTCTTTCTAATCAAGCAACATTTCATTAACATAAATAGATCAACATAGATGAGAAGGGGTGGCAGGTTCCTAAAAAAATCCCATTATAACAATTAATATAATGCAAAAGTGAAAAATATATTGAATTTTGGGATGACAAAGTGGGGGGGACCAAATAAGTAGAGGATGATAGAAGTGTAAAAAAATTGGTGGCGTTGTCTTAAATTAGGGTTATTACAGTTTGTTGGTAAAACTGTGGTGCCACCGCCAAGACTGGTGGTTGTTGGTGGTGCACTATAGTTTTTGGCCTAAGATATTTGTGAAAGAAATCGATGTCCTCGGTCTCAAAATCTTCGATTAGAGAAAGCAAAAATATAATGGGATAAATGACATCGACTAGTCCGAACGGTCAATGGCCAAATTTCTTCTTGCTCGCCTATAATGGAGCGTGAATATCACTTGCCGGTCATAGTAAGATAGAGTGGGTCAGATTGAATAGATTTTAGAATGATGAAACTATTGAAATGGGGCATGTAGCCGTCAGAGACATTTCAACGTAGCAACGCGAGCCAAGCTGTGCGTGAGAGCCATGCATCAAGATTTTAGTCACGATTCTGAGGAGTTGCATGGAGAGACGCGTGTAGACAATCGGTTGCCAAAAAGTAGTGGATTGGGCCTAGATTGAATCGGTGGATAGGAAAACTTAAAAAATTTAGGGAGAAAATCTATAAATAAGATGGTGGGAAAAGTGGAACGAAGAGGAGGATCTCTGGTAGAACAGAATGATAGAAATTGCGAGGGATTTTTGCTTTTTGAGAGATGCGGAACTTTCTCCTTCTAGAGAAAGAGGAACTATTATTTACAAAAGAGAAATAATATATACAAGTCTCAAATGCACAAATTTAGTGCAAGTCCTTTATAAAAAAGTAGATTCTACCATAAAAAAAAAAAAAAAAAAAAGTGAAAAACTCATTTTTTGTTGATGGGACCCACATTTTTACAAAATGCGTATTTTTACAAAATTTGTACATTTAAGACTTGTACCTAACATTACTCCTTACAAAACTTACTAGTGATAAGATCAACCTGCAGGTCTAGTCAGCATCATGCAAGTTGGCCTATATATTCTGTTAGTTTGCTAATGCTATATTAACAATACACGAAAATCTAACAAAACTGGCGACTAGATTATTAGTAATAGAAAAAAGCCTAATTTATTAACCATTGCTAACAGAACAGGTAAGATGGACATGATGTGGTCTATGCATAACACAGAAGTGTTATATCTATAAAAAGATTTTATAAAAATAAATTCATAAATTAACGTGACTTCATGCTATACGTTAGATCTATTTTACAATCTGACATACTACAGCAAACTACGTCGATTTGCAAATTTATTTTTATAAAATCTTTTCATGACTAAAGCATTTATCCGACTATATATGATAATTTTCAATACAATTAATGAAAATACAAATATAAAAAATATAAAAAATGGAAAAAAAGGTAATATTACCGGATCACTTAAAATGTACGAGGGGACAACATTTTTGGCGCTAGATACGCTACTCAAGCTTAATTAAATTCTTGTCTGAACAATTCACAAGCGCCCAACGAACATAATCATACCCCACAAGCGTGTGTAATGACATGGATCATTACACAATCAAATTAATCAAATTGCAAAGTCATGAAATTATATTATGAAGTCCAGGCAAGCTAATTAATTATATATTCTCTCTTCTTTTTGCTCCCCCAAAAAGAATATCGATCACAGTGGAATAATATCTTTGATTACACGCTAACAAATTATACCCTAATTAATCATTTTCTTAATATTCGATTTAGTACGATCCTTTATTAATCAAAGGGCTTAACATGAATAACAGTATCAGTTTTTACAGCAAGATAGATATGCAAGAACAAGATCCGGGTAGTAGCATATTAGTAGTACTGCATGGACAACAAACAGGCAAATTAAGCTAGCCTACCCGCATAGTGCTTGCCTTTAATAATCGACTGATCTTTTACTCGCTGACGATCGAGAAAAGCAAATTAGCCGGCATACATAGCATATATTATAGGGATATCATGATCATGTTGACGTCCCAATTCTTCTGAAATTTGAGACAATATGTGCAAAACATCATGATCAGCTAGCTCTGCTTTTGACAGACTGAAACATTGTTTTAATTCCTAAGCTTGTAACGAGGAAATTAGAATGGATTATTTCGGTCGTCTGGAATAAATTTAATTAATTAATTGAAGCTAGCGGTGAACCAAAACAGTACTCATGCCATTTAAAGTCCCAACATGATGAAGTAAACGAATACTACTGTTGTTTTACTTGCAATTATTTAGCGGAATCTCAGTTCCACAGTGAATGAAATTACTCAGTTAATAAACCAGTAGAAGATGGCCATGTCACCATAAATATATGCAGTTTTCATTGACCATTATCCGTACGACTGTCTCGAATGCATGCTAACTTTTTACGTTGCCTCTCGTTTTGGGGACAACAACTAGCGGCTTAATTAATAATAATGCATGCTGCTTCATGGTAAAACTTCAAAACCCCAAAAGTCGTGACACTCACAAACATTAACCTTCGCTTGCACTCAATTTCCTTAAATGATGGAACAAATTAATTGTCGATCTCCGCCGTATATATTTGAAGACAGTAATCAGTACTACTACTGTTTGTCGAGTTTTTATGTTATTATTGAAATTCAAGATCTATTTCAATGACACATGAGGAAATTTACACACGCACGTACTACGTATAGACTTTATTGATGAAGACGGCCGGAGAAAATGGATGCAGATCATCATGATTTAATTTGATCATCACCGGCCAGTTTCTCACTCCTATTATAACGAATAATTTTCCCAATCGAGTCAAGTCTATATTATATGACTTGCAAGCCTAATTTGCCATCGCAAGTTCACGGCTCATGGAAGCTGATCAGATAGATACAAAGAAATCAGGAATGAAAGCTAGGGTACTTTAGTGATCAGCAAGCCAGATCATTTCCTATTAGGGGAAGGCCGGGGCGAATATAATTCTAATGGGTATCTAAAATTTAAGTAAAACACTAAAAAACTAAGGCAAAAATGAGATTTTTATTTACTTTTTTTGGGTAAATTAAATCGACTAAATAATTTCCAACGTGTATACATAGCACTTAATTTGATCGGTACTACCCAAGCTAATCATCATCTATATCAAAATCTTAATTTTTTTTTTTCAAGGAAACAATAAGGATCGAGGGGAAGATAATTTTGAGAGATTTAGTACTGATATAAGGTTTTGGGCTTTGGCCGGAGGTCTTTGTTGGACTGAAAATTAATGAGGCTTTTATTTATTAATTATTGAAGGAGAGGAGATAGGCGCGCATGTTATTACAAGCTAGTATATAATTAAAGAAGATTAATGCTAGTTTTTATCTTTCATGTTTCATCATTCATCTTTTGTCACACTTAGTAATATTGTGACATGTTTTAAATGGCTTCAAATATTTACTGCTTAGATATATAGAATATCATAGTTACTTAGATTAAGTCGCATCAACATGTATGTTTGAATATAACAAAATTTAAGATGAAGAATAAATTTTATAACGTTTGTAGCTTGCTCATGATCAGAATTAGCTAGATGCCATATTTGCATGTGTTCTCTCTCGGGCCGTATAAATATTTTTGTATAGTTTTAAGGACTGAGCAATCCTATATATCATGTGGACTACATATTAAGTGGGGAATTCATCAGGGATTGATCTGTTCGTGACTTTCACATTAATGTTTCATAATTGTAGTGTAAAAGGTCGGCAGACTGATATTATATATGGAACTAAGAAATTATAGACATAAATTATTGTTGAGTCTTGATGATCTGTAAACAAAGAACATTTCACGGGGAGGGAAAAGGGCTTCTTCCCTATGAACTACTCGATGATCGTGTGACCAACATTATATATTGATTATTATTTAGAGTAATTTTACATACAATCATAAAGTGCGTAAACGCCGCGTAATTGCTTTAACAAAGAGGGGGGTCCACTATTAAAAAATTAATTTCTTTTCATGTGGATCCTATGTTTTACTTACTTTTTTCAAAACGATTACGAGGCGGTTGCACAATTCACAGTTACAAATATCTTTTCTCTATTATTTTCTATTGCATGCATAGCCTACTTTTGTTTATTGTTTAATAATTTCATGGTAAATAATATATAACTCCCTTCGCAAATTATCTTCGTTTTTCACTTACATCCATAAATTCTAAACTGGTATATATATCCGATGCTATTTTAACTTTTTGGCGTAGTTTATTATATATCTTCCTAGCTCACCCAAAACAGTCAATAATTCGGACGAAAAAATGATGTAAAATGACATTATAAACAATCATGACGCACGTTAACGGAGGGGCTCAAAATTAAACTAGTACCATAAAGTCAAAATTAAAATTTATAAATATGAGTGAGAAATATATGAGCTTAATTCCTAGGAAGAAAATGCCATATAAACTTATTTTTACAATTAGTTCTTCAAAGAGTACTGCAAATCAAAAAAGAAAATGATCATAGACATACAATCATTTATACAAATATATTTAAATTAAGAGAATTTTTATATATTAACTTATAAAAGTGATATCACTTTATATAAATATCTTTGTTTCAAAACATATTAGTAAAAAGAATTTATATTAATGTAATTGCTCTTTAAAATATTTGTTGGTATCCGGATCCCTTCATCGATCTGTACTTTAATTTTAGATAATTTGACATTATCCATAGATAAAAAAGATAGTAATTCCATGCCAAACAAAAATAAGCCTAAAAGCACTCTCATAGACTTGGTTAAAATCCAACTTTAACCAAATTTAGCTAACAAGACACTTAAAACACCCTACATTGAATTAGACATGTCTATATAAATTTAGACATTAACTACATGAGCAACTCACCAAATATGTGGGTGGACAATAACTTATCTAAATACTATAATATTCATTTCTCACTTTTCTCACCAAATATGTAGGTGTTTTTTGTAATTAAGAAATTTGATTCGATTTATTATTATTAAATATAAAATGTGATAAAAATAAATAAATTATTTAATATTAATTAGAATATTAATTATTAATCAAATTAGAATATAATTATTAATATTAATATTAAATATTAATTTAATACTTAATAAATGTGATAAATATTAATATTAATTTAATTAGAATAAAATTATTATTAACATTTAATTGATAGAACTATGATAAAAATAAATTAAATAAAAAATTATTAAATTAATAATATTTTATTATTATATAATGAATAATTTAATGTGAGAATTAAATTTAAATAAAATAGATAAATAGAAACTCATGTAATATTAGCTAAAATTTGAATTTATATTTGTCCAATATTGAAAATGCTCTAACATCAAAATTATCTGAAGAAAGCAATATTATCCATGAAGTGTTTTGTAATGAAAAAAAAAAAAAAGCTAGGTGAAAGTACAGTATCTGTTGGGGATATGTAGGGCTTAAAAGAAAAGCAGAGTTTCAATTGGTTGACCTCTCAGATCAGACCAGTTTGATTTGTCGACAGCTCAAACATTCTAAGATTATGACTAAGATATCCTCATGCTTTTTGTGGTTGACAACGAAAAAGAGTATCTACAGTTACACAGCTGATCCTCCCTAGCTATAAGGCTAGGTTTCTGTGAAGTAACAGCACTTCTGCAGCAGTGGAGTTCCATGGCCGCCACCCCCCCCCCCCCCCAACCCCCAACCCCTACTGCATTCTTTAGACACTCTAATCATACTTGTTGCCGATAACTTAAGTTTATTCTCTTTCAGAACTTAATTATTGATCTTACTTTTCGGTCAATAATGGATCAGACTTCTCTGTTGAGTAAACTTAACCAAATCCGCCATAGACACTCGCTGATAGATATAGTACGAGGATGCCTACCTGCCATTCTAAAGAGCTAGCTAGCTATACCACTTGATGATGACGATGATGTGGAAAGATATCATAGAAAGTGAAAGAAAGTTATGGCTTTAAGATTTTAGGGTACCCTAAGACCCACCGACATGACCATGAATTTTGTTTCCCATGCTCTGCATCACTTCCTGTAAAGCCTAAAAGAGGAAGCAGCTAAGGTTTGCTATGAGTCAAATCAATGTTTTTGTTTTCAGCTTTCTTTCTTTCTCGTCTTTTTCTGTTTGTAAATATATATTTTCTTTTATTTGTTGTTTTTTTTTTTTTTTTGGGGAAGTGCATGGGAATAAATCCAACGTCATCTCGATCTGTTTAAATCCGAAACAGTAACCATCCATCCTTCGGATCAGTCTGTCATGGTTTGTTTTGTTGTGGCCCTCAGCTACCATCTAGATAAGGCTATGTTGGAAGGAATTTTTGTGCACAGTCATGTAGTGTACTACTCATTAATGTAGTGAACATTTAAGGCAATGAAGGCTAATCGGGTGCCTGAATCAGACTCTAATGTTTGCTCTATATCGCCATAAGATTAGAAATAATTTTAGTCCTCACGAGGGGCTGCACTTTGCAGAGAGTTTAAAACGTTTGGTGGGTTAAGGTTTGACAGGGAATCGAAGCTCAACGTCCATAAGAGCCTTGGATATAGCTTCAATGGAGGAATTCCTTATTAAAAGGGGAAGTACTTGGTGTTACCGTTTGTTTAAATTTACAAGAATATTGAGTCTGTATGTGTGCTTTGAAATCTGTGTTTAATTAAAAGTTCTAACAACAACACGTAAAGTGGGCGTGGCCCTGGAGAAAGCAACTCGGGGACCCCCCTAAGGACATAGACCCCGTCGTGGTCGTGCTCTTGGTCGATGTCATTGTCGTTGTTGTTATCATACTGTTAAATGCGCGCAGCAACCGGCTCTAAAAATTGAAACTGCACAGTGAATAAGTAGTTTTGGCTACAGTTTTTGAACAGAAATCTCAATCTTACTGGTTTCAATCTCAATATTCTCAATCTCACTGCTACACAAGAATCTTGCACAGAAACTATTCTCTTTAGGAAACCTAGCTTCTTGTGTTTATGTAACCCAATCATGCTCTGAACTCATCTCATCGGCTTCAATACCAACAGTAAATTGGCTATTCATTTACCAAGCATTAAAGTTGAGTAAATCGTAGGCAGCCTTGCTCTTACATGCGTTTTCCCTCAAGAGTCATAACATCGAGATATACAGTACGTATTACTTCTGACAACTGTCACTTATTGCAAACCTCTTTCTCATCTGCATAATTGAACAGTTGAAAAAATTACTTTTCATTTATTGGGTTTAGAAATAGAATACCACCTCCAAAAGTCTCACTATAATATTACTACCACCTCATTGCCACAAACCATATATATTACTTTTAATTGGTTTAGGTGAGATTTGAATAGTGAGTCAAGATGAGATGAATTAAGATAAAAATTAAAAGTTAAATAAAATATTATTAAAATATTATTTTTTAATATTATTATTTTAAAATTTAAAAAAATTGAATTATTTATTATATTTATATAAGAATCTGATAAAATTGTAATGATTAGATAATATAAATTGAGGCCTTATTGTATCCAAATCGGTTAAACTTCAAAGCTTGCCCTCAGTTAAAAAAATTACAGAAGATTTAGATCAAAGTTCATGTAGCTTACCAAAGCTGCAGAAAAGGCAAGTGATGTTTCAGAGACCAGTGCAAGGCAATAATATATATAAAAAACCCTCAGGTGGAGTCCCTAATTATTTAGGAAGTAAGGAACTTTCCTTTCATACAGTATAGAAACACATGAACAAAATTATTTAAGGTGTGTCCAAAGCCCACACGGACCATTTAGAGCTTCTCCACATTCTGGTTCAATAGTCAAACAGCATAGAGCTTTATAACCTGGTCAATCAAGGCACGACAAACAGGGCAACCCCACTTCTTGGCTTTGATCTCGTTCAAACAAGACATGCATCCAACCATGTGGCCACAGGGAATGCATGCCCCCTCAATTGGAGCATCCAAACATATCACACATGATGAAGAACCTCCATCATCATTCTTTTCACCTACTCTAGCAGGTACATTCTTAAAATTTGGGGATGGCATTTCCACAGAAGTAGAATCAATTGATGGGTAACGAATAGGGCCATCACCCATAGTCTCATCAGCATTTGGTGGAGTTGATGGGCTTGAACCTGGGGTGCGAATTGTTTGAGTTGCAGTAATGCCGTCGTGGTTCTGGGTTTGCTGACTTGAATTGCCTTCAGGGCTAGTAGTTTCACGCACTGGCCACTCAGAACTAGTTAGATTTGGAGCAGGTGCTTTTGCTACATGCAAGCCGCTATGATTTGTGTCCACAAAGTTATTCCAATGAATGGATGAGCTTGCTTCTGAGCTTTGGTTGGCATCAAGAAGCGATGGTCTCTCCTGCATAGCTGACTGAATTGAGGCATTGACAGCCATTATCATTTCCACATCTTCAGCGGCTGGTGGTGCAGTGGCCTGAACAACTGGGGTCTGATTATTATGCAAAACTGCAGGATGCATTACCTGAAATGTTCCAAACATTTATTCATTAAAAGGGAAAAAACCCCAAGCGTTCAAGTATCCTTATAGCTATCTATCAAACACGAGTCTCCATACAGTTACCAAGGCAAATTTCACATATCTTGAGCAGAAATATGCTGAGTAATATGTTGAAGTTCTCATCCAGGTGAAAATTATTAAATTAGTCAGCTACTGCCCTTTATACTGATTCAGAAATTAAAAATCTGTGACTAGAGGGAATAAAAAAGTTAAAAACAGTGTAGTACTTTGAGAGGCTCGTTAGCAAGCTAGGATATGTATATCAGCAACCAATCTGCTAGTACAGCTGCCACATGACCATATTTCTAAATCTTAATTCATTTAATAAATATATGTGCAAAGGTGTGAACACACACACACACACACACACATGTAAACACCAAATGTTACACCATTTTAGCCAAATTATGTGTGGAGGAATAAACAACTAAACAAGTCCAGCCAAGCTGAACTTTGAGCTGTCTGACCGTGTAATGATTATCAGTTATTTATAACCTGCATGGGCCAGAGAGCCAAATAATTGAAGTAGTGGGAACATGTCAACTCAGTAACTTCTATCGATAAGAAATTTCCAAAGAAAATTATACAAGGAAATTGGTGAGGCTTCATGGGCACGGAATCATGAAAGGCCAATTAAAAAGAAGTAAGCCATTTCTAGGCTGAAATTGAATTCAAACCAGGGAAAGCATTAACTTAAGGCAGATGATAAAGAAGTAATGTCCTATTATCCATTGAAAGGCCTCACTTAAAAAAAAGAGAAAAATGAAAGATCAATTATGCGAGGGAAACAAAATAATAGCGAGTTTTTTTCTCCATAGACTTAATCTTCAAATCCAAACCTGCGCTTGGGTGTGTATTGGCGTATCTTTTTTTTTTTTTTTTGGCACCAGGTGTCCAGAAACAGCATCCCGGCTAATCCCAGGGTGCACAGACTCCTCAGCAACGAGTTAGCGTATCTTATCTTCACTGTAAAATGTTCACAATTAAAGGTATAATTGCCCCTGGACATTGCAGTTTTCCTTATCAGCTACGCCGCCACCGCAGCGCATGATTTTTACAGGCCAAGAAGGCACTTTAAGTATAATATGCCAAATCATTGCCGCTGAACCCAATAGTGAAGCTAGCACAAAGGACACTTAGGTTAAGTCTATTTTATATTGGGTCATGTTAGTCATGTCACATGCCATATAGGCCACAATACTAATTGTATGTACTAATTGTCACGCAGAACATCACACAAAGTAATATATAGTGTATGACCTCATTAAGGAATACTTCCATCACTTACCACAACATCCAGCGCCTTACACCTGCTTATGGTTATAATGTTTCAGGTTATTTCTAGGATTATTATCTAGGGAAACTTACCCAGAGGAAAAGCATCAATCTTTTAGACTTTGGAAAGGTGCTTCCACATTTACACTAATGTAAGCAAATTACTTGGAAGAAATTTGCTTTTGATGAAAGCAGGTGGTAAATATTTTCTTTTCCAACAAAATTGTCTCATAATTGTGTAAGTGTCATGCATGAGTTCTGCTTTTGCTCTGCACATCAAATGGAGAAATAACACCATAAGAAAAGTGTGCAAGGTACCTGTGAAATTCCTTTGCATGCATCACAAAACCACTGAAGTTGCTGCTTGTCACTTTCACTCACAGGTGCAAGCTTAAGGTGTGTTTCTGAAAATGAAGCATGCTAATTGAACTGCTAATTCTCAAGCATAACATCAAGAGAAATAGAAAAGAAGATTCAATTTTACCCTGGCTAGGCAAGATTACTAAGGATACATAATCTTTCCCAGCTTCTACTACACTTTAAACAGAGGATACATAATCTCTTATGCTGTTGCTTCTAGAATTCTCTTACCGGTAATATTCTTAGAGCAACTAATTATTAAGCTTTGAGGTTTCAGGATAGGTTCAAATAATTTAACAATCAGTATACTTACGCTTATGTGTTTGAAATCTCCGCCTCCGCCTGCGCCTCCTGCCTCTTGAGACTATGCATGAACATGAAATTAAAGTAAGATCTAAACAGTAGGGAATGTGTGACATCAAATCAAAGATCCCTGAAGCAAAATTTCATCAATGAGAAATTACTGGTAGCTGTATCATGTATTATCACTGAAGGATCAGACTGGTGAAGATTGTGTTCTTCCAAATTGGCTTTCCATAATGCAATAATTGTAAATGGCCGTGCATCCTGCTCACTCATTAGAAACACCACATAAGACGACCATAAAAATCCAGCGATCCATTAGTAAACAAAAGAGGCAAAACACGATAATGTGAGACACATAAAATTTGCAACTATCAGTGCAAACAGGTATTAGGCCTATCACTTCAGAACAGTAAAAGTTAAATGGTTAAATCCAGAAATTTTACAATAAAACCATGAAGGCTAATATATTAGAAATTTTACAATAAAACCGTGAAGGCTATTATATTAGCAAGACTCAAATTAGGTATACTTAAATTGATTGATGGTACACAATAAAAAGTGAAAAATAAGAAGCAGGAGCAATAGTGCTTCATAAATTTCTGGGAACTTGCCCATCATTATAAGGGCATCTTGGATGGGTTTGATCATCGGCCCCAGTGTTGGCACCTCTTACCAGTAAAGGGAACTGATAAGTGGCGATCTATTACCTATATAGAATGCTGAAGCAATGCCTTCACAACAGAATGAGCTATGTCATCAACCATTTTTCATAAATTTTATTAATTATTCCTTTTTTTTTTTATCAGAAACCTTCTGTTTCCCAACTTTTCCCCTCTTCTTGCTGGAAAAAGCCTTTCCTCTCATGTGATAAACTCTTCGGTTTCTAAGCCTTTCTTATTAGAAAAAACCTGTCCTCTACTCTTCAGATAATTGAAAGAAAACCCTTCAGTTTCTGGCTTGTGCATTGCGCAGATTTACGACTAGTTGATATAATACCAGACTAACTACAACATGGATAGAAACGGAAGTGGCAGAACAAAGGCAGAATTGTGGACCAGAGTTGGATGTATATGAGATCCAGGAGGAAAAGCCACAGCGTGGGAGTAACATAAGAGTGAGATACCTTGCGGTTAGGAAAGAAATACCCATAAAATGCAAACATTCTGCAATTTATCAGTTTGAAGTCAAAGACCGGGAGGTAAGAGCACATTGGAGAGAAATGTTAGCACTAGAGATCATCTTACAAGAATAATTGAACAGCTTCATTTTTCCACAATTCTAATTCCAGGAAATGGGAGAGCAAAAAAGAACCCAAATAATTTAATAATGTTTATCTTTTAGAACCATTATATTGAGCTTGAAAATTAAGTTTCATTCCTTAAACAAAGCCGGAACTGAAAAGAAACTTTTGATTTGTGATGAGGAAATAGAAGACTAAACGTGAAAAATTCAGATGCATGAATCCTGAACACACCTAACGGGGTAAATAGGTATTTTAATAAATGTAGGGCACAATTTGCAACCCAACAAATCAAAATATTTAAACAAGGAATGCAAAAATTTTGTTCACGAATTGAAAACTTTTGAAGAACTCTTCAAAAGGAAAACCACTCTAGATATTCAGCCACCACCTATAAATCCACCATAAAAGTAATGACTACAATAAACTTTAGATAATTGCAAAGCCTTTGCTGACTCTAAACCTGACTAGCAATTCTCACAAGTGACCTAGTTGATTTCTGCATCAGGGGCAGCTCCAGAGGTATTTTCTATAACAAACAAACTTGTTAGACCTGGTAGAACTTCAACAACAGCACCAATGAGCTCACCGACTCTCAAAGAAAACAATGATTAAAGATGAATAGGGTAACGGTTTGTGTATAGGGAGAGAACTATTTGGCTTTACTGCTCAATTCCCATAGTGTTTTTTTTCGTAAAAAAAAAAAAAATGGGGTTTTGGAAATAATGCCCAAGACCTTAGAAAATCATGCATCATTAACCATTCAGAGGTAGGGCTCAAATTAGAGTCAAACTGGGAATTGGAAACCTTGTTTAAATCAAACTCGGGCATGCGCGTGACATCTCACGGGCATTCTAGCGAGTTAGTTCACTTGACCGAGACATCTGACAATTTTTTAGTGAGCAAGTTTGCTGGATCGCTACACATGTCTAGCGAGAAGAAAAATGTAATTCTTGCTTGACCGAACATCTCACGAGTCTAGTGAACTCATTTTGACTTGAACTTTTGTTTCCAATTTCGAATCAAACTATTTTCAAAGCAATTACAACTAAATTCGACTAATTGTTTTCATTAGAATATGCCAATGCTATAATTTTACATTAACAAGATGAACTTACAAAAGACAAAGATGAAGTGTTAAAAGTTTTGAAGCATTGAGTCGATCTAGAGCTTAAGAAATTATCTACAACAATTCCTATAACAAAGCCTAAACCAATCATATATGAATAAAATTCCTTGGCAGAATGATTAATAAAATTTATTATACCTGCAAACTAAGATATATGGAAAGCTCCAACTTGAAAGGCTTTGTAGGATTACGTGAACCACAGGGTAGAACAACAGCCCAACTGAAAGAAATACAATAATAACAGGCATATAGGTGTTGAGTTGGTGAGAACAATTTCCTATAGATTACCCGAAGAAAAAGAGGTAAGAGTAAAAATTGCATCAATCCAAGCCTAGCCATCTAATGATACTACTAAGTATTAAGACGACTTGTCGCAATAGTAAACAGGGTCAGGAGAGGGGGACATTCGAGATAAATGCGTAAAGAAAAACAAGAAAAAACAACCAAAATTTTCCATGAAACCCACACTTTTCGGGAGAGTAATTGAGGTGGCAATACTTCAAGAAAACCTGGCCCATAAAGCTCCCGCAGCCAACCAGAGAATAAGCAAATATGGTCCTAAGATCAACAGAAAAGTACATGCTTAGAGATTAGAAGAAGGAAAGGAAAATTCTTGCCAACATTGAATTTCATACAATACTAGAATGAAATTACAGCACAATTTTAAGTTGACCTCAATAGTGCGGACTACATTACTGTGCCCCTTGGCTCTAGCAACATCAAGAGGAGTTTGATAATCATCATTCATTAACAGCGCATTTGCTGAAATTTTTAGAGAAATGATCTTTTACTGTAGCGTATCGAATATGGAAGGAAACATCATATTTCTCAGTCTAAAGTAATATTAGATAGTGGATACAATTTCACAGTATAACTCACCCCCATGCAAAAGTAATAACTTCACAGTATTTTCAAGGCCTCTTTCAGCTGCATGATGTAAAGGAGTCCCAGCATGACGACCTACAGCACATTAAGAAATGACGGATGAAGTGAATTCATAATGAATCTGGTGCATTTGCGCGCGCAACCACAAACATGCATACATCTATATGTATATAAATATCTATAATTAAGAAAAGCAAGCACGGGTTATTAAGCACTAAAGATGTCTTTTTTTCTCCCCACATAAATTAAGGTTAAAAGTAAGAAAACTAGAACTTTTCAACCAATTTGTCTTGCATGGTAGCAACAACAGTAAAATAACAAAAAAGGAACATATGAGATAAACAAACTAAGCATAGTTTGTATATAAAGTAGGAAATGACGGATGAAGTGAACTGATAATGAATCTGGTGCATTTGCGCGCGCACCCACACACATGCATACATCTATAGTATATAAATATCTATAATTAAGAAAAGCAAGCACATGTTATTAACTCCTAAAGATGTCCTTTTTCTCCCCACATAAATTAAGGTTAAAAGTAGGAAACTAGCACTTTTCAACCAATTTGTCTTGCATGGTAGCAACAACAGTAAAATAACAAAAAAAGAACACATGAGATAAACAAACTAGGCATAGTTCTCTCATACGGTTAGAACCCAAAATACCATTTCTTTCAAGCTTCATTAAGCATCGCTTTCTTCGTTTATCAAATGTAGCCAACATAAATAAAACCAAAAGAATAAAATAAAATTCCATTATTTCAACGAAGAAAGCGCGTATACATCACAAAAAGAAAAAAAAAATAAAGATACCGGGCCGATACGCATTGACATTGGCACCGAGCTCTATCAAAGTTTTTGCAACATTATGAAGCTCCGGATTCAAACATGCGGCAATCAAAGGGTTTTTTCCATTCCAGTCAATCCACTGAACCGAAGACCACAACAATCAGTACCGGTTACAGATATTTTCCAAAATTACCACCAATAACGATGAAAACTATGATCGAATTGTTTTGTTTTCGAGGAAGTACCTCGAGGCCTGCACCTTCTCTGTAAAGGGCTTTGATGCTCTCAGCGTTGCCATAACTGACTTGCTGGTAGAGTAGCTCATCCTTGGATTGCTTTTGTCCCATTGTTAAAACAACAGCGTGAAATCACAGTTTTTGAAGGAAAATTAAATAGATTTTCCAGGAAAGTAAACGGATCCTGAAGTACAGAGATTATTACACCGAGAACTAACAGGATTTCTACAGAGCAAAATGTTTTTTTTTTTTTTTTCAATTCAAACATTTTTAAAAATTTTTAAATATTTATTTTAAAAAAAACTCATTAAAAACACTACTTTAAAATAATAATAATAATAATAATCGGATGGGAATGTAGTTGAAATAATGGATTTTGGACACATCAGAGATCGGTGGGTAGTTAGCTGGTGTTATTGAGTGGTTCGTTTCATGGGGCCTATGCCCAATTGCCCACCGATACAATTAGTTGAGGTCCATCTCTAGTCTCGACTCTTTCTGGCCTTTCACTTCTCTAATTAATTAATTAATTAATTAATGCATGTCTTTTCGATATTGGTGTTGTCACCTACTTTTTAATATTTCATAATTATTTCATTGCTTATCATTTAGGTATTATTTGTGAATTTTACTATATTTCAGTCATTAATGGCCTTTTCATTTCGTATCTAACAGTTTTTTTTTTTTTTTTTGAAGTGTGAGACATTTTTCATATGACGTGGATGTGGAATAGTGATTATTCTAAATAGTTTTTTTTTTTAAATAATAATAATAATAATAAAGGAATAAAACAAATGTGGAACATGCCTCCTGCATTCAAGAGGTCAGGGATGCAATTAAACGATACTGGCATTACAATAAGAAGATAGTCTTTGGAATCCAGAAATACCAGATTCAAATGTGGAAGATAGCTGCATCTACCAACACCTCAGGGGATTTGCTGTTCAATGATGCACACAATACACATACTTCAGTCTTGGATAAAACAACACGAACAGGATTTACAATGGCATTGTGAAAATCCTAGGAAGTTCATCTACTGTACAACCTTAATGGTAAACACTGGTTATCAAAATTAGTATATTGGGGGATAAATTAAAGAATAAAATGAATGAAAGAATTACAGTTAAGCTATACCATTCTTCTCAAATAAAGTCTTCCTAATTTGTTCTGAGCATGGATATGTTTAAACCCTGTGGATACTTAATGCTGCTAATCCAAGGCAGTTCACCACATATATGGCAGGAGCTGAAACTAAGTTTCGGAAGATGCTGATGCCTCATTATTTTCATCAGCAGGTGCTGAAGTGCTGGATGATGCTTCATCAGCAGGTGCCTGAGTGCTGGATGATCCTTCATCAGCAGGTGCTTGAGTGCTGGATGATCCCATCAAAGCAGGGCTTGCTGTTGGTGGACTGTATCTCCTAAGTACTCTATCTTTGTTTTTACTCCACCATTCCTCCGCCTGGTGTTCGTCAAATCTTCTTTTACTGCAAAAAGGTTTGAAGTCATTAATATGCATCGCATTAACTTCAGCAATTTGCCCTTTCGTTTTTTCAAATGTTGGAAACACAGGCTCAGACAAATACGAGCAATACCTTGCCGAACGGAGCTATGTCTGGATTGATCATATATCCAACTCTATGCTCAAACAAAAGCCCAATACATGACAACCATGTCCACGTGACAGGAAAAAAAAATGTTCAATATAATTTGTAGTTTTGGATGTCTAGCTTACATGGTAGAGACATGCAAACGCAGAGGGTCTAGATGCAAATGAAACATTTGAGAACCACAAATGCATAAATATATACAAGCACGAATGTAGGCATGCGGGCAAACACTCACACACTCCATGTAAAAGTAAATTATTATCATTATTTTTTTTGGATGAAGTATTTATACCTGAATCTCACTCGGTGGAAAATCTTTGCACCATTTTGACGTAGAATGACAGTAACATAGACACCGGGTTCAAATTGTTCAATAACTTCTTTTTCTCCGTTCCTCATTGTTGAAAGTTCAGATCTTGAGCTAGTATTTGAGCTTTGGTGAGATAGAGCACCGATTGTATTAGAAGTCGATGATCTGTTATTCTCCTGGAGAGTATTTCTCCCACCCACAGACAAGTCCATAACTCTTGCAATATCTATGCTGTCTTGCATTCTTTTTTCTTGTATTTTAGAAGACTCATTGACTGAGGATGTTTTATGAGATGCATATTGTTGGTCTGACTCTAAGCTTATGGGCAGGGAGGAAGATATATCAGATGTTGCAGTTGTGGTTAGAAAAGCTTCAACTTGAGAATGAATTGTTTTAAATGTTTCATCGTCAGAAACATATGGAGGCACCCTCTCTATCACTTCGTTTAGCTGAAATCATGAAGTGCAGCATGAGCAGAATGATTTAGTAATAAGTAAATCAATATGGGAGGGAAAATGCAATTATCATCTCATCCATAGTTTTCTGTCACCAATAATGATTCATGCCAGTCAGATTTTACAAATGAACCATGAACAATAACCTGGCCAACTTGCTTACCGCGTATGCAATACCTGTATTTGATAGATTTTAGATATAATATATATACATTTGGGCCAGAGCATTTGATAGTGTTGAACTGCTAGTTTAGACTATATTACTATTGATTGTTTTCTGGAATTTCATGTTGCAAGATTGTATAAATATCAATCGGTATGTGTTGCGAACACTTCCATTTTTAACGTCTCTGTTCCATAGGGGGAGGGAGCTAATAAGAACACCAATTGTGTATATTATTAAGATATTAAGACTACAAAGTTTGGATCTGATTGTATTGAATAATTGTGTGCATCTATAACTTTTCCTTCCTCTCCTGTTTTTTTTTTTTTTTTCTTTTTCCCTTTCCTTTATATACTCCCTGCCTTGTGCTTCACCCCTTTTGGTGCCCTTCAATAATTTTTACTCATTTGTAGCTAGTCAGCAAAACAGATAAGCTAAAAAGAAAAACTTTGAAGATTTTTTATTAAATATATTTATCAACAAAGAAAAGGATTTCCATATTCACATGTGTCAGAGAACATTGAACCTTTTTAATGATTTTTTCAATAGTAGAATTTTCCAGCTGTTGTTAACTACAAAGTGGAAAAGGCAGACAAATCCATGTTTTACTAAATTTTCCAATAATATGCAAACTTCCCATCATATAGGAAATCATGCTCATAACTTCTTTTTTTATTACAACTGGGCCACCCTGGAACATACCCATCAATCTGAATGAGAAATGGTATTCAGCAATTAAAATACCTGTTCTGCAATAGACTTGACAATTTCTCTTGCTACCCTACACTTGGAAGCTTCCTCTTTAGCTAATGATGCAGCTTGTTTAGCATTTCTGTGTAAATTCTTAAGTTCCACGTCTTGCGTGTCACACTTTTGCTTCAAATATTTAACCTGAAGTGAAGGAGATTATGAGACAGAATTGTGAAACTATATATGAGGGACAACCTCGCAATTTATACCAATAAAGTAATAGAAGGATGCAAAGAAGAATGTTATAATTGCAAAAGGAACATAATTTGTACTTGGTTTTGCAACTTTGACACTTCTTGATTCAGGAATTCGTTTGTCTTCCTGAGACCATCAATAAGACTCCTAGAAAATGTCGGGGTGGGAGAGCGTGGAGGGCTCGGTTTCCTCAAGTATGGTGAAGCAGGTCTTGAGTTAATAGTGGGATTAGATGATGATGGCATTACAGGCTTTAGAGCATTTTGAAGAGCAACAATCGAACTTGGAAATGCAATATCTTTCAGTTGTAAGAGTGATGGAGCTTGAGAAGCCCGGCCTATAGAAGGAGAATCAGATCTACTCCCAGGCTTTTCTGACTTGATCTCAAGATATTTGACAGGTTCTGAAGTGGGAGATAGCAAAATCCTTGAAGACCTCACCTCTCCCCTATCTAATTTTTCCCTGGAATCTGTAGAACGGTGAGGGGTTGTAATTTTTCTACTCACGTTAGATGTGTTACCAGTCTCAGCAGTTTTAAGTTTTGCATAGCAAGCATCGCATACACGATGGGGTTTGCCAGGAGTTGGAGCCAATGCTGCTCTCAATGCTTTTCTGGAACTACAAGCATGGCAATGCACCAGTCCACAATTATAGCAGTTGTGCCTCTTTCTAGTAAAACCAAATGCCTGCCGACAACCAGAACAGACTGATTGGTCTGCTCCAGATACCCATTTATGGATGCATATACTTGAAGTAAAATTTGAGCCACAATATATATTCTTTACATGCCTATCTTTTAAGGCTTCTACTAGTGTTGGATATTTGCGGTCTTCCTTGTCCCCATGTCCCAATCTTCCATTGGCACCTTTACCCCAAGTGTATACTTCACTTCTAGATGTCAGTACAGCAACGTGATATGCCCCACAAGCTATTTCTTCAACAAATTCACCAACTAGTTTATCTTGTACCAAGCAAGGTACCTTTCCATCAGAGCATGGATTGCCTAGCTGACCATATACAGTGGCACCCATTGTAAACACGTGGCCTGATGTAGTGAGGGCAACCGTCAGTGTGTGTCCACATGCAAGCTGGTGGAAGTTATAGTCAATAAGTGAAGAGACACAGGTGGGGACAAGATAAGCTTCCTTGCTTCCATGGCCCAAACGATGTTTGTCACCATCACCCCAGGTGAACAACTTTTTAGATGAAACATTTGAACCAGACTGGCCCACGACCTCTACAATGGCTGCAGTATGCCATACTCCACATGCAACCTTAGTAGTCTTTAGTCCACTCAATGATTGGACCTCCTTTGGATATGAAACACTCTTGCGATCTCCATGTCCCAAAACACCATATGTACCATCACCAAATGTGAACAATTTTCCATTGGAAGTTGTCAATGCTGAATGCCATGTGCCACATGCAACAGATAAAACCTGAAGTCCTTCTAACGGGCCAGTAACCCTTTTAGGTATCCAATGGCTAACATCTGTGCCATGACCAAGAAGTCCGGCATTATGGGTACCATCACCCCAAGTAAATAAATCACCAGATGTAGATACAGCACATGTATGATACTCTCCGCATGCAACATAATCTACATTAGTAACTGCTAGGAACTCAACAAGACGAGGATGACTAAAGTCTTTATCAATCCCATGACCAAGCCTTCCTCCAGATTCCTCCCCCCAGGTAAAAACCTCGCCTTGCCTTGTTACGAGGGCAACATGTCGCACACCACAAGCAATCTGGTGAACATCAAGAACAACATTAGACTCCAAGGACTTAGGAGTCAGCACATCAGTTTTTGAAGGAATTGGGCTCACATAGCCATCAGGTAAAATCCCATCGCACAATACCTCTCCCCATACATAAATATCACCCAACAATTCTATGTCATCTGGTCCAGATCCTCCACTAGAACAACTAGGAGTGCTGGAAACACTAAAGCGGACACCATCTCCAGAACTTGTTCTTAGTTGCATATTTGGATGTACTGAAACCACATCTGAGCTTGGTGAATTCAATGGAGATTCACAGGAATTCCACTCAAGAGATGCCCTGCTTCGAGCAATATTTGAAGTGAAGTCTAGCGTTGCAGCAGAAGGACGACCATCCTGAATAAAGTCACCATTTTTATTGAGCTAAAATAGAAACAAAAAAACTAAATTAGATGTTCTGACAAAATGTCTATATACGAAACAAATGTTCAAAATAGTTGAGCCAAAAATGTGTTGTATACATTCCTCACATTCATGTCAAGATTGTTGCATAAAATGCATTTATTATGCAAAATAAATCATCAAACAAAATTAATATGTCAATCAGTATATAATAGTAGATGTTTTTTCTTTAATACCTTATTTCAGTGGGCTTTGGCTATTATCTTTAATGGAACTAGTGAACATGATTTTCTTGTTTCTTTTTCTAGTTCTTGACTTGTAATTAGGTTCAGTATTCATATACTTCTTGTGTACTTCGCTTTGCCTTGTTACTTGTCTCAATAAAAATTTTCTTATTCATTTAAAAAAAAAGAAAAAGTATATAATATCAGTTGAGTTGGCCTGGAGTACTAGATTAAAGACAATTTCAAAATTTATTTAATTTATTTTTCTTACATAAAATTGCATTGACCTCCGTTGAGGTTTCATGACACTATACTGCATTTCTTACTTATTTCAAATTAAACACCAAAACTCCAATGAATAGGAAAACATTATACATCAATCATCCTCGAACCATTAAAAATCAAGCCTTTCAACTTGTTTTCATGGTTTACACATAAAAGAGCAACGAGGAAGACTTTTTTTCTGCAATTATTGTAATTGCCCATTTATTTCAAATTTATATCCTAATTGCAAAAAAGATGTTCTCCCTCAGGGGAAGCAAAAATGCTTAAGAAAACTCAAATCTAATTTTATTAAAAAAAAAAAATAATAATTCAAAACTTCAAAACTAAATGAGGAGCATTGTGTTTGTAAGAGAACAATGTAGCAAGCCCTCTTAAATAATCTAGACCCTCAATGGTCAGTGTAATGGTTGCTAAGAATAAATTAGTTGCCATTGAACTCGTAAAGGTAACAGTAGTATTTGTTGCTTAAGTGAATTTCTATTTATTTCCATATCATCAATAGATTCAGTTAGTTTATTTAATGGTTGTAATTTCACAAAACCTCAAGAAAGGTCAATGCAATGTTCCTTTTTTGGGGGGTTGGGGGGAGGAGGAATCACAGATCTAGAGTATACAATCTAGGATTTGGTTTCGAGTGTCATCAACTTGCCTCACAAAATTCAGTTTCTTGTCTACCGGAACATTGAAGTCAAGTAACAAAACATACTAATTCTTGAAGATTACCAACTAGATTGCTTGATGCAGGGTGCATGTCCATCAGGAGCATAAAAGGGTTAGAGGACAAGAATGGCTTGAAAGTGGAAGAAATCGCACAGTCAACATAAGACTTTGCTCAACCTTAGCCTGATGTTCTGTTGAACGAGAACCAACCAGATAGCTCACTCAAGACCTCACTCAAGTCTCAGTTGAGCGAACATGGCTGCATTAATTTTATTCTGATAGAGTTGTAATTTCAGTTAAGAGTTTTAATGAGTATTTCAGATATTTAGGACTTTTTTTTTTTTATAGGTAAATGATTTTATTAATAAGAATAGGTATAGCCCAAGTACATAAGGGGTATACAAGAGGTAACACCTAGTTAGGAGAAAGATACTTAGGACTTCTATGGACAAGATAATTTCTATTAAGATTTTGACATTATATAGATTAGCCTTAATCTAGGGTTTGACTAGGACTAATTTTAGAATTCTATTTTATTTTGAAGTCTTCAATTGTGAGCCTATAAAAAGGTAAGAATATGGTCATTTCAAAGGTTGTTGATTATTATTGTTATTGTTGTTGTTGTTGTTATTTGATATTTATGATTATACTCTAGAGAGAGTTGTTCACTATGCATCTTAGAATGAGTGCTTTAAAAAACATTAATACTCCAGTTATGCTCTTCTTTGACAAGCTCATAAAGAAACACATCACTATTAAGTGCAAGGCATGAATATTTCCATATTAATAGATTGCAAAAGTAGAAACATTACGTCCACAAGGTAAAGAAAATCATACAGAGTGCATATTGAAGGAAAAAAAAATTACTGCTCATATATGGAACTCTGTTGAATGGGAACTCACATCTGGAATATCACTTCTAGTCCGTCTACAATGCTGTTGTCCAGCAGAAATTAATGCCTTAAGGCCTGCAAACCATACCTCTGCCTCAGCTTTGTCTTTGCAAATCTATAAATATGAAAAGTCAGGGATCTGCATTAAAACTTTTCATCAAACTGAAATAAAACACATCAAAATAAATAATTGATTGTTACTAACCAGATCCAGTGATCGTTCACCGTTATTATATAGAAGTGAAAATGACAAGTAATCCTTCTCAGGGCGCAAATATCGTCTAAAAACAGCCTGTAAAAAGTTGCACATAGAAGTTAGTTCATCCCAGCTTTGGGAAACAAAATTCTCCACGAATTATTTCTAAAGAAATGATTTGGAGAATTATGACTGTATATGATCACTTAATGTGAAATATAACTCTTTAACTCACAGTTCTCTGTCCAGGAATAATCCGTGAAACGGAAGATAATGTCAGACTCCTTTCTTCTCCATGTGAGTACCAGATAAGTGTTGCTTCATCCTGTTAATACAACTAAATTTGAAGTCATTCATACACAGTGCACTGGAGAGATACATCATGACTATCCATAGTACTGGAGAAATGAAGCTGATGAACAGAGAACATATGCACACGTCTCAGTATAACTATCCAAGAAACCTACTGTTGTTCTGCATATATACAGCATCTGACAAACAGAATACTTTACATATACTTGCAGTTAGCATAAATTATATTTAAGTCATCGTCAAGCAAACATCTTGCTCCAATACATAATATACCCTCAGCCCCCCTTTAAAAGGGTCGTCTATCCGATAACAATCTTATCATTTTTGCTTTTATTTTTCATCTGAAGGTAGCTTATAGCATGGGATATCTGTCCAGAATGAAGAATTTTAAAAACATCCACAAGCATTGAAAATACTCACCGTTGAAATTCGGAAGGGACAGAACTTAGGCTTCCCTTTCCGGCTATACTTTATTAACTGAGTGCCTTTTTTCAAAGCAATGAGCGCCTTCAAAAGAGGTGAAAGAAATTAAAATACAAAAATAGTTAAAAGACTGAGACATCCAATGCTTTATTAAAAGTGACTTCCAGAAATCACTTGTTTTGACAGCTCTAGATCAGTGAAACAGTATGCTGTAATCCAAATTAGTAGTGGGACATCAAATACACACAAAATATTCCTAAGGGATACAGTCATTGATCACATACGTAGGACCCTCTATTAATAATTTCTTTTGTCTTGGTAAGTAAAAGAAATAAAAACATCAGTACAATAATTATTTCAGAAGTATTTTTATTGTTGATCTTTGCTAATCCATTACAGAAGTAGGAGATGTTGTCATTTCCAAATGGTAGTTCTCCCAAATTATTTTTCCATTGCATTTATGTGTGGGCTGTTAACCTTTTTGGTCTAATTATAAATCCAAAAAGGTTTTCGTACTTCCATTTTTCATCTCTGGTTCCATAGTCACAGCAATAATTACTTTATCCCCATTAATTGTAATTCTTAGCTGCATCATAGTAAATGTTGCATTACAATTAGGAAAGTAAAATTTCACTGTACATATCTTTGGCCTACATATACAATCCTTATATCTTGGTTCCTGTACTTCCTTTAACCATAAAATATTCACCGTAGATGAGTTAAATTCAGAGAAATTCTATACGTTGTAATGACTTTTAAGAAAAAATGCATCTGCATACTCTATGCAGACTTAAATTTGAGTAATCTTCACAACTTAAGCATGAAGATCTAAGAGGTATTTGCGAAAATATATTCCAAAACTCAATCCTTGCTGGAAAAATTTACTTTGCAGCCAGGGTTTCATTCAACCTGCCTTGATTGCCTGAGGAAACAAACTGTCCAATATTTTCATATCCTCTTACCTTCTGCGTTTTCGTTTTCAATATCCTTTTGTTTTGGCTTGTGCGTATTAAACAAGTATCATCTAGAAATTTGATCCTGGGTGTGTCGTGCTATTCATTTAAAATCCCTTTGACCACATATATATACAAGCCCAACATACACCGTCAAAATCTTCAGTTATGAGCATAATTTGATGCTAATAGAAACTACGACATGAAAGACATTCGATCCAGAGTACTATTTTCCCAATCACTAATTGACATCCCTACAACAAAAACACCTAAAAACTAAAACAACAACTTATGAAACTCATTAATGTTTCACAACACCTTTGTTACTTCATACAATAAATTAGGGAAGAGAACCACTCCCTCAAATTTCTCTAAACCAAACAGAAGACTTGAGAAAAAGATACAAATGATAAGGGTGAGCGAAGGAAAACTGACTTGCTCAATGTCTCGCTCATGTTTCCCATGGCTAGCAGGATCTGCCATTCCATCTGAAAAGACCGTTAGGAAGGCGACGAGGACGAAGCTCAAGCGATAACTGCATCAGGCGATAATGCGGCGGCGACTTGCGTGCCCCAGTCTTCATAGATGCATATGCTTTCTTCTCTTCCTTTGCCTCTCATCAAAATTACCCACACCCTCAAAATCAGATTGCCAAATGAGGAACAAATGGAAAAAAGAAACCACCAGTAGAGATTCAAATCTCAAAGATCACTGACTGATTCAAACGGAGTATCTTGTCGATCCGTCAAAAAATGGATGACCAATGCATGGTTTTATCAGGATATAGGTGTATGATCTCCAAGAGATTGAGCGGTTTGGGTCGTGCAAAAGGAACATGAACCCAATGCAATCGGGGGAGAGAGGGAGGGAGAGAGAGAAAGAAAAGGCGAAATGAGAGGGAAGTAAGCGGTCAGATTGATGAAGCCATGATGGCGGTTTGCAGCTCAAAAGAAACTGGGTCGAGACATTGGCGCACTTCTTTATCTGCTGCCACGTCACCAACTCATCAATTTTCCTCTCTTCTTAAAAGAAATAATGTAAAATATGTGCATATATTAAGCGAAAAAAGTTCTCCTACCAAAATTCTTATCTTATTTTCTCATATTTCTTTTTCCAACATCATTTAAATATAAATATTTTTAAATTAAAAATTATAATTTTTTTAAACTTTTAAATAAAAAATAATTAAATATTTTTAAATCTCTAAATAAAAATAATATTTTAATTTTATAATAATTTTTTATTCAATTTTTTCTCTTTCTTCCTCAAAATTTCATAAAATATTAACTCAAACTATCTTACTATTAAATACAAACTATTTTACTGTTATTCACAAAATTCTCTTCTCATTTTACTCTCCAAACTTATCCTAAGTATGGATAATGTTATATATATTGAAAATCTATAATTTACTTTATTTTATTAGGGTTTTTTTTTTTCAATTCGAAATTCAAAATTTTCATCATTGTAATAGTTGACACGCCAACATATATATATGATTATGTGTATAAAATTGTAGGTCCAGATAATATTATACTAATAATAGATTAAAAATAAAATTAGTTAATTCTTTAATGTGTCCATGAACTCATTTGGAATTAGTTATTATTATTTTTTATTTTATACTTGTTTAGTTTGTAAAAAACCAAATGATCATTTGATATCAAGAAGATGAAGAAGCTAGGAGGAGATGATGTCGAGGAGGGGATACTTGGTCTCAAGAATAGGAATTTTTTTTTTTTTTTTCCCTCAGCGAATAGGAAGTCGCTTATATTTTGTTAAAAAATATAAATAATATATCATTCTTGGAAAACTATTTTTTTCAAGATTTTTTAGAAAAGGCAAAGATTTATTTGCAGATCTTTTACAATTATTTTACAATTAATCAATACAAACATGTTACTTTATTATAAATAAATTTCAATTTTACAAAACTAATCTTCATCTAATATAAAGTCGTAAAATAACTATAAGCTGATATTTTCCTTTTAAAAAATTATTATTTAAATGTTTGGTACCAATAATGTATTATTTATTATTTTGAGAGAAACAAAGTTGGAGTATACTCTTACTAATTTTTTTTTTTTTTAGTTACAAAAAGTTCTAGTTATACTTTAAGCAGTCTTTGCCTTTGGTAGTTTGCCAGGTTTGGATTCAGAGATAATGAGATGAAATGAGTTGAGATAGTTTGTAAATAATAGTAAAATTTGTGAGTTGAAATTTGTAAATAATAATAAGATGATCTCAACTCATCTCCCAATCCAAACCGACTCTAAATTCAAATGTGACTCGAACCTTTTTAGATTGTTATATCCATTAAAAATAATTTATCTTAAATTATTATTTAGAGCAAAAAGATGATGAATGACTTGAGAAGAGAACAAGAGAGCATGATAAACTACTAGTTTAACTTCTATAAAATGCTTATATGGGTGTTTAACTTCGTTGTTTTTGCCGATAAAATAAGATGAGATGAGATGAGTTGAGACAAAAGTTAAAAGTTAGATAAAATTTTGTTAGTATATATATTTTTAATATTATTTTTTTTTTTTGAGATTTGAAAATTTTAAATTTTGAATTTTTGTATGGAAATTTAAGAGAGTTGTAATGATTAGATGAGATGAAAAGTTTTGTGAAAGTGAATGAAACCTAAATTTGGAGAATTACATTATATGTTTATTACTTCTCTAATCGTCTTCTTTTTTATTTTTTTATCTTTTTGATAAATGTATCACATCTTATATAATAAGATGAAAAATGAATATGAGTGTAGTGTATAACATTACTATTCCTTATAGTACTTGTTGGCTCTTTTCCAGTGTGCAGCCACTGTGGCACGATGGTGAGAGGCTTGCCTTGTTGCAATTCAAGAAAAGCAAGGTTAGGTTTGGATAGTGAGTTGAGATGAGATGAGTTGAGATGAAATTTAAAAGTTGAATAAAATATTAGTAGAATATTATTTTTTAATATTATTATTGTTTTCGAATTTGAAAAAGTTGAATTGTTTATTGTATTTTATATGGAAATTTGTAAAAATTGTAATGAAGAGATGAGATGAGATGGGTTGAGAGTGTTTCTCAATCCAAACTTAGCCCTTGGATATAGATTTGAGATCATCTCATCTTATCTCAACTTTGCTTGTACGGAGAACTCATCTCTTATCCAAACGCTTGATGAAGAGGGACTTGAGACAATTTCATGTGTTTTCAAATAAAACAAAAAGGCCACTCAAGTGACTGTTGGATTGAGAACACTTTTCAAAAGCCTAGTGCTTTTCAGAAAGCTTCACGGGCTGAGTAATGAGAAATTCACTACCCCTCACCCACTCTTATCATCTACGCATAGAAAGTCTTCAGGGTAGACCCCACCTTGTGCCTTCAAATCCACCACATCGTTGCCTCTATCAATCCGTTGCATGCTGATTCTGCAGCCGAACGAGGAGCATTTGAAGCACCCCTGCAATTGCCGTACAGACCATTCAACATCATGGTTGGAAGGCAGTAGCTCTTGCAAATGCATTGACACCTACAACTCCATAACCCAAGTCCCTTGAACGCGTGCTTAGTAAATCCCTTCGACCCAGCTCTTCCAAGACTGCCCCCATTTCCATACACTTACCTTAGCTTGTCTAGCCAGAGATGCCCCTGCCCCCTGACCCAAAGTCTACTCAGTAGCCAATAGGATTTTGAGATTTTCGGAATCTCAAAACAGTGTAGAAATTGGAGTGTTATACGCCACATTTCATTACAAATTCATGCATGCCGACACAAATGAAACTCACCATTCCAACTTATTGCGAACACCGCACCTCAATTTGGAGATCTAGCCATAAACTCCGACGGGATCATTCTATCACCACCACGGCTCCAAGGACACGGTCCTTCCAAATATGTGAATTTAATTTCGATAAAATTTTTATTAACTTACGCAATACACGAATATGTTGGATGTCTAAGCTTTGATGTTACATAATGAAATTGTTGATATGTTGTGATGTCTATGGTTTGATGTTGCATAAGGAAATTGTTGAAAATGTTTTCTTGTCTAATTAATTCACATAAATGTTTTTTAGGAAAGTACAAAGATGTGAATATCCTTGTTGTTTTTGTTGAGATTTTTAGAATATGGATAGAGAACATTTCTCTTATTAGAGTCTACCTCTAAAATGTACATTCATAATTTCAAATTAGAGAGCTCACAGTCTTGTAAATGAGCTAGAAATAAGAATATTGATTAGAGAGCCCTTAAAACTATAGAAAGACATAGTTCGAGTATAAAGGGGGGTATACCACAAATACACCTAATGACAGAAAGAAAAGAGTAAATAATTGGGTTGATAAAAGATTTGTCTTCCTGCACATACTCAAAAATCATAAAAGAGTAAACGTCTTGCTTCTTATCTACAAAAGATTTGTCTTCTTGCATATACTCAGAAACATAGAGGATTTCCATCACACACTTGAAAACAAATAATTGAGTTGGTTCGGCCCTAACCACAGCGAATCACTTTTATTACAACCAACATAAATCTTTAGCAAATAAACCTTTAGGAAAAACAAAATGTAAATGCTTTTAAATCAACTTCAATCCAAACATCTTTTAAACACCCAAAAAAAATCTCTCCAAAATACAAATTCATCTAATCATTTGCCTAAGTTTTGGTTAAAGAAAAAACACAAAAACAAAAAAAACATATCTCACAAAGATTTTTATCTATACAACTTTTCAAGTCTAAATTCCCACTTTCACATACACCAATGTAAACTACATTACAAAAATTTTTATTCATAAAATTTCTCTACTCGCTTTCATAAAACCCAAAACCAATCTCAAAATATTTTCAGGAATGCTAATAAATTACAAAAATTTTCATTTGGAAAGAAGATATAATTTTCATCTCTCGGGTAATGAGAAAGGTTACCAGGTTGCGTTTGGTTTGTCAGACTCTGGGCAGATAGGAGGCTCACTTTGTGATCTTTTCTCATAGCACTCATTAGAAATAGGCTTCTTAAATGTAGCTACACCTACTTCATTTAACGTATCCTTGTTGATCGAAACTAGTTCCCAGCACATTGCTTTTGTTAGATCCTTCATCACTGCAAAAATTTCCAACAAAATGGACAAGTTAGATTCCATCAATTAATTAAAGCTATGTCGGGGATTCAGAAATAATCTACCACTCCATATTTCAACATCTTTAGAAGTCTTCCGATAAACTGGAGTAGGAAACCAAACAAAGAAACCACCAGGATGCAACACACGATTTAACTCCAAAAGAAGTTACATGCGTATTGTAATTAAGTTAACTTACAAAGGACTATATCAAGTGGATCCCCCCATAGAATATCAAAGCAGGTGGTTTCAAGACCCCAAAACATAAAAGTATAATTAAACAAGATTTCAAGTTTAGAGTGTGAAAAAACACAAAAACACCATTAACAAATATCCCAAACTTGAGTTGAGCTCATTTGATCACCACTATCAAATTAAAACATTGGAATACCTTCTATGTGCCATGGAACTCTACATCATGCACAATGGACAATATCAAAAACACGGCCAGGAAATGGAAGTTTCTTTGTGCCCATCACAGCGGACATAGCAGGAATTCCCCTTTCAAGTGCAAATTGCACTTGGGCTTCATGCTCATCCTTTGGAGCAAATGACATAGTGAGTACATCTCTATCAAAGAGATAGCCTCCAAAACTAGCAACTCCACATCCAACATTCAATATCACACGGGAGCGTTTCCCCCAAGCAACATCAGGCACAGACTGCATAAAGCATGATAATTAAAGCATGAAAAATACACCTATATGCAAGAAGACAAATCTTTTGTAGATAAGAAATCACAAAAATTGAAGCTAGAGAAACAGAGTGGCTACCATCCACTCATAGAGTGTATTGAACAAGAACAACCATTAGGTAATCTATTATTCGCAGAGTCTTGGAAACTCTAATTATTCATTTCCCTACATATGCACCACATAAAAAAAACACCGGATCATCTTCCACAAGGTCATTCCACATAACATATGAAGTATAAAATGTGTTAAGACTCATGTATTAGTTTTTGGTGTGGACTAGCTTCAGTAACAAATTGACAATTGCAAATTATGCCTAACTAAGTCCCGAAAGGATTTCAGCGAAACCTTCATTATGTTTACCCCCTCAGATTATTGGGAAAAGTGTCATTGCTTAGTAGGCAACAACTCCTCTCACATAGAGCATTTGATTAGTAGGCAGCTTTCTAGTCCAGTTTTTTATTCCTTATTGTTTTTATATGTACTTTTGAATTAGTTTATATTAAGCTTAATACACTTTGGTCTTTTATGTTCTAATAGCATTACTACTTACGCTCTTATCCATCACTGTGTGCATTGCAACATGTATGAACTATTTTCACTCTACACCCATTACTTGTATTAGTTCTTTATAATACATTTTCTGATTTTGGTACTACTTGCTATATTGTTTTACATTTATGAACTTTTTTTTTTTGGCATGCATACTTGAATGTGGCTTTTTTTTTTTTTTTTGTACTTGAATGTGGCTGCTTTCATGAATAAAGTTACGTCTAGTGAAATAGAGTAGATGTAATGTGACTGGTCTTATAAAATGTTGCGTGAAAACTTTTTTTTTTCATTAGAATGTATGACTGTCGACTTGATTTTACCAGTTCTGGATACCCTCTCTATTTGTTAAACCAAATGACTTTCTATTTATAGTCAAGTGCAGCACCCAAGTCAAAATTTATTGTGATGAATTAGAGAATTTTATTTGATTTGGCAATGCTATATATAAATCCCAGAGCCTATTGAGTCATAGTTCAAGTTGTTTTATGCATTACTTAAAAGCTACCAAAATATGATGGTCCTAATTAGTCAGCTTCCTGTCAAGTTTATCCTATTTATTCATAATCTTTTTTCATGGGCCATGTACTTGGTTGTCAGTTTGAGTTTAATTTACTCAATACTGTTTTTTTCTTATTTTAGTTTGATTGAGGAAGATGCATGTAATTAATGTGATGCACGTAATTAGTGCAATGCTTTAGTACCCAACTTATTATGATGTAGGATACAATATTGAGGTTAATGCATTGCTTTAGTACTCAACTTATTATGATGTTTAATACATTGTTATAAGTAATATTTATGTTTTTCATGTTTAACCTATCAAAAGAACTGTTCTACTTGACATGAGGTTATAATTTTGCATATTTTACGAACAATTACTTGCATTGCCGTATTATCAATTTCTTGGCTATACATGGATGATCTGGAAAACACGAGTCATGATCATGAAATTTGGAGCGATGGCATGGAGGAGGTATTCATTGACATGCTTTACTAGGACGTCATTCACTGTAGATTAAGGACTGGCAATATCATGAGTAGAGAGCATACTACTTATGCTAAGCGGCTCACCGCTGTTTGTGTGAGGGTGTTTGACGCGAGCAAGATTCGGGACAAAATCCAGAGGTTGAAGGCCCAACAACGTCTGTTTTCCAATCTAATGAGCCAAACTGGGATGAGTTAGGATCTCGACACAAAGACGATAGTGGGGAGCGATGAGGCCTAGGAAAATGCCATCAGGGTAAGGTAATTAACTTGTGCCCTTATTATCAAATTTTTCTTGTGTCAACTTTATTATTGACATGTGTGTATTATGAAAATTTTAGGTCAAAAATAAATGGGGGAGGTTTTGGACATTTGGCCTACCAAAGTATGAGGAGTTGTGCACCATATTCGGTGTTTCAGTTACATACAGGACCTTGCAACACACCTGCCCTCAGATAGTGATGAGGAGTGGCGGCTTGATTCGAAGATGCGAGCTCGGTGTGCTCTCGCATTGGGCAGTCGATAGGGATCGCGCATTGAGGTTGATGACATTGATGTTTTGATGGGGATGGGGTCACACTCACGCTGTGTAGATGCACATTCATCACGTAGGCATAAAGAGAAAATGAGCCCACTCGATCAAGAAATCTCTATGTGCCTGGATGAGGTTAAATGCATGCAGATCGCGCGACGTAAGCGGTATGAGGATGGGGAAGCTATGGGTTCAGTGAAGCGCGCAGTAAAGGATCACAACCTAGTGAGGGCAGCGATGGAGGTTACAATCCGATTAGTCATTGTATGATATTGCTCAGCGAGATTTCCCCGAGACTGAAGGGCCCACAATGGTATCATGCAATAAAGGAGTTATGTGACCTTGATATGCGGTAATGCTTCTTGTCATTGGATCCCGTCGGGAGGGAACTTTGGGCTCGGAATTGTTGATAAGCATGCATAATAATTGCCGTATCATCTATTTATTTCCACTCCTTCTACTTGTATTTTCGTGACTGCTACTTTATTTCCGTGTTTATTACTTTATCTCCGTGACTGCTACTTTATTTGTTTCATGAGATGATTATGTATTGGTTTGATAAGTTTATATTATTGGTAATTGTGTTGTGTTAAGCTTTTTCCATGATCACTGGAATGTGGTATTAAGTGCGATATTTATGACTAATATTTTTTCTTACCAAGTATATGTTGGATGGTTGATGAGAATTTAAAAATAAAAGAGTAATGTTTTTTTGTATTAAAATATAATGTTATCAATATATGAAATTCTAATTCCTAACTATTTTGGTCGGACATCATAGTAGAACGTGGTAGAATATGGATGATGCGAATTGGTCGGCGGGAACCTCCTTGATGGACGTGAACCTCGATGTGTACGACATCTTCCCTGATGGGGGTGCGACTGATAGTAGTGATGAATTTGCAGAAGACACGGTTGGGATCATGGACCTTGTTGGGAATCTCGGTCGTCGACAGAGACAAAATCTTAGACAGCCACAACATAATTTCAGCCTACGGGGACATCAATATATTCTTAAAGTTTTGAATGGAAATCCGAAAAATTGTCGCGAGTTATTCCGAATGGAGTTTGATGCCTTCCGTGCATTATGTTCTTTGTAACGGAACAATGGGTTTTTGAGGGATTCTAGAAAATGGGTGACCATCGAGGAACAAATGGGCATATTCAATTCGATAGTGGCGCTTGGAGAAGAACAACGCATTGTGGCTTAGCGGTTTCAACATTCAACAGAAACGATTAACCGGCATATAAAGAAAGTTAACACACACATCCGAAGTGCACACAACAATCACAGCCAACCCGAGAAATTATCATTGATTTGAGGTAAGTACTTTATCGTACATAATAAATTATAATGAGGATTATGCAGTAGTTTTGTTTAAATTATTTATTTGAAGGTACGCAAGCATAATTAGATGGTTTATTCATTTGGAGCGATGCGTTGGTGCGATTGATGGGACCATCATCAATGCTATTGTACTTGAAGAGGTATGTGAGGCATTTCGCAACCGGCATGGACTAGTTGCCCAAAAGTCTTGTGTGTATGTGACTTAAATATGAAGTTCACTTTTTTGTACACTGGTTGGAAGGAAACCGCGCATGATACACAGATATTCATCGATGCATTGAGTCAGGCCCGCGACCAATTTCCATGGCCTTTGGACAGTAAACATATAATATTATTTAATTATTTTTATTAAAAAGTTGTTTGTCTTTATATGTATCTTATTATATTTCTAGGAATGGTTGGTAAGTTAGTGATGTTTTTGTTGTTAATAGGTTAACAAATCATCATTATCTAGTCGATTCAGCGTTGCCATGTACTTGGGGATTTATGCCCCCTATCCCAAAGAAAGATATCATATAAGTGACCGTCAGGGTTAGCGGAGATTTAGGGGGTGTAAGGATTATTTAAATCATGTCATTCAACCATTTGTAACATAATAGAATGTACATTTGGGGTCTTGAAATCACAGTTTAGATTGTTAAGACTCATGTTTGCATATTCAGTTGGGAGGCAAGGGTTACTAATCACTGTATGTTGTACTTTACATAATTTTATTAGAATGATGATGTCGGACAACTTCTTATTCGAAGTGTGTAGGAACATGTGGCTCGATCCGAATGGTCGTGCGGTTGGTGACGCTGTAGTTTCAGCACGTCATCTTAACATGACGTTGGAATCAACCCAAGCTATGGTTGTAATCAGGGATAATGTTGTCATTTCTATGTGGGTAGCCAGAAGCGGTTAGTGAATGGTAAATTGCTCATAATGACATGAATATCATAAGAGTCGGGCTACTCTGCCGCCTAGAGTAGCCTGCTCTACTTGATTGACAGTTGTTTTTTGCAACTTTTTTTTTTTTATTTTTCTATTCACATTTTTTTAATATATTTAAATATTTTTAAAAAATAAAAAAAATACACCAATACACTTAAAATCACTTCCTTAATCATTAAGTAAAAAAAATCATTTTTTTCCCGAGCGGTCAAGTAGAGCAGTAACAATTGGTGGGCAAACTAGCTTTTTCCATATCATAAATAATGTGATTGTAAGGGTGTAGTTTGATTATTCAAACTTTTTAAATTTTCCATATATATTTTGATTTATTGAAATTTATGTAATATTTCTCCTCAGATTTTGATGATATATGAGGCGTAAAATTTTATTTTACCGTGGGTGTTGTGATAGATTACTTATTTTTTCAATTCTATACGCAAATTTCTTTTAATAAATTATTGCTCAATACGTAATTTTTATAATAATAAAAATATAAATAAATTGATTTTATAAATATTTCATAATTATTCAAGAATGTTGTAAATAAAATATATTTTTATTTGATATTTTTTTATAGAATTAGATTTTATAAAAATATTGTCTTCTTATAATATTATTATGAATTATATTATAAAAAAAATTGGGTATGTAATTTAAAAAATTATTATTACTTATTTATAAATATATTTATAAATAAAACAAAATTATTACAAATACTATACAATGACTTGTGGGACCCACATCTATCTCCTCTCCAACAACTTAAAACCATCTCATCACATTTCCAATCCAAACACACAAAATTTTTAAAAATCATCTCAACTCATTCTCAACTCATAAATCTCACTACTATTCACAAACCATCTCATTTTATCTTTCAATCCAAACAGGGCCTTAGCCTTAATCATCATTAATCAGTCTGCCTCTAGAGATCCTTTTGCTCATCTAAATTAGGTTTCCTCGTGGATGCTTGAAAGCAGCGATTTCTGCTGGTGGGATGGTGTTGAGCGCAATAAGGACACTGGTCATGTCATCGGCCTCGACCTCAATAACAGTTGCCTATACGGCTCTCTCAATTCCGATAGCAGCCTCTTCCATCTTGCTTATTTCGAGAGGTGTAATCTAGCCCTTTAAGGCAATGTTTGGGGATAAATAATTCATTTCTTCTTGTCTCAAAATTTTTCATAATTTATTTTTCAAATATCCTTTAAGTACAAAATATTTTTTAATTTTAAATATTCAATTTTCTCATCTAATCATTATAAAATTTTCAAACTTTTAAACAAAATACAAAATGCAAGACAACCTTTTCAAACTTTAAAACAAAAATTATATTCAAATAATATTTTAACTTTATAATATTTTTACTCAACTTTTTCTCTCTTATTTCTCAAAATATCTTAACTCAATCAATTCACTAATATTCACAAATCATTTTATTACTATTCATATAATTATCACCTCATCTCATTGTTCAAGCATGTCTTCTCCAATCCCAACTCATTTCAACAGCTTTCAAGGCAAACAAATCTCAAACTTTCTTGCCAAACTATTTGTGAATGACAATGTTATTTTGAACGTCAAACCATATACAAATTTGGCTTAACATGATTTTAAATTTATGAATGAAATCCCTAGCTATAAACTTGATTTAAGGGTTGGTTTGGATTTAGAGATGAGATTAGATGATTTTAGATGAAAGATAAAAGTTGAAAAAAATATAATGCTTCTAGCACGAGTAATTCTATATACAATAATAAAATGCGCAAACGCTGCGTAATTGCTTTTAAAAATAGTGGGATCCGCTATTAAAAAATTAATTCTTTTTATATAGGTCTCATGTTTTATTAACTTTTTTTAAAATAACTACGCAGTAGTTGCACAATTCAAAGTTATAAATATATTTTCTCTTTCTCATTAATGATCAAGAGATCGAATCCTATAATATTTGACTTTATATATATATATATATATATATATATATCTATATATATGATATGGTTTTATACAGTCATTTATGATTGGTTAAGGTTCCGTTTGGATATAAAAATCATTTCATTTCATCTCATCATTATAATTTTTTTAAATTTTTATACAAAATATAATAAATAATTTAATTTTTTTAAATCCTAAAACAAGAATAATATAAAAATAATATTTTAATAATATTTTATTTAACACATAAAATCATGTCAACTCATCTTTAAATCGAATCGGTGCTAAGACATTATGCGGTTGATGCGACAGCGGCCATTACTTTCAAGCCTTCAATGACATAGAGACGACTTGACTTGACTTGAAAATGAGATTTTTAACGATTATTTTCATCCGAGCGAAGTGAGGCGTACGTCGAGAACAAGACAGTTATTGGTCCCATTAATTTTGTAAGCTTATGAGACGACTTGACTAGAAACATGGTGGCACCGTTTCATTCCAAACAAGGACCAGTGCTTCAACGGTTAAGCCTTTATTTACCATATCATGCGTCAGGCGTGACTGGGCATGCAAGTGAGCGGAGAATTTTTCCTCAACCTCCGGCATGAAAACTTTTTATATATGGGTAAAGGATTATTAGTGGAAGGGATATTCGGGCCCCTGACATAAAGCCCGCGACTGGAGGCTAGACTCAGTCTACGGACCCAGAACTGGAAGACTCATAGCCCAAGAGCCCACGGCGTGATGTCTACAATAAGATAACACCCATAATTCAGGGTAGTTATCTCATTCTTCTATTAAGGGATCACTCAAGATAAATCCAAGGGTCTAATAATCATCCACGTCCTTAGTATTTCTTAGCACCTCTATAAATAATGTATGAAGGTAACATATTATTCATCATCTATCTACGTACTTATATTGAGACTGCATCTCTCTAATTAGGCATTGGAGTACCCCTTGTGCCTAATACTGCTCTCTCATTTATTGCAGGCTACCCGAGTGGTTGGTGGTGTGAAACACGTCCTTTACAGTGGTGCTGTCTGTAAGATCTCTTACAAACTTCAGCGTGATTTTCACATGCCAACTACTACGTGATCTCAAGCAACTTGTGATCAAGAGATGAATGCGACAGAGGTAGAAGCAAATCTAGTAGAAGCTGAGGAGAAGTTGAAAAAAACAATGAGAGTGGTTGACCAATTATAGAAGGAGAACGAAGAGTTGAAGCGGTAGAACGCCGCAACACCACCTATCCAAAATGGGCAAGTGGAAGGAGATGCACATAGTGTAGGAAGCATGCATGGTGAAGAACTGGAAAAGAAGAAGTTACACGACAAATTGCGTAGCCTCGTCGACAAGTATGAAGAGATGGCAAGAAGGATGAGAGGATCCTCTTCCGTGGAACAACTGCTTAACTGAATCGACCTTCCTTATGGTGAGGAAGTGATGGCGGTGCCTCTCCCACCCAAGTTTAAGGTTCCTTAGATCGACTTGTATGATGGGTCACGAGATCCTGTAGATCACCTGGAGAACTTCAGAGTACACATAACTCTCATTGGTTTCCCTGGAGAGGTGGCTTGCCGTGCTTTCCCATTAACGTTAAAGGGGATAGCATAGGGTTGGTTCGAGACTTTGCGTCTGAGATCCATTAGTAGTTTCGAAGAACTGACCAAGTAGTTCCTGACGCAGTACATAGAAAGTAGAAGGCGCCGCAGACCAACCGCTTATCTACTAACCATTAACAAAGAGAATGAGAGAGCCTGAAAGCATATATGACCCGCTTCAACAAAAAGAGGTTGACCACAGATGATCAAGATGAAAATATCACGCTAGCCGCCCTCTTGGGAGCATATGGCCTTGGAGCCCGTTCATGGTCGAGCTGGCTAGGAAGACCCCCTCCACCCTGAGGGAGTTAATGGATAAAGCAGACGACTTCGTTAATATCGATGACACATTACAAGCTCTCTTGGAGCCAAGGAAGCAGGAAGTAAAGTCGGAGACGAAAAACCAAAATAGTGCAAAAGACAAGAAGATCGGGCAGGGTCATCAAGATGGGAGGCGTGAAAGGTACTCCAATCAGCGAGAACAAGGGCATCACCTCATTCACAATAATCTGAGCATGCAAGAAAATGACTAGGCGACCAGGAAGGAAAAGCGCCTGCTGGGAAGAGGGTAGCACTATTGTAAGTACCACCAGTCGGACACCCACTGGACAGAAGATTGTTCAACTTTGAAAAAAAGGGCGGGCAGAAAACGGGGAGCTTGAGCGAATGTTGGTCAAGTATCTCAAACCGAGAAGAGAAGAAGGTCGTGAACATGAACACAGACGAAGCACAAGTCCTAAACGACAAAAATGGGAGAGGGAACGGAGACACAATACCCCCGACAACCACGTGATCAAGACCAAGCTCCTCTTGGGGAGATCCATACCATAGCAGAAGGGTTCGCCAGCGGGGGCGTAACAGCGTCCAGCAGAAAGGCTCACACTCGCACAACAAGATACCACGAGGTGTATATGGCAGATAAGCCCCCTAAACACCCTAAACTAAATTCCACCCCTACCATCTCAATTGGAGACGAAGACTGCCAAGAGGTTTTGTACCCCCACAACGACGCCTTGGTCGTCACTTTGCTAGTAGCCAACTACATGACCAAGTGGATCCTATTTGACAATGGAAGATCACTGACTGATTCAAACGGAGTATCTTGTCGATCCATAAAAAAATGGATGACCCATGCATGATTTTATCACAGATAGGTTTATGATCTCTGAGAGATTGAGTGGTTTGGGTCGTTCAAAAGGAACATGAACCCAATGCAATTGAGGTAAAGAGGGAGGGAGAGAGAGAAGGAAAAGGCAAAATGAGAGGGAAGTAAGTGGTCAGATTGATCAAGCCATGATGGCAGTTTGCAGCTCAAAAGAAACTGGGTCGAGACATTGGCGCGCTTCTTTATATGTTGCCACGTCACCAACTCATCAAATTTTCTCTCTTCTTAAAAGAAATCATGTTAAATATGTGTATATATTAAGGGGAAAAAGTTTTCATCCCAAAATTTTCAACTTATTTCATCTCATCTTTTTCTCAAATATCACTCAAATATAAATACTTTCAAACTAATCATTACAATCTTATTGCTATTTTCAAAATTCTCTTCTCATCTCATTCCCCAAACTTGTCCTAAATATGAATAATATTATATGTATTGAGTATCTATAATTTACTTTATTTTATTAGGTTTTTCTTTTTTTCCAATTCCAATTTCAAAATTTTCATCATTGTAATAGTTGACACATGAGCATATGATTATGTGTATAAGATTGCAGGTCAAGATAATATTATATTAATAATAGATTAAAAGTAATATTAGTTAATTCTTTAATGTGTCCATGAACTTATTAGTAATTAGTTATTATTTTTTTTATTTTACACTTGTTTAGTTTGTAAAAAACCAAATGATCATTCAATATCAAGAAGATGAAGAAGCTAGGAGGAGATGATGTCGAGGAGGGGATACTTGGTCTCAAGAATAGGAAGTTATTTATATAATTATTGGAAAACTATTTTTTGAAAGATTTTTTTTTTTAAAAAGGCAATAATATAGTTTTTTTTACAATTATTTTACAATCAATCAATGCATATATGTCACTTTATTATAAATAAATCTCAATTTTAAAAAACTAATCTTCATCTAATATAAAGTCATAAAATAACTATAAGCTGATATTTTCCTTTTAAAAAATCATTGTTGAAATGATTGGTACCATTAATGTGTTATTTCTTATTTTGAGAGAAACGAAGTTGGAGGATACTCTGATTAATTTGTAATATTATAAAAGTAACAAAAAGTGTTTTTTTCTTCTTCTTCTTCTTCCATTTTTTTTTTTTAAACTGAGTTACAAAAAGTTCTAGTTATACTTTAACTTAAACAAAAAATTGATTTTTTCAAAAATACATTAACTAGAAAATTATATCAAAAAATCAGATTAACTACGAAATTATCTAAAAAATCGAGTTTTCCTTTTATTTATTTTAGAATTTATTTAATATTTATAAAGTATTTTTGGGTAAATAGTTTTTGTCTTTTTAATTTTTAGTGATTTTTTTTCAGGATTTTCTTATTTACACAGATTCTTTTTGGTTAAATTAATTAAACTGATTTTCTAAACTGTTTTTAAACAACCTATTTTTTAAAATCATTTTTAGTTAAAATGAGTTTTCACATCGTTTTTAGATAAAGATGTTTTTATAAATTTTTTTAGTTAAGCCAGTTTTTTCAATCAGCTAAAGGTAATGTTTTTGAATTTCTCTAGTTAAAGTGATTTTTTCGTTGTTTTTTAAGTTGAGCAGATTTTTTTAAAATTATTTTTTTACTTAAATCGATTTTTTAACTTAAACATATTTTTATACTATTTTTTTAAAAAAAATTTAAACCAGTTTTTTTAATTACATTTTTTTATAATCTTTTAAGTTGATATTAAAAAAATTAATAGAAATGACACATGTCCACTTTTGATTTGTTGACATGTGTCACTGGTAAAAGGTTTTGTTATCAAGTAATGCTACATGCAGTCGTGGAGTGCGCAAGCGTCATGCAGTCGCTTTAAAAAAGAGTAAGGTCTATTATTAAAAAATTATTATTTTTTCATGTGAGTCCCGTATTTATTCACTTTTTTTTCAAAATGATTGGATGGTGCTTGCACACTCATAACTATAACTATCATTTCTCTTTGTTATTTGACAAACGAATTTTTTATGGAAGTTGCCAATTGCAAAATTTTAAAATCTTATGTATAAATATTTGCGAGTTGAAAAAAACGAGGGAATTTTTTGCAAACGGGCTAAAAAGTAGTGAATTTGCAATTAATACGAAAATAAATTAGGATATTGTTTTTATTTTTAAGTATAATTAGGATATTGTTGCTCATTAGAGAGATACAGCATCCTTGGTCAACTATTTTTTTCAGGGTTTTAAAAAATTATCATGGGGATGTTTGTAAAATTTTTTTATCTAATTTTATCTCATTTCATTTCATTCTCAAACATCATTTAAATACAAACACTTTCAAATTAATTATTACAACTTTTCTAACTTTTCAAACAAAAACTAAAAAGTAATTCAATTTTTTCAAATTTTAAAATAAAAATAATATTAAAAAATTATACTATAACAATATTTTAATTTTCTAATATTTTTTATTTAACTTTTTATCTTTTTTTCTTTTGCAAAACCTAATAAATACTTATCTCAAACTATCTCACTATTATTCACAAACTATCTTACTATTATTAATAAAATTCTCATATGTTTGATACCAATAAGGGATTATTTCTTATTTTGTGCGAAAAGAAATTGGAATAATATTAAATGGACCAAAGTCCTTCCTCGCCTACGGGCCTACCCACACGCTACAAAGGCCTGTGGGCTCAATGGAGTAAGCCCATGACACAAGTTTGTTTGTTTTTACAGTTCATCTCAACTCATCTCATCTAATCTTTATAACTTTTCGAAATTTTCATACAAAATATAATAAACAATTCAATTTTTTCAAATTCCAATTCAACTTTTCAAATTTCAAAACAAAAATAATATTAAAAAAATATATTTTAACTATATTTTATTCAATTTTCAACTTTCATCTCAACTTATCTCATCTCATCTCATCTAAAAAACAAACGAGATAAGCCCCAGATCTTTTAGCACTACTAGTATAAGGAGACCAGACCACCCGCCGCTCTCCGAATAGTATGAGAATTCAAATGCTCTCTCAGACAATAACTTGGGGCTAGATAAAGGGAGAATTTAAATAATAAGGACACAATTTGAATAAAAGAATTAGGTTTTGTGTGAACAAGAACGAGTCATCTTCGTCTATATATAATATATATAGATATTAGAGGAAATTCAATCGAGATAAGTTTATTCGAGTATTGGATTTGTAAAGGCGTAATACAAGCCATCTAACTTAAATATCAAAGGTGTTTCATACCCTTCAAGTCTTCTCTGTGTTCATTGGTGTAGGTTTGCTTAAGGTGTTCGCAGGAGTGCGAAACACGTCCACAACAAATATCATACATTTACGAGAGTTTAGTGAACGATCGAGATTGCATGATGTCGAATATAAGGAGGAAATTTTGAGTTTTTTACGGATTAAAAAAAACTATATTATAATATTAAGTAGTACTTTTCTTTTTCTTGTAAGTGTGAGTCCATACATGATTCACAGCTTCTTTAGTTGGTCATATTTCCTAAGAGATAAATATTAACAATCTCATGCTATCAGCTTAGTATTCAGGATCTTATTGTGGAGATATATTCTCTTCTTGTTGTAAATTAATTTAATAATAATTCTTAATCCCCTTGGATTTATACTGATATTTAGGATGATATCCTTCATTTTAATAATGTCTTCCCTTTTAGTATTAATCACATCTACAAAGAAGTAAGTGCTTTAGCGGACAGTCTTGCTACTTATGGAGCTCAAGGCCGCACGATAAGTTTTTCCTCTAGTTTTGAGCTCCCCAGAGATATGGTTGGCCTTTTTGTTTTGGATCATGCAGGTATTCCTAACTTTCGTCATTAATTTATATTGTTGTTAGCTTTAAGCAGTACTATCTCGTATTTTTTAGCTGGAGTTTTCCAATAATATTGTTTGGAGCTTGGTTTTGAGATTTCTTTTGTAATCCATTTGTTCTATTTGTATAAGATATTTTTATGTTAAAATTAAAGATTTATCAATAAAATTGAGATATCGTCTTTTTTTATTTAAAAAAAATCTTATATTGATAAAATTGGAATACGTGCTTCATGCGGCGACGACGGCCATTACTTTCTCAAGCCTTCAATGCCACGGCAATGACCTGACTTGAAAAATGAGGTTTTTTTCCGTGAGCAATGATATCTATACCACAACTTACAACTTTTCAAAAGCAATGAAAAATGTAATCCTTACTACTCCTTTACATTTTTTCTACAACTTTTTAATAAAATAAAATCCTAAAATACAACTTTTCAAATTTTAAACACATCAAATCAAAATCAAAACTAAAATAAATATTTAAAAAAATATTATTTTATTAGAAAGTTGTAGAAGAATTGCAAAGGAGTAGTAAGGATTTCATTTTTCATTTTTTAACTCTTTATGAGCATATATTGTAAGCTAGCTTAGCTTGCACACGAGACGACGACTTGACTAATTTAAACATATGGTCTCCTGCCAACTCATCCAAGACTAATTTAAATACATCACATACTCGTTGAGTGAATGAAATCATCTAAAATTCATTTCCTCTATTTCGTTTCTGATCCCTTGATCTCTCCCCAGCTTCAATATTTTAGACAATGAGTTTATCATTTCCTCTCATCATCTTGATCGTGCACTTTCTTGTTTTATTGATGCTGTTTTATCTTATACTTTCTGCCTCTTTTTCTGGTGTGCAGCCCTTGTGCCATGATGATGAGAGATTTTCCTTGTTGCAATTTAAGGAAAGCTTCATCATTAATCAATCCACGTCCAGAGATCCCTCTGCTTATCCAAAGGTTTCATCGTGGAAGCCTGATCAAATCAGTGATTGCTGCAAGTGGGACGGTGTAGAGTGCAATAAGGACACTGGTCATGTCATCGACCTCAATCTCAGAAGCAGCTGTCTTCTAGGTTTTCTCAACTCCAATAGCAGCCTCTTCTGCTTTGCTCACCTCCAAAACCTCAATCTGGACGACAATGACTTTAAGCGTTCTCCATTTCCAACGCTCATTTCCTAGTCCTTGCATCCCCTCCTTTCTGCTAATATTGGCCCATGCTTTCTCACCAAACTGACACATGATCGCCGTATGCCCTTGCCGAAAGCATTTCTTACAGTAAAAATCCATTTTCTCATACATGACTTTTTGCCAAAACTGTTTTTGACCAATTACCAATGGAAAACCATCCACAGGTTCATCTTGTAGATCCACTTCCACACATACTCTCGCCCCAATAGCCATTGTTCGATATAACGTCGCATTGTTAGATCCAAGGAATCTACCAAACTGAGATGCCAAAACCTACAGACAATCCATACGGTATAAATGTAAAGGCAAACCAGGCAAAAAAATTCACTGCGGCGCAATAGATGGCTCCTTACTTACATCAAACTCCACCGACCAGTTAAACAAACAAAATTGTCATCATGCAACCATCCTTCCTTCCCTCGCCCAAGCATGCAAGTAATCCTTCTCATTTGTAAAATGCAATAGAACATGGACCTCATCCATAAAACTAATCATTGGGACTTTCGTAAAACACCAAGTCTTGAAGATCTGTAACTGCATCACATCAATGGAAAGCCTCTTCGACACAAACTTTAGCACCAAAGCAAACTTCAGTTGCTCTACCGCCCTATCAATCTCCACATCCTAGAGAACAAATCCCAGAGCCCCTTTAATCAATTCAGGTTTTCTCAAAGGCAGCCTAAATTTGGCAGTCGGCAGAGGTCGTTGAAGGGCTTGAGCGAACATGCGTCCACCCCCTGCAGAACCCGCTCCTTTTCCACCCCCATCATTGCCAGCTCCTTTGCTTGACCCCTCTCTCTGACCCCCAGCAACACACCCCCCGTCCTGCAGCCATCGAAGGGCCACACGACATGACCATGAGGCGCAGCAACAACCCCATTTGACATGAAAAAAGCCCTAGCAAAGGAGAGAAAAATCGGCCTCCATGTCAGCATATATCATGTTTTTACCTTTAAAGAACATGTACAATACAAATTGCTATAGTAACCCACTACATATAATGGGTACTGTTCATCCTTCAAATAATTTTTTTATTATCTATACTTCATTTACTCTCTCATTTCCTTTTACTTTTATATTTTAATACAAATTCTTTTTATTGTTCATCATTCAAAACACCTCTATTTTATTTTTTTCTAAAAAATATCTTGGAAATATTATTTATCCAAATTGTTTATATTTTGATTTTATTTTTAATTTTTACTTGATTTATAAATTTTATTTTGTGTGCATAGGACTGAATTATATTACAATGTATATAATAATATATTGCAAATATAAAAAAATATATGGATATTATAAATTTATTGGTAGAAAGGAAATGTTTAAAAAAATATTATTTAAGTCATATGAAGAAAAAATAGATAAGCTGATGTATGATATATTATAAAAGTCAGTATGTAAAATAAAAAAAAAATGAAATTTGGTGAAGTATTTTAAAGGATAATATAAAGGAACCATTGTAGATGCTTGAGCACTCACAATGGCTTCTTTATCCTATCCTTTAAAATACATTATCAAAACCCACTTTTTTCTATTTTACATACTAACTTTTACACTACGTCATACATCAGTTTATCTATTTTTTCTTTATATTATTTAAATATTATACTTTTTAATATTTTTTATTTATTTCAAATATTTTCTCTAACTACTAATTATATGCTCATATCTTTTTGATATTTGTAATATCTCCCTATATACAATGTAATAATTATGTTTTGTTTTAATTTAACTCAAATTTATAAACCAAACCAAAATTTAAATTGAAAGATAAGAAATTTCATCTACCCAAGAAAAAAATGCTCGAAAATCCAAAATGTACCCTATATATCAGACCATCCACAAATCTATCCAAGAAAAAACCACTCGAAAAGGGAGAAGCTTGAGCTTAGGAATTTACCTCAGGAATTAGATGCTTGAGCTGTATTGTTTTTCGGCACTTTGCAATCGTTGCCTCCTTTTGGGTTGAAGAGCAGAACCAGTCTTCAGAGGAAGTGAAGATGGCACATGAAATCTATTGGGGCTGAAACGAAATAATCTCCCCTCGGGAAGAAAGAAGTAGAAAGCATAGAGAGAGAGAAAAAATGAATAAAAGACTTATACACTTGTCTACAATATCCATTAATTGTAGAGGTGATACTTTAGCAAACTCAATAATAGTGTGAAATACATAATACATTGGAGGGATATTCTGTTCTATTACTTTTAAATTTTACAAAAAGTTGGGTTTTACAAAATCCATTGGGGTAGCAAAAACATAACTACAGCTCTAACAACTGTATAAAATACATTTTCTCCTTGAATGAATGAAATCATCTAAAATTCATTTCCTCCATTTCTTTTATCTCTTGATCTCCCCCCAACTCCAATATTTTTGACAATGGGTTTCTTGAATTCTCTTATCATCTTGATCATGCGCTTTCTTGTTTCATTGATATGTTTTATCTTATATTTGCTGGCTGTTCTTCTGGTGTGCAGCCACTGTACCATGATGATGAGAGATTTGCCTTGTTACAATTCAAGAAAAGCTTCATCATCGATTAGTACGCATTGGTAGATCCTTCTGCTTATCCGAAGGTTTCATTGTGGAAGCCTGAAAGCAGTAATTGCTGCAAGTGGGATGGTGTAGAGTGCAGTAAGGACACTGATCATGTCATCGACCTTGACCTCAGTAGCAGCTGCCTTTACAGTTCTTTCAATTCGAGTAGCAGCATTTTCTGGCTTCTTCACCTTAAGAGCCTGAATTTGGCCAACAATCAGTTTAAATCTTCTCCAATCCCAACTAGTTTTAGGCAACTTTCAAGGCTAGAAAATCTCAACCTCTCTGCCTCTAGATTTTCTAGCCAAATCTCTTCAGAAATTTTAGAGCTCTCCAAGTTAGTTTCGCTGGATCTCTATTATAGTCCATTGTTGAAGCTCCAAAAATTTGGCCTAAGAGTTAGAGCTCAAAACTTCACAAACTTGGAGATACTATATCTTGACCAAGTTGACATATCATCCAATGTACCCAATGTCTTGGCAAGGTTATCTTCTTTAACGATCCTATCTCTAAGCCAGTGTGACTTGCATGGTGAGTTTCCCGTGGGAATTTTCCACCTACCTAATCTTCAGCATCTTTATCTGTAGAGAAATATATACCTTACGAGTCGTATACCAGAATTTCACAAAACCAGCCCCCTCAAGACATTGCGATTTGCACACACAAACTTCAATGGTGAGCTACTGGATTCAATTGGTAACCTTAAGTCCTTGGTTGAATTTAATGAGTTTGGATGCAATTTCTCGAGAAAAATACCATCTTCACTAGGTAACGTTAGCAATCTTTATTTTTTACAACTTCAAGTAAATAGTTTGCACGGTTCAATTCCACAATCAATATCTGGGCTTGTAAATGTTGAAATTCTAGGTCTCGAGAGTAACTATCTGAGTGGCCCGGTGGAGTTTGACTTGTTTCTGAGACTCAAATACCTCCATGACCTCTTTCTATCTAATAACAATATTTCATTGCTTACAATGCCTAGTACCAACTCAACTGTTCCAAAATTTTGGATGTTATATCTAGCTTGTTGTGACTTGGGTGAGTTCCCAGAGTTTCTCAAGAACCAAGAACAATTGGAGGATTTGGATCTTAATAGAAATTCCAGGAGTGGTGGGGCATCTAAAAGGACTTAATTTGCTCAACATTTCCAACAACTCACAGGTCCTATCCCATTTATATTGGTAAACTTGACAAGGCTAGAGTCATTGAATCTATCTCAAAACAAGTTGTCTGGCGTGATCCCTCTACAACTTGTGGAACTCACTTTCCTTTCACACTTTAATGTCTCCCATAATCTTTTGACAGGACCTATACCACATGGGAAACAATTCGACACATTCGACAACAGTTCGTTTAATGGGAACCCTAAATTATGCGGAAGCCCTTTGTCAAAAAAATGTGGCAATCCTTTCACTTTTCTTTTTCTGTTTTTCCCCTGTTTTAGATGTTATAGGAAAGGGCCATGGATACGATGTTTGTACTGAAAAGAATATGTTGTATTTGCACCCATGATCTCAATAAAATAAGTGTTTTGAAAGAAAATTAACCACATAGATTTATGGTAGTGAAAGCAGAGATGTCCTGCTCTGGTGTATTTTACTATTTTCGTTCCAATTACAGTAATCGTTACACTTGAGTTCTGTATAGAAGTAGAGAATTTCAAACACATATATCTAAGATAAGATAAAGAGTAGTAGTCTGGTAATCTGGAGAATATTCAACTTCATCTTGAGCTACTACTACTGTACTCTGCTTGTCTTTGTCTGGACCTCCTCCATTCACAGATATTTGGACTAAGACTCATACCCCTACAACAAAAACACCTAAAAAAGCTATAACAACAAGTTATGAAATTCAATAATGTTTCACAACACCTTTGTTACTCGATTCATTAAATTGGGGAGGAGACTACTCCCTCAATTTTCTCTAAAACAAACAGAAGACTTGAAAAAAAGATAAAAATAATTAGGGGTGAGTGAAGGGAAACTGACTTGCTCAATGTCTCACTCATGTTTCCCATGGCTAGCAGGATCAGCCATTCCATCTAAAAATACTGTAAAGAAGGCGACGAGGATGAAGCTCAAGCAATAACTGCATCAGGCCATAACGTGGCGGCGACTCTTCATAGATGCATATGATATGCTTTCTTCTCCTACTTTGGCCTCTCATTAAAATTACTCACTGCCCTCAAAATCAAGATTGCCAAATGAGGAATAAATGGAAAAAAGAAATCACCAGTAGAGATTCAAATATCAAATATCACCGATAAATTCAAACGGAGTATCCTGTAGATCCGTAAAAAAATAGATTATCCGTGCATGATTTTATCAGGAGGTAGATGTATGATCTCCGAGAGATTGAGCGGTTTTTGGATCGTGCAAAAGGAACATGAGCCCAATGCAATCGGGAGAGAGAGTTGGGGAGAGAGAGGAAGAAAAGGAGGAATGAAAGGAAGTACGCGGTGATCAGACTGACGAAGCCATGATGGTGGTAATTTGCAGCTCAAAAGAAACTGGGTCACTTCTTTATCTGCTGCCACGTCACCAACTCAACAAATTTCTTCTAAAGGAAATCATGTTAAATATGTGTTATATATTAACGGAGTAGAGCTGATTTAGATGCAACTTCTCCCAATAGTATTATAATAGTACAACATCTACTTATAATTTTCTATTTATAAAAATAAAATCGGGTCTGCCCATGAACTCATTTGTAATCAATTATTATTTTCTATCTATTTATGTTTGTACAAAAATCAAATGATGCGATAACAAGAAGATGAAGCTAGGAGGATAAATACAATAATAGAAAGTAGTTGCTTATAAGTAGATGAGATGATAAATAATTTATCATTCCTAGAAAACTATTTTTTCGAGATTTTTAATAAATGTAATGATATACAAACAATTTTTTAAAACTATTTTACAATTAATCAATACAAACACGTCACTTTATCAAAAATGAATTTTAATTTTACAAAATTATTTTTTACCTATTTATAGAGTTACAAAATAATTGTAAGATGATATTTTCATTTTAAAAATACATATCACTATTAGATGTTTGGTACAATTAATATGTTATTTATTATTTTGAAAGAGACGAAGTTGGAGTATATATACTCTTATTAATATGTAATATTATAACAGTAACAAAAAGTTTTGGTTATACTTTAAATGGCCTTTGCCTTTGGTAGTTTAAATTCATATGTGAGTCGGACCTTTTAGATTGTTATATCTGTTAAAAATTAATTTATCTTAAATTATTACACAGATCAGCAAAAAGATCAATATGACCCTTGACTTGAGAAGAGAACAAAGTTCAAATATGGTTTGAATTCATAGATGAGTTGGGATAGTTTGTGAATAGTATAATAAAAATTAAATTATTTATTATATTTTGTGTAAAAATTTAGAAAAATTGTTTTGAAATTTGAAAAAATTGAATTGTTTATTATATTTTATGTGAGAATTTGAAAAAATTATAATAATGAGATGAATTGATGTGAATTTTGAATGCAAACGAAGATGAAATGCTCATCTAAGAGTTAAACGCTAACATAACAATATTATTTATACTTATAATTTTTACTAAACATAACAATAACATGACGTATTGTTACGTCGTTCTCTCTTATTGACGTTACAATTCAAGAAAAGCTTAATCATCTATCAGTTTGCATCTGGAGATCCATCTTCGTATCCAAAGGTTTCCTCGTGGTGGGATGGTGTTTGTTGTATATTTAAATTTCAACATTATGTATATAGCACGTATCTATGGTAATTAGCTTTATTAAGATTAGAGGTCAAATATCGCATCTGTTATGATTTAGTAGTATTTCTCATAAATGAAGAGAATCCTATAATATTTGACTTTATATATGATATGGTTTTTATCATTATATACAAATAATAATGGATACAACTATCACTCATAAATAGATATTATTATATATTAATAATATATTGTAGTTTAAGGCTAAGTGACGAATTTAGTGATACTTCTGAGCTCGTATTGCCCAAAAAAAAAAGGTAACAATTAGAATACATTTTGAGTAAAATGAATGATATTTCTATTTAAGACTGTTCATCCGGGCCGTGCTTTTTTTTCAGTCCGGTATGAAACTCGGATAATCGGGTTCTAACCTAGAATAAACCTGAGACAATACCCGCATAACAATACTTGAATACACTCGGGCCGAGTACTGGGTTTAAAACCCACAACCCGAGTTTTTTTTTGCACATTATCACTTTCACATGCCATAATTGAATTCCAAGTCCTACACACTTAAAAGTAAGTAAATAAAAAGATTGTTGTCTAAATTCCTTGTGCGTTCAATCTGCAAACAGACAGCAATTACCAAAGACCTTCTGTGTTAGTTCAAAATTTTGAACAAATACAGAAAGCACGTACATGTTTCTGTCTTCATTCTCTTATAATTTTTTAATATTATTTTTGTTTAGGAACTTGAAAAGATTGAATTATTTTTTGTGTTTTATTTTAAAGTTTGGAAAGATTAGAATGATTAGGTAATGATTAGATAAAAAAGTTAGATATATGAAATTGAATTTTTTTTTTTTTGTTTGAGTAATGTTTGGAAATGAGATAAGATGAGATGAGATGAAACTATCTCATCTTCCAAACAAGCCCGACAATTGGCTATGGCCACATCACAATTGGGCTCCAACATGAAACACTAGTTTTGGTAAAAAAATAAAATACAATCGCATTTAATGAAGTACTCCCTGTTGGGGGCTCTAGACCATTGTTTTTATTTACGTTCCGTTCCGGTATGAATGACCAAAATATTTCTTGCCGGATTAGTAATCGGCATGAGATAACTGGTTTTTTCCGTTTTGGCTCAAATTCTAGCTGTTTCAACTTGTTCCAGTCCATTCCAACTGGATTTCGATGTTTAGGTTGAAATACATATTTCGTTCTGGATTTAAAGATAATGGCAGTTTGGTAAATATTTTGAAAAAATAGACAAACTTTTACTTTTGATATTTCTATTTCTCTTACCCTGCCATGAAAAGTCACCTCAAATACTCCTTCCATTCATAAGATGTGAGCAAACATATTTATTCTTTCAAATCAAATTTGTAATCTGTAATTTCTCTACTCGACGATGCCTTATTTTTCTCTTTATTTTTTTCTTTCTGAATTTATCCTATTTGAGTGTAAATTTCTAATCCCTAATCTCTCTCTCTCTCTCTCTCTCTCTCTCTCTCTCTCTCTCTCTCTCTCTCTCTCTCTCTCTCTCTCTCTCTCTCTCTCTCTCTCTCTCTCATTTTGGTTTTTCAAAATACTGAAATGCCATAGTCATATCCAAAAAGTTAGAAAAGTGAGAAATAAAAAGAACCTAGAGGTTTCCTAAGACTGTTTTTTTTTTAAGGAAAATATCATCATTCATTTTTCAAGAGAAACTTACATGCATGATTGGATACATGCAATCCTCATATCAACTATTTGGAGTTCCACCAATACACTACTGGACTGATCTGGACTTCACTATTACCGATACTATCTATAGATAAACATCCAAGAGACATCACTCTGCTTAAACAGAGACTCAACATCAACCTTCATAAAAAGAGATGACTCAACCTCTACGAATAAACCGTCCAAGAGACGAACTTTTTTTTTTCTTTTTTTATTTTTTTTTTAATTTTAACTATACAATAAAGAAAATCAGAACGAAAAATGACGGATTACAGTTTGAACCAACTTCAGTAGACTTCAAATTTGTGACGGCCATGAAGCTTTTCACTTTTCAACCACAAAAGGCAGATCTGAAAGATCTGGTAATGGCGATTCTGGTGATCTTGTGCGTGTGGCGAGAAAAACTACCGAAAGTGCCAGCGCGTGAGAATCACGCGCAGTTGTGAGCGGCCCATGAGGACCATGTGTGATGATTTTTGCAAAATCGCCACTATGATCCAAACGATTTGTAATTTAAGAGTCTTCTTGTACTATGTATGTCTCTCAAGAGTTGTCGAAAAATTATAAATCTGACTCTTTTAACTTTGAATGAAGAAAAATAAACTAAGAAAAGAGGAAAAGAGAGGGAGATTCGGCAAAAATCATATCTGGAGGTTTTTTTTTGTGTGAGAGAGAGGGAAAGAAGACTATTAAGCATTCAGGTCTTCCAACTTCAAGTCAAATAATTTTGGGAGGTATTGATAAGATGCTAATTAATAATTCATTACATACTTAATCCTTAAATCAGATCACCTAATCTTAAGTATTATTAAAAAATTTAACTTGTTAATTTATTTTTCATTGTTTTAAAATATAGTTTATATATATAATTATTTATATAACGATTATTTCAAAATAGTTTACCAAAACATAGGTACCAAAATATTCTATTCAAATACTTCAACCGGAATGGATTTTAAAACTTTGCTCTCGACCCATTTGAGCCTTTGCGTTTAAGGGCGATGTCGCATCGAATTTAATGTGGTGCTCTTTGTCAGAGATCTCGACTTAAATTTAATCATTCGATGTGGTGTGGCCGAGGGCATGCCTTAACAGGGGTTGTTTCATCTTTTCCCATGCTAGCCCAAGCCTTCTCCTTACCGTACAGAGAGTCAACATTGTGCCTTGACTCTGATAATCGGACTGGGTTCAACTTGCCTAGGGATGAATTTGTCCTTCTAATAATTTTTTCAAACTTTCGAACGAAATATAAAAAAACAGTTCATTTTTTTTTAAAAATTTCAAAACAAAATTTATATTAAAAAATTATATTCTAACGATATTTTTACTTTATAATTTTTTTATTCAAGTTTTTTTTTCTCAAAATCTTTTAAAATATTTTAACTCAAAATATTTTATTATTATGTACAAATTATTTTACTATTATTTATAAATTTATCACCTCAATATCCAAAAGACACCTAAATCTTAAAGCGATTCATGATTTCCTTACATATCTATCTCTCTTTCTTTTTCAAGAGATTGCATAAGTCATTTCTTTATGAAATACATGAATATCTTAAATTGTTATTTAGAAGCAAATGAAGATTGGCCAAAACATTACGTGGTTGTGACGACAACCATAACTTTCACGAGCAGTCAATGCCATAGAAACGAATTGACTTTGGAAAGTGAGGTTTTGTAAGGTGCATTGGTTTAGATGGTGGGTTGAGATGAGATGAGTTGATATAAAAGTTAAAAATTAAATAAAATATTATTAAAATATTATTTTTTATATCATTATTATTTTAAAATTTGAAAAAATTGAATTATTTATTATATTTTATGTGAGAATTTGAAAAAAAAATATAATAATAAAATAATATTAAATGAAATACTTTTATATCTAAAACTGGCTAACTCTTATCAGCATAATATAATATATGTCTGAGCGAAGTGAGAATACGTGAACATGATAGGAGAATAGATTTCCCGAGGTGTTACCTACATATAAACCATCATTAATATTGTAAGCTAGCTTAGCATGAGACGACGACTTGACTTATTCAGAAATGACATATGGTCGTGATATTGTAAGCTAGCTTAGCATGAAACGACGACTTGACTTATTCAGAAATTACATATGGTCATAATATTGTAAGCTAGCTTAGATGATTGGCCAAAACATTACATGGTTCATGCGACATTGACCATTACTTTCACAAGCCTTCAAGGCCACAAAAACGACTTGACGTGGGAAAGTGAGGTTTTTTGGCTCCTTATAAACATATATCCGAGCGAAGTGTGGACACGATAGGATAAATGTTACGTACATATCATCCATTAATATATATTATATGCTAGCTTAGCACGAGACGACGACTTGACTAATTTAAAGTTAAACATATATATGGTCCCATGCCAACTCATCCAGGACGAATTTAAATACATCACATACTCGTTGAGCGAATGAAATCATCTAAAATTCCTTTCCTCTATTTTTTTTCCTGATCTTTGTTCTCTTTCCAACTCCAATATTTTAGATAGAGAAATAATATTTACAGTCATAAAGTATACAAATGCCACGTAATCTCTTTAAAAAAATGTGTAAAATGAAATGTATGAAAAAAAATATATATTAAACTTCACTTTTTTTTAAAAAAATTTCACGATACTTACATACTTTAAACTGTATCTAACATTAGTATTTTAGATAATGGTTTTATTGATCATTTTCTTGTTTTATTGACGACGTTTTATCTCAAGATTTCAAAATTTTGCAATTCGTAATTTTTCATAAAAATACCGTTAGTCAACTAATAACTTGATACCTTTTGTGAGTGACACATGTCAGTAAATCAATTAATATAGATGACCTATATCATCTTTATCAATTTTTTTTTTTAACTTCAACTTTTAAAAAAGAAAAATGCTATTTGAATAGAAAAAGTGACCGATTGAAATCTTTATTTTTTATTTTTTTATTTAATAATTAAGAAAGCGACTATTAATGAATTAGTATTTTTTTTATTTTTTAAAAATGTTTAAAGATATATAAAAAATGATTGAAATAAAAGGGAAAACAAAAAGTGCATTTGCACTTATCGGTCAACTATCTTTGGTTCTTCATCAGTCTCCGTAGTAGTACACTTAAAAAGTATTGTGAAAATATATTTTATTCAAAAAATCAATTTAACTAAAAATAATTTAAAAATATATATATGTCAACTTAAAAAATTGAGAAAAAACACTTGAACAAGAATAATTTTAAAAAAATTATCTTTAAGCTTTTTTTTTTTTTTTTTGAAAACCAGTGTAAAAGATATGTTTCACACCACCAACCACTCAGATGACCTACAACAAATAAAAGGGTGGCACTGGGCGCTCAAGGGAAACTCCAATGCCTAAGTTAGAGAAATAATATGAGTGTAAGTATATCAAGAAGTCAAGTGATCATTTGTTACCTCCATAGGCTTATTATATAGGCACATTGAAGTGTTGGGGACATCAATAATCATAGTCCCTTGTGTTTATCCTTAACGATCCCTTAATAAGATGAAGGGATAATTGTCCTGATTTATAAGTGTTATCCTACACAGGATAACTACCTCAATCTGTGGGCGTCATCCTCGTGGAAGTAGTGTTATCTACCATGTGGTCGTGGGCCCTTGGGCCATAAATCTTAAAGGTCAATGCAACAGGTTAGGTCTTCCTTCCAGTCGTGGGCTTCGCAACCAGGGGGAGGGGGAGGGTGGCAAATATCTCTTCCAGTTACCCTACTAATTTTATTTATGCTCGCACATAGGAAATTAACTAGTTTTGCACATTATAAGCCCACGTGGTTTGTTACCTCGCTGGCTCATGGTATGTGGGCAGCTAGCCAGTTTTCATCCTTCCCTACCCCACTGGGGGTCTTTGCTAGTTAGTGTGTGGCCAATTTTAATCCTTCCCTACCCCGCTAAGGGCTTGCTCTTTTATTGCACTCCTGGGTATGTACTCGATATCAAACTTGCTAAGTTCCATTGACCACGTGACCAGTCTTTTTGAGTTGTCCAGCTTCTATAGTATTCTCCCAAGGGGGTGCTTTGTCAATACACTGATAGAGTGGGCTTGGAAATACTGCCGCAGCCTCCTGACGATTGTCACTGGTGCAAACGCTAACATCTCCATCCACGAGTACCTTGCCTCGGCACCCCTCAGTGCATGACTCTTGTAGTAAACTAGCGCCTGTATTGTTCATTCTTCTTTGACTAGGACTGCTGAGACGGCATGAGTGGACACTGCCAGGTACACATACAAGGTGTCCCCTTGGTTGGGCTACTTTAGTAAGGGCGGGTTGGCCAGGTAATACTTTAGCTCCAAGATGGCTTGATCACATTCTTCATTCCATGGATGTGCTTTCCGTAGGACCCTAAAGAAAGGCAGACACTTGGCCGTGGACCTTGACACGAACCTATTTAAGGCGGCCACCTTTCCCGCCAGTCGTTGGGCATCATTAATGCTCCATTACAGTGCCATATTTAAGATGGCGTCAATCTTCTCAGTGTTTGCCTCAATGCCTCTCTCCGAGACTATAAAGCCCAAAAAATTGCCTGAGTTGACCCTAAAAGCGCACGTAGCTGGGTTCAACTTGATTTTGTACTTGCGTAGCACTGTAAATGATTCTTTGAGGTATGCTAGGTACATAGCAAGCTCTTTGCTCTTCACTAACAAGCTGTCGACATATACCTCCATAGTTTTGCCAATTTGACGCTTGAACATCCAATTTACTAGCCTTTGGTATGTCGCTCAGGCATTCTTCAAACCAAAGGGCATCACTCAGTAGTAGAAAAGGCCTCTATCGGTGATGAATGTCATCTTCTCCTCGTCTGCTTACTCATTCAGATCTGATTGTACCCTGAATAAGCATCCATGAAGCTCAAAACTTTGTGCCTTGTAGTGGCTTCTATGATGACGTCAATTCATATAAGTGGGAAACTGTCCTTGGGCAGGCTCTGTTAAGGTCAATGAATTCTGCACACATTCTCCATTTCCCATTAGCTTTCTTGACTAGCACTACATTGGAGAGCCACTCTAGATAGTATACCTCTCTTATGAACCCTATTGCTAAGAGTTTGTCTATTTCCTCAGCTATGACCGTGCACGTCTTTGTACGAAACAACCATCTCTTCTGACGTACCTTATTTGCCTCCGGGTTGACACACAAGTTCTGCTTGATCAGCAATTGCTTTAATGCCTCTCAGTATTTTGTCGGGGGGTGTTGTGTCTTGTTTCCCTCTCCGACCTTTGGCATTTGGGACTTCTGATCCATCGATTTTCACGTTCATGACCTTCTTCTCTCTTTGGCTTGTTGTAGTCAGCCAACATTCGTTCAAGCTCCATGCGACCCGCTAGACTGGCGACCCTCTTCTTCAACGTAGAGCAATCTTCTTTCCAGTGGGTGTCAGACTAGTGGTACTTGCAGTAGCGTTGCCCCCTTACTGACGGGCGCTCTTCCTTTCTTGTTCCCTGGTTGTTTTCCTACACGCTTAGACTGTTGTGAATGACGCAATGCCATTGGTCTCACTAACTGGAGTACCTTTCACGCCTTTCATCCTGATGACCCTGTCCAGTCTTCTTGTCTTTAGAACCATGTGTCCTTTGCTCTAAGAAAGCTTGCAATGTGTCCTCAGCATTTACAAAGCCGTATGCTCTGTCCATGAACTTCCTTAGGGTAGAGGGGTTTTTCCTGGCCAACTCAGCCTAAACGAGCTAAGAGGCGAAATGCCCCCAAAAGGGCAGCTAGCGTGATCTTCTCATCCTAGTCGTCTGTGGTCAGTCTCTCCTTGTTGAAGTGTGTCAAGTAGGCTTTTAGGCTCTCCCCTTCTTTTTGCTTGAAGGTTAGTAGATAAGCGGCTGGTCTGCAGCTCCTCGTACTTGCCATAAATTGTGTAAGGAACTGCTTGACCAGTTCCTCAAAACTACCAATGGACCCAGGGCACAAGGTCCCGAACCAACCCCGTGCTATCCCTTTCAATGATAGTGGGAAAGCTCGGCAAGCCACCTCTCAGGGAAAGCCATGGAGAGTCATGTGCGCCTTGAAGTTTTCAAGGTGATCCATAGGGTCTCGTGCCCTGTCGTACAAATCAATCTGAGGATCCTTAAACTTAGGTGTGAGGGGCACCGTCATCACTTTCTCACTATAAGGAATGTCAGTGTGGTTAAGCAAGTTTTCCACCGAAGAAGATCCTCTCATTCTTCTTGCCATCTCCTCGTATTTGTCAACGAGATTGCATAGTTTGTCATGTAGTCTCTTCTTTTCCAACTCTTCACTATTCATTCCCCCCACACTATGTGCATCTCCTTCTACCTACCCATTTTGGAGGGGTGGCGCAGTGGCATTCTGTCACTTTAGCTCTTCGTTCTCCATTTGTAACTACTCGACAACCGCTATCGCTTTTTTCAACTTCTCATCAATCTCTGCAAATCTCATTTCTACCTCTGCCATATTCATCTCTTGATAGCGGGTTGCATGAGATCGCATAGTATGTTGCATGCAAAAATCATGCTGAAGTCTGTAGAGATTCCACAAACGGCGCCACTGTAAAGGATGTGTTTCACAATACCAACCACTCGAATGACCTATAACAAATGAAGGGTCGGCACGGGGCGCCCAGGAGAAACTTCGATGCCTAAGTTAGATAAATAGCCTGAGTGTAAGCATATTAAGAAGTTAAGTGATCATTTGTTACCTCCATAGGCTTATTTATAAAGGCACACTGAAGTGTTGGGGACATCAATAATACTAGTCTCTTGTGTTTATCCTTAATGATCCCTTAATAAGAGGAGGGGATAACTGTCCTGGTTTATAGGTGTTATCTTACCTAGGATAACTACCTCAATCTGTGGGCATTATCCCCCTGCAAGTAGTGTTATCTACCATGTGGTCTTGGGCCATAAATCTTACAGGTCAAGGCAACAAGTTGGGCCTGCCTTCCAGTCATAGGCTTTGCAACCGAAGCGCCCAAATATCCCTTCCAATCGGTTTAACTAAAAAATTACAAAAACCTCTTTACCTAGACAAGATTTAAAAAATTTATTTTCACAAATAATATTTATTTAAACAAACTCGGTCGAACTTTAATAGAATTTAAAAAAAAATCTGTTTAACTCAATTAACTAATTAAACAAATTTGAGTAAATAAGAAAATCCTATAAATTAATTTAAATAAAAATTAAAAAGACAAAAAAAAAAAATCGACTAAAGCCTGATAAACACTTCCAAAATATTAAATAACTTCCAAAGTTAAAAACTACGGGTGGCAAATCGTATTTTTAGTTCGTGTTCTTGTCGTGTTAAGTCATGAATATTCGACTATATAGATCAATCAACCCAACCCGACCCGTTAAGCTAAACATGTCAAGCTCTAACCCAACCCATTTACATAACGTGTCGTGTCACCCATTTTTACCTGTTTAATAATTAATTAAAAATAAGTCAACAATACAACTCATTTAAATCCGTTTAATATAAATTAGTTGAACTAACACACATATCCTATTTCATCTTATTAACATAATTTCACATAAAAGTTAAAGCTGTATTTATTAGTAGGCACAATATCTTAAAAGAAACTTCCTATTAACAAAAAATATAAATATTTTTCAAATTTTAACATATAATAAAACTAATATTACAAATCCTACAGTAACAAATAAGAACATAGGTCTAAAATTGCAATCTCAATAATAAAAACATAAGCATATTGACAAAATACTAATATTACAACTCAAATATATACAATAAAATTATAATTTTGAAATAAAATTTAAAAGATTCAAAACAGGTTGATTTCAGGTTGAGTAGGTTGACTCATTTTAAAGCATATCTTAACGGATCAACCGTTTTAATCCGAACCCATTAATATCAAACCCAAACCTGTTAATTTCATGTCGTGTTTGTGTTGGGTTAAACTCATATTAAAAACAATTCTCTCTTGCTCAGAATATTTTTTTATTTTAGTTTTTAAATTTTGGAATTTATTTAATATTTTTCAATATTTTAACTTAAAAATCGATTTTTGTAAAATACATTAACTAGAAAACTATATAAAAAATCATTTTAACTCAAAACTTATCCACTGTGCAGATTTTTCTTTTTTCTTTATTTTTGAATTTATTTAATATTTATAAATTATTTTTAGGCTTTACTTGAGTAGTTTTTTGAATTTTTAATTTTTAGTGAAACTGTTTCAGAATTATCTTATTTACACAGATTGTTTTGGTTAAATTAATTAAACTGATTTTTTTTTTTTTTAGGAATTAAACTGATTTTCTAAACGTTTTTTAAACAACCTATTTTTATAAGCATTTTCAGTTAAAACGACTTTTCACATGTTTTTCAGATAACGATATTTTTATAAATTTTTTGGTTAAACCAGTTTTCTTTTTAAAAAATCAGCTAAACATATTTGTTTTTTGAATTTTTTAATTAATGGATGATGAAAGAATAATAAAAAAAATGAATGATGAGTATTATTACTCAATAATAAATTAGGATATATATTATTGTTCATTAGAAGATGAGAACATTAAGATATAGCTAGCATCCCTCCTGGTCAGCTATTTTTCTGGGTTTTAAAAAGTTATTGCTAAAAGTTTGGTACCTAAAATAGCTTATTTCTTATTTCGGGAGAAAAGAAATTGGAATAATATCATACATTTACGAGAGTTTAGTGAACGATCAAGTTTGCATGATGTCTAAAACTCTGTATATAAGAAGAAATTTTTAAGTTTTATAATATCAAGTGTGAATCCATACGTGATCCAGAGCTTCTTTACTTGGTCATATTTTCTAGGAGAGCAAAATTAAGTTGTTATTTAGAGACAAATGATGATTGACCAAAACATTGGTTCATGCCAAAGAAACGACTTGATACCGGAAAGTGAGGTTTTTTAACTCCTTATCAACATATGTTTGATCAAAGTGTGATCACGATAGGATAAATGTTACATACATATCATCCATCAGTATATATTGTATGCTAGCTTAGCACGAGATGACGACTTGACTAATTTAAAATTAAACATATATATGGTCCCTGCCAACTTATCCAAGACTAATGTTGTTATTTAGAGACAAATGATAATTGGCCAAAACATTACGTGGTTCATTCGACGCCAACCATTACTTTTACAAGCCTCCAATGCAACGGAGACGAATTGCGATGGGAAAGTGAGTGTTTTTAACTCCTTATCAACATATGTTTGATCAAAGTGTGATCACGATAGGATAAATGTTACATACATATCATCCATCAGTATATATTGTATGCTAGCTTAGCACGAGATGACGACTTGACTAATTTAAAATTAAACATATATATGGTCCCTGCCAACTTATCCAAGACTAATGTTGTTATTTAGAGACAAATGATAATTGGCCAAAACATTACGTGGTTCATTCGACGCCAACCATTATTTTTACAAGCCTCCAATGCAACGGAGACGAATTGAGATGGGAAAGTGAGTGTTTTTAACTCCTTATCAACATATGTTTGATCAAAGTGTGATCACGATAGGATAAATGTTACATACATATCATCCATCAGTATATATTGTATGCTAGCTTAGCACGAGATGACGACTTGACTAATTTAAAATTAAACATATATATGGTCCCTGCCAACTTATCCAAGACTAATGTTGTTATTTAGAGACAAATGATAAATGGCCAAAACATTACGTGGTTCATTCGACGCCAACCATTACTTTTACAAGCCTCCAATGCAATGGAGACGAATTGAGATGGGAAAGTGAGTGTTTTTAACTCCTTGTCAACATATGTTTGATCAAAGTGTGATCACGATAGGATAAATGTTACATACATATCATCCATCAGTATATATTATATGCTAGCTTAGCACGAGATGACGACTTGGACTAATTTAAAATTAAACATATATATGGTCCCTGCCAACTTATCCAAGACTAATGTTGTTATTTAGAGACAAATGATAATTGGCCAAAACATTACGTGGTTCATTCGACGCCAACCATTACTTTTACAAGCCTCCAATACAACGGAGACGAATTGAGATGGGAAAGTGAGTGTTTTTAACTCCTTATCAACATATATCCAAGCGAAGTGTGACCACGATTGGATTAATGTTATGTACATATCATCCATTAATATATATTGTACACTAGCTTAGCACGAGACGGCGACTTGACTAATTTAAAGTTCAACATATATATGATCCCTTGCCAACTCATCCAAGACTAATGTTGTTATTTAGAAACAAATGATGATTGACCAAAACATTACGCTGTTCATGCGACGCCGACCATTACTTTCACAAGCCTTCAATGCAACGGAGACGACTTGACATGGGAAAGTGAGGTTTTTTAACTCTTTATCAACATATATATCCAAGCAAAGCGTGACCACGATAGGATAAATTTTTTCTTTTTTTTTTTTTAATTTCAACTTTAGAAAAACATTGTGAAAATATGTTTAATTAAAAAATAAATTTAACTAAATAAAATTTTAAAATATATATGTTCAACTTAAAAAATTGAGAAAAATTATTTTAACAAGAAGAATTTTTTAAAAAAATTATTTTTAATTTTGTTTAAAACCCGGTTTAACTAAAATATTATAAAAACCTCTTTACCTAAACAAGGCTTAAAAATTTATTTTCACAAAAACTTATTTAAAAAATCTAGGTCGAACTTTAACAGAATTTAAATTAAGAATTGAAGAAAATATGTTTAATTCATTTAACTAAAAAATTTGTGTAAATAAGAAAATCCTATAAGTCAATTTAAATAAAAATTAAAAGACAAAATTTTTTTTAACTAAAGCCTAAGAAAATACTTCCAAAATATCAAATAAATTCTAAAGTTAAAAACAATTCTCCCTCGCGCAGGTTGGTTTTATTATAGTTTTTAAAATTTTAATTTTATTTTATATTTTTGAATATTTTAACTTAAAAAATAGAATATTTTGAAAATACATTAACTAGAAAATTATATAAAAAGTCATTTTAACTCAAAACTTCTCCACCGTTCAGAGTTTTCTTTTTCTTTATTTTAGAATTTATTTAACATTTATAAAGTATTTTTAGGCTTTACTTAAGTAGTTTTTGTATTTTCAAGTTTTCGTGAAACTGGTTTTGCAGAATTTTCTTATTTACACAGATTTTTTTGGTTAAATTAATTAAACTGATTTTTTAAACGTTTTTTAAACAACCTGTTTTTATAAGCTGAAATTTTAGTTAAAACGGCTTTTCACAACGTTTTTAGATAACGAAATTTTTATAATTTTTTTAGTTAAACCAGTTTTCTTTTAAAAAGAAAAAAATCAGCTAAACATAGTTTTTTTTAAATTCTTTAATTAAAATAATTTTTTTTTTTTAACTTGAACAGATTTTTACAAAATATTTTTATTTAAATCTATCTTTTTAACTTAAACATATTTTTAATAATATTTTTTAATTCAAATAATTTTTTAATTAATTTTTCATAATTTTTTAAATTGAAATGAAAAAAATTAGTAGGAACGGCACATGTCAAGTTTTGATTTGCTGACATGTGACAAACGGTCTTCTTATGGAAGTGGCCAATTGCTAAATTTTACAATCTGAATGAATATTACAAGTTCAAAAAACTCAAATTATAATATTAAGTTTGAATCCATACGTGACTCAGAGCCACTTTCGTTAATTTGTCATATTTCCTAAGATAGAAATATCTTTATAAGTTCTTATTTAGAGGCAAATGATGATTGGCCAAATCATCACGTGGTTCATGCAACGCCAACCATTTCTTTCACAAGCCTTCAATTCCACGGAAAAGAATGGACTTGGAAAGTGACTTTTTTAACTCTTTATTACATGACTTGGAAAGTGAGCTAGCTTAGCATGCACGCGAGACGACGACTTGACTAATTTAAACATATGGTCCCCTGCCAACTCATCTAAGACTAATTTAAATACATCACCTACTCGTTGAGTGAATGATCAAATCATCTAAAATTCCTTTCCCTCCATTTCTTTTCTGAGCTCTTGATCTCTCCCCAGCTCCAATATTTTAGACAATGGGTTTATCCTTTCCTCTCATCATGATCTTGATCGTGCGCTTTCTTATTTTATTGATGATGTTTTATCTTATACTTTCTGCCTCTTCTTCTGGTGTGCAGCCCCTATGCCATGATGATGAAAGATTTGCCTTGTTGCAATTCAAGGAAAGCTTCATCATTGATTAGTACGCATCAGTAGATCCTTCTGCTTATCTGAAGGTTTCATCATGGAAGCCTGATCAAATCAGTGATTGCTGCAAGTGGGACGGTGTAGAGTGCAATAAGGACACTGGTCATGTCATCGGCCTGGATCTCAGTAGCAGCTATCTTAAAGGTTTTCTCAACTCCAATAGCAGCCTCTTCCGCCTTGCTCACCTCCAAAACCTCAATTTGGCCGACAATGACTTTAACTCTTCTCCACTTCCAACTAGTTTTAGGCAGCTTTCAAGGCTAACAAATCTCAGCCTGAGTGACTCTGTATTTTCTGGCCAAATCCCTTCAGAAATCTTTGAGCTATCCAAGTTAGTTTCCCTGGATCTCTCATATAATCATCTGTTGTTAAAGCTCCAAGAATCTGGCCTAACAGTTATAGCTCAAAACTTCACAAACTTGGAAGTACTATATCTTGACTGGGTTGACATATCATCCAACGTTCCCAACATCTTGGCAAACTTATCTTCTTTAACAATTCTATCTCTAAGCGAGTGTGACCTGCAAGGTGAGTTTCCCGTGGGAATTTTCCATCTACCTAATCTTCAGTGTCTTTATATAGAGGATAATGAAAAACTCAAGGGCTATATACCGGATTCGATTGGTCATATCAAGTCCTTGGTTGAATTGACAGTGAGTAATTGCAATTTCTCAGGAGAAATTCCATCTTCACTAGGTAACCTCACCAATCTAATTGGATTACGACTACAATATAATAGTTTGCACGGATCAATTCCACAGTCAATATCTAGGCTTGTAAATCTTGAAGTTCTGTCTCTCAATGATAACAATTTGAGTGGTACGGTGGAGTTTGAGTTGTTTCTGAGACTCAGAAAGCTATTTCAATTGCAGTTATCTAGAAACAATATTTCGTTGCTTACAAATCCGAGTACCAACTCAACTTTTCCAAAATTTAGGATATTATGTCTAGAGCATTGTGACTTGGGTGAGTTTCCAGAGTTTCTGAGAAACCAAGATCAGTTGGAGATATTAGTGCTTGCTGGAAACAAAATTCACGGTCAAGTTCCAAAATGGATGGGGAATAAAAGTATAGAAACTCTCATGCATTTAGATTTGGAAAACAACTTTCTCACCGGTTTCAACCAACTTCCGGTTGTACTCCCCTATGTTAATCTAGAGCATCTGCTGCTTAATGATAACCTACTTCAAGGGGTAGTGCCAATCCCACCTCCTTCCATTGCTTCCTATTCAATCTCAAACAACAGACTAACCGGGGAAATTCCACATTTGATTTGCAATCGAAGTTTAATAACTAAGCTCGATTTGTCAAGCAACAACTTGGGTGGCCTTGTTCCTCAATGTTTAGGCAACTTGAGTGATTCTCTCACAATTTTGGATCTACAGGACAATAGCTTTCACGGAACCATTCCTGAGACTTTCAGTAAGGGAAAACAATTGAGAATGATTGATTTTAGCCAAAATCAATTACAGGGACGTCTACCGAGATCGTTGGCCAATTGTACCAAGCTTGAGGCTGTTAAGCTTGGTAACAATCAGATCCATGATATTTTTCCTTCCTGGTTGGGCATTCTTCCAGAGTTGAGCATTCTCATTTTGAGATCTAATGAACTCTATGGTACAATAGAAAGTTCTGATAGCAATTTTGATTTTCCAAAATTGCACATCATTGACCTCTCGAATAATGATCTTACTGGCAAGTTGCCCTCTAAACACTTCCAAAATTGGAAAGCCATGCAAATTGTTGATGACGAACAATTAAAGTACATGGAGGAACAAAAAACTGTAAGAGCATTTCCAGGTGAAGGTGCTATTGTAGATAACTACGTTTTATCAATGACAATGATGAACAAAGGCATGGAGATGGTGTATGGAAAAGTCTCAAATTTGTTCATAGCTATTGATCTCTCGAGAAATAGATTTGAAGGAGAAATTCCAGAAGTGGTGGGGCATCTAAAAGGAGTTAATTTGCTTAACCTTTCCCACAACTTTCTCACAGGTCCTATTCCATTTACATTGGCAAACTTGACAGTGCTAGAGTCATTGGATCTCTCTCAAAACAAGTTGTCTGGTGTGATCCCTCTGCAATTAATGGAACTCACTTTCCTTTCACACTTTAATGTCTCCCAGAATCACTTGAAAGGACCTATACCACACGAGAAACAATTCAACACATTCAACAACAGTTCATTTAGTGAGAACCCTGAATTATGCGGAAGCCCTTTGTCAAATAAATGTGAGAATCCTGAGAACTCAATGCCTCCATCTTCAAGCCACAACTCAACAAACCACAACTCAGAGTTCTCATTTGAATTTGGTTGGAAAGTAGTCGCGTTGGGATACGGATGTGGATTCGTGTTTGGAGCTGTGTTTGGGCAAATCATGATCACAAAGAAGTATGATTGGTTTATGAAGGCGTTTGCAATTCGGCAGCTAGGAAGGAGGGTGAATTGGAGGCACTGCAGAAATTAAGTATAATCCTACATGCATGTTTCCATAATAAATAAATAATTACATGCACAATGTCTATAGTACGTACTATTATTGTGGCTTTACTTTTTCTTTTTCTGTTTTTTTCTCTCTTTTAGATGCTATAGGAAAGAGCCATGGATAGGATGTTTGTACTGAAAAGAATATGTTGTATTTCTAACCAAGCTCTCAATAAAACAAGTCTTGTTTATGGCAGTGAAAGCAGAGATGCCATACTCTGGTGTATTTCTGTTCTAATTTATAGTAATCGTTACACTTGAGTTCTGTATATGATGCTTAGAGAGAGGTAATGCGCACGTACGTAGCACAATATACAAAGAGAGAATTTCAAACAAATATAACTAGGATAAGATAAAGAGTAGTATGTTAATCTGGAGAATTGAACTTCATATTCATCTTGAGCTACTACTACTGTACTCTGCTGGTCCTTGTCTGGACCACTTCCTTCATTCACAGATATTTGGACTAAGACACGTATAAATCCAAGAAGGCTTTCGTACTTCCATCTTTCATCTTTGGTTCCATAGTCACAACTATAATTACTTTATCCCCATTAATTGTAATTCTCAGCTACATCATAGTCAATGTTGCATTACAATTAGGAAAGTGAAATTCCACTGTACATATCTTTGGCCTACATATACAATCCATATATCTTGGTTCCTGTACTTCCTTTAACCATAAAATATTCATTGTAGATGAGTTAAATTCAGAGAAATTCTATACGTTCTAATGACTTCTAAGAAAAAATGCATCTGCATACTCTATGCTAACTTGAATTTGATAATCTTCACAACTTAAGCATGAAGATCTAAGAGTTATTTGCGAAAATATATTTCAAAACTCAATCCTTGCTAGAAAAATTAACTTTGTAGCCAGGGTTTCATTCAACCTGCCTTGCCTTAATTGCTTGAGGAAAGAAACTGTCCAATATTTTCATATCCTTTTACCTTCTGCATTTTCGTTTCCAATATCCTTTTGTTTTGGCTTGTATGTATTAAACAAGTATCATCTAGAAATTTGATCCTTGGCGTGTCGTGCTATTCATTTAAAATCCCTTTTGACCACATATTTATACAAGCCCAACATACACCATCAAAATCTTCCGTTATGAGCATAATTTGATGTTAATAAAAACAACGCCATGAAAGACATTCGATCCAGAGTACTATTTTCCCATTCACTAATTGACATCCCTTCAACAAAAACACCTAACAAACTAAAAAAACAAGTTACAAAATTCAACAATGTTTCACAAAACCTTTGTTTCTTGATACAATAAAATAGGGAAGAGAACCACTCCCTCAAATTTCTCTAAACCAAATAGAAGACTTGAGAAAAGATACAAATAATAAGGGGTAAGCGAAGGAAAACTGACTTGCTCAATGTCTTGCTCATGTTTCCCATGGCTAGCAGGATCTGCCATTCCATCTGAAAAGACTGTTAGGAAGGCGATCAGGACGAAGCTCAAGCGATAACTGCATCAGGCGATAATGCGGCGGCGACTTGCATGCCCCAATCTTCATAGATGCATATGCTTTCTTCTCCTGTTGTGGCCTCTCATCAAAATTACCCACACCCTCAAAATCAGATTGCCAAATGAGGGACAAATGGAAAAAAGAAACTACCAATAGAGATTGAAAACTCAAAGATCACTGACTTATTCAAACGGAGTATCTTGTCGATCCGTTAAAAAATGAATGACCAATGCATGATTTTATCAGGAGATAGGTATATGATCTCCGAGAGATTGAGCAGTTTGGGTCGTGCAAAAGGAACATGAACCCAATGCAATCGGGGGAGAGAGAGAAAGAAAAGGCGAATTGAGAGGGAAGTAAGCGATCAGATTGATGATGCCATGATGGCGGTTTGCAGCTCAAAAGAAACTGGGTTGAGACATTGGCGTGCTTCTTTATCTGCTGCCACGTCACCAACTCATCAAATTCCATCTCTTCTTAAAAGAAATCATGTTAAATATGTGTATATATTAAGGGGAAAAATAGTTTTCATCCCAAAATTTTTATCTTATTTCATTTTATTTCTTTTTCAAACATCATTTAAATATAAATACTTTCCAATTAATCATTACAACTTTCTAAAAATTTCAAACAAAAAATAAAAAATAATTAGACTTTTTCAAATCTCCAAACAAAAATAATATTAAAATAATATTTTAATTTTATAAAAAGAAATTATTCAACGTTTTCTTTTCAAACTATCTCACTACTAAATACAAACTATTTTATTGTTATTCACAAAATTCTCTTCTCATTTCAATCCCAAACTTATCCTAAATATGGATAATATTACATGTATTGAGTATCTATAGTTTACTTTATTTTATTAGGTTTTTTTTTTTTTCCAATTCGAATTTCAAAATTTTCATCAATGTAATAGTTGACACATGAGCATATGATTATGTGTATAAAATTGTAGGTCCAGATAATATTATATTAATAATAGATTAAAAATAATATTAGTTAATTCTTTAATGTGTCCATGAACTCATTTGTAATTAGTTTTATATATATATATATATCTTATACTTGTTTAGTTTGTAAAAAACCAAATGATCATTCGATATCAAGAAGATGAAGAAGCTAGGAGAAGATGATGTCGAGGAGGGGATACTTGGTCTCAAGGATAGGAAGTTATTTATATCATTATTGGAAAGCTATTTTTTTTTAAGAATTTTTTTTTTAAAAGGCAATGATATACTTATAGTTTTTTTACAATTATTTTACAATCAATCAATGCAAATATGTCACTTAATTATAAATAAATTTCAAAATTAAAAAACTAATCTTCATCATATATAAAGTCATAAATAACCATAAGCTGATATTTTCCTTTTAAAAAATCATTATTGATCAAATGATTGGTACCATTAATGTATTATTTATTATTTTGAGAGAAATGAAGTTAAAGTATACTCTGATTAATTTGTAATATTATAACAGTTACAAAGAGTTATTTTTTTATTATTTTTTTTATAACTTAGTTACAAAAAGTTCTAGTTATACTTTAACTTAAACAAAAAATTGACTTTTTAAAAAAAAAATACATTAACTAGAAAATTATATCAAAAAATCAGATTAACTAGGAAATTATCGAAAAAATCAAGTTTTCCTTTTATTTATTTTAGAATTTATTTAATATTTATAAAGTATTTTTAGGTTTTTGTTAAATAGTTTTTGTCTTTTTAATTTTTAGTGAATTTGTTTTTTCAGAATTTTCTTATTTACACAGATTTTTTTTGTTAAATTAATTAAACTGATTTTCTAAACTTTTTAACAACCTATTTTTTAAAAGCATTTTTAGTTAACTTTTCACATCGTTTTTAGATAAAGATGTTTTTATAAACTTTTCTAGTTAAACCAGTTTTTTCAATCAGCTAAGAGTGCGTTTAGATGTTAAACTGAATTGAATTGAGTTAAGTTGAGATGATAAAATATTGTTAGAATATTATTTTTTTTATTATTATTATTTTAAGATTTGAAAAAGTTGAATTGTTTATTATATTTTATATTAAGATTTAAAAAAATTGTAATGATGAGTTGAGATGAGTTGAGATGGATCTACTTTTCAAACGAAGCCTAAAGGTAATGTTTTTGAATTTCTCTAGTTACAGTGATTTTTTCGTTGTTTTTTAAGTTGAGCAGATTTTTTAAAAATTATTTTTTATTTAAATCGATTTTTTAACTTAAACATATTTTTATACTATTTTTTTTTTTAATTTAAACCAGTTTGTTTAATTACATTTCTTTATAATCTTTTAAGTTGATATTAAAAACATTAATAGAAACGCACATGTCAACTTTTGATTTGCTGACATGTGTCACTGGTAAAAGGTTTTGTTATCTGACAAACGACTTTTTTGATAGGAGTTGCGAATCGTAAAATTTTAAAATTTAAGAGTATTAGTATTAGTCTATGCATATATATATGTAAAGTTATATTTGTATAATATGATTTTAAAATCTTTCATATTGGTTTATGCATATCCAGATATTTAACTATCTATAAACAGTTCTTATTCAATTTGGATAACTACTATTCATCTTATAAATCATATTTTAATCATTATTTCTCTCTCCTCCCACTCTCTTTTACAATCCTTTATTTTTCTCTCTTATTCAACAACATAACAAATCTTCACTTGCACATTTATTTTATTATTATAATATATTATATATATTTTTTATTTTATTATATTTTTAATATAGTATATAAAAAAAAATATAGTTTTTATTATTGTATTTGTATTTTTAATGTCAAATATATGTAATGGATGTTAATTGTAAAAAATATATAAAAAATTAATAATAATAAAATAATAATATTTTATTATTATTTTGTCTCAAATATACATAAGTTAATATAAAAATTTTACTTGAATGGTAAAATGGATATACAAAAGAGATAATTTTACATATGTATATATATAGATCAATACAAATGCTCTTATGTATAAATATTTGCAAGTTGAAAAAAACGAGGGAGTTTTTTGCAAACGGGCGAAAATCAAAGTAGTGAATTTGCAATTAACACTAAAAATAAATTAGGAATTAGGATATTGGTTTTTTTTTTTTTTTTGAAGTATAATTAGGATATTGTTGTTCATTAGAGAATGATAACATAAAGATGCAGCATCCTTGGTCAGCTATTTTTTTTTAGGGTTTTAAAAAATTATCATCTCATTTTATTTTCAAATATCATTAAAAAATAAACATTTTCAAACTAATTATTACAATTTTTCTAAGTTTTCAAACAAAAACTAAAAAGTAATTCAATTTTTTCAAATCTCAAAATAAAATTTATATTAAAAAATTATATTATAATAATATTTTAATTTTATAATATTTTTTATTCAACTTTTTATCTCTTTGCGCAAAACCTAATAAATATTTATCTCAAACTATCTCACTAATATTAATAAAATTCACATCTCATCTAGATGTTTGGTACCAATAAGAGATTATTTCTTATTTTGAGAGAAAAGAAATTGGAATAATATTAACGGGACCAAAGTCCTTCCTCGCCTACGGGCTCAATGGAGTAAGCCCATGACATGTGGTCTCGTTTGTTTTTATAGTTCATCTCAACTCATCTTATCTAATTATTATAATTTTTTGAAATTTTTACATAAAATATAATAAACAATTCAACTTTTTCAAATCTTAATTCAACTTTTTCAAATCTTAAAATAAAAATAATATTAAAAAAATATATTTTAACAATATTTTATTTAACTTTCAACTTTCATCTCAACTCATCTCAAAAAACAAATGAGGTTAGTATTCATACGTGATTCACAGCTTCTTTAGTTGGTCATATTTCCTAAGAGATAAATATTAACGATCTCATGCTATCAGCTTAGTATTTAGGATCTTATTGCGGAGATATATTCTCTTCGTGTTGTAAATTGGTTTAATAATAATTTTTAATCCCCTTGGATTTATACTGATATTTAGGACGATATCCTTCATTTTAATAATGTCCTCCCTTTTAGTATTAATCATATCTACAAAGAAGTAAGTGCTTTAGCGGACAGTCTTGCTAGTTTTTCCTCCGGTTTTGAGCTCCCCAAAGATATGGTTGGCCTTTTTGTTTTGGATCATGCAGGTATTCCTAACTTTCGTTATTAATTTATAATGTTGTTAGCTTTAAGCAGTACTATGTCGTATTTTTTATCTGGAGTTTTTCAATAATATTTTTCATAAGAGCTTGGTTTTGAGATTTCTTTTGTAACCTATTTGTTCTATTTGTATAAGGTATTCTTCTGTCAAAATTGAGGATTTATCAATAAAATTGTATTATCTTTTTTTTTTATTTGAAGAAAAAAAATCTTAAATTGTTAAAATTGATATACGTGTTTCATGTGACGAGGACGGCCATTAATTTCTCAAGCCTTCAATGCCACGGCAATGACTTGACTTGGAAATGAGGTTTTTTCAAGAGAAATGATAGCCATACACAACTTTTTATTTTTTCTACAACTTTTTGATAAAATAAAATTCTAAAATATAACTTTTCAAATTTTAAACACGTCAAATCAAAATTAAAACTAAAATAAATATTTAAAAAAAATTATTTTATTAGAAAGTTGTAGAAAAGTTACTGTAGTAAGGATATATTTTTCTTTTTTTAACTCTTTATCAGCATATATTGTAAGCTAGCTTAGCATGCGCACAAGACGACTCGACTAATTTGAACATATGGTCTCTTGCCAACTCATCCAAGACTAATTTAAATACATCACGTACTCGTTGAGTGCATGAAATCATCTAAAATTCATTTCCTCCATTTCTTTTCTGATCTCTTGATCTCCCTCCAGCTCCAATATTTTAGACAATGGGTTTATCCTTTCCTCTCTTTATCTTGATCGTGCTTTCTTGTTTCATTGATGATGTTTTATCTTATACTTTCTGCCTCTTCTTTTGGTGTGTAGCCCCTGTGCCATGATGATGAGAGATTTGCCTTGTTGCAATTCAAGGAAAGCTTTATCATTAATCAGTCCGCGTCCGGAGATCCCTCTGCTTATCTGAAGGTTTCATCGTGGAAGCCTAATCAAATCATTGATTGCTGCAAGTGGGACGGTGTAGAGTGCAATAAGGACACTGGTCATGTCATCGGCCTCGATCTCAGTAGCAGTTGTCTTAAAGGTTTTCTCAACTCCAATAGCAGCCTCTTCCGCCTTCTCACCTTGAGAGCCTAAATCTGGCCGACAATCACTTTAAATCTTCTCCAATCCCAACTAGTTTTAGGCAGCTTTCAAGGCTAAGAGCACTGGCAATGGACTAGCCATTGCCAAGTCCAAGTCTAATTTGCATCTGATTTTGAGATAAAATCTCTGGCATTGGAATCGGCAAAACCATAATTTTCTAATTTATGCTACAGTAAATCTCCTTCTCTCGTCATTGTTGGCAAGCTCCTGTAGTATGATCAAATGAATATTTTATTACTATCCGTCCAACTGCCCCTCTCTTTTTCCCTCGTGTTTTCCATTTCCCTCGTGTTTCCCTCGTCTCTCATCTCTCATCTTTCCCTCTTTCTCTCGTCATTTTTTTTTTCTGAAACCCTTCTTCCTCTTCTCTCCCTCGCTTCGTTGCTCGTCTCTCCCTCTTCTCTCAGTCCACCATTTTTTTTCCTGAAACCCTTTTCCCTCTTCTCTCCCTCGCTCCATCGCTCGTCTCTCCCTCTTCTCTCAGTCCACCATTTTTTTTTTCTGAAACTCCTATCCCTCTTCTCTCTCTCGCTTGTCTCTCCCTCTTCTCTCTTTCTCAATAGATTTTATCTTCATTCCTAGGTCGATCTTCTACGGTTGTGCAATTTCCTCTCTCTCTATCTGTTTGGCTCAACAACGCAGCACTCTTTCTCGGTTTGGGTTGGTAAAACTACCAAAAGTTTATTTGGGTAAGCTTTGTATTGAATAATTTGAGTATGAATGTGTGAATTTCTGAAATGGGTATGAATTTGTTTGGGTAAGCTAGTTATTATCATTGCTGATTTTTCTATAGTTGGTGTTGTTGATTTTTCTGAAGTTTGTGCTTCTGATTTTTCTTCAGTTGTTTATTATCCCGTCCAGCCAAACCTCCTCTCAGATTGACAATTTTTGAAGTTTGTGTTGCTGATTTATCTCGTGTCTCTCTCTGTTTACTAGTCATTTTCCAGTATAGTTTCAACATACATTCTCAAATTTATTAAGTGTTAGAAATAGGACCATATACCCAAATTGAGTTGAAGATAAAAAGGCTCTTTCCATGAGCTTTTTATCTTGCTGAGTTTTTTTCGGTTCTTTTTTTTTTTTTTTTTTTTTTTTTTTTTTTTTTTTTTTCTGTTTGCTATACAATACTTGGTTTTGTATTGTTTGCTGTTATTGTTTTTGTATTAATTCAAGGTTTTGATTTGGACCTATTGGAGTAATTGGCAATCTTTTAGAATACGTGCAATAAGGTGAATGCCATCTGTGAAGTTGACTTGTAAAATTCTTATGAAAACCAGGCTTGTTGATGCTGAAAGGCATACCCTTCTGTACACCTAAAAACAGATTTAAAAAATGTCCATTATTCGTAGCATTAGGGAGTCTTCACAGACCATGGGGACACTATAATTTTCTGCCCAAAATAACATCTTTTTTGCTGAATGAATGCTGCTGCAACAGTAATATTCACATGACAAGTGCTCAATTTTATCATAAAGATAATTTGGAGATTATTATTGCAGCATTCTCCAAACATTAACCAAGAGCCAAAGAGAATTGGTTTGATGTGAACGAGTAAAATATGATTCTCCTTAAAATAAAGCATTTTTACTACAAGCTAGAGTAAAACATATTTGCACTACAAGCAAAAACGAAGTGCAAAATGATGTTGGCATCACCTTTTCGAGTAAACTTCCATTTTCTTCCTGTAGCATATCAAGCTGCAATGGAATTGATACCTCATTAATAGATTTTCAATAAAGATACAAAATTTTCGCAATGTATCCCAATTGCAAAGGCTAATTGACAGCTTGCTCATTGTCCAAAACTACAAAGGCTTTTTTTTTTGTTTGCTATACAATATTTAGTTTTCTATCACTTTGTTGTTATTGTTTGCTCTCTCATTTCATGTAAGCATGCTTTAGGGTGTATTTATATGTGTATGTAGTAGTATATGTATGTGGGTAATAGCTTGGATGCTACATATAATGTTTGTGGCTATCCTGATCGATGGTTTCTTTCAATACTATTTGATCCCGAAAACACCACATATATTATTTGTTATCATCATTAAGACACTTTTCTGACTCCACAACCAAAAACAGAGTTTACTTTGCTGTTCTTTGCAAAATAGATGATGAATAAAATACGTTTGATGTTCTTCTTTGCAAAAAAGAACAAGAAATTTATTTTTGTTGCTGTTTTGCAAAGTTGCTGTTTTTCTTTGCAAAACAGAACAAGAAGTTTGTGAATTATTTTGGTAACTTTTCTGACTCTTTTGGTATATAATTTGTGGACAGTTGGTAATTTTTGACTTGAATGGGACTGTGTTGTTGGACTTCAATGGGACTGTGGGACTCTTTTGTATGGGCCTATTTTGTATTTGCACTTAGTTTGGGACTGTGTTGCTAAATTTGAATGTGACTCTTTTGTATTTGTACTAAGTTTGGACTCTAGTTTGTGTATGGTTTGTGTATGGTTATGTTTTAGCATAGAAGGACACACATACTCCACTGATATAGTATTATGGAGATGCATAATATGGTTATGTTTTGGACTAAGTTTGGACTCTGCCATGACAACCGTTTTGGTTGTTTTTTTTACTTCACATTTCTCTCATTGCTAGAATCTTCAACAAGATTTGGTTTTTTTTTTTTTTTTTTGGTGAATGATTGGTGTCTGTTTGGTGTATAATATGCTGCCATTTATATTGGATAGTCCTAGAAAAGTGGATGCAGGTGGTTGTTTGATGCAGTTTAGTGGTGAATCAAGTGTCTTATTGTATTATAGTGGAGCTCTTATTTGTTTCTTTTGTGCTGTTTCTTCACCTAAAGTCCATTTGTTTTTTTTTCATCAGATCATTAAAAAATAACTTTCTATTTGGAAGATACCAAATGCCCTTTAGGAATGTGTTTGTATTTATTTGATGTCCATAAATTGTGTCTTCATTATTTTGTTGTATTTATTTGAGCAAGAAAGTCTTGTAACAGGTCTCTATCTCTCTCTCTCACAATATTAATGTCCATATCTACATGATTCATTGTGAGATTTGATTACACTTGCAATTTTATAGGAAGTGATATTATAATGGATGTGGTTAAATACCTTGGTTAATATTAGTATGAAATGTTAATATTAGGTTGAGGAAACAAATAGTTGGGAAACAATAATTTTAAGTAAAATGTAAATTATTAATTAATATATGAAGTGTATTTGCAAATTATACAAAAAAAAATGTAAAATATTATTAAAATATATAATATTATATTATTATTTTGACTTTAAGATGGCTAGTCTAACGTGGATGCACCTAGCCAAAAGTTAAAGTTATAGTCAAAATTTGAACTTCTAGCTAAAATTTGGACCTAGGCCATTGCCAATGCTCTAACAAATCTCAACCTCTCTTGCTCTTTATTTTCTGGCCAAATCCCTTCAGAAATCTTTGAGCCCTCCAAGTTAGTTTCTCTGGATCTCTCATATATCTCCAAGTTATATATCTCCAAGTTAGTTTCCCTGGATCTCTCATATATCATTTGTTGTTGAAGCTCCAAAAATTTGGCCTAACAGTTATAGCTCAAAATCTCACAAACTCGGAAGTACTATATCTTGACCAGGTTGACATATCATCTAACGTTCCCAATATCTTGGCAAACTTATCTTCTTTAACAGATCTATCTCTACGCCTGTGTGACTTGCATGGTGAGTTTCCTGTGGGAATTTTCCATCTACCTAAGCTTCAACGTCTTAATATAGAGGATAATGAAAACCTCAAGGGCTATATACTGGATTCGATTGGTCACCTCAAGTCCTTGGTTGTATAGATTGCGGATTTTTGCAATTTCTCAGGAGAAATACCATCTTGACTAGGTAATCTTACCAATTTAATTGTTTTAGATCTTCAATCAAATAGGTTGAATGGTTCAATTCCACAGTCAATATCAAGGCTTGTAAATCTTGAAACTTGGTCTCTCAATGATAACTATTTGAGTGGCAGGGTGGAGTTTGAGTTGTTTCTGAGACTCAGAAAGCTAGATGCATTGCAGTTATCTAGAAACGATATTTCATTGCTTACAAATCCGAGTACCAACTCAACTTTTCCAAAATTTACTAAATTATTACTAGCTGATTGTGACTTGGGTGAGTTCCCAGAGTTTTTGAGGAACCAAGATCAATTGGAGCTGTTAGATCTTAGTGGAAACAAAATTCACGGTCAAGTTCCAAAATGGATGGGGAACGTAAGTACAGAAACTCTCTGGAGGTTATATCTGCAAGACAACTTTCTGATCTGTTTCGACCAACTTCCGATTGTATTCCCCTATGTTAATCTAAAGGAACTGCGGCTTGATTCTAACATGATTCAAGGGTCAGTGCCAATCCCACCTCCTTCCATTGATTTCTGTAAGGTCTCAAACAACAGATTGACCGGAGAAATTTCACATTTGATTTGCGATCTAAGTTTAATAACTGAGCTCGATTTGTCAAGCAACAACTTGAGTGGAAAACTTCCTCAATGTTTAGGCAACTTGAGTGATTCTCTCACAAAATTGGATCCACACAACAATAGCTTTCATGAAACCATTCCTCGGATCTGCAGTGAAGCAAACGAATTGATGATAATTGATTTCAGCGAAAATCATTTATAGGGGCGTGTACCAAGATCATTGGCAGATTGTACCAAGCTTGAAGCTGTTAGTCTTGGTACCAATCAAATACATGATATTTTTCCTTCCTGGTTGGGCATTCTTCCAAAGTTGAGGATTCTCATTTTGAGATGTAATGAACTCTATGGTACAATTGGAAGTTCTGATAACAATTTCGATTTCCTGAAATTGCACATCATTGACCTCTCAAATAATGATTTTACTGGCAAGTTGCCCTCTGAACACTTCCAAAATTGGAAAGCCATGCAAATCGTCGATGCCGAGAGCTTAAAGTACGTGAAGGAATACCAAACTCTAGCCATGCCCTCTGATAACATGAGTTGTACCTACTCTTTCTCAATGACAATGATCAACAAAGGCACAGAAACACTATATGAAAGAGTCAATGATTTGTTAATAGCTATTGATCTCTCGAATAATAGATTTGAAGGAGAAATCCCAGATGTGGTGGGGAATCTAAAAGGACTTCATTTACTCAACTTTTCCTCAAACTTTCTCACTGGACCTATCCCATTTACATTGGCAAACTTGACAAGGTTAGAAGCATTGGATCTGTCTCAAAACAAGTTGTCTGGTGCGATCCCTTTGCAACTAACAGAACTCACTTTCCTTTCACACTATAATGTCTCCTATAATCGTTTGACAGGACCTATACCACATGGGAAACAATTCGACACATTCAATATCAGTTTGTTTAGTGGGAACCCTGAATTATACGGAAGTCCTTTGTCAAAGAAATGTGGGAATCCTGCGGACTCACTGCCTCCATCTTCAAGCCACAACTCAGAATTCTCATTTGAATTTGGTTGAAAAGTAGTCGCCATTGGATATGGATGTGGATTCGTGTTTGGAGCTATGTCTGGGCTAATCGTGATCACAAAGAAGTATGGTTGGTTTATGAAGACGTTGGCGATTGGGCAGCCAGGAAGAAGGGTGAATTGGAGGGGCCGCAGAAATAAAGTATAATCCTACATGCATGTTTCCATAACAAATAAATAATTACATGCACAATGTCTGTAGCACATACTATTATTGTGGCTTTACTTTTATTTTTCTGTTTTTATCCTTTTTTAGCTGCTATAGGAAAGGGCCATGGATAGGATGTTTGTACTGAAAAGAATTCGTTGTATTTGCACCCATGCTCTCAATAAAACAAGTGTTGTGAAAGAAAATTAACCACAGAGATTTATGGCAGTGAAAGCAGAGATACCCTGCTCTGGTGTATTTCCATTCCAATTTATAGTAATCGTTACACTTTAGTTTTGTATATGATGATTAGAGAGAGGTAATGTGCACAAATATACCTAAGAGAAAATAAAGAGTGGTAGTCTATTAATCTGGAGAATTGAACTTCATATTCATCTTCATCTTGAGCTACTACTACTGTACTCTGCCGGGCCTTGTCTGGACCACCTTCTCCATTCACAGATATTTGGACAGAAATACAAGAGATTGAACCAATGATTTTCTTTTATTTCCTAATTTTTTCATTTTTTTTTTCGGAATGCTTTGTGGCATATTTGATTAGAATTTGTTAAGAGTTTCTCACAACTTTTTGTGCCTTTGATAATATTAAAGAGCCGTAGCCGTAATAGAGGCATAATTCTTTTCACAACTTGTTTATAATTTTAACAACTCTTTACATTTTTCTTATTGAATGCAAATGGAACAAAAGATTCCACCTCCCGTGAAAATTAATTAGAGAAAAATAACTTCATCTACATAAATCATAGGTCGCCTCGCGTACTTGCCATTTGGCTTCTTTTTTTAAAATAGCCTAACTTTCTATGATAGACCAATCATAAGTCACATCAATACTGAATATTCATCCAACGCTGCACGCTCCACGCCCTTCTTACCACTACTTTTTTAAAAAATAAATAAATAAATAAATAAACGACGATGTCGTCATTTGTTCTCCTACCAGAAATAAAACGCCGTCGTTTAACCCCATGCACTTGCGCTTATCAACACCCCCTTGACAAGTAACAATAACACTGCCACACATAAATAAGATCTGAGCCTCATTTTCAGCCTCACTCTCGCCACCTCGCTGCTTTTTCTCTTCCCGATTCGCTTCGTCCGTTGAAACCGATTCCTACCCCAGTCCGGACCCTCGATCTCGATCAAATGGCGAAAGAACCAGTTCGCGTTCTCGTTACTGGAGCCGCAGGTACTGCATCAAATTTATAATCACTATTCTATTGTATCACATCCATAACTCTCATCTTCTTCGTCGATTCGATCAGAAATTATCCGAATTTTTATTGTTTTTATTGTTCTTTATCCAATTTAGCCTGTTGGGAAAGCGGTTTAGATCTGGTACATGATGATCTAAGATAGGTCCAGTGTGTGCGAAGATAGGTGCTGATTATTTTGGTTATGATAAAATAAATAAAGAAGTAAAAAAGTAAATCCGGTTCCCGTGATTGAATTTCTACAACACTGCTTTTATATTTTCTGTTTATGCTGGACAGAGTTACTAGGGGTCTGAATTTTGGTGTAAATATTGTTGGTTCAGTTGCATTCTTTGCGATCCGAATTCTAAGAATTAAGTTTTGGTTTATTTTGTGAAAACAAAATTGAGAGAGAGAGAGATGATTAAAATGATGATATGGACCTAAGCTTTTGGCACCATGTTTGGTTTATGTGACGATGGTAGTTTTTACAGTGCATGTTTTGAATTTCCAAAATGTTGTAGTTATGGTATTGGTTGTCCCATAATCAAATCCATTAATTTTCCATAGTTGAATAAAAGTGTTTCTCTCATATTGATTCTCACACATAGTGTGTTCATTCCACAAGAGCATACTGAGCGAGCTAGATATTTATTGTTTAAGTCAATAAAATGTCAGAATTGGCATATGAATGGTTAGTCCACATTATAGCCGTGTTTTTAAAACACGTTCTTTGGCTGCAGCTACATCTTCATAACGATTCATTGAAGATGCATATCATGTTGTTAATACTATGCTCATGAGTCATAATATTGGGATTTTTTTTGTGACTTATGTCATCCTCTTCATAGAAAATGCAGCCTTAGCTCATTCTCCTTCTTATGTGGTTAATTTTGTAGTTATCCAATATACAGCATTTCTTTACAATTTATATTTTGATGATTTGTTGCTGGATTTTCAGGACAAATTGGATATGCTCTCGTCCCTATGATTGCTAGGGGAGTGATGTTGGGTCCCAACCAGCCTGTGATCCTGCACATGCTTGATATCCCACCTGCTGCGGAGGCATTGAATGGGGTGAAAATGGAGTTGGTGGATGCTGCATTTCCTCTACTTAAAGGTATGTTTATGGCCTCTTAAATCTGTCAAATGTGGATGACATCACTTAAGCATGGAGCCATACACTCTGCTTTTTAATATGCTAAGGATCTGTTAGAGTACGAGGTATGATGTGGTATATATTGCAGGTGTTGTTGCTACAACAGATGTTGTTGAGGCATGCACTGGGGTTAACATTGCAATCATGGTTGGTGGGTTTCCAAGGAAAGAAGGCATGGAAAGGAAAGACGTGATGTCAAAAAATGTGTCAATTTACAAGTCTCAGGCTTCTGCCCTTGAAAAGCATGCAGCTGCAAACTGCAAGGTGAGTGAAATTTGTAAGAGCAGGAAATAAAATTTGGTTATTTTTGTTTTTCAATAGGATTTGCTTCGCCTTATCATATAGTCTATGCTGTTTTAAATCCCAAATCCTCTAGCTGCTTGGATGACAATTAATAAAAGTTAGAATCAAATCATGCCTTAATTTTGTTTCCCTTTTTCTTTTCTTTTCTTTCTTTTTTTTTTTTTTTTTTTTCAAAAATGAGAATGTCTCCACCCGTTATTGATTTAAAACTCAGCGTACGAGGCCCCTACAAAGCAGAGAACCCACGCTGAGGCCAAGTTACAGGACCAACACTAAGACCCAAACAAAACAGAGCATGCACTATGACTCCAATGGACTTTCTAAACATTACAAAACAGGACCCACGCTAATCAATTCTATCAAAGCACTAAGGCTAAGCCATTTATGACACATTTCGAATATAAGGGAGACCAAGTTTATCTGTCCTAATCAACCACCTCAAGGAGGGGGAATGGATGCCATCTCAGTCCAGAGACCTGCAAATTCTTCCGATGCTTTCTGGGCCAAGAAGTCATCTGGGGCATTGGCTTGTCTGAAAACATGTTGGATTGAAAACATCTTGCCTCTTTGTAAGGCCATCAACTCCTCCCAAAAGTCTACCAGGTACCAAATTGGGCATTTTGCTCTTCTAAACCACTTTACCACAATTAAAGAGTCCATCTCTATTTCTATCTTGTCCAAACCTTTTTGACAGATTTTCCTTTCCCACACTCCCAGGAGGAGTGCCCTGAACTCAACATAGTTATTTGTGCCATGATTAAGTGGAGAGGCAAAAGCGAAAATCATATTACCTGCGGCATCCTGTAGAATTCCCCTGCACCTGCCTGCCCCGAGTTTCCTCTACTGCTTCCATCCACATTGAGTTTAAGCCAGCCATGGATAGGACGATGCCAATAAACAACCTGCACCTTTTTTCTCCTTTGGTTTTCGGTTGGATTTGCAGATCTTCTAATATCTTTTCATCTTGAACCGATAAGGGCTTAGTTGCACGCAGCTTTTCACTTAGCTTAACTATCCAGAAGTGAATAGTCCTCCAAGTCTCCTCCACAGAAATGGAGCCTCCTTCCATTCTTACCTTGCATCTACGAAGCCAAAGCACCCAGGTGACAATGGTAGGAATTATGCCAATCAGTAGCCCTCTAGTAGTTGACTTGGAGGCTCTGTTACACCATGCCCACACAGTTTCTTTCCAGGTGCTAAACTGAGATCTCAGTATACCAACCTGGACAGCACATTTCCTCCATATGGCCTGCGCCACTTCCCCATTGGCTAGCACGTGATTCAAGTCTTCATAGGCGCCTCTCACACAACAATTGCACTTGGAAACTAGAGGAATACCCAGTCATCTTACTCTATCATCTAGACTAAGAGCATTATTAAAACTTTTCCACATTGTGATTACCATCTTCTTTGGGAGGCACGGATGCCAAACCCAATTATCCATCTGATTTTTGGGGCTTTAACTCGGATGCACTCCCAAGCACTCTTAGTAGAGAAATTTCCATCTTTAGGCAACCAAATAAGAATATCCTCTCCATTCTGCTGGCTACCAACCGTATTTACTATCTCTTGCGCTTTTTGGGTTCCCACCAATCGATGTAGCAGCTCCAGGTCCCAACCGTCCTCAAGCCAAATATCTTTGAATTTCAAATTAGGTGCCGTGACAAGAGAGTTGGTAGCAAGTATTTCCTCCCCCAACCATTTATCAAACCAAAATGAAGCCTTACCCTCCTTTGACTTCCACTTAGAATGATCAATGACATCCAGAATGCATCTCATTATAAGTCACCAAAACTGCGACCCTTTGGAAGGGATTACAAGAGAAATATGGCCCTCCTTTTTCTTGAATGGCATCCTGAAATTAATTCCATACATGTAACATATTCAATCTACAATGCTCTGAAAAACTTCAGGTGTGAATGTATGCACCATGAGAACTAGATGGCTTTATTGCTGTTTAGATTTCATCTACTGATCTATCACTTAGATCAATGAGCTCTAGTTTGAATGGCACCTCCTTCCTTTGTAATCACAGGGTGGAGAGTCAACTTTTAGGTTGAAGATCCACTGGGTGTAAGTAACAGTAAGAATCATCACTTAGAGTCGGGCCATTTCAAATTTTTACTTTTATAAGTCATGATGCTTGGCATAGACTATAGTTGCCCCCATTGGGAACATGGAACATTTCGTTATGTACTTAACCAATTAGTTTGAAGTTCTAAGTAAAACTTTCCAGATGATTCCATGTCCCCACAATGACTGTATATGAAAATGAGCAAGCACAATGTTTAGATTCCTTCTACTTCCTATGCAGGTTTTGGTTGTTGCCAACCCAGCAAACACCAATGCACTGATATTGAAGGAATTCGCACCATCAATCCCTGAGAAAAATATTACTTGTTTGACTAGACTCGATCATAACAGAGCCTTGGGCCAGATTTCTGAAAGGCTAAATGTTCAAGTTTCTGATGTTAAAAATGTTATTATCTGGGGTAATCACTCATCAACCCAGTATCCTGATGTCAGCCATGCAACGGTGAAAACACATTCTGGAGAGAAGCCAGTCCCCGAGCTTGTTGCTGATGATGCATGGTATGAAAATGGATTAGTAGTTAATTTAGTTTGTTACTTATAAAAAAATAGTTAATTTAGTATGTTTGTATTGAGTTCATTGAAGTGTTGATATGAATTTCTTTACCTAAGGTTGAAGGGAGAATTCATAACTATCGTTCAACAACGTGGTGCTGCAATTATCAAAGCTAGGAAACTATCAAGTGCATTGTCTGCTGCTAGTTCTGCTTGTGACCACATACGTGATTGGGTGCTTGGAACCCCCGAGGTTGGTATCATTCTGTCTATTCTTTGATCGTATAATGTGAAAAAGTCCGTTTCCTACACAATGACCATTTTTCCTGCAATTTCAGGGCACTTGGGTTTCCATGGGAGTATACTCTGATGGTTCATACAATGTACCAGCTGGACTCATTTATTCATTCCCTGTCACTTGTCGCAATGGAGAGTGGACGATAGTCCAGGGTAATTTTCATCATGCACTACTAATTGTGTTTTTTTTTTTTTTTTTTTTTTTTGGGGGGGCGGGGGGTGGTGTTCTTCGTGCTGCTTCATCGTTACGCGTGAATGACAGATAAATCTGGTTCATATTGAGTTGTACTTGTAGGGAAAAATTCACGGCTTTGATCAGCAACAAACTATTTTTTTTAATGAGTATATCAGCACCAAACTATTAAAGAATAGATTATTTACATTATTTGTTAATCTTCAGTCTAGGATTCTCTTGGAGAATCAAACCTGTTTCTTGACTCTTGTTGTCTTCTATCTGCCCAGGACTTTCAATCGATGAATACTCGAGGAAGAAGCTGGACTTGACAGCAGAGGAGCTCACTGAGGAGAAGGCTTTGGCTTACTCATGCCTCTCTTGAATGCTCTTGTTCCTTCTCTAATGTGGTAGTACGTCCGGCTCTTTCTTGTGTGTCAACTGAAGTAGCTGGAGTTTTGAATAATGCCATTGTTAAAGATTTAGAGGAACTGTTAATGATGGAGAACTTCTATGTATTTTATACTCTTTGCGGCTTGCATTTCTACTTGGATGCTTGAATTTATAACTATCATCCTAATTAATGGATATTATCAACTTAATATTTGGCTGTGTGGATCCATAAGATGTAATGTTTTATTTATTTATTTATTATTATTGGTTCTCCCTGCATGCATAATTGTTAAACCTGATCATTATTATTATTCTTATTACTGTATTTCTTTTTTGGTTTGAAGTCTTGAAGTTTCTTATTATGTAAACATGACGAAATAACCAAAAAATCTAAGGCTATTAGCTCTAGCATGGTTCGTCGGCTCTGAACTCAACAACCCTCTTTAGAATTTGTGGTCACACACCGTAATAGTGTAATAGACATTCTGCGTGCACTTCGGCTGTTCGCATTGCAGATCATCAATTCCAATATGTCATGTGGCGATCTTTTAATTGACGAAAAGAATCAACTTGGCCCTTTGCAGATGGTAAAAGGGAAGAGCTGGTGGGTTCGGAAGATTAGCATGACGAGGACATGGTCATGGTTTTTAGCCACTGGTTGAAATATAATTCGATATAGAAGTTGTCTAGATTCCTATCTGAAGCACCATAGGGTGCCGACATCCAAGGTGTTAACAATAATTTATTCACTTAGGCCTAAAACGACATGTGCGTTCGAATAAACAAGCAAAAGCAATAGTGATATTCAATCAATAATCATTTATAATTGATTTCAACCGATTTCAACATGTACTCTTTCGATCCTGCTAGCTTCCATATATAATTTTCATTTTCCAACCTTCTCAGACTTGTCGCTAGCGCGAAATTTCACAGCACGTTAACCTTCCCTGCATTATGTTAAGATTCTTAGTTTCTTTGGTTTAGATTTTGTACAGATGTGTTGCGCCCATTAATGTGATCGAGCTTAAAACTGACACAGTTTTAAGAGGAAGGAAATTCTCTCTAAACTTAACCTTCAGGTGTTGAGCATTATCCTTTTTCTTTTAGAACATGCATACATCTTTTACATATTCTTTCCCAATCTTTTTCATCAAGCACTTACAGTTGCCAATGAATTTAATTTGTTCATTCATTAATTGGGACTATCTATTTTGAGAATTTTAAGTTATAAATGGCTATAAATACTCCTATATATAAATTAGTATGAGAAGGCACGTACAGAAATTTAATGAGAACAACACTCATTGCATGCATGGATGTTTGCTTTGTAAGAGCAGTCTGACGTTTATCTTAAAGGTCTCATTGATTTATGGCACTTCCTTGACATGTATTAAGCCTTTTGATTTATATTTTGGCGAAATGATCAACTTCTTCTTCATGTACCTAAGGTGTAATAAAAAAAAAAAGAACAATCGAGTTCTTTTAATAAAAACTACTAACTCTTTATGATGTGGCATTTAAACTACTTTGAAGTTGTCATTTAACCTCTCAGGTGAGCAGGACATAAATGGCCATTTTTATGCTCATTAATTAAGATATATATGAGTTAAGTTATAGAAAAACAGATGGATCGGAAAATGCCAAATTTTACTTAAAAAACTTTTACTAATTCCATGTGATTGATGAGTTGGTGACAGATTGCCAATATATGAAAAATGATTTGTACAGTCTTAGTTGTGTAAATCTAAACACTACCTTCGGAAAAGAAAATAAATTTGGTGTCCACATGAAAAAATCTACTTTTAGCATTCATGACACAATATTCAGTCTCAGATTCCGTCTTTTTGCATTCATGAGTGATTTATTTCAGAAAATTGCATCTGATTTGTAATCAAATGTTTTGATATAGAATACAATGAGTTGGCCTTTCTTTGTCTAAAAGTTTTTGTGAAATGTATAGTGATAATACAATGGAAAGCAAATCAGTCATAGAAATAAATCAAATTGAATATATGAATGTAGTTGATAATATATAAATATATGAATGCTATCAATGGTTTATATTTGAATGACAAGCTGATTTAATATCATATTATGGGTTTAAATTCTTGAGAACTTTAAATACTAGAAAGAAATCTTATAACATTTATTATGGGTTTAGTGCTCTTGGAATGTATTTCAAACACCTCCATATCTATTCATGTGAATAATGAAAATACTACTTTTATGAGTATTTGTACACACAAATGACTGTTCACAACTTCACATACCAGATAATCATACTGCTTCTCATGTTACAAGTCATAATATTATTAACAAAAACTTGGGGTGGGGTTGTGGCATGACAGGCTATGATTTGCTCAGGGAAATCAAGTTAGGCTTTTGGTTTATATTGCTTTGTCTTCTTTCCAAATTGAAATTCTGCATTCCAAATTGATATACTTTTGAAGATTTGCCATCTGGGTCCTTGTGTCAGCACTTGCTCAAATAAAAATCTCTTTGGCATATTTCACACCAACTTTTCACCCAAACAAGTCAGGTTCATGATGTTCCCAAAGATTTGTTTGCTTTATCATGGGTCTTTCTCATTTATGGGATTTTTCCCATTTTGCAGGAGTCTTCATCCCTGAGAAACATACCAGTGGTGATTATGTCATCCGAGAATGTGTCTTCAAGGATCAGCAGGTAAATATTTTGTTTTATTTTATTTTATTTATTCCTTGAGAATTTGATTTCTTATAGGCAATAATACTAATGTGCAAGTGGCAACAGATGCTTCTACATCAATATTATTTATTTATTCCTGATAAGTACTTTTTATTTTATAACTTGTAATATATATGTGTATTTTGTAGATCCTTGCATCCGAAGATATAGGTAGACAATTTCTGATCTATGGTGAGAGGTATGGCCTGAGTCTTGATTATCCAGGAACTTGTAGACTACATTGTTATGCATCACTCCACAATAAACTCTTCTTGTGTTTATGCCATGCACTGTATGTGGATATCCCTTCCATATGTTTATTTTCCGCATGCATATTAGGTGTTTTCTCTGTATTAATGTGTGAATAGACAGAAAATGAGTTGAGTTGTGTGAACAAGTTTTACATTGGTTTTACCATGAAATGAAAAAGAAAATCAGAAATTGTTCTGCCAGGAGTTCATGACAGAGATTTTTGGATCATATATTTATTATCTTCTCTTTCTGAACTTTTAAATGATAAATTGACACTTATCATGTATCAATGCTGTCCAGCATTAGAAAATTAGAGGAAGAAACTTTTCTTTTCATTTCTTTTTTTTAATGAGGTTTTTTTCCTCTTTTCAAGCCATCAACATATAGTAAGTGTTGGAATGTGAGATTCATCACCATAACCTTATGCCAGCAACAATAGCAGAAATATGCAACAGCTGCAACAGGAATTTTCAGCTTTCATACCTACACCTTGTAAGCTCCAAACCGATGGTTTAAGGCCTTCTCTCTTAAACAAATCCTCTTTCTTTCTTCTTAAGTAAGTGTAGAGTGACTATTATATGATAAATCTTTAGTTATAGCTGCAAATTTAAGAGCTTTCAACATTAGAATGCAAGTAAAAACAGAGGGAATCAATGCTTGCTGCGGTAAGCATTTTATACCTTCAGATCTACTTTTTAAACTTCAGCCTCACTAATTTCCTTTAGTTTTCATCATCATCACTTTATTTGTTAGCCATGATTGAACAAGACACATTAGAAGCTTATAGTTTCACCAAATGGTAGTGGGAAACATCAAAGGAAAACAGAAAACTCAGCTGCGTACTTGTCACATGCATACCTTTCATTTCAGCTTGATCTTCTATTATCTTTACTTGTCCTCTATTCTAGTCACTTGTCACTTGTAGAACTATGATTTAGGCCACCATGAGAAGTGGAATAAGTCACCATTTCGACCTCTAGTAGAAATAAGGCAGCAACATCATGGACAATAGCAGCAGAAAATCTTATTGCAGTAGCAAGAAAAATATTCAGCCTGATAGCTTCAACCTTCCTTCCTCTCAACTCTCATCACCTTAGTCACTTATTTACCTTGTTCGAGACCGCGTCAAAAAGTATCTCAGCCAGTACAGCAGAATTTAGATGCCTCAAACAGCAACCAGTAAACTAGATTTCATGTAGGACATGAAATCTAGAAATGACAGCTTCCTCCAAAATGACTAAACTTCTCTAAAGTCACCAGTATGCCTTGGATTTTCACTTGACCTAACATATGACACCAGCATGCAGTCCTTGTCTCTTCCCTAGACCAAAGGGAAAAATGGGAAAAAAAGGTTATAACTCGCTGTGGTATAGCTTCAAATTTAACTATAAGTAACTATATAAGACCATGTCTGAACAAAAGAGAGAGACAACAGCCATACTTGACCCTAACCTGGTATTTATCAATAGTATGTATCTCCACAGAGGTTATGCATACAGTAAAAGTAAAGCAATTAGAACTACAAGCAGATGAGACATATCACCTGGACAAGAGGAGGTAGTTGATAAGCAAAGATTATGATTCATGAAATAGCATTACTGAACTTTTGTTAAACCAAGATTTTTTTAGGCTTATCATTCAACCACTTAGTTAATACAGTTTTCTTGATGAAATCTGTAAATGGGCAGTTGAAATAAAGGAAGGGAAGATTGTATCCATTGTTAAAGAAGAGGATAGACATTGGAATTCCAAGGAGGGACATGTAGTTGATTATGGAGAGGCTGTTGTCATGCCTGGCCAGATTGACGTGTAAGTCGTGAAAGCTCTCTCTTCCTTCTTGTATATTTCTTCACCTTGAGAGCATAATAAATGGTTGCATAGATTTGGTGCCGTATTTTGGGTTGTGTCCGGCCAAAGGCATTAATTTGCAAAGTTCTTTGTCTAATTATACGTGACATTTTCGCACTGTATAAGCTAATAAAATTTTGGCTCAGAGTGTGAGGTACTGCAACTTTGATTATGTCAAAAAGCAAAACAGAGTCCATTCAAATGTTCTCCTTTGTATAGTGTTGATTATAGAACCAATGATAAGGCCACGTCAAACCAGATTGCTCAACAACTGAATCAAAGTTCAAACATCTTAGAATCCTGTACAGAAATTGTGTTTCAGATGTAGCCATAGACGAGCCCTTTGAATTGTATTTATTGTCTGATGTACATATCTCTTGTAGCAAACTCACCCTACTCATTATGCAATGGTATGAAACCCCATGACCAGGGCACGGATGATTGCATTAAACCCTATGCTATATTGTTGTAAGTTGTTTATCATGTAGTTCTTTAGTTGGGCTGTAATTTGCAGTGCATAAGAGGTTAGTCAATTTGATTGTATCAATAAGATAACTTGCTTGCAAAAATATAAATAAGATATTATTATTTTTTTAATGTGAATTTCTTTGGTTTTGTTCATGGAAGCCATGACATCTTGATGATCCTGGAAGAGCTGATTGGGAAGGATTTCTTTGGTTTTGTTCAGTTTTACAACATAATCATATTAAAGCCAACACTTATGATGATCTCTTTGATCAGATCCATTGTTTGTATACCATATTCATAATAGTCTTTAATTTGGGTATTCTTCAACCAATGAGATAACCTGAAAACATTAAACACCGACTTCTCATATTGTTCAATACTTGCAATATTCCATATTTTTCAATATAAATAAAGTTGGTACCAAGCTAACACTAGAATGTGTTCAGTGTTTAGGGTGTACGACAATTGGTCAAATTACCCTATTAATACGTAAAAGCCAAACCAATAAGAAAGAAACTGCATAAATACATTTTGAATAATTGGTTTGGTTGATCTTACATTTTAGGACCTCCCGAACCACCAAGTAGATTATTTGTATAATCTTTTTTTTTAAAGTGTCATCACTTAGATGAATACATGTTGGTTAAAGATACTACGCACAAAATTACATTTTAATACAAATCCAGGGCCTGAATGAAGTCAGTTGGATTAATATTATGGTGAGGAAATATCTTTTTAGATCAGTTTTGGTTGGTTAGTTGCAGTGTACATCTAATAAAGGATTGTACAAAAGGTTTATCCATTCTTGTGTGCAACTATGGAGATGGTAGTTGTGGATCTCTAATCTATTGGTACCCCCTATCATGAATATGAGAGAGAGAGAGAGAGAGAGAGAGAGAGATTCCTAATTTGGATGTGTTATATTTTTATATGTATTATGTTTTTGTTTTTTATTTTTATTTTTATTTTGTCAAAAACCTTTTCCGACGAGTAAAATTCGCCGAGAATTTATTTTTATCAATTAAACTTATTTGCAGTGATAACTTATCGTCACAAAAGCTCTATTTCGGCGACAATTACCCGTTGGGAATGCATAATTGCGACAATAATTCATAACCACTGGAAAAAAATCAAAGCGTTTTTGGCAATTTAGTAACCTTTTGCAACGATATATATCGCTGCAATTGATTTTTCTCAACGATTTAATGGTAAACATAAACATCATTTTCATCGTTGTTTGGGACATTTGCTACGGACTAACATCGTCGGAAATAGTAGCTTTTTTGACGATTTTGTCCTATCGCTGAAATTGATTAGAAGTGGCGCCTTTATTTCATGGAAAATCATCGAAAATGATCAAATGCAGTGATTATTAAAAATATTTGCGACGATTTTGAGTGTTGAAAAATGTCTAATTTCTTATAGTGCGGGAGAGATAATCACATTTGAGTAATTAATATTAGTGTGGTACGTAGCATTAGTTATCTTAAAATGTGACTCCGACGCAGCAGTACTACGAGTCCATTCTCTGTTAAACACACTCATAATTTGTTATGGAATCAAAATGATTATAATAACATTTACAATATAAATTTTTTATATTAGTTAACGTGACAGGCTTCTATATTGATAATGGATTGAGTATGTCAATAAAAATAAAAATAAAAACTTGCTATTAAAATTTTCCTTTCAGAGAGTAAATGAACAGAGGCTGAACTACATGGTTACTTGGGGGTACTTTAGCCCCAAAATTTTGGAAAAGTGCAAAAAAAAAAATTTTTTTTGAGGAATTTTTATAAATAAAGGAATTTTTTAGGAAATGAGTAATCGGTATTGTTAAAAAAAGTAGTGTAAATTTATAAGAAAAATGAGCATTTGTGACAGATTATTTACGACGAGAATAATTATTTGCGATAAAAACACTCATTTTAACAGGAAATAATTATTTTCACAGAAAATATATGATTACAAATAAAAAATTTTCTTATAATGAAATTTAGAGGTGTCAAATCATATTTTTGGTTCGTACCAAGTTAAGAATATACGATTATCTAGGTAACTCAACTCGATCCCTTAAGGTAAACGTGTTAAACTTTTAAACCTTAATACAACCTATTAAATAACGTGTCCTATTATGTCATCCATTTTGACTTGTACAATAATTAATTAAAAATATATCAATACAACATGATTCATTTAAACTCATTTTATATAAATGGATTACTCTAACACGAATAACTTATTTGACCTAATTAATATAATTTCACATGAAAGTTATAATCTATATATATTAATAACCACAATATCTTAAAAAAATAAGACTAGCTATTTAGTAACAAAAAAATCAATATTTTAACATATAATAAAACTAATATTACAAATCCTAAAATAACAAATATGATCAAAGGTCCAAAATTATAATCTCAACTATAAAAGTATAAGCATACTGAAAAATACCAATATTAGAACTCAATAATAATAGAATTGTAATATTGAAATAAAATCTAAACGAATCAAAATAGGTTTATTCATGTTAAGCGAATTGACCCGTTATTGATCCGTTTATGACTCGTGTTTTAATTAGTCAACTCTTTTCGATCCCAACTATTTAACATCAAACTCAAATTCGTTAATTTCATATTTATTCGATTATATTGAATTGACAAATCATGTCATATATTTCCACCTTATATAAACTAGATTTGAAATATATATATATATATATATATATATATATATATATATATATAAACTAGACTTGGAAATCGTGAAGAGTAAACGTAAAGGAAAGAACTAGGAAGAAGCACACGTACAACTAGTAGCAACGACTGGAAAATTTCGGTAAACGATGTGAAAGGGTACGCGAAAGCAACGACCGGATGAACATATTTTTCTATCTTAGCTGACAACGAGTATTTTTGGTTTAATTGTGCTTAGTAAAATATCAATGGATAATAAAATATCTCATTATATATTTCCTTATAATTAAAAGTCTCTATCATCCGATAAACAGTAATCTTATTTTATACTTTCCTTCTTCGCCTCTCTCTTCGCCTCTCTCTACATCTTCACAGTATTACTCTTCACAAAATCATCATAAATTACTATAACAAATCACAAAATTACCACAAAAATATATTAACTAGAAAATTATATTAAAAATCATTTTAATTCAAAACTTCTACACCGTGCTGAGTTTTCTTTTCTCCACCGTGCAGAGTTTTCTTTTTCTTTATTTTAGAATTTATTTAATATTTATAATTTTTAGGCTTTACTCAAGTAGTTTTTGTATTTTAAATTTTTAGTGAAACTGTTTTTTCAGAATTTTCTTATTCACACAGATTTTTTTGGTTAAATTAATTAAACTGATTTTCTAAACGTTTTTTAAACAACCTATTTTTATAAGGAATTTTAGTTAAAACGACTTTTCACATTTTTTTAGATAACGATATTTTTATAATTCTTTTACTTAAACCAGATTTCTTTTTAAAAAATCAGCTAAACATAATTTTTTTTGAATTTTTTAATTAAAATGATTTTTTTTTTTTTTAAGTTGAACAGATTTTTAAATTTTTTTTAACTTCAACATATTCTTAATAATATTTTTAATTCAAATAATTTTTTAATTAACTTTTCATAATACTTTGACGTATCAAACCGTGTACAAACACTCATATAATTTTTTTTTTTACAAAAAAAATAAAAGAAAAAATTTTTTGAGAGCAAAATAAGGTCATCTGTCTCATAAAAATTATTTTCATCTTTAATTTATATTTTTTTATTAAATAAATACCTTAATTTAATATTGGTGCGCTATTTGATGCACGAAATTTCTTACAAGAAAATTTTCCTTTTTCTAAATTGAAATGAAAAAAAATTAATAGGAACGGCACATGTCAAGTTTTGATTTGCGGACTGTAAAAGGCTTCGTCAAGTGACAAACGGCCTTTTTACGGAGTTAATTGCCAATTGCTAAATTTTACAATCTGTATGAACGTTGAAAAAACTCTAATTATAATATTAAGTTGTACTTTTCATTTTCTTCTAAGTGTGAATCCATACGGATTCAGAACTTCTTTAGTTAATTCGTCATATTTCCTAAGAGAGAAAGATCATCACGCGGTTCATGCAATGCCGACGGTTACTTTCACAAGCCTTCAATTTCACGGAAACGACTTGACTTGGAAGGTGAGTTTTTGAACTCTTTATCACTTGACTTGGAAAGTGAGATAGCTTAGCATGCACACGAGATGACGACTTGACTAATTTAAACATATGGTCCCCTGCCAACTCATTCAAGATTAGTTTAAATTCAGCACCTACTCGTTGAATGAATGAAATCATCTAAAATTCATTTCCTCCATTTCTTTTCTGATCTCTCCCCAGCTCCAATATTTTAGACAAAGGATTTATCCTTTCCTCTCATCATCTTGATCGTGCGCTTTCTTGTTTCATTGATGATGTTTTATCTTATACTTTCTGCCTCTTCTTCTGGCGTGCAGCCCTTGTGCCATGATGATGAGAGATTTGCCTTGTTGCAATTCAAGGAAAGCTTCATCATCAATCGGTCCGCGTCCGAAGATCTCTCTGCTTATCCGAAAGTTTTATCGTGGAAGCCTGATCAAATCAGTGATTGCTGCAAGTGGGACGGTGTAGAGTGCAATAAGGACACTGGTCATGTCATCGGCCTCAATCTCAGTAGTAGCTGTCTTAAAGGTTTTCTCAATTCCAATAGCAGCCTCTTCCGCCTTGCTCACCTCGAGAGCTTAAATCTAGCCGACAATCACTTTAAGCGTTCTCCACTCCCAACTAGTTTTAGGCAGCTTTCAAGGCTAACAAATCTCAACCTCGCTAACTCTGTATTTTTTGGCCAAATCCCTACAGAAATCTTAGAGCTCTCCAAGTTAGTTTTCTTGAGTCTCTCATATAATCCGTTGTTGAAGCTCCAAGAATCTGGCCTAACAGTTATAGCTCAAAACCTCACAAACTTGAAAGTACTATCTCTTAAACAGGTTGGCATATCATCCAACGTTCCCAATATCTTGGCAAACTTATCTTCTTTAGCAGTTCTATCTCTAAGTGAGTGTGACCTGCATGGTGAGTTTCCCGTGGGAATTTTCCATCTACCTAAGCTTCAGCGTCTTAATATACAGGATAATGAAAACCTCAAGGGCTGTATCCCAGAATTTCACAGAACCAGCCCCCTTAATTTATTGATACTTGGAAACACGAGCTTCTATGGAGAAATACCATCTTCACTAGGTAACCTTACCAATCTAATTGTTTTAGATCTTCAATCAAGTAGGTTGCACGGTTCAATTCCACAGTCAATATCTAGGCTTGTAAATCTTGAAACTCTGTATCTCAATGATAACTATTTGAGTGGCAGGGTGGAGTTTGAGTTGTTTCTGAGACTCGGAAAGCTAGTTGAATTGCAGTTATCTAGAAACGATATTTCATTGCTTACAAATCCGAGTACCAACTCAACTTTTCCAAAATTTAGGATATTATTTATAGCTGATTGTGACTTGGGTGAGTTCCCAGAGTTTCTGAGGAACCAAGATCAGCTGGAGCTATTAGATCTTCGTGGAAACAAAATTCACGGCCAAGTTCCAAAATGGATGGGGAATATAAGTATAGAAACTCTCTGGCTTTTAGATCTGGAAAACAACTTTCTCACCGGTTTCAACCAACTTCCGGTTGTACTCCCCTACGTTAATCTAAAGTCACTAAAGCTTGATTCTAACATGCTTCAAGGGTCACTGCCAATCCCGCCACCTTCCATTGATTTCTATACGGTCTCAAACAACAGACTGACCGGAGAAATTCCACATTTGATTTGCAATCTAAGTTTAATAACTGAGCTCGATTTGTCAAGCAACAACTTGAGTAGCAATCTTCCTCAATGTTTAGGCAACTTGAGTGCTTCTCTCACAAAATTGGATCTACACAACAATAGCTTTCATGGAACCATTCCTCGGATCTGCGGTGAAGCAAACGAATTGATGATGATTGATTTCAGCGAAAATCATTTACAGGGGCGTGTACCGAGATCATTGGCAAATTGTACCAAGCTTGAAGCTGTTAATCTTGGTAACAATCAGATTCATGATATTTTTCCTTCCTGGTTGGGCATTCTTCCAGAGTTGAGGATTCTCATTTTGAGATCTAATGAACTCTATGGTACAATAGGAAGTTCTGATAGCAATTTAGATTTCCCGAAATTGCACATCATTGACCTCTCAAATAATGATCTTACCGGCAAGTTGCCCTCTGAACACTTCCAAAATTGGAAAGCCATGCAAATCGTCGATGCCGAGAGCTTGAAGTACATAGGGCAAAACCAAATTCTAGTGACACTTGCAGGAGATAGAATGAACCATATCTGCTCCTACTCAATGACAATGATCAATAAAGGCACGAAAATTGTATACCATAAAGTTCCTGATTTCTTCATAGCTATTGATCTCTCGAACAACAGATTTGAAGGAGAAATCCCAGACGTGGTGGGGAATCTGAAAGGACTTAATTTGCTCAACCTTTCCTCAAACTTTCTCACAGGACCTATCCCATTTACATTGGCATACTTGACAAGGCTAGAAGCATTGGATCTGTCTCAAAACAATTTGTCTGGTGCGATCCCTTTGCAACTAACGGAACTCACTTTCCTTTCATACTTTAATGTCTCCCATAATCGTTTGGAAGGACCTATACCACATGGGAAACAATTCGACACATTCGACAACAGTACGTTTAGTGAGAACTCTGAATTATGTGGAAGTCCTTTGTCAAAGAAATGTGGGAATCCTGAGGACTCACCGCCTCCATCTTCAAGCCACAACTCAGAATTCTCATTTGAATTTGGTTGGAAAGTAGTCGCGATTGGATATGGATGTGGATTCTTGTTTGGAGCTATGTCTGGGCAAATCGTAATCACAAAGAAGTATGGTTGGTTTATGAAGACGTTTGCAATTGGGCAGCCGAACCGAACAAGGGTGAATTGGAGGGGCCACAGAAATGAAATATAAGAATGTTTCCATGCACAATGTCTGTAGTACGTACTATTATTGTGGCTTTACTTTTCTTTTTCTATTTCCTTCTCCCCCCCCCCCCCCCCCCCCCCCCCCCTCCTCTTAGATGCTATAGGAAAGGGCCATGGATAGATGTTTGTACTGAAAAGAATCTGTTGTATTTTCCAACCAAGCTCTCAATAAAACAAGTGTTGTGAAAGAAAATTAACCACAGAGATTTATGGCAGTGAAAGCAGAGATCATGCCCAGCTCTGGTGTATTTCCATTCCAATTAATAGTAATCGTTACACTTGGGTTCTGTATATGATGATTAGAGAGAGGTAATGTGCACAGATATACCTAAGATAAAATAAAGAGTGTTAGTCTGTTAATCTGGAGAATTGAGCTTCATATTCATCTTCATCTTGAGCTACTACTACTGTACTCTGCTGCACCTTGTCTGAACCACCTCCTCCATTCACAGATATTTGTACAGAAATACAAAAGATTGAACCAATCATTTTCTTTTATTACCTAATCTTTTCATTTTTTTTTTTTCGAATGCTTTGTGGCATATCTGATAAGAATTTGTTAAGAGTTTCTCAGAACTTTTTTGTGCCTTTGATAATATTAAAGAGCCGTAGCTGTAATAGATGTATAATTCTTTTCACAACTTGTTTATAATTTTAACAACTCTTTACATTTTTCTTATTGAATGCAAATGGAACAAAAGATTCCACCTCCCGTGAAAATTAGTTAGAGAAAAATAACCTCATCTACGTAAACCATTTTAAGCAGAAAAGTATTGCACAGGTCGCCTCACGGACTTGTCATTTGACTTGCTGATATGGACCTAAGCTTTTGGTACCATGTTTGGTTTATGTGACAATGGTAGTTTTTACAGTGCGTGTTTTGAATTTCCAAATTGTTGAAGTTATGGTATTGGCTGTCCCACAATCAAATCCATTAATTATCCATAGTTGAATAAAAGTGTTACTCTCATATTGATTCTCACACATAGAGTGTTCATTCCACAATAACATACTGAGCGAGCTAAATATTTCTTGTTTAAGTCAATAAAATGTCAGAATTGGCATATGAATGGTTAGTCCACATTGTAGCCGTGTTTTTAAAACACGTTCTTTGGCTGTAGCTACATCTTCATAACGAGTCATTGAAGATGCATATCATGTTGTTAATACCATGCTCATGAGTCATAATATTGGGATTTTTTTTGTGACTTATGTCATCCTCTTCATAGAAAATGTAGCCTTAGCACATTCTCCTTCTTATGTGGTTAATTTTGTAGTTATCCACTATACAGCATTTCTTTACAATTTATATTTTGATGATTTGTTGCTGGACTTTCAGGACAAATCGGATATGCTCTCGTGCCTATGATTGCTAGGGGAGTGATGTTGGGTCCCAACCATCCTGTGATCCTGCACATGCTTGATATCCCACCTGCTGCAGAGGCATTGAATGGGGTGAAAATGGAGTTGGTGGATGCTGCATTTCCTCTACTTAAAGGTATGTTTATGGCCTCTTAAATCTGTCAAATGTGGATGACATCACTTAAGCATGAGCCATACACTGCTTTTTAATTTGCTAAGGATCTTTTAGGGTACGAGGTACGATATGGTATATATTGCACATGTTGTTGCTACAACATATGTTGTTGAGGCATGCACTGGGGTTAACATTGCAATCATGGTTGGTGGGTTTCCAAGGAAAGAAGGCATGGAGAGGAAAGATGTGATGTCAAAAAATGTGTCAATTTACAAGACTCAGGCTTCTGCCCTTGAAAAGCATGCAGCTGCAAACTGCAAGGTGAGTGAAATTTGTAAGAGCAGGAAATAAAATTTAGTTATTTTTGTTTGCTTCACCTTATCATATAGTCTATGCCGTTTTAAATCCCAAATCCTCAAGCTGCATGGATGACGATTAATAAAAGTTAGAATCAAATCATGCCTTAATTCTGTTTCCCTTTTTCTTGACTGGCATCCTGAAATTAATTCCATACATGTAACATATTAAATCTAAAATGCTCTGAAAAACTTAGGTGTGAATGTATGCACCATGAGAACTAGATGGCTTTATTTCTGTTTAGATTTCATCTACTGATCTATCACTTAGATCAATGAGCTCTAGTTTGAATGGCACCTCCTTCCTTTGTAATCACAGGGTGGAGAGTCAACTTTTAGGTTGAAGATCCACTGGGTGTAAGTAACAGTAAGAATCATCACTTAGAGTCGGGCAATTTCAAATTTTTATTTTTATAAGTCATGATGCTTGGCATAGACTATGCTTGGCCTAGACTATAGTTGTCCCCATTGGGAACATGGAACATTTCGTTATGTACTAAACCAATTAGTTTGAAGTTCTAAGTAAAACTTTCCAGATGATTCCATGTCCCCACAACGACTGTATATGAAAATGAGCAAGCACAATGTTTAGATTCCTTCTACTTCCTATGCAGGTTTTGGTTGTTGCCAACCCAGCAAAATACCAATGCACTGATATTGAAGGAATTCGCACCATCAATCCCTGAGAAAAATATTACTTGTTTGACTAGACTCGATCATAACAGAGCCTTGGGCCAGATTTCTGAAAGGCTAAATGTTCAAGTTTCTGATGTTAAAAATGTTATTATCTGGGGCAATCACTCATCAACCCAGTATCCTGATGTCAGCCATGCAACAGTGAAAACATATTCTGGAGAGAAGCCAGTCCCCGAGCTTGTTGATGATGATGCATGGTATGAAAATGGATTAATAGTTAATTTAGTTTGTTACTTATAAAAAAAAATAGTTAATTTAGTATGTTTGTATTGAGTTCATTGAAGTGTTGATATGAATTTCTTTACCTAAGGATGAAGGGAGAATTCATAACTATCGTTCAACAACGTGGTGCTGCAATTATCAAACCTAGGAAACTATCAAGTGCATTGTCTGCTGCTAGTTCTGCTTGTGACCACATACGTGACTGGGTGCTTGGAACCCCCGAGGTTGGTATCATTCTGTCTATTCTTTGATTGTATAATGTGCAAAAGTTCGTTTCCTACACAATGACCATTTTTTCTGCAATTTCAGGGCACTTGGGTTTCCATGGGAGTATACTCTGATGGTTCATACAATGTACCAGCCGGACTCATTTATTCATTCCCTGTCACTTGTCGCAATGGAGAGTGGACGATAGTCCAGGGTAATTTTCATCATGCACTACTAATTGTGTTTTTTTTTTTTTTTTTTTTTTTTGGGTGGGGGGGTGTTCTTCGTGCTGCTTCATCGTTACCCGTGAATGACAGATAAATCTGGTTCATATTGAGTTGTACTTGTAGGGAAAAATTCACGGCTTTGATCAGCAACAAACTATTTTTTTAATGAGTATATAAGCACCAAACTATTAAAGAATAGATTATTTACATTATTTGTTAATCTTCAGTCTAGGATTCTCTTGGAGAATCGAACCTGTTTCTTGACCTTGTTGTCTTCTATCTGCCCAGGACTTTCAATCGATGAATACTCGAGGAAGAAGCTGGACTTGACAGCAGAGGAGCTCACTGAGGAGAAGGCCTTGGCTTACTCATGCCTCTCTTGAATGCTCTTGTTCCTTCTCTAATGTGGTAGTACGTCCGGCTCTTTCTTGTGTGTCAACTGAAGTAGCTGGAGTTTTGAATAATGCCATTGTTAAAGATTTAGAGGAACTGTTAATGATGGAGAAGCTGCTTCTATGTATTTTATACTCTTTGCGGCTTGCATTTCTACTTGGATGCTTGAATTTATAACTATCATCCTAATTAATGGATTTTATCAACTTAATATTTGAATGTATGGAAGAGGCTCTGTGGATCCATAAGATGTAATTTTTTATTTTATTTTATTTTTATTATTGGTTCTCCCTGCATGCATTACTGTTAAACCTGATTACGAGGACATGGTCATGGTTTTTAGCCACTAGTTGAAATATAATTCGATATAGAAGTTGTCTAGATTCCTATCTGAAGCACCATTGGATGCCGACGTCCAAGGTGTTAACAATAATTTATTCACGTGGGCCTAAAACGAAATGTGCGTTCGAATAAATAAGCAAAAGCAACTTTAGAAGAGATCAAAATGTCGGGACTTGTGAAAAAACGCTACGCCGGGACTTATCAAAACTTTTCATAATTTTATTTCTAAAATCTTTTAAATATAAAATATTTTTCAATTTCAAATCTTCAATTTTTTCATCTAATCATTATAACTTTATCAAATTTTAAGACAAAAATTATATTATAACAATATTTTAATTTTATAATAATTTTATACAACTTTTTATCTTTCTTTTTTTTCTCAAAATTCAATAAAAATCTTAATTCTAAATATTTCACTATTATTTATAAAATTCTCATCTCATTACCCAAACATGTCTTTAAGAGATTATGGTGAAAGAGGATAGAGTAGGGATAATTATGAAAGACAACATAATGATCTTCAATCAATAATTACTTATAATTGATTTCAACCGATTTGGCATACTATGGGGGAGATCATCACATTTGAGTAATTAATGTTAGTGTGGAATGTAGGATTAGTTATCTTAAAATGTGACTCGGACGCAGCAGTACTACGAGTCGATTCTCTATTAAACACACTCATAATTTGTTAAGGAATCAAAATTATTATAGTAACATTTAAAATATAACATTTTTATATTAGTTAACGTGACAGGCTTCAATATTGATAATGGATTGAGTATGTCAATAAAAAATAAAATTAAAAATAAAAACTTGTTATTAAAATTTACCTTTAAAAGTATTGGTAATGACCTAACTAAATGTCAATACAAATCGATAATTTAGTTATATTTGTCAAAAAGCTTTAATATTGGACTAGCCAATAGTCTAAAACTCAACATATGAATTACAGTAATTCTTAAATACTCTCTAAAATTGGTAAATTACTGTTCATACTAGATAAGAGTATTTTATTATGTCATCAACCTCTCTCTTTCCCTCATTATTTTCTCTTTTTACAACTCAAATAGAGGCTGAAGTACATAAACCCCCAAAGTTTTCGAAAAGTGCGAACAAATATTTTTTTGAGGAATTTTTATAAAAGAAATATTATATAGTATTAATTTTTATAAAGGATTTTTTTAGGAAATGAGTAATCGGTGTTGTTAAAAAGGAAAAAAGAAAAAAGAAAAAATATAGTGTAAATTTAGAGGTGTCAAATCGTGTTTTTGAATTGTATCAAGTTATAAACATACGACTATATAGGTCAACCCAACTGACCCGTTAAACTCAACGTGTCAAATATTTAAACTCTAATACGACCTATTAGATAAGGGTCATGTCAATATATTTTGATTTGTTTAATAATTAATTAAAAATAAGTCAATACAACACGACTTATTTAAACCATTTTATGTAAATGAGTTAAACTAACACGCATAATCTATTTGACCTGATTAACATCATTTCACATAAAACTTAAAATGTATATGTAATTTCACTAGTTAGTAGCCACAATATCTTAAAAAAATAAGACTAGTTACGTAGTAACAAAAAATATCAATATTTTAATATATAATAAAACTAATATTACAAATTCTAGAATAACAAATATGAGTATAGGTCTAAAATTATAATCCCAATCATAAAACCATAAGCATACTGAGAAATATCAATATTACAACTCAACAATAATAAAATTGTAATGTTGAAATAAAATCTAAACAGATCAAAATAGATTGATTTGGATTAAACTGATTGATCCGTTATTGATCCGTTTATGACTCGTATTTAACGGGTCAACTATTTTCGGTCCAAACCCTTTAACATCTACCTCAAACTCGTTAATTTCAAATCTATTCGATTGTATTGAATTGATAAATCGTATCATATATCGCTCCCTACATAAGCTAGACTTAGAAATCGTTGAAGAGTAAACGTAAAGGAAAGAATTAGGAAGAAGCACACGGACAATTAGTAGCAACGACTGGAAAATTTCGGTAAACGATGTGAAAGGGTACGTGAAAGCAGCGGCCGGATGAACATATCTGAAGATTAAAAAAGGAAAATGCTATTTTCTTCTCATTCTAACTATTTTTCCATCTTGGCTGACAACGAGTATTTTTGGTTTGTGCTTAGTAAAATATCACTGGATATTAATAAAATATATCATTTTTTATATATATACGGAGGTTTGACTTGGTTTGTGAAAAGTTCTTCCTATGGCTTGTTTGTCCACACAGTACGTACACCACTACTACAGCCTCATGACTTTTCACCCCCTAATTTTTATCTTTTCTTTTTCTGATAAAAAAAATGCTATGTATTCCGCTCCCCCTTCCAGTTCTCTCTTCTGCTTGATGTGAAATGTTATATTGTAAATATTTAAAAATTAAAAATTAAAGCCACCTATTAGCATTTTATCTTCAACCTTTGTTCTTCATCTTCAGTAGACGAACCGGAAGACGGCACCAGAAAGAAAGTGGTTAGCTTTCTTGGTTTTAAAATACAGTTGGGGTCAAACATCTAACTCTGATGAAATGAATGTCAGGTTTGAGATTTTCACTTTTAAAGACAAAATGAGGAAGGGATGTTGGGCGAGAGATAAAGTTTTTTTCTTTTTTTTGAATATAACGATTTTAAAACTGTCACGTATATAGCAAGAAGTTCAAAAGTTTTTTTTTTTTTTAATAAAACGATTTTAAAACACGTGGCATATCACGAATAGCAGGAAGCTCAAAATTTTATTTTTTTTTTAATAAAACGATTTTAAAACACATGACATGTCACGTACAGCAGAAAGTTCAAACGGGATGTTTGAGCAATAACTGTAGTACTGTCCTTTTCCGTTTGATCTTCACCACCTTGAACTTAATAATGCATTAATATTGAAAGCTCGAAAATTTGAAATTGTTTTAGAAAAAATAGAAAGCGATTTATTTTTCTAACTAGTAATTAGAAGGTGGAGTACAGCTTACATGCAATGACCAACTGCATAGTACTTTCTTTGAATTAAATGCCTCCATTTTTAATTCAACATATTTCTTCTATATGATCACAGATACTGTACACCCTTTTACATAAGGATCAGAAAAGTTTGGCAAGTCATTACGCCTTCTTTAGATTAACAGAATATCTCAATTCATCTCATCTAATCATTATAATATTTTTAAATTCTCACAAAATATAATAAATAATTCAACTTTTTCAAATCTCAAAATAAAAATAATATTCAAATAATATTTTATTCAATTTTTATTTTTTATCTCATCTCATCTCACTATTCAAACCTGATCTTTAATTGTCATATATAGTATACGATGAGAATATATTTATTATATCCGTATTTTTCTCATTTTTAAATCTCTCTTCTTCTTCTTCTTCTCTTTTTCTTTTTTAATCCTCCATTTCTTGGCTGCACATTTTTTAATCCAGTCCTGATCTTCATCTACACGCGTGCTTTTAATTTATTCTAATTTTCTTTTTAACAAGCATGGCCGTCATAATTGGCATATATTCGAATAACGAATGACTTCTTATGTGTCCCATTTTTAAGATTATAAATAATGATTCTCAATCATAGCGCTATATATTGATATGTATTATTCAAGTTGTGAGTCATGCAGCCAGTACGCCTTGAAATTATTCATTAATTTATAATTGATTTCAACCGATTTGGCATACTATGGCCGGGAGATCAATATCACATTTGAGTAATTAATTTACTAAGCAAGTTGCTCGAAAATTAATTCTCATCGATGGAAATTAATTAATTAGGGATGCCTAATAACAGCCAGCATGCTAAGGTAATTAATGTAAATTAATGTAAGAATATAATTATATATTGCTGTCATCTTCATTATATTAAAATCTAATCAAAAGAATTGACATGGCTAAGGTACTGAAGAAACATAATTTCTTAGTTCAATGAAAGATCTTAGAATTCAAAAAAATACACTCCATTCTTATGAAGTACTCCTTCTATCACTTTACAGTGATATTGATTCTGTGTCGATCATTTTTTTTTTTTTTTACGTAGTTTACTGATCTCTTCCTGTCACCAGTTTAGATACTTTTCAACTTTAACCTCATTGCCAAGATCGATCAGTTCGTCAATGGATGATTAATTCTGGCTCTAGGACTTGGAGACACATTTGCCTTTAAATTGCTGTCCTTTTGTTGTTGCAATTAACGGTCAAAGACGTGACAAAGATTAAGGCATTCAAATATTCCAAGCCGACAAAACAGAAAGCAAAGCCTCTTCAAAATTCCGATGATTCCGGTGAACCCCCTGCTCCGATGAAAAGGTTGTACCAAAACTCCATGCCATCATCAATAATCGAACCAAAATGATCATACCCTGGCTCCACTACTTCAACTGAATTGAAAAGATATTGAGACGTTTGTGATTCATGATCACTAATTGCAAATAAATCAGATGGCACGCTGGTCATGTTCTCGGGCAAAGGTGATTCCGACCACAGACTGTAATCGATCACCGGAAAATTTTCCGACATATCTTCAACCTCAATTATATGGTCCATGTACTGATTGTTTGGTTCCATGGTTATAAGAGAGGCATCTGTGACCGATGAAAAATCACTTGAAGATGTCTGTGGTGACAATGATGTGTATGATGGATCAGTCTCAGACGTCTCTTGATCATGTGGGGCCGGAAGATTCAAGCTGGAGGATGGTGATTTACTTGAGGCATTGGAATGGTTTGTTGGTGTAGGTAGGATTGTTTCCGGGTTGGCCTGATTACGTTTCAATCTTTTCTTCAAGTGGGTGTGCCACACATTTTTTATTTCATTGTCGGTTCGTCCTGCTAATTTTGCTGCAATTGCTGACCACCTGAAAACGAAGGAACATAATTTTCGTTAATGAATCAATGATGCAATAATTTTGATTCTAACTCTCTTAATTATGCACAGACTATATATATAGACATTCATGTGTTTATATTAATGCATGGCTGTGAGCATGCGCAGATGCGCAGCAAAAATATTGCTGTAGCTAGAGCTAGTACTCTTGATTTGTTTTTTTTTTTTTTTTTTTTTTGGTAACAATGGCTTCTAGTCCCCACTGCATACCCTCCAAACGATTAATTAAAAAGACCACTTGATCAAAACCGTTTTAAGCTACGTTTGGGTAGTGAGAATACTTGAAAAGTATTGAAAATGTTTGTGAATAGTAGTAAAAATGTAATGAAAAAATAATAATAAAATATTAAAAAATAGGTGAAAAGTAAGGAATAGTAGAAAAGTAGGTGAAAAGTAATAATAAAATAAAGAATAGTAGTGAGAGTACCTCAAATACTCTCACTTGCCAAACACACCTTAGAATCTCCAGCAAGTTTAAAGTGACTAAACACGTTAATTAGATTTATTTTAATTTTTTCTTGGCGATGTTCGAAAAGATGTTGAAAGTGAAATATGGTCAAATATTGTCATGATTTCTTTAATGGTTCATGTAAGCAGCAATTAAATTATATATGAAACCACCAGAAATAGAGCAATTTCTTAAAGTTGGTAATTCTTCATCGATCGATACATACTTATTTCCAAGCATTTCATGCAATTTCATGATAGTTTCCTCTTCTTCTGTGCTGAAGTTTCCTCTCTTTATATCTGGACGCAAGTAGTTTATCCACCGGAGTCTGCAACTCTTCCCACATCTCAACAGACCTAAACCAAACAAAGAAAACGGGAAAAATTAAACAAATAAAGATCATTACGACAGCATTAAGATAACTACTCTTCTTCCATTTCATACACCTAAAACGAGCAGCAGTACTGAATCCTTGAAAAAGATATGGCTATCTATAGACATATTTACAGAGAAAAAACAGGCAGGATTTTGTAGTTACCGGCTTGCTTTGGAAGCGCACGCCAATTTTCATGGCCATATTTTTGGATGTAGGACATTAAAATCTGATCTTCTTCAGTAGTCCAAGGCCCCTTCTTTAATCCCACCTTGTCACAGCAAGGAGCTCTCACCATCTTTGTTCTCCAAGTCTTTTAACTGATCTGTAGTACTCCAAATACTGATCCCCAGCTCACTTTCTTTTTTAAATGGGATCCTTGAGCTCAAAATGTCCCAAGGTCTTTGTTGGGTATTTATAGATCAGATATTCCACAGAGCATAAAAGTCGCTTGAATGGTCCAGTAGAAGAAGAAGTGCATGCACATGTCTTTCTCACTTGGCAGTTTCCAGGAAGGAAGAAGTCTCTCTCCTTAACCATTAAAGAAAATGAAAAATTACTAAAAAAATATGATAGCTAGTAAGCAGCTGATGAGTATGGGTAAGACTGGGGAGTCGTCGGATAATTCTTTAATTAACGCAATATAATGACCAGTAAATCCTACGAGGAAGCCGATGAGACCAAAGATTATGTTTATCTTTTTTTTATAGAATAATTGTGTACCAAAGAACATAAAATAAAAAGAAAAGACTACTTTCACCCACAAAATCTACTAATAAAAATCACCGATTAAATTTATTATTATTATTATTATTATTATTATTATTACTACTACTACTACCACTTAATAGTTAAAGAATTTTTTTTTAATGAATTTGTGCTTGTTATTTTTTATTTTTAAAAATATTTAAAGAGTTTAAAAAAATATTAAAAAAAAAACAGAAAAAAAATGGGTGTTCGGTGGCTTCCGTAGGTAGCACCCCTCGTGGAGTAGCACCACCAAAAATATAGTAGGCCGATGACTTGACATATACTTTTTAAATTCTTTTATTTTTGTTCTATAAATGTTTATATACTTTGCAACGACAAATTAATATAGGAATCTTTGTAAATATTTTTTTATTTATTATATTAGAGACCATTGACAACGATTCATTGCAATCTTTTTTTTTTTTTTTTTTTGTCCGGTTTGTCATGCTATTAAGAGCACCCAATCAGAGCACCAAGGCGGAGAAATACAAGATTAATCTGAGCACAAACTTGATCCGAAAAACCAAAAGCACCCAAAACATGTAAAAGAAAATTTCGGTCAACTCTATCATAGACTTTCGACATATCAAACTTAATCAACACATTGCTCCCCAAAATATTTTTTATTACGATAATGCGTCATCTCCTGAGTAAAGCTGATATTTTAAAAAAATACTTCTACCAGAAATAAAAACTCCTTGCTCTTGGGAGATTATCTTGGAAAACATAATCATCATACGAGCCAGAATAACCTTAGCACAAATCTTATAAAAAATCGAGCAAAGACTAATTGGTGTGAACTTATCAAAGCCAGACGAATTATCCACATTGGGAATCAGAACAATGTAAGAAGCGGACCGTGGTGAAGAACCTAGGAAGAGACTTATATTGAAAAAACTCAGAAGTAGCTTACAAAAGATCTTCCTTAATAAAGTCCCAACAGACACGAAGGAAAAAAAAACTAAAACCATCCGGTCCAGGACTATTATCAATGAGGATACTAAAGAGAGCATCATTAATCTCCTCAAGAGGGAGATTTTTACAAATCAATAGGTTCTCAGTATCAGAAATCACAGGAGAAATTAAAGAACTTAAATCAAGCAAATCACGGTTATTACTATGGCCCAAAAATTGATGAAAGTACTCTACTGCAACATTATGAATATCAAAAGGAGAATGTAAAGAGGAATCATCAGCCAAACGCATAGTACTAACCCGATAATGCTTTTTAACATTCAAAATAGCATAGAAGAACTTAGAATTTTGACACCATCTCTCAACCAATTGTTCTTGGCCATTTGAGACAAACTTGTCTCCTCTCTTTCCAACCAAGTTTGAAGTTCCAATTTGGACACCATGAGATCATAATCATCTGCAACATTAAAATTATTCTGAAGACTGGTCTCTAAGCACTCAATCCGACATTCTGAATCATGGATAACAACATTAGTCCTACCAAAAACACGTTGGTTCCAATCCTTCAATGCAACCTTAACCCTTTTATGTTTAAAAGACAATTTATAAAGACCAAATCCAATCCCTTCATGCTTCTACACCCTCTCCACAAAACTAAGAAAATCAGCATGATCAGTCTACATAAACTGAATCGAAAAGGGTTAGGGTCATACCTAAAAAGGTCCTCTTCCATTTGAATCACCAAGGGGCAGTGATCTGACGTAATACGAGCCAATACCTGTTAATAAACATTAGGGAAACAGTTAAGAAAGTTAGAGTCAATAAAACAATGATCTATCCTTGCCCACTTTCTTGCCAAGCCGCCTTGTCCATTGCACTAAGTCAGTTGTGATCCTTTAAAGCACATGTATAGCAAACCACAACTTTCACAGACAAAAATTGGCTAGATGCAGTCAACCTTTGTACAGTAACTGTCAAATTCCATAATAGCCAAATTCCCCCCCCCCCTCCCGCCCCCCCCCCATTCACTTCATTGGTAGTAAACAAATCACATCTAAACTTACTCAACAAACTAGGGAAACGATCTTCTAGCAAAAGCTAAGATATTAGGGCTATACTTCTTAATGATCTTCCTCAAACAAGATTGAGACGTACCCACACCCCGTAAGTTCCAAAAATTGATAGGGCTTATCATAAATTAAGTTTAGAATGATGGGTTACCGCCCTAGTGGAACTCTTTTTCTTGAAAGTACCTTTTGCAATTCTTGGAACTTCGGAATCAGTGCTATAGTCCTTCTGCAAGTTCGACCTCAACTTATATCTTTTGACTTCACAATCAGTGGGAATTTCTTGCGCATAAACAACATCTTTAACTGGATTAATTCTAGGAGCATCACTGTCAAAAGGAAAGCCCACATTACCAACATTTTCCACTGATCCATCTAAACTCACCACTTCCTCCACCCCTTCCCTCATCGGTCACAAAACCTTCCTGCATGATGCACGGCTCAACTATGACTTGAACAACCATCTTCGACTTATTACAATTCTGCACAAGCTGCATGATGACTCCATGAGACAAACCACCACCCATTGGTTCATCGATACCGATAGTCTGCTCACCATGTGAAATAGGTGGCTCGAGAGCCAACTCTACACTAGCCTGCATGTCACCACAATGATCCAATGTAGAGCCAACAACAGGTGGTGGGACATAACTCCCATCATGCTCAACAACTGCCTGGTTATCATCAGGAGGGGCCACCAAAGTGGTGGCCACCTTAACAACTCCCATGTTGCCTTGAGGCCCTGCCGACAACTCAACAACCTCCAATGGTTTCGAAGCTCCTTCATTCTCCATGCCTGAAACCACTTTCTCACCCTTTTTCACCCAGACTTGATCCCCCGTGATAGTTCTCTTTTAAGTAGTATGGGTCGTTTTACAAGTTCTCAAGTTATGACCCTGTTGCCTACACTTTCGGCAAAAAGTAGGAAAAGTCTCATAAACCACCTCCTGTCTCCTACTACTAGGCAAGCTAGGGCATCCAAGCAAGAAGTGGGTGATTAGATCGCGAGAAACATCGACCTCTAGACAAACCTTTGCTCCACCAATTCTTGTAGCACTTGTAGTTGGATTATCTAGCCGAATGAGTTTCCCAATTGGCGCAGTAATCATCTTCAACATCGAAGCATGGTAGAAATGAGGAGGAATCCCTGGTAAGAATACCCACACAAGCACACATGGTGACACATGGCAAACAAGAGGGGTACCTCTATTGTGAAGAGAATGTTGTTGTTGATTATCTTGTTAAACAGGGAGTTAGGGGTTTAAATATGGATTGGTTTGCAGATCGAGTCCCATTGACCAGTACTCTAAGAGGCCTTCTTCACATGGATCAACTTGGTTTTCCCAATTTGCAGATCTCGCCATGAGGTATTGCTTTTATTTGATTTGATTAACTTGTTTATTAATTGTTATGCTTATGTTGTTCCATTTTTGCAGGTTTCTATTTTATCTGTTTTTAATTTTTTTGATTATCTGTAACCCCCAAGATATATGTAATTTGGTTTGGTGTTTATGTTTTTTATGCATAGGTTTTTGTTTTTTATGAATATCTGTAACCCCAGTGTCTAGTTATAACTACGATTTTCCACCGTCATAAATGAAGTTATAAATAAAATTGAGATACCGTCATATTCTTAATGAGAGAGAGAGAGGAGTGTGCTTGCCGTCCCAGGGTAGCCAGCCACTCTATTTGGCTGGTGTGTGATCGGCAACCTTTAGAGTGGTTTATCGCCACCCTTAAACATGTATAGTTCGTCACAAATAGTTTAGTGATGTGTCAGGAGGTTATTTTTTTTTATACATGGGGAGGGGAATTCCTTTCATTGGTTCTTTTAGTGAGAAATAAGATATTGCCAATTGATCCAAATGATCTTGGTGTGTCAAGTATTAGCTGCGTTTGAATGTTAAATTGAGTTGAGTTGAGTTGAGATGAAAGTTGAATAAAATATTATTAGAATATTATTTTATTATTATTATTATTATTTTAGAATTTGAAAAAGTTAAATTGTTTATTATATTTTGTGTTGAAATTTGATAAAGTTATAATGATTAGATAAGATGAGTTGATATGAGTTTGTGATCCAAACTCGTAAGTTGGGTAGGACTACAAAGGTTCTCATTTATTAATGTCAATGGTTTTAATTAGGTGCTTAAAGAGGAATTTAGATTTTTTTTTTTAAAGAAAAGAAATAGAATCTCAATTTTATTGATCTTCACTTATGACATAATAATACATTTTACAAATGGGAAAAGAATTTTGAAGGTTACATAAATCTCGAAATCAAAACCCTACAAAAGGTACCATATATTCTAAGAAATTAACTAATCCATACAATAAAATGCAAGAACCTGTTCGAACTTGAAGATCTCTTGTAAAAAAAATACATATATAAATTGATCAGTCCTTAAATATTTGTTAATATAAATAATATTTTCTAATAATATCTAATATTTAGTAAATATTGTGTGTTTATATATATATATATATATATATATATATATGACCATTTCATATGCCTATTTATTCCATACTAAATACTAGATACTAAAATTTAGAAAAAAAAAAAAAACAAGAGACAGTTACTCCTGGTTAAGAGTGTACATGTAAGGAGCCTTATATTCATAAAGAAAACCACATCTTAAAAAAACTAATTAAAGCTGAGAAATAATTTGTATAGTAATATTTGATTAGGTAAGTTTCGTGAAGCATTTTTAAAAATAATAATAATAATAATAATAATGAGGAGGCATGCACGAGAGTCCTGCAAAAGAGTCTTTTTTTTATAATTAATTTAAAAATAATGATATTTATAATTATAAAATATTAGAATGTTTTTAAATAAATAAATACGAAACGTACAAAAAAAATAACTTTTTAATAATAAATTTAATTATTTTTTAAAACGATTACAGATCAATTACAAATTCTATTATACGTAGTTTTAATTTCAATTTTCTTTCGAATAAATTACAGGAGACCTGCACGCCAGAAACTCCATTTAGAAGTACTGCCTTTAAGTTTGACTAGTCGGATCAATCAAATTACACGTGCCAATTTCTGAGCACACAGCCATTAAAAGAGCGAGAGCCCACGTACATTCCTAATTAATTAACTTTTGTGAAACTCTTTTCTATGCAGTATTCGTACGTCGCTATGTGAACTGGATGGTCAAATATTGTGGACTTATGGGTTGAATTTAATATTAATAATATTGTCTTAATGCCACTTGGTTGCCTACTCCAATTACTAGGTGCACGGACTGTACACACCATGCAGCCGATGAATTTGACTGGTTTTTTTAATTAATTAAAAAAAGTAAAAACAAACAATAATGGAAATAACCCGTTGAATGATGTCAGGTTTGGAGTGTGATGAAAATTTTGTATTTTGTTGAAAAGTTTAAAATATTATGTTTTAATATTATTATTGTATTGAAATTTGAAAAAGTTGAATTAAGATTTGAAAAAATTAAATGGTTTATTATATTTTATATGAAGATTAGAAAAATACGTAATGATGAGATTAGACTTAATTGAATTCAATTTAGTTTTAAGTTAAGTCTAATATTTAAATATTTGATTTTTAAATTATTAAATTTATCTCAATTCAAAATTTTTTATACATGAAATTCATAATTTTTTTTAACTTAATACATATTTACACGCGAGACTTATAATCTTTTTTAACTTTTTATAAATACATTTAAATTCATCCAAACATCTAAACACATTTAAACTCATATTAGGTGGAGTTCACAATACTTATTCTATCATCTCAACTCACTACTATTCATAAAGAACTCATCTCATCTCAACTCAACTTAATATTCAAACAGACCCTTCGCCTTTTAAACCACTTGAGTAGTAATAAATTACCTGAAAGAGCGGTGCTACCCTCATACACTACCGCATGAGTAGCACCGTTCTATTTGATTGTTAGGTTAAGTTGGTCTATTTTATTTTATTTTTTAATTTTTTTCATATTTTTTATCATATTAAAATATATAAAATATATATATATAAATATAACAATATACTAATAGTCAATTCTTTAACTAATTCTTTAACTAATAAGTAAAGTAAAAAATTAAAAAAAATTAAAATACATAATATATCACAATGAACGGACAAATTAAGTGAGCGTAGTAACATTTTTCTTACCTGAATTTGGGTCGGCCAGGATCGGCCGTGCGTTGGAAATGTTGTATATAAATATAAATAATTTGTATCGTGATCAAGTCCGGCTTATATCTGAGTAGTACTGTTTTTACATCTCAACTTGAGTCCGACCCAAATGCATTTGATAAATCAAAAATTTTATTTTTAGACTATTGGGTATATAATACGTAAGCTAGTGAAATGTTTACATGATATAATTTATTTTAAAAAATAAATTTTAAATTTTATTAATTAAATTTTATTATTAAATTAATATAAATGGCGTACTCTCCACACGAATTTAAAAATAAAACAACTATTGACAAATTTGATTATTGAATGTTGTCTTTTTCATATCGTTCGCGTCACATTTGACTCGTAACTCGTTGCATATTTGTTTGCAAATAATTGTGTCAAAGCACGTTAATTATTAATCGAGTCTATTTCTTATAAAATTAAACAGCACTTTATCGATATTATTTCGTCTCTAAGATTGTTAGTTGTGTATATATATATATATATATTTCAATTAAGAGTTTTGCTACAAGATTGTCACACATGACTTGACAATTTATTTATTTATTTTTATATAAAATGTTAAGTATAGAATGATAAATAGTTATTGATGTGAATAATTTTTTTTTTTTTTTGAATTAAATTGATCAAAAGTAGTATATATATGGAATGGATTAAGATTGGTCGGCCAGAAAATAATTAATGACAAAGAATGGCTACTTAGTAGATACATGTGAGTCATGTGCCTATAATGTTAGCGTTAAATCATTTGATCAGAATATGGTAGAAAAAGGCACAAAAGGACACAATCGAAGTAAGTGTCGTCTATGACGGCAGGCTTGGCCATCCATCAGCTGCCTCATAAAGTCATCGTAAGACTGATAACCAGACATATTTAATTGGGTCTTGACTCTTAACTCGCGTACTAGCCTGGTCCCATTGACCAAAAAATCATACATATAATACTTTGAATTTACTGAACTCATCGATCAAGGAAACAGTACGTTGGTCATGGAAATTAATCGGTCGGGATCAAGGCTCAGTGAGGCCGTTTATTTAACTTTAAAGTCAGCACACAAATACATATTATAATATGCATCGCTTGCATGAGGTGTGAATTTAATATAAATAATATATTATATATATGAAGAATTATATTCATCAATCATTATTCATTTTTCACATTTCATATTTATAATTTTTTTATAAGATGTGAATGTATTTTTTATAAAATGTAGAGTGTGAAATAGTGAATAATAATTAATGAGAAGAATTTTTTTATCAAAATAATAATAGCATGAGAAGAATAGACAACATAATGAAACACAAAGAAGAAAGAGATCAAAGATAGATCAAATAAATAGGACCAAATAACTGGAAGTATATAAGCATATAACTGGAAATAACATAATATGGATAAAGCAGGAAATGAAAGAAATAATAGATAAGAGTATGCACAATTAAGAGCAGAGGTAGAACCGACCATATGCATGTATGTGAAATATAGAATCCTACTATATCGATATTCAGGAACGTAGCAAGACTGATAAGTATATTTTTATTAATTTTTATCTATTGTTTAAATATTTAAAAATATTTAAAAATATATATAAATTCATTAATAATTTTTTGTAATTATTAATAATTTTTTTTAGAAAAAAAAAACACAATCGATCAAAGCATTAATTAAACTATAAATTCACTTAATTATCATTTTTCTAATAAAAATATTTCACAAATGGAGCGAATCTTTTCCGGCCACGAGATCAATTAGGTTACGTTTAGATAGTGAGAATACTTGAGAAGTGTTGAGAATGTTTGTAAATAGTAGTAAAAAATTAGTGAAAAAGTAATAATAGAATAATGAATAGTAGGTAAAAAGTAATAAATAGTAAAAGAAGTAGATGAAAAGTAATAATAAAATAAAAAATAATAATAAGAATACTTGAGATACTCTTGATATCCAAACGTAACTAAATTTCCGTGTAATTGGTTGCGGAAGTCGCACTGGCATGTGGCTCCAATGATTACTATATTTTTTTTAAACAAAAAAAAAAACAATGTTTTTTTTATTAGTAGATGACAATTGTTGTCTTTATTATATATATATATATATATATATATATATGTGTGTGTGTGTGTACAAGTGATATATTTTAATATAGTTTAGGGACAATTTGTCAGAAAATTCAGATTTAGAGATGTGTTGTAACAAGTCATGATCAGCTGTTAATTGTGTGAGATTTGTATATTTTCAAATTTTGAGAGCCCCTTGACATTGTCTTACAAAACTTAGCAATAAAAAAAGAAACCAAGTTAAGCATAATTAAGGATTTTCATTGAGAAATGTGTGTGTATATATATATATATAATGCATGCATGCAAAACAAGATCCCATGAATCAATTACATTAATGCCTAAATTAGCCCCTAATCTTTTATGTTTGTATTTTCTTTTTCTCTGTAATCTTATCAGAAATATCATACAAATAATTGCAGAACTTATCCCAACGAAGGAGAAACAAAAAATAAAGAGAAATTATTGATTCTCCTGATCAATGGCCGGCCGATGCTAATTGTGCGCTAGTACTCATAATTGGGTCAATTATAGCAAATGAATAGTTAACGAAAGAGAAATGTTAGGTCTATACCAAAATTTTACACTAGGATGATAATTTCTTTTTATCGTGATTTAATATAATACGTTAGATTTACTTTATATTATACTAAAAAAAATATATATAATTTGATAAATCACATTAAATCACGTTAATGTGTAAACTTTATCATGTAAGATTTTGTGTACATAAAATATTTCTCTTCACAGAATTACAAGTGCTTAATTAAAAATTGGGAATGAAAAATATTACTCAGTAATCTTACATCACATACCTGCTGAAGAAAAATAAATAAATAAATAAATATCCACGTTAGCAAGTGTGTGATATATACATCAGCTGCTGAGTAGAATAACTCCTATTGAGAGTAGGTATTTTGTACTACACAATGGTCAGAGTCAATCTTGTAGGCTACTAAGTCATGGTCAACATGTGTTAGTCTTCTGTATAATAACCACTTTTTTAGGTTGAAATCAGATCATATATACGATATATAACAATACTGCCCCTTCCTTGTGTTTTTTATATTCGATCCTGTGCACAGAATTCCGAATAGCAGCTAGCCAGAAAACGAAAACACTAAAAACAATCAACATATATAATTAATTTCAATTTATGGAAAAGTTTACCTATATAAATGTGCTTCGTCGTGTTGCTTTTTTTTTTTTTTTTCTTTTTCTTTTTCTGCTGCGTATACGCTTGTTGTTAGTGCATGCGTCAAAATACATGCACGCACACGTTGTTATAAATGCATGCGTCAAAATTTGATATTGCTTAAAGAGCAAATTAAAACTAATTAAAAAGACATATATGCACGAATCCTTTGGCTAGGTTGATGTACTGGAATTCGTGATGCAGCCTGAAAGTCAAAGACGGCGCCACAAGCTAACTTCAAAGACTACATGACATGCAAGATACCTTCCCCCTTCCCATTGGATGAATATGCCTTGATCTATATAATTTGCTACACTAGCTAATTTGACACGTCCACATACGATCGATTGGATTGGTCAAAAGTTCAAGATTAATTGAATTTACTTGTATTTATATTAAGAGAAGATATAAATAATTAAATATATCTATATGTATTGTCATCGGCTTAAGTTTTTAGATAAGTGATAATTTCACATAATATTAAAATAGAGGTTTTAAATTTTAATTCTGACTTCATAGTATTATATCACATTTAATTAAATACTTTACGTGTTAGCACACTTGTTGAAAGGTACTGATCTGGCTGGCCAAATATGAAGAAGAATGTTAAGATAAAATATAAATAATTAAATTTACCTCTTTTTATATCCTAATTTTTTACCAAAAAGAAGCAGAGTAATATATATGATCCATCTATATATTAAATGGAAAACAATACTTACATATAAGATTATATATTGAGAAATATTTTTAATGTTTATGAAATTGATAAAAAAAAATGTGGATTATGAGCTATATATGGATCGAAGAATTGCAGGATAAGATGTATAATAAACTAGGGTCTATTTTCATTAACCTTGAATATATAGTCAGAGTATAATTAATTACAATTTACAAGTAAAGTTTTACTGTTAATTCTCAGTACTTTAGCTAGTCATCATCGATCGATCCCACTTATTCAAAGTGATTATAATATTAATTCCTTTGGTCACAGCTACCGATAGAAAGTGGCTATCGATTCGAAACAATGATAAACAGTAACTCTTGTTCATCCGTTTTTCTTCCTTTTTTTTTTTTTTTTAACCGGTTTTGTCGCAGCGCATGTGCACAACTATGCTTTTGTCCTCATTTGTATAATCACGTTATTGTTGTCTAATTCATGTTTAAAAATATAATTAGATTTTTTGTTCCTCTAATATCAATTAGAATATAATAATAATAATAATAATAAATATTAATATCTTACAAATAATCTCAATTAAAGATTTTTGTTTATTAAACTTTTGTGAAACAAATTAACAACTTAGGATTTTTTTTTTATATTTCTAATTAGATTTTAAAATAATAGTATGTTTCGGATATACTATCATTTGAAAAATTAACAATTATATTCATATTATTTTTCGTAGTAATTCATAAAAATAAATCATAGTCATTGGACTAATAATATTTTCATTTTACAAAATGAAATTTTTATTTTTAGGTTTGCATCAACTTATAATTAGTCTTTAATTTATCATATTTACTATTTTATTTTTTGTGATAACGCATTCCATATTAATCTATTTTTTAATGCATTTTTAATAATATTATTAAAAGTATTAATAACACTTTTTATCATTTGAAAATTATTTTGATAAGAACATACTTTTATTTTGCAATTCCAGATTTAAAAAGAATAATAATATTATATTTAAGTTAAAAAATAAAAATATTGTCTTTAAATTTAAAGAATAATATTTTATTACTACATGATATCGTTTCAAAAAAATAATAATTGCTTCGTATTATTTCTCGTAATAATTAATCATAATAAATCACTTTTTAAATTAATAATATTTTCATTTGAAAAAAAAATTATACTTTTTAAAATTTCAAATTAATACTCTCTTTTTACATTTTATCATTCCAATAACGCTTACATCTATGTAGTTTTCTGAAAAATTAAAAATATTATTATCTTATTTTATTTTCATTTATTATTGTTGTTGTTGTTGTTATTACTATGTACATGTCTAATTGGTCTTATAACGAGTGGAGCAGTGCATGTCTTATTATGATTTCAATATAATTAGTTAATTTTAAATATTAGATTTGTTATGTGTTCAATAATTTTACCTTTTTTGTTTTCTTCATTTTTTTTAAAATATATTTATAATAATTTGTAAAATTTTTTGCATAGATTAATGATTATCTTTATGTTTTAATTGATATACATCTTAAAATTCATATCTACCATATTAGAAATGCAGTAGCACTTTCAATAATAAATACGTGCCTTGCACGTAAGCTCTTATCTAGTGTATATATATATATATATATTAGTCATCATATTGATATGCCTCTTCCTTTACGGCTCTTCTTTTTGCCGTTATTAGTTTTCATCATAGTTTATTTCTACGTGTCAAGCAATTTATTCTTGTCCATGAAGCAACGACACATGAATACAAAAGAGACAGTACTACTATATACTGTACTGAAGTTAATTACCAAGTCATTAGTCTTAATTAAATAATGCCACATGATACATGATCTCATGCATTTATATATTAATTACGATGGATAAATTAAGAAAGAGAATTAATAGACGAGTGAGAGTGAAAATGAAAGGGAGACATAATGCATTACCACAAACCCATGCAAATCATATATAACTTTCTTATAAGAATTAATGTGAATTCAATGATTGGTAATTAACTGATCATGGCACAAATTTGGATTAGAGCAACATCATAATCCCGCCCACCATTTTCCTTAAAAGACGGACGATATTTTGCATAGGATAGCGCTACAAGGACATCAAGATTCAAACTGATAAGTGCAAAAGCACTTTTTTATCTTTCTTTTTTCTTTAATAATTTTTTATATATCTTTAAATATTTTAAAAAATAGAAAAAAATACAAATTTATTAATATTCACTTTCTTAACTATTAAATAAAAAAATAAAAATAAAAAAGTCAATCAGTCACTTTTATCCATCACTTTTATTAGCTCAACTAGCATTTTCCATTTTGCATAATAAAATATAAATCATGAAGTTTAGAGTGTGTACTTCTTGAATCCGAATTATATATATATATATATATATATATATATATATATATATAAGAGTATGGTGTAAATATATAGAGAGATATACTGTTATTTATTTTAAAATTTATCGTTACTAATCATATGTTTTACGTGGAATAGTTTAAGTACTCGTTGCTATTAAGTGGTTTGCACATGAAATCATTTAAAATCATGTACTACGTACATCATTAATTAAGTATAATTAAAAATAATAAAATATATCGTTCATAATATATATTTTTAATAAGAGTACTGATTCTATATATAGATGTGTCTTTGTTTTTTTTTTTTTATAAAGGTATACTGTATGCCTCAAGATTATAAATCATCCTTTTAATTACGAAGGCAAGTACAACTTACTTTTGGAAGGAAACCTTAAAAAAAAAAAAAAAAAAAAAAAAGGGACAGCGGTATAGATTACGTACATTACAGGTGTTTAACTTGTCCGAGTCACATGATCCTATTCAGGTATCTTCCTTTCTTCTTCCCGGTGAGTTACCTTGCATCAAAGGTGATCATTTTTTAATTAGAATTTGTAAGCAAAACTATAATCTATTCTCTAAAGATAAAATATTAATGTTAAATTAAACATGATTTGATATTTTGTTATAACAAAATTTGTCACTTTCAACATATAATTTATAAAATATGGTAAATATTAAGGCGACAACTATTGGGTTGGTAACGTTGATGTAAGAAAATCATATTCATTTATTGATGCACGACACAATATGTTTTAAATTACTGAAGGTCCTTCTCATGCTGCTGTAAGGAGTTAAAATAAAAATCTTGTTAAGTAGTACTTTCGATGGTACTGGTATATAATGTCAAAGTTTGGATTAACGCATTTTATATTTCTTTAAATCCCAACTTACTAGAAATCATGTCCAACAACCTTACGTGGCATAGTGACATGTTATCACAAAATTATTTTTATTTTTATTTTTTTTCTATTTTTCATTTTTTTTCCTTCTTCCCGCACCTGAGTTCTCCTCACCGCATACCTGCCGATGAGGGGGACAAGGTCAGTTTCAAGGATCCATTTTGTTCAAAATAATGAACTCAAGACTAGTGACGTTGAGAGTGCTGCGTACGTGAATCAAGTAGTAGGTGTAGTATGACAATTAGCAAAGTGAATGAAACAGTGACTTCTGAGAGTGACAATTAGCTTGTTCTCCAAACCCAACATTATATTAGTGTCTGGAACTTTGCAGACCCACAGATCATGACATACATGCAGACCTCTTCAAATGGGTATACGTTGAACGATTCCACGAGCCATCCAAACTCGTCTCCCAAAATTATAAACTTTTTTTTTTTTTTTTAATGGTTATATTTGGTTGATGCTGTCACCGGCAAAACACTTAACTTGCATCGAAACATATATATAAATTCATCTTTCTATATATATATATATATATATATATTGGCAATTTGCAGACAACCACACACATATATATCCAACCGTACGTGCGTACTATGCTGGGGTTCCTTTTCGGACTGCAGCACGTCCATTGGTTGAAGGTAACATTGGAATATTCAAAAGTGGGGATGAAAGACCAGCTTTATATTAATAGCAATGGTCAAAATAAATTAAGTATCTCCCATGCCAGCAGCAGAATTAGTCCATTCCTTACATCTATATGTCATCTTTCATATATATATATATATATATATTCTATATCTTTTCGCACTTTACAATAAATAGTAAAAAGAATGGACAAAAGAAACTACAAATGTTGGGTGACAGGATCGGTCGATGAAGTGGTAGAACGTAGTATTAAATCCCAACACTAGTAGAATTAAAGTATTAAGCCCAGGATGGAGGCCCGTTCTAAGCTTAATATTGATGATCCAACAAAACATTCAAGGTGGGATCGAATTTGTGTTCCATCTTCCCCGTTTTTCCTGGCCCGAGACCTTGAGCCCATTAATTGTCTATTAATTTGAAGTTTTGAATGATCCTTGAAGAAATTGAGAATCCCAACTTCTTTTTGCCCAAAGTTGAGGATAAACAGTTTCATCTTTAAAAGATTCTTACAATTCCATATGAATTAGAGAAACAGTAGTAAGAACCCAAAGGTGATGATCTTCCGTCATCAAAATCTTGTTCACTTTGATGACCTGATTGATTCTCTTTCTATCTCTTGATTTTGCTCTTCCCTTCTTTAGTTTCCTCCTAAAATATGGTTTTGCATGCATTGAAATTTTGAAACTGTTAGAAAATTTTGATCAAAGTACATAACAAAAGTGTTTACCTTGAGCGACAAATCATAGATCGGGTGCACTCTGAGCCTCCAACTGTAGCCCACGGTTGGTCTTATAGGCCAGCTATCAAAACTCATGAAGTGGATATTAAGTCACTTCATAATCCCTATGACACCCCTTCACTACATAAACATTACTCCTTAAACACCTATGACCTTTTGTTATTTGATTGTTTGTTTTATCTTGTGCACACATTGGCCATTGATGGGTAAGCCACCGCCCGTCCTTAGACCGCTATAGTGAAATTAATTTTTCTTCAAAAATTTAAATTGATGTAAAGAAAGAAATTTTATTATTCAGCTCTTATCTTAACACTTCTTCTTACGTGTGAGCCAGACTCCAATTTAATGAGTAGGCTTAACACGTATAATATTTAATTAAATGAATATAGTATAGAGTTAGGTTGCGTTTGGATGTTGAGCTAAACTGAAATAAGTCTAATTCTTTATAAATAGTAGTGAGTTGAGATAGTAAAGTGATTTTTATTAGACCTACCTAATATGAGTTTAGGTGCATTTATGAGAAGTTTAAAAAGATTATGGATCCCGAGTGTAAAGATGTTTTAAATTAAAAAAGGTTGTGAGTTTCACGTATAAAAAAGTCATGAGTTGAGTGATGTTTAATAATTTATAAGTTGTGTATTTAGATATTGAGTTAAACTTAAATTTAAACTCAACTTAGACAAACTTAATTGCACCCAGCTCTTAACGTAACCTAAAATTCGAAATCAATACCTCTATACTGATTCCATGATAAATTCTTCCCATAATACCATTAAAAATGCTTCCCAACAAAGTAAAGATCTTAAATTTAAATTTTGACTCTATACTTTATATTATTTAATTAAATATTTTACTTATTAAATTTATTTATTAAAAGAATTAGAATTATTATATAAATTAAATAATAAAATTTACTCCGTATAGTCGATTGATGATTTCCAATTGATGGCCATTGAAAAGTCTCCAGTGATTTGACCCAAGTTGACGCAAGGAATGCAAATTTTTTTAAAAAAAAAGGAACCCAAAGCAGTGAAGCGCACACATAATTCTGTTACATATTTCAACACCGTGAGATCCGAATACCATCATCCTCAGATAATCGCACTGAGACATGTCACACCAACCGTCCAAATCCACGCTAAAATACTCGTCTGTCATCAGGAAGTCTAACAGCTGATCGTGACGCTAGCCTTAGCTGCCCTTCCGTCCACCGGATAATGGCGGTCCTTTTCAGGAAAAGAATACACTGACGCGGCGCTTTCTTTTTTCTTTTCTTTTCCGTCAAAACACGAAATCTCTCTCTCAAACCAGAGGGAGAGGAATATTTTCTTTACGATAATCATTCTTTTTTTCGTTGAATTTCTTCGGTGGCTGCTTTTTATCCTTCTTTCCTCTCCTTACAGTTTCTTTGTCCTCTGTCTCTCTCTACATTCTCTCTCTCTCTCATTGTGAGCTTGCAACCAAAGCAGCCATGTCTTACCGGGGGAGGGGGGTAAGCTTAAGCTTTCACCACAAGTTTTCATTTCGTTTTCCTTGTTTTTTTTCGCTTCGTTTTGTTTTTGCAATCGTTTCCTTTAGATCTAATGTTTTAGTGCTTTATTTTTAAGTATTATTATTATGAGGCGCGTGTATGTAAATCTGAGATAGATCTTATTCTATTGTACTTCAGAGTAACTTTCTTTAAAGTTCTCGGCTTTGATTTGTTGGAGTTTTTACTCCAAAAACTCGAAGATAGCTTTGCATTACTAATTTTCCGTTTCTACTGTGTCAGACTTTCTGATTCCTTGACTTGAAAGGCTTTTAGGTTTGATTTGAATGCCAGTAGTTATTCGGTGTTTAGTTGCATGCAAATGGGGAGGGGATTTCTTTTTTTATTTTTTTATTTTTTTTTTATAAGCAAGCAAATGGGGGGAAGAGATATATATTTCAATGAGATATTTTTCTTCTTTTTTTTGAGGGGTAAAAAATTCGTAAGTCTTTACACAGCAAAAGCGGAATTTTTTAAATTGGGATCCACTGCATTGGCATTACGAATTTAATTCCCATATTTATGATCAATTGTAGTGTTACACTGTTAGCTCTTAAGAAACGTCTGTGCCCTCATGTTGTAAGGAGTTGTATAACCTGGGAAAATCTTGAAGCATTGTGCATATCAAGATTGACTGCATTAGAAATCGTGCTTCATGAACGATTGTTGTTGTTGGGAGCAGCCATAACTTTATGCCATGTCTTGGACCAGAGAAGAAAAGAAAGAGAGCGATTGGAAAAAATTGGAATACTCTTGTGTGCCCCCTTAACCATAGGACAAACCCCTGGGGGGGGGGGGGGGGGGGGGGGGGGGGGGTGGTAACCTAGCTCCACCAACAGAAACCTCCCAAAGAAAAGAAAAGATGTTCATATGGGGCTGGAATGACAATCTTGGGACCTTGACTTGAAGGATATTTGTGGGATCATCATGTTTTACAAAAGTTGCAAATAATATGGAAGTCTCTTTGGTATATTGTTATAGTTGTACTATTATTGGCATCACAAATAATTAAGCTTCATTTGCAATATAGCTGATGATCAAGTGCTGTAACTTTCGAATTTCATTTTCAGACAAATGCTTCCTCTGGCATGGGCGTTGCTGAGCAAAGCATGACCACGTACCTTGAACTGCAGAGGAAGAAGGTGCACCGCTATGTAATTTTCAAGATTGATGAGAAGAAAAAAGAGGTTGTGGTCGAAAAAACTGGAGGCCCAGCTGAAAGCTACGATGACTTCACTGCATCTTTGCCAGAGAATGATTGCCGATATGCGGTTTATGACTATGACTTTGTGACTTCTGAGAACTGCCAGAAGAGCAAGATATTTTTTATTGCATGGTTGGTCTAGTTTGCAAATGCTTAACTCTATCATTTTAGGTCCTGTTATTGTGCAATTGCACTCATCAAATGTGCCTTAGGTCCTCTTATTTTAAATTCAGGCTAATATTGTGTTCAAGCCAGTGATACTGATACTCTCATGGGTTTGTTTCATCAGCCAAGCCTATAGTGCCGTACTTGCAGTCTAAATTCATTAGTTGAGTTTATTTATTTATTTTTTTCGTTTGAATGAGAATTAGATGTGTACATTGAGAAGGAGCCAGTCATACATTACCACCTTGTGTTCTTCCCTCAGCGTGTTATGTCGATGGACTTATATGATCTGTTAGGTTGATCTTTTTTTGCATGTTCTCTGATTATTACTCTTAACACAAGTCAATATCTCAATGTTGTTTTCCTGGGAACATGTTGTTTATCATTGTCGTTATAGTACTTAGCTTCACTTCACCATTTCCTTGATTCCTCTCTATCATCATGGTTTCTCCTGACTTTATAAACTTGTCATTATGTGGTTGCCAATGTTCGTCTGTAGGGAGAATAGCTTATAATACAGGTTTGTGGCTCCCATAGACCTTTTTCTTATCACTAGATGCCCCTATGCACTATTACACAAAAAGTGTGTAAACTTAATGGACCTTACCACGATGATATGCCCTTTGTCTGTTGGGATATCATCCTTGGTGTTCCACGTTTGTAGACAGAGTGCTAATGAATTGGATGGCATTGAGATTTCTCTATGGTAAGTGCTATGGTTTGAGCGTTTGGAGAGGATGCTTTCATTAGTAGAGGATTTCTTGTGTTTGAATCTTGTAATAATATGGTTAAAGTAATATTTGAATCAATTGGTGGTCTTGAGGATAATTGTGCCCTTGCTTTGGTAGCATGGCCCACTATGTTTTAGTATACGGTTAAAAACATTGATGTTTGATAATTTTTCAGAGTTGGTATGTGGTCTCCATGGAAGTGATGCTGGAGATAGATCTTGGCGAGGGCCATTTTGTGAATTGCTGAAGTTCTTATTTGTTCTATATTCATTTATGTGGCTATGGTAATGTGTATATAGATTTCAATGTTTGGATAATTTTAAGCTTCTGACTTTCATTTCCTTGTGAAAGGATCTTAAAGCAGGGGAATGTATTTAGCTGTAGTTCTGTGTTTTGATTTAATTTATTTGTTTCCAATAACTCTGGTGTTAATGTTTTTGTTTTCAATAATCTAGGTCTCCGGCTGTATCTAGAATCCGTGCTAAGATGCTCTATGCAACATCAAAGCAAAGGTTCAGAAGGGAGCTGGAGGGCATCCATTATGAGATTCAGGCAACAGACCCAACTGAAATGGATCTTGAAGTCCTCAGAGACCGTGCAAACTAAGCACTCGTTTCAAAGGGTTTTGTTATCAGAGAACATCTGGGGGGGTTTTCTTGGGTGACCGAATGAAATACAATTTCATGCTTCAATTAGTTGCACACAAAATACATATAGCTTAACTATTAAATAATGGCCACCTGAGAAGGCTGATTGGGGGCTCGTGGCTATGATACCCGATACAGGGGAATTTGGGCTTCCTTGTTGCTATGATGCTTCCCAGGTGAAAATGGGTGTGTTACGTGTACCGATAATTTGACTGCTATTCTACGAATATGGATATTGTATCAGTGGTCCACTCTTGAATTCATTTCATTGCTTGTCATGGCAAATTATGGTTTCCTGAACAGACTACTTGACCCCCAACTTTTTAGGATTTTATTGCTGGGGTCTGTAGTTTCCAATCTCGGGTTTTCTTATAACATTGTTGTCAGCAAATTCTGGTGATCATGTATATGATACTGATGTTTGTCTCGAAAAGAAGCTGTTTACTGCCCAGAAATTTTGCTTTGAGGTTTTTGCTCGATGCAGATCTCTCACCTAGTTGGCATAATTTACATGACGAGTTCTTCAGTTTGTTCATTCAACTGAGTTTGTGTATGGAGATAAGAAATCAGGCACCTAAACTATATGTTTAGCGTAGAATGGAGCTTATATGAAATGGTGCCATGATGTCTAGCTTCCATATGCATTTTGAGTGGAACTTCGATCTATGTTGTGCTCCCTTCTGATGGACCTTTTTGATGGCCACATGTTGTGTAGATTTCTATATGCCTTTCCGTAATAGGCTTTTCAAGTAAAATGAGTTGGACCACAGAATGGAATTATTTGAGGTGGGACATGGATCCATGTTTAGGGTTATGGGGCATGCCGTGCGTCTTGTGAGTTTGATCCTCGATGGCTTGTGAATTAGGTTAGGCTTCTGGATTGAGTTTTATAAATCTTATGATATTTTATTATACAAAATTTTTTAATCTCCATGACATTTTTATTACATCCGTCTCTATTTTTTTTAAGGATCTATATTTTTACTTCTAATCATCTATTAATAGAGAAGAGTATTGCAACAGAGCAGCCACTGTAGTTGTGCACACATTGCACACTATGTGACTGCTTCTTGTCCTTTTGTTTTGTTTTGTTTTTTGTTTATTTTGTTTTTGTGCAGAACGCAGCAGACGACTTCTACCCCTCTCTCTTCCTCTCTCTCATTGTCTCTCTCTCGTCGTCACTCTCTCATCTCGGTCTCTCTCATCTTCACTCTCTCTATCATCAGCTCTCTATTTCATCTCACTCTCTCTCTCTGATCGTCACTCTCTCTCATCTCCACTATCTCTCTCATCTTGGTCTCTTTCTCATATCCACTCTCTCTCATTGTCTCTCTCTAATTTTGAATTTCTCAAATATGTAGTTTGGATGATGTCACGTAGAGTGTGCAAAACTGACTGCTTCCAATAGTGGCTACTCTCAATATTTTTTCAAAAGAGAAATGCTTGGGGCCGGATGGGTGATAAGAATAGATTTACACCGTCCAATAATATTATGCCACGTATAGATTCTCACAATGAAAAAATAAAACGGATTGCAACTTATCTCTCCCATTCACTTCCTTTGTTGCTCTCTCTTTCTCCCTTCCTCTCTCTCTCCTCAATAATTTTCGTCCCTCTCTCTCCTCAAAGCAACTGCTATTTTCATCTTCACCTCTTTCTCATGTCTATACAATGCAACATCCTTGCAAGAGATTCTTGAAAATAAACATTGAATAAATTAAAAAATGAATAGAAAGTAGATGTGAGCTTTAATGGCTCTCTCTAATAGAATTCTAGCAAGAGTGATTGATATTTTTCAGATGAAAAAAATCCAGATCTGGCATGGGTTTGTCCTTACTGGTACGTCTTTTCCATTCTTAATTATTTACCCAAAAAGTTTTGAAAAGAGTAAATATGAGAGAAGTTGCCTACAATCAATTTTATTTATCTTTTATAAAAAAAATTATACTATATATAATTATAGAGTATGTAAATATTATATAATCACTTTAAAAAAGAATAAAATTTATTATTAAAAAATTATTAATTTTTTTATATAAATATCATATATTTTTTTATTTTTTTAAAAAAATAATTACACAATATTTATATATTTATGACTTGCAACTATCGTTTCTCTTAAAAATTTGTATTGATACATCATCATATCTTTTTTTTTTTTTTTATCATAAATTAGAATCTCATTAGTAGATACATCATAATATATAGAGAAATGATATTTATAATTTTATGGTATGCAAAGTTTGCAATTCGTGTAACTTATTTGAAAAGAATAAATAAATTTGAGACATAATTTTTTTTAATAATAGATTCTAAATTTATTATTTAAAAAAATGTGTGAAATTTACATATTTTAAAATTATATCTGGCATTACTTAATATCTGGTTGATATTTATTTAATTTACAGTTTACTAAATATGATAAATTTTAGTTTTTAAAAAGAGTGGTACTACTATGCTGTCCCATTGGTATGCCCAGAGTTTTTTTTTTCTTTTTTTTTTACATTTTTTTAATATATTTAAATATTTTTAAAAAATAAAAAAATACATCATTATATTAAAAAATACTTTTTTTATCATTCGGTAAAAAAAAAAAAAATACCAAACTGTCAAATCGAGCGGTGGCTTTTGGGCGGCAGGCTAGCATTAGTCTATTAAAAATTTGTATTAAGAATAAGTTGATTAAAGTAATATGTCTTGGTAATTCAAATTTTCAATTTGTGGCTGTCACATCACTTACTAATCCGACCTATTGATAAATTCATTTCACAAGGATGCCATGCGTGAAAATTAAGTTGTCGGTGTCATGGCAGTTCAAGAACAAAATAAGAAGAGAAGAGAAGAGAAGAGAAAGATAAAAAAGGGAAAAAGAAGTCGTATATCCAAAGATGGTTTCAATTCTGATTAAATAATACTGTTGCTTCGCTTGATTGTGTAGAAGAAATATCGACCTCATTTATTCTAAACGATAAGGAGATTTGAAAGATTCAAGGGCTGGTCCAAATCATTGCCAGAAATCATCCAGAAACGTGGTACCAAACCCATGATGTATGCCAGGGCAAACCTTAATGGCAAGGAAGACAAACTTGCCCCTAGTCTGAGAGAATCTACTTTTGTTTTCTTCTTCTTCTTTTTTTTTTTTTGTCCCTTCCTAAACCTTTCAGGTTTCAGGTTACTGTCGGGCTTTGCTTACTATACGCAGCACTGCTTCCAAGATTCTCTACGGTGGGATTTGGGAGTCGTGTTTGGCAGAGGTACGAGACAACGAGAGCACTACACGACAACCGACAGAACCATCGTCCTCTATCAATCTTATTCTGCCCCACGTTATTTCACACCAAATCCGTGAAACACTCACAAAAAGACCTTTGATCTCCGATTCACCTTGTTCAACCATAAACGCCATAGTACGTTATACAGTTCAGGGTTTGTGAATACATACAACAAACACAAAGCAATCGACGCCTAGTTTTGGGGATTTTATCGTTGTTTTTGGTTGCTAGACTAGTGGATTACTGGGTATATAGTATCCGTCAAATAATTGATCAAAATAGAAGTGGCTGCAGTTCGTTCCTTTGTATCCATTATCTTCTGCGCGCCAGTTCTTTTTTTTTTGCCTTTTATAGTCTATTTTCACTCTATTAGGTAATTGTGGATAATTTTCTTTGGTATGTATTACTGAGGAATATTCTAGTTTCTCTCAGATCTATAATAACCTAACGTTTTCAATACAGAGTTCCAGTTGAAGAGTACAATCATGGATACTCGACCAAGGTGCAATAACAGGTTTGTAACAACGTATCAAATTCACGGTCAATAGTTTATTGTAAATGGTTGTCTTTGTTTTGAGTTGCTTTGTGGGGTTTGATCTCAAACTGAACACTGTCAAATTGTTTCATAGAATATCGCGAGCGATAAGAACCTTGTTGGTTTTCCTCGCACTGAAGTAGAGGTGAAGAGAAAATACTGTAATCACTTTGAAATTTAGAACTTAATCCTGGAGAATCGTATTCGATCGTCTAATATGGGGGGTAGCATCAAGACCGTTGTTTGGTTTAGGAGGGACCTCAGAATGGAGGACAATCCTGCCTTAGCTGCAGCTGCTAAGGATGGTTCAATTTTTCCTGTCTATATATGGTGCCCTAAAGAGGAAGGACAGTTTTATCCAGGTCGAGTTTCAAGGTGGTGGCTGAAGCAGTCTCTAGTCCACTTAAAACAGTCCCTGAAGTCCCTTGGGGCGGAACTTATGCTGATAAAAACCGACAGTATTCTTGCCAGTCTCTTGGAGTGCATTGAAGCCGTCGGCGCAACAAAAGTAGTATTCAGCCATCTTTATGGTATGTTCTGGTTTCCTTTCTTCAATGTAGATGACTCCACTGATATACACTTTGATAATATAACCATTGTACGTGAATGCTGCGTTATTCAATAGCAAACTGCATCACGTATAGATCTTCAGATGATTATAGCTGTTGGTTTTTGAGTTTATAGCTGATGTTGGCATGATTATCAACACCAATCCAGAATATGGTGTTCGAAGAGAAAGAAAGTACAAGTCTATGAGTGAGAGGGAAACAACTTGTAAAACTCTAGTGCCCTCTTGTACATCTGAAGAGCTGTAATTTTCTTTTTATTTAATCCCAGATCCTGTGTCACTTGTTCGAGATAACAACATCAAAGAAAAACTGGTGGAGCTAGGCATTTCTGTGCAAAGCTATAATGGAGACTTGTTGTATGAGCCGTGGGAAGTACTTGATGAAAGTGGACAAGCTTTTACAACCTTTGAGGCATATTGGAACAAGTGCTTGCACTTCCAAATGCAACCCGTTTTACTTCTTCCTCCATGGAAATTAGTACCAGCTGCAGGTACGTTAATTTAACAGAACCTCTTTTAGCTCGGTATATACTTCCGTGATAGCGCAACAAACTGTCAACTTCAAAGGTTAAAATATTACGATTTTCCAGTGATGTAAAAGCTAAAAAGGTAGTCGTGCTGCCGTTTCGATAACTTCCTTTGTCAGAAAAATTTTCATGAGTTTCAGCTCAGATTCTAATCTCTCTACATATTATTTCTGTGTCAATGTGTATAGAATAAAGAAAGAACGAAAAAACATTGGGAGTGATCATCTGAGAAATGCTGTTTCTGTATCAACAACAGGAACTGTTACAAATTTTTCAATAGAGGAATTGGGTCTTGAAGACGAATCAGAAAAATCTAGCAATGCCTTGCTAGGAAGAGTATGGTTTCCGGGATGGAGTAATGCTGAAAAGGCTCTGACTGAATTTGTTGAGCTGCATCTGCTCGACTATTCTAAGAATAGGCTAAAGGTTGGGGGACACTCAACGTCACTTTTATCCCCATATCTTCATTATGGAGAACTAAGCGTACGGAAAGTTTTCCAATATGTGCGGAGGAAACATGTATTGTGGACAAAAGAAGGGAACTCTCTGGGGGAAGATAGTGTGGCTCTTTTCCTCAAGGCCATCGGACTTAGAGAATACTCCCGTTATCTTTGTTTTAACTTTCCCTTCACTCATGAGAGATCAATACTGAGCAACTTAAAATTTTTCCCTTGGCATGCTGACCGAACCTATTTTAAGGCTTGGAGACAGGGTAGGACTGGCTACCCATTAGTTGATGCGGGAATGAGAGAACTTTGGGCAACTGGGTGGATACACAATCGAGAAAGAGTGATTGTTTCAAGCTTTGCAGTGAAAGTTCTACTTCTTCCATGGAAATGGGGGATGAAGTATTTCTGGGACACACTTTTGGATGCAGACTTAGAAAGTGATATCCTTGGTTGGCAGTATGTCTCAGGTAGCTTGCCAGATGGCCATGAACTTGAGCGACTGGACAGTCCAGAGGTATGTTTGGTTTCCTTTGATTACAAGAGCATTTGAAATTGAATTTATAACAAGCAATTGGACTGAATTTCAAGACCAAACAAAAGATTTCATTTCTTTACTCTCCATCATGTGGCCATGTCCTGTAATTTTGTGGCAAAGTGTGATGTATGGTGTCTTCTTGCGTTTGAGTGCTGTCTTGTGTGAGCTGTAAATTCTGTGAGTTTTAATTTCTTAAACTTCCCCTTCCTGCCTGTTTGCACCTCATTTTTTTTGGGACTTCTGTCTTTTCTTTCTGGATTCAGATTCAATGCTCAAACTTTGATCCAGGACGAAAATGTGATTTTTTTTTCTCATCAATCTAACTTTTTGGAGTCAGGTTCAAGGCTCAAAATTTGATCCAGAGGGTGAATATGTGAGACATTGGCTGCCGGAGCTAGCACGGATGCCAACTGAGTGGATTCATCATCCTTGGGATGCACCCTTTTCTGTACTGAAAGCCTCAGGAGTAGAGATGGGATTGAACTACCCAAAACCAATAATTGAGTTAGATTTAGCTAGAGAACGTTTGACTGAAGCTATATTCAAGATGTGGGAAACAGAAGCAGCTTCTAGGGCCTCCGACACTAATTGCACAAATGAAGTTGTTGTTGATAATTCTGATCAGGGTACTGAAAATTTGGCCATTTCAGCAACTGCCTTGAAGATAAATGCTCCACGTCCTACCATTTCATCAAACGACCAGAAGGTGCCAAAAATTCAGAATTCCGAGAATCTTCCACTCAATAGGAAGAGATCACAGCATATGGTGGAGGAAAAGCCACAAGGAGATAATTTACCTAAGCTTAAAAATGGAGCTGAGACCTCAAGAAGAGACGAGGATATATGCTCTACAGCTGAATCTTCACTGGTTAAGAAGCAGACCACAAGCAGAGACTCGTTTTGTGTTCCTCAGTTGTGTTTTTCGTCAGAATGCAAATCTTCACCAGAGCACGAATCTTCTGTCAGCTTGGAGCAGCCGTTGCAAGAACAGATTGACATGGAACAGAGTTCAAGAAAAGATAGTAACTAACATATTTTGGATCACGACGTTTACGTACAAGGGACGCTGCCCTTTAGCCAAAATCAAGTTGCTAATTTGGTTTCAAGAAATACTTAGAGCAGGAAAGTGACATGAGGAATGAAAATAATGGTGTGAATGCTGTACGTGGAATGATCGATGCATGTGTTTTTATGATAATTACAATATTCATATCCTGATTAACCAACTTAATTATTTTCCTCTTGCACATGATCATGTTTATGTCCGACTCTTATGTTCTGCTTTGGTTTTGTTCGTTTAAAGTTTTTTTCAATAATTCAATAATTACGTCCCCGCAATCAGCTCAAATTAAAGAATTATATGCTCAAATTTCGATCCAGCCGAATTTTAAATTGATATTTGAAAAAATAAAATAAAATTATTAGGTTGAATCTTATAACATTAATTAATGAAATATAAAATAAAATTATTAGGTTGAATCTTATAACATTAATTAATGAAATGCTCTTCTTCATCTTAAATTTTTTCATCACTGGTCACACTGTTATTTTACATATTTTAAGTGACTTTTTTAGGTGACTAATATATAAAGCTACTTAAAACTTGTTACATCAACATGAAATGTAACTGGAAATAATAAACTATAAGGTAAAGACTAACATTACTAAATATTTAGTAATGATTATTAATTCAGAGATTGTAATTAACTTTATCATTTTCCAATCTTATAATTATATCCTCCTCTTTTATCAGAACAAAAGGTTGTAGATCATGTTTTCGTTTTGACATTACAGCTTAATTATATCACATATTAATAATATGAGAAATGTTAGTATGTTACTTGAGTTTGCTTCCTCACTTTGACATTTCATATATTTTTTTTTTTACTTAATGATTAATAAAGTGACTCTTAATATATTGATGTACTTTTCTTTTTTTTTTTTTTTAAAAAAATATGAAAAAATAAAAAAGATAAATTTGTACTAGGCGGCATGCCCAGCAATCATTGCTGGGCGGCAGCCTAACACTACCCTATTAATATTACAGCTAACCACTTAAAAAGATATAATTGTGTTATATTTAAAAGAAATTATATTTACAATTCTATAATATGTAAATCAAAGTATTTTTTTTTAAAAATAAAATATTCAGAATTCATATAAAAAACTATTTGTTTAATAATTTATCTCACTATTTTTAAGGAGTGCCAAACTTCCAATCGTAATTACTCTTCATGTAATCCCGTTTAAAACATCATTAAATGAAATGAAGGACAGTTTTCATGTTGGTGAGAGACGTAAGACTAGACGAGTACTGTTAGTTCGTTGGGTGTAGTAATTAGTTAGTTACTACTACTACTAGGAAAAGGTTTAGAAAATTCCTCTTTGCTTTTCATGGACTCCTTAACCGATCAACTTTGATCTCCTCCCCATTCTCCCCCCTAACCCTCAATCTCTTACGGTACGGAGTCAACGTTGAATTCCTACTCAAACTCAAACACTTCAGCAATATCAATATCCAGCCGTCTATTCACCCACGTGGCCATCATCCGTTTGATTCACCATTGAGGTCCACGAATATTCCCCCAAAAACATTCCGAAATCTTTTCTTTTAAAACAACCCTCAAAGTCACGACGTTACTCTCTCACTTTCATACTATTACTATTACGTACAACCCAACACCCCATTCCAAACTAATGACTGAGGCTCTCAACCTTCACTACCAGCTTTGCGAGGAGATCGGCCGGGGGCGCTTCGGCGTCGTTTTCCGTTGCATCTCGCCGGAAACTGCTTCCCACTACGCCGTCAAGTCGATCGACAAGCGGCTCACCACCGGTGACTCGCTCGACTCCCAGTCCCTCATTGCCGAGCCCAAGGTCCTCCACCTCCTTTCCCAACACCCGCACATCGTCAACCTCCACAACCACTACGAGGACGACTTCCATCTCCACCTGGTCCTCGACCTCTGCTCCCCGAAGATCTCTACAGCCGCATCGTCAGCCGCCGTGTCATTCCCGAGCCCGAGGCTGCCATTCTCATGTCCCAGCTCGTCCAGGCCATTGCCCACTGTCACAGCCTTGGCGTGGCCCACCGCGACATCAAGCCCGAGAATATCCTCTTCGAAGAATGCAACGGTCGCCTCAAACTCGCCGACTTCGGGTCTGCGGAGACTTTCAAGGACGGCGAGCTCATGAGTGGGGTTGTTGGCTCGCCCTACTACGTGGCCCCCGAGGTCTTGTCCGGGGCGGATTATTGCGAGAAGGTCGACGTCTGGAGCGCCGGCGTCGTCTTGTACCTAATGCTAGCGGGGTTCCCTCCGTTTTATGGTGACTCCGCGGTGGAGATCTTCGACGCCGTGCGGAGGGCCAATCTCAGGTTTCCAACTAGGTTTTTCCAGTCAGTGTCTCCGTCGGCAAAGGACTTGATCAGAAGGATGCTCTGCAAGGACGTTTCTAGAAGATTATCGGCGGAGCAAGTTCTGAGTAAGTGCCATTTGTTTCTTTGTTGTACTGTTATGTTTGGTTTCACAGAAAGTTTCCTTCTATACATTCTTCCTAGCTAGCGGCCAAACAAATTGAGTTTTAATTAGTTTTCGTTCCAAGAACTTGAAGCAACTTTATTAGTATGAATTCATGATCAAGGTGCTTGGATTTGTTTGTACAGGACACCCATGGATCATCAGTGCAGGAGGAGGGAGTGGTTGATCGGAATTCAAAAAGAAGAGATCATCCATTAATGTAAACGGAAAAGATCAAGGAAATATATGATTTTTTTTTTTTTTTTTTTGATGAAAAATGCTTTAGGAAGATAGAGAAGTTTATTGCATGTAAAATTAGTTTTATTATAAAATTAGTTTTATAAATTTATTTTTATAAAATATTTTTTGATTATAATAATAGAATAAAAGTTGAATTATTTTATTATATTTTATATAGAAATTTGAAAAAATTATTTTAAAATTTGAAAAAGTTGAATTGTCTATTATATTTTGTATAAAAATTTAGAAAAATTATAATGATAAAATGAAATAAGTTGAGGTGGATTTTAAATGCAATCAAGACGGTACATATAATATTGGGAGGAAAAGTGTACGGATATCCTTTTCTGAGTTTTTATTATAACGAAAGTTTCGGAGTTTCCGGTTAATATTGTTTGAGGATTAGCCCTGAGATTTGTTTTTAATCAACATCCTCTTTTGTTTATCCAAAATTTGATCCTATTATTTCTACCATATTGGCCTCGTAAAACGCCGCATTTTTTAGTGTTTTATAATATTATTTTTTTTCCTGCCTACGTGAAAATTGCCTTGGGCTACCACGGAATTTGGTACCTGACCTTGGATTTGGAGTTTGTTCCAACACAAGTACTGCATGCCACACATGATGGGATCCAGATCGTCTCTCTCCCAAGTGTTGTTGCCTGCTGGGGAAGGAAGGAAAGTGGCCGGGCTTCCATCGATCCATGCATCTAAATTAATTATATAAATTAACTTATTCCAGAATCTGCATGCCCAAAACAGTGTGCTACTGGTCACATGAGCCAGCAAGCTGATCGAAGCATATATATTATTCTGAAGCCAAGTGATCTTTGATTGGCATTTGTCACCAAATATGTATATATTTAAAGGTCACTAATTGATATAATGATCTTCCTTAACTTTGTCGATACATTCTGGATCGAAAGAGATTTCAGAGCTGCTTGATGCTTGCAGAAGAGAGAGAGAGAGAGAGAGAGAGAGAATATTCTCTGGCTGGACAGTTTAATGGAGACTTGCGATCGAGTGGGGTCATGGCCCATGTTCCCTCATTTCCTTAACTCAAGTATTATATCCAATGTATAAGTTATGCTGCATGCTTGAGTTTAATTTATGTATACCATATACTATGGGCTAATCTGATATATGTAATATATTTGGTATTATATATGACTAGCAAGCAAGTTAGGTACACATGCATGATTGATTGTGGCAATGACAGTAGTTGAGCCAGTTGACACCACCACTAGTCCCAAGTATGAGATGGTGTGGGGACATCTACACATCAAATCTCCCCTAGATCATTGCATTCCCCACTTTACCTGCATTTCATGATACATGGATGATGTTATAATATTAATGAGTACCCAACACTCTTCCACTTTTTGCACTCCCAATTGCTAAATTAAAAGGAGATCTATTAAGTGATCAGGAAAATATTTATTCTTATACTGTTTGGTGGATAAGCAATTATGGATTCATATACACAGAAAAACAAAATTAGGTGAAAAAAATTTCTCAAATAGTTTGTATCCCTACTTCATAATAAATACTATTTTTTTTATATATATTTAGATTTCAAATTTTACATAAATGCTCTCCATTTTAAACATAATTATAAAATTTTTTTACATGTATCATTATCCGTTGAAGTCGAGTTGCACTTAGATAAAAAAAATAAATAAATAAAGAAGAAGAAGAAAGAGTATGGTTTAACTTGGAAGTTTTATATGAGAAAAATAATAGTTGCAGTCGTAAACATGCAAATATCGCGCAATCACTTTTAAAAAAGTGAATAAATATGGGATCCACATGAAAAAAAAAAATTAACTTTTTAATAGTAGACCCTACTCTTTTTCGAAACGACTATAAGGCGTTGTACGGTCTACGATTATATGTAGCATTACTATTTTTCACATCCTTGGTTTCATCATTGAATCCCTTGGATAATACGAAGGATCCGTCCTGATCTTAGGCCACTCATGTATTAATGTATCCTTAATTTAACCCTACGTGCATATCCCACATTATAATAGGTTTATTGATATCAATATTATTTTTGGTTGCTATCGATATATTCAAAGCACTTGTCTTTGCATAGTCGGAACTCTAGAGACAGATCAATATTATCGCAGCTTTACACAATGCATCATGGGTCCCTTGCAATTTTAACTTCAAGCAACCAAGCGACTCCGAATGGAACGAACATTCGCATATGCATGCGTACATTCAGAAACCGACATTGTAAGTTTAGGAGATGCTTTTGTAATTACTATGTTTGGTTTTTATAAAGAACTCAAAACGGAATTTTTTTTTTATTTTTTTTATTTCTGCCTACAAAAAAATAAAAGAGAAAAAGACACTGAAGGGCTATAAGGTAATCAATAAGTGTGAGAGGTTCTGATCATTAATTGTTCATTAACATTCACTTCGATAAGGTCCTAATTACTATTTAGGGTTTGGTTGTGAACTTCATATGCGTTTAGAATGTCATGAAATAGTTCGGTTCTTAAATTGGGGTACTACGATAAGTGAACCTACAGAGTGGCAAACTCAGCCCTTGACAAAATTTGCATACCTGTAAAAGAAATAATGTAAAACTAAACACTTCTTCCCTGATTTAATTCATGACCAGCCTCTAGATTCCACTGTTCTCAAAGAAGGCCCAATTTAAGTGGAATTTCTTAGGCATCCATAGTGAATTGGTTACACCTAACATTATAAGATTTCATCCCGTTTGGATAGTGAAAGTATTTCATCTCATCTCATCATTACAATTTTTCTAAATTTTCATACATAATATAATAAACAATTCAACCTTTTCAATTCTCAAAACAATAATAATATTACAAAATAATATTCTATTAATATTTTATTTAACTTTCAACTTTCATCTCAACTCAGTATCCAAATTTCTCCATCTTCTGGGCAACAGAAACGAATTTATAAATTTTGGACTAGGGATTTCAAGTTAGAAACACCAACTTCAGGCAGTCACTACTCACAGTCCAACGAGGTATTATTTCACTTTCGCACAACAATCAGCAAGGGATGTTTTATTACATGAACTAGTGTTGGTTGCAGAGAAGACAGGGCATAAATGGGAAATAGGACATGTAGAAAAGCAACCAACGTGAAAAAGAGCTTATTCCATGTTTAGGCTATATGTAAAGAGCATATTAGACAGTTCTAAGGTCATAACTAGCCTGCTGCCTTGACTTCTGGAGAGGCTTCATGTTCTTCCTCAACTTCATGTTCTTCCTCAGCTTCACCAGACATTTCCTCCAATGATCTTCCTTTTGATTCAGGCACCAAGAAAGTAAACACAATCCCAAGGAAGTTGACTACACCAAGCGTAATAAGTGTACTTCTCACCCCAAAACTCTTTTCTGCATACTGAAATCCAAATGCCCCAACTATTGCCCCAGCCTTTCCCGCTGCAGCTGATATACCGTGAGATGTTGACCTTAGCCTTGCAGGGAAAATCTCTGCTGGCACGACGAATGTTGTGGCATTTGGACCAAAATTTGCAAAGAAAAACGTGAGGGCGTACATTACAACGAAACCAATTCGGTTGGCTTCTAAGGTCCAGTGATGATAGGGAAGGGCCAAGGCAAACATAAATACAGTCATGAAGAAAAATCCCATCAATTGAATAGCAAACCTCCCGATCTTATCAATGAATGCCACAGTAAACCAATACCCTGGCACAGTGCTGCAGAGAGCTATAAGAGTTTGTGCCCGGCCAATTCGGAAAACCTCCTCTAGAGCACTCATTTCTTTTGCTTTGGGAATCCAGTTAATGGCAGTGAAAATATCCTTCTGAAACAGATTCTGGCTGTAGAAGGCAATATCTAACAAGAACCAAGTAGTCGTGGTTCCAACCAAATGAAGCCCATGTCTGGAAACAAACTCTGCAGAGAACAAACCAAAATCATTTCCTCGTTCTCTGTCATCAATTTTCTCCTGTTCAGCCTCCAATTCAACCTGCAGAACCTTGGACATATCTGCAGCTGCCTGTTTGGCATTCTTCGCAACCAAGGCAGTGTAACGAGCAGTTTCAGGCATTTTCATGCGCCAGTAATATGTAAGTGCAGCTGGGATTGCTCCAAACATTACAATTATTCGCCAGACATAATCAGCTTCTGGAGGAGTGGAGCCAATATTATCAAATTTATAAGCCTGGGCAGGGTATTTGGCCTTGAAAGCTGCTGAAACTATAATAGCAACCATCCCACCGGCTAGAATTCCAAAACCTTGCATTGCAAACACTGCAGCAATGAAGGCTCCCCGGGTCTTCTTGTTGGCATACTCAGACATGATAGTGGCAGAAAGCGGGTAGTCACCGCCAATCCCAAAGCCAAGCCAGAACCTGAAGAAGCATAGTGTAGCAATAACAGCATTGGGATTTTTTCCAAAGGAAAGGCCACAGGCAATTGAACAAATGACCATGAGCATGAGAGTCATGCCATATACACGTTTGCGGCCCATTTTGTCACCGAGCCAGCCAAAGAAGAGTTGCCCTGCAAGGGTTCCGCAGAGGGCAACGCCATTGACAGCAGCCGAGACATTTGAAGGCAGAGAGCCAGGATCAGGAGAGCCTACCTCGTAATAGTACAAGCGGCCCAACAGTTTGGTCACCAGAGAGATGCAAAAGAGATCATATGCATCAGTGAAAAAGCCCATGCCAGCGATCACAATCGCTGTGAAATGGTACCATTGTGTTTTAGCAACATCAAGGGCATTAAGCACTTGCAGTTCCTTAGCCATGACTAGACCTTCTCAGTCACACAAGCTCTTGCACGGTCTTAAAATGCCTTAACTCTAGTATCCTGAAATCTGCAACAGACATTAAAGTAAAATATCAATATGTGACACATTTATAACATAAGCATTAACATGCAACCCAGAAAAGTCAGGCGGTGAGTCAGACTCGTTCGAGTGGAAACTATTAGACTTATGAGCTGTGGCGGTGAAACAAACAGAAAACAACAGGTTAGTTTAAGAAGACGATAAAAGGAGAAGCCAAAATTTTCCACAGCTGCATATACTGATATGGGGAAGCAGATGGCTTTCAAATTTGAGGGTCGCACAAGACGAAGAAACAAACAAGCAATGACATCTCAAAAAAAGGCGAGAAATAGATAAAGAGTATAGGAAGGGTACAAGTCAATAAAGTGATATCACAATTACTAATCTAACATTATGTATTAGTTGTGGCTGAAATAAGGGAACGCGACGATTAACGTAAAGTTTTTTCTTGCTTTTTTTTTTTTTTTTTTTTTTAAATGTTCTTGTTGGCATTAAAAAAGGGTATCAGAGACATTTCAAAACATGTTTTGGTCAAACCGTTCTCTTTGCTGTTTCTGAAAGTATAGCTACATAATTTATAGCGCTCTTTTTTTTACTTTTTTTTTTTGCTCGGCTTATAGCGCTCTTAATTAGTAGCAGAATTCGTCGACAAAAGCATAAATAAGATAAACGTTACAGATTATATGTTACTGCAGAAAGATGTAGAAGAAAAGGATGGATGTAAAGGAAATGCGACGGAAAATGGAAGGTCTACCTAAGCAGGAAAAGCTGCAAACAGATACCATATAGTAAACTCATACCAGAAGACCCAAAAGTTTGGCACAGACAGAAATCATTTTGGCGACCAAAAAATCCCAATTTGAGCAAAATTACATGAAAATTTGTAGAGAAAAGTGAAATTATTAATAAAGCGTCCTGACCTGAGAATAATTATGCTTTGCTAAAGATAGTTCAGATATTCAGCTAAAATGAAACCAAAGAGGCTGTGAAGATGTCTGGGAGGGATCAGAGCTTTTTCTTTCTTAAATTTCTCACCATCCAAACTGAGAATAAGAGAATAAGAGACAGAATGAAAAAACCCGGAACCTCTCGAAAAGAAAATGATTAAAGACGTACCGAGATTAAAAAAAAAAAAAAGACGTCGAGTTTTCTCAAAAAATTACATGATTTCTATCCAAAAAGATAGAAACTTTTGATTTTCCTGCACCTCAACGAATTCTTGATTTCCGGAACTTTCCTTCTTTTATTTTTAGTTGAATTTTAGAAAACTTTATGTAAAGGTATTTTAGGATCGGTAAAAACTAAAAAGAAACAGATCAGGAGAAAAAAAATCCCGAGAATTTTGAGTCTGAGTTTCAAATTTTCCCGGCGTCGAAGTCTCTCCTAGTGCTTCATAATCAAAATAACAAGCAGAAGTGGAACACACTATCTAGAAACATTCAGGACTGATATTGTTGAGTGAATCTAACTTAAAAATGTGCACAATCCGTAACCCAGTACAGAAACCGAGTTTCAAGAACTAAAATCCAACAACAATATTCTTCTGCATTTCATTCTTAGAAAAAAATGAAGACGAAAAGTTCATTCGAAACCCTTAAGCAAACAATTACCTCTTGCCTTTACTGTACTAGCGAGAAGAGTACTGAGATTCCTCCAGTGCCTTGCTTTTTCACGTACAACAACACATGTTAAATTCAATGCGCGAAAGAAAATGGCGTACGTCGAGCAATACCAAAGAGAGTGTCCTGTAGAACGCGAGAGAAAGAGAGGAAACAGAGGACCTGGAGCTGTGTGTGGAGCGAAGGAAGTAGGAGGGGCTGGCTCCGTATTTAACGACCGCAGGCGCCAAGCAAATTCCCCCACAACTCTATACGCTGGAAGAATATACTATATGTCACATTTTCTTTTATTTTAATTCCATAGCACTTAATAGAGGTAACATTATTTATCATATTAATTAATGCAAAATATTAATTATCTAATTTTAGAAAAACAAGAGTTAGTAAAATATTCTCTTGTTAGCATATTACACACGTAAACTAAAAATTCTCTTGCTACACTTTGTTTTTAACGATTAGCTGGTGCAGTGGATGATCTTGAGTTTTTTTTTTCTTTGTTTTTTAAAGCCTCAAAGTTAGGCTAGGGTAGTCTCCCACAATCTTATCCAACATGTTGAAAATCAACTAGAATAATTATATATATTTACTTTCTATAAATTTAATTTTAAACAAGTCGTAATTTAATACGATACTATAGTAAAAATTTGAGATTTTAAAACTTGAATCTATACTTTATACTGTTTAATTAAATATTCTACGTATTGAGTTTACTTATTAAAAAGAATATGACCCAAACATACTTGGCTGGAATGTTAATAGGCTAGAGTTGGGATTAAAATCAAAGATCTGTCAACACTTTGTATATGTTGTTTTTGTTGTTGTTAATTAGTTGTTGATAGTTTCTATATGAGCTAAATAAATTAAAGGACAAATAATTCTTGTCATCAACTCAATTTAGATTGTTTTTATTAGAGTTTATTTGTCCCCAAGTGCATGTGTTTCGGACATAAACGGATATGCCCTTTTTAATGTTATCGATTGAAGTTCAAATCGGCCTTTTTGTCTAAACTTGATATACAGCGCCATTTTTCACGCATTGCAATCAACGTGGATGGCCCCAAAATGGTGGGACATCAGTCGCAGTACAATCGTGACAAGTGAGTGCATGTTAATGGAAAGTATATTATAAGACAAAAATATAATTTAAGTGAATGTGAAGGGAATTTTCAAGATGGAAGGTCTGTAATCAAGAGCAATTGTTGTTCAATTACATCCTTACTAATACTTCCCAAAACTAATTAAGCATTAAGAAATGAAATAAGGAATGCTTTGGAGCCGCCCATTCTATTGCAAAGTGCCATCATTCAGGCTTTAGTTCAAACACTTGGCAATCCAAATTGCATACTGTTTATAAAGTGGCAGCTGGATTGGACCCACGCGCCTTCAATTTTCACGAGTCAAGCCCAAGTCAATTATAAGTTCCCAGGTGGCAGGTGCCCTGCCAATTAAGAGTAATGTTAGAGAGCAGTTATTGTAATTGTGCACACATTATACACACTATGTGACTGCATCTCATCCTTTTATTTTTTTTTCCTCCTCCCGCAAAACGTACTCCGTCTCTCTCGTCAACTCTCTCTCTCTCTCTCTCTCTCTCTCATCAGCGTCTCTTTCTCTCTCCTCGACTCTCTCTCATCTCAGTCTCTCGTCATCACTCTCTCTCTCATCGTCTCTCTCTCTCTCTTTGACGCTCTCTCTCATCAGATCTCTCTCTCTCTCTTTGACGCTCTCTCTCATCAGATCTCTCTCTCTCTCTCATCAGCTAGCCTGCTCTCTCTCTCCTCGACTCTCTCTCGCCTGCTATCTCTCTCATTATTTCTCTCTCTCATTCTATTAATTTTGAGTTTAAGAGATGTGAGATGTGTGGTATAGATGATACCACATAGTGTGTCCAAAATGGCTACCACCAAACAGTGGCTGCTCTCTATAATATTTCGCTAATTAATATGGGTACTCCTTGTTGAATTAACTTCTCGAAATCTTATTGCAAGCAACTTCTTGTACGAATTCGTGCACCAATATTGATATATAATACATATGTTTAACGAAACGATGTGAATTAAAGACGAAAATAATTTTTATGATATAGGATATTTTCTTCTTCTCTCAAAAAATATTTTTTTATTTTTTTTAAATTAAAAAAATCATCGGTACGCGATATGGTGCACAAACTCGCTTGTACCTAGCAAAACTCATCATGCCTCTCGCTTTTTCAGTCTTCTCTCATTATTAATTTCTGACACTGGATATATATATATATATATTTTTTTTTTTTTTTTTTCATTCACTGGATAACATTTCGTTTGATTATAGATGGAGATATATGTAATTGATAATGAGATAATTTATAAATAATAATAAAATAATTTGAGTAAATATGTTTTATGAGATTTTAAAATATAAAAAAATTATAAAATTAAAATACTGTTAGAATATAATTTTATAATTTAATTTTAATTTTGAGATTTAAAAAAATTAAATTATTTTTTATGTTTTATTTGAGAATTTAATAAAGTTATAATCATCAAACGAAACTTTTGAAAATTTGAAAATTAAAAATTAAAAACTAAAAAATATTTATATTTAAATGTTAGAATAAGATAAAATAAGATGAAATGTGTGATACTCCATATGATAAATAAGAGTAGGTGGTGCATGAGATCCCACATTATTTAGGAAGGAGAAGTTCTTGCTCTTTATAAGGTTCTAATGAGGCTCCAATTATATCATTGACTAGTCATTTTGGAGTATATGATATGTGGTTTGGGCTTTCTATTGGGACGTTACAAATGATATCAGAGCCAGGTTCAATCAGAAATGTGAGACATGAACCATGCCACCTACAATGAGCAGGCCCGACGAAAAAGCTCGAAATTTAAGAATGGTAGATTGTGATACTCCAAATGATATGAATGAGAGTAGGTAGTATATGGGATCTCACATTGCTTGAGAATGAGAAGTTCTTACTTTTTATAAGGTTCTAATGAGGCTCTAATTGTATATTTGATAAGTTTTTTTAAAATAAAAATCATGTAATTTGAACTTTCTATTAGGACGTTACAAAATGAGCAAATAGGCCTAAAATACCATTCGGAATTTGGATTGTCAGTGCGATCTCTCCCCTGCTAGATTGTGATAAGTTGGATAGATGCTGTCTCGTTTTAATATTATTGGCACCGTTGACATTTTTTTCATTATTATTTTGTTTAGATAATGCCTGGGATTTCTTACAATATAATATATATAGCACCCATAACCACGCAGACCTTAGATGCTCCGACTCATTTTGCCAACATTCAGAAAATCTTCCCATGATTATAAATTACAGTTGAATAGTTAAACTTAACAATGCGGTGTTAACTAATGCCTAGGTTTTACTATATTTTTTATTGTTTGTCTATATTTTTTAGATAATATTAAAAATTTAATAAATACTCTAAAGTCTACATACCGCATTTAGGGTAAGGAATAATATTCCCTTGACTTCATTTTAGTTGAAAATGGATAACATCTAATAATAACTTGTAGCAAATGAACACTATTCATCTTAAATAAAATAGAGAAATTATTAATGTCTATGAGTAATAATTAATGTCTTAGCTAGTATGCTTTCATGACCAGTAACAACAATCTGGTTGAAGATATTGGTATAAACAAGTCAAGTTCGAGCAAGAAGAGTGTAGTTAAGTCTTGTTTATTTAACTTTTATTCGAACACAAATCAAGCATTAAGTTTGATTTTATGTTCACCAACAGTTTATTTGATATTCGAGAGATTTCAAATATTCACGATTTTGATAAATTTGATAATTTACATAATATTTTATAACTTTATCTACAAATCTTGATAAACATATTTTGATTTTATGCTAATATCTTTATAAAATTTATATATACATATATATATATAAGTGATTATACTTGGTTCAGGTAAAGTATTTAATATTTAAATAGGATTTCCTTTAATTTATTTAAATCTTATAAATATTCTGATTATAAATATAGACATAAGATTATAATAAAAAATAATTACATACAATATTATTTGGGTTTATACGAACTTATACCAGTCAAGTCAGGCTTTACACGATCAATTGTATCGTTGAATTATAGATTATAATTTTATGTTCATTAACAGGTCATTTAATAAACAAATCGAATCAAACTCGAGTTTAAACAAGTCAGCATCAAACGGTTTGTTAAGTAATCTTATTTATTTAGAATCCTATTGATGTATTATATAACATTGGTGTAAAGGCATACTTGAATTTACAAATTAAGTCAATGCTCTGCTAGGGTTTCTAGTTCTCGTAAAGATGCTACTTACCGTCGAGGGCCTTCCAGGCCCTTCGGTGTCATCGTCTCGATGGTCCTTTGCCGACTTGGTGGCGCAAACTCAATAGCATCTTCTTGACGTTGTGATTCCCCTACGGCCTCCAAAGAATTTGGATGGTGAAATCTATATCAATTTTATGAAGGAGGAGATTGTACGATCTGCTTCTTCTTTGCTTTCTCCTTCGTTCTCAAATTTCTGAGACATCGCCCCTCTCTAGACATTATTCGCTCGGTTATTCAAAGTAGATGGGGATTAGATACTCAACCTGTGGTATCAGCTATGCCTAAACCGAGATCTGTCTTTCTCAAATTTTCTAATGAATTGGATTTCAAGAAGGCCTTTTCTAGAGAAACATGTGATGTGAATGGTATCCCTTTACGTATGTTTCATTGGTCCCTAGACTATACAGAGGAAAATGAATCGTCAATCGTCTTGGTATGGATTTTCTTGCCTGATCTCCCTCCGAATTATTATCATGAATATTTCATTCAGAATTTTATCATGCCGATTGGAAAATACGTACATCGCGATAATTGCACTCGATGTGTAACTTGTATTGATGGAGCCCGTATCTGTGTTGAAATGGATGCTGCTATTGAACCGATTGAATCCCTTTGGATTGGAGTGCCGCATCAGCCTGGTAGTAGACTGCCACATGTGATATATGAGAATCTCTCAGCTTATTGTTGTCACTATCAGGTGCAAGGCCATGATATTGTGAAATGTAAATGGATGCAGAAAAAAGGTGGGATATTTGTACTGGAAGGCCCTAAAGATGGTAAACGATGAGTGCGTAAAGAAAAAAAGGAATTTGAGTCTTTGAGGGTTGAACATGGTACTCTAACCATGAATAAAGAGTCGGTGAAGGCTTTATCTGAATTCATTGAAAAAGGAAAAGAAAAATAGAATAACCCGATGCAGGATCAATCCATAATTATTAAGGAGGTTGAGGAGGGGCTTGACTTGGATATTACTCATCAAAATGGTGAATCCAGTTCTCTTGTTATAAGGAATGAGGCTTTGCAAAATCATTATGATGTCAATTTGAATGCCAATTGTGTTGGTAATGCAAAGAAGCCTTTTGATGAATCATTAGGGGGTTTTGGATGGGTTGCGAAAGCCTGATATTAATCATGCTAGTGTTAACATCTTGGAGGATAGAATGTTGCTTTCGGATGACCTGGTGCAAGAACTTAATGAAGCAAATGTGCAGCATGTTTGTTTATTACCAGTGCTTTCTACTATGCAAGAGGTAGGTGATGATCGTGTGCTAGGTAACGAAATGGTTTCTGATTCTCTCCTTAATAAAGAAAATAGTCTTTCTGATAGAAATGTGGAGAGGAGTGTTATGGATTCAAGGACAGAGGTTGATGGTGCCATTAGTTTGCAAGATGAAGAATATGTGCAAGAGGTTGCTATTTCTGGAGATGCTATAGAGTTGGATGGTGCACAAGATCTATGTATGGGATTTGATAATGACATAGATGATAAACTGGAACATACGTGTAAAGACAAAATTTATGCATCGGATAATGAGAAACAATCAAAAGATGGTGAAGTTGTGAAAATGAAAAGCTCTACCAGGTCACGAAGCAGGCATCTCAAGCTCAATCTATGATCAGTCCTTTTCTTTATTGGAACTTACGAGGTCTAGGGACTTAAAAAATGGGACTGTGTAAGTTGATCCGAAAGTTTAAACCTGGAATCATTGTTATTGTTGAGCCTTTCATATCAGATAGTCGAATGTGGAGTCTTCAACGCTCTATTCGTTTTCTTAATGAGATTTCTAATGAAGCTGAAAATGAAAAATTATGGATTTTATGGAGAGAGGCCTCTCATGTTAAAATTATATACTGAGGCCCTCAACATATTACTGTGGAATATTCTGAGTCTGGTACACTTTTGTACATTTCCTTTGTGTATGCGCGTTGTACTCAACATGAACGCAGGGACCTTTGGGCAACCTTAGCTTCTAATGTGCCGAGTGGTTCTTCTTGGATGGTTTCTGGGGATTTTAACATCATTTGGGCTAATTCGGAAAGAAGAGGTGGAAGGCCTAGGGCGCAATTAGCTATGGAAGAATTTAATTCTTTTATTGATTTTGGTAGATTATTTGACATGGGATTCTCTAGTAATATGTTCTCTTGGTGTAATGGTCATCTGGGTCTATCCTGTAGATGGGCAAGATTAGACAGAACTCTATTGAATTCAAGTGCAATTATGGATTTTCTTAATGCTCACATGCAATGCCTACCTCAGACTAATTCAGATCATGCTCTTATGATCATTCGGATGGATAAGGTGATGGATCGTTATGGTTTTCCTTCTTTTAAATTTCAACAAATGTGGATTTCACATGACTCTTTCTTTGATTGTGTTAAAAAAGCTTGGGAAGAAGATATAAATGATAAGGATCTTTTTAGATTGGCTAGGAAGTTAAAAAAACAAAGGGTTGTTAGAGTGCATGGAACAAGTGTGGTTAAAGAATGGTGATAATATCCATTTTTTCCATGCTTTAAAAAGCCATAATCATACTATGGTGAGATGTCTCTTAGAGATGGTCGTAGGCTTTCTTCTTTTGAAGATATTCACAATATGGCTATTAATTATTTTTCTTACTTTCTTTCTTTTAAACAAAGTGGTCTTTTACTGGATTTATCTCATCATGTGAACCCAATGATTTCTGAGTCTGATAATTTCAGTTTTTGCAAGCTCCCTTCGATCCAAGAAATACATGAGTCTCTTTTCTCCATTCCAATTGATAGCAATATCGGCCCTGATGGTTTTGGGTACGATTTTTTTTGTTCTTGTTGGGATATTATTAGTAAAGATGTGGTGGATATTGTTCAGGATTTCTTCAAGGGTACCTCTCTTCCAAGTTACTACTCGGCTACTTCTTTGGTTTTAACTCCAAAGGTGGATAACCCAACAAACTTTGATAAGTTCCAACCTATTAGCTTGTGCACTGTGATTTATAAAGTTTGTTCCAAGGTAGTTTGGTTAAACGACTATCTCTTGTTCTTTTAAAATTCATCTATCAAGAACAAGGTGCCTTTATTCCTTGAAGAAGTATTTTTGAAAATATAAGTTTGACTCAGGAAATGATTCACAATTTAAATAAGTCTAATCGGGGGGGGGGGGGGGGGGGGGGGGGCAATGTGGTACTGAAAATTGATATTGCCAAGACTTATAATAGTATCAATTGGGATTTTCTGCTACACATCTTTAAACAGTTGAGTTTCTCTGAAAGGGCTTGTGGCCTTATACATCAATGTGGTCGCTCCCGGTGGTTTTCTATGGTGATGAATGGAATTTCAAAAGGTTTTTTTCCAGCTGGTCGTGGTCTAAGGCAAGGTGACCCTATTTCTTCATATCTTTTTATTATGGTGGAGTAAATTCTATCTCACATGTGAAAGAAGTTTTTTCTGTATGGAAAAATTCTTCCATTCTATCATCCTCGAGGTATGCCTATTATCTCTCATCTTCTTTATGCTGATGACATTGTTATTTTTGCTAATGGGAATAACACATTCATGAAATCTATTTCTGAGATATTAGTATGCTATAAAGATTGGTCAGGTCAAAGAGTTAGTAAAGAAAAATCTTTAATTATTTTTTCTAAAAATATTTCTCTTCATAGAAGATGTTCTATTCTTAACATCATGGGTTTTGTTGAGGACACTTTGCCTTTCAAATATCTTGGTATTCCCATTATTGTTGACAGATTAAAGGGTATTCATCTTAATGAGATGGTAAGTAATATCCGACGCCGTGTAGGGGGATGGCAAAAAAAAATTTTGTCTACCAGGGATCGATTTCTTTTGATTAAGCATGTCTTTGCAAGTATTCTAATTCATATTTTATCTATTGTTCATGCTCCTCTTTCTTTTATTCATAATATTCATAAATGCATGAGTAATTTCTTTTGGGGTGCTAGAGAAGGAAAACATAAGAAACATTAGTGTTCTTGGAAGAAGATTTGTAAGCCATACCAAGAATGAGGTTTAGGCATAAAGGATCTTCAGGATGTTCAAAAGACTCATCATATGAAGTTTGCTTGGAAAGTCATTAAAGAAGATTCCCTTTGGTCAAATTTTTTCCGGGGCAAATATATAAAAAATAATCACATTTACATGGTCAATCAGTGTAACACCCCGCATTTTAGTGTATTTTTACTAAATGATTATTTTTATTTATTTAAATTTTATTCTTGTATTTTAAAATTGGTTTGATTTTTAATGAGTTTATTTCTATGATTTTAATTGGTGGAAATTAATTTTTATGTGCTTTCTTAATATTTATTTATTGTTGTGCATTTAAATTGTTTTTCATATTTAATTAATTTCCGTGGGATTTAATTATTTCAATTTGACTTTACCATTACGTTTAAATTATTTTATTTAACTTGTGGTTTTGAAATCGTTTCCGTTGGATCATTTTTGTGACCCAAGTTATGAGGATTGGACCTCATTTCTTTTCCCTCTATTTTTCTTTTCCTTTTCTTTTTCTTTTCTTCTTTTCTTTTTTTTCTTTTCTTTTCTTTTTCTCCTCCTGGCTTTCCTTCTCGCGCGCGAGTTCTTCTCTCTCTCTCTCGCCGTGCGTTGGTCTCTTCCCCAGCCCGCCGCCGTGCGCCGGCGGTGGTCGACACCGCCCGGCTCCTTTGCTCCCCCTGCCGTCGGCGACCAACCCACATCAATTCCAGCTTCCCTCGAGCCGCCGTGAGCCTCTACGCACGGCTGGAAGCCGCGGCACTCTTTCCGCCGCTCCGCCGCCGTCGCACCACCATTGGCCACCATCTTCCTACCACATCATCCTCGACCTCTTGGCAACCCATTGGACCCAACCCCAGCTCCGATCCGTCACCGGTGAAGCCCCACCAAGCCCATTTCCGATTTGTGCATTTTGGCCTAAAACCACCCCTTGCGCCGCCACCCACGGCAAACCACCACCACCACTAGCTTCACCGACCTCCCTAGGCCCTACCCTACCATTTTTGGGTCTTCGTTTGCCTCCGTTGAAAAGTTGGTATTTGTGACCCACGGCCACAGTGTATTTTACACTGTGGTGTTGCTCAAACGTCGCATTTTTCAACTTCGTGATCCTTCGGAAATTGTTATATTGCATTGTAAGTATTTCTCCAAAGAACTTTCGTAATTTAAATGTATTTTTGCACTAACCCATTTCACTGTATTTTTTGGCATGCCGGACTGAGTCCGAGGAGTTCGGGGGTCGGATGGATTTGTGATTGGAGTTGTTTGGTTGGATTTGATTGGATTGGTAATTGTTGGTTTGGATAATGTGTTGGTACATGTGCATTTCATTATTTCATGCATGATCATATTTGTAAAAGAAAACTGGGTTTTCGTGTATTGCATTCATGTTCATGTGTTTATGAAAACTGGATTTTCATGTGAGAATGGATTTCGGGTGCGTGTGTATCACGACCCCAAGCCGAGATGGGGCATTAACTCGGTGGAGCTCCTCTGGTTACTCGGGAGCGGAATATACTGAGTAACGTCCCCTGGATTGTCGCCGGGCGACAATGGGATCGGACGAGATGGTCTCGTGCCGACTCCGTGGTCCTTCTGCTGGCGGGGACTAGAGGATGTCTGGCCACGTACGCGCTGGGCGCGGAACTGGGCATCGCTCGTTGCGTAGTGTGGGTGCTTGGCCATGTACGCGCTGGGCGCGGAACTGAGCACCGCTACGAAGCCAGGACGTGCGGATGGTCCATAGGGGAGGCCATAGTGCATATGGAAATAATGCATGGTGCATTTGGAATTAATGCACTATTTTCTGGGAAAATAGTGCGAGTTGGTTTTTGGGTAAATCATTTTCTGGGAAAATGTTTTACGGATATTTTGGGCCAAAATGAGATTTTGGCGTGTGTTGGAAAATTATCATTTTCGGGGAAAATGATGTTTTGTGGAAAAATGCATATTTCATCATGTGCATGCACGTTAGTTGCATTTAATGTATTTTATATTACGTTGTTGTTTTGGGTTATACTTACCTGCGATATCATTTTGTGGTAACGCAGATTTTGATGCAGATAAGGAGGAGGAGGGCGAGCCTGAGGAGACGGCTCTGCCTGAGGAGTGATCTGGGATCATTCGTTTGTTTATCTGGAACTATTGTAAATTATTTATGGATGACTGTATAACTGCTATTTAAATCTTTACTGATGTTTAATTGTAAATAAATTCTGGTACTTAGTTGACTATCCGCTGCGTTATTTTATTTGTACACTGTTGCATGTACACACACACTGGCACTTCCTCAATCTCTGTGTATTTACATAAGGGGATTGGGGGCGCCACAGGTGGTATCAGAGCAGTTCGGCTCTGGGTAAAACCACACGTCCCTTAGGATAGTACCAGAAAATTATTTTTATTATTTTAAAATAATAAATTTTTGTTTAAGTGGTGTAAGTTAAGTTATTTATTTTATATTATGAGTTTATTGCTATTATATTTTATGTTAATTGATGTTATTTGATTTATTTATTTTATTTCTTTAATTAGTGTTTACCTTTGGTTGAGTATGGTTTTATTGGCTTTATTTATTTTATTGTATAATAATTCTGTTGTTTATTTATTTTATTGTATAATAATTTTGGTGTTTATTTATTTTATTGTATAATAATTTTGGTGTTTATTTATTTTATTGTATAATAATTTTGTTGTTTATTTATTTTATTGTATGTCATTTTAATTTAATTGTTTTATTTTATGTCGGATTATTTTATTGTTTTATTTATTTTATTGTGAACTACTTCATTGGTTTTATGCATTTTGTCGTATGCTATTTTATTTATGGAATTTTATTTTATTTTGTTTTGTTCGAAATTGAAAGGCGGGTTAAGGGTTATGTTATGACAGGAAGATGGTACGACTGAGAAGGCCATTGTTAGGCTTAAACATTGGTATAGTAGGCCTGAACTCTTGGTGATTGGTTGTTTTAATATCAAGGCTTGAACATCAGGGTCTGGGTGAACTCTTTGGATTTGGTACTCAAGTTGCTGCTAAGGAGGGGAATAGTTTTTAATTGCTTAGGATAATTGAGGATTTAGGTTCCGTAGAATTTAGGTAATGAGTCTTTGGGGTAGGAGGTTGTAAGTTCAACGAATTTCAAGGTTAGATTTATGAGGAGTTCATCTAAGGTTTGAGGCCCCATAGTTTTTAGAAAATAAGTTATGAGATTTAAGCTGGTAGGTTCAACAAGCAATTAAGGGATTACTTAGATTAGAAGTTTTTGATCTTGCCGACCTCGATAAGCAATTTGATAACATTTGGGGTTTTAGAATTTACAAGTTTTATAAGGCGAATGTTTTAGATTTAAGTTCATCGATCTTGAGGATTTCAGGAAATGATTTATATCTGGGTTAAGGTTTTAGAATTGCAGAGTTGAAGGGCTGAATTAAAATAGGATTGATCTGAGTTAAGTTACTGATATGAGAATTTTTTTTAGGGGAGAATTTCTTTGGAGATGGAAGATGTTGATCTAGTTCGGTTGATAATTGTTTTTGGCTTGAGGTTACAGTGACAGGTTAATGATTTAATCCATATCAATTTTAAGGATAATAGATGGTGATGATTTAAGAAATGATTCTTATTGATTTCGAGGATATAAGTTTAGTGATGGAAATGGTAATGATGATCACTTGCACATTTGGAGCATTTTTGGTTTTGGCTAAGGGTGCATGTGATCGATGCATGGTAGTGGTGAGTGTTTATGCGTATTTCAGAGAGTTCAGGTCCTAGTCTCATTTTGGTTTGAAAGAAGTGGTTTTGGTAGGTGTGGAAGAGGAGTCGACACAATAGTAGTAATTTAAGAGACCTTGGCTTGGAGTTTTTGGTGAGTTGATCGAAGTGTGTAGTCGAGCGGGTTACTCAATGAAATCATGGTTGGGAATAGTTATTGTGATTATCTTCAGGAATTAATTGTGACTTGAGGTCACCTAGGAATTTAAATTTTTGAGGCTATACTTTCTTTTGGAGTTTGAGCATCTAGTTGGTTGAATGAAGGACATTGTTATTTAACTTGAAGAGATTGATGGGATGTCATGTATGGTGTATGAAAAGATCTTCGAAGTTGAAGCTTAGGCATCAACAGTGGATAATATGATCAAGTATGTGGGATAATAAAGCATTAGGATCCTTGGGTGCTTTGCAATGGCTTTTGGTAGATTGAAGATTTGATCAGTATGGTTTACCCTGAGGTTTAATAGTGATGTGCTATTGAAGGAACTAGTTGTGTTAACACTAGCGTATTGGAGTAGAAATAGGTGGGCGAGTTACCAAGGAGGTTTTGTTAATGTTTTGGTGAAGTCAATGGTGGTTCGTTGTGAGTTTAGTCACCGTTAGATTAGATGTTGTTTAGAATGTAGATGGTGAGCTTTCGGGTTTTGGTTAGTAGGAATGGAGCCACTTTGTACTCGATGGTGTTAGTTTCATGAGGACGTAAGTTTTATGCATGTGGCGAATATCTGAGTGCGCAGCAGAAGCGTGGTATTTTTGTTGTAGTCAGGAGTTCAAATTGTGCTGATTTGAAGAATTAGTGGTGACTTGAATTTTGAGAAGATACTTGTAATTAGAGATTAATCATTGGGTTGCGTAATTTGTTATTGATGGTTAACTTTGAAAGTGGCTATTAGGTTTCCAATAGTAGAATTCAATGAAGGATCAAGTTCAGTTAGCAGGAAGTGTAGATCGCCCTTGTGTTGGGATGAAAGTTGGCGAGAGCAAACTGTTTGGGCCTGAGATAATTCAAGAAATGAATGATCAAGTTCAGTTTATAAGGACTGAATGGCGGAAGCGCAAAGTCGCCATAAGAGTTACGCATATACAAGAAGAAGAGACTTATCCTTTGAAGTAGGTGATTGGGTTTATCTTAAAGTCTCTCCTATGAAAGACGTTAAGCGCTTTGGTAAGAAAGGAAAGCTTAGTCCAAGATATGTTGGCCATTTTCAGATCGTAGAGAAGGTTGGGTTTGTTGCTTATAGAGTGGCCTTTCCGGACTATTTTGGCGGTATGTTCTTAGTCTGCTCTTAGTTGAATCTTATTCCTGTCTTAGTCTTAATGTTGACCTTGCCAATTTCGAGGACGAAATTTTATTTAAGGGGGGAGGATGTAACACCCCGCATTTTAGTGTATTTTTACTAAAGGATTATTTTTATTTATTTAAATTTTATTCTTGTATTTTAAAATTGGTTTGATTTTTAATGAGTTTATTTCTATGATTTTAATTGGTGGAAATTAATTTTTATGTGCTTTCTTAATATTTATTTATTGTTGTGCATTTAAATTATTTTTCATATTTAATTAATTTCCATGGGATTTAATTATTTCAATTTGACTTTACCATTACGTTTAAATTATTTTATTTAACTTGTGGTTTTGAAATCGTTTCCGTTGGATCATTTTTGTGACCTAAGTTATGAGGATTGGACCTCATTTCTTTTCCCTCTATTTTTCTTTTCCTTTTCTTTTTCTTTTCTTCTTTTCTTTTTTTTTCTTTTCTTTTCTTTTTCTCCTCCTGGCTTTCCTTCTCGCGCGCGAGTTCTTCTCTCTCTCTCTCGCCGTGCGTTGGTCTCTTCCCCAGCCCGCCGCCGTGCGGGCGGTCGTCGACACCGCCCGGCTCCTTTGCTCCCCCTGCCGCCGGCGACCAACCCACATCAATTCCAGCTTCCCTCGAGCCGCCGTGAGCCTCTACGCACGGCTGGAAGCCGCGGCACTCTTTCCTCCGCTGCGCCGCCGTCGCACCACCATTGGCCACCATCTTCCTACCACATCATCCTCGACCTATTGGCAACCCATTGGACCCAACCCCAGCTCTGATCCGTCACCGGTGAAGCCCCACCAAGCCCATTTCCGATTTGTGCATTTTGGCCTAAAACCACCCCTTGCACCGCCACCCACGGTAAACCACCACCACCACTAGCTTCACCGACCTCCCTAGGCCCTACCCTACCATTTTTGGGTCTTCGTTTGCCTCCGTTGAAAAGTTGGTATTTGTGACCCACGGCCACAGTGTATTTTACACTGTGGTGTTGCTCAAACGTCGCCATTTTCAACTTCGTGATCCTTCGGAAATTGTTATATTGCATTGTAAGTATTTCTCCAAAGAACTTTCGTAATTTAAATGTATTTTTGCACTAACCCATTTCACTGTATTTTTTGGCATGCCGAACTGAGTCCGAGGAGTTCGGGGGTCGGATGGATTTGTGATTGGAGTTGTTTGGTTGAATTTGATTGGATTGGTAATTGTTGGTTTGGATAATGTGTTGGTACATGTGCATTTCATTATTTCATGCATGATCATGTTTGTAAAAGAAAACTGGGTTTTCGTGTATTGCATTCATGTTCATGTGTTTATGAAAACTGGGTTTTCATGTGAGAATGGATTTCGGGTGCGTGTGTATCACGACCCCAAGCCGAGATGGGGAATTAACTCGGTGGAGCTCCTCTGGTTACTCGGGAGCGGAATATACTGAGTAACGTCCCCTGGATTGTCGCCGGGCGACAATGGGATCGGACGAGATGGTCTCGTGCCGACTCCGTGGTCCTTCTGCTGGCGGGGACTAGAGGATGTCTGGCCACGTACGCGCTGGGCGCGGAACTGGGCATCGCTCGTTGCGTAGTGTGGGTGCTTGGCCATGTACGCACTGGGCGCGGAACTGAGCACCGCTACGAAGCCAGGACGTGCGGATGGTCCATAGGGGAGGCCATGGTGCATATGAAAATAATGCATGGTGCATTTGGAATTAATGCACTATTTTCTGGGAAAATAGTGCGAGTTGGTTTTTGGGTAAATCATTTTCTGGGAAAATGTTTTACGGATATTTTGGGCCAAAATGAGATTTTGGCGTGTGTTGGAAAATTATCATTTTCGGAGAAAATGATGTTTTGTGGAAAAATGCATATTTCATCATGTGCATGCACGTTAGTTGCATTTAATGCATTTTATATTACGTTGTTGTTTTGGGTTATACTTACCTGCGATACCATTTTGTGGTAACGCAGATTTTGATGCAGATGAGGAGGAGGAGGGCGAGCCTGAGGAGACGGCTCTGCCTGAGGAGTGATCTGGGATCATTCGTTTGTTTATCTGGAACTATTGTAAATTATTTATAGATGACTGTATAACTGCTATTTAAATCTTTACTGATGTTTAATTGTAAATAAATTCTGGTACTTAGTTGACTATCCGCTGCGTTATTTTATTTGTACACTGTTGCATGTACACACACACTGGCACTTCGTTGGGATGTGTGACCGTGTTGTCACCATCCTGTGTCTCAATCCCTGTGTATTTACATAAGGGGATTGGGGCGCCACAATCAGGCAAAAGGAAGTAGATTTTGGAAAAAGATTATGTCTTGTATGCCAGATATTCTTAAACACTCTAAATGGAAACTTAAGGATGAGAATATCTCCTTTTGGAGGGATCATTGGCTAGAAGAGGGCCTGTTATGTGATAAATTTTCCATTTCTAATCTTCCTAATCTTCGTGTGAAGGATTGTAGAATTGATTCTGGTTAGGATATTACTTTGCTCCAAAGTTTCACCAACCAACGACAAGCGGCTGTGATCCTGCGTACAATGTGCACCAAAGCAGCTACAAACGTTTTAGTATGGAAAGGTAATTCAGTTAGTGCACTTTCTACTCATAGTGCATGGGACATTTTGAGAGTTCGGTCTTCCAAACTTCAGTGGCCTAATTGGGTTTGGCACTCTTCTTTACCTCATAAATATTTCTGTTATAATTTGAAAAGCTTCTAATTCCTCTTTAAGTGTTGATGACCGGTTGATTAAGGTGGGAATTCCTATAGTGTCAAAATGTGATTGTTGTGTGATTGGGTGCTATGAAGATCAAAATCATGTACTGGCTAGGGGGAATTTTGCTCGAGAGATATGGAAGAGAGCTGCTCTACTTGTAGGTATGCCGTATTTTCCTCGACAAAGTTGGTATGACATTATTAATATGTGGTTTCACAAGGCATCTAGACGTTCTCAATTTGGTCAGATTTTGGGTGTAATGCCAATTATCATCACTTCGAGATTGTGGATTAGAAGATGTAAATGCAGCATGGAGGGTCTTCAAGATTCTTTTAATTCACTTTGGAGAGATATTCTATTCTGAATAGGGAAAGTAGGAGAAAAAATGAAAACTGGTACCTTTCTATCTCAAGATGACGAGATGATTTTGCAAAGTCTTCATATTCTAATAAAAAGGCCTAAAATGAAATCTATGTGCAGTGTTAAATGGATAAAATCTCTAAGAGGTCGAGTGAAACTTAATGTAGATGGTAGTTCCTTAGGGAATTCGGGACGTGCCGGAGCTAGAGGGGTTATTAGAGATGATAAAGGCAATTTGATTAGAGGTTTTTCCAAACATTTAGGCCTACGATCGAATAATTATGCTGAGGGGAAGGGACTTGTGCATAATCTGGGTCTAACTCATGTTGACATTGAATTAGATTCTCTAATTATTGTTCGGTGGGTTCAAAAATCACATTGTGGACTGTGGTACTTTGAATATTTATGGGAGGAAATTCTTAGCTTTCTTGAAGATTTGAACTACTCTATCTCCCAGGTGTTTAGACAAGGTAATGCTCCAGTTGATTTTTTGGCAATGACGGGTGCTGAAGGCATAGTTTTAAATTTCGTACCGTACCGGCCGGTACGGCCGAAATTTTTCGTTTCGGCCGTCCGGCCGGTACAGGTACTATATATGTTCCGTACCGGCCAAAATACCGGCCGTACCGGCCGGTACCGGTTGTTTCGGCCTGAATTTCGGCCTGTACCGGCCTATATTTCGGCCTGTGTTTTTTTTTTTTTTCATTTTTTCAAACTATAAGTTTATTTTTTAACCCCCAATTCAGACTAGATTATTTATAATTTATATATATGTATTTATATATAATTTATTTATATATAGACTATTATTTTGGAATATAATTTTTATATATATTTATATATATAATTTATTCATATATCGACTATCCCGAAATATTATCCCGAAACGCTATCCCGAAACGGTACCGGTACCGAAATATTTCGTTCCAGTGCCTTGACCGGTACGACGTCCGGTACGGTATTCAAAACATTGGCTGAAGGTACTAGTGTGACATGGGATAAATTTTCTCTCCTTCTTCATTTATTGAAAGGAATGTTGAAGACAGACAAGTTGGGCCTCCAGTAAATAAGATCTGGCTAATCTTTTGTTTCCAAAATAAGGTAACATTTGGTTTATTTGTTTTATATTTTTTATATTCATTTGCATATGCTTTGGTTTTGTAGGTTTTATTGGTTTTCTTGATATGGTTTCTTCCCGACTTTGTTTGTTTGATATGATTGTAATTTTGGATATTTTGTTTGGTGTTAGGAAGTATTAGATTTTGATGCCTGGTTTTTGGGCTTTTGATCTATTTCTATATAGTCATTTTTCTAAAAATAATAATAATAATAATAAAATATTACAATTGGTGAGTGAGTATGTGTGAGCATGTGCATGTGATGCCCTCATCATGATCATTAATTTACACCCAATTGTTCACGTACATCATATGATGGTTGAAGATCCAATGCAACATTTGTTCACGATACATGCATATATATGCTCAACAAACAGTACTAAACTGTTATAATTTTTTCTTCCCCGGACATACAATTAGCTAGAGAAGATATATGGAAACACACAATAGAATGTTGTTAATTAAATGATCGGAGTGATCCAAACCAATGCAAAATATCTACACCATTACTGCGCGCACTGCTCGTAAATTTATACACTAGAAACCACAAACGAATGAAAATCTCACACAAACTTGAAATATTTGAAGGTTCTTTCGATAAACAAGACCCATATATAATCACACTGCAGGAACATGAATCCTACTACCAGCTGCATTAATCGGCTGGCAATCTCAATCTCACCTTCATCGTTCTCTCCCGTCAACTCCTCCAATGATTTTCCCTTGGACTCTGGCTCCAACAAGGTAAACAGCATTCCAAAGAAGTTAATTCCACCAAGCACAAGAAGAGAGTTCTTCACCCCGATTCCAGGCTTGTATCCAGCATCGACTTTATTAATGTCTTGGTTTTGCGCAGCATACAAGAATCCAAACGCCCCAACTATAGCTCCTGCCTTCCCGGCAGCAGCTGATATTCCATGACATGTAGACCTTAGCCTTGCAGGGAAGATTTCAGCTGGCACAATAAATGTTGTGGCATTGGGTCCAAAGTTGGCGAAGAAAAAGGTGAGCGAGTATATTACGACAAATCCGAGATGGTTGTGCATCCAATAATGATTGTAAGGAATGGCAAGGGCAAACATGAACACAGTCATGAAGAAGAATCCCATCAGTTGGATTGCGAACCTTCCCATGTAATCAATCAGGGCGACCGTAAACCAATACCCCGGCACGGTGCTGCACAATGCTATGAGTGTTTGCGCCCTTGCAATCTTGAAAACCTCTTCGAGTGCACTCATGGTTGCTGCCTTTGGAATCCACCCAATGGCGGAGAAGATGTCCTTTTGGAACAGATTTTGGCTGTAGAATGCAATGTCCAACAAGAACCAAGTAGATGTGGTTCCAAGCAAGTGAAGCCCATGGCGTTTTGCGAATTCCTTGGTGAATAAGCCAAAGGTATTGGATGGCTCCCCAGCAAGCCTCTCTACTTTTGCCTCTTCAGCTTGAATTTCCATTTGAAGCACCTTAGACATGTCTGCCGCGGCCTTCTTTGCGTTCTTGGCGACCAGGGCAGTGTAACGAGCAGTCTCGGGCATTTTCATACGCCAGTAGTACGTGAGGAGAGCAGGGAGAGCTCCAAACATGAGCGTTAGGCGCCACAAAGTCAGATTGGGATGGAAGCGAGACCTCTGGATTATCTTGGAATGCGGGAGGGTTGCATCTGTTGTTGAACGCGCTTGAAACGACTAAAGCGACAATCCCACCACCCAAAGTTCCAAACCCCTGCATCGCAAAAACTGCTGCTATAAACGCCCCGCGAGTCTTCTTGTTTGCATATTCAGACATAATCGTAGCAGAAAGTGGGTAGTCACCACCAATGCCAAAGCCAAGCCAAAACCGGAAGAAACAGTGTGGTAATGACACCATTTGCTGATTGTCCAAAGGAGAGACCGGAGCCGACGGAGCAGACCACCATGAGAACGAGGGTTATGCCATAGACCTTCTTGCGGCCCAACTTGTCACCGAGCCAACAGAAGAAGAGCTGGCCGGCCAAAGTGCCACATAGCGCCACACCATTAACAGCATCAGCTATGTTTGGAGGCAACGTGCCGGGCTTTCCTACGCCTGGTTTTGTGTAATAAATCCGGCCAAGTAACTTGCTTACGAGCGAGATGCAGAAAAGATCGTATGCATCGGTAAAAAATCCCATTCCAGCAATTACAATTGCCGTGAAATGATACCATTGAGTCTTGGCCACATCAAGTGCATCGAGCACTACCAATTTGTTTCCAACCACGGCTAGATCTTTCTGCTCTGTATTATCAGTACTCTTCCTCCAACAGTTTCCTGCATTTAAAAAATCTATATATTTGTAAGGAACAACTATGATATCAATAAATTCAACAAGAAATTAAGCTTAATAATTCTCTGTAGACTCTAGCGAAAATGCCCCAATAGACAACCTTGGATTAATTAGGCCATAATCTAGGCTGACAGACACACCCTTCCGAGAATCTGCCGTTTAATATTTATTTTGGTCTAATTTAAAATCTAACTTTACGCTTCTAAAAAGTTGAAAAAAACAATTAAAATATAATAACACTGAAAACAACAAATAAAAACTGCTTCCATACAATGGAATATGGATGATCATACATGTGTTGTGCCTCGATATATGATCTCTTATCATAAGTGGTTGACTTTGACTCGAACATGGTTTTTAACAATATACGAACAAGTCATAAAAATAAATGATATTGACAATAAAGTTCTAAGAACCAAAAGGTCCGTACTTGTACCCTGATATGGAGGCAGAATGGAAGGGAATGGTTATCAACCTCAAATGAGCATGCACCAAGTATAGGGAAAGATTCATAACATTTACAAGGGAGATCTAGGTGCTGACCTGCAGGCTGGCTATATACTCGAATTGAATTGGATGACCGAGAGCGGAAGATCAGCAGAAAGGAGAGAGATGGCCTGAGGTACTTACTGCTAGTTGTGTTGGCAATGGAGGGGATAGAGAACAGAGAGGTCGTTTATATAACGTACGCACCCAGATCCAACTGGCCTGCAGCATACAAGCGGCATATACCATGCATGCGGCGCCTCATTCACTATAGTCACCGTTTCACAAAGTCAACTCACAATCTTGCTTCTCTATCATGCCTTGTACGGATAGATTACTCATAATTTTTTTTGTAAACAGTGTTGTTGGAATCATTGTAAAGAGCAACAAATTCTTCAAACTTAATTTACAACAATTTGACAATATTTATATATATATATATATATATATATACACACACATATATATACCGAGGCGGAACCAGAAAATCTAGTTTAGAGAGGTCAAATACTAATTTTTATATAGTTTACTTTATAAAAACACATTTCAAAACTTAATTTTCATCAAAATTTGAAACTTTTGGCCCCCCAAGCCTCTTAGTAGTTCCGTCCTTGTATATATATATGCTTCAATAATGTTGGGAGACTGAATTCATATATTTATGCATGAGAAATACTCTAGACATAAATGAATTACACAAAAGCAATCACATAAACTGATATGACTTGATGTGGTTCGTTAGATTATAAAGTTATTTTTATTGTAAAGTAGATATGACGGATCATATGAAATCATATCAATTTGTAGGATTACTTTTGTGTAATTCATTTATCTTTACGCATATATATATATATATTCACACATTGGATCATTTTTAGCTAATATACTCGCGTACTAAAATATTTTATAAAACCTTTCTTATTGTCACAAAAACATAGAGTACTTACATTAAAATATTATACGTACCTGCGTCCACCAGTCGTGCTTATGAAGTTCTTTTATAACTTAATGCTTACCACAATATATGCATGATAGAGTGACACAAAAACTTTGGTATTTCTACTTGGTATTTCTACTCGCATGATATGACTTAGATTTGTTGGAAAAGGGTACTAATTAGAATGGCCATTATCTTTTAGTCTCTTGCACACACACACACAACTAGCATGAGCTAATTAATTAATGCAATATTACTGCAGCAAAATTCACATTCAACAACTAAATTGGATGATAAATCTTCACTTCTAATTGTTGAGTTTGTGGAGCTTGATTTTTGGTGCGTTGGCCCGATTTAATGACCCGACCAGACCCGACAAGGATTTATTATTTTTTTATTTTATTTTTTATTTTTTTGAGTGAAATTTCAATGAGGCTTGTGCCATGGAGCGCAAGCTTTGGCACTATTTTGACTTGGGAGGCGCCAAACAGAAAGTTCACTCGACGTCGTTCAAGATGACATCAGACAGAGAGTTTGCTCGAGATGCACTTGACACTCTGCTCGAGCGAATAACACATAAAAGTGAAAATATTATTTCTGCTATGTGGCACTATAAATATGTACTTAATGAACAGTTTAACTAGTTCTAAGTATTCTGAATAGTGAGATTTGGCCCCAAAATATATTTTATGATTTATCAGTGTAATAAAGTCTTCTGCAATTCTGTAGACATAGGCACGTTGCCAAACTAGGTTAATTTTATGTCGTGTTTGTTTATTTTCTTTTACTTTGTTTTTCGTCATTTTCACAACACTATAAATTACGAATTTAGAGTCTCCTACTACCTGTAGAATGATGGTGCGGTCGTTTGTCATGAAATATCAGATCACTCTCTATTGTCCAAAGGCCACTAATTAAGAATTTTTGTCCTTATAATCATGACAATAACATAGAAATGCCTAATGCGACATATGCATGCAAATACCAGACTAAATTTGCAGTGAAAAGTTGCAAATTTCCAAAGGCAAGGACTTGCCAACGATTTCTTGAACCAATAATAATAATGAGTTATATCTACGAATTGATATGAAAAACACACGATATTCGATGTTGCTGACATGATATGATTTGATTGGCAAAAGGATTTAATTTTAAATTTTTTTTACTAATTAAATATTAATGTAATGTCGTCAGTATGAAAGGTTTGTCTCATGGAAGTAACATTACTCTAATGATAATTGTTCAATTAAGAGGTTGGTTTGAAGCAAAAGTCCATTTGAAAGCGTGCAATTTGAAGACCAATTGCCAAGCAATGATCCATCATTAATTAATACTGTCGGGCAAGATAATCACAAGCAAATCTTCTATATAATGAAATCCAAGTGGCTGGCCGGATTATTCTTGTCTTAATATTACAAAACTACTAAGCATGCACATGAGTTGATCAAAATCAAAAATCAAAATCTCCTAATTTTCTTCTTATACATAATATCGAAGACACCTTTTTTTTTTAAAAAAAAAACTTTGGTGTGAGTATTAATTAAAAGCAATGCATGCATATATGCCCAATCGATCCTCAGATTTATGTCTTGTACAGTTCATTAACATTGAATTGGGTCGATCCATTACAACGATACAGAGATGAAATGAGTTAATATGCACAATGGATTGGAATTATTAATTTGGTAATACCACATGCATGCTGCTACAAGCAAATACATTCACAACAATTCGACCTACACCATTATATATTATATATAGATGTCAATGGTTTATCAAAGGTTGAACAAGCTGTTTTACGAGCATGCGCCCAAGTTGTGTTTTTTTCTCAATTATTTTGATCTAGACTGACATATTGCATCCATTAATTAATTGATGCTGAAGTACTGGCATTTGATCAATATATAGATTGTTAATATATATATATATATAGTGTATTAATGGAATAATTGATTTGATCAAAGTTGAAATTAAATTCAAAAAGTACTAAGGGTTCAACATTAGAGTATGTATAATATGGATTAATCTATATATCTCAAGAAATAAGTGTTTTTGCGGCTAAAAATATTTGCAGCGATTCATATTTGGATGCAAAAGAATCAGTTTTACTGTTTCCGCATTTTGCTTCTGGTGATGTTGAAACTCGCCAAAAAAATCTCATCTTTTGCGGCGAAAATATATCGTAGCAAATAATATAGTCGCAAACTTGCGGCTAATTAGTTTCAAATATTTTGAGGCGACATAAACTCGCCGCAAAATAGTTTTTGTGAATATATTTTGTGCGGCGACTATTATTTTGAAGCAAAAGTTATTTTTTATGGCAATTTTTTGTAGTTGCAAATAAAATTGCCGGAAATACTCAATTTTAAGCAACAATATTTTTATGAAAAAGTATTCACATCAGCTTGGCATCAGCCTAAACACACCTCACGTATCAGCCAAAACACACCCCACATGTCAACCGGTTTTATTGTTTGATTTTTTTTTTTCTTTCGTTGCAATGAATAGTTTGATGTGAGAGAATACATGATAAAGAGAGAAGTGACGTTGAGAGACAGAGAGTGAGATCTTGATGAGAGAGAACACTTGAAGAAAATTGATGAGAGAGGTTTGATGAGAGAGAACTAATGAGAGAGAGAGTTGATGAGAGAGAGCTTGAGGAGAGAGGAAGAGGTCGAAGAGAGAGAAAAATTGATGAGAGAGAGTGGTTGAAGAGAGAGAGTGCTTGATGAGAGAGATGATGAGAGAGAGAGCTTGATGAGAGAGAGAGGTCGAAGAGAGAGAAAGCTTGATGAGAGAGAGAGCTTGAGGAGTAAGAGAGGTCGAAGAGAGAGAAAGCTTGATGAGAGAGAGAGCTTGAGGAGAGAGAGACATAGACGAGAGAGTTTGAGGAGAGAGAAGCATCTGACATTTAAAAAAAAAAAAAAAAAGACACACATAAGAACACATAAGATGTGTGTAGTGTAATACTACAGTAAGCTGATCCTAATACTACTCTATCATTATGCTGGTAATTTTGATAGTTATATTTAACTTTTTTTCCCCTTATATCTTCCTCCAGCTCATTACTTTATCTCTTCTCTGTGACTTTTTCGCCGCCTCTCCCCAAACCGTGCCCGTTGCCATGCCATCATCGCCTCATGTTGCCGGTGAGTCTCTGAATCATCTGTCTCTCTCTCATCGTCAGTATCTTTGTCTATCTCTCACTCCTCCCACTCACTCTGTCTAGACAATGAGCCTCTGCCCCATAGTCGCACCACCGTAGTCTAAGGTATTCCGCCACCTCCTCCACTAGGTCTCCATATTAGTAAACTCCTATCTCCCTCACTCTCTCTCTCTCTCTCTCTCTCTCCATCCGTTTATCTCACTCTCCCTCTCTCGATTTCGCCTTTAATGCTTTAAAGCTTAAGTTTCTTGTAATGGTTGAGACCTAGAGTTTCATTTTACAAATGGTTGAGATTTCATGGTGAAGTTTTGGGTGGTTAAAAATTAGGGTTTATGGATTTTGTTACAAGAAGATGATAGCTTGATTAGAGTCCAAATTTCTCTTATACTCTCACACGTGCTATTGAGATAATGAGTCTGTTAATGATTAATGTGAATTGGTATATAGGTTTTATTGTAATGGTATATAATATCTATGAATTGTTTTATGTGAATTGTTCTCGTTAAATATGGCAGAGTACACAAAAGTTTTATTTTAATTCTTTGTTATCTTTCATCATCTTATGATAGTTTGTTTTGTCATGACAATAGGCACACTCATGAGCACTGTGATTCTAATTGTCTCTTGTGCACAAGAATATGGCGATAATGTCGAAATCGTGGTTTTGATGTGGACTATGGGGGTGAGAACGACTTACTGGTTTTTAGAAAGGGGTTATTCTTGTGTACTTAGACTATGTCTATTTTTGGTAATAAAATCTCTTATTAATTATCAAAAAAGAAAAAGAAATGGATTATTCTTTTGAAAGGCATCATAATTTTTCTAACTTGTGTTTGGTGCTTATGTTTCAGAATGAGATGTTAACCTTAAAACTCGGGGATTTGGGTACCTATTTGCTGAATAAACAAATACCAAACAGATAAATTTGGCTATCTTCCCCAGTGGGGTATGATCTATATTTTCTAGATTCTATTGTCTGTGTTTTGGAATGTCGAGGCATGGTGGGTTTGTCAATAAATCTGTATGAGTACTATTCTGATGCCTATGTTCTTGAATCTTTATATATTGAATAACAAGATGTTAACATGTCCAAAGATTCTGCTATAGCAACAATAGATGTACATTGAAACTGGACAAATGAACATCTGAGAAGGAATAACTCAGGGAAGGTGCTAACCTCAGGTTGAAGGAGTGGAGTTTACACCCTCTTACATCTGTGTTCACACATACATATGAACATCTGGTTAAAATTATGTGTATATTTATTTCTATGACAGCCCTTTTAGCGAAGCTGCGATATTTAAAATTGAAATGTAGGAAGTATACAAGATGAAACACCTAAATACAAGCTAGGAACTAGTAGCTAAAAGCTAAGAAAAGTTGAAAGAAAAACATTCATATTCTCCCCATTCCATATTGTGCAAGATTATTCTAAATTGTTATTATGCATATCCCAGCACAATGAATTGGATTCTTTTGCAGACTCCATGATGAGTTAGAATTGAGAAGTAAATTTCAATTTATCCTAAAGTTTCGTGATTTTCTCCTTTTCTCACATTGATCATATCTTGGTTATTTTGCGAATGGATGATATTCCCAAGTTGTTGCAGCGTACAAATGGGGGGAATTTTCCTTTCAAAGAATAGAATCTTGCATGATATATTCCAGGTTTTACGTATGTCAGTAAGATGTTAGGGAAGTCTGCTTCTTTCTTGGAACTACATCAAATTAACCATCTGTCATAGCACTTGATGCATTGGTAAATTAATATAATGTATACGAGTTCAGTATGAAATTATATAATTCTTGCTTGTCTCTGTTTGATGTGTTACTTTTTTTGGAATTTCGGATGCTATTGCTTTGGATTATTCAAGAAGATAAGGTAAAAAAATTGTAAAGCCCGCAAAACTTGGAATGGTATGATCTTGATATTCTAATTTGGGTACAAGTTAAGAATTATAAGTCTATAGATGGATACCAATTTAGGGTATTTTTTGGCTAGATATGATTGTTAATAAAATTGAATTATAGACACTTGTCTGGGGTATCAATAAAAAGCTCAACAAAATATTTACATTCCTATAATCAGTTTTCTTTTAATCCATTGCTTTGCTAAAACCTTTTAGGGTTATTCTTGGCAGCTAATGTTGAAGAATTTTTTAAGTCAGTTAGTGTATGGTAATTGAGGTGCATTTATATTTAGCTCAAAATGTCCAAAGAGGTGTAACATGATTTTCGAATTCAGGCAGAACCAGTTTTTTAATTCATTCTGGTGAGATGCTTAGATATGAAAGTGAAGGATTTAACATTGTGTTGAATTTGCTAAATTTTAATTTCTGTAGCAAGATGCACCCTCTGTGTGTGTGTTTCTTTTTTGGTTTCTTAGTGAATCTATTCCAGTTTTATGTATCTTGTTTAGTACATTTTTTTTGTAATGGACCTTTCAGTGACCAAAACTCACCGAAAAATAATTTTTTGCAATACAAGATTTTTTTTTGGCGATCAATTATCGCTGCATGAGTATTTCCCGTGGGTAGAACTCACCATACTTATTTATGGCGCTTAGTGGCGTGGCAAATAAATATTTACAGTGATAAAAAAAAAAAAAAAGGTCAAAAAAATACTCCCAACAACGATTAACCGATTAACATTTTTTGGGCAAAATAAATAACATGCAAGAAAATAAACATTTCAATGTTCTAAGGGGAATGTGAAGGGTAGTATCGTGTTTGAACTTTGAACGTGCCATGTGTGGATGGACTGTAATTTTAAAGACACAAAATGCAATATCTAAATTTGATTATTTCTACTTTTCCTGAAGACAATGTTGGGCATCTACTTCCAAACATGGTTATATAAAAGATTGCTAGTATATTATTGTTTTTTTATTCGATATTTCAAACTGATTTGAATTTACATAACAAATATTTTTTTTTTTGAACTGTACGTAATTATTTCTTTTGTTGTTTGGGTGGTTCTACCGCCATCGACGTTCAGTCCTGAGGATAGATCCCAACTGACGTGGTTGTAGCCACGTGTTTTTATACTAAAAAAAAAAAGAAATGGATTTGAAATTCTGAAATACCATACCGCACGCACTAACCCAAAACCCATATAGGGGAATAAACTTGTGGGTCTGTTGAGGGAGCTGGAGGAGAGGGAGAGGGAGATGGAGACGTTTGTGGGTCTGTTCAGTGGTGGCGCTTCAGGGAAACAATGCAACCTTTCACTTCCTTCGTCTCATGCCAAGCCCTTGCCACTCTCTCATCATCTCCGTTGTCGTCAACCTCTTGTCATGCCGATAACAATCGCTGCATCTACACGTGGTTTTCCCCCACCATCAGTCCCAATATCCTCCTTCGCACTCCTTAGTCCGCCAGTCAACACTGCAGGATCAAAATCTCCGGCTCCGATGTAACTACTTATACTCTTTTACTTAACGATGTACTTTATTTTTTTAAAGTAATCAATTCTTGTAATTGTTGCATAAGTGTGGTTTCTCCTATCTAATGGTTGCAGGTCAATGTTGGCAATGTGATAGAAAAACATTTGGGAGAGGGAGATGCTTCGGGCTTCGTCTATTTTTTTTTTAATATTAAAAAGGCCACATGGCTACAACCACACCATCCCCGGGACTGAACGTCGGTGGCTGTAACTTTTTCCTTATTATTTATATGATGGTTTAATGTACTCAAGAGATTTTTCAGAAGTTGATCATCCATGCTTGCAGTATGGATCATTAGATGAACTGCTATTCCATAATTAGTTTCCCATATCTTTTTTACATGTGGTCTCCAATCATCACCAAATAAGGTCTCATTTGTTTTTACAGATGAGATGAGTTGAGATGAAAGTTGAATAAAATATTATTAGAATATATTTTTTTAATATTATTTTTATTTTTTAATTTAAAAAAATTGAATTATTTATTTTATTTTATGTAAAAATTTAAAAAAATAATAATTAGATAAGATTAATTGGAAAAAAATTGTAAAAACAAACAAGATTTTAAAAGCTTTTCCAAGCATGAGATAATTGATAACCCGAGACAGCCGTGAAAACATGCATGCAGGACACAATAGGTGTCAAAGATGACATGTGCACCTTGGCTTCTAAAGGCCTTGAAGCATCATTATGCCTCATATTGGATGGTCTGTATAGAATATATTATGATTCAAAATACAACTTTATGGCACAATATTTGTGCCTTTTTTTGGACGTTTTTCTGGCGTTTTTTCGAGCGTTTTTGGACTTGTTTTATCGTTTTTTTCTAGGCGCTTTTTTCTGGCGTTTCTTTTTTGGCTTTTTTTGGGGTTTTTTTTTTTTGCATTTTTTTGGCTTTTATTGTGTGTTTTTTCCATTACGTTTTTTTACTGTGCTTTTTTTTTTTTGGATAACTACTGTGCTTTTCTTACTGTGCATTCATTATTTATTTTTTAAAATCAGAACTCCCCTTCTCATTCTCATTAACAATAAAAGAATTAATTAGTACAAGCCATATCTTTCGATACAAAGAGAAATCTTAGTTGGTCGATCTTCAATCTAACATTGTTCTCCTTCTAACTGTAAAGCCCTCTTGGACAAATCATGAGTCGCACTGTTTCATTCTCTATAGATGATTGAGCATATCCCAATTTGATCTTTGAGAGAAAACATGTCTTATGCCATCCATGACCATTTGCCCTCACTATCTCGTACGGTCTTGATGAACATTTGAGCATCACCGTAAAAAATTACATCTTTTACATCAAGCTATTGGGATTTGGGATTGCTATTGGTTTGAATTATTCAAGAAGGTAAGGTAAAATTGTGAAACTTGGAATGGTACGATCTTGTTATTCCAATTTGGTTACGAGTTAAGAATTATAAGTTTGTACATTGATACCAATTTAAGATGTTTTTCTTGGCTAGAAATGATTGTTAATAAAATTGAATTATAGACATCTTTCCGATATCTCAATAAAATCTCAACAAAATATTTCCATTCTTACAATCAGTTTTTTTTTAATCCATTGTTTTGTTAAAGTCTTTTAGGTTATTCCTGGCAGCTAATTTTCAAGAATTTTTTTTAAACCAAGTAGTGTATGGAAATTAAGGTGCATTTATCTGTGACTCAAAATGTTCAAGGAGGTGTAACATGATTTTTGAGATCAGGCATAACTTGATTTTTGAATTGATTCAGGTGAGATGCTTATATATGAAAGTGAAAGATTTGTACTCAAACAGTTGGGCTATGCCTCATTTTCTTATGAATAAAGTTCTTGATTACTTATAAAAAAAATATTAAATTGAAGGATTTAACATTGTGTTTAATTCTTCAAAAAATTAACATTTTTTGGTTTCTTAGTGAATCTATTCCAGTTTTATGTATCATGTTTAGTGTATTTTTTTTTCTATAAGGGTGACCTTTTGTAGCGACCAAAACTCGCCTGAAATAATTTTTTGTGATACAACATTTTTCTAGCAATCAATTATCAATTTTCCGTGAGTAGAACTCGCCATACTTATTTCTGGCACTTAGTGGCACAGAAAATAAATATTTTCGAGATAAAAAAAGCACTGAAAAATTACTCTCAGTGATGATTAACCATGGTTAATATTTTTTTGACAAAATTTTTAGACTTTTTTCGACAAAAGAAATTGCCACAAAAATATATTATTTGCGTGTCATTTTTATTTTTCGGCGGCAAATTCTCAATTAAGACATCATGATTGCCGCGACTTGGGGCGAAGGAAAATAGTTACGGGGAAAAGTTAATTGCTGTGATTTTTAGTACATTTTGCAGTGAATCCTATTGCCGCAAAAGGTTATATTTCTTATAGTAACTTTACAATCTAAGGCAGTACTACTTGAATGCACGTCAGTTTGTCAGTTTACTTTTATAAAATCATTTTATAGTTAAATATTTATTAAAAAATGATTACCGGTACTTTAAATAAAACTAAAATAATATAGAGGACTCTTAATTAGGCTCTTAGGCCTCATTTGGATGTTGAGATGAAATGACAAATTTATGAATAATAATGAAATGATTTGAGTTTAGATCAATGTTTTATTAAGTTTTACGAAATGAAAGAAAAAAAAATTAAATAAAAATATTATGAAATTAAAATATGTTTTTAATATAATTTTTATTTTGAGATTTGAAAATATTAAATTATTTTTTATGTTTTGTTTGTAAATTTGAAAAAGTTATAATGATTTGATGAAAAATTTAAAGATTTAAAATTGAAAAGTGTTTGTATTTGAGTGATATTTATGAATAAAATAAAATGAAATAAGATAGAATGAGATGGAAACGATGCCTTACTGTTTTAGATTTACATTTGGTTTTCTTTTTTTATTGGACAATTTTTGCTTCTGATTCTAAGATCTTTTTAATTTTTATTTTTAATACTGCAGTCAAATTTTAGTTGAAATTTGAGGTGATCACGTGGAGTTTTCATGATCTCGAATCAGCATATCGGTATCTAGACCAAATGATGGTAATGTTCTCTGAAATCCCAGCTCCCTTTCTTTATTTTTCAATTGCGGGTTTTCACGTGTGTTTTCTTGTACACACTTAACATGCTATGGATAGAAGTAGGTCTCACAATAGATAAAATACTATTAGTTTTATAAGGTTTGTTATAACTATATATATATAATGAATTCCATAATAAATGAAGTGGCTTCTAAGGTGTGGTTTGGATAGTGAAAGAATAAGAGATGATTTTAAATAAAAATTAATAGTTGAATAAAATATTATTAGAATATTATTTTTTTAATATTATTATAGTTTTGAGATTTGAAAAAGTTGAATTATTTATTATATTTTGTATGAAAATTTAAGAAAATTGTAATGATGAGATGAGATGAAATATTTTCACTATCTAAACAGGAGGTAAGTTGCAAAACTCTAACCCTATACGCGATGTATCTATATAGAAATCAAGTCGGCTCAATGGTAAGGTCATTTATGTCATTGCTTAAGGCCCCCACCCTATGCAAGGTCTCCAAAAGTAAAAGTGAAGTGTTTTTTTTTTTTTTTTTGTAACGAAAAAAGAAAATCAAAATCATTTCATTAAAATAAAATTTTTAATAATTTTAATATTTTTTGTGCAAGGCTCTTTAATGAGGTGAGATAGTTTCTGAATCCAAACAAACTTAAAGCAAAGAACATACATAACTTCTTAACGAACAAAAAGAGGAGGAACTTGCAACAATAATTATTATTAATGATTAAACAACGTACTTTAGTTGAGGAGGTTTGCATATATAATAAGGGTTTACCGGTTTAAAATATTTGTGTGATCGACCTCTCTAAACATGCACGCTATCACTTTTGCTTGTTAATTGATAATTAATTAGCTGGATATATATATATATATATATAGATTTATATCTATATATATATATAAAATGGCTATCTAAGAGAAAATCTTGTTTTAACGGTTTTTTATTATTTTTCTATTAAAGTTAACGCCCTTCGTCTATAAGTCAATAATTAATTATATAGGTCAAGAAAAGTGGGTTACGGAGATAATCATTATGACTAGGACTAGGAATCTAATTTTAGTTTTTGTGCCTCAAAAAGATCAAACTGCAACTCATCACGCGTTATATGTACATGTATGTCTGCGTATCATCATGATGAATTTCGTGTCTAATTAAGTTATATCTATCTATCCTAAAAGAAACGTACGTCATTAATAAGCGTGGCAGGCATGCAGATTCTTGAAATTCTCACAATTAAAACACTTAAATATATGCATCTCAACCAGGTAATTAATTAAGTGGCCGGCATAATATTAGTAGCCTTGTATATATATAAATATACATATATTGTGATACTCATAAGTCTCACAAATATATTTGAAATTATTTTCATTACGTAGTTAAAAAAATAAAATAACACGTATGCAGTATGAGACTTATGTTTAAAATTTTTCATATATATATTTCCCATCGAAGTCCTTGTTGGGCAGGTGCTATTCGGGCGGATTCAACTTCGAGCTAGGCTTTGCTGACTTGAAGGTCCAGGTGGAAGTAGTAAGCTGACAAGCAGAGCTCTACTGAACCTACTTTATAAATGCAATCGCCGGATGATTTCCCATCTCCTGACAAATATCCTAAGTGAGGTGGACTTTATCCATACCGTACTGGCAGGTACGATGAGCTTTCTTAAGAATACCAATTCTTTCGGACCGAAGCGCGCGATATGGCTTTTTGGGGCTTTTCGCGATGTCGAGATAACATATATATATATATATATATCCTATTATAATAAGAGGATATGCCGGTGCTCTCAGATGGCCTTTTCTTCTTTTCCTGTATTTTTTACGAAATCTGGATTATTTTGATGCCATCGTTGCTCTGTTTGGTTTATTGGGAAAATCCATGGAGAGGAAATAATTCCTTTTTTATGGTTGTTTGTTGCTTGAACCTTTCCAAATAGATTCAATATTTTATCTTGTTGCATTCTCTTGAGTTTTCTAAGCAATTGAGCAAAGACTCTGAGTTTTTTGTATTGAACTTTTGAGATTTGGTTGAATTGGTTATACATGGTTTGTTAAATCTTTTATTGGGTTATGCATGGTTTTTTGAGCTGTGACTCCCTTCTCAAGCCTGCATTTGTTAGATCTGCTAGTTGATAAAATTGTTTTGGTTGCCTTCTTTATGATGGGTACCTTTTACCTGGTTTTTTATGTGTTTGTTTACTCATTCTCATGTACACTAAAAAATGGAATTTCATGGGTGCTACTCCTGAGTAAGGTTGAAGGAATGGAAGTGGGACTTATTCTGGACTTCAAGAAGAAACCAAGCGTTTGGCCGCTATTTGTGAGGTAGATTTGATAGAATTTAATCTCTCTTTGGTTCTGTGAAATCATTCTACCTCTATGTTGCAAATTCTATCTCAAATTTTATTTTATTGGGAAAAACGTCTCTATTTTCTTGCATTTATTGACATGTGTCAGAAATTGGAGAAGCCATTCATCAGAGTAATACTGAAAAGGAGATTTAAAACTATCTCTTTGGACTACTTTAATTTCTTTTAATTTTTTCTTTGAGGTTTCTATTTTTCAGTCTTGCGAAGATCTGTATTCTAAACTGACTGGTCCGTAAGATTGTGAATATAAACATGTGTTTTATATTGTATGTATTTTGGAGGTCAGATACATTATGATACTGGGATTTACCTTGCCATAAAGATTGAGTTAAGGATGCCAAAAAATTTTAGTATTACTAATGTATCTAGATCACTGATATCTTCATATAATCTGTTGGGTGTTGGGCATATCTTTCATTGATGAAGCGGTTAAGTATTTTTGGTGGCTGCTGTCAAGTCAATAGCCAAAACATTCGTTATTGTTGTTATTTCACAGAAGAGATGGCCATATATGGAAGATTTTGGATTATGTCTTATTGAAGGCTTGTTCATGATTGGTTATTGTGTTATCAAGATCTTGTTATATTTTGCGGTAACATCTTTGCAATCTGTTTTTTTTTTTTTCTAAGCATCTTTGCAACGGTATTGATATTGGAAAATTAGGTGTTTTTTTTAAAAATATATATATATATATATATATATATATATATATATATATATTGGAGAGGAGATAAAAAGTCTAGAAAACTCAGTTACTACTAACGAGGTTTATTTTCTCGATGTTAATTCCCATGAACTTTTACAAGGATTATAAAGGCTCAAACAATCATCGAAAGTCGAGATCTGAAACAAAAAATATTAAAGATTGAGCTTGTGACAGAGTGTTTCCATCTGAGACCCAAAAATTTTTAGAATGATTTGTTTTGAACCTTTTCAATGCAAAGCAAGGTAATTTGTTAATTTAAAATTATCTCAAACAACTTTTATAAAACTATGGGCGACATTTATTTATAAGATTATGTTATAATTTTTATTAATGCTCTTCTTTTATAATATATCATAGCGTGTAATTATTTATAAATTACATAAAAATTACATCGTTATTTAATTAATCGAAAACATTATGTCCTTATTGATTCTGAACAAAAAAAATTTTAATATAAATTAAGCAATATGCAATGTACGTTACTTTCACCTAGTGTATATATACACACACGAAGGGAACGGTACGAAAGCTTCGCATAATTTTGTGAAATGGAAGAGGGCTGTCCAAGAGCGGCCTTTAGATTCTCAGAATAATAATTGGTTTAATTTTTATTTTAAATTTTGATTGGTGAGAGATTAATTTATAAATTAGTCTATAACATGATTGATTCAAAGATCAAGAAAAAAAGAGTAAAAAAGTCGTTCACGAATAGCTCATATAACTCTTCTTTTTTCTCTTTCTTTTTTATTTATTTATTTTTTTATAAATAAAATAAAGGATAGTAATAAGCTTACAATCTCTTACTATCCATTTATTACTTCCATTATTTTATTTTTATTTTTATTATTTAATAGTTAAAGAAATGACTATTAGTAAAGTTATATATTTTTTTAATTTTTTTTAATGATTAAAGATGTTAAAAAAATATATTTAAAAAAATAAAAATTTTAAATATACTTTAGAAGTAAACGGGTTGTAAGAGGTTCTACTTCTATTATTATCTTAAAATAAATATATAGTTATTTTAATATTGAACTCTGTCCTGTACGACTGGTACGAAATTTCAATTTCCTAACAAAGTCATAACAACATGCATGCACGTATGATCATCTTCTCGAGTGGGTTGACTTTGGAAGAGCAAACATTAACAGACTAATCAGTTTTACATTTACGAATTAGCAAATTTTGCTTTGAGTTTTATGATCATCTTTGGTGGACGGACATGACATTCACATCTCTCTCTCTCTCTCTCTCTAATTGATCAAGTCTTCATCTCTAACTTCTTAATGTGTAAATTCGACTGTAGATACATAATTAATGACTATGATTTTCGCACTTGAATGAATCACTTTTGAGGGGTATCTGACTCGGGTTGGTAGATTACCTGTAAACCCAAATCAAGTTCGGTTGGGTCAGGCTTGGACTGTGTTTATAATTTGAACAGGTTAGATATGTGTTGAGCTACAGCCTCCCAAATGGGCCAGACCGATCTAACAGTGTCCCTTCCCTTATCAATTTTTTTTTTTTTCCTTTCTAAACAAGCATATTATATATAATAGTTATAAGATAGAAGAGTTAAAATGGTGGAAGATCCTAAAAATCATTTCAAACCGGCTAATACAACACGAAAAATAAGGATCTAGAGTCAATGACTTGGCCCCCACCCATTCCCCACAAGGAGAGCCGCCACAAGTAGTTTTGATGCGGTTTTAAATTCATATTATTATACTATGGCCAAAAGTCACACTGATTTTTTTGTACTATATTTTGTTAGTTTGGATTAGCTAATGAAGACTTCCTCTAGAAAAAACAATAACATAGAAAAATAACGAGGGATAAATGGTTTAAATCATCGACAAACGACCGTCAATGGCTATGTTGGGGTGTGGGGGAGATGTGCCACTGGTGGATAGAGGAGGTTGGTCAAATATGAAAGATCCAAGACCTTTGGTCCCACTAGTGCCACACATGGCGGCACAAAACTCACCATGGCAAGACAACGTGTGGATCTCATGTTCATTTTAGGTCATGTGTGAATCACACGAGCCACTCTTTCTACGATCTTCGATTACTGTTGAAGGATCACTGACTAGAGAGTGCGACATGTGGAGGACATGTGCCACTATTAGAGAGAGCAGGTTGGTCTAATATGAAAGATCCAAGGCCGCTAATCCCACTAGTGCCATGTGTGGTAGTAAAAAACTCACCATAGCATAATAGCACATAGATCTCATGCTCGGTTTAGGCCTTGAATGAGCAACCTGCACCGCTCTTTTTGAAGAACTTCTTCTACCAGCCAAAGTATCGGCAACTGAGGAGTACTGTGGTGTGGCGCGAGATGATTATAGGTGGCCAAAAAGCAGGAGATCAACACATCCCCATATTATAGTTAGAAAACAAGAAAAATAACCAAAACAACAAAAAAAAAAAAAACCGTTGAACAATTTTGAGAAGGGCTATAAAGGAGGAGGGAGGGAGGAGCCAAAGCTCTAACCCTCTCTGGACATAGATGCATAGATTTTTAGGAGTTGGGTGGAGAAGTTTTTGAAGAGATGTTTCGGGAGAAGAAAGGTTCTTCCATTGCCAAACTTAATCCCAAAGACTTTTACTTCTCAATATATTTGCTAGTTAGTATATACTGAAAATATAGCATTCGTACCACTGACATAATAAGATTTGATAAGTTATTATTTAAACAAATCAAATCATGTTATGCCAACAGTAATTTGAAGGGTGTGCCCTCCACACCAACTTGCAAATAGAAGAACCATTATCTCATCTTACAAGATCAACTTACCATGGCAAACCAAGTGAAAGACATGACATTATTTGACGCCCACAAAAAGGAAATTGTGATCGAGACAATATTAGATTCCACACTCCTAAACTCAACGAGAACGGAGAAATCACACCACTACGAAGGAGAAAGAATGTTGATTAGTTCGAAATCCATTTTGGGTCCATTAATTCCATTGTGGTACTAGCAAGAAAGAATACCCATCGCGGAAGGCTAAAGCTTAGCGTGAGAATCGTGCACACCCATGGCAAGATTTAGCTACAAGCCACGATGCCATGCACACCAAAGACCAGCCCTTTTATGTTCCTTAATGTTAGGTACTACCGAAGTAGCAAACGCAGCTGAAGATCACTGCCAAATTTGATTGGTTAGGTTCACTCTTGATATTACAAGAAGTCAATGTGTTCTACGAAGGAAAAGTAGTGACTGGCCAATTAATTTTAGTGGTCCATGATGAAATCATTGACCAATTCAATCAAGATTTGGCTCAGATCGATCCATCCAAGAGAAGCATGCCGACAAGGATGGTTATAAACGACGCAAATATTCAAGAAAAAATCCTGGTTTTGAGATCGTGGACGGCGACCAGATATCTCTTACGTCTATGATTGCGATGATGAAAGCAACGGTGCATTAACTGTCGTGAAATATTAACAACTCCAAGAGTCACAAAACGACAGCATGAAAATTCTATGCAACCACACTATTATCTTATTTTTATCCTACTATATAAGATGTGACATATTTATTACCATTAGATGATCATTTATTAGATAATTATTTATCATTCAATGGTGATAAATGTGTCACATCTTATATAATAAAATGAAAATAAGATGGGAGTATATAATATAACATATATGATGTAAAAAATTGATTATATAGAAATTGTCTCGTCTTATTGTACATTGGAATGGGAGATTAAAGGGGGGAAAAACCACCTCATATAACCCAAAAGAAGTTTATTTAAAGATAAAAGAGTACTTTTATTCTTCAAGATATTCGAATTATTTTCAAGAGGTTAAAGTTTTGCATGTAAACAGGATAGGTAACCCCGCAGCTCATCAACTAGCAAGATATGCATGGAGTATTAGTGATATTAAGATGTGGTGGGAATGTCCTTCATTTGTAACTCAAGCCGTTTGGTTTGATAAGTGCAATCTCTTGTAAGGACTTGTTTATTGATTCAATGAATGAATTGTTGATTATAAAAGAAAAATAAAAAAAGAGTACTTTTGAAATCTAAAAACGACCTTACGAATTTACGAGGGTAAAGAGAACATACCATATACTCGTGTAAACTCAATGAGAAACACAATACCGGTATCAATTGTTTAGCCTCTGAGTAATGTGGCTACTCAGTTTTTAGGTAAACACTCCCTTGGAATTTTTAAAGAGAGATTATAATACAAGGAGAATAGCTTGGGGAACGAAGAAAAGCAAAAATAAACTAAACACCAAAAGGAAAATGAAAGAAAAAGGTCATCACTGTGCTCCAGCTAGTGTCATACATGGGAGATCACATGAACCTTCTGAAACCCCTGGTAGGGGAATATTTTTGCATTATGCTTGGCTTAAAGAAGTCACCACTACATATTTTTCCCTGCTATTCAGATGAAATGGACAGATGTATTGGATGAACACTTCCGGGGATGCTCCAAATACCAAATATATAAGGCAGCCATCTCCGTCAGATATTTTTCCCTTGGAGAGAATTTCTCATACTTTGCCACCAAGAAACGACAACGACTGAAGGATGAAAGAAAACAATTTACAGTGTTAGGTAAGAACATTAGGGATCAAAAGTACTATTGTCAAGTTCATGGCAATTTTTAGCTCAATATAGAGGAACATAAAAAAGAACACCTCCAAGATGAGACACCCACTTCGGAAGATGAGTAGGTTTCAAGTTACTGTGAAAGCAAAAAGCTAATGACATATAACTTGTAGCAAACGTTGATAAAGAAACCAGGGTTGAACTCTACAAACAGAGAAACTTATTCATGGATGATGTCATTTAATAATAAGATTATAAGAATCCCTTTCCAATATAACAAGGCAGTTTGCATCATTTATCGGTTAGCTGATCGATAACTTGATAAATCATATAAGATCTGAGAAGATCAAGGTTAATAGAGCTCCTATGAAGAGATTCAAACTCCCACTAAAACACATCTTATTAGACAGCTTGACCAACAATTTCTCGCATATCACAAAAACACTGGGCAGGTTAGAAAAAACTCATGCCAGGGGTTAAACCAACTGTCAATAATAAGCAAGGATTGTAAGTTTACCATACAGCATCACCAATACAACTTGACACAAGAAAACACAGTCGAACTTTGTTATGGCAAGAAGTTTATGGAGCCCCAAAACAATTGCTGGCCTTCAACAATACTAAAACTAGGGAATAATTTTCAACAACGAGTAAATACAATTACCAAGATTCAAGGAAAATAATGTATCGCATACTACACGTGGACACCACACTATAGGCTCCCGTCTCAAACTGAGCACATATGGGTATGGCCTGGGATACTTAATCTATTAGTTCGCCAGAGATTCCATCGAAAACATTATTGTTCATAGTTCATGGTTAATCAAAGTGAAGCACCCATCTTGGACACTGTTACTTCGACAATGGGATATCTTAGAGTGAAGAAATTATCAGACACTTGAACAATTCAGTAGTTTTGGTTCGGATTTGACGTCTTAAATTCACACTGGCAATTGACTACCCTGAATTCATGGTAACATATACAACATCATCGCATTAGCATTAAGCGATATGATTTGGAAAACCCTTTATTGAGACACAAGATAATCAGATGAAATCCTCTTAAATCACTCGGGGCTATACTTTCTATGTCAAACAATAGAGCAATGTTTAACAATTAATAAGACTCACATGCCTCCCTTTACTTGTTGAAAACCTTTCTTTTTATTTTCCTTTTTTTTTTTGGCAGTTAGGGTGCAGGGAAGAGAGCAGATCATGGTACCTCAAGATGCCCCTAGGATGATTTGAGACATTATTTTGCAGTGCTTTCCTCCCTCAGATCTGCACTAATGATGACTACTAAATTTTTGTGATTCTACCTATTATATCAGTTGTCGCAGAACTTTCAAGATGTCATATGTCAATACTACTAAAGGATGGCCTAGTTGAAATAAATATACCTTTAATTTTGTTGTATTACCAGGCTTAGCTGAAGTAGCGCTCCCAAAGCTAAACTTTGCCTTCTTATCTAGAGGCTTTAATATTTGGAAGGAACACATTAGAGTTTCATCTATGGTCATCATGGCACCAGCGTTGTCAAATTCTCCACAATAATTAGGTGCAGAAAATATGGTTACAAGTTTTCTATTAGCAAAGAACTCATATCCATCTTCCACAACCTGTAGATGTAAAAACTATCGTAAGTCAATCTCATGTTCAAACCTGCAGCTGATTGTGGCATGTTTAAAGAAAGAACATGTTCAAACCTGGTGAGCTCGACAAATTAAGTCAATCTCATGCTTCCGAAGAAATTCTGTCACCCTATCAGCACCAAAGGTATAGGAAACTCCCCTATCATTTGCCCCCCAACCTTGAATATCTTTACTAGGATCAGACCAGAGAATATCACATAGCAAACCAGAGTCTGGAACATCACAAGGCCTCCGCAAATTCCTTATCTGATCCAAATTGTGCAAGTCAGGAGAGAGTCCCCCATGCATGCAGAGTATCTTTTCATCGATCAGAGCTGCTACAGGTAAGCAGTTGAAACACTCTGTAAATATTTTCCAGAGTCTGACATTGAATCTTCGTTTACACTCATCATAAAATCCATATACACGGTTTATAGAAGCAGATTCGTGGTTTCCCCTCAAAAGGAAAACATTTTCCGGATATTTTATTTTATATGCAAGGAGAAGGCATATTGTTTCCAGGCCTTGCTTTCCACGATCTACATAATCCCCCAAGAATAAATAATTGGAGCGAGGAGGAAATCCACCATATTCAAAAAGTCTCAGGAGATCATTATACTGACCATGAATATCTCCTGGGTAACATAAAGGAAGTAACATATAAGACGTATTCAAGGCTATATCATTAAAAATAGAAAAAAACAAAAAAAAAAAAACAAGTACAAAAGAGGAATAAAGAAAACGCAAGTAAAAGAACCAGTAGTCTTATGAAAATCCCAAAGGAAATGTCTCTTACAGGCAGTAGCAGATACATATATGATTATTCTAATAATGCAGAAATATAATAAACATCAAAGTATAAGATGTTGAATCTTATATCTGTATGATATAAAATTGCCATCCAGAACTTTTCTCTTTAGGGGAGAAGAAAACTTTACACTTTGGGGAGTGATGGTTTCAAATAGACAACATAGAGAACTGGAGTATGTGGTTTGGGTGAATAGGGGATTGCAACAATAACATGCAATTTCAAAGTTGACTTCCAGTGCAGGAGCTGGGAATTCATTTTGCTGCCTCATTGTAGCAAGTACCATATAAACTTCTGTAGAAAGAAAATTGTTGATAGTCATTTAGAACATTAAGTTCGCCTGTGTACTGGCATAATAACATAGGAAATAGCACAGGCCTATATCATTTGATCTTATGACAACCATCAGCTTACAAAACATGTAAATGAGACTGAGACAACAAGAAAGACAGGGTCTCATTGATAATTGCACAAGACAATGCAATGCACCCCAATCATAGCCCTTTCTTTTATCATTACTAAAAACACCAAAAGCTTGTCAAGTGATTTCACACATCATCTCTGTAACGGATATGACTTTGAGAATAGGGTCTCATTGATTGTCAAGAGAACCCATTTACTATAAAAACAATACTTTCAGTTCAATTAAAACATTTCCTGGTCAGGATGTTGGTGAGAACCACTTGATTTCAACCCGCTAATTAATCAATACGGGCAACTTATTGAGACCAGTATAAAGGTGAGTTGCAAACTTCTCCAAGAAAACAATTCAATTATCACTCAAAGAAGATTATCAAGAAGCAACTAAATAGAAAATTTAAGGGGAGAAAAAAAGGCGTAGGGTATTTCATTGCCAAACTTAAAGTAAATATGCTGCACTTCAAATAAAAACAAGCATATATATACAAATATATCCACATCAAGCACAAAATTAAATTCAAGGATTTTGAGTTAATCAACAGTATAAACAATAAACGATCATATCTAATATTGATTTTCAAGTATTTGGTATGAGTCTATTTCAAAGTCATTTTTTTCATAATGAATTAACCATCGTTTTCTCTTATGAATTCTATTTTTCAAGTCTTTTTGTTTCTATTATACGGCGTCAATCGGCTCTATTCACCAATTTTTCCCTTCCCTGATCTGAAATAAATCATATATTCCTTATGTCTTAATTTTGAGTCATATATTCCTTGTATATATGAACAAACAAACTACTCTTTATTTCATTTTCAAGGGGGAAAAGAAGAGATGTTCATAATATTTAAAGATGGATATTGATAAATTTACATCGCAACTCCATAACTTAATATTTGAATTGGCAAAAAAGTAGAGAAAAGAAAAGAAAAGAAATCAAACCTACAGGAGCATAATGTGGGTAAGGGACTCAAACCTAGCCTCCTATAGACACAAAGCCTCAAAATATATCTAAGGAGGTCGATATATGTTTTTAATAGGCATATTTACTAGCAAAGGTATGAAAACAACATAGTGAAAAATAAGCAAAATAATCCATACCCAGGACAGAACTTTTTTATCAGTCATACCCAGGACAGAACTCCAAGGTCATGATAATATTTTGTTAACCAACCATATCAAAACAAGCAATCTTTTTTTTCTGGACATCTGTATTCGTTTCTTTTTTTTCATAACAATCATTTGAAACGGTTACAGAACGTAGCAACTTCTGTCCGAGCCACAACATTTCTTTTAATGGAAGGTATTGTATTTATACTAAGCACAAGCCCCACAGCACATATAGGATCATATTAAAGAAAACTAAAGAATGCGAACTCACGAATTTGATCCAGACCCAAATCAACAATTAAGATATGAGCAAGACAAATTATCATAATCAGAATTGAAACAAGAAAAATAGAGCATTGAGGGTTCAGGAAAAGATACCGCAGATCTTGATGGGAGCTTCAAGCTCCAAAAGATTAGGCTGCCCCAAGAAAATTTCCTTGGAGACGAGGCAAAGCTGCCTGATTTCTGCCTCAGAAAGCTGCACCTGCTTCCCAGGTCTCCCTCTAACTTCAAGCAGCCTATTAATTATGCCATCCAGAACTGCCGGTTCCATATCTGTGTAGGTTCTTTGACCCCAAAATCTAATCTCCTTCAGACTGAAACAAACAAGCAGGGGACAAAACAAAAGAAAAGCAGAGAAGACGAATAAAGAACAGCCACTTTGATATTCTTCTTTGGTTGCAATCGCTTACATGACTTGGAGAGAGAGAGAGAGCTTTAAAAAGTTCGAATCAAACTGGGACTTCTTTAGCTGTGATGTCTCTTGGAGCTTCGGAAAAGGAACGGTAACCAATAAATTGGAAAGCAAGGAATATATTCTTTTGAGAGAACAGGGAAGAAATTAGAATCACAGAGAGAGAGATATAGAGAGAAGGAAAGATAAAATTATCTTCACACGAAGAGCGAAAAACAGAAAAGAGTGAGGGGAGGATGGACAAAAGTGGAGGGTGCTGCCTTTGTGAGTGCGGAACCCCGAAGAACTCACTCACTCACCCAGAGATAATGCCCGCCGCCGAGGATGACGCATCTAGTCATGTTGTAATACTCTTGTTAGATTTTGCATATTTTTTTTTAGTACTTTGGAAGTTGAAACCGGAGGGTCGAGAATTATGCACAACAAAAGAATACGAGAGCACCCTTTTGTCTGCCATCCATGAACGTCTAGTGATGTCCTACTCGTTAAATTTTGGTTCTATTCTAAAACTTGTTTACAGTTTTTTTTTTTAAGCTTGCACTCGACAGATTTTAACGATGGCCATGGTATTAAAATTTGTTGATTTTTCCTTACGATTTTTAAAAATTAGCAAAAAGATAGGGAAGGCCACAACGTTTAGCAGTCAAAGATGTTGTTATGCTTAAGCCTGTTGATGTCTTTTTTAACCTGATATAACTGATGGGATGATTAATGGATTTCTTGCACTTGCTTACACTTTCACAATACAACCACACGAGTCGTGGCTTTCTTCATTCAGCTCGAAATTCTTATAAAGAACTCTAGCATATGAAGCTGATGAAAGGTTTATATGGCCTACTTTTGTAATTGTTGAACATTTTTATTGGTAACACGTCAATTTGTAAAGCTGATTAGTAAAAGGCGTGGTACCTCTAGTATTAATTTATAACAGTACAGAGCAACATGGGGCACTGCAAAGCATTGGCATTTCACATCTTGGAGAGTATTCCATATTGCCACCTGTAGAGAGCCTCCAATAGTCCATCAAGATTAGGCGGTACACCGGAACAAGAGCATTGATAAGACACCATAGTATACAGCGGCCAAACATTAAGAGGCAATACACCAAAAGGATCCAGATACAGACAAGATGCATACGCCGAAGGTCAGAAGAAACAGGGAAATTTTGAGGACAGATACAACCACAAAAGGCCCAAAGAGAGCAAAGTGATGGAACCACATACACCAAAGGAGCCAGATACAAAGAAAAGCGCTAGAAGCACCAACAAAGGAGAAAATATGGCAAATGCAGCAACGAGATTTTCCGCAAGTTTTTACTGATCAGTGAAAAACAAATTTAGAATCCAGCAAGTTTTCAAAGAAAAGCAGGATGTCCCAGTTGCAGATTGGATCCACCAAAGGAGGGCAGAGATCTGAAGGATTTTCATACTTGTTCAAAATCAAACCATGAAAGTAAATCATGAAACTGTTCCATAACTTGGCAGCCTCAATACATAAATGTTGCAAGGTAAATTCTTCTACGCAGCAGGTTTTTTAATCCTACACCGCACAACTTGTGGCAAACCCGGTCTAAGCCGGGCTGGGGAGCCACGTCACGGATCATACGAAAAAACCTCTTTCCTCCTTAATGAAAACCTCCTTCCTCCTTGTTTCGAAATTCCCCGATCGATATCCTCCTTGTTCGCCCCTCTCTCTCTTCAAGTGTAGATCCGTTTGTTTTGAGTGGCTAAGCTCTTCAAGTGTACATTTTCAAGTGTAGATTCGTTTACTATAAGTAGATCAATGAGTGTAAAAGGACGATTTTTCTCTAGGGTTGAAGAAAATTTTAGTGTAAATATCTCTGCTGGGGTTTAAAAAAAGATCGTACAAATTTTTTGTTCTTCTGGGAGATTGTAAACACAGACGAGAACGGGGGATGTTTCTTGAGGGGGGAGAACCAGCTTGAAGAAAAATTATAACAGATTTTTTTTATATTTTTTTCTGAGAGATTGTAATGGGTAGCTATACCAACAGAGTAGTTGCTTTATATGAAGTAATCATCTTCATTTGTTAAACGGGCAAAATTTTCACCTAAAGAGAGACATCAAAATCACAAAGAGCCAACGTAAAACTTTCGAAATAAACACTTTAAATTCAAGAGAAGATTTATGAGCGTCCTATGTTTTGATATATCTCAATCATATACAACAAGTTTCTTGTACTCTTCACCAGAGATAGCTATTCCCATCACATCTTCGGGGTTAACAATCCCACCTCCCTCCAAGAAAATAGTCAGCAAATTCTTTGAAAACCCGCTCACCAATGCCACCCCACTCTGCCTCGCTACCACCGGAGTGGAGGATGAGTCCCTTAGGTTCCAAAACACGATCTCCGGCACCCTGTTGTATCCTTTATTCCTAAACTTCCTTTGTATAACCTCATAATCCGTTTCCCATCCTCGCATCCCCTCAAATTCTTCACCACAATAATACCCGCACGCACTATCAAATTCCATATCGCTAAAAACAATGACTCTCTTAATTAGCTGCTCCTCAGTAAGCTTGCCATCAACCGCAACTTGCAAGATTTGGTCAAAGACTTTCTGAAAGTCGGTATTGCAACCCCAGTCCATATTCCTTACGAATTGAATCTTCTCCAGTAGTGTAAACCCTTCAATCAAATGAAGCTGAGGATTCTCACTAAAAGTAATCACCATCCCCTTCCAAGGCTCTTCACTCAGCTCCGAAACCAATAGCCCCAGCGCCAAGCATACCTCCATGGGTGTTCCAGACATACTCCCCGAGACATCACAAACCGCGATGCAATTCGTGAGCTTCCCTTTCTTCGAAAGGTCAGCAACCATTCTTTGCCACTGAAGCTCAGCCACTTTTCCACCATCTTCATCAATCAGCGACTTGATAATCTCATGGGGAAGCATTGCCCCGGCGGCAATCTTCGCCTTCCCACTCCTCACCTTCTCCAGATACTCCTCGAACCTCTCCTTATCGTGCTTCGAAAACAACTTCTTGTAGGTCTTCATGGCAACCGAAGCAACCCTATTATACGGCAACGAGTTCCACTCATTGGCGCTCATAAAAACCTCCGGCAACTCCAACGCCTTATGCAACGGGCCTAGAACTTGCTTCCTCAATCTATCCCGAACCCTATACACGTAATGCGCCTCATCAATTCCTTTGTACTCTTTCTCGGACTCTTGCGAGAAGACCCGCCGGGCAATCCCCTCACATATCAACAGAGACTTGTCGTACGAAGAATCAATCGACGGGCACCATTTCGCCGCAAGACTAATCTTATGAACTTCCCCGCGACCCAAAGCTCCTACATCCGATTTCAAAAGATCGGCAAACACATCGCAGATGCAATCAAAAAGAAACCGATAATCCGAGTCGTTGTTATAGCGTTCCAAAGCCTTTTTAGCATTGGAAATCTCCCTCCCTTTTCTCAAAGCCCTAGCCTTCTCCTTATCAATAGCCCCACTTATCTCCCCGACCTTCTTCAATACATGCTCCTCCAAAACATCCCCGCTCTTCCCCCCTTTCCCCCTCTTCAATTTCCTGGAATTATTTATCCGGTGAAGTCTCGGCCTTGTCCTTTCCTCCCTGGCTTCCTTCGCGAGTTTGCGCACGTCGCGGCCTTCAAGGGTCCGATAGAGAATCTCGGGCAAGTCCTTGAGATACCCGAAATCCGCGAGAGCTCCGATGTTGAGAGCTAGGGTTTTAGGGTGGGTTTTGTGGAGCCAAAAAGCGGAGGTATAGAATCCTTCCTTATCTGACTTTCCTGTGCCTCTCACACCCCTAAGATTGAAAATCAGTTTCAGGGTGACGAGAGGGTCGCGGGCCCAGGCAATTTGGAGCCGTTCGATCAGATCATCGGGCGCGGTATCGGGCACCACGTGAAAGAAGAAGTCGAGACAGGAGTTCCCAGCCGATAAAAAGGTCGCAGAGAGGTTTTCCGTGAGTCCCATAGGTGGCATTTCGTCGTCGCCACCGAGGTGAAAGCGACAGTCGGTGTCGTGGAAGACATCATGATCATCTGTCGGCTGTTCTCCGCTAAGGTGGAGGCTGGATATGGAGACAATGGAACCAACGGCGGGTGTTTGGTCTGGAAAGTAGTTTCCGGCAACATCAACAGCTTCTGGTGGACCAAGGAGGCGTCTGGCAGAAGCCATGCTTTTCGGGTGATGGCTTGGACTTTGTAGTTCCATGGCCCTATTATATTTGAAGCTGGTAAGGGCTTGTTCAAGGCGCTATGTATAGGAAGTTCAATCCATTGTTGTAGGACATATAGAGATTCACAGTTTCTCCCATTCATTAGCAAACACCTGTGGTTCTTAGAAGAAAGTCTGCTCTCATGATACGTGGCAAGTTTTCACTGTGAAGTGTAGGTTGGTCAATGCAGGCTGTGGTGTAGGTAATAAGAACACCGTTTCTTCGATACCACGTCTTACTTTATTTCCCAACAATTTTTTTGGAAAATGCGTGGGTATTGAGATTCGATATTTTATTTTATTTTATTTTATAATTAAGTAAGTATTTTTTTAATGATTTTTTAAATTTTTTAAATATTTATGGATATTTAAAAAAATAAGGAAAACCTAAACCTTTCATTTTATTTTATTTTTCGTATAATTATTTGGGCCCATTCAAAGATTTTAATCACAAGCCAAAAGAATTTTATATTATTATTATTCAATATTGTTTTTTTTTTTTTTAATCTTAGGGCGATATCGTCCACCAAAAGGAAGAAATGTATATTATGTTTTGTTTCCATATAGGATAGTCCTTAGTACTGTTTCTACGCTGTTTTTTGCTTTTTTAGGAAGTCTCTACGCTGTTGTTTATGATGCCTTTTGGGGAGTTTTGTCTTATTTCTCTAAGTTGTAATAATTATTTTAAGGGTGACGTTATATACACAGTAGTGTGCAGTTTTTTTTTTTGCCATTTTGAGTATTTTAAAATTAATAAAATAGTTTAATTAAAAGTTTTTATTTGATTTTAAGAAATAAATGAAAAAAATTGAATAAAAATATAATAAAATTTAAATATTATTTTTTAAATATTAATTTTATTTTGAAGTTTGAAAAAATTGTATTATTTTTGTGTTTTGTTTTAAAATTTATAAAAATTATAATGATTAAGTAATAATTAAATAAAATTTTAAAATTAAAAAATATTTTATATTTGAGCGATATTTAAAAAGAAAATTGTGAAAAAATTTAAAATTTCTCATATCATCTCATTAACAAAATGTACTTTAAACTCAAAAGTTCTAAACCAACAATTTGATTCTAAATCATTAACCTCTTTCAATTTGTATCCTTTGCCCAGTTAATTAGTCTATCTAACACCACCCAAATTAAAAGTTTGAGCAATGCTAAATAGAAGTTTAAAACGCACATGTTTTGTATATTTTTTTAGAAACAATAAGGTTCATTAAAAAAAAAAAAAAAAAAGTTATAAAGAATTCACTTTATATGGTGAGTCTAGCTACGTTTTTAAAGAGAGTGCGCGAGATTTGTACACTCTATAATTATATATAATATTAGTTTGAAAGTTTTGACATGTAAACAATAATTTTTCAAAATTTGTATCAAAATCAATGATTTTAGGCAAATTCTTATCATTATTGTTATGATTTTTACGGGTACTTAGGCAAATAATCAGATGATAGAATCTTGAAAGTGATTTTTATTTTTGTTTTGATGTTTAAAAAGAAGATTTAGGCAGAATTGTCATCATCTGTCTATGTACAGAGAAATCAATTCTTATCCAAACGGTCATTACATAATAATTTAAAAAGGGTTTTTGATGTCTTTACATTTTGCAAAACGACAAAGTTTTAAATAATAATTTTTCACAAGGCCAATGGAAAAGGAGATAAACATTATGTTTTTCTTTCAGATAAGCAATACGTCAAAAATACAACTCATGTCTTTAGCTTTTTCAATGAATAAATGTATTTATAAATAAAACAAAATCATTATAAATACTATGCAATCATTTGTGAGAATCACATCTATCTCATCTCTAACAAATTAAATTCATCTTATCTCACATTCAATTCAAACACATAAAATTTTTAAAACCATCTCAATTCATTTCAACCCATAAATCTCACTATTATTTACAAATTATCTCAACTTATTTTATCTCATCTCTCAATCCGAACTAGGCTTAGAAAGAAAGTTGAATTTTTTTCCTAAAAGTCTATCATTTTTTAACATATTTTTTACAAATTTAGTTTAATAACAATATGACTCTTAAATGTGCCCACTAACTGTGTTTTTTTTTTATTTTTTATTCTTAATGGTAAAGAAAAAGACAATTAGTAAATTTACATATTTTTTTATAATGAATAAGAATGTTAAAAAAATACTTCAATAAAAAAAATATTTACATATTTGAGGTATGCATGTGGTGCACCCTAACATTATCCAGAAAACTTGTTTATTGCTGGATGCGCATGGGTTTGTCTCCGAGTCTTCTATATATGAGCACTCTTAATGGTCATTTATAATACATTTTTTTTTTAAATATAAAGAAATGCTCTCAAAAGTACCTTTCATTAGATTTTCTATTTTAAAATTTTTTTTATATTTTATTACAGTAAACCTCTAGATATAGAGAACCTTATTCATTATTGTAAACATTGTTAATTAATTTCTCTTCCTTCCTCTGGCTAAGTTTCTCATTTATTCAACTTTTTTTATTCACATTATATAATTATTGAGAATGAATATTGTCATGATATATTTTGAGAATATTTTCATTATATAATCTCTTCTTTTTATTTTTTTAATTAATTTCTATTTTGATTTAGCTTATAAATTTAGATTAATTTAAAATAAGAAATAATTATATGATATTGTAAATAACAAAATATATGAGGATATCATTAGTAGTTAGAAAAAATATTTGAAATGAATAAAAAAGATTAAAAGTATAATATTTAAATGATATGAAGAAAAATAGATAAATTGATGTATGGTATATTATAAAAATTAATATGTAAAATAAAAAAAATAAATTTTGATGATCTATTTTAGAAAATAAGATAAAAAATTTATTGGAAGTGCTCATATAGAAAACAAACGAGGTCTTAGGCCTCGTTTGTTTTCAGGAAACATCTCATCTCATCTTACTTCATCATTACAACTTTTTCAAATTTTCACATAAAATAAAATAAACAATTTAACTTTTTTAAATTTTAAAATAAAAATAATATTAAAATATATTTTAATAATATTTTATTTAACTTTTTAATTTTAATTTCATCTCATCTCATCTTTAAAAATAAACGAACGTAAGTTTCTTGCCAAAAAAATTAAAAGAAAAAAGAACTCAGTTTCTTGGTGGGCACGGTCACGGAATATGACTCGCCACGTGGATTTGACGAATAAAAATCTACACACGGAATGACTTTCTTCTGAACTAGAATCTTAATAAAATAAAATTATTTATATAAACAATTATTATTGTATCCATAATAATTGCAGCACAAAGTGTAAATTCAGTTGCCTCTTTATTTCCTTATTACGGTATAAGGGTATGTTTGGTTACTGAACACTTTTTAATTCATCTCAATTTATTATTATAATTTTTTAAAATTTTAATATAAAATATAATAAATAATTTAATTTTTTTAAATTTTTAAATAATATTAATATTAAAAAATAATATTATAATAATATTTTATCATCTTAACTTAATTCATTTTAACATCTAAACGTAATCTAAGTAAAATCTTTTATATTGTACCAGCCAAACCATTATAGTTTAACAAATGAGCTACGGTAAATTAAATTTTCTAGTCAATTTTGGGTGGATACTATTCACTCAACAAAATAATATTTTAATCATTTCTAATAACCATTACATTTTAATGACTATATTATCTAATTATTTTAAAGTTTATATTATCCATTTCAATTTTGATAAATAGTCCATTATTTTCTATTTTATTCTATTTTATTAATAATAATTAAATTATTAATTAATATATAATTATATTTTCTACCTAATTTTAAATAAAAATTAAATTATTAATTAATGTATGAAGTATATTTGCACAATATTACAAAATTCTTTTTTTGTAAAATATTATTAAAATATATAATATTTTATTATTATTTTGATATTAAGCTGATTAGTTCAATATGAATTCACCTAACCAAATATTAATATTATAGCCAAAACTTTAAGTTCTAACCAAAATTTAGACTTGGTATTGCCAATGCTTTTACAGTATTATATGTAATGTAGAGTAATACGAGATATGGTGCAAATTTCGTGCATTTTATTTGAAGAGAGAAATAAATTTTATCATAAAAAAGTTGGTTTTTTACGTGTATTCCAGTTTTTTTCTATTTTTTAAGAAGAAATGTATTAAATTTATACACAGATTGTATAAAATATTATTTTTATTTTTATCCATTCTTGAGTTTTAGTTCCTTAAAAGACAAAAATTCAACCATATTCTTAAATAGTTTTGCTACTCATCATTCTCATATATTACACTAATTTTTATTTTATTTCTATTTTTTTTAAAAAAATTGTTTTATTCCTACTAAACTAATTGAATTATTCTACTCATCATCCATACACTATATATTTGACAAGAAAAAAAAAATTAAAAAATTATATAAGATATATGGTGTGATAATGATGAATAGAATCATTCTTAAAAAAGGGATACACACCAACTTACCAATTCTCATTCAAGGTTTGGAGGAAAGACAATAATTAGAACTAAGAGAGAGGCTAGGAATAGGATGTGGTGTTAGGACTAAGAGAGAGGCTGATGGAAACAAAACTTGGAAGTCTACTACAAAGTGGAGAAGCCGCAGCAGAGTAGGACACAAAGTCAGTTGAAGTTGTGTTTTATTCTAGGAAGAGTTATTATTTAATTAGAGTAAAAAGAGTTATTAGGACTGCCATTTGTTTTATTTAAACTAGTTCATGTCAGTTATGATTGTTATTATAATTTAGAATAAGAGCAGGATTGTTATTATATTAGAATAGAAGTAGGTTTCCTTATATGTTCAGGAGTGCATCGCTATAAATACAAGGGTCTGTAGTTTATGTGGAATAATCATAAATAATATAAAACTTGTGGTTTGTTCAAGTCCTAAGTGGATCACAATTTATCACTTTTCATCGTAGTAAAATCCTAGTTTCATTAGTGGCATCAGAGCATGGCTACTTCCAAGGAACGTCTTGAAAACTTAGAATACAGTCTGCATGAGGTACGGGAAGGGGCCAAAGACACTAGTTCATAGCTTCAAGTAATGGAAGAAAGTTTAAAGACAATCAAGGAGTTTTTGGAGGCATCACAAGAGCAACCCTTTTGTCGGCTAGACAAAGACTTTTCAAAGCAAGAAGAAATGGGGTCACACTCATGGATTCCGTACCAAGGAGAAGGAGGACACCAACAATTCCATCCAGGACATTTTAAAATGAACTTTTCGTGTTACTCTAGCGATGATCCCAACAACATAGGTAAACCGAGTAGTACAGTTTTTGAGTTTCAAGTCATTACTAATGATCATAAGGTGCGATTAGCTTCCTTCCACTTAGAAGGTTAGGCAAATGTATGATGGCAATCAGTTCAACGAGTCTACAAGGAGGAAGAAAAACTCATCACCTGGGATGACTTTTTGCAGGAGATATTTGTGCAGTTTGGACCAACTGAATACAAGGAGTTTGATGAAGCACTATCTCGGATTCGTCTAAACTAGGTCTCTCTGATATTATCATCAAGAGTTTGAACGCCTAGCAATCAGGGTGGTTGGTTGGCCTCAAAAGACACTGATAGGCACTTTTTGGGAGGATTGAATGATGAAATCACTACAAACATCCGGATGTTCAAACCAGAAATACTATGTGAGACCATTGAATTGGTAAGAATGAGAAACAATCAGTTAAGAAAGCAAAGGGTAAGTACATATCTAGAATGGAGTCAAACATCGGTTCAAGCAACAAGGGTCCTTCAAGCAGCCACTATGCCTCCTACAACACATAACAACAACAAACAGGAGTTCAAAAGATTAAGTTGGGAGGAGATGCAAAAGAAGCGAGAGAGATGGCTATGTTTCAATTGCGATGAAAGGTTCACACCAGGATACAAGTGTCGGACGCCTCAAGTCTTCCAATAGTGGAAGATGCAAAATGGGAACAAACAGAATAGTTAAATAAACAATCCCATGGTTGCACCTTGAGGACAGTTAAAAGGACAACCTCCATATTTTATTCTAGGAAGAGTTATTATTTAACTAGAGTAAAAATAGTTATTAGGACTGTCAGTTGTTTTATTACTTTAAACTAGTTCATGTCAGTTAGGATTGTTATTCTAATTAGAATAAGATGAGGATTGTTATTTTATTACAATAGGAGTAGGTTTCCGTATATATTTAGGAGTGCATGGCTATAAATACAAGGGTCTTTAGTTAATGTGGAATATTCAGAAAGAATATAAAACTTGTGATTTGTTCCAGCCCTAAGTGGATCACAATTTATCACTTTTTATCATAGTAAGATACTAGTTTCATCAATGGTTTCGGAGCATGGCTACGACTAAGGAATGTTTTGAAAGCTTAAAATACAGTCTGCATGAGGTACAAGAAGGGGCCAAAAACACGAGTTCTTAGCTTCAAGCAATGGAAGAAAGTTTGAAGGCAATCAAGGAGTTTTTGGAGGCATCATAGGAGCAACCGTTCCGTCCGCCAGACAAAGACTTTTCAAAGTAGGAAGAAATGGGATCATACTCACGGATTCCGCACCAAGGAGAAGGAGGACACCAACAATCCCGTCCACGGCAATTTAAAATGGACTTTTTGGGTTACTCTGGCAATGATCCTATGATATGGGTAAATCGAGTGGTACAGTTCTTTGAATTTCAAGCCATTACTAAGGATCATAAGGTGCGATTAGACTCCTTCTACTTAGAAGGTAAGAGGCAATGGGGTCAACGAGTCTACAAGGAGGAAGAAAAGCTCATCATCTAGGATGACTTTGTGCGGGAGATATTTGTGTAGTTTGAACCAACCGAATACGAAGGCTTTGATGAAGCACTATCTCATATTCGTCAAAACTGGGTCTCTTTGAGATTATCAACGTGAGTTTGAACACCAAGCAACCAGAGTGGTTGGTTGGCCTCAAATGGCACTGATAGGCACATTTTTGGGAGGATTAAAGGACGAAATCACTGCGGATGTCCGGATGTTCATTCCAAAAATACTGCGTGAGACCATTGAATTGGCAAGAATAAGGGATGATTGGTTAAGTAAGCAAAGGGAAAGTACATATCCAAAATGAAGTCGAACACTGGTTCAAGCAACAAGGGTCCTTCAAGCGATCACTACGCCTCTAGCAATACATAACAACAACAAACAGGAGTTCAAAAGATTAAGCTGGGAGGAGATGCAAAAAAAGTGAGAGAAAGGGCTATGTTTCAATTGCGATGAAAGGTTCACACTAGGACACAAGTGTTGGACACCTCAATTCTTCATCCTTGAAACAGTGGAAGACACAGATTGGGAAGAAATGAAACAATTAAAGGGACAACCTCCATGGTTGCACCTTGAGGACAAGGTTGTTGTGGAAGAGAGGAGGAATGATGGAAATGGAACTTGGAAGTCTACTACGAAGTGAAGAAGCCGTAGTGGAGTAGGACAAGAAGTCGGTTGAAGTTGTTTTTTATTCTAGGAAGAGTTATTTTTTAATTAGAGTAAAAAGAGTTATTAGGGTTGTTAGTTGTTTTATTACTTTAAACTAGTTCATGTAAGTTAGAATTGTTATTCTAGTTAGAATAGGAGTATGATTGTTATTTTTATTAGAATAGGAGTATGTTTCTGCATATGGTAAGGAATGCATGACTATAAATACATGGTTATGTAGTTTATGTGGAATAATATAAAAAATATAAAACTTGTGGTTTGTTCTCGCCCTAACTAAATCACAATTTATCACTTTTCATCGTAGTAAGATCCTGGTTTCATCAGAGGCTAGGAATATGATGTGGTGTTAGGATAAATTTTACTCTCTAATAGCTATACCACACGTCATCATAAAACGATTATAGTAAAATTGACCTCAATAATCTCATACAATCCTCCCATGTCTCTTTCTTTCTCCCTTCTCTCTCAAGCCGAATAACGTATGCCTCCTTTTGTTTTATAAAAAAATATATATTTTTGATTTTAATAAAATGGAAGCAAAATTGCTCATGATTGAGGAAAACAAAAAAAAAATCACGTACAAATAAATAGATTAAGAACATAAATCGAAACACCTAATTCAAGACAAAAAATGAGAGAGAGAGAGAGAGAGAGAGAGAGAGAGGAAAGTTTATGAAGAAGGCAGCGATAGTGGACAAAAAGAGACCACTCCCAATAAAACTTGATACATAAAGATAAAATCTCATTTAACCCATATTCTAGTGAATACAAAGAGAAAATTATATAAATATATTGAGGCTCTGATGATAATAGTGGCGCACAAGGGGATGGGGGGTTTACTGTGTGTTTGAACCTTGAAAATTTTCTCAAGGATAAATCACGCCGTCATGATTCCTATCAAATGTTTATGCAAGACGTTCTGATCCAAAGCTATGAGGGGTGAGAGAGAGAGCACAGGCTGTGATGGCTTGAGGGAGAGAGAGAGAGACTGGGGATTATACGGGATTATAAATTTATATGAGGCCAATTTGATTATAATCTTCTAAAAATAATAGCGTGTCCTTCAATTATTGGAAGGTGTAAATTCCCTCTTTTTGAACTAAAGATGGGTTCTTTTCTTTTTGGAGTTATGAAATTTTTATCTTTAATATTCCCTCTCTGAGTAGGACAATCCGATATATGGAGTTTAATGGACACCAATACAAAATTGTCACATCAGCAATTTTGTAGGAGGGAGGGAGGGAGGGAAGGTTAGGGTTTTATGGGTTTCAGTTTCATGGAGGAGGGAGGGAGATAGCGAGGAGAGAGAGAGAGAGAGAGAGAGGCATTGAGAGACCACATGCCGTACGTAGAGAATCGATGGGCTTATCTGAGTTCAGTGACCTGAATTGGTCTGGGTGGCCTTCGAAGAGGAGAGACAGAGAGATGGATGAACTTTGAAGATGAGAGACAGAGAGATGGAGGAGGGATAGAGGGAGAGAGGGAGAATGGTAGGGTTTTTCTTTTGTTCCTCTGTATTGCAGTATATCTCTTTGAGTTTGTGGGCTATACGTGGCAATGGGTTATTGGAGTCTGTTAGGTGGGGTTTAATGGATAGACCTGTGTGAAGATAAACTCTATCTTTAAATATTGAGGAAATAATAGTCTATCATAGAAATAAAATTGAAGATGCAAAAATACAAATTTTACAAAGATGTACCCTTTTTCATTGTGCCATGACCGTAGGGGTCAAATAGCAGCCTATAATTTAGTCTCGGGATAAGGTCGAAGATTAAGCTAAGAGATTCAGACTCCTAAAAACTCCTAAAAGGAAAGGGTCTCAAACTTCTAGCAGGAAAAGAATTCACAAGGCAAGTTGGACCTCTATATATATGAGGGGTGTAAGGGGATTTCCCCCACTAAGCCCAAGAGGCTCATAAAAAAAAAGAAGTAAGACCAAAGGCCCAGCTCAGAATAACGAACCCCTAACCCAACCCACGGTAAAACTCTTTTATACACAACCTGAAGGAGGAATGAGGTTGCAACCGATGAGACTCGTCGATCTAAGGCCCCCCTCAAGTAGTGTCTAGTCTTTAAGAGCCCACCCGCACAACAGGCCTAATATACATGGAGCCCTTGATTTACTGATAGAAAGGGGATGAACGGACCAGAAGAGAGAGTCTGAGAGAAGGAGGTCGTATAACCACACTGCATTAATAGCTTTACTACCCAGATAACGCACAACATTAATGACGCAGTTGTAGAGCCACGCCACATTAATGACGTCGTCATAGAGCCACGCCACATTAATGACGCCATCGCAGAGTCACGCCACATTAATGACGCCGTCATAGAACCACGCTGCATTTAAAGACTCTAACACACGGAACAGTACTGGGAACCCAGATGTCATGGTAGCAAGCACTATCTGCTCCTCAAGTCTATGGTATAAATAGCAGATCCCAAGTACGAGAATATCTCTCTGATCACTAAACTCTCTTACTTATTTGATATCCTCCAAGAATATTTACTAACTTTGGCATTGGAGGTTACCCATCCCCAAGGCCGCCCTCTCAAAGCCGCAGTCTTTTTTACCTTGTGCAGGGTCCATTTTTTGAAAACCTGAGTTGTTGGAGCCTGGCCCAAAAGTGTGCGAAACAACCCATGGATGTAGGCTTTTATACCGAACCACGTAAATCCATGTGTCTCTCTTTATTTATGCTTATTTATTATTTACTTTATGGATGAACGCGACAAACACTTTATTGAAGTCCGAATCATCATGTTGGTCAGAGATGACTCTTTCCTCCCTTCCGGTCTGTTGTGCAATTTATTAGCATTAACAGTTGACACCGTCTGTGGGAGCGTTCATCCAAAACATAAATAATAAATAAACGAATAAAAGTAAATAAAGAGAGACACGTGAATTTACGTGATTCAACATAATGCCTACATTCACAGGTTGTTTGAGGGCGAAATCCACTATAATGGGTACTTTTACAATCTCTCACAGCCTCACATATCTCACAATACAATATGTGAATTTAGAGAAAATCCTTTAGAGTTGTAGTGGAGTTTGGCGTAGGGAGCTTATATAGAGTCTACAAAGAGTTTTTCTGATTTGTGGGGGATCCTCTCATATATATAGAGGTCCAACTTGCCAAGTCTTTTCTTATTAAAAGTCTGAAGCTCTTTCCTTTTAAGAGTCTAAGTCATTTCACTGTTTAAAGTCTGAATCCCTTTCTTTTAGGGATTTTCGCACACTAAAGCATTGATCTTATTCTTGGCACAGAACAGATTGTCTTCTTGGTCCGAATCTTCATCCCATTTAAATCGGGCAGTGACAATTGGACCCGATCATATGCACGCCCTTTAACGTGATTGAAGGGAGAATATGCTGCTCTTTCTCAATGACTTTAAAAGACGCCAAAAATCTCGGCTTAGTGCTGGGTTTTGTGGAGCCCAATTTTATTTGTGGGCAACTGGTCGAGGACTCACCCAATCGGCTAAAGATCCATACCGTTTTTTATGAATTTTTATAGACTTAAGAGCCATAAAATAGAGGCTTGGGCCTAATAGTTCTAAGCCTATATGCAAATTTCCAATGCACAAATTTTGTGAAAGTTTTTTTATAAAAAAGTTGATTTAATCGTGAAAAAATATAAAAAAAAAAACTCAAATTTTTTATGGGGCCCATATTTTTACAAAAAGACTTGTATAAGATACTTGTACTTAGCATTATTCATTTTATTTGTGAGCAACTGGTTATGGACTCAACCAATCGAATAAAGATTCATACCGGTTTTTCTGAATTTTTCATCGAGACTTAATAGCTCTAAGCCAGAGATTCAACTCGTTGTATGTGCATATGTATTTATATCTCTTGTTTGAGATTGGGGTTTTTTTATCGTGGCATGTGTGTGTTTTTCTCTTGTACGACTGTCATTATAATTTCAATTAGAAATAGTAAAATTTTTACAACTCTATGGATGTGAATATAGACACATCGCATAATCATGTTAATATTGTGTCGTATGTGATTGCATTTTCTATTTCTATATTCGACCTTTTTTTTATTTGTTCTTATGTTGTTTATAACAAAAAACTTACTTCTAATTAATCAAGTTTTGCCTATGTTTGCAAGCGAGCACTATATTTACGTCGAGCATCTATCTTCATGGACTCCTTATGTCTCTCACTAGGTCTCATTTGGTTACGTAATTCAGATGAGATTAGATAAGATGAGATTAAATATTTTGTTGAATAAAATATTGTTATAATATAATTTTTATTTTGAAATTTGAAATAGTTAAATTGTTTATTATATTTTATGTGGGAGTTTAAAAAAATTGTAATGATTATATGAGATAAGATGAGATGTGATAGTTTGATTTTGTGTAACCAAACCAGCCATAAAGCTTTGGCTTGATTATGGTTCGGTGCGAGTAATTAACTTGTGACTGTGATAGATAGGGACGGTTCGGTGAAAGTTGAGATTTAAGGTGACAAGATTTAAATGAAAATGTTTTTTTAAAAATTTAATAATATATTCTTTCATGCTTTGAGATCTAAAATTATTGATCAAACTTTTTGCATTTAAATTACTGATATATATTTTTACAATCAATAATATTTCTAAATCATTTATTTAATCAAATATGCGTGTAGTTCTATTAATTTCACTTTCAAAAGCTTTTTCTATAGAAACAATTAGGGCCGTAAAAAATCATCAAACTGTTCGATTCTCTGATTAATTCGGTCTATTTTCAATTTTGTTTCACTTTTTAACTTTCCTGTTCGGACTGTAGCGAAAGTTATTGGATATAGAATGAACTAAAGTATTGTTCAGTGGAAGTGACATATAAAGTTAAAAGTAATTAACTGACATATATATATATATATATATATATATATATATTACTATGCCACTTATCTTTCCAGAGTACATTTATGCATTTGTTCATGATTATGGTTTAAATAGATCTGTTTTATTAAAAAATATAGCTTATGTCTTAAATTTAATTTACTATTATAAAACGTTTAATTTTGCGAATGTATCAACAAAATTATTTGCTGATTTCCACTAATGATTCTAACCAAAATCCATTTTTAGGATACAACAAGAATTTGTATTCTCAAATTATAAAAGAAGAATTTGTCTCATTTTGTCTGTTCATATATTTAATTTTTTTTTAATAATTAAAAAAGTGATTATTAGTGTATTGATATTTATTTAAAAAAAATATTTAAATATGATTAAAAAATACTTGAAAAAAAAATTGCGCCAGGCTGCCACACATGTCCAGCGCCGCAGAGAAGCAGCACTCATAAAAAATAAAAATAAAAGTGATACAAACATCTATTAAATTGAAGATAATTATGTAAAACAATGTTACTTTTAACCTTTACAGAGCATGGCATCTTGTTTAACCTTTACTATTTTCTTTAGCATTATCTGAGTACTGTATCACGCCCAAACGCCATCATGGGCCATTCGATCGTACTGTTGGCCTCTAAAAAAATTGCATGAGCAGAAATATATATTTCAGTCTCTTTTATATGTAAAATATTATATATGATATTTTAATAATATATGCATAATAATGTAGTTATGGAAGCACATAATGTGATTAAATATGTAGCATGTAGTCTAGTATTTTCATATTAGATAAACCCTATAATCATATGATCCTCACTTATCTAATTAAGTGATTGAATAAAACCTTGTTTGAATAGTCAGATGAAATGAGATGAGATGATCTATAAATAATAGTAAAATAGTTTGTGAATAATAGTAAACTAGTTTGAGTTAAAATTTTTATGGGGTTTTAGAAAATAAAATTTGTCTAATTCAATCTGAAAGGAGGCTTCGGCTTAAATTTTTTTGACGTTTGGAGCCCAAAGATAAAGGCCGAAGTTTAAGCCTAGAATCTAAAGTCCACATTGAATCATCCTAAAAACCCAACAAAACTGATCATACACACCGATTTGAATTGGTTTGTATGATTTTTAGGTCTGCTTCGGTCCACAAAATTAGCAAAAGGGTCGGACTGAATTAAGTTTGAAAAACATGCAATAGCCCAATCAAGCGAAACTGATTGCACCCCTAAAAGTAATTATTAGCATTGTTCCTAATTATTCTTTAAACAATGCTTATGCTAAAAATATATAAACTAACTTTTAAATTTATTGAACCTAACCCCTAAAACTGTTGTACACAATTTTAGTACGTGCAAATTCCGTACATTCTCTTTAAAAATAAATGAGATTTAATATTAAAAAGTAAATTTTTTATGTGAATTCTAAATTTATTAATTTTTTTAAAATAAATATACGAGACTTACACATATTAAATTGTACGGATCATTTTCTCTAAATAAAAGGATGGAAACTCAGAACAATGTGCAACCAAAATTGACAGAGTAGATACTATTATTAATTAGAGAAATTTTATTTTTATGAGATGTTTTTTTTTTCTTGTTAATAACTTAATGCTATTATTCATAAGGTTTTTAAAAATTAATAGGGGCGGCTTGAAAGACTTTTATTTTATAAATGGTGATGTTTGAGAGGCCTGGGGGAAAGTAGGGACGGTAGGCGGCTTTTAAGGCACCGGAGTGCCCGGGGATAATGACAGATATTATATATTAATATATTTGTGATTATAAGATTTGTTAGGAATATAATATGTTCCTTCTCTCCAACCAAATTCACTTAACTATTTCCTAATTAAACCCTTAATTATCGATCTTAATCCCTCAGTTACAGCAGAGAGATTATTACCCTCCAACTGATTAGTTTGAAACTTGACTATTGCTGCGACTTTGACCTTGAATTTCAATTCAATTCATTCAGCACAATAAAGAATCACGTGACAAATTTGCATTGGAGGGCTGTATAATATTTTAATTTATTTATTTGGTTTTGGTAAGAAAAATTTATTATTATTATTAAATTATTCTAACTCTGAAAAGAATCGACATTCTTGTCTGTCTTTGGACATGGTTAATTTAATAAAGAAAGACATGATCATGTGTGACAAAAAGTTATCAGTATCATCTCTACGTACGTACCATATTCAATGTTTGTTTTCATTGTAAATTAAGATCAACTACTAATGGGGTAATTGACTTTGGTGGATTGAGACCACCGACCCATATATTAAGGTTGCGTTTGGATGTTGAGCTAAACTCTTTATAAATAGTAATAAGTTGAGTAGTAAATAGAATTATATAAAATTCATCTAAACTGAGTTTAAAGTATGTTTAAATGTTAAGATAAATTTAATACTTTTTATGAGAAATTAAAAAATATTGTAAATCTCGTATATAAAAATGTATTAAGTTGAAAAAAATTATGAGTCTCACGTGTAAAGAAGTTTTGAGTTGATATGAATTTAATAATTTGAGAGTTGAATATTTAAAATTTAAATATTAAATTCAGTTTAAAATTATATTGAATTTAATTAAATCTTACAGCCAAACGCAATATAACAAAACAAACATCCTTAATCCCCACTACTTACTAATCTCTTTATTGATCGAATCTTACGCCATAGCTTATGTAAATGAGATTTGACAGTCCTAATTACCATGCACCTCCAAAAGGCACACGTGACATATTTAAATTAAAAAAAAAAAAAAAAAACATATCAATATGTCGGTACGGTGACTGGTGACATATGTTTAAAATTTATTTATTTTTGTTTGCAAATTAGTTCTTCTCTTGCCAATAATATCGAGAGAATAATACTACTTGATCATCTAAAATTTTTCGTTTATATGATTTTTTTGACGTGACGCCATCACGTGATGTTACATAATTTATTAAAATAATTATAAACATAAACATGACAAAAATGGTAAAAGAACCTAAAATTTCATTGTTCTTATTTTTTATTTGAATATATCCTTCTATAATTTTTTTGTTACTACATAACGGTGTCATATCAAGACAAGTTACCGATGAGCTGTCAATAGCAATATTAATACTCCTAATGTCTAATTTATCGAGTTTTGAGTAAAAAAAACACTCAAGGTTTTGAGCACGTGATGAAGATCAATATATGCACATATACCTACCGCGCGCCACGTACGGCCCACGCAGTGGTCTAGCAGATTTATTAAGATTTAAGAGTGGCTTCCAGGAAGTTACTGATGGATTGAATCGAATTAAGTGCAAGACTGGTCATCTAATTAGTAGATGTTTGCATATATATAGATGATCACAAGGAAAAGTAGAATTTGAATACGTCATTAGTGAGATTACATTAATAATATATATGTAGAATTAAAAATAATTCAAGACCCCACGTACGTACGTGAAGATAATATATTAAAATTATATATATATATATATATATATATATATATTCAATGAATAATTAGTCATGTATGGCAGTTGTACTGGTCCGGCCAATAATATCATAATAACTTTAATATTTGGAAAAAGCCACTCTACCTATAGTTGGTTTTCGATTGGATTCGATAATTTTTTTATTTTTTTATTTAATAATTAAGAACATATTTTTAATGATATTGTAAATTTTTTTAAAATATTTAAAGATATAACAAATTAATGAAAAACAAATTGCTGGGACCCATCTCGAGCACACTGCTCTTAATATTTTAGAGGGAGAAGGTTCTTATTGAAAAATAATTTCACATTATCTATAGATAAAATTTTGGATATATTTATTGTTAGAATGCACAGCGGAAAAAGTACCTCAAGCTCAGCTTCAAGAATTGCTCCACGAGTTTTTCCAGATTGATAAACTCCAAGCGTTTCCTCTTAGTGGCGAAAGTGTACTACGTAGTATGGAACTAGAGTAACACTTACAAATCCACAGCCTAAGTATTTTATCAAGAGAGAACAAAAAGAGAGAGAGTCTTTTTTTCTATTTTTCTTTTTCTGGATAGGTATCATCAAAACACAATTGAGGAGGACTATATATAGTCCTCCTATGCACGGCTGGCCTTAAAGGCCAGCCTTCAATAGTCTTGTGTAACGCATGGCTTTAAGCCATGCGTTACACAAGATACGTTACAAGTAACGTTACTTGTAACGTTACAAGTAACGCATGGAGGGGTCAGCCCCACGTGGGCGCCCCTCCAACTAATATCTCCCACTCGCACACAGTGGGCATGACCCCAGGTCAGCATCTCTCTAATGTTCTCAATCTTGTTCATACAAATAAATAGGCCGTGCGACCACCAAGCACATTTGTAGAAAGGAGGGAGTACATACACCAAATCTCTCCCAGAGAAGACCAGCATAGTAACATCCCTTATGTGTCTGGTCATGTCCTAGACTTATTCGATCGCATCAAGATCAAGCATTTTCGAACCCTCTTGAGTTTAAAAAAAACTCAGAACAATGCTTGACTACCTCCAACTATTTCAATGTGTTCACAACCTTTAGCCGCTACCAAGATGTAGCGTCATTTGTATGACGTCAGCAAACACTATCGAAGATACGATATCGAATAGTCTTCCCTTTACACTCATATCACTCAATTTTGATCGAACTGCTTTCCCAACAATGCCTCTTTAGACCGTATCAATCATGGCCATAGACAGCATGTCAAAGTAGCAAACATCACAACCTCCATCTCGTGACATAGTCAAAAGTAAAGGACATTTTTTAAGAAATGAGACTCACACAGTGAGAAAGAGGGAAATATTTTACTCACTTACTCATATGGTCGTATAAGCACATATAGTATGAAACACATGCTACGGTGGATTTCTCTTTCTCAAAGAGCATATGTCTATATCAACACCGTACAGATCTTAGTCTAGCCGCTCCTTAAGCGTCTAACCCGAATTCCTCAATTTGCACGTCTCCAAGGCGTCAAAGAGGAACTCGCATCTGGCTTACTACAGGTTACATGGATGGTGGGGTAACCCATGCATAGTCCTATCAATGGACCTCATCTTAGCTCCCACTAAGGCGACATAACTTTGTGTCAACCAACTTATCCCTTTGGACAAGTACCTAGGGACACAATGTCTCATCTCTACTCGCTACTTAAGCGCTAGAGGCGATCGCTCGTGTGAGTGAGCCGATCTAAGCCTGTTGACATATCTTGTGTATGCGTATTAAAAACAATACAATAAAGACAAGAACTGAATCATATTGTATTAATATCCCAAAGGAAATGTTACATCTTTATGTCATTTGGAACACAAATTACATTTATAGTCTACGCAGTCCTAGATTCCTAACATGAGCCTCGAAGACATCTCTTGCTATAGGCTTCGTTAAGGGATCAGCAATCATGCGACTCGTAGAAAGATGTTTCAGAACCACTTCCTTTTGCGCTATCATGTCTCTGATGTAGTGATATCTGATATCTATGTGTTTGGTTCTTCCATGATACTTTGAGTCCTTAGCATATGCGAGAGCTGCCATGCTGTCGCAGAATATTGTCACCGGATCTGAAGTATCCGTGCCAATGTCTAAATGCTTGAGGAACCTCCGTAACCAAACAGCTTCTTGAACTGCTGCAGAACAAGCTATGTATTCTGCCTCCATGGTGGATAAAGCTATACAGGGTTGTTTCTTGCTGCTCCACGTAATGGCGCCTTGGTTGAGCAGAAAGACATACCCAGTGGTTGATTTGCGCTCATCAAGGTCGCTGCCCCAATCGGCATCACTGTAACCTCTTAGCTGCAAATCTGAACCCTGATAGCATAGCACATAGTCCGCAGTTCCCTTGAGATATCGCATAATCCTTTTGACCGCTTTCCAGTGAGCTAGTCCGGGGTTTGATTGGAATCGACTCACTAAGCCAACTGCATAGCATATGTCAGGTCGAGTACACATCATTGCGTACATCAGACTACCCACAGCATTAGCATAAGGGACACGAGCCATCTTTTCCTTTTCTTTTTGAGTCTTAGGACACATCACTTTAGACAAGTTATCGCTCCTTGCAACAGGGGTGTCAATGGGTTTACATCCATTCATTAGGAAGCGCTCGAGGACTTTCTTTATGTAAGTCTGTTGAGACAAACACAAAAGTCTCTTTGAGCGATCTCTGTAGATCTTAACTCCCAAAATGTATTCTGCTTCACCCATATCCTTCATCTCAAAATTGAAGGATAACCACTCTTTTGTGGCGACTATCAACCCTTTATTATTTCCAGCTAGTAGTATGTCGTCAACATATAATGACAACATAATGAAACTCTTCTTAGACCTTTTGACATAAACACAATGATCCTCTGTGATCATCGTAAACCCATTCGAGAGAATGGCTCGATGGAATCTGAGGTACCATTGTCTAGATGATTGCTTTAGGCCATATATAGATCGTTTGAGCTTGCACACTTTGCGCTCTTGACCTTTGACCACAAAACCAGTTGGTTGATCCATATAGATCTCATCATCTAGTTCTCCATTGAGAAATGCTGTCTTAACGTCCATCTGGTAGAGTTCCAAATCCATGTTTGCTACTATAGCTAGAATCAGGCGAATTGAGGCAAACCTCACCACAGGTGAAAAAGTCTCCTCATAGTCTATACCTTCCTGTTGGGTATATCCTTTCGCCACTAAGCGAGCTTTGTACTTATCTATTGATCCATCCGACTTGCGTTTGACCTTAAGAACCCATTTGTTCCCAATAGTCTTACGTCCTATTGGTAGATCAACCAGATCCCAGACCTGGTTAATCTTCATAGACTCAATCTCATCATTAAGAGCTTTCATCCACTCATCTTTTGTAGAAGATGAGAGAGCCTCATAAATTGTCCTAGGCTCGTCATCATCATGCGGAGCTACCATAAAAGCTTCCCCTTCAATCTCAAAACGACGACGGGGAATACTTTCGCGTGTGCTTCTACGCGGCTGAGGTTGTTGTGATTGATTGACAAGTGATGTGCTCCCACTCGGATTCAAATAATTTGTAGGAGCTTGAAGAATTTCTTCCTCATTCTCAACTAAATTCCTTGGAGCACTTTCTTCTTGTTCTACAATCTCATGAAGTTCTAAACTCCTATCAACCTCTCCTCTACTTGGAAACTCATCTTCAATGAAATCCACATCTCGTGACTCAATCTCAGTCACACTTCCATCAGATTGTTCACCTATTAATACATACCCTTTAGAGTGTTCTGAGTACCTTATAAAGATACACTTCTTCCCTCTAGGGCCTAACTTCCCATACTTATGAGAAAGATTGTGAACAAAACCCGTTGAACCCCATGGCCGCAAGTTACTCAAATTGGGTTTCTCGCCGGTCCATAGTTCATATGGGGTGGAAGTTACTGATTTGGAGGGCACTCGGTTAAGAATGTAGGCAGCAGTCAAAAGTGCATCCCCCCAAAAAGAAATTGGTAGGTTTGCTTGCGCCATCATTGACCTAACCATCTCAAGCAGTGTTCGATTTCTCCTTTCCGCCACGCCATTTTGCTGGGGCGTATTCGGCATCGTCAACTGTCTTTTGATTCCTTTTTCATCACAGAGCCTTTTGAATTGCTCAGAAAGATATTCTCGTCCTCGGTCAGTTCTTAGAACTTTTAAACTCTTGTCTAACTGATTCTCAACCATTCTTAGATATCGCCTAAAGCATTCTAATGCTTCAGACTTATGGGAGATTAAGTAGACATGACCGTAACGTGAAAAATCATCTATAAATGTGATGAAGTAGACACCTCCGTGTCTTGCCCTCACACTCATTGGACCACAGATGTCTGAGTGGACTAATTGCAGTGGAAAAGATGCCCTTGTGGCTTTTCCAAACGGTTTTCTTTTAGCTTTTCCCATTAGACAATGTTCACATGTGGGTAAGATGACCTTAGCGAGATTGCCTATAAGGCCTTCTCTAGCTAACCTAGTCATTCTATCTTGCCCTATATGGCCAAGCCTAGCATGCCATTTATATGAATCCAAATTATCAGATGTAGAAAGAAAAGCAATTGACTCATTTATATTTGAATAATCTAAATTCAATATCATAAAACCGTCTTGTAGAAAAGCATTGCCATAAAACACATGGCCCAAATAAAAGGAAACATAATTGTTTTCAAATACAATACGAAAACCAAGTCTTAATAGAGTGACTACAGAAAGTAAGTTTCGTCGGATCTCGGGAGCGTATAGCACATTGTGAAGGAAAAGAGTGCGGCCACCCCGCAAGTCTAGCTTGTAGGTACCAAGTCCCAGTACCTCAACGCTAGCTCCATTCCCCACCTTGATATCACGACTCCTAGCTGGAATCCGGCGATACTCAACAAATCCAACTCTATCTCGCGCTATGTGTTCGGTCGCTCCTGAATCAACAGTCCACACAGGATAGGAGTGAGCAACCATCACATGGCTAGTTACAAAAACAATGCGAGAAAAGTCAGAGTGTACCTTCTTCGGCTCAGTGCAGTCACGAGCGAAGTGGCCGTTCTTTCCACAGTTGAAGCACTCTAATTTCGACTTGTTCTTCCCGCGCTTGCCCCTCTTGCTGCGCTGAGAAGTTCCTGACACCTTCTTAATTTGTCCAGCAGCTACTCCATTCTTAGACTTCTTGCGCTTAGGCCTTGATGCCTTACGCGAACCAGAATCAGCCACATAGGCCGTGTGATTGGGCTTGGCAGCCTCTAGGCGCTCAGCCTCCAATTCCAAGTGACGCGAGACATCATCAAAGTCTTTGATATTCTCGTTATGCGTCAAGTTCTGGCTCATATTCTCCCAAGAATTCGGCAGTGATCTTATCACTGCCTGGACTTGCTGTTCATCAGTCAGGTTGTTTCCTGCCGACTTAAGTTCGCGGATCATAGTTGACATAGCCCTAAGATGCTGCTTCATCGTGTGGTCAGAGCGCATCTTATAGGAGTCAAACCTCATGGTTAACCCACGCAACCTAGTGGCTGAAGTTCCACCAAACTTCAACTTCAAAGCCTCCCACATGCTTTGGGCAGTGTCATAGACCTCGAACTCACACATTAGATCATTGTGCATGCTGCTTAACATTATTATGCGCGCGCACCGACTTTTCTTAGCCCATTGAGTATAGGCTAGTTGATCTATTTTGTGTTGTTCCGAGGTCCCTTCCCCGGGCTCAGTAAGGGAGTGAGATAAGGCCTCCAAGACCTCTTGCTCATCTAAAACATATTGGATCTTCCGATGCCAAATGTCATAGTTCTCCCCATCCAATTTCTCCCCTTTGTTTAAATCGGCAACTATACTCTTGGATGCCATTTCACTACAATACGCAAAGAAGGGATATTACACACACACCTAAGAAATCTGCCGCGTCCATCCAAGTTAAAAAAAAAAATAATTTAGACATGTCGCAAGATCGAAAAATCGCTAGGCTTCAGAATCATCTCTTGCGCCACAATATCCAATTATTAAATTTTTAACTTAATTCCCGCGCAAATTCAAAAAATATGGGAGAATTAATCATAATTCTCAACCATACTCCCACTGTCTTAAGTAGTCATCTAGTCCTAGTCACATGTAAAGACATAACCTACTAAAATCGCAGTAACCTTTTGGGCCAGTCTACAAGGACAGCTACTTCAACCACAGTAACCTGTTGGGCCAGTCTACAAAGATGGTTCATATAAGACCATTACAGTCCATTTTTCTTGTTCCATCAGTGCATTTACAGTTCTTACTGGGGTCACTGTGGTCTTTTGGCTATACAGTGCATTTACAGTTCTTACTGGGGTCACTGCAATTTTTTTCAGTCTATCATCTACACTGACATTTCTAACTAAGACTACTTAGTGGGAATTTTTCTATTTTTTATCAATAAAGACTAATGTATAAACATTCAAGCCTAACATTTATAGATGATAAAAATAATCACATATCCACATGTTCAATTCACATATACATGTTATCACATTTAATATAACAAATTAAATAAAAGATCACATGTAATATAACATAATGGAAAAAAAAATAGCATGAATATAACTATATATTCACATGTGATCACATTTAATCTAAAAACAATTAAATAAAAAATCACATTTAATATAACAATATATCTTAGAGCAAATTTCATCCCCTCATTTAAATATATCACATTTAAATAAATGGGCTTGAACAAAGGTGGGTTTTAAAAAAAAATGCCCAGTAAAAATATTGGGCCAAGCCCAGCCCATATTTAAAAAGAAGGAAAAAGAAAAAAAAAAAAAGAGAGTGGGCCGGGCCATGAGGCCCAAGCCCATGGAAATCAGATGACCTAATGGTCATCTTCTTCCCCCCTTCGGCTACTGTTCACGTGAACAGTAGCCGTTCGAAGCAGCACCCTGGAGCCTCCCACGCAGCACCGCAGGCGGCGGAAGTGATCGGTCCAAGCAGCAGGGTGCTGCCGACCACCTCGCCGGTGCGCGCTGCGCCTCCGTGGTGCGGGCAGCACCGCGGGGGTGCGCGCAGCACCGCGGGGGTGCGCGCAGCACCGCGGGGGTGCGCGCAGCACCTCGCTGGTGCGCGCTGCACCGCGCTGGTGCGCGCTGCACCGCGCTGGTGCTCGCAGCACCGCGCTGGTGCGCGCTGCACCGCGCTGGTGCTCGCAGCACCGCGCTGGTGCGCGCTGCACCGCGCTGGTGCTCGCAGCACCGCGCAGGTGCGCGCAGCACCGCGCTGGTGCTCGCAGCACCGCGCTGGTGCGCGCAGCACCGCAATGGTGCGCGCTGCACCACTGTGGTGCGAGCAGCGCCTGGCGGTGGTGCGCGCAGCACCACTGCGTTGGTGCTCGCAGCACCACCTGCTGCGTTTTTTTTTTTTTTTTTTTTTTTTTTTTTTTTTTTTTTAACAGGAAAAAAAAAAGAGAGGATAAAAAAAAAACACCATACAAATCTCAAGCATATGCGAGAAAAAAAAACTGGAAGCAATTCATAAAATAGCTCTGATACCAATGTTAGAATGCACAGCGGAAAAAGTACCTCAAGCTCAGCTTCAAGAATTGCTCCACGAGTTTTTCCAGATTGATAAACTCCAAGCGTTTCCTCTTAGTGGCGAAAGTGTACTACGTAGTATGGAACTAGAGTAACACTTACAAATCCACAGCCTAAGTATTTTATCAAGAGAGAACAAAAAGAGAGAGAGTCTTTTTTTCTATTTTTCTTTTTCTGGATAGGTATCATCAAAACACAATTGAGGAGGACTATATATAGTCCTCCTATGCACGGCTGGCCTTAAAGGCCAGCCTTCAATAGTCTTGTGTAACGCATGGCTTTAAGCCATGCGTTACACAAGATACGTTACAAGTAACGTTACTTGTAACGTTACAAGTAACGCATGGAGGGGTCAGCCCCACGTGGGCGCCCCTCCAACTAATATTTATAAAGAATGAGCAATCTTTTCTTCTAGAATCGGTTTTATGATATGAGTTAGATCTATGAATTTCTTCATAGTATCAGAATCTGCCACATAACGAATAAGATTCACACTACTTATTTCGTGACAAATATTATAAAAAAAATATTAACCTGCACATGAAGGAAGATGTTGAGAAATAATCTCATATTATATAGAAATAAAGTTTTAGACATGTTTATAAAAAATAAATAATTATCTCTTGAACTAATTTTAAGAGATAAGTTATATTATAAATTTCTTAGGTTCTTTTTGTTTGAAATTGGACCCCAAATAATTAATATTCAAACTGACACCATGGTCATTTCGATCTGCACCAGCAGTATTTCATCCTTTTTTTAATGCATGCTTTCGTGGCCCGCCACTTCTTGTTTTTTTCTTCTTTGATTTTGGTCATCTTGCATTTCATGATCTCCGTTTCATTTCAGAGCTTTATCCCTAGCTAGCTTGCTTGCCAACCATAAATATACATAGTCTTCCACGTTAAATACTACCAATCATAGGAAATAATGTCTCAGCCCACAGTATATATCAATCTTATATAAAGGACGTTCCTGTTATAAATTAATGGATTCTTTTTTAACATGATCATCACCCCGGGCCCTTTTTGTCTCCCTTCGTTGCACCAAAATAACTTAATAGGAAAAAAAAACTATCTTCGTTTCTATGGTGCTAGCTTCCCAGCAATCTGATCAGGCTAATTAATTAGTATTTTAACCAAAAAAGAGAAAACAGCTTAAAGTTCATTAATTATTGGTCATTTTCAGGTTACGTACGTAGTACGTACTACTGCCTCCCATAGATTTTAACTCAATTCAGAAATCACGAAGTACTTTCTGCTGGATTTAAAAAGATTACATGATCTCAAAGGATAGTAACTATTATTTTTAAATTTCTTTTTTAAATTAAAATTTATTTTAACTTCATATATTTTAATATATATATATATATATTAATTTATTTACATTTAAATATATTATCCGAACAAGATTCATAAAATATTACTATTTATATATCAACTCACATAATTTAAAATCATTTCAATATCTAAACACATTCTAAATTTTCTAGATTTTGTTATTCATGTTGTCATGAATGTCGTGTTCTATCATTAACTTGTGCAAAATTCAAGTTCTATTAATATCCGAATTCCTATTTTGAAAAGACAAATTAAGATCATTAGTCGAAACTCAATATTAATTAGAATCATTCCAATACTCGTTCATGTTTCTTGATAGGCTAACCATATATGAATCTAAGAATTAATTTTATGCACGAATCTTTGTAAGAATGAATTAATTGACAAGTGGGAAAGCGATTTATACTTCTCATGCATATAATGTAATTAGGGTTCTTCGTAATTAAAGCTTGTTGCATCATAGACTAATTAAAATCAACTCAACGGAATCAAATGGATTCTACATATTCAAACCGGTATCCTCGAGTCCCCATACGATCCTTGATTCAATTAGAAAAATATTTTACATAACTAGTAATGCTATATACAGTCGTAAAGTACATATATATTATGTAGTCATTTTGAAAAAAATATAAGATTCATTATTAAAAAATTAATTTTTTTTATATAGATCCTATATTTATTATTTTTTTCAAAACGACTAGATGACACTTACGTAATTACAACGACAACTATCATTTATTTTACACAAAATATGGTAGGGAATAAATTTTACTGTTTCTTGAACAGTAAATTATTTGTTCCCTTTCCATATTTTTATTCTGTGGAATTGGGCACACTCAATTATATTAAAAACTATAGATTTTATTTTCTTTAATTACCGGCCTTCGGTATCATCAGGCGGGTTGATGTAAGCCAACAGTTAAACCTAATTGGTTTTTGGCCTTTCGTTTATGTCTTTCGTAGTAATTACCAAGGTACTATGTATAATCTGGCTGCCATAGTATGCCTCCATTATAACTCAAAGGTGATTTAATAATAATAAGAAATCGTTCTCTATTAAAGAAAAAAAAAAGTTAAACCCTACGTGGGTCGGCGTGAGAAAGATCGATTCCCTTGACTTGGTCTTCATTACGTACTTCGTTAAAAACCAACAAAAAAAGAAAAAAAAAGAAAAGAAAAATCAAACCAGGGATGCATGCATGCATGAATTCATATGAGATTGATGCAAACGCTACGTTTTTAACACCTGGATGTGGCAATTTTGTGTTAAATAATAATAAGATTGGTACAAATAATAATAGGCTAAAATGACGACTACTTGGATATTTGGGGTTAGAAAGTGAACGTATAGAGCACTTCATATCGTCGGTAGACCTGATCGTTCCTATCCTTTCGCTGGCAAGCTTTTCTCTTGTCTCGCTCGGCCATATTAGTTGACTTTAAGTCATCTCAGTTTATCAGGTCTAACAAGTTACTACAAACTTCCTTATCGATTTACAATACCCAAAAACAACAAGGGATATCATAAATTAAGATACAGATTTCAAAGCTAGCACGATCATCATTCCTATCATTTCAATGAAATCTTGGAAGAATAACGAGAAAAAAAAATTAAAAATTAAAAGAACACAATTATGATTTGATATCGATAAGCCCAGATAGAAGTGGTTGATATTTATATATTGATTCACCAAGGCCTGGCTAGCACTCTCAGATCGATGAAGTTAAGAGTTCTTCCAAGTAATCTGCCCCCAAATCCTCCAACACGACCACATTCTCGATCCTAACATCTCTCTGTTTGCTCTTCTTGCTTACAGTTTTCCTTCTCATGGAGTGCTTCCTCTTAAGAGCCACCACAGGCGAACACCCATCTTCGGAGGATCCATAATTCATGTCCCTGAGCGAGTCCCGAACTCTTTCGACGGGAAAATTGAGTATAGCCGAGGAACCTCGCATGGCAAAAGCTGCTTGATCATAAGCCAAAGCCGCTGCTTCGGCACTGTCGAATGTTCCTAACCATACCCTTATCCCATGCCTCGTGGAATCCCTTATCTCCGCCGCGAATTTCCCCCACGGCCGCCTCCGGACGCCTCTATAGGACTTCTCCTTCTTAGGATTTTCCTCGGCTTCAGAGCTCACCTCTTCCTCCTTAACCCGGTTCGAGCATGTTTCCGATACTTCTTCTTGGTAATTGGCCTTAGAAAGCAAGCCAAAAAGTAACATTTCTTCCGAGTCATTTTCATTGAAAGGAAGAGAGTAATCGGGATGGTCGAAATTTAGGCCGTCCCAAGAGAGAGATTCCGGGGACTCGAAGGAAGATTCCGATGAGAAATCGGAACTTGGGGAGTGGAAGATCAATGACAACTCCATGTGAATGAATGCGTTGTGGAACAGAGTTTTTTTGTTTTTTGGTTTGAAAGTGTCCTGTAGGGTGTATGGGTATAGCTTTTTTTCTCAGTAGGCCATGTTGTGTTAGCTAGAAGTTTGAACCACGCATACTCGTATATATACCCGACTGGGGAAGCAAAAAGGATGTGGTAGCTTTATTTAATTGCTTGATTTTTTAATTATTTTTTAATTGTATTATTATTATTTATTATTATTATTTTTTTAATTTTAATTTTAATTTTTTTTATTGTTTGCTAACTAGGTGTGACAGTAGCTTGGCAAATTGCACACATGGGTCAATTGAAGCATGGTGGGCGGGTCAGAAGGGCTACTTGCAGTGACCTCAGCTCGTGATCTCAACTTTTGTCGTTCAGGCGAAGGGAATGGGACTCTTGTGTACGTGTCATACTCGTGAGCTATGTTGATTTCTTGGTCAGATCATGCGGGCAACAGGACTAGTAGTTGAATGTCAGTTTGGAACATGATGAGTAACATTAATTACAAAAACAAAAAACAAAAAACAAAAAAACAGGATATCGTGAATTCTTGTACTTTGCATTTTGTTAATCTTGAAATTAATTTCCAAAAGAAAGAATGATGATTATTAAATTTATCTGTCATCAAATTTCACTGTAAAAACTTTGGTTCCCGAAATTAAATAACCGAAATATTTAGGTTTTTTTTTTTTTTTTAAGAAAAATCTGATTTCGAACGTTCAAAGACATGCAAGCATGGATGGAACTGGGATCCAAATCCAATCTTGTATTGCTGGCAACCCAAGGCGCAATTAACTTTCCATCTATTAACACGCCGACGATAATGACGTGCTATTAAGATGAACATGATTTTCTTCGATACTTGTTTTATTAATGATGTGACAGAAATGTCAAAAATCAGTGTCCTAAAAATGCAAGAGCTTTCCATCAAAATTAGACATTGATGATTTGAATGGTCCAGATACAGACCACCCCTGCGCAAGCATACGAAATCTGTGACGAGTCTTTTAGGCGTTTTGTTTGTATCTCATGAGTCGAGTTGAATTTGTAAAGAATAATATTGAGTTGAATAGATATAACGAATTTAATGAGATTTATTTAAAATGAGTTTAGATGAATATAAATATTAAAATAAATTTAAATATATTTATAAAAAATTTAAAAAAATTATAGATCTTGTATATAAATATATGTTAAATTTAAAAGAGTTGTATCTCTCATATAAAGAGATCTTGAATTTAATAATATTTAATAATTTGTGAATCAAGCATTTAGATGTTAAATTAGATTTAAATTTAAATTCAACTCAAATGAGTTGAGATTAGTACATATTTCAAACGAGGCCTAAAATAAGGACAGTTTTTTTTTTGGGTTAATCCAAGTTTGAAAGTCTTCCAAAAATAATGGGTGCTGTATTGTCTGGGAGTGAGTCTCTGCACGAGTCCAATCCATGTGTGAGCATCTTTGAAATTCAAGAGTTTGATCGTTACGTAGCTTCTGGGAAAGACATATTTTGGGGGATATTCTTTTACATATGTCTTTCTGCTGAGCATAGGACATGAGTATACGACAGAGGAGCTTCTATCAAAGTTGGAATATTTGGCATATTATTGAGTTTCGATTTTAATTTGCTCTTATTCTTAAAAGCCTGAAAAAGAATAGTAATTTAATTTCAATATTGTCTGACACTACTTTGGGAAGGACCATTTTCTGTCATTTCTCTTGAAAGGAGACAACCTTTTGAAGCCCCTTCATTTGCATTGAGTGCAACGTCGCCTATCATTTAGGTTTGACAATTCACAGCCCTAATGACATTAATTCACATTACGTCTATTTATGAAATATGTCAATCGGTAGTATTAGCATTTGATCTATATATAGTTGCATGCACGGTGTGTTTTCATGTGAATTCCCACGATTCCAATTAGTTAATATCAGCCCCTATTAATGGCTATAATTGATATGATAGGTTGTGTATATTCTTTTTTAGAAGTACTAAGGTTATCAAAAAAAATTTATAAAAGAAACTGACAAATTGATATAATTTAATATAATATATTATATCTATTTTATAATAAAAATAGATTTACATCAAACCAAATCATGTTAGTTTGTGAATTTATTTTTGAAAGATTTATTTGTTACAAAAACATTTCTCTTTTGTTTTTCTATATATATTTTGAATACTAATGCTACATACAGTCGTAGAGTACGTAAGTACTGTGCAGTCATTTAAAAAAATAATAGATTCTACTATTAAAAAATTAATTTTTTTTATTCACTTTTTTTAAAGTGATTACGCATCGTTTGCACACTCACAACTACAACTATCATTTTTCCATTTTGAATGATAAAAACAACACTTTTGATAGTGGCTTAAAGCAGCTAGTGTTTCGTAAGCATTATCTTTGTCATTAACTATACATGTAATGTTACACATCAAATTCAGTGCTTTCTTTTATAGAAACAATAGAAGGAAACTGCATATATGCGAGCTAGGTCAGTGATTTCTGTTCCAACTTTAATATGTGTAAGATTAATAATTAGTTGCATCCATTTTCTTTTGCAGTAGTCCACCCTAAAGGGGTCTAAAATCGAGATATATACAAAGCAAAGTCCAAAAATCCAAACCCATCACTCTATATTATTTTGACTAAATGGTTAGGCAAACCATGATGCTTACAGATTCATGGTACATGGTCCATTCTCGGATTTTTCACATTTCACTTGGTTTACCATAGATGATCATATATTATGCATGCCCCACTCCCTCGTGCCCAATCTACCTAACTATTCTAATAATTATGTTCATGATCCCCCCTAGCTAGTTGCTAGCTGCTGGATTTATGTGCCAAGTCTTTTTCTTTCAGTTTGCGTCATTTATCCATCACTATTACCATCAATTTTTTTTTTTCTTCTGGGAGACTTTTCTTTTTCCATTTTTCTGATCAAATTTAGGGCTAAATGGTTTAATAGCTGATTGATCTGTCAGCATGTATTATTATGTAAATACAAATTGTGAGTATAAATAACATTTTCTTAAATATTAATCACTATCCTAAACATGGATGTTTATAGAGTCTCATTTGAACACCGTGGCCCATTACCAATATTCTTAACTGATAGTAAAAAACAAAAAACAAAGATGAAGGGGGAATGAATAATTAAGAAGCTAACATGGAATACTAAGAAAGAGGTAGTGGAATTCTATTGCAGTCAGTTCATATCAACAAAATGTAACACAAATTATTTTATTGTGACTTCTAATCGTAGTATTATGGTATTTTTTTTAGATTATATTAAAACTGCTTCAAGCAATTATTTTTTTTAATATTATATTTACGTATTCAGAATGAATATTGAAACCTCTTATTTTATTGACTATTGTATCTTATAATGTTAAATATATTTATAATATGATTGCTAAGCTGGCAGGTGACTTGAAACATATGGATGCTTTTTAAGGGGTTCAGCATCTTCTCTATTGCCGATGTAATCGGTACATGCATCTGCATATATATCTCATCAAACCGAGACTATCAAGTCCAAAAAAAAAAAAAAAAGCTTCTCAAGTGAGACAAAATTATTGATTCTGGACACGTAGTTAATTGATCTCTGTAAAATCTTAAATTGTTGGTGTTTTTCAACGAAGTCAAGCTCCATCGTTCAGAAATGATTAGTTGTTAGCGACATGGGACCCCGTGAATTTCAGTAAATGAACACTCGTACTTATTTTTCTTAAACCTTTTTCAGTTCACCTTTTTTTTAATATATATATGCACAAAGATGTGCTCCATCATGCGCATAGGCTGCAGCATCTGCAGCCATGGCTAGGCTCAATGTACCTATGATTCAGTGAAGGACGCGAGCTTATCCGTTAAAACATCTCATCCGAACAAGTCACTTTTCTTAAAAAAAAAACGACAATTTGTTCCTAATCAAGAATCACATGATTCAACGAACAAAACAATGTGTTCATTGTGAATAACAGTACTTGCCGTTGCCTTCTAAGGCAAAATCCTAATACCTAGTGGCCGTGCATATCTGCAGAGATTAAAAATCATCACTCATGCACAGAAGATGCTCAGGCGATCGATTGTGACGTTTGTTCTCAAAATACCATTCGAGATAACTGTTTCTTTAGTACACATGATGTCCAGTATTTGAATGAGATTCATGATATGTAATATGTTTTAAAATAATGGTTAAAAAGCATTCCTACGCCATGCATCTAGAAGATCTATTAAATTACTTGATTCATCTAACATTTGGGCCATTACTTATGAAAGTACGCACTTTATCAAAAGCGAAGTTTAGTCCACCAAAAGCATAATGCTAATCAAACTTATTCTTTGTGGGCGGTCAAATGTATCTTTTTCTCATTTAAAGTAAGATGTTTCAATGTTCGTGTTGAGAAATATTCTCACATTATATGTAGATAAAATCTTAGACATATTTATAAGAAATGAATAATACTCACTTATAGAATCGGATTTATGAGATGAGTTAAGCTCATGAATTTCTTCATGGTATCAGAGTCTACTACAGGATGAATGGAAGTCCACACTACTTATTACGTGACAAGGACCATAAAAAAATATTGGCAATCTGCATTTGAGGGAGGGTGTTGAGGAATAATCACACATTACCTATGGACAAGGTCATGGACATGTTTATAAGAAATGAATAAGCATCTCTTATAGAATCAGTTTTATGAGATGAGTTAGGCCTATAAATTTCTTCAACTGACGAAAAAACAAAAAAAGTAAAGATGCATCATACTTTAGTTCAGTACCAGCCAGCTATGGCATGAAATTCAGAGAGTAGGCTAGTATAAACTTTGCTCTTCTTGGAATTAGGTTCAAGGTATATATGAATTTCAAGTCATGAGTTTTGAAGAAGGGCATCCGACTTTTCGCTTTCTAGATCCTTTATGAGGGAGGTGTTTCATAATTGGTACGGGGTGCTCGAATATTATTGTGTCAAAATAAAGTAAGATTGGTGCAAGCCTCAAGAGCCAACCTCACGTTGACGTCCAAGAGGAAAAAAAAATTACAAACAGAGTCTCTCTGTTAATGAAATCTCTTCATTCTCAAATTCAATATCATCTTAGAAAATTCGGCAACTGCCTTTCTTTTCTATGAGTGCCATATTTAAAGGATTACATGTACTATAAATCAGGAAATAAACTAGGAAGGGTTTGCCAATATAGCAACCGAGTCTTACAGGAATAAATTAAGAAATAATTAATCAACTTAGCAACAAAAGTTTGAAATAAATAGATAAGAATTAATAAAGATTCTAGCAACTGAATAAGTCCCCATCCCCCACGATTTAAGGAGTAGTTTCCGCCTGGAAGTTGTGCTCTCTATTTGCATTAATTGCCGGCCACTCAGAAGAACTTGACTCCGGCAAGTTTTGAAGAACATATGCAGCAAATAAATCTGGGTGAAGTCGATTGAGTTCCGAAGCTTGTAGCCAAATGGAATCAGACTAGGGACAATTTTTCCATTGTACTAAAAATTTGTAATAACCTCCGTGCCGAATAGTAACAAACTGGTGATCGAGTATCAACGTAATTTCATCTCTTGGGGCTGTATTCTTTGGAACACGAATAACTGCATCTTGTTGGGTAATTAGATCCGAGGCTGCTGGCATTGGTTCCTCCAGATCATGAAATTGAGTGAGATCTTCAATGTTGAAAACAAGGCTGATCTTGTAGTCATCAGGTAACTCAATGACGTAGGCGTTAGGACCCAACTTCTTAACCACCTTAAAAGGTCTTGCACGCCGAGCATGTAGCTTGTTGAAACTCCCAAGAGGAAAATGTTCAGGTTTTAATCGTATAAGAACCATGTCGCCAACCTGAAATTTCCTATCCTTCCGCCTAGTATTTGTCGAGGTAGAGTATGCTTCCATGCTGAGGGATAAATGCCGCTTGACTTCTTCATGGATGTCCTTCATGTAACTAGAGAAATCCAACGTAGCTTCACTGGGTCTAGAAGGCAATGTTAGAGAGTGGAGGTCCAGCAGAGTGTGGGGGCGAAAACCATATACCACTTCAAATGGTGTGCAACCAGTGGAGCGATTAACAGAGTTATTGAAAGCAAACTCAGCTTGCGGTAACACGAAGTCCCAACTTGCTGCATGGTCTGCTACTAAACACCTTAATAAATTTCACAAACTCCGATTGTTCATTTCGGTTTAGCCGTTGGTTTGAGGATGAAATGCACTGGAAAACAGTAGCTTTGTCCCCATTTTTTCTCACAAAGTCTTCCAAAAATAACTCATGAACTTAACATCCCGGTCGGACACTATGGTAGCTGGAACAACATGCAGCCAAATCACTTCTTGTAAAAATAGTGTCGCTATTTTGGAAGCATCGTAAGTCTTGTGACAAGGAATGAAATGAGCCATCTTCGAAAAGCGATCCACCACCACCACCATTATGGAATCATGCTGCCGTAGTGTCTTGGGTAATCCAAGCACAAAATCCATACTAATGTGCTACCAAGGCCTATCTGGAATGGGAAGAGGGGTATAGAGACCCGCTTGCTGTTTGGTGCCTTTGTTTATTTGACAAATGGGACAACGAGCCACAACTTTATGCACGTTGCGACGTAGTCGAGGCCAGAAGAACCTATCAGAGACCATGGCAAATGTTTTATCAACACCGAAATGCCCCATTAAGCCCCTTCCATGAAGTTCTGAAATAACAAATTCTCTAAAAGAGCTGCACGGAATACATAGTCGATTGCCGTGGAACAAAAAGCCATCGTTGACTGAGAATTCATTCTTAGTTGCGTTCGTGTTTTCTGTGAGCTGATGCCAAATAACGCCAAAGTCTGCATCTGTAGAATATTGCTGCTTAAGACTGTCGAATTCCAAAATATTAACCGACAATATCACCAGCAAATGTGGCCGCCTGCTTAAGTCGTCAGCTACTTTATTTTCAGTTCCAGACTTATGCTTGATAACGAAGTCAAATTGTTGTAGAAAATCCATGCACCGAGCATGCCGTGCGTTCAACTTACTTTGAGCATTTAAATGTTTTAACGAATCGTGGTCAGTATAGAGAATGAATTCTCTATGAATCAAGTAAGGACGCCAATGTTTAAGAGTTTGAATCAAAGCATAAAATTCCATATCATAAGCCGAATACCGCCGATGGGCCTCATTGAGTTTCTCGCTATAGAAGGCGATAGGATGTCGTTCTTGGCTGAGTACTCCTCCCACACCTACATGCGATGCGTCACATGCAACTTCAAATATTTTGGAAAAATCCGGGAGCTTCAAAATGGGAGCTTCTCCCATTTTTGTTTTGATCTCATTGAATGCGTTATTGGCAGATGCAGTCCACAAAAATTTTTTTGACTTCAAACACTCGGTGATGGGGGCCATGATGGTACTGAAGTTCCGTATAAAATGCCGATAGAATGTTGCCAGATTTTGCGAGGAGCAGGCCAACTTTTAATTGCTTGAACCTTGGCAGGATCGGCTTCTACCCCTTGGTCTGAAATAATAAAACCCAAGAAATACACCCGCTTCTTCATAAAAGAACACTTGCCACGGTTTACAAAGAGTTGTTCCCTTTTTAGTGTTTTCAGGACTTGCTGCACATGGTCTAAATGATCCTGCAAACAATGGCTAAAAATCAAAATGTCATCGAAATAGACAATTACGAATTTGCCCAAGAAAGATCTGAGTGCTTGCGTCATAACACGCATAAATGTGCTTGGCGCGTTGGTTAGTCCGAAAGGCATGACCAACCACTCAAATAAGCCATCTTTTGTCTTGAAAGTCGTCTTCCACTCATCTCCGAGACAGATTCGAATTTGATGATACCTGCTACGAAAATCAATTTTTATAAAGATGGATGCTCCACTCAATAAATCTAGCATGTTGTCAAACCAGGGAATAGGAAATCGGTACTTCACCGTTATTTTGTTAATCGCTCGGCTATCGACGCACATCCTCCAAGTATTGTCTTTTTTTAGTGTAAGTAGAACTAGTACGGCGCAAGGGCTAAGACTTTCTTGGATGAATCCACTGTCAAGCAACTGCTGAATTTGTCGATTCAGTTCTTCATTTTCTTTGGGACTCATACGGTAATGTGGTAGATTTGTCAAAGAAAAACCTGGGATTAGATCAATGGCATGTTGCACCTCTCGCAATGGTGGTAGCTATCTCGGCATCTCATCAGGCATGATTTCTTGGAACTTCTCTAGCATCTTCGTAAATTCGTTGGGGATAATACCATCATCTTGTTTAGCCTCTCGGTTCACCACCAATAGCAGTAGTTGTTCTCCTTTTAGAGCTTGAGTAAACTGCCGAATGGTTAGCACTAGAACAACCACTTCTATTTTTGTTTGTTTCGGTTGTGTTTCAACTCAGAAATATGCAAAAGGGTCTAAAACGAATTTCTTACCATTAAATTTAAAAGAGTAAGAATTAGCATACCCATCATACAGCACCTTTTTGTCATAAAGCCAAGGTCAACCCAATAATAAGTGACAAACGGTCATAGGGACCACATCACACCAGGCCTCATCCGTATAGTTTCTTCCCATCGCAAACTTCACCAAGCAACGATGCTTTACCAAGATGGGGTTATCTCCATTAACCCAACTTACTCAATACGGGGTAGGGTGTTTTTCAACTATCAAACCTAAACGCTTCACCGCATCATTAGAGATTACATTCATTCCACTTCCATTGTCAATGATAACATTTAACGCACGACCACCATGCTCCATATGGGTATGGAAAATGTTGGTGCGCCTCCAATCAAAACCATCACCTTTGATCTTCTTCTTAGTGCCAGTCAAAACTCGGTAGATCACACAACTGGGCAGATAGGTTGCTTCCAAGTGTTCTACATTTTCACCGTCACTTTCTTCGTATTCTTCGTCTCGAACTCCCTCAACTGCATCAACCATTCTAAGTTCTTTTCCACACACAAAGGCCAATTTTTTTTCTTTCGTAGGACATACTACAACAAAATGTCCAAACCCCTTGCACTTGTAGCATTGTGGTCTGTCGCCCACAAGTTTGGCCTTTCCTCTTTGGTCACCCACCACAGCGTGTCTACCTTGGTCAGTGGGTAGAGGTGGTTTCTGGATATGTTGTGTTGGTTCGCGTTCCTGCCTGGGATACGTAGATGACATGCGTCTCCCGTTAAAGAATCCTAGTTTTTTTTCAACTCATAGAGCCAATTGATAAGCTTCATCAATGTTTAGGAGCCACGCTATCAGCATCTCTTTTCGCAGCTCATTACGTAAGCCCGTGCGGTAAAGAGCTAGCGTTTGTTTCTCGTTTTCCACAACCTTGCTGCGAAAGGTCAATTCATGGAAACGGTCCGTATACTGGTCGATAGTCAATGTTCCTTGCCTCAGTTGCCGCATCTTTTCAAACATGATTTGCTCGTAGTCAATAGGCAAATATTTCTCTTTCAGCCGCTCCTTCATTTCTTCTTAATTAGACACTGGCGCACGTTGAGTATGATGTAGTTGTTCTTCCACACTACCCCACCAAGCTCGTGCATGTCCTTTTAATTTCATAAGGACATAACGAACTTTTCTATCCTCGAACACAAACAACCAATCAAAATAATCCTCAATGGCCGTCAACCAATCTTCAAAAGCATTGGGGTCCAGCTTCCCAAAAACATCTGGGACATCTACCTTCATTCCCTTGGCTAGTTCATCAAGAGGATGACGGTCAAAGCCACGTCCTCCTCGTCCCCTAGGAAATTCACGGCCATTCCGCTCAAAGCGAGCTTCATGATCACCAAATCCCCTGTTCCTCTCCCTGTATTCTTCATCCTCTTTGTTCCCTTCACTGCCATCTACTTCATCTTCTGGAGGAGGTCTACGCACTCTCCTATTGTGAGGTCCAAACTCCTCTCGAGTTCGACGTTCCTCCATTGTATCCAACCTTTGATTGATCTGTTCCAGAACAGATGCGAGTTGGATGATCTGTGCTTGTAGCTGAGGTAGATCAGTGTTTGGGTTTTGGTTATTCGACGTATTGTAAGAATTACCACTGCAAGTTATAGGCATGAAACACTGAGTTCCTTGAGGAAAGAAACCTGACTCTGATACCAAAAATGGTGCAAGCCTCAAGAGCCAACCTCACGTTGACGTCCAAGAGGAAAAAAAAATACAAACAGAGTCTCTCTGTTAATGAAATCTCTTTGTTCTCAAATTCAATATCATCTCAGAAAATTCAACAACTGCCTTTCTTTTTTATGAGTGCCATATTCAATATCATCTCTATGTGAGGGAAGGCCCAGTTCCGTAGGGCCCATGCCTAAGAAAGCCAAGGCCCATTTTCGAAGGGCTCAAGCCTAGGAAGGTTGAACCACGAAGCCCGAGCCTGAGCCCAAGTAGGGAAGCCAAGGGCTCTGGACGAAAGGGTCTGGAAGTCAAGTAAGCACAGGACCGGTCTATTTGGTCCTGTCCATCCGGTGTATCCGAGACTGTCTATTCTGGGTCCGGGAGGATCGGGGTCTGCCAAATTGAGTTACCGGGCTCGGTGGGCAACACATCGTCATAACTAGCACTGTTCGTCAAGGCCGAATTTTTTCCCAGCCCGGTCCGGAACTCGGAAAACCGGATTCCGGTTCTGGGTTCCGGCCCGGATCAAAATAGATCCGAAACCCGATTTGCAAAACCCGGACCAACACGGTCCGGGTACGGGTTGGGGACCCAGGTAAAACCCGGTACCCGAGTCTTTTTAAAAAGAATTCCGTGTGATTGCCCCCCAGACTCACCTCTCTCTCTCTCTGGTTTTCTCTCGCGCTGCGGCAGAAGCAGAAACCCTAGGTCCCTAGCCACAGCTATCGTGACCCCGTCGCCGCATCTCCTTCGTAGTCGCCGCATCTTTGTCGCCGTAGACCTTTGCCTCTAGGTCTACCTCCCTCAGTGCTGACGAAGAAACTCTAGCCTTCCCCCTCAGTGCCGATCGAAGAAACCCCGTCATCCTCGTGACCCCATCATCGTCGTTGCCGAGTCGCCCCATCCTCGTGAGCCAAGGTTTGTTCTCTGTAATTTGGGTCTGTTTTATTCCAATTTGGGTATGTTTTATTACCTTGGAATGACGACAATGAAATGCTACGGCTTGTGTAGCTTTTGTTCAGGTAAGATCTGGGTCTTTTTTTTTGTTAAACATGGGTATAAAGTATATGATGTAAGTTTGATAGATCTGGATTTCTTTTGTCATTTTGCTAGTAAAATGGCTTAGATAACGCACCCTTTCTACAGAAGATTACAGTTTCTCATTTGGCCTTAGGTCTTTTTCTATAATGAACATGCTACTGGGTCCTGCATGCCAAATATTAATTCTTCTCATCATTTATATGACAGTGATGGCAGCAGAACTAGTTCGTGCTTCAAGAAGTGAAAGTAATGGTGAGCCAGAAAGACTACGGTAATTGCTTCCATTTTATTTTACATGTTATTTTTACTGATAATAAATTTTATATGTTTATTTCTTTTGTTTGGCACCGCAGCTGACACATAGAACTATAGATAGAGTTGAGAGGAAACCAATGTACATTTCTTTTCACTGAGCATGTACAAAAGTCGTGTTTATATGACAGAAAAAGATGCATGTGGTTGTCTCTGATTATTTGCAAATTAAGGCTAAGTTTGGTTGTGTTTATATGAGTTCTATTTTTCTTAATTCTAGCATTCTGACGTATGCAGCCTGGTATCCTCATCTCAGTCACACCAAACTTATGCATCTATAATCCTAACATGATTTTTGATTGACTACTTCATGCTCAAAGGAAAAAAATAGAATTAACTATGTAGAAATACAATTATGACATGCAAATGCAACATCTTTTCTTGTTTGCTAAACAATTGCACTATGTGTTTCAAAGGCTAAAACCGGTTTAGTTTCCTCTTTTCCTATGAAAAAGTTTGCAACTTACACTCAAATATGCTCTTGTCAGATTCTACTACTACACAGCAGGGACTAGTGGTGCAGGTTCTACTATCTTAGCTACTAGTTTTTTACTTCTTGGAGAGAAAGTGGCTGCATATAATAAAGGTCAATTTCAAAAGCACTATACAAATAAAGAATTCCTTCTCTTTAGATAGCTCACGATTTTGCACTTGATGCTATGATGGTTGACTATTCAATCAAGAAATTGACTATTCAATCACGCTTTTCTCTTATAGTAGGATGCTCAATATTGACTTCAGAAATTGGAAAGAGAGATGTTTATCTTCTGTAAGTTCTGTTGGCAACAAAAGCTTTCAAAGCAGTGAATTTCATGCACCTAATGCAAGAGTTTCATCCATTATGTCCACCAATGTTCAAGTTTATGGTCTGTACATTATTGGTGAAAAAAGATCTAAGACCTTAGATCTGGGTTTTTTCTTTTTTTTTTGTTAAACATGGGTATAAAGTATATGCTGTAAGTTTGATAGATTTGGGTTTTTTTTGTTATTTTGCTAGCAAAATGGCTTAGATAACGCGCCCTTTCTACAGAAGAATTAATATCCTGATTGTACTAATATAAATCATTATAGTTTTGTATTTTGCAATGTAATGTAATGTTTAAATAACAAAATAGTGTAATATGCAGTGGATTGCATGCATTTTAGTTTTTCATTTTTATATATTTTTATTATTCTGGAAAATGTTAATATTATACTTTTTAATGATGATTTGGAAATTGTTTTCATAAATATTATGCTTTTATAAAAAAATTATGATTTTCAACACTTTTTAAATTTTTTTTTTTTAATAAGTATAGAAGAGTTATACTTTTCAACATTTTAATTATAGGCTTTTATAAAAAAAAAATGCTTTTAAACGCTTTACAGGAAAAAAAAACCGGGTACAACCCGGAATCCAAATTTCTGGATTTTAAAAACCCGGATTTACCCGGCTTCCGGCCCGGTCCGGGTTTCAGCCCGGGTTTGAAATTCGGGTTTCCGGGTCGGAACCCGGATGAACACCCCTAGTCATAACCTCCGACCCTAGAGTACCGAATCTCAGGCACGAGCCAACCCAGATCGATGTTAGGAAATTCGACGCATAGTGGAGTGTCCCACGAGCCAAGGGCAGCACACTCACAATCTGACATCTCCTGGCATGACAGAGAAGTGGTGGTCGCGCAGACGTAGGACAGTAGACACGGCACGATCCCTCGTTAAGCCATAGACTAGCCCCCACTAAGGAGACAACGAATGTGTGGTGGTAGGCCTGGCATCTGACGCGCCACGATCTCCCTCGACTGGAGGGCCCAACTTAGGTATAAATAGGGGGTAACCTTCTTACGGGAGGACCTCGATTCAATTTGCGTAACTCTTATTCTGCATTGTATTTTCCCTTCTCCAAAGAGCAATCAACTGACTTAGGCATCGAAATGATCTCGGAGGCTACGCGAGCCTCATTTTCTTCTTAGTTGCAGGTATCTGGAAGCTTGGGCTTCGCGAAACTGTTTAGGTTGCGAAACACGACATTAATAGACTATAAATATCATTTCTCTAATTAATTTATAAGTTCATAAAGACATTTTTGTTGTATGATTATTGATCTTGAATAAAAATTTTCCTTCACGTGATGTAAGAGAATTCAAAGGAATAAATGTCATTGCACTTCGCGGGTTATTCATTATTATTATTGTTGTTGTGGTGATAAAATTGTCTGTTCGATATTAGGCCCACTTTCTGGACTTGTTCAGTAGTACTAGAGCATGCAAAAACTTGTGGATGATCCAAAACACAAAAAATAAAGACCTCAAGAAACAGGTGAAAAATATCGAAATCAGATATGGGGAGGATATATAGGGGTATTAAATTCTAGAAAAATGCTATTTTGTCCATTTAATTTGTCTCCTCATTTTGACACTTCATATATTTTATTTTATTTTTTAAGTTTTTTCTTTACTTAATAGTTAAGGAAATGATTATTATTGTATTGATATTTTTTTTATATTTTTTAAAACTATTCTAAAATAATAAAAAATATATGAATAAAAAAATTGAATAAAGAGTTAGGTCAAATAGAGCGGTCTACTCACGCGACAGAGTAGCACCACTCTAAATTCTATCCCCACAGACCAAAAAATAAAAAAATAGTCCTAGTCATCCTCCGCATGAAGGACACATAAAAGCAGTTTTACGTTAGACTGTTCTGGTTTTGTCCAAAAGTAGCAGCTGTCGTGGAATCACGGCAAGCTCGACGTTTAGTGAAACGATGCCCGCCCATCTGTGATGGATCGAGCTCGATCACGACTTGTGGGGAGAGTAATCCAAACGAGTACGTTCTGCAGTATCTCGTGCTTGATCATGACAGTGTTGTGAGTTTGTTGTGAACTATGTGCATGGTCGACGGTTGCGCGTCAGTTGGCCAGGGTGGTCGAGAACCACCCCTAAGCCGGCAGAAGTTTCTGAGTGTCGTGAGCTTGCCGAACATGTTGGTGCACATTTCGTGCACTATTTGCGTGATTGAAGGCCGTCGTCCGTTGGCTGGGGTGGTCGAGAACCACCTGGGGGGTAGACAATGCCGGCGAGCCACTAGGTGGTGGCCGAGTGGGAAAATGAGAGTGAGAGAGAGAGAGAGAGGGGAAAAAAAAAAGAAGAGACGTGGCATACTACCACATTAATGTGTGAGATCCCTTTATGAGATTCATTTATGCCTTTAGTAGCCATCTTATCAAAATAACTGATTCATAACAAAAATAGTTGAGTTGTTTTGGCATAGCTACAACTTTAAATTAATCAATGCGAAATTTTTTTCAATGGCTCAGTTTAAAAAAGTGATCAGTTTGTTGGAACTAGAGAACCGAGGTTAGAAATCTCTTTATTTGCAAAAATTGTTCATTTTTTCACTATATAATAAGCTTTAGCGCATTATCAGAAGCACTTTTTATGAGTAGAGAGACATATAAGCAATATCTTGTTGACACTGTAGATCTACAATGGGGGTATACATATGAGGTTTATGATCTCTCTCTTAGAATTTTGTAAATAGCAGTGAAGTGGTAGTCAAACGATATTTTGAGTTAATATGTTTTATTAGATTTTGGAAAAGTTAGGAGAGAGAAAATTGAATAAAAATATTATAAAGTTACAAAAATTATTTAAATATTATTTTTATTTTGAAATTTGAAAAAATTGTATTGCTTTTTGGATTTTTTTTGGATGTTTGGAAAAATTGTATTAGGTTTTGTGTTTGGATAATGATTAGGTAATGATTAGATGAAAATATTAAAAATTTAAAATTAAAAGTGTTTTGCGTTTGAGTGATATTTGATAAGGAAACTGTGAGAAGTTTTGACAATATCTAAGTGTCCTAATAAGTCCTTAATATGATACGTTAGATATACTTTACAGGGTTTGGATTTGATAAGCGATATCAAGTTACACGATCAATTAAAATTATAAATCAATTTATATATATATATACTTATAGATTTAGCATTTCTCGATAGGAAATTGTAAGAGAATCCGTTCTCAACGATAAGAACAAACTACTACCCAATACACATAAATATTGGATGTTTTCTACCATAAAAGGTGTATAAAAATTTAATTTTTTATTATTGAATCTCGCTTTTTTATAAAGGATATGTACAGAATTTATCAATTTAAAATTTATGCCTAGCGTTACTCTTGAAGTACTTAACCTACTGGTATAAATCGGTCGGTCTGATATGGGGGGTGATGGATCAAAATTTTCGGTCCATTATTTTTCCCAGACTGGACCGGACCGAACATCCATACGGATGCTACCGGTCCGGTCCGGCCTAATTATTTTTTATTTTTTTCTTCATCTTTTTTCAAATAAGCTAATAAAAAATTATTTAAATTACTAAATTAAAATTAAGTGAATTATTAATGTGTATTATGTAACAAACTAATTAAAAAAATATTTTATATGGTCAATGATGATAAATTAGATAAAAATTACATCATTAATTTATATAATTTCTATATAAAATAAGATATTAAATTATTACAAATATTTTTAAAATCTATATAGGAGTTTGGTTTGGTCCAGTTCGTTCCAAAATTTATAGACCATGGCATTGGACCAAATTTTCTCAATCCATAATTTATAGGATCGAGATCGACCTGTCTGGAGTTCGATCCAGTCCGATCCAAATTGAATGGTTCCGTCCGATCAATTTTTTAGGTCCGAGATGAACTCCTTGCACCCTAGAACTTACCTAAGTGAGTTTTGTATCTTTTAACTTTTTGTCGTGACTTTACGCCAAGGAAAAAACTTTTCACGAGTGTCACTCGATGCAAGGTTGGTTTACTAATGACGTTTGACATATGGCAAGGAACATAAACTACATATAAATCAGTGATTGCCTTTAGACCCGTCCTGTCTGGACATCATGTTCTAGGACAGTCCAAGCCAATCACGTTTTATTGTTACCATTTTTTCGTACCTTTCCAGCTTTCATTTTCTCTGTTCAAGCTCAAAAGTCTAGGTATTACTGCAGCAATGGCATATGATGCAATAATTTGAAGTGGTGCTAGTGCAACATAAAATTGTGCTACAAATAGATTTTGGTGTCCGAGCACTTTCACCGCTAGATGGTCAATAGTAATCCATCTCAAAAAGTTTTTAACAACGACACAAAAAAGTGTTGCAAAAATCGAGTACATTACGGCGTTCTATATCGCCGTAAATAGTCTCAAATGTTGTCGCAAAAAAAGACCAACTATGATTATTTAGTGCTGGCAAAACTTTTCTCGACGATTTTTTCTTGTAGCAAAATGTCAATTATAATATTGATATGTGGTCGCAAATTCTCATTTGTTGCGATTATGCAGCAGCAAATGCTCACCTTGCGACCACAAATTAAGAATAGTAGCCAATGTGGTCCAACAACTTATTTGCAGTGATTCTGGTTGCCGCAAATAAGTGGTTGTGACAAAAATATATATATATTTCCGACGATTCTAGATCGCCGAAAATAGTGTGTTACAAAATTTAAAGAAAAAAATAGTATTGAAAAAATACATAAAAATACATATCTTACGCTATATTACAATCCATAAAGCATTTACACAATGTGTTTGCTTTATATTCTAAGCAATTACATTATATTACAATCCATAAATTAGCAATTACATTATATTCTAAGCAACTTTAGACTTCTCAAGGCTAGCATAAGTATGTATACATGACAATTGACATGAGGGATGAAACTACCCAAATAATGGACCTCTATTTGCACAGGATGGTTAAAACTCAAAATTACAAATGAATGTATTGGTCAAATACCATCAAAGATTACCTGTACTAGTACATGTATCATAAGAACAAGGACTTACACATGTTTCACAGAAGCAGAGGAAAAAAATGTGGCATGCAGCAATCACCCACCATCTTTCATGCCAATGAAGATGCTACATTCTCCTTTCATGTATTCTTACAATTAAATAAAAGTAATAATATTAAATGGGAATGAAATGCCACTTTCACAACCATACCATCAAGTTGAGAAAGTGATATCCTATGTAAAAAATATTACATTATGAAATCCAATCTTAACAAACTGCTCATTTGAATTCAAATACATACATATGCTAAAACAAACTACAAAAGAAATATATCTAGTAAAAATCATCCAATCTATGTTTTTGTAATGCATAGGTGATCTTTATAATATATGTTAGAACAAAAAATGTCTGGCCATAGATACTTCTCATATAATTAAATTAAATGTAACTTTGTCATTTAGAAATTGAATATATGTAGTTGCTAAAATATACTATATATCATTTAGCAAATTTTCTAAATTTGTTGCAACCAACCAAATGAGTTAAGCTGAAAAAAATAAAGGACCAACACAGCTTCTTTGATAACAACCTACAAGGACACACCAACCTATATATTTACTCTTCTATCCCGTGGATTCAACCAACCACTAGAGCTATACACCTAAATGTAAATTACCTTCCTAACTAAAGGTTGGTGTATATGCTTCTGTCTACACATAGCACATCAACCTAATCTAATTGATTATTACAAGACCATAATCAATGTCAAGAGAAACAAGCAACCCAATATATTGATGTTGTAATTAAAAATTATCATTAATCATTTTAATTCATCTATCACATAATATTAAAATAGATATGTATTTGGAGCAGCTGTAAGTAGCTTATATGCTACCAGGTCTCTTCGATGAAGCAGGAATCAACCAACTCTCGTTCCCTTAACTTCTTTAGCTGTGTGAATTTGAAGACCATTTTTCCACATGAAATTCACAAAATTGTTAATATGTTCCACCCTCGAGTATGTCATTTTCAAAAAAATCTTGACAAGTGATTACAATCCACTTACTTCTCCCAAACCATAAAGTATATGTAAATTCTCTCAAACCACGATATTAATGTATATTAAATAAATGTAATCACATATATCATAGTGAAAAAACTGCCCCTAACAGAATATCTGCCTTGTACTGCAGTGAAAGCGCCTACTCCAGAATATCCGCACCATGTAGGTTAAATAAAATGCTCATAATATGTTAATGTATATACTAATATAACATTAGACTAAAATGTTGAGCGATCACTTTAAAATGATTTAATATAACAAACAAACGATTTTTAAATTTAAAGAATTGAACTTATGACATGTTAATATAATATTCTCTTGAAGTCCTTGCTACCCCACCCATTGCATAATATTTTCCACACCCCTGCATCCACTAGATCTGTGCCTTTTGCTAAAGCCATTTTATGACTTCCATAGCCGGTGCAGATCTTGTGTAGATTGTAGTGAAAAGAATTAAACCTTCTACATAGTTGGTCCATCATCGTCTTCCAATAATTTAACTTTTTCCATTATAGTATAAAGTTAGCCTAAATTCAGACTATTATAATATGTTAATATATGCATGGTTTAGAATCATTAATAATAAATGAAAATCCATCAAATCCTCTTAACTAGGTGTTTCTATTGTATTACTTCATGTTTACATGGGTTTCGCCTATTACATTATGATGATTACAATTTTAAACCTATCAAAAGGCAAAAAAAAAAAAAAGCAATTATTATTAGAAACTTTAATTTATGTATAGAGTATGGACATTTGAAGGAAATGTTTCTACAAGTGGTGATGTGTATAGTTATGGTAGTTTGTTAACGGAAACTATCACAAGTAAAAGTGTTGGCATATGATATGTTTATTGGAGAAATGAGCTTTTACAAACAGAGATGGTTAAATTGAGGAGTACCTGTAACATGATAATGAACTCTACAAATAGAAATCTCAATCACAGTCTTGAAAGCAATTAATTTTCGCATTGATATTTATGTAGTTGCTATATCTCAATAAAGTCTACGAGTTATCCAAGTTTAAATGCTTTACGAAAGGATGATAAATGTATATGGATGCCATTGTAATCAATCCATGTCATTGTAATAAATCAAAGATTGTATGGGTGATCTTTAAAAGAATTAAAAGGTTTAATTTGCTTTTGTAGAAAATAAATATTTTGGCTACATATAAAGACAAAAGTGCAAGCAAACAGTTTAACGTATTCTCAAACTACCCAATCTATTAAGAGAAATTAAGCAAGAATCTTGTTTATAAGGTTGTTACCATTATGATATGATATTTCACACAATCTATTACATGCACTTCATGTTTGCTAATAATATATACACAACCAAATATCAATTTTTCATTAGTAATTATAGTATGAGAAATAATATTCATAAGTCTTTTAACCATTTTTCTTTAACATTCCATGATGTCTAATTAAGTGATTGGAAGATAAGTGAAAAATAAGAAATTATTTTTAAATCATTTGATCCTATTTCAATAGAACACAGCACGATCTAAACACAGGAATGCAATTTACAAACACAGGACATGCTCATCACAGCACGAACCAAACACAAGAATGCAATTTACAAACACAGCATATGCTCATCACAGCATGAACCAAACACAGCAAACCCAAAGGACAAAATGTCAGCGAATGATAACAAGGGTAGGCAGATTTCATTGAGAGAAAGGGTGACCTAGGATAGAGGAATTTAGTTTGCATCTAAAATACCCAATACAAGTATTGCAATGGTAAAATCGATTGAAGAGTGAATCCTTCTACTAGCAATGGCACAAGTTGTTTCTGAGATGAACGAAAAAAGACTAGGGTTAAGCCATTATAGAGAGAGAGGTGGGTAGAGAGAGGCAGATCGGTTTATTATTGATGACAGTGAGACGGCGAAGCATGGGCGCCTTTGTTCTGAGAATCACAAAAAAGTTAAGGTGAAGCCATTATAGAGAGAGAGGGCGAGAGAGAGAGAGAAGTTTATAATTACCAGTGACGGCGAGCGACAAGTGACGTGAATGGGAAGGGTCGACAGTGAGGCAGCGAGGGCAAGAGAAAGGGGTTTATGAAATCGGGCTGGGGGGAAAAAGTTGCAATCCACTTTATATATATATGTTAATTGTTATGTTTGTTGCAGCGAAAAAATTGCTGCAACAACATAACTTTCAAGATGTTTTGCATCCAGTAAAAGTGACTGCAATAAACATAGATTTGGTTGTAACATGGCTTTAGTGGCGACATATATTACAACGACATAAAGTTCGACTCAATACGTAACATATTGCGGCGTGGATATGGTCAACGTAAAATATCGCCCAAATCACACAATTGCATCCAAAATCAATTTCGCCGGAGAAGAAACCACCACAAATAATCGACTTTTTTTCCGTTGCCTAAACATCGCCATAATAAGCACAAAACCCACCTTAAAAAAAATTTGGTGATCAAATATTAAGTGGCGTCTCCATTTTTGCCGCAAAAGTGCATCTATAGTGTCATTATATTGCTCGCCGTAAGAAAATGGACTCCACATGCTTTTTGCATCTAACACATACAACGCCAGAAAAAATTCAGCTGCAAAAACCATGTTATGTTGTAGTGGATGTTTAGGGAATGAGTTTAGATAAGAATTTGGTGAATAGTAATAAGATGATTTTTGGATAGTAGTGAGATAATTTGAATTAAGTATTTTTTGGATTTTAGAAAATGAGAGAGAAAAAGTTGAATAAAAAATATAATAAATTAAAAATATTGTTAGAGTATGATCTTTATGTTGGGATTTGAAAAAGTTTATGAATTTTTTTTGTTTGAAAATTTGAAAAAGTTGTAACAATTAGTTTGAAGAAATTGTAATAATTAATTTGAAAATGTTTATGTTTGAGTGATGTTTGAGAAGGAAATGAGATGTAATGAGATGAGATGGGATCCCTTTGTGAGATTCTTTTATGCCTCTAGCAGCCCTCTAGTGGGAAAGGGAGAGGAGGGGAGAGAGAGAGAGAGAGAGAGAGAGAGAGAGAAAGAAAGAAAAAAAGGGAGACGTGGCACATGTGTATAACATCAATGTGTTGAATCCATTTGTGAGATTCCTTTATGCCTCTAGCAGCCCTCTTATCGAAATAGCTGAGTTCATAACAAAAATAATTTAGTTGTTTTGGTGTAGCTACAACTTTAAATTAATCAATGCGAAATTATTCTCAATAGCTCAGTTTAAAAAGTGATCAATTTGATGGAGCTAGAGAACCGGGGTTAGAAATCTCTTTTATCTAAAAAAATTGTTCATTTTTTCACTATATAATAAGCTTTAGCGCATTATCAGAAGCACTTTTTATAAGTAGAGAGACATATAAGCAATATAATGTTGACACTATATATCTACTATCGGGTATACATATGAGGTTTATGATCTCTCTCTTAGTATTTTGTGAATAGCAGTAAAGTGGTTTGTGAGTAGTAGTAAAATGATATTTTGAGTTAAGATGTTTTATTGGAATTTGGAAAAGCTAGGAGAGAGAAAATTGAATAAAAATATCATAAAGTTACAAAAATTATTTGAATATTATTTTTTATACTATTTTTATTTTGAAATTTGAAAAAATTGTTTTTTTTTTTTTTTTTTTTTTTTTTTGCATTTTGTTTGGAAGTTTGGAAAAATTGTACTAGGTTTTGTGTTTGGATAATGATTAGGTAATGATTAAATGAAAATGTTAAAAATTTAAAATTTAAAAGTGTTTTGTGTTTGAGTGATATTTGATATGGAAACTATGAGAAGTTTTGAGAATATCTAAGTGTCCAAACAAGTCCTTAATGTGATACATTAGATATACTTTACATGGTTTGGATTTGATAAGCGATATCAAGTTACATGATCAATTAAAATTATAAATCTATTTATATATATATATATATATATATATATTTCAGATTTAGCACTTCTTGATAGGAAATTGTAAGAGAATCCATTCTCGACCATAGAACAAACTACCCACTACACATCAATATTGCATGTTTTCTACCATAAACGGTATATAAAATTTTTTTTTATTATTATTGAATCTCACTTTTTATAAAGGATATGTACAAAATTTATCATTTTAAAATTTATGCCTAGCGTTATTCTTGAAGTACTTAACGTAGGAGTGTAAATCGGTAGGTCCAGTCCGGTCCAATCTGGGGGGTGATGGATTGAAATCGGTCCATCATTTTTCTCGGACCGGACCGGTAGCCCGGTTGGTCCATTCGGTCTGGCCCAATTATTTTTTATTTTTTTCAAATAAATTAATAAATAAAAAATTAATTAAATTACTAAATTAAAACTAAGTGAATTATTAATGTGTATTATGTAACTAACTCATTAAAAAAATATTTTATATGGTCAATGTTAATAAATTGGATGAAAATTACATCATTAACTTATATAATTACTATATAAAATAATATATTAAATTATTAAAAATATTTTTAAAATATATATAGGAGTTCGGTCTGGTCCAGTCCAATGCAAAATTTATAAACCCCGGGACTGGACCAAATTTTCTTGATTCATAATTTATGGGATCAAGATCGACCGGTCTGAAGTTTGGTCCGATATGATCTAGACTAAATAGTTCGATCTGATTAGTTTTTCCGATTCGGGACCAACTTCTTACGTACACCCCCTAACTTAATTAACCTAGGTGAGTTTGTATCTTTTAACTTTTTGTTGCGAGTCCTTTTTGCAAGGAAAAAACTTTTCACGAGTGTCGCTCGATGCAGGGCCGGTTTACTAATGACGTTTGACATATGGCATGGAAAATAAACTACATATAGATCAATATTTGCCTTTAGACCCTACCTGTCCGGTCATCATGTTCTAAGACAGTCCAAGCCAATCACGTTTTATTGTTACTATTTTTTCGTACCTTTCCGGCTTTGCTTTTCTCTATTCAAGCTCAAAAGTCAGAGTGGGATGATCATTTCTGATACTTAAGCAACATTGTCCAAATATGAAGCATGTCTAGTTTGACGGATACACCGTGAAGATAATTCCATATATAGCTCGTGATCTAGGGAAAGCTGCTTTATATGTTTCTGAGTGTATTGTAGAAATGGAGGAAACTCCAATACTTTCTCAAATATTCATGTAGTAGAGCATGGTATCAATGAAGGAAGAGGTTTTTCAAAAAAAAAAAAAAAAAAAAAAATCTGGGTATTGTAGAGAGCTTGAATTGAATGATTGAGATTACAGCAGCAATGGCATTATATATGATGCAATAATTTTAAGTGGTGCTAGTGTGACCGATCGAGAGTCCTACCAAATTTCTATATTGATCGGTTACACGAGGAAAAAGATCAGTACATAACCATTGGGAAAAATGATTAGTGAAAGGAAAGAAACCAAATAAATTAGGGGATGTTTAGGGAATGAGTTTAGATGAGAATTTGGTGAATAGTAGTAAGATGATTTTTGAATAGTAGTGAGATAGTTTAAGTTAAGTATTTTTTGATTAATTTTGGAAAATAGAGAGAAAAAGTTAGATAAAAAATATAATAAAATTAAAATATTGTTAAGAGTATGATTTTTATGTTGGGATTTGAAAAAATTGAATTGTTTTTTGTTTGAAAAAGTTTTAATAATTAGTTTGAAAATGTTTATGTTTAAGTGATGTTTGAGAAGGAAATGAGATGTAATGAAATGAGATGAGATGGAATAAGATAGGATGGGGTGAGATTTGGCCTCGTTTGTTTTCGTAGATGAGATGAAATGAGTTGAGATAAAAGTTGAATAAAATATTGTTAGAATATATTTTTTTAATATTAATTTTGTTTTAAATTTTGAAAATGTTGAATTGTTTATTTTATTTTGTGTGAAAATTTAAAAAAATTGTAATAATTAAATGTGATGAGATGAGATGAGATGAAAATTAAATTTTGTAAAAGTGAACAAGTCCGATTATTAAGAGGAGATCATGAAGCACTAATTAATAATATATTTTCACTATATTTTTCTAGTGCTGTACTGTGAATTAGTACTTTTTGTACTCCAAGGATTTGAATTTGCCATGAACTATCAAGGATAAACACAAAAAGCTTGTAATATAAATTTTTATATTGCTTACAATAAACTCCGATTATATATGCTCAATCTATATACAGTACACCTAAAAAATGTTTCTTTTTTAATTTTTTTATTTTATTCAAGCTAATTAAATTCTTCTACTCATCATCCCTACAGTACTACACATTTGTTAAAGAAGAAAAAATATGGTAAAAAATCAAGTGTGATGTATAGTGTAGATCTAGACGATGAGTAAAATTTTTCATATGCATATATGGATTAGCTTTTGGGTTGGGCAAGTTCTGTTGAATATACCCTTAACCTTGGTCGCATGCCATGGCATGTTTGAAATTGTAGTAAAAAATATAACTTATAACTTTAAAACTTATACCTTATAATTTAAAGGTTGTACAAATTATAAGCCTGCTCACAAAAAATGAAAAACCTTTTGTTTGACAATGTATAAACAACATTAATAACGACAAACGAGGCATTAATTGAAGTTGGGAGCTAGTATTTGCCATAAAAAAATAAAAAAATAAAAAAAATTAAATTAAAAAAAAAAAGAAAGAGAAAAAGGAGAGAGAGTACGGATCATATATACGTACGTAAAGTACTAGATCAAAAAAATAAGGCCGGTTATTAGCTTATAATTAGTAATTATAGTGTTGTTGAGAAAAAAAAAAAATCATCTATCGAGCGACCAGCAACCTCAAATTAAATTACTGACAAACATTGGCCGACAGGCGCCAAAGATCAAATATTCATCATGGTCAAGCCGCAAAATATGGAGGAGTAATATCATCATGTTACACGTACATGCGTAATTTACTCAAATCGAACGGACAAATTAGCTGGGTTCCAAAATGGCCTGGGGACCATCAAGGACGTTTGAGGTTCTACGTACGTACGTACGTTTTATGGTATAAACTCGTTTGATGCATGCCACAACAAATCATCATGCATAGACATGATTTTTCCTATTTAAGCTGCTGATGCAGGCATGCATGCAATACACATGTAAAATGATTAAAACGGTCAAACTTGTAATCCCAATATTAATATATATCATGATCATCAAGAGAAAAGCAGCTAGCTAGCTAGGGTGGAAATTAATTAGCACATAACTGGCTAGCTAGCTAGGGCTCTTAATTAATTAGCACGTATACTATTACTAGCTAGCTAGCTAATGGGACGACAAATTGCAGGTAATATTCTAATTGTATGCATGCAAGAAGAATCCGAACAAAATTTGAACAAAATGCGTATCAAGTGGAAACATATCATATATATCATGTAATGCCTTAAAGAACCGAATTTTAATTTACACATTTTAGTCGATCGAAGAATCAAATTTTTTCACAGCTTTCAAGAACCTTCGTAGAAAGACACTCATATATATATATATATTTTCCATCCTATGCAGAAAGATCGACATAGTCAACCCACGTTCTGGAGGACTCAGTACGTTAATTCAATCAGACCCTACTATATTTAATTTTATAAATATACTCACATACCTGATCAATTTGAAAACAATATAAGTAATTACCTGCTAGCTAGCTATTTACTAAGAGAAAAAAGAAAAAGAAAAAAAGAGCTAGCTAACATAGCATGGACGAGCCTCGCAAAGGAAAGGAGGATACGCGAGAGAAGGAAGATCAGAAGGGTAGTACTAGGGAAGAAGTGCGGTATCGGGGCGTCCGAAGGAGGCCATGGGGAAAGTTTGCTGCTGAGATTCGAGACTCATCACGGCATGGCGCTCGTCTGTGGCTTGGGACGTTCAATACAGCAGAAGATGCGGCCAGGGCATATGATCGTGCTGCATTTAACCTAAGGGGTCCCCTTGCAACTCTCAACTTCCCTCACGAGTATTATCCTCAAGTCGCAGGCTCTCCTCCAAATTCTTCATCACTTCCATCGTCTAGTTTTTCTATGTTAGCTCCTAGTGGGAGTTCTGACAGGGGAAGTAGTACTTCATCTAATTCCGGACAAGAAAGGCAAGTATTCGAGTTCGAGTACTTGGATGACAAGGTCTTGGAGGACCTTCTTGAATCAGAAGAGGAGAAGAGGAAACGAAAGCAAGGCTAGTGAGTAAATGACATGAGCCGACCACTTCTCCGTTTCTTGCATGTTTTCCCCCGGCATGGCTGTTAGTTTCTCGTATACATGTTCTTGAGTTTTAATTGAAAAGAAGAAAAAGTTTATGGTAATAATTAAGTTATTATTATTTTTTCTTTTTTTTTTTTTTGCTGAATATGCTTATAATAATAAGTTAAGCCTTGTGATGAAAAAAGTGATAAGTATTCATGTACTATGTCAGTTATTGTAAGGGATTTTATGATTCTAGCTAGCATAAGAAGGATTAAATTTCTCAAAGGAGGCCGCATGATGCATTCTCGCATGGCCGATTGGATTTAGCACAGAAAGATCAATACTAATATTTGTTATCATCTTTTCATTATTTCTTTATCTGCCATTAAATGGTTGGCAAATAAATATAAATAAAATTAATTTTTCAGTGAACTGTCGCGCGTAGAATTTCATATCACAAAGCGACCAAATATTTCGATTTTAATTAAGCTAATTATGAGAAAAGATAGATTTAATTATTTATATTATATTTTTAACACTCCGCTTTATGTATGGGTCAGACTCCCTCTCAATGAATAAGTTTAACACGTAAAATATTTAATTAAATAGATTAGAGTGTAGAGTATTTAAGATTTAAACTCAGGACCTGATCTGCTCTACTATGTAAAATCAATACTTGTCTCAAAAATTTAAATTTATTAGAATTAAATATATCTAATTATTTATATTATATTATTGACACTTTTATGTGGTGAATAAACGTATAACGTGGAATGTGGCAACACCAACAGGCTACATTGAAGCGATGATACAAAGATTAGAAGGCAAGCACGCATCTCATAACCATCAATATTTAACAATCTATTTAATTTATATCATTCACAATATAATTATTAAGACATTGCAGAATATGAACCCGCAATACGTATTAATTTTACCTTATCATAGAAGGCGCGTGATATTATTAATTACAAATATATTTGTAATTAATTAGGAAGCAATTTTAATATATATTAATACGACATGATATATAAATATATATATATATATATATATATATTCATCCTCTACTAAAGTGAGATCAGAAGTACTAGCTATTACATTATTTATATTCTAAGACTATATATCTAGTAATTAAAGCATTTGATATTGCTAGCTAGGTGATCTTGTTGTTCAAGGGAATAAAATTGCATGTCGTCCTAAGATCCGCAAGAATAAAGGTTAAAGAATCTTAAATGCTAATGCCAGATTGTTCGATAGAACTGAAAACTCGAAAAGAAAGAGGATTCGTGGAAATAGATATGGGATCATCAAAAGTATTATCTTCTCTTTAATTGCTTTCTGTATCTTGTTTCCCATTAACTGTGCTAACCATTATCAACAGCTAGCCATCAGATAGATACACAAGAAGATCTTAAAAGGAGGGAATAATGCGACAAAATCTTCAATCCGTAGGAAGTAAATAAATAAACTCCATCAATAATTAAAAGTAGAAAATCTATAAACTAGTAAATTGATACTAATTATTAACTAGTCCAGGCCTACTAATATTGCGGCTCGATTATGAAAAACCACAAAAACTTTTACGGCAATATTATACATAGGGGTGAATTCGGTCTGATCCGGTCGGTTCATTGGGAGGTTTTTGGGACTGTAGCACTGAACCCCTTCGGTCTAAGATTTTTCCACTATGGATTGGACCGAACTCCTATATTAATTGCAACCATCCGGTCCAATCGGTCCGTCAGTCCGTTCAATCCAACATAATACCAAATGGTGATTTATCTAATGACTTTAATTAGATGTAGATATTAATAATTAGTTAATGGTGATAGGTTAGTTAATTGATAACATATTAATAATTGCATATTTAATATTTTATATTGTCAATGGTAATAGGTTAAATAAAAATAACATAATTAATTATATAATTATTATATAAAATAATATATATAATATTTTAAAATATGTATATAATATTTGGTTGGTCCTATCCGGGATGGAAAAACCCCACCCAAGACTGGATCGGGAATCAAAAAATTTTGTAAAGGGAAGATCAAAACTGACCCGTCGTCTCATCAGTTCGGTCCGAGTCGACTTTTCTGGTTCAGACCGAAATCCTTACCGGCCTAATTATACGAGGTTATACACCAAGAGAGAATATTTTGACATTTTTTTGTGAACCTTTAACAAAATGTTTTGCGGCAAATATTAATTCCATATTTTGGTGGACACCGACCATCCTGTCAATGTATACTTGATTGCGTTGCTTCTCCATAATGGAACATGTTGCAAATTGTACTAATGAAGGATCGATGGTTTTAACTAGGGGTGTAACCGGTCCGGTCCGGTCCGGTTTTGAACAAAATCTACGACCGAACCGGTATGTACCGGTTTTGTATTTTCCAAAACCGATTACGCACAGGTTGCCCTCCTAAACCGGTACTTCCAGTTTTACCGGTTTCCGGTCCGGTCCGGTCCGGTTTTTCGGTTTTTTAAAAATGTAAATTTCATAGTTTGTTATTAAAAATTTGTTTATAAAATAAAAAAACTGATTTAAAAAAATCTGTTTTACAAACTGTTATTACAAAAAATCTGTTTTAACTTTAAATAAAAAAATATGCTTTATTAAAAAATAACTTCAATAAAAAATCTGTTTTACTACAAAAAATCTGTTTTACTAAAAAATCTGATTCACTCCAAAAAATTGCTTTACTAAAAAACTGGAAAAAAATCTGAAAAAAACTAGAAAAAAACTGTTTTACAAACTTATAAATATAACTACTACAAAAACTGAAAAAAAAAATTCTGCAATAAATACATTATCTACAATAAGTCCTTGCATGCTAAAGGAAATAACTTAGTACTTACACATATTTTTTAGTTAGAGCAATCACAAGAAATTCAAGAATGGACATCAACAAGCCTATGAGCCTATGGAATAAAATAAGTTCAAAAGTCTAAATTAGAAGTCCAAAAGTTCAACAAATTACAAGTCCAAAAATCTAAATTACAAGTCCAAACACTTAAAAAGTCTGAATTACAAGTCTAAAAATCCAACAAATTACAAGTCCAAATTACAATAACTTAGAACATCCAACGAAAAACTTCAATAACTATGCACCAAGCCACCAACTCCAATAGTCCCTTCAACAATCAAGCAATTAATTCTAATAAAAAGTTAGTAATTACATTAAATAATAAAAAAATTAAAGAAATATGTTATACAAGTTGACCTACCTTAAATTTAATTATCTCCAGCCAAAGAAGTAGGTCTTGAAGAATTCCCTAGGTCTTCTATGAGCTCTACACAAAAGGGAAAAAAAATAAGCATAATAATTAAAACAAATTACTAATATGATTTACACTTTAGATATAGTTAAAGAAAAGGTGAATGATGCTACATACCTGTATCAATTTTTTCAAACTCCTCAACATCATCCATTAAAGTACGAATGTTAATCAGGGCAGAAGAACGGAGCCAATTTTGTGTACAAATAAGAGCTTCTACCATAAGTGGAGATAGGCTACTGCGGAACGGATCAAGTACTCGACCTGCTGTGCTAAAAGCTGACTCAGAGGCCACTGTAGATATCGGAACTGCAAGAACATCCCGCGCAACTCTTGAAAGCACGCGGTATCTAATGGAGTTGACCTTCCACCAAGTCAACAAGTCAAATTTCACATCATCTTCTTCACATTTTTCAGATAAATATCTCTCCAATTCAGATTTAGTCGCCAAAGAGTTATCCAACTCCAAACGCTTCTTAATTTGTGCATGGATTAATGATCTGAAATCACCTTGACCTACCCCAGCAGTTGAACTTGTACTACTAGCCCCTCTCTCGCTTGATTGGCTTATAGTTTGATCTTGTACCCCAACATTACTTTCATCATTTTCACAATAACTATCATATAAACGAGTCAAGGCATCTTGAACCCGATCCACCAACATAAAAACTTTTGAAATATTATCCTCATATATTCCTTCAAAAATATATGTTAAACCACGCAATTTATACCGAGGATCAAAAACCAACCCAACATGCAACAAAAGATTCATTTTTTCAATATTTCCCCAATACTTCTCATATTTAGATTTCATACTAAATGCCATTGTCCTCAAATTATGAGGCCCTTCCACACACTCCATGTTAATTGCAGCTTGAATTGTTGCTAGCTCAAATAAAAAACTATTGCAAGTGACATAATTGGTCCCCGAGAAACGCAAGGTTGCATCATAAAAAAGTTTCAAAAATTTTGCAAATAACCTACTCTTATCCCAATCATCCATGGTTGGAGGCCCTAACTTGGATGCCCCTCCTCTACCCAACTCACTAACACCATCATCATCATCACTATCATCCTCCCCAACACTCTTAATATATCCCGGATCTTCAGACTCTAGCCGTTCAAATGCTTTTTGAAATTTTTCAGCCCTATCCAACATCATATAAGTGGAGTTCCAACGGGTTGCTACATCTAAGCATACACCACTTTTACAAGTAATGTCCTCATTGTCACAACATTGCTTAAATGTGTTCCACCTTTGTGGAGATGATTTTACATACTTCACAGCTCCTCTAATTCTTGCAATTGATTGATCATATTCTTTCAACCCATCCCGAACAATTAAGTTCAAGATATGAGCACAACATCTCATATGCAAGAACTCATGTTCCAAAATCGTATCCCTTCTATTCTTTGTCTTTCTTTTGAGATACGAAATTGCCCCATTATTTGAACTTGCATTATCAAGTGTAATTGTAAACATTTTGGGCCTCCCCCATTCAAGCAAACACATCTCAATTTGTTTACCTAGTGTCTCACCCTTATGGTTTTCAACCTTGCAAAAATTGATAATTTTTTTGTGCATGTTCCAATCTTCATCAATAAAATGTGCAATGAGACACATGTAATTAAAATTTTGCACGGATGTCCATGTATCCGTGGTTAGACAAATGTGTTGCCCCTTAAAAGCACTTTTCAGCTTGTCTTTCTCTCTCAAATAAAGTTTATAAATATCTTTTGCAACCGTTACACGTGATGGAATCGCATTCCATCTAGGTTGCACAACAAGCGTGAATTTTTTAAACCCCTCCCCTTCCACATGTTTAAAAGGAAGCTCATCAAGAACCAACATTTCTGCTAAGGCTTCTCTACACGCCTCAACACTAAAAGCAATAGGTACAAGCCCCCCACTGCTTGATCCAGACTGGAAACCCAATATAGATTGGTTTCTATCTACTTTCTTAAGTGGAGACTTCTTACATGTTTTTTCCAAGTGCCCCAACATAGATTTTGTGCCATTTATATTAGGATCACAAGCATAAGTCATCCCACAAAGGTTACATGAAGCCCTAGGTTTCGACTTATCCTCAGTATGAATCTTTGTAAAATAATCCCAAACTACTGATCTTTTTCTACCAATAGATGGCTTACTTACATTAGATTTGGGAGAAAGCGGATCATTAGTCGCCATTGATTCCATAGTCCTTTGACTCATTTCCATTGTAGGTTGAATATTGTCGTGTGTTTCTGTTTCATTTGAAGGATCCATATGTGATTCTGTAGTAACAAAAATAAACATTAATTGTTGAGTAACTTTTAAGAAAAAATTGATAAACATTAAGAAAAAATAATAATGATTAGTAACTTTTATCAACCAATAATGATTAGTTACTAATTTACCCTAAAATCACAGTAGAGAAATTATATTACCCTAGAACAAGAACTTAACTTTATAGCACATATATTAAATTATTAATATCATAACTAAGTAGTGTTGGTTATTGTTGGTTATTGTTAAGGAAAGATGAAAGAACTGAACGAAATTCAAATAAATTATCCTCAACTTATGGAGTCAGATGGAGTCAGATGGAAAAGCAAAAAAATTCTGGTTTGGTACCAGACGCTGAAGCTAAATTAGCTTCTGCTTCAGTTGCAATTTCAGCAGCTGCTACTGTTGCAAAGGCAGCTGCTGCAGCTGCAAATGTTGCATCAAATGCTGCATTGCAAGCGATGCTAATGGCGGAAGAAGCATTTGTTGCAAACGGTTATGGTCATCCTGGTCAAAATAATGGAATTTCTCTAGGAAAAGCTACTCCCTCATCTATCTTGAAGGGTGAAAATGGAACAAATAGTTCGAGCTCAATTATTATTGCTGCCAAGGAGGCTGTTAGAAAGAGGGTTGAAGCTGCTTCAGCTGCTGCTAAAAGAGTTGAAAATATGGATGCAATTGTTAAAGCTGCTGAGCTGGCAGCCGAGGCTGTATCACAAGCTGGGAAGATTGTTGCTATGGGTGATCCTTTGTCATTACGTGAACTGGTAGAAGCTGGTCCAGGTGGCTATTGGAAAGTTTCCAGAGATTCTTCAGAGCTAATTTTGAAATCTAGTGACAGGAATAGAGATTTAAATAATGATAGTGTTATAGGAGGTCCATATACTTCTACAAAGTATTCAAAAGAGGGACCCTCAGATAAGCAAATAACTCAGATTACTGCACAGGAAATATCATCAATTCTAACCGAGCTGCCGAGGGAATCATTGGAAGATCATAGTAGATTGGTAGATGGCATTTCAGGTACTGTTACCGCTAATGAAAAGGATTCAAGAGGACAAAAGGGCCGAAAAGTTTCTGATTTGGCCAAGACTATTGATGTGGTTCCTGAGTCTGAGATTGGATTAAGATCTTCCATCACCGTTAGGAAGGAGTATGCAAATGCTGTGGAAACCTTTAAACAGAATAGCATCAAGGAAAGCTGAAAGAACTGAACGAAATTCAAATAAATTATCCTCAACTTTTACATCCATTCTATGAGATACGATTAAAATAAATTATCCTCAACTGAATCCTAATATTACAAAATTCAATCACAAAAACCCTAATATCACAAAACTGAAAACCCAATCACATATTCACAAAAATCTCAATATCACAAAACCTAATCACAAAAATCTTAATATCACAAAATCCAATCACATAAATCTTAATATGTAATTTCAAAAAAAAAAAAAAAACTTAGCCAGTGGCAGATTCGGCAGAGAGACGGCAAGACTCCGAGAGAGTTGAGAGAAGACTAGAGACTAGAGAGAGTGAGACACTGGACTCGGGAGAGACGAGACTGAGAGAAGAGAGAGTATTTGAGACTGAGAGTGGGAGAGATTGAGATTTGAGCTGAAAACGGTGCTGCCGTGCTGCGTGTGCGTGAGAGATAGAGGCTGGAGGCTGGAGGCTTGGAGCACTGGAGTCTGGAGCGGCGATCTGCGATTTTAATTTCTAAGTTTCTAACTTTTTAGGGTTGAAGACTTGAACTACAGACTATTAGACTAATGAGTCATTAGTCAATGACTAATGAGTAATGATTCGATGAAGGGCGGCTGAAGCTTGCGTGAGTGTGACTATGTGTTTTATTCTTAAATGATATTATGAATTTAATATAACTATATATAAATATTTGTAATACTGATACATTTTGATTTAATATATTTTCAATGTAATATATTTAATAGACTATAGTAATTTAATATAACTATATATAAATATTTGTAATACTGATACATTTAATATATTTTCAATGTAATACATTTAATAGACTATAGTAATTTAATATAACTATATATAAACATTTTTTAATATATTTTCAATGTAATACATTTAATAGACTATAGTAATTTAATATAACTATATATAAATATTTGTAATAAATTTAATATTAGTATAGTTATATATATAAATATTTGTAACTATATATAAATATTTGTAATATACGTTTAGCCTACTAGTATAGTTATATATTAGTATTAGTTATAGTGATTTAGTATAACTATATTAGTATAACTATAATTATAGTCTATATTAAACTATTAATATTAGTTAAATAGTTATAAACTTATATATTAGTATAGCTATATAATATATTAGACTATATAATAGATTAATAGTATTAATATTAGTCTATTAGTATAGTTATATTATATATATTAGTATTAGTTATAGTAATTTAGTATAAATATATTAGTATAATTATAATTATAGTCTATATTAAACTATTAGTATTAGACTATTAGTTAAATAGTTATAGACTTGTATATTAGACTTATTAGTATAGCTATATAATATATTAGACTATATAATAGTATTAATATTAACCTATTAGTATAGTTATATATTAGTATTAGTTATAAACTATATATTAGTATTAGTTATAAACTTTTAGTGATTTAGTATAGCTATATTAGTATAAGTATAACTATAGTCTATAGTGATTTAGTATAACTATATTAGTATAAGTATAACTATAGTCTATATTAAACTATTAGTATTAGACTATTAATTAAATAGTTATAGACTTATATATTAGTAAAGCTAAATAATATATTAGACTATATAATAGTATTAATATTAGACTATTAGTATAGTTATAAGTTATATATTAGTATTAGTTATAAACTATATATTTAATATTAGTATTAGTTATAAATTTTTAGTAAAATCTTTTAGTATTAATTATAAGTATAACTATAGTCTATATAGTCTATATTAGACTATTAGTATTATTTATAAACATATATATTAGTATTAACATTTAATGTAATAATTTATAAATTATAATATGAAATTATTTCATATATGAATATATATAATTATATATATTATATATAAAAATTTCACATATAAATTTATAATTTTATATATTAATATATATATATATAATATATTGTATAAAACTTAATAACTTATATATAAAAATATTTTTTTTTGTATATTTTTTTATGAACCGGTCCGGTCCGGTCCGGTCCGGTTCCAAAAATTTTAAAACCGGAACCGGACCGGAACCGGCCGGTTTTAGGATTTTGGAACCGGTCCCGGACCGGACCGGTTCAAAACCGGTAAAATCGGTCCGGTCCGATCCGGTCCGGACCGGTTTTCCGGTTTTCCGGTTTAAAATTACACCCCTAGTTTTAACCCAAATAGACTAGGTAGTTCACTCCAAAAAAAAAAAGGCTTTGGGCCGAGTGTGAGAATGGGCTCAAAATGGGTCCGTCAAAGTGGAGGTTAGGGTTTTGAGGCTTTTTTTTTTTTTTTTTCTTTACCACAATTGCCCCTTACCTACCACACCATTGTGCATATATCATATCTTATTAATGGGATATTTTTTATTTTATTTTTCATAATATGTGTTTATAACTGCAAAGCGAGGTTAGGGTTTTGAGGGTTTTTTTTTTCTTTTATTTTCTTTACCACAATTGCACTTTACCTACCACACCATTGTGCATATATCATGTCTTATTAATGGGATATTTTTTATTTTATTTTTCATAATATGTGCTTATAACTGTAATGCTTTCCTCGAATAATTAACTGAAGATTATGCTTGTTATGTGATGATCAAATTATTTATCGTTCGCAAATAGGATCTTGATCTCGTACGTGCACGACTCAATGCCTCCCATAATTTTTTTTTTTTTTTTAAATTATTGAGTGACAGAGAAGTATTGGATGGTGCGTAGGATCTGGTTTAATAGACGAGATGGAATTGTATGTCATAGAAATTCCTTCCCTCCATTCTACAATGCATTTTCCTGATCATTTACAACTTCACATGAGAGCTGTTTGTCCATTCGTAGATTCGAGAACATTGTCTACCTGTGGTTTAGTTTGTAACCGATAACTGAGATTTCAGACCAAGTCAACCCATCCAACAAGCACGAGACAACGTTCGGTTGATGTTTTTTGCTCTCTGTTTCTAAGCAATTCTTTTTGGGACATCGGCCCCATTTAAACCTCAAACCATGGATCCAGTGGTTCCTAAAGACTATGGGTGGTGTCTGTCATTCAGCCAGAGCCATTGGCGACAACGTTCGGTAGGGTTTGCTACGGCCTACAGTTATATGCCTAAGCGTCCTAGCTAGTGAAATCCTCATTAGAGAAATCGAACAAAAACCCCGAAATAGAAAGAAGACAGATTTAAAGCTTCAAACTAGAAGAACCAATGACAACAAACCAACGACTTACCTCTCTGTTTCAATTTTATCTAGATATACATTGTTTCAACAAAGGGCAGTACAGTCAGTTAGGAAGCACACCTCTCTTGAAAGAGAATTCACTAGTTTTCTCCCTCTCGATTCCTTTGTCATATCATTGGTTTGAAAATGGAAGGAAAAAAAAAAGGATGAAATTTGCCACTACTGGAAAAGAAAAACATCATGCACCCAGCTAGCTCGTCATTTCATTTCCTGTTCTTTTTCTCTTCGGATTCAAGAAGCTCCTCCATCACCTTGTCGTCCAAGTACTCAAACTCAAAAACATGCTGTCCATGCCCACTACTTCCAGTTCTCTCTCCCGCATTCCCAGTACGCCTAGAGGAAGAAGGCGAAGACGAAGAAGCAGAAGCACCACCGCTCCCTAACGCGTACTCGTTTGGAAAGTTCAGAATGGCTAAAGAACCCCTCATGGCATAAGCGGCTCGATCATAAGCTCTAGCAGCCTCCTCTGCAGTGTTAAAAGTCCCAAGCCACACGCGCGCCCCATGCCTATTCGAGTCCCGAATCTCTGCCGCAAACTTGCCCCACGGCCTCCTCCGCACGCCGCGGTATTTGACATGATCGCCGCCTTCCTTGGCACCACCTCTTTGAGGGTCCTCATCCATGTTTGCATGGCAAACTTAGTGTTCAGGAGTTGGGATTTTATATGGGTGGAAAAGGGCACGGCCTGGTTTTGGTAGACTAGTGGGGGGCTCTCAGATTTAGCCAAGTGGAAGAAACAGTACTAAACGAGGATTGTTCGCACGTGTTCGAGAGAAACTTCCATAAACACCACATCCAATGTATCTGGAATTCTTGATGGTCAAGTCGATGGCTTTTTGAGCTTAAAAAGCCTTCTTTCTTAATAATTGTATGTATTCTTTCATCTTTGTGTTGATCTTTTCTAAGCCTTTTTATTCTTATGCCACCAATAAAAGGACAAATAATTTATTTGCATGAATAACTAGGGCGGGGGATGAAAAGGTATGTGGTTTTTGTGTTATATTCTCCTTATATATGCAGTTAATGTCACACGTGCAAACTTTACATCTTTCTTAATTGTATCAAATGTGGTTGTGACACTAGTACTCTTAACTAATATTTGTTTGATTAATGTTTTAATGCTATGTTAATTGTATTTGGTTAAGTCATGATTTAGGTACTGGTCCTAGATGTACCATTTATGATATTAAACTAAAGGGTTCATGAGTGCCAGAAAGAAAGAAAACACAGAGAAAGAAAAGTAATTATATATAATAATGAGTTGTGTGGATTCCATAATCCAGAAGCAGAACTTGATTCGTATTGTTGAAAGCATCAGAATAATCTTCTGATCATGTTATCAAAGTGATGATGAAGCAAGCTGGGAACAAACCTCTTGGCCAGCTTTATATGTACAAGGAAAAGCATCTTATAGCACTCAACTTACTATTCGAGGTTTTACCTGTCATCAAGGATTAATTTTCTAGGTATTATTTATATAGTGCCTTTTCATATATAGGAGGAGCTAGCACCAAGTATATATATATATATATATATATGATGCTCCCAATGTGCCTAGCTATACTCAAATGGAATAAATAGGCTTCAACAGACTGGCTTATCGGCTGGTCATAAATTCATTGTGATCGACAGAATTAGATTATATACTTGCAACAAACGTAGAAACAGCATGTTTCAAGAGTACTAGCTAGGCTTTATATTGGAGATCAAGTCGAGCTAGCAATAATTAAATGACTATTTATACACTTCATTGTCGATTTTGTTGGGAAAAATGCGGGACATATAAATTAAAGATGTGTCAATGCAATTTCTAAACTAGAGATTAAAATAAAATAATAAAAATAATTTAGAAAGAGGGATCAACTCGGTATTGAGGTATGTTATGATGAACGTTTTCTTTAGAATAGATTTTGTTGTCTCCAAATCTTAACATGTACTAAGCTTCTTGATATTCTACTCCCACAATACAACAATGTCAATTTTCATTAATTTCATTTTCGATATAAACAAAAAAAAAAAAATTCATCAATTCGATATAAAATAGTCAAAGTCTAAAGAAAGGAAGACAAAATGAAGGATGAAGTGTTTCTATAAATTTATAGAGAATTTGAAATGGGTAAATTTATGGGTGGGGTTCCTTATTTATAGAGAATGAAATGACATTTGTGAAAAGTCACAACTTTTCAACTCTTAGTGAACACCTTCAAAAGGTTTCTAATTCACCAAAAACACAACCCATTGTTTGGTGGCCAAACGGTTAATGACATGCAATGGTTCAAGTCAACATATAGCATATCTTCATTTGAAATTTTGACCACCGAACTAACACATTGAGCCATGACAATAGTTAGCATTATTTTTTACTTAACAGTAAAACATTTTAATTGTCCTAAATTTAAAATAAATAAATTTTGTCATTATTAATAATTACGCTCTCAAAGAACGTGGAATGATAATTATATGAGTAATGTTAATCTTTATAATAGATCATGTCATTCGTAGTTATAGTTAAAATATGACATGAAACATAATAAATGTAATGAAATGACAAGAAATGAAGAACTTTTTTTTACTTGATATAATGATTATATTCACCTTAAAGATCGGAACATAATCTAGGCGGCCATGAAAAAGAAGAGACCGGCCAGAAAAAGGATTCAAACATTTGATAGTATCAAAAGTGACGAAGTCGATGATCTAGCTAGTTCGATCGTCAATTTTTCAGGTCTCACATGCTCTTTTTTTTTTTTCTTTTTCTTTTTAAAGGGCCTCACATGCCTTTATTCCTAGGTAAAAATTTGTACATTGTTATTCTCACCTATACTTTGTTATGATATGAGAGTAAAGGCTTAACCGAATTAATATCCAACAATTCTAAAGTTTTTGGATTCATGGATGGTCTTTAATAATTGGCATCAGAGTAGAGACCATATCACGAGTTCAAGTCACGAAGGGAGCGACTTATAAGTTGGATTAAAATGCCTTGGTACTATGTACGGACATGGTGTCAAGTCATTGAATACTGATAGATGAGTGAAGCTGCCAAAAAGGAAATAGCTACGACCGAGTCAGTGTCTATAGAGTGGACCGTCGTGGACGTCTGATTCGGAAGCATGGTGGAATGTTATGATCCTAAAGGTAAAGGCTTAACCAAATTAATATCCAACATTCTTAAAGCTTTTAGATTAATGGTTTAGTCTTTTAACAGTTCTGTTATGGTTTGTACAGGCTTCAGTACTGAACCTATTTTGCATCTCTCTGTTTTTGCCAATTTTTCTGTCTTATTTCCTTTTAATAGTAAGAAAAGCATTAGATTGGGAGAGCCAACTGCCAAAAAGAAACGCGCAGTGAGTAGAGTCAACCTCAAACAATTGGCATTCAGAAAGTACCGCAAATTTACATAATTTTGTCTCAATGCTTGTGAGAAAGGAAGGAGGAGAGCCGACAATAGCTCTGTGCCGAATAAGAAAGGGCTCAATGTTTGCTTTGGGCTTTCGTATCGATCCAATGATTTCAATTGGGGTGGCCTTTCATACGGGGGTGCAAGTATTTGACCCTAACTTCCAGTAGTCTTATATGACACATTTAAAAAGATAAAAAATAAAGATTCACATCAGCTAGTGTGTAGTGTAAGACTGCTTTCGTAGGCTTTATGTGACGGTTTCGTTTGGATTGAGAGATGAGATGAAATGAGTTGAGATGGTTTGTGAATAGTAGTAGGGGTGAAAACCGACACCTTCGGTGCAGTTTTTGGGCAACCGACGAGAGGAAATATGGAAGAGCAACCGACCATAACCGGTAGATGGAGAGGAGAAAACTGGTCATATTGACTCTGGCGGTTCTCTGGCAGTTCACGGTTGGTTTCTAGGTTTGAGCTAACGGCGATGGTGGTCTGAGAGATTTGAGAGAGTTGCAAAGGAGAGAGAGAGAGGATGAGAGAGACTGAAAATCGGTTGGGGAAGAAGAACAGAGGTTGAAGACGATATAATATCGAAACGACGCCGTTTGATTTAAAATAATCGACATCGTTCCACTTTTTTTTTATATGTTAAGGCTAAAAAATACCAAAAGCTGTCATTTCAGTTGTGTTTAAAACACAACTACAAGCATAAACAATGTCGTTCCACTTAAACTTAAGTGGAACAGCATCGTTTCATATATAAGACTGAAACATAATATACCATTTGCCGGTTTGGCGATATGATAGTGGTTCAAATCGGGATCGAATCGATCAACTTCGGTTTGAGCAAATAACCACCGCACCCTGGCTGGTTCCTGACATAGCCAGTCAGTTCGCATTGATGGTGGCCGATTTCGTCGGTTTCTATTTAGTTTTAAATAATAGTGAGATTTACAAATTGAAATTTATGAATAGTAGTTAAATGAGAAGCAAATTGACAAAGACCTAACATATATTAATTACTGCAACCTGCCCAATTAAACAATTCCATCATTTCCGGTGTTTGTATATATTTATTTCTCGTGTGTTCCATGGCCCTCATAATGGCATTGGCATGTACATTAACATCTGTACCCAAATTAATAATGCGTATTAAAAAGAAGTTGCAGTACGCCAACCAAATCCAGTACACCACTAAAGACACCAAATCTTTGCATATTTAAGATGGTAACATTCTGCAAATAAATAAACAAAAAGGGAGGGAGGTGTGGGCTCTCAGCTTTTGGATCCTTTAAAACGTTCGTTTCGGGGGTAATGTGATGTGAACGAAAACCTCAAAGCCCAGAGGTGTAGAGAAATCGAGAGAAAATAAAGGCAGGGGAGGAAGTGTCTGTGACAGAGCACTCAACGCTTGACTGCAGAGGAATGTCTAAATGAATAATTTTCTTATTAGTTACTATATTTATCGTACACATTTCATATTTTATGAAAAAATAAAAATAAATAAAAAGTTTTCAAGTATAGAATGTGAGAATGAATAGTGACTGATATATAGCAAAATCCAAAATAATATATATATTTGTCAATTTTTTGTGTCTAAAATGTTTTTTGGAAAACAAAAAAAAAAAAAAAAATCCAGGGGAGCGTCTGGTGCTGTTTTTTCTTACCTAAATGGTTTGTCTTTCTGCAAAATTGTCAACACACAAGTGTGGTTAGTGTCGGCTCCGCTTTTGTTGTGGTTTTCTTGTTGGATTGTGCTGACTTTTTCTGTGACTCATTTCATTGCAGCCCTTTGCTTTGTCCAAAATGTTTCTCTTTTTAAAAAAAAAATTGATATAACTTGATTTAATAAATTTAAAAATTAATTTTTTATAAAATATATTTATAAATCACTTTAATTTAAAAAATTTGTAAATTAATTTTATAAATATAAAACCCTCCCAACAATTTCTCCATACATACGTACATGTGTTGTGTTCTCAATCAGTTGGAGGAGTTAAAGAAATTCAAAAGTGGGTTTACATGTGATGTGGGCGTGTCACTTTTTTTGCTTTTTTTTTCGATTGATCATTAGTTGAGGGATCAATGAGTTGTCAAAAGTCCAAGTTCTTTTGACTCGATATATGTTTTTCAAAAATCTAACACTGTATCCTACTTTATTCACTATTCTGTTTAACTTTATCTGTCTTTTCATCACAAGCATAGCCATTAAGGTGGGCAATTTGCCATGATCTTAAAGACAAACTACTTTTGTTGGTTTTTGAAAAATAAAAATTTACTCTACTAGCCTGTCCAAAGGTATTTTTGTTTTTTTAAGAAAAAAAAATTAAAATTTACATTTTAAATGTCAAAATTTTCTATATTTTTATCATTCGTATCCTGAATTATTAAAACTGATAGTTGACACCTTAAAATATAAAATTAAGAAAATTTTGATACATTATATTGTTGATTAATATCTTACTGTTAAGATCGATCTCGTTTTATTTTTATAAATTATAACATTTTTATCGATCATTAAGGTTTGATTTTAAAGGAATGTATAAATTACCAAATTTGGATATTTTGAGGTGTCAATAATTCATGGCGTACACAATGTAACATCCCGTATTTTAGTGTATTTTTACTGAAGGAATTATTTTTATGTAATTAAAATAATTTCTCTTATTTTAAATTGGTTGGATTTTTAGTGAGTTTATTTCTACGATTTTTATTTGGTGAAAATTATTTTTATGTGCTTTCTTAATATTTATTTATTGTTATGCATTTAAATTGCTTTTAATATTTAAATTAATTACCGTGGGATTTAATTATTTCAATTTGACTTTACCATTACGTTTAAATTATTTTATTTAACTTGAGGTTTTGAAATCGTTTCCGTTGGATCATTTTTGTGACCCAAGTTATGAGGATTGGACCTCATTTCTTTTCCCTCTATTTTTCTTTTCCTTTTCTTTTTCTTTTCTTCTTTTCTTTTCTTTCTTTTCTTTTTCTTCTTCCTTATTTTTTTTCTTCCCGTGCGCACGTTTCTCTCTCCTTTTCTCTCTCCCCGCGTCCGTTTCTCCCCCACCAGCTGCGCCGCCGTCCGTCGGCGGTGGTCGACACCGCCCAGCCCATTAGACTCCCCAGCCGCCGGCGACCTCACCCCACCAATATCACCGCCGTTCGTGCCGCCGTTAGCCTCCACGAAGCCCACGAAACCCACGAAGCCGCGGCACACTTTCCGCCATTGCGCCGCCGTCGCACCGCCATTGGCCACCATCTTCCTACCACTTCATCCCCGGCCTCTTGGCAACCCATTGGACCCAACCCCAGCTCCGATCCGTCACCGATGAAGCCCCACCAAGTCCATCTCCGATTTGCACATTTTTGGCCTAAAACCACCCCTTGCGCCGCCACCCACGGCAAACCACCACCACCACTAGCTTCACCGACCTCCCGAGGCCCTACCCTATCAATCTTGGGTCTTCGTTTGTCCTCGTTGAAAAGTTGGTATTTGTGACCCACGGCCACAGTGTATTTTACACTGTGGTGTTGCTCAAACGTCGCCTTTTTCAACTTCGTGATCCTCGGAAAATTATTATATTGCACTGTAAGTATTTCTCCAAAGAACTTTCGTAATTTAAATGTATTTTTGCACTAACCCATTTCACTGTATTTTTGGCATGCCGGACTGAGTCCGAGGAGTTCGGGGGTCGGATGGATTTGTGATTGGAGTTGTTTGGTTGGATTTGATTGGATTGGTAATTGTTGGTTTGGACATTGTGTTGGTACATGTACATTTCATTATTTCATGCATGATCATGTTTGTAAAAGAAAACTGGGTTTTCGTGTATTGCATTCATGTTCATGTGATTTGAAAAGCTATGATTTTATGTGATAATATTTTTGGTGCGTGTGTATCACGACCCCAAGCCGAGATGGGGTATTAACTCGGTAGGGCTCCTCTGGTTACTCGGGAGCGGAATATACTGAGTAACGTCCCCTGGATTGTCGCCGGGCGACAATGGGATCGGACGAGATGGTCTCGTGCCGACTCCGTGGTCCTTCTGCTGGCGGGGACTAGAGGATGTCTGGCCACGTACGCGCTGGGCGCGGAACTGGACATCGCTCGTTGCGTAGTGTGGGTGCTTGGCCATGTACGCGCTGAGCGCGGAACTGAGCACCGCTGCGAAGCCAGGACGTGCGGATGGTCCATAGGGGAGACCATGGTGCATATGGAAATAATGCATGGTGCATTTGGAATTAATGCACTATTTTCTGGGAAAATAGTGCGAGTTGATTTTTGGGTAAATCATTTTCTGGGAAAATGTTTTACGGATAATTTGGACCAAAATGGGATTTTGGTGTGTGTTGAAAATTTATCATTTTCGGGGAAAATGATGTTTTGTGGAAAAATGCATGTTTTCATGTGCATGCATGTTAGTTGCATTTAATGCATTTTATATTACGTTGTTGTTTGGGTTATACTTACCTGCGAGACCATTTTGTGGTATCACAGATTTTGATGCTGATGAGGAGGAGGAGGGCGAGCCTGAGGAGACGGCTCCGCCTGAGGAGTGATCTGGGATCACTCGTTTGTATATCTAAAACTATTGTAAATTATTTTATGGATGACTGTATAACTGCTATTTAAATCTTTACTGATGTTTGATTGTAAATAAATTCTGGTACTTAGTTGACTATCCGCTGCGTTATTTTATTTGAACACTGTTGCATGTACACACACTGGCACTTCGTTGGAATGTGTGACCGTGTTGTCACCATCCTGGCGTCTCGATCCCTCCGTATTTATATAAGGAGGATTGGGGGCGCCACACACAATGCAAAAATCATAATGTCATAAGTGCAAATTAGGGTAATTTTTCTCCTTTTAGTTCTCAACAAAACAACATCATGAACCAATGTGCTACTTTAGGGTCTCCATAACAATGTTTTGAATATCGTACCGGACACCGTATCGATCAAGATACTGAAACGAAATATTTCTATACCGGTATCGTTTCAGGATAGCGTTTCGGGATAGTCGATCTATAAATAAATTATATATATAAATATATATAAAAATTATATTCTAAAATAATAATCTATATATAAATAAATTATATACAAATACATATATATATAAATTATAAATAGTCTAGTCTGAATTGAGGGTTAAAAAATAAGCTTGTAGTTTGAAAAAACAAAAAAAAAAAAAACACAGGCCGAAATATCGGCCGGTACCGGCCGAAATTTAAGCCAGTACAGGCCGAAATTTAGGCCGATATGACCGGTACCGGCCAGTATTTTAGCCGGTACGAAACAGTTATAGTACCTGTACCGGCAGGACGGCCGAAATGAAAAATTTTAGCCGTACCGGTCAGTACGGTACGAAATTTAAAACTTTAGTCTATAATGGTAAAAAGAGCATTTTTATATTATTACGAAAGATCCATCATAATCGACCACCATGTTGATATACATACATGTAAAGAACATATATGATAAGAGAAATCATGACCCCTATTATTTGTCCCGCATTTTTTTGGAATCGGGGTAGAAGATATTCATGATCACACGATATTCAATGCTATATGTTGTTATTATCAATGGAAAATGATTTATATAAATTTATTATAAAATAGATTTAACGTAAAATCCGTCGGTTTGAGATTTACTTTTACGTAATCAATAACGCTTCTCTTTAAAACGCTCAGCAAAATCCACCTTTGTTTATTTACTTCTACTTCTTTCTCTCTCCATGCTTTTCTCTCTCCATGCTACTGCTTCTGCATCAATGTCTCTTTTCTGCACAATTATTGTTCTTTCATTAACTGAAAGTGGGCTTTCTCACTTGTTGAGCTCTTCAATTGATCACCCATTTCTACTACATCTTCCCGAACGTACAACTTCTTCATTTACGTCAACTTTATTACCATGTTTCTCTTCTCTAAATAATTATTTGCCTCTTCGCCTCTTCTTTTTTAATATATCTAACATCCAAGCCAACAAATTTCCTTGCACTTCTTCTCTCTCTTTGTCATGGATCTTGTAATTAGCAAACGCTACCTGGTCCGTAGCTCCCAAGCTCTTTCTCCAATTACAAGTGCTACTCCCGGAAGCTCAATCTTTCGGTCCCCCATGCATTCTTCCGACGCCAGTTTCCCCATTATTGCTATTGCCGTTATAGGAATCATGGCCACGGCTTTCTTGCTTGTTAGCTACTACATATTTGTTATCAAATGCTGCCTCAGTTGGCATCGTATCGACATTCTAAGACGTTTTTCGCTGTCGAGACGCCGCGAGCAGCCTTCGACGGTCTACTCTCCGGGGATGGACACTCGAGGACTTGACGAGTCTGTGATCCGATCAATCCCAATCCTGCAGTTCAAGAAAGAAAGCAAAAGCAGGGGCTTTAGAGAGAGAAGCTTTTGTGAGTGTGCAGTTTGCTTGAATGAGTTTCAAGAGGATGAGAAGCTTAGAATAATACCCAACTGTAGCCATTTGTTTCATATCGATTGCATCGACGTCTGGCTTCAAAGCAATGCCAATTGCCCACTTTGCAGAACAAGTATTTCGGTCATGTCTCGGTTCCAAACCGATCTAGCTCTTGCTCCAAGCTCCACCCCTGAAGACCCAACTCCCTGTACAGATAATCCCTTTGGTGATGATGAAGACTTCCTGGTAATTGAATTGGGTAACGATTATTCTCCTCATCGAACATTGCTTGAAACGAAACAAAGACTGAACTCAAGTGAATTATCGACGAGTTGCATTAGTCCTACGCCGAGGAAGTTAGAGTACTGGAGAATTATGCAGAAGAAGGAACGGAAGTTTAATAAGGTTACAAGCATGGGGGATGAATGCATTGATACTAGAAGCAAAGATGAACAGTTTGCAATTCAACCCATCAGGAGGTCTTTCTCAATGGATTCGTCCAGTGATCGGCAGCTCTATTTAGCAATTCAAGAGGCTTTGCCACAAAACATGCAAGTCAGTGAGGTCAGTCCCATTGAAGGCTCCAGTAGCAGAATACGAAGATCCATTTTCTCTTTTGGGCATGGCAGTAGATCCAGAAGTTCCATTCTTCCCGTTTATTCAGAACCATAGAACTTCCTTTTGTTTTTTTTCCTTTCTTTCTTGGGGGAGACGTAGGAAATTGTTAAATAGGAACATTCAGTTGAAATTTGAAAGAATACCCTTGCTTAATTAATCACGTTCCCGAAGGCCTGCCTGGGGCTAGGGCGTGCTCTAATGTGTTCCAAATAGCTTACAGATGGATTATGAGCATAATTGCTGAAATCACCATTCTTTTTTTGTGTTCTTCAATTTATTTTCACACCTGGATACAATTTAGTCAGGTGTTTAGAGAAATTAACAAAGTGGCAGCACAAGAATAACGATGTTAGAGCCTTAGGCGGGTGGAAAATTGAATGGGAGAGACCTGCGAATGCCATTGAGTAACTAGCCAAAAGCATCCAAGGTTAGAAAAAGAAGTGCAGAGAGCAAGAGGTCCCCTCCCATTGATTGGGAAGAAGGCATACGAGGAGTCCTTTTCCATTGAAATAATCATACATCTACCAACTTCCTGTGCCAATAATGTTGTTGGTTGAGGGAGGAACAGTTTCGTCATAAATGGTTGGTAATGGTTCTTATTCCATAATCCATGACAACATATAATAATAATAATAATAATCTATTTGTCTCGAATAATGTTATAACAAATAGGAGAGAGTTCTGTTTTAGAAGAGATCATGCAAAGATCTTTTTAGGCCATGATTTACTTTTTCTAATCCTTTTATTTGGTCAAGTTTCATCTGCTCGATCCCCGAGGTTGAATTTTAGTCCATGAATTGAATGTAAAGTCTATTTATAGTGCATGAAGGTGGACAAGTTTCGTCACCCCCCTAGGCAAATGAAGCCTAGGATGGACCAAGATGCAGACATGTACACCCACCAAATACATGTCGCATGAGCAAAGATATCCAACGACATGTTATATTTAGATTAAACCTCTACCTATCAAGCACCATAGACTACAAAAATATAATCTTTTATCCAGATTTAATAGTAAGATTTGACGATTAAGATTATGTTATCTTATCTTATATTCTTATTGTCTCAACTGTCTAACTTGGACAGTTATTTATTAAAGAAAAATATTTTAATCATAAAAAGATCTACAAAATTAAACTTACAAATTGACATGATTTGATATTACGTTAGATCATGAAATTATTTTTATTGTAAAATAAATGTAATGTATCATATGAAACCTTTTCAGTTTGTAGGTTAACCTTTATATATATATATATATATATATATATATATATATATATTTGTACATCACTTCTCTTTATCAAATTGAGGGTAGTTGACCGTATAATATATTAACTTTAGATGTGGGAAAAATATTATATCATGTTTAGCTAACTTTGTACTTATTGATTTTAATCATTACGTTTACCAAAATATTGATTAACAAAATCATTTGCCCTTTTGAATTGTTAGGCCAACCCAAACTATGGAGAGCAGTCGAAGAGGTCAACCAACCTATGAGGCAGCCCATCCGGGATGAAATAGCCACGGCCCACGAGGCCTAACCCATTTGGCCCAAAGAAACTGAAGTTTTCAAGAAAGCGAGCATTGGGAGCAATTCTAAATTTCTAATCTAGCATGGGGATTGCTCTTCCATGAACTCCGATAACTTATTTCAGTATATTTCTGAAGTACTCCAACGGAAGATTGATTGATTTATTTATTTATGGAAGAGAACAAGGCCCCAATTTTACTAATAAAATCTCTTATGACATAGAAAAACTTTGATAACAAACCAGTATCTAGATTATACAAAAACCTAGCTACAACCCAAAATAAAGATTCGTTAGAAAAAATAAAACATGTATATAGACAATGTATATTCATCCCTATCAGTTACACCGTAGCATAGGCAAACCAACTCTCTCAATTCGACTGATTTGGTTATACAAAACCAAACTATATCATCTCATCTCATATAATCATTACAATTTTTTTAAATTTCTACATAAAATATAATAAACAATTCAACTTTTTCAAATTTTGTAATAAAAATTATATTAAAAAATTATATTATAATAATATTTTATTTAACTTTCAACGAAGCATTCAATCTTAAACTACTTAACTAAACAAGATCTCTGTCCCAATAATATCTCTAGTGGCTGAGCAGATCTCTCTTGTACTTCCTTTTGCACCCTATTCAGCTAATATGTCTGCATCTTGGTTTACTCTCTGAAATTGTACTTACTGTAAGAACCATATCTTTTGATAGGCACAAGACTCTCTCAATCCTCCCTTTACTTTGTTAAGACGGCTATGTCCATTCCACCAATTTACAAGAATTTGTTAATCGATCTCAACCTCAACTCTACTTAAACTCCACCTTATGCAAACTTTAAGACCATCTAGTAGAGCACGTACCTCATCCATTGTGTCTGTTCCCCATCCATAGCAGGCTGAAAAGCCTACAATCAAACCTCTTGAGTTTTTTATTACCCCTCCCCCACCACAAATACGTGGGTTGCCCAAACTACACCCATCTACATTCAGCTTGACGAAATCTAATACTAGGGGAGTCCATCACAGAACCAAAATTTTTGATATTTTCATACTTGAGAAGGTGACGCCTAGTTGGTGCATAATGGCAAGATCAGGATTACTAACTTTCTTAGAAGGAGATAATTTCGCCATCTATTCAATAAGTAAAGTTTAATATTATAGGAATCGTGTTCGTCGGCTCCTTTTTATCTTCCATGCGAGCAATGGAAGATTTATTAGATAATATGTTAGTAGAGATGAGGAAGTATTATCATGCTATCATATTATGAGATATGAGTAATGTTTAATACAATCATGAGTTGTGTAAATTTCGTATATTCTTTTTTAAAAAAAAATAGAATCTAATATTAAAAAATAAGTTTTTTATGACATAATTACTAAATATTAATAATATATCATCATTTAAAAAATAATAGAAGAAATATTGAGGTTTGGTTTGGATAGAGAGATGATTTCATCTCATCTCATATCATCTCAATACCACAAATACAAACACTTTATAATTTCAAATCTTCAACTTTTTTATCTAATCATTATCTAATTATTACTACTTTTTCAAACTTGCAAACAAAACAAAAAAAAAATAATTCAAATTTTTCAAAACTCAAAATAAAAATAATATTAAAAAATAATTTTATAATAATATTTTAATTTTATATTATTTTTATTCAATTTTTTTTCTACTTTATTTCAAGATTTCATTAAACATTTTAATTCAAACTATTTTTAATACATCTCATCTCAATTCAAATATTTTACTATTATTTATAAATTATTTTAAATTATTTTATCTCATCTCAATTCCCTATAAAAACCGAGCTTGAATTTCAAGAGGATAAAGATCATATATTTCCTAATTATTATCCTTGGATTGTGATGCGTGGCATGAATAGTTCCGTGTTTGGATGGTTAATTGGACACTGGAATAACAGATTTATCTTGATTGCATTATTCCGAGTTGGCGAGTTCTAGCATTTTTCAATTGCAATAGCTAGCGGTCTGGGTGTCCTTGGAGCTTCTCCAATACAACAGAACACAATCCCCCTCGAAATGAAGATAATGGTGGCCGTGAAGCGAGTCGTCGACTACGCCGTGAAAATCCGAGTCAAACCCGACAAAGTAAGCTGCGCTGAGAAAACATGGGTTTTTTGTCTTTCTTTTTAGCTGCGTGATCTGTAGAGTTCTAATCCGAAAAATATTGCATTTTGCAGACTGGCGTGGAGACCCATAACGTGAAGATGTCGATGAACCCCTTCTGCGAGATTGCGCTGGAGGAGGCTCTGCGAATCAAGGAGTCGGGCCTGGCCTCGGAGGTCGTGGCGGTCAGCATGGGCCCAGCGCAGTGCGTAGACACTCTCAGAACTGGGCTCGCCATGGGAGCTGATCGGGGCATTCATGTGGAGGACACAGGGGCTCTGTACCCGCTCTCTGTTGCCAAGCTTTTGAAGGCGCTTGTGGAGGTTGAAAATCCCGGTCTTCTCATTCTTGGCAAGCAGGTTTGTCTATTTTTGTTTTGGGTAAATGACTTTTTTTTTTTTTTCGAAATTATGAGGTTCTGCAAGTAATTGTTGTAGTATGGTATTGGTTTTTATTAGTGTTGCCAAAGAGGCTTTTTTATTAGTATATAAGAAATGGGTTTTTGATTTTGCTACAAGGTATGGATTTATAAGTTGTAAGGGACAGAATATTGTAGCTTAGGTCATTGAGGTTGTTTTTGGGGGATAAACAAGGTTTGGGGATTATATTCTTGTGCTGTTCTTTCTATTATTTTTTCGAGTTCTTTTGGCCGTTCAATCTCTATAACGAATAGAATGTCGTTTTGTATGGAAATTGAATTTAAATGATGGAATTTGTGATTGATGTCAAATATTGAGTTTCACGCTGAATTATAAATCAAATGAGAGGATTTTGGGATAGATATTGAAGCATTTTAACCATGCTGTTGAATTTGTCGAGTTTTGATATCAGTGAAGGCCCTTATTATCTCCTTAACTTTATTAGTTTCTTGGATGATTCTGGATATCATGTGGAAGAGTAACTCTGTCCTTTACAATTTCCTGTGAAGGCCATAGATGATGATTGCAATCAAACAGGGCAAATGGTGGCTGGGCTTCTTGGTTGGCCACAGGGGACCTTTGCTTCCAAGGTTAGTCATACTCTCTGGACGTTTTAGGTCAAGAATGGTTGATTATTTAATCTAGGGAAAGTATGTGCTTACTACACTAGAATAAACAAATTGTGGACTTATTATTTTGTTGTTTTCTCTCTTTGTTAACTGAACTATGTAGGAAAACAACATTGTTTTCGCACTGCTGTCTGAAAGTTCTTTATATGGCCTAATTTCCATGCCAATGATTTTTCTTATTTTTTTATTGTTCTTGCTGTGTCCCTTTTATTTTGTTTTTTTATTTTGAAATTTTATCTTACTTAAATTACTGCTGCTATCTAGTAGGTTGTACTGGACAAGGAGAACCAAGTAGCAACAGTGGATAGAGAAGTGGATGGCGGCCTTGAGACCTTGTCTTTAAATTTACCAGCTGTAATCACGTGAGTATGAGACCCTATAAGAATTTTCCGATCAAACTTGTAGCTTTCTCCTCACAACAGTGTGATTACTTCTACTTTGATTTGACATGATGCAGGTTTATAATATTTTTATGTCTATTTTTAAATTGAATATGCTAGGTAATATACAGTCTCTTTGTTGGCACTTTTTCTCCAGCTGGTTTGTAATAGAATTATAGTTTGTTCATCTCTCTGCACTTCCTCTTATACATGCCGTTCCTTTGCATACTTTTCTTTACCTTGTGGAATAAAAAAACTAAGATTTTTTAGTATTTCGACTTTTGAATTTTTTTCATTATTATTATTTGTTGTGGAGGGCATTACTATTTTAATCCTACTTTTTTTTTATGTTTTCAAGAATTCAACCCCCCCCCCCCCCCCCAAAAACATATACAACAACCTATCTATTGGTCCTTGTAGTGAGTGACTTACATTTTGCCTTGATGTACATTGTTGCTTCATCATCGTTCATATTTTCATGATGGCATTCTTTTCCAAGTAAAAAATCTTCATTAAAAAGTGTAAATGGCATATCCAAGTACACAGGGTATCACAGTGGTTGGTGTCATGATCATGTCATTCTCAATTCTCATGATTGTCATTATGACCATAATCATTAAAGCATGTGGGTGTATGTGCGTGTGTGAGTGCGTGTGCGAGTGCACTTAAATCATCACTTGTGTGTATGCATCTCCTATAGCTTTTTGTATTTGTTTTGGGATGAATATTCAATGTATCCATGTGATAAGATGGAAATGTTTCCATGTTGCATTGTTAGCCTCCCATTTTGCCAATAGTGAAACACAGAATAAGGTGACTTGGAGGTTTTGGTTATTACAAAATTTGGATTTTCATAACCAGGTGAAAAACTTAAATTTAAAGATGAGATATGGATGGAGGTTTCTTGTGTGCATATGAAATGTCTATATCTTTACTGTTTTTTAAACTGTAGTTGATGTCTACTAAATATAGGAAATGTGTTTACTATTGCCTGGAGTACCATTCTGCTAAACTGATCCCTTAGCAGTACGGATTGATACGGATTGATACAGACTGTCGAATTTGTTGTTTGCAATTTGCACTCTGGAGCTATCACCTCATGTTCTGATCCAGAAACTACTCATAAATATTTTTTAGAAAGAGGACGATATTCTGTAAATCTTATTCATATTACATTACTTGTGGCAGAGAAATACCATGATGACAGGTTAAAAGACCTTGGTGGTTACAGATAATCCAAAAACCATGGAATAAACAGTAAAACCATAACTTTCTATGTAACTGTACGGAATAAGGATAGTTATGCATATCGTAGCACTTGTATCCCCTGTTTATCAAGTCTCTGTAAGCCTTTAACCTCTTTCGGAAGATATGTGATCTCCATGCACACCCTATTAATCCATGTGCCCCTCGCTTCACTAGCGAGTCTGCAATTTGTTTTGTCTCTCTTTATGCATGATCTATGGAGACTTCCAATTCTTGCTTCAAGTATCTAATATGTTCCCCTGTCTCGTTAACTGTCCAAGGAATCTCCCCCTCATTTTTCCACCACCTTACAGCCGCCATAGATCAACTGCTAATCAGTTACCAGTCTCCTTAAACCATACTGTTAATGTTCTTTAAAAAGAAAATATTAGACCTTTTTTTCCTACTCCAAACGAGAACACACCTATAGTTGTAAGAGAAGTACTAGGTTTAGAAAGAGAATTAGAAAAAGGAAATTACAAATTGGTAAGGCTTGATGTGATATGTCATATCTATTTTACAATTGAAAGAAAAAAGTTTTACAATGTGGCATAGCATTTCAAGGTACACCAGTTTGTAAAATAGCTTTTTGTTATTCTTTTTGTGGACCATGCATTTCCCAAGTTATAAATTTTGCAAAAATGAAATGTTCAAAGCCAGCCTTTCATTTCAAACTTATGAGTGAGAGTGTGTGCATGCTCGTGCTCTGACCAGCTTTCCGGTGAGGTTGCTCATTTTATTTGTTCTTCTCATGCAGCACTGATTTGAGGTTGAATCAGCCGAGGTATGCAACACTTCCCAACATAATGAAAGCAAAGTCAAAGGTCATAAAGAAGCTGACTCCACAGGAACTAAAGGTGGAAATCAGATCGGATTTAGAGGTTGTTCAGGTCACCGAGCCTCCCAAAAGAAAAGCAGGGGTTATCGTTTCTTCCGTGGACGAGCTTATTGACAAGCTCAAGAATGAAGCTCATGTCATTTGATTATTTTATACCTTCTTAATCAAACTTCAACAACCATTTACTGATCTGTTGCTCCTATTCTTTTTGTTTTTTCCCTTTTTACTCTGGAGCTTGAGCAGTTGCTTCTGGCCACTGATATTGTAAGGTCAAAAATACGGAAATGAAACTGTAAAAGGAATCTGAATGCCAGTTAAAAAAAAGTTTTTCTTCTTCTTCTTCTTTCTTCTTCTTTTTAATATAATTGAAGTCCCTTTTTTTCATGTTCCTATTGAATGGAGATTTTCTTTACGTATCAGAATATATTGGATGGTCTAATTTAAGAGAGAGAACATATTATGTGTGTTCTATAGTATTTAATGCTGCCAATGTAGAATTTTAGGACAATGTGGACCTCGTTGAACATTTAGTACCCGTTTGGATAGATTAAAATATCTTAATATATTTGTGAATAGTAGTGAAATGGTTTGAGTTAATATGTTTTATTAGATTTAGGGAAAATGTAGAAAAACTGAATAAAAATATTATAATGTAAAAAAATTATTTGAATATTATTTTTTAATATTATTTTTATTTTGAAATTTGAAAAAGTAGTGTTGTTTTTTATGTTTTGTTTAGAAGTTTAGAAAAATAATAATGATTAGGTAATATGATTAGATGAACAAGTTGAAGATTTTAAATTGAAAAGTGTTTTGTGTTTGAGTGATGTTTAAGAATGAAATTGAGATTACATGAGAATAGTTGTGTTGCCAAACAGACTCTTGATGTTAATTTATCTCTCTATACATTAAGTCATCCAATTTTATCAAGTTATTGTGTGAATTTCATTTTTTTTTCTAATTATTTGACTGAATTGGATAGTCCAACTTTATTATATGAGTACCATAACATTTATTGATGCTGTTAATGGAAGATTTTTGGCAATGTACACTCCATATAATAAACATAGATCATCCAATTTGAGGATAAGTTTGACAGCCCCAAAAAAGGTGATACAAGTTGCCTTGACCAATTTAGAATCTTAGATGAGTATCGAGCATCACAATCTCTAAGAGAAGGGCAACAGAATGTTGAAGGTATGGACAGAAGAGAAATCAGATGGAGTCCACCGATAGAAGAGTTCACAAAAGTTAGACTCAACTTAAAATTAGACTGAATTAAATTGATTTTAATACAATCTAACAACCAAACAAATCCTTATAGAGAAGGAAATAGTGCGACTCATACATTGGCAAAGATGGCTCTACAAGTAGAAGGGGAGCATTGTCGGACTGAAGAAGTACAAAAAATCTCTTGTATTGAAAGATATTATTTGTACTAATTAATTTTGTTGATAATGAATGAGAAAAGGCGTGTCTTGGATTCAAACAAAAAATAGTGAGAATCTCTGCATTTATTTGACCAAATTCGATGGTCTAATTCTAGAGAAATAAAAAAGTAAACACTAATAAATATTCGCATATGATATATACTCTTCGAAAATCTAATATGAGTATTGATGTCAAAAAAAAAAAAAATCCCATATGAGTAGCAATAGAAATTCTTTAAGATTTCGTTTGTTTTCATAATTATTATCATCTCATTTCATTTAATTATTATAATTTTATTAAATTCTTATGCAAAATAAAATAAATAATTCAAATTTTTTAAATCACATAACAAAAATAATATTAAAAATATATATTATAATAATATTTTATTCAAATTTTAACTTTTATCTCAATTTATCTTATTTCATCTGTAAAATCAAATAAGGCTAAAACACATGATATATGGGCCGAAAAAAAAATATTACACTTCATCATAGTTTAAGTTTGTGTGATCTCTAAATAAAAAATTTGGATTCAAAACTCCGTCTTCTTTGTTAAAAATAAAAATAAAAAATCTCTCTTTCTGTTTTTTTTTATTATTATTATTTAAATTTTGTAATCTCTATTTAAAATGATTCACGTTTTACGTGATTTTTTATGTTATTTAAAACGTGACAAAATATTAGTTGAATGAGCTTTTTTTCCAAACCTAAAAATAAAAGTACGTATGGTAAGAGAGCAACGTGAGGCGGCATATAACCCCGGCTCCGACTGATTCCATCCACGTGGTGTCACTTTATTGGGCCACCTTTTATTTCGTTCCTTCCCCTCACCCACACTCTCCCTTTCTTCCATTCTCTGCGTAGAATTTTCCGATTCTCAATTCTCCAATACTTTCTCCATCAAATTCTAAACCCTAAAATTTCCCAAACTCCAAATGAAATGGATGCGTCGTTAGGGGACGGCAGCTCCTGGGATTTTCTTGATTATAGCTTCATTGACGACAACCCTTCCCCCGAATTCTGTTTGCCCAATCACGGGTAATCCAATTATCTCTCTCCTCCCTCGCGACTTTCTTTTCTTTATCTTTGAATTCGCTTTGATTTTTAGCCTCTTATCATTTTTGCTTCGGATTTAAATTATATAGTCGTAGAAATCCTGATTTATTTACGCCCCCCGAACAAAGAGATCTGAGAATATTCACCTCAAAATTTACAGTCTGTTATCGTATATGGTTGTAGCTACGAAATCCTGATTTATTTACGCCCCCCGAACAAAGAGATCTGAGAATATTCACCTCAAAATTTACAGTCTGTTATCGTATATGGTTGTAGTGCTAGCGTGGACATTGATTTATCGTCCGGGCCACAGAGAGACTGCCCGGAAAGAGGGTGTTCACGGAAGAGGTATTGCTGAGATGGTTTTATATATCAGTTCTTGTTTTATTGCCTTCTGAAAATTTTGACTTGGCAATTTTACCAGCTCCAGTTTACTTTTTGTTTTTTGTTCTTGCTCTTAGGGTGAATTTTAAGGCATAATCGTGTACAAATTAAATTGTCCTGTACTGTTCGTTGTCTTTTCTTCTACAATTATCTATACACTTCCCGCATTGTCAGTAATTCCCAGTTGATAAAACATAGCTCCGTGTTTATTATGTTCGTTAACCTCAATAGAGTTTTTATTCATGCTTTTATTCTTTTCACCTACTTTAATTTGTTAGGCTCATTAGCTGTTAATTTCGTTGGAACCAAATACTTCAGATACTTAATGCTTACATTCTGATCCAGTGGAATCTCTAGTTGTAGCTTTTTCATTTTTCTATTCCGCTTGTTTCTATCCATTTTCTGATGAATTTGCTAAATCACGGTGTTGCATTTGGGAAATTGCCTCTGAACTCTAGTTCTGCCACCTGAATCCCAGTTTCCCACAATGTGTCGTCACCAAAAAAGAAAAGGGTCTGATAGGGTATGGTTGGTTGATGATATCCCATATCCATGTAAATCTTGCATAACAGATTAGTCATCCATTTGCGATGCATAGTAGGTGAACTTTTTTATTTCTCTGTGAGGTAGTGATACTTGATCTCCTGTTATCACTTGCTCTTACATGGTACTAATTACTTTCAGGGCGCGCAATGATTCATGCAGCAGGCCAGTATCTAAAGCTTGTCGTGAGAGACTGCGAAGGGAAAAATTGAATTACAGGCATCAGTTTTTTCTTTTGTTTCTTGCAAAAAAGAATTTCATAATTCTCTGTTTGATTTGGGAACTATTAAAATTTTAGACTAAAGTACCTTTTACATTAGAAGTTGATATTTTCTATCAGAATCCATTTCCTTGCATAATTCATCCGAAAATCTCTTTTTACACCCCAAACTACCACTACAGCAATATGACTACCAAACTACCAAAGTTTTTATTTGGTCCCAATTTGATGTAAATTGCATACCTCCCTCGTTAAAATTAGGGGTGATAAACGGTCCGGTCGGACCGACGGACCATACCGAGACTCGGTCCACGTTTTAGAGGACCGAAAAATTTTGGTCCGGTCCACAGTCCAGAGTTTTTCCAGACCAGACCGGACCGAATGAAAAAATATATATATTTTATATATATTATTTATATAATAATTGTACAATTAACAATATAAAATTTTAAATATGTTATTAACACTTGTTAATATTCTATGAATTAACTAATATATAATATCATTTAGTTAATTATATAGTAATTATATAAATTAATAATGTAATTTTCATCTAATTTATTATCATTGACCATATAAAATATTTTTTTATTGAGTTTGTTACATAATCCACATTAATAAGTTACTTGGTTTAATTTAGTATTTTAAATAATTTTTTTTTATTAATTGATTTAAAAAAAGAAAAAAAAAAAGACCGGACCGAATGGACCAACCGGACCGGACCAGATCGATAGCTACCGGTCCAGTCCGGTCCCTATGGGTGTTCGGTCCGGTCCGGTCCGGAAAAATGATGGACAGAAAATGTTCGGTCCATCGACAAACCGGACCGGACTGACCGATTTGCACCCCTAGTTAAAATAGACAAAAACTAGGGGAAATGATACAATTTTAATTGTTGAATCTTAAAGGATAGGGTTAATAGCAAAAGGAGTGGTAATTTAAGAGAGTACATTATAATTCTGACCAAGAACAACAATCATCTGACTGTTCTGTTACTGTCATTCTTTTATTATCTCTCTCTCTCTCTCTCTCTCTCTCTAAGGAGATAATGAAAGGCCAGCTCTTGTTTATGACTCGTGCAGATTTATAGACTTGAGTTCTGTTTTGGATCCTGAGAGAACGGTCAAAATGGACAAGCATGCCATACTTGATGATGCAATCAGAATTTTGAACCAACTCAGATCTGAATCTCAAGAACTTAAAGCAACAAATGAAAAACTACTGGAAGAAATAAAAAATTTGAAGGTTAGTTGTGTCCATGCAATTATAGTTTTCCAGAAAATTTATGTTTTTGTCTCTTGTATGCATCCCATGTACTTGGGCTTTGCCTATTCTTTACTATCAATAAACGTTTTGCTTACCTATCAAAAATAAAATATATATTGATGAGCTCTGACACCTACTTGCATCTGAATGTGAGAAGAAGTGGTCAGTTGGCAGATGCTTTGCGTCTATGAAATGGAATGTTCACAACTGTTTGCCATGAATATACTCCATATACTCCAGGACTAGGAGCCATCGTTTCTTTTGCGAGAAGATAAACAGAACTTAGAAGGGAGAGATGGATGTTTGAAGGAAAAATATGGAATAAAAAGCATTTGGTCCCTGCTTTTGGAATATGTTGAAATGAATTATGTTTATTTTTTGCATTTTAAGTTAATTGAGTCATGTGAGGATATGTTTTAGCTTTTCTTCTGCATGTAGTTGATTAAGGTAGTGAAGTCTGTATGAAATTGCAATGTTGGATAGCTCAGTACTGGCATTTTTACGTTACTTTCCTCTGCAAACAGGCAGAGAAGAATGAACTACGTGAAGAGAAGCTTACGCTGAAAGCAGACAAGGAAAGGATGGAGCAGCAATTGAAAGCTATGGCTATTCCGCCTGCTGGGTTTATGCCAGGCCATCCAGCTGCATATCATTCTGGGCCAAACAAGATGGCGGTTTGGCCCAGCTATGGTTTAGTTCCAATGTGGCAATACTTGCCTCCAGCTGCCCGTGATACATCTCATGATCATGAGCTCAGGCCACCTGCTGCGTAGTTATTTAACATCGGTGTTAGATGCATTCTTTTACTGTCGTTCAACATTTTTGTTACCCGTTGACATGTATATAGCTGCTGTTTCAGTAGGCCTCCTGATTTTTAAATTCAGCTATTAACAATTACATGCAGCATTGGCGAGATGAGTGGGTTGGTGGCTTTCTCTTCTAAAATGTAACCGTTTTAGGCAACTGTCTGTGATTTTAAGTGCACACCAAGTAATTCTGTCCCAGAAAATCTTCAGTAGTATATTGCAAGCTTTCTATTTTTTCTTGCTAAATATGGAGATGTTTGAAGGTCTCTGAACCTCGTCAAAGAGATGCGAAGTTAGCTACCAAGAAAATATGAACTGTGGTGCCCTATAATACAAAAAGACTGAATTACATTAAGGTTTCAATTGGTGAACTTATCACTTATTTTTTAAGAACTGCCTTTTGGATTCGGAAGTTGATATTGTTGAGCTTACAATGGAGAATTTCAATATAATTTTGTTTGCGCTCGATAGATTAACCTCAATCTCCGTACTTTGAGATCCGGATATTATTGAATGTTAAATTCTTTGATCTGTGTAATGTAAATGTAGATGAACTCTATATCATACTTGCTTAATTTGCTGAATAGACTCACATGTAACGGGATTATTTCCTCAAACCTGCCTGTAATCTCTGAAGCAAAATTTGATGCAAATCAATCACCTTGATTGTTTCTCTCAATTTCGCCCATTTTTTCTTTTCCTATCGGTATTTCATCAAGATGACACCTCTCTCTACGCTTGTCTGAGGATGATCTTTAAGGTTCGCATTGTGATGCTTCCTTACGAGCTGAAGTAATTATCAGTGTTTTGTTTTCCTTTTGCTCGTTGGAAGTCGAATAAGTTTGCTCTTGGGAATCCCTGTGAACTTCTTGGTCACCATCTTTTCCCCACAGCAGCATATATAGGCCAATGATGGCGATAAATGCCCCTAGAATGCTGAACAAAACACGTGAAGAATAAGTTTAGATTATAAATCTCTCTCTCTCTCTCTCTCTCTCTCTCTCTCTCTCTCTCTCTCTCTCTCTCTCTCTCTCTCTCTCTCCCTTCTTCGTGTTCTCTCCTTTATTTTATGTACTTTTTTGCCAACTGTAGCAGCTAGACATCACTCAAAACCATGTGCAATTTCTGAAAACTGAAGCTATTATGGTGCTCGAGTGCTTGTAGATAGAACGATGGAAAATTACCATCCCATGTAGAGTCTTTCCCCGAGGACAAGGTATCCTACAATTGCTACTAATATTGTTGATAGGGGATTAAACATGGTCACAAAAACTGGTCCTCTTTCTTCCATGCACCATAGTTGAACGAAAATAATCAAGCCAGAGACCACCACTCCCTGCCATGTAAACTCCATGATCAAAATCTTTTCAATATTTCAAAACTTTGAATTTCTATGTAAGCAGACTACTGATCAGAAGCTTACACCATATATGATCGACCATAAATCAATGTTGAATCCTACGGTCCAAGCAGCTCGTTTATGTTCTATGATGACTGTGAAGACGGCTGATTGTGCTCCTCCGAAAAAGCTCATCCATGCAGTCAGTGACAATTGGGCAGGATATCTTTTTAATGTAAATGCCTACAATTTTCAGAAGATTATCCACAAATATCTTTTTCTATAATCTCTCTTGCTGGATGTCTAGAAAAAGGTAGAAAGTCTTCAAGAAAAGAGTAGTCCAATAAACTATAGTTCTTGAGTTGGGGGTAAAAACCTGCATAATGTACCATATAGACCATGTTAAGCAGCTCGCAAGAGTCAGAAGAGAACCCTTTAACCAGTTCTCGCGGGTGGCAGTGTTCCCTTGAATATGAATTGGAGGACGCCATACATTTCTCATTACAGGCCCCTTGTATAGTGTCATGGTCATAGCACCAGCTAAGGAGATCAAGGTACCGAGAACTTTTGCCATCCCTCGAGGATTTCGTAGATCAAGAACTTCCAAACTGCATGAAAATAATTCTAGATCTTAATCCACATGATGGAAATTGAGATGCATATATCTCTTGAAAAGAAAACAGGGATTCTGTCAATCAATCAGCATTTTTTACCCGAGTACAACGGCTATTACAAATGTTAGGGAAGCTATGGTATTGACCATCGATGCAAGGAATGTTGGGGAGGTGTACGACAAGCTTGCAAAGTACATGTTCAGAGTCAAACCCTCCCTGCAATAATTGAATTTTTTTTAGTCTGCCTTAACACATTTTAGAAATAATAGTAAAATCTCACTATTTCATTTGAAAATGATGATTCTACGCGGTAGAATGCCACAAGAATTCTGAAGGTTCTTGGTGCTTAATTTATTACCATGTAAATTAGAAACGTGAGCCTCTTTATTCCTTACCCAAGGAGAGAAAGGAAAAAAATTTCCAGTAGAAGAGCGAATGTCAGCTTTGGCCTCACTTTTCTGCAAGAGATGATTAAATATGATCAGTACCGGCTACAATATGGCATGGTTGAAAACCTTTGGAATGAAGAACGATTCATGATTTATAATTCTTCAGCATTAATAGAGCCAACGTAGTGTTTTTATACATGTAATCCGTTAGTGATTATGTCTATTATTTAAACTAGAAGAAATGAACGAACCTCTCAAGAAAATAGGCAAAAGGGAACATCGCAGTAGCAGCAACAATCTGTCTGTAAGTAATATAGACATGGGGATTCATTCCATGATTGAAGGAAGCTAGTGTGATAAAGTACAAAATAGTATAGCCCATCTGAGCCATAACCATGAGGAGGTGTGGCTTGAATTTCCTGCAAATGCTCCCAAGGGAACAGCCACTTGCTGGTGCCATATGGCTCCTTGTACTTTCTCCCTCTCGTGATTTTTCACAAGCTGAACAAGCACATAAGGCACATGCATATATATAGAAAGAAGGAATATTAAAGAAGTGGGGCTTGAATTGCATACTCTCTGATTGTTCTTAGTATCATGTTCTCCATTAAACCCCTTTCGATATATTGACAATTCCGTGACTTAACTTTCAGGGTCGATAAGAAAATTAGCTAGGCAGTCTTTACTGGCTTGGATCGCCCAGATTGCCGGGGTGCCAAATATTTTATGAGGCCAGAGGATATTCTTGTTTTCTAAGGGCATTTTTTGTTGTAATAATCGAAGTTGAGCTTCAGTACTGTTGTTAGTGATCAGAGAAGATGTATGCATATGCCCCTTCCCCGTCACAGCTCCCATATCCAAAAACAAAATAAGAAACAAGAAACGTACAAAAAATAAATTACAAAAGTGTGGTTCACTACCAATGGAACTGACTGGGATAGGCCTATGAATACTTAAAAAATAAAAAACAACTCAAAGAACAAAATAAAATAGTGTTATCAACAATGTGACTTTTGTGGAAAAATGTCAAAATGAAGTCTCTTCATTTGATTTGACAAAAACCAGACAATCATCGACTCCCTAAAGTCAACGTCCCTACATATAATAACGCAGAACTGTTTCTCATCACTTCTTGAAGCTCACTTACATCGAGGGGAACTAAATTTCATGATCATTTGCAAAAATGCATGGTTGTTCCTTACTTGCAAAGCTTGATTATTATGGATGGGTCTATTCCATACGAATTATAGAATCAAGTATTAATACCAATGGTATGGTGTTGTTTTGTGATGCATGCATGCAGTTTTCTAGACTTTTGAGCACTGTTTTGGATCCTGGGAGATCTGCCAGAACTGACAAGCATGCCATAATTGGAATATCGAAACAAATGAAAAACTGCTGGAAGAAATACGATGTTTGGAGGTTAGCCATATAATATGAAACATTAAACTTTATTATAATGGGTATTGCTTTTGACAGCTTGTGACTTGTGCTTTGCGTATGTATATACGTTTTTTGTTTTTACTTCATCCAAAGAACTCTTCTGGTTTGATATTACATACCATAGGTTTGTTGCTCTTGTTTATAACTTTTTGTGTGTTTGTTTAGTGAGGAATTGCTTTGTTCATTGATGTATTTTGATCGGGCTTATCAAATTATGATCTCTATAGAAACCGATTGTTTCAGTGATATTTTTTTATGAAAAATTACATAGTGGCTATCACATACTTGTTCATATATATATATATATATATAATACACATTTCATTCAGCAGACATATCTAGTTTGATCATGAATTTCTGATGAATTACTTAAATGGTTCTAACGTGCTTTGCATCATGGTGTGGGGTAAAAAGAGATCAGTTAAGAGACTCGAATTCTATTTGTGATGTTTATTCAGAGTACTGCACTGCCGTCATGATTTGGTGTGAGATTTCAACTTATACCCTTCACGGGAAGATCCATCCGCCTATTCTCAACCAATTTGAGTCCAGTAAAATAGACATCATTGCTCTTTAAGGTTTTTACACAGCCTTCATTACCATATGTTCGATAAGTTTCAGAAAAGTGACGCATTGTTTAGCTCAAAAGCAAGAAAGAGTAGTAATACGAGACAAATAAATGATAGTTGTAGTCGTAAATACACAGGCGCCATACAATTATTTTGTAAAAAACAAATATATATGAAATCCATATATAAAAAAATTAATTTTGTAATAATAGATCTTATTTTTTTTTAAAATAACAGCACGATACTTACGCACTTCTCAATTATATATAATTATATATTGCATTACTCGTCTGTTATATATCTGAGTTCAAAGCCTGAAATGCGTCAGCGCAGAAGTCCCATCAAGGCCCTTTCCCCTGTAATATGCAGAGTAGTCTCTCACTGTAGTTTCCCTATACTTTGGAGGAGTGTCTTCTGATAATAACTCCTTGATGGGTCCATAAATTCTTGTGGTTGGCCGAAGACCTGTGAAAAAAAAACTTGCCACTGACACTCTCGGACCTACCCGGTTCGCCAATACTCTGTGTTCAACGCTTTTGAACCTATCGTTTGTTATAAGCTGGAAAAACCAAAGGGAAAGTTGTAAATTAGCTACAGAAGATATGGGTCTTAGCATCAAAAAGAAATTTCGCTGCACCAAAACCAAGTAAAGAGAAGTATCCAGCGTTGTATCATTAAATACTTTGCATCACGTATTTCATTCGTTTCTACACTTGGTATCTTGTTTAACATTTGGTTCTGGATAGAAGATCCTTCCATGGTACATGCAAGTTTCGAATGCTTGTTCTTATCAATGTTGTATCTGATTGAGAAATAGAAGTTATTCTCATATTGGAGATCTTCTAGGTCCAGCTGAGAACTGTTTTGGTATTACCTCTGACCTTGAGGTCATTCGGAAGCGCCAACACCATGAATTAGAGCAGCATGTCTTCAACAAATTTTTGCTATATAATTATACAATGCATTGCACTTCCATACAACAATGTATTAGAGATGTAGGAGCATAATCCAAAGATCCCAGGAAAGACAAAAAACGGAGCAGTTTTTTAGGACAGTTGGGACCAATTTACATGTCAGTAAGATTACAGTACTACACTTTTAAGTATGTAATATAGTTACCTAAGTTAACGAAAATAAGGTGCCACAAGTATCTCCAACAACTGTATCCGAGAAAACACAAGAATAGTGTGAGGACTTACCTGTAGAAGATCTCCAATGTTGATCACAAGAGCCCCTGGCATGGGGGGGACGTCAATCCACTTGTCCTGATGAAAAATTTGGAAGCCACCAATATGGTCTTGTAGAAGCACACTGAGGAAGTCATTATCAGAGTGCTTGCTTGCGCCCAATGTTAACTCTGGTTGTGGGCAAGCCGGATAGCAATGGCACAGAAGTGCAAGCCCCTCAGTACAATCAATATCATTTAGGTGGTTTGGGTTAAGCCCAAGAGCCTCCGATAATAGCTCAAACAGTAAAATCCCCAACTTCATCACTTGCCTCGAGTACTCTTCCAGTATGTCTCTACACGTATGATTCAAGCATATGGTGATCAGTGCTTAAGTTAATAGTTTGAAGTTTGTTTTTCTGAGATTGAAAACAAAACTTACGTGGTTTCCATGATTGTTGAAAAGGGAAATATGCCGATTAGGTGTTACAGCTCTAAGCAAACTTTAAGGTTGTTTTTAAACTGAGTTATGCTAGTAGACGGTAACACCACTTAGTGTGTAACTCAAAACGATTATAAAAAGATTCAAAACACAAATACTTTTTTATGCTAGCTAATCTGACAAATTTTCATGTTAGTGATGTATTTGATGAATCAAATTTTCATATCATACCTGCAAGCGGCTGGAAGATCTTCTGACTTGGGTGGATTAGGAGCCATTTGACAAAGAAAAGTATCCCTCCAATTGGTGGCCGGGGCACTATACAGATCAAAGTTGGTGTTGTACACAACCGGTCTCATGGGGTCACGGGTATAAAATTCTTTCTTAATCTCTGTATCTTGTTCATAAAACCTACGCACACCTGCCTCCATCTCCTCCAGAACACTCACAGGAATCCCATGATTCACCACCTGAAAGAAACCCCATGTCTCTGATGCAGCTCCAACTCTTTCAACAATCTCCTTACGTTTTGCGACATCGTTGTCGATGACGCCTTGGAGGTCTATGACAGGAATAGTCCTGACCTGGGTGTCATCAGATACTGAGGCCTTTTCAAAGCTTTCCGGTGGGTGATGGAATATACGAGGAATCTCAGTAACCCCAGCATCCACTAGTCCTTTTACACCGGCTTTCGTGTTATCAAAAGCCTTCAACTCGCTTGCTCTGTCATACCCCGGCTTCTGCGTGGCTGCAACTTCATCTCTGCTAGTGATAACCATAGTTTCCTCCTTCTGCCACTAATTGCCAGGCAGAGTTCTGCACTTTGAACTATATAAAAGATAAACTCTAGAGTCAGTCGGCTACAAACAGCCAGCCACCGCAGACAAGCGAACAAACAAACAGCCAGCCACCAGGTTTTTATCTGGAGTTATGCATTATACATTAATTTAATTCATTATTGATTATTTTAATTTAAAATAAATAATTGTTGCACAAGAAAATTACAAATACGACCCATACCAATAATGGTCAAACGTCAACCTTCACGCTTCAGTCCAAATTGTTCTTTCAAACATACCGAATATTAGGGTTGGATCATACCAAAAAACTGATATGGACGAGTTGGATTTATTTTGACAGGATTGTTGTGTTTTTCTCTAAAAACCATGTTGGAGACGAATCAAGATTTGTTTACGTTTGTTGTATTAGGCGGAGTCAAGGATTCGAAAGTAAAAGTCGGAGCTTCCAATTTGAGCGAACATCATATCAGACCAAGATTAATCAACCACCCAAGTTCTGAGACACAAAATCCATTGATTGTAAATCTTTCTAAACCAAAATTGAATTGTCCATAAATAGGCTCCGTAGGAAACACCACCCACTCAAAACAAAGCTGATTTTTTTAAACACAAATCTGTTACCTTCAACTTGAAAAGGGAGGGACTAATAATACAAGCATTACAAAAGTAGTTCCTGAAAATATTCAGGCATGGTTGGAACGATCAACCAACTGAACCCTCTTCATATACCAAATGTTCCATTCACACTGTTTTGGTTTTGGGAGCCTTTCTCCTCATCTGTCTCCTTGGCATTGAGTTCTTCATGCCTATGAAGAATAGCAATGCTCCCAACAAAGCCAAATTCTGCAAAACAGAACGAGAGGGAAAGATTATTTTACAACTCACCACCCCCCCTCCATTCCCAGGCATGTCCTGGTGACAAACCAGATCTAATGGCAGTGATTCTAACCTGTGTAAACTTCAGAAAAAGTTGAGTGTACTCTTTCCTCTCAACATCGTAGTTATAGAAGTCATACAGTATTGGAGTAGCAATTGCTTGATGAAGAAGCTGTGCAGGACAAGAACAGAAGCTTAATACTTTTCCAATTTTCGTGGATTTGAATGTAGAAAGCAAGGAAGGCAATCCAAATATTACAAACCAAAAGATAAGCTCCAAGAGAGCTGCCAAAGATGAATAGAAGACCCCCAATGCCCTTTAATGCTATCGCACCAACCACTAAATGTTTAATCTGCCAATGACAACTCCAACAGTCACAACATGTGCAAACAAATGACAAAGCAGATGGATATTATTTGTTTGCTATCTCAATAAAAAGTTGATAAAGCAAAAATGAATGCAATTCTCACTTGAACTTCCGGCAGTTGCAACCCAGTCTCAGATGACACATGGTTCGACAGAACCTTGAATTTTGGTCCCAGATATTTTGCTGCTGGTCCACCGTCAACACCAAAATCGCTGAACCTGAAAGTGGAAACAACAAGTTGATTCAATGCCAAGTCCAACCATTCTATACCAAGCATTGATATATATATATATATATATATATATTGCAATTATATCAAAAAAAAATATCTTCTTACTAATCAAAAAAATATATATTGCAAGATGGAACAAGATGTACACCTTGGACACCAATTAACAATTTATAGCTAACTACCACTGCTATTTAGTCAAGTGATTAAATCCAATATGTCATTTCCTAGAATTCCCATCAACACAATATGTAGTAGACTGTAATTTAAAAGGAGGAGATTCAAAAGTTTCTTTTTACGTTTGATTGAAAGAGGAATTCACTGCACATCCTGTTCTTAGTGGACCAAGCACGAGCATTAAACAAGCTCTCCGTTTTCGGCAACTCCATCTTAAAATAAGGCTAATCACAAAGAAGCACTAGCAAATGCTGATTCAATCTCAAGTATCTTCTTGGAAAAACAAAATCAGATATCTACTTGTACAACTTTCAAAGGCAGCTTCAATCACACCACAAAAACTTGTGACACGAAACTCCCATTCGGCCCATCCAAAACCCCACCATTTCTATTGGAAAATTAATACATGATCAAGTGATCCAGAATGTTAAATACATCCAAATGGAATTGCTCTCTATAATGTCACATCTAGGATAGTGTATCTTTCCTTCAAACTCTTTATACACGAAAAGAGTTATTTCAGACTATAAAGCACAACAAATCAAATAAATAGCATACTTAACAAACAAAAGCACAGCAGCAGAAAGGCATATTGCACAACTGAAGAACAGGTTACCCTGATAGAGAGAAAATAATAGCTTTCACGACCATTTATGTGGTAAGTGGGAAAATATTTATAAAACTCCTCCCTCCCCCCTTCCCTAGTCCAGGCCTTTCAGGCAAACATTTAAAATCCTACCAAGCATGACCTTACAAGATCTTTGACAATTAATCTTAACAAAACATAGATCAATAATACAAACAGGTGCTTCTAAAAAAAAATAATACAAACAGGCTTCTTAGGATGAATTACAACCCAATCCTAATTAATCAAAAGTTTCAGAACCATAGATATTTCTCTAATATAACATTACTAGAACCGACACAAATTTCTCGATGAAACGGAATTTATACTCGTTCCTTTCTAAAGTTTTTCTTTAAAAAAAAAAAAACCCCTACGGTATAATGTGCGATTCTTAATGCATCGAAGTCTAGATTGATTTTCAAATCAGATCCAATTGCTCCAAAGCTCAAAGCAGCACAAGCAAGCATACATTAAAACCAGTAGCAAAAACCCTAGATTTTTCAACAGAATAACACCGGTGCAACAAGGAGTGTCCCAAACAACTTCGTTTTGTTCCTGAGAAAAACAGAGGAAGAAAGACGAAAACCCAAAGAAACACTTCTAGTATATATCCCACAGAAAATGCGTCTTTTTTTTTTTCAATTTCCCAGAAGCCGCTTCAGAGTCGGTTTCCCGACTGAAAACACCGGGAAACACAAGGATCCAAATTTTTAAAAAAATTCCGCCTCTTTCATTTCCCACGCTCTCAGAAGTGAAACATAGCATATCAAAGCTCCAAAACAGGAAAAGCAAAATTAGAGGAAGAAAAAGTAGATCTGAACACTTACTCTTGATAAGCAGAGAGAATGAACAGGGAGGCAAAGAGAACTCTCCCGACGAACGAAACGAAGGCCATGTCTATACGAAAAAGTAAGATAACAGAGACTGCAACACCGCTCGGTTTGTAAATCTCGAGTCACGGGAGAGATAATAGGAGAAGAACAAGGAACGGCGTCGTAATGAACACGGAGAAAAGAGGGGGGTCGCCTGCTCACTTTTTGCCGGCTGAATTGGGTCTGAAAATTTCGGCTATGCCGCTCTGCTGAGTTAAAAAATATAAATAAACTTGGGTGCCTAAAAAAGTCATGCTCTAGTTGGTTTACTCGCGGGTATGTGTAAATAAAGCAGACTCGCTTTACTTAGGTTGCAAGTGGTGGAATACGAAGGTTCCAAGAGTGAACAGCCAATGGATGGAATGTTAGTCCTAATAGAACATTAGTAGTGGTTTATGTATTTTCATATATAAAATCACATCTTTTAAAAATTAATTTTACATATGAAAAATTTGTCTTATATTAGATTATGCATCTTAAAATTAAATAATAATAAAATATTTATTATTTTATAATTTTTTTTCTTATAAATCTAGTTTGTGCATCTAGATGGTCTATTGTTAATGTGGATGGTCCAATAAATTCAAGGCAAATTACATTACCTGAAGGCAAAAAAACTCAATAGACCATCCAACTCAAATAAATTCAATTCTAAGTCCAATAAATTTCATACAAATTCACAACTTAATATAATGTAATTCCATACAAATTCAACTGTCCAAATAAATTACATATAAATTCAACTGCTCCAAAATAAATTCTATACACATTCAACTTCCAACTAAAATAAATTCCATACACATTTATCCTTAAACCTCATGTATCAAAATCAACTTAATAGAAAATTCACAAAGTTGATTTTAATACAACTTGAACTACTTCAAGTTGGACTTAGCAGCTCCATGTGTCAACCTACAGCTCCACAGCAGCAACTTCACAGCAGCCCAACTCCACAGCTCTATGTCTTCCCCTCTCCAAAGTAGCTCCACAAAAAAAGATATAATTTGGTGCAACCAGCAATACAAAAATTACCCAAAAGATGTCACCACAATCGAAACAATTAGAAAATACCATCGTACAAACACACAACTATGTACGAGATATAGCCTTATTAATTTGTTTCCCAATGATCTTCATTTGAAGATTATGGAAATATTCTTGTTACAAACCATTCATGGAATTAATATCCAAGTTTATCATTTTCATATCAATTTTTCTCATTTTAAGAGCTACCAAGTCAGATTTATCTCTTTCAGTCTTAATTTCCAACTCAAGTTTTCTCTTCTTAAGAAGTAGTAACTCAGATCTTTCATTCTCATACTTCAATTGTGATTCTCTTCTCTCCATCATAGAAGTCCTCCTATCATCTTTCATTTGATTTAAGGCCTCATTAATTACTATATTTTGTCTTTCGTTATATTTTATTTCTTTTTCTCTTGCTTTTTCAACCTTCTTGTCCATAGGTCTCTCACAATCGACTGACACATTTTCCATGTCTTCCACTAAAGGTATTGAGGTTGGAGTAACACCTGTACTTGTCCCATTTTTTTTTTCTTTTTACGAGGTCCATGTGTGTTTGCCATTTCGATTAGTGCCTCAATAAATTCCAACAATGATCCATGTTAAAGTTATGTTTTTGATTCTCTTTGTACAAGATTTTTGCTTTATCAATTTACAAAATAGTGGAACAAGATACAACTAAAAACATTGCAAATACATAATAAGTAGAACCACAAAACATAGGAAAAAATATTATATCTTATCTTGCTCGGTCGCACCGCTTGGATGCATTCCTTCAACTTGGGCTAAGCTACCACAGAATTTATTGATCCATTTTTGAATTATTGACCACCGATTGGTCAAGGAGGGTATAGACTGTTCTTGATAATTAGGTTTTTTAAATGTGTGATAGTAGTCATAAATTCTACTCCATATTTGTGTAGATGATTGATCAGTCCCCCGTATGCAGTCCATACTAATGTTAAGCCAAGCTGAAACGAGGAGAGTATCTTCCTATATAGTAAATGACACACCTCGCTGGGATTTTTGTTTTATTTTTTCTCGTTAGGGTTGTGTCGCTTGGACATCAACACTTGCACTGCCCATAGGGGTTGTTAATATCACCTTCAGCACTTTCCAACAGTGTGGTGAATAAGGGATTCTCATTAATTAAACAGTTCACCCTTCAACAAAATATTGAATGATAAAATGTTACTAAAACTGCATCAATAGAAACGTATGTATGCAACATAGAAGAACCAAAATAAATGGAAAAAACAGGGAACATACATATTACTAAAACTGCTGACTTAATGATTTAATACATATACACTCCAAATCAAGAAAAATGGCAGAGAACATATTAACTGTTTTAATGGTTTTTATTTGGAACATAGGCACTTAATGTTTACGACCTCTACACTTATGACAACCTCATTTTCAAGTTAATCCATGGATACCAAGAAAGAAAGGGTTGTACTGCTAAAGATCATTTAAAATATTATGAATAATTTAACTATTTTACAACCCATTTTATAACTAATTAATGTGATAGTTCATTTTAGTATTGCCTACATTCATAAGTTGTTTACACTTTCAAGTTTCAATATAAGACTAAAAGGAACAATCTAACTTTCGGGACATTCAGACTTATGCCTCCCCAAGCAGATACTTTAAGTTACCATCTTAGAACAATTAACATGAAGAGGATGGGGATTGAGATGGGTCTTTGTTTCACTCTTGTGTGGTTAGAAATGGGGAACAAGTTCCCTAAAAGTGAGCTGTCTGGTTCAAAACTTCAAATACTAACAGTCATAGCATGGAATAGTTTTGCAAGTCTATTTGCAAGAGTTGGACCGAGACATTTTTGTTAGATTTGGTATGAAAGAGCACTAAATATGGAAAATGAGCTTATTTTGGTGTGTTTCACATAGAACATTTGCATGAATCAATTGTTCAATTTCAAGTCAAAGATAACTCAGCAGCAGGGCAACCAAGTAGCAAGAAGCAAATCCCAAATTTGTGGAGACAACATATACAACACTTGCACTATTTTTCACGAGAAATAACAAGCATGTACAAAGGCATCTACAATCTAAAAAACCCAAGAACATCAATATATTGCTCTATGTATCCCTATTCTCGGTTCAATATCAGGGAAAATCACACAAAAAAATCATAAAAAAAAACTCTAATCAGGAGAAATCACGCATCTCATATGAGGTGAAATCACACATAGCGACTTGCACAAAATACCTTCTCTAGGGTTTCCAAGTAGTCGCACGAAATCGAGTACTAGGCGAGAGAAGAGATCGTCGTTGATGAAGGAAAAGTCCCGTCGTGCACTTGAGTTTTGCTTTGGGCAATGGTGTAGCAGAGCAGAGAGAAGAAAGAGGAAGGAGGAAGATTTTCGAGGGAAATGAGTTTATTGAAGAGAAGAGAAGAGAGAGAGCAACATATAGCAAGAGAGAGGAAGAAGTGAGACTTTTAGAGATAAATCCAGTTTCTCGAAGAGAAGAGAGCAGAGAGAAAAATGAGGAAGACGGGTTCGTGGAGGGAAATGGATTTGTCGAAGAGAAGAGAGCAAGAGAGACGATGGAGGGAGACTCTTCGCGCAAGAGAGATGAGTCGTTTTGATAGAGAGAGAAAAAAAAAATTATTTTTAATGTTTGAAGACTAAAACAGTGGATAAAAATGAAGATAGATAAACTAATGTAGATAATTTTAAAGATATATTCTTTAAATTTAAAGATAAAGATGAAGAAATTATTATCGGTGCTCTAATAGTTGGGCAGGTGGCAATATGGAGAAGCGACAATGGAGTGTGTTACGTTTTAATGGCGTGTTGTTGAAACCTCTTCTCCAACCATTTTTACCATCGTTTTTATGCCAATATTTACGGCGCACATGACATATACTTTTTTGAGCACAACAATAAATACGAGTTTCATATTAAAATATAATTTTTTAATAATTAATTCTATTTTTTTAAAAGGATTTGTACTGTATATTCTTCTAAATATGACCTATCAAATTTATTTTAAAATAGAATAAGCTAAGTTATATATTTTCACAAGTTAAATTATTATTTTTTTCTTTACCTTTTTCCTATCCAGACGATACATATATATTAAAGTAATGTTGTATGTAGTTATGAAGCATACAAATATCATGTAGTCATTTTAAAAAATACTAATTCACTATTAAAAAATATTTTTTATTATAAGTTCATATTTATTTTTTTTAAAAATAATTTTGTGGTACTTACGTACTCACAATTATAAATATTATTTTCCTATATATTATATACGTTATGAATATATGATCTAGATCAGAAGCCAGAAATGCAGAGCAAAATGCTCAAGATCTGATCACCAAGCATCCGAGGCAGCTGCACGTGGAGATAACGACTCTCTTAAACCTAGAACAACAGAAAATTAGAAGCACGAAGCTCGGAAGCTGGAATGCCACGCAACAATAGTTGTTCCTTATAATAAACTAGGACAGGTTGACATGGATGTAGTTATCGAGAAGTCTTTTATGTCTGAGAAAATTATTTTATTTTATTTAATTTTATTATTATAAATTTTTTAAATTTGTATATAAAATATAATAAATAATTTAATTTTTTTAAAATATTAAAATAATAATATTATTAAAAAATAATATTTTATTTCAGCTCACCATTTAAACCTCGCCCCATTCGACGGTCCAACCACATTCAAATGTTGTAATTGTTGGTTAAAGTGGGCGGCCCGTGGCTATTGGATGAATTTATTGACGAGCATAACAAGACGCCACTTAATAATGTCAAAAATTATATTTTTAATAATATAATAATTTGATTTACAAAATAAATTTTAAATTTTATAATACAATCTTATAATTTAAGTAATATAAATAATCTATTTTATACACCAACTTACAAATAGATTAATTCTAATAAATTATAAAATGCATGCCGTGGGAGACAATATTTTTCCATCGAGGTTAGTTGAAAATATATTTATTCAAAAACTAATAATTCGATATAAAAAATTTTATACATCATATTACATCTCATTTTATTTCTATTAAGTATGATAGAGCATATTTATCATAATTAAATTATTATTTTTATATAATATTAATAAATATATTATATACTATTTAATATGATCAAAATAAAATAAGAATGTGATGTATAATATTATTCTTAAAAAATAATTTTATTATTTCATTCTTAAGATTTTTTACTTTTTTAAAAAACACTGGATAAGACTTACACGCATTTTACAATTATAAATATTATTTTTTCCTGCTAAATCATTTTTCTGCTGAATCATGATATCGTCATTGAAAGAACGTGTATTGAGGAGGAGGACAAGGACACCCTCGAACTAACGTGGCATAATCTTATTGGATGCTTACGATGGGCTAACCAGGAACTGGTGGAGTGATGGAGTCGGCCTCTGACCGGGACCGGAATGCTATAAATTGGGTGTTGGTAGCTCCCAACCATTCCACTCCTCCGTTTGCTTTTAGCCTTTTTTTTTTTAGCAGCGAACACCCAGCGACTTCATTATCTGCTGGGTCTTTCTGTCCAGAAAACCCAGAAGCTAAAAAGAAAAGAAAGAAAAAAGTTAATGGGGTTCGTCTCTTTCTTGGGACGAGTGCTTTTCGCCTCGCTTTTCATTCTCGCCGCCTGGAAAATGTACGCGCGCTCTCTCTGCCTCATTTTCTCTATATTACCCTAAGATCTGCCAAATCAGGATTTGTTTATTGTTTATGATCTGCCTGCTTTACATTTCTTTTATGTGCGTGCATATTCTGTGCACATTATGAGCCGTTTAGGGCTTTAGTCACAAGCTAACTGCCTCCAAAACTTTACTACGATAGCGCTGTTTTTGAAATTGGAGTTCAGGGGAGTTCCGTGTTTTGAGAAGTCAGGGAGTTTCGGCAATAGAAAGTAGCGATGGATATGGAATGATGTAAATTTGGCTAAAGTTGTGACTTTAGTTTCTTAGTTTTGCTTTCGCTCTCTTCAACTTGGAAATCGAAGGGCAGGTTGGCTTATTACATAATTGTCATAAAGAGATTATAAGGCATTGGTTCCACCAATGGGTAGTTGCTGCGCTTTTTGTTAATCGAATTTAGATGTGGTTAATGGAAGAGAAATGCTTGTCCTACAAAGACTAAAATTATAAAGACTTATATGAATTGATGTTGCATGTGAGATTATAGAATTCTCTTTATTGTAAAGTAGTCTTGATGTATCACATCAAATCATATCAATGCATAATTTTTGTTTTTGTAGACCTGAAGTTTCTCTTCATGGAAAATTTCTTGCCGTCCTATGGTCACTGATTTTTTTCCCTCTTGAAAAACTCATTTTTGAGACTTCTATCTAAATTATAAAGATTTTGTTGTGTTCCGGGTTGCCTTATAAAACGTGGTTCAAAATCAAACATTTGGCAAAATTGGAGACAGAGCTCTATTTTGTACAGTGGAGACCAATGCAAAAGCATGGTATTAAGGCGGCCGTGAGTTGTGTCTTAATAAATTTGGAGAGCCGTATAAATGAATATACTAGAAAGTTATTAGCTTTTCTAAAATGTAAGAGGTCTTTAATGTTATTACCATAGTAATAAATAGGTGCTTAGTTTGTCTGTCTTCTTCTGTCTGTTTTTGCTTGTGGTATATATTCATGTATTACAGTGAACACTTTGACAAACTTAGATTATCTTGAAAGGTATGGTCCATGGAGTCTGTTTTTTCTTAGATGTGCTGCCTGCATGATGTCATCTGGGCTCCTGCAGACTCATAGGAAAATTTTGTTCTATCCTTTTTGGTTTGTATCTAGGTTTTAATTTATCTCCTTTTGTGTGCGTTGAAAAAAATTATAATTCAATTGACATATTTGTAAGAATAAAAAATGGAATTAAAAAGGCAACAAAAAGAAAAGCTTAGAAAACTGCTCACTTAGTTGTTAGACATCCTTTCCTCATTGCTATGGTTAATTCTACTGGCTCTGCAAAGTTACTTGGTATGGGTTTTTCTATTGTGAGAACTCTCTTTGCTTTTCCTCTTATGAGAATGAAGCCTTTGTTTTTGGGTGGGGTGAGGTTTGTGACATAATTTGCTTCATAGAATGAGAACTTAACTTGATGAAGTTTATCTCTAGAAACCAAGTTTTACACTAGGACTTGCTAATTTAATCTTTTCTATCATATCTATATTTAAAAAATCATGTTTTTTTTAATGAAGAAATAAAGAAGCCATCGCAATTGCCGGAAATAGTAGGCCCGGTAGTTTAAAAAAAGCTAATCCTTGGATAGACAATTTTCTCTCTATATTTTCAACTTGCATCAATGAAAAACATGGTTGTTAACTTGTTTTACTGATAAAAAAACAGGGCTGTTTTTAGACAATATGATATAGAGAGGATGGCATGAGCATGGTCATGCAGTGGTAAAGCAGTTTCTAACATTGTTCTGGGACTAAACAGATTTATCCTATACTAGTAATAGCTGAGCACCTTCTGCTGATTAGCAAGGTTTGAGTACTTGCTTTTGAAATTACATGGATTTGAAGTAACTGTTGGCAATATGGGGTTGTCATTTAACAAGTTTTGGTGCCATTTGTTGGACAAAATGCGTAAATAAGTCCTGATGATCGCTTATATTATTATTATTTACAAGAGGAAATTGGTTGTTTCTACTATGAAGCTGTTATACTGGGGTATGTCAAACACCTTTATATTAATTGGTACTTAGGTATAATGAATTTGGTACCGATGGTGGACCCGCTGCAAAGGAGTTGGCTATGAAATTTGCTGTCCTCCAGAAAAATCTATCCTCCAAATTGGGAGTCAGGGTGCCTGATGTTGATGTAAGAGCCTTTCGGTGTACTCACTCTCTCTGGATCAATTGTTTTTAGTCATCTAACTTGTGTTTTGTTTCTTTTTTATGAACTTCTAAACAGGTTAGACATTTAGTTGCAATCAATATTTTTATGAAAGTGATTGGGGGCGTTATGTTTGTATTTTACAGCTCCTATGCAGCTTTTCTCATGGTTAGAATTTCCTTTAATTTTGGGTTTATATTCTATACACTTACCACTGACTTTTGCGTTGCAATTTTTGCTGATTTTGCCATATGTTCTGTATTTTTTTGGCCGTAGCTCTTCAATTTGGCGCTCACCACTCCAATACTGTGTGATTTCTACAATTATACCCCTGACGAGCCTAATCATCATATACTTTTATATGAATTTTTGCAGGTTTGTTCACATTATTTGGTGTTCTTTTCTTCATCATCTATCTGTTTGCCACATAAGAATTATGATTAATCAGTTTGCAAACTTTTGGCAGAGCATGGCACTTTGTGGTGCATTGCTTTTCTTCTTGGGGATGAAGAACTCAATTCTGAAGAGGCAACGGAAGAAGAAGGCTCCCAAGACAAAGACAGTTTAGATATATTAAAGAAGTGACAGTTGCAAGATGGATTCTTTTTAGGCGTTGAATCTCAGGGTGTGAAGCTGATGCTGTGCAGCACCCAACAAATGTGGATGTTAAATCAACCTATTTAGCTGTTACTCATTGTTGTAAAAAATGTGGATGGTAATCAAGCTATTTTGCGATTACTAGTTGTAAAAAAATGTTTCACCTTTTCAATAATATATGGTTTGATTTTTCTTTTTAAGGGATAGAGTGTTTCCTCCTTTTTTCTAAGCAAGCATTCCATAGATTAACCAAGTGATTACAAGATACTAGATTCAATGGGGTAGAAGTCTCTAACAATCATCTCAAAACAAACAAATGTAACACAAGAGAAATAAAAAAGAGGGATCTTGAGCCAAAAATTTGGCTCCCACCCATTTCCCACTAAAGGGAAGCCGCTTGAAACAGTTTTTACATAGTCTGATAAACAAATAATAAAACTTCAACTAAAAGTCGCAATGAAATGTTGTGTGCTACATTTTGTTTGTCTAGACTGGTCGAATGAGACTTTCACGACCACTTTATCTTGACTTTGGTTAGAGAAAGCGAGAACATAGAGAAGTAGCAACCAGAATATGAGTCGATACACCAGCATACGACCGTCACTGGTTATGGAGGAGCGTGTGGTTCACGCACCACTCTTGGAAAGAATGTAATAATCAGATCTAAGAGATCTGAAGTCGCTGATCCCAGTGGTGCCGCACATGATGGTGGCAGACTCCCCTTAGCGTGGCGGCACGTGAGTTTCACACGCGGCGTGAACCACGCATGAGCCGTATGCGCCATTCTTTTGATCAGTTTTCTTCCACCTTTCGACAGATCAACAACTAGAGAGTCTGTTGGTGGGGTTGTGTAACTCCCCGTCCCCGAGGGTCCGGAGAGTTAACTCATGTCACTTAAAAACCATTTTTCCATCCACATAATACACACTCTAATTTTTCTTTATCATACAAAATATTTATTAATTCACATCAAATACTCCAGTATAATTATTCTAAGACAATACAAAGTCTCAATATAAACATCAACCACCCAACAAAACACATCATCAGAGCACAACAAGCTTATTGAATAAAAATCTTCAATACTCATATAAACATTCTATGCTTAATCTATCATTCTTAACTCCTCTCACGCATGCTCCATATTCTTGATCCTCAACTGGAACATTCAAATCATCTTAAAAAAATATTGTGGAGATAAGGGGTGAGTTATCAACAACTCAGTAAGCAAAGAACATATACTAGCATGTAAACATGAGCCTTTTCAGAAAGTTCGGTATGCATAAACAAAACATTTATTCTTTTTTTTATGCAGATCTCAAAAGTGTGTTATCAGAAATTTGGCCGACTTTTATACTCAAAAATCAACTGTTCATATTTAAAGACACTTTTCATATTCAGAGACCATTTTCATATAAAAAAAAAAAACTAACTATTCATATTCAAATATCCGTTTCATAATCAAAGACCCTTTTTATATTAAAAAAAACATTTTCATATTAAAAAACTATTTTCATATTCAAAATCTATTTTTATATTCAAAAACTATTTTCATATTCAAAAATGTTTTTCATATTCAAAAATGCATTGACATAACATAACTGAGCATCTTCATCTTATCATATCATATTGTATCCTATCATGCCATATCATATATCATATTTAACCCCCGTGGTAGGGTTATATTATCCCCGGTGGTCAAACCAGGTAGTATCATATTGTGAAACTTTTCATTTTTCAATCTCGGAGTCTCGAGTGTGCACACAGGAAATAACACATAAAATACCACTTTATTTCTAAAGTGGGTGCACTCATATCATATCATGTCATGTTGGTACTAACCATATTACGTGAACCAATATCATATCAGAACCATATTCAGAATCAGAATCAAAACAGATAAGTATGCTAAAGGTTTTCATATCCATATCATATCAAACAACGTGCTGAACATATTCATATAATTTTCAAATGATCAATAACAGTTCCAAAATATTTCATATCATATGTATAAAAATCTCAATTTTCATATTCGCTCTTTTGCACATTTCAGAAACATGTCAAATATTGCTCATGTTTACACTTTTCATGTCAAAAACATTTATTTAATCTTTCATACATATTTCATGAGTGAATGCAAAACATATACTGAGGTTGTTTTTCACCTTTTCTTTTTAAAATAACATGCACAATTTTACAAACCAACCTCAGTTCATTTCTTTTTATATAAATCTAGCATAGGAACCCCGCTTACCTGGGTTTATTAGCTTATTCAGAAAATTCTCCACAATAGTAATGAACAATTGTCAATCGTCACCTATAAAAAAATTCATGTAACTTAAATAAATCTCCAGTGAACAGATAAATCTCATATTACACCTGAAGTACCTATTTTAATTCCAAAAAAAAAAACTTAAAATTCTCTCAACTCTAAATATCATCCCTTTCTAAATTCATCAATATCCACCATAACCAACGTCAAATTCCAAAACACTAATATTTAAACCCGAAACAGTCAACAAATCCCAGCATAAACCAATCATACAAACAACTCCATCAACCAATCCAACCTACCCCTTACTCCTCAGACTCAATCCGGTATAACCAAACCAGTTCACATAAAAATGAATTACCAAAATATATATATATATATTTAAATCACGAATGTTCTTTGAGAAAATACTTACGGTGCTATAATATAATTTTCGAAAGGTCACGGAGGTGCTAGAAGTGGCGACACAGCAACGGAATAGTGCAAAATGCACTAGGCCGTGGGTCTCAAAAATCCACTTTTAAACTGGGACAAACGAAGACGTTAGATTACTAAGGAATGACTTAGAGGTGTCGGTGAAGCTAGTGGTGGTGGTCGTTGGCCGTGAGTAGTGGCGCACGGTGGAGATGGGCCAACTTGAGTAAAATAGGTCGTGGGAGAGTGAGGGAAGGTGGAGCCACTGTTGGGGGTGGGGAGGCTAGGGGAGACTCACCGGGGAGAGGGGAAGCTAATGGTGGTGGTGCGGTGGCCAGGCGACGGCGGCAGAAACAGGAGAAAACCGTAGGGCTTGGTGACCTTCGTGGGAGCAAACGACGGCAAGTTAGGAGCCGAGCTTGGTGGGATATGATGGTCGGCGGGAGGGGAAGCTGTGGTGGTGGTGGCGCTGTTGGGCGGCGCAAAAGTTACACAATCCGAATGGGTTCTGCACGGCCAAGAGAGAGAAAGTGGGAGTGTAGGGGGTGGTGGCTGGGGTCGGTGTGGACACCGGAGGGTGGGGAAGGTCGTGGGTTGGGCGGTGTTGTTGGAAGGTGGCGCACGGCGGAGGGTTGGGGGAAAGAGAGGCACGAAGAGAAAGGAGAGGGAGGGAGGGAGGTCGCACAGGCTGGAAGAGAAGCAGGGAAAAAAGAAGAAGGAAGAAAGGGAAAGAAAAATAAAAAGAGGAGAAAAATAAAAATAAAAAAAAAGTAAGGAAAAGAAACGAGGTCCAATCCTCACATCTTTGGTCACAAAAATAATCCAACGAAAAAGATTTCAAAACAACAAGCTAAATAAAATAATTTAAACGCAATGAATAGCTTAAATAAAATAATAATAAAATCCAACAATAAATTAATTTAAAATAAAGATAATTTTATATAATGAATAATAATTAATAACAATAATACACATTGAATTTAAATTTCACAGTTAAAAGTCATAAAATAATACTACGTAAATAATCTAAAATTTAAAACAATAAAGTCCATAATCATAAGAAATGTAATAATTATTTAATGAAAAATACACGTAAATACGGGGTATCACAGTGTGTGACGGTCGTATGAGGCCGGTAGACAACAGATCAGCGCATCTTGGTGCTATGGACGAAAAACTACAAAAAAATCATGGGGGGAAAGAGAGCTATGGATAGTTTTGGCGTTGACTGAACAGAATGAAGGAAAGGGGAGCAGAGGGGTGGGGAATTCTGCAGCATATATATTTCTTTGTTCTCCTTGACTTTATTTTTGAACTGGAAATTTGGGATTTTGGCAAGTTGTTTGGGAAGTTTTGGTTGAATCTTATCGTGGTTATCTATGGATGATCAAGTGTTCCAAGATGATTAGGGCTCTAAACAAGTCCTTAATCTCCATTAATCATTGAAACCTGGAACAAAAAAGAGTTGTGTTTCGAGATGATTATGGATAAAGAAAATACTTTAGTCACAGAGAGATTATAGATAATCAATTTCACAAAATGACGTAACTTGATGTATTTTTTAGATTGTAAAGTTAATTTTATTATAAAATAGATATAACGGATCAAATGAAACCATGTTACTTTACAATATTACTTTTATAATTTTTTTTAAATATAGTTATATAAAATATTGTACTAATATCTCATTCTTTTCGCATATTTTTAAAGGGGCCGTTTCTTAAAAAACAAAAAAGTGCAGATGTGACATTACAACGTTACGCGTAGTTATATATGTACATCTAGTTAGGTTTGGATTTAGAAACACTTTTAATTTATTTAATATTATCATGATAATTTTTACAAATTTTCACATAAAATATAATAAATAATTCAACTTTTTCAAATTTTAAAACAATAATAATATTAAAAATAATATTCTAATAATATTTTATTTAACTTTTAACTTTCATCTTAACTCATCTTATCTCAACTCATTATCCAAACCTAACCTAAATCCTCTCATTTTTATACCGAATTTTGCTATATATCAGACACTATTCACCCTCACATTTAACAGTTTTTTTTTATAGGGTGTGGGCCCTGGGGTATGGATAGTGAATAGTAACTTATGAGAAGAATTATTCAAATGTAAATAATTTTGCTACACATCAACCACTAAGACTGTTCATTCAAGTTTCGGCTTGGGCATATCAATGCCAAGTAAAACGTCAGTCTCCAAATTTCTTCTTGAAGCTTTAGGCATGGCAAGTAGAACATCTTGAATGCCATCTTGCACAGATGCAGTTCCAAATCAATGTGTTAAAGAATAAATTTTGAGAGCAATCACTGTGCAGCTGCATCCGACGCACACTTGACGTGTCTAAAATGGTGCGTTTCGTTAAGTGATTGATTGGTGTATACGATCCATTTGACATTTTGAATTCATTTCTTTTTTAGAAAGAGAGAGGGATGAGATAGATCTGATGAGAGAGAGAGGAAGAGAGAGGGGAATGTCTGGTGCGTTTTGCAAAAAAAAAACCAAAGTATCAGAAGCAATCACATAGTGTGTGTAATGTGTTTGCACAGCTATAGTGGTTGTTATGTAGCAATACTCTATATTAAAATATAGGATATTCCTCTGGAAAAGGCCCAAAAGGGTGTCTTTTGTTTTGGGCGTCTTTTGTGCTAGTGGCATCCTGATTCTTGAATCTGTTAAATATGCTGAATGGAAGATGCAGTTGCAAGCAATGAGATCTAACTGCGCGCTTCGACAGTGTCACGATACCTGTCGAAGCTGTTCTGTCCAATCGAAAAGTTCTCAGTCTTGACAAAGATTTTAAGTTTTAACTGATTCTCTTTGAAATTCAATGGACTCATACCTTTGGCGACAATGCATGTCTTCCTCCGACAACTGTAGCATGCCTCTCATGACATTAAGGCCGAGGCTGCTCTTAAACTGTTTTTCAACATCCAAATTAATAAAAAAATAAACAAAAGAGGCACCAGATTGTAAACTCAAGTTTCAGATTTAAAATTCGGTATGATTGGATTTATCTGAATTCCGGTTTGAATTTGTTCGAACCAGAACTCAAAACTGGAATCTGATTTTTTGGATTCAGATCGGACCGGAAAAAACTGACCAGATAAACAGTCCTATCAACCACTCGAAATAGTTGGAAAGCGAAAATAATCTGATACAGTTTGGATTCACAATCCACCTAAACTCGTATTATTACTGTTTATTACTATATATTAATTTTAATTTATAAATTTAATTATTATTTATAACTTATCTTATTAGTATTCATATTCATTTCAACTCTTCTTGAAATAAATGTGGCAGAAAAAAGAAAAGCCTGAAACGGAATAAAAGGAGCAGAAGCTGAAGCTACGTACGGCCAGTGGCAAATTTCAAGTCTGAGCAACTCTTTGCTTCTGACAATGGTAATAGGAACCACAACGAACGCTCTCATCTTTTCTTCCAACACTGATTCAACTAACTTGACTCTGATACGAGTTCTTATTTTCGCAGGATTACCTGAAAACCGTGGTCCCTTCACAACTCGTCGCCGAGCGAGGCTCCAATCTAGTCATCATCAACCCAGGTAACCTAACCCTAATTCTACCCTCACCCTCACCCTCTCTCATGCTCTCTCGGCCCCTTTTACGTTTACAATTTAGCACAAGAAATTCCATTACAACTCAAAAACCTTGCGGAGCCAATCTCTCTATTCGACGCCCTCACTGTTCTGGCTCATTTGATTGCCAGGTTCTGCAAATATCAGAATAGGCCTCGCTTCGCAGGACACTCCGGTCAATATTCCTCACTGCATTGCTCGGTATACCAACCAAGTCCCCAAGAGAACTGTTCAAGATCAGGTTTGTAGTTATATCTTCTGTTTGTAAGTTTTAATTTCATATTTTTCATTGATTATTGGAATTGGATTAAAATATTTTGGACCTTCTCAGATGCTCAATTCCCAGATTACTACTGCTCAGCACATGGAGCGGGAGAAGGCGTACGATATAGTGAGTCCATGAGCATTATCGCATATTAGAGAGTAAATTTTAATTTTTCAATATTAATCATGTTTTTATTTTCTTTCCATTTTTTTAAAAGATTGCGTCGCTGTTGAAGATACCTTTTCTGGATGAAGAGGTTGCCCACAACTCTTTCCCTCGTAAGGTATGCATGACGATAGGTAGAAAATGATTCTTATATGAAGTTATCAAAAGTAGCCACTGGTATTAGAATAACACAAGTTGATTCTTGTATTGTTTGTCGTGGTATTTGGTATTTCCTATAAGAGCTGTGGTTGTTTTTTATATCTCATCAAGGCTAGTTTGAAGAACATGATTTTTCTTTTGTTTTTGAAATCAATAAACCAGAACTCTCTCTAAAAGAAACAAGAAAATAGAATTGCTGCCAAACAACCCTTGGTCCACTTTCATTAATTTTTTGTAGCCTCCCAAGGGAGGCTCAAGCGACATCTTCCTACTCCAAAAGGATTAGTCAATGAGATAATTGGAGACACATTATAATCATTATAAAGAGCAAGAAATTCTCTCTCCCAAGCAATGTGAATCTCATACACCACCTACACTCATCATTCAGTTTAGGGTATCACAATCGCCCCCCTTTAATTCCTGACGTTGACGTCAGGCCATTCTATCATAAGTGGTACGGCTCAAGTCCTACACTTCTGGTTGGGATGGACTATGATACCATTTGTAATGTTTCGATGGAGGCCCAAGCTACATCTAGGCCCTACTCCAAAAGGACTAGGCAATGTTACAAATTGGAGCCCGATTTGAATAGTTATAAAAAGCAAAAACTTCTCCCTCCCAATTAATTTGGGATCTCATCCACCATCTACACTCATCATCCAATATGGTGTTTTGCATGTTTCAAACAAATTCAAGTACCAAACTATCCCAAGTCAATTTTCATTCATTTTATTTTAAATTCTAAATACTTAACTACAATAAGGAAAGAACAAAAATTTCAACATCTCAATTATAATATCTTGAAAGGAAAACATACTTAAAGTGATGAATTTGAAAATATCTTATGCTGTACCCATTGCCCAAAAGGTGTCAACTGTACATGGAAATTTATAATATGTCAGTTATGCCTTGCTTAAGAAGGAGATACATTGATCTACTGGCCTCTTGCCGCCTGACATAGTTCCTACATTAAGAAGTGATACAGGCACTTGTTGGTCCTTTGTTTTGGTGTAAAAAAGTACTAGAATTATTTATGGTTAAATTCTTTATATATGAATAAGTTTTCAATTTGTGGAGAATTATATGGGCCATATACAGGAGTCTGCTTATTGGTCTGTAAGTGCTAAGAATAATGAAATCAACTAATCTGTTATGCAGATGGGACGTGTTGATGGATATAATCCACAGAGTAGCAGGAAGGAAACAGCATTTTCTTGGACCGATTTATATGAGAAGGAACCAGCTTCATCTTTGCCATTAGGTACATGGAGATTTGGAACATACGTAATCAGAAAAAGTTTTCCAAATTCAAGTCCATTGAATTTTGCATCCTAACAAATTTATAAAGAATCAAAATCTCAATTGGCATTCCTGTAGCAAACTAAAAGCACTAATTGAAATATCATCTCCAATATTATGTAAGCTACGGTGCATACAAGGATTTTTTCTAATGTTTGGAAATTTGCACTTGGAGTCTTAGAGCTATGTCGTGTACATAGTATATATATTAACATCCACCTGGTTTTTTTTTCACGTTTTTTAATTGACCAATTGCAGTCATAAGTCTTTTTGTGTATTGCTTGGCGTTCTTTGGTTCTGATCCATCTTGACATGAGTGATTGCTGCATGCTTAAATTGGGAGGAACAGAATTGAACCACATCAGTTGCCCACAATTTGTGAATATTTTGCTCATAGGTCAGCCGTAGAATGTTTCACCCCATTATTCAATGTAACATGGGTGGTTCAGGGTGAGGGTCTATAATCATAAGTTATACAGACTTGCCTGATAAGTCCATACAACCTGCTCTAATTTGGACTGTAATGTCAATATATATAAGTCCACTCACAAGTGAACACATGTGAAACCTCATCTAGCAAGATTCTCATTATTTTTTATGCATTGCAGGTTTTATAGGTCATAATTTCCTGTTTTATCGCTGTTTTGTTTTGACTTGGTCAATATTTCCTTTGCTTGTTTTAGGGTAACTCTTCAGAAATTGGGCTGAAAAACCTTCTTCTTTTTTTTTTTTTTTTTTTTTTTTTGGGGGGGGGGGGGGGGGGGGGTGCGCTGAGAGGGTCTAGCTTTGTGCTAGTTTTCGATAAAGTCCAAGTGGTTAGACACCGTGAGATAAAATCTTGACGAGTTGTATGTCTTTTTGTCAAAATAGCCATGGTGGTTTTAAGGATTCCACAATCCTGTCAGTATAGTCTAACTTTATTTGAAACATGAGGCTTTGATGATATGTTAGTAAGATAGCCTTATTCTTAGCATTTTCGTTTATTTTACCTACTCTGCTTGCAAGGTTGTTGATTAATCATAATTAGTTGGATAGCATGACATTTAACGTGATGTGCTCCAACTAAATGTTGTATCAGCTTAGTCTCAGTGTTCATTTCATTATGTATGCAAATTGGTTATGCAGTAAGTTCAACAAATGAAGGTACGGCTAATGAGTCTTTGGACCAGCATGAAGGCGCTAATTCTATGGAGCTTATTTCAAGCAAACCTAAATTGAGACAGTTCATATGTGGTGAGGAAGCGCTTAAAATATCCCCCACAGAGCCATATTGCTTACGACGTCCTATTCGGAGAGGTCATTTGAATATTTCACTACACTATCCCATGCAGCAGGTACATGAAACATTTTTTTTTCTCTCTCATGCATAAGAAAAAGATTCCCAGTAATCATATATGTCAAATGCAGTTGTTGCTGGGGCAAACTTACATTTTCCACCTAGATTCTAATGCCTCATAAGCTGTCCCAATTTCATAGCACATTAGACCTGCAGATGCAATTTACACAATCCATACCGTGCTATAGCTTTATTCCAGATCACAAAACTTAGTGACCCGAATAGTTAATTCTTGTACCCCCTTATTATTGTTGCTGTTGTTGTCGTTCTTCTTCTTTAAACAAAACATTAGATAATTGGAACCTTTGTTCATGATGGGACAAATTAGGATAATGGTCACAGATAGCAAAAGATGAAGGGATTGAAATGGATGGATAGGAAACCAGTTTCTGCACACTAGTTTTCAATAAAGGAACTTGTTAGCTACATAAGCTTCCCCTAATCTTACCTTGTTCCGGGGTAAGTGATGTGCTGCGTGCATGTTCTGTACTGTGTACAATTATGATTTGTGATCCAGTTAACCCTAGTCACCATTTTTTGGTGTTATCACATCTGTTTTGATCCTGTAAAATAAATTGCTTTTTACTATTTTGGGAATTACTGTTCCTCTTAATTACCCCATTCTTGTTTTTCAGGTAATTGAGGATCTGCATGCTATTTGGGACTGGATATTGATGGAGAAATTGCATATCCCTCACATTGAACGAAACATGTACTCTGCTATTCTTGTTGTGCCAGAAACATTTGATAACCATGGTATTTATGCCGTAAATAGTTCTTTGTAGATTATGAGATCATTACATTGAGAAATCTCTTTCTAATTTGGCTTTTGTTGTCTTCTTGTATGTTGCAACTTGTCTGTGGCTTAATACTTATGATAAACATTAATAGTGGTCACTTCTCTCTGTAACCTGTACAGTTTTTAGAAGTGTGTTCCTACATTTTTTTTCTGCCAGCATATGCTTATTTGTGATAGGAATTTCTCAACAACTACCCGAATGGTTTATTGCTTATAGGCTTCTGAAAGTAGTGTAACATCAGCTGAAGAATGCTTTGAATTTGATCGGGTTTTTTGTGTTCAATGAAAAGGATGGTCAGATCTTTTTTTTTATATAAGTAAATGATTGTATTAATAATAATAGGCTTAGCCCAAGTACACATGAAGGTATACATGAGTTATCGCCTATCTAGGAAGAAGAAAAAGAAACAAGGAAGTCATGAAGGCCAAGGACATTAAACTCTACAGCTATAGCCCATAAAAAAGCTGCTTTAGGAGGCATCCTGTTTCGTCAAATCCTCTTCCAAGGGAATTGATTGTCTTGGAATAATGTGAGAGACTTACAGAAAGAGCGAACCGAGAATATGCCTTTACCTGTGGGTATCCTATCAACTCCTTGAAAGCTCGGTCTCATGGAGTATAGAAGACGAAAAAAATCCTCAAAGCTACCAATTTCCCAATCTTGGGCAGCCGTACTAAAGTTCACATCCACTGGACTTGATCATCACCTTAACATCAGCCACTAAAGATTCTTTTTCACAAGCAATCTTGAAAACTAAAGGGGATGAGTCTTTAAGGACGTTGTCACCACACCATAGGTTGCTCTAGAATTTAATTCTAGAACCATCTCCCAATATAAGTCTAGTATGACGGGTAAACCCCCCCCCCCCCCCCACCCTTGTTGAATATGCTTCCAAACTCCCACTCCACAAGCCCCACTCACCTCTCTAGTGCTTCAACCCCCATACACACCTCCATATTTAAGGTCAATCACCGACTTCCATAGAGTTTCCGGTTCCATGGTGTATCTCCACAATCATTTCCCAAGTAAATTCCTATTAAAGATCCGCAGATTTCTAATTCTCAACCCACCAGAAAAAATAGGAGAGCATACCTTATCCCACTTGACCAAGTGGAATTTGAATTCATCCCCCATACCACTCCAAAGAAAATCGCGGCGCAATTTCTCAATCCGAGTCGCGCCGCACTTGCAAGAATTGGGAAGAGTGATAAGAAATACATTGGTAAATTAGATAGTGTTTTTTATTAAGGTGATTCGATCACCTTTCGACAAGTACAATCTCTTCCAACCAGCTAGTCTACGTTCAATCTTTTCAATCACTATATCCCAAATTGATTTAGCCCGTGATACTGCCCCCAACGGAAGACCAAGGTAATTCATGGGAAGAAAGGAAACTTTACATCCAAGAATGTTAGCCAATTGTCAGATGTTGCAAACATTGCCAACTAGCACCGACTTTGATTTGTCTAAGCTCACTTTCAAACCATATGTCGCTTCAAAACAAAGTAAGAGAGCCCTCAATGCCTACATCTGGTTTTGTTCTGCCTCTCAAAAAATTAGTATATCATTTGCAAACAATAAGTGAGAAATGTTAAGAGTACCCCTATCAGGGTCACCAACCAAAATACTAGTCACAAAACCACAATTAACCAAGGCCGAGATCATTCTGCTAAACGCCTCCATAACTATGACAAATAAAAGTGGAGACAAATGATCCCCTTGTCTTAGGCCTCGCGAGCTGTTAAAGAAGCCAACTGGACTTCCATTTACTAACATTGAAAACTTCACCTTTGAGATGTACCATTTGATCCACGAACACCATCTCTCTCTAAGTCCACACCTCCCAAGCAACTAAATTAAGAACCCCCAATTCATATGGTCATAAGCTTTTTCCATATCTAATTTACATAAGATCCCCTTATTGCTAGGTTTTAATCTACTATATAGGCATTCATTAGCAATGAGAACTAAGTTTAGAATTTGCCTACCCCTTACAAAAGCGTTTTGGGGTTTCGAAATGATCTTTCCCAACACCTCCCCTAAACGATTTGCAAACACTTTGGATATGATCTTATACACCCCATTTATGAGGCTAATGGGTCGATGATCTTTCACTTCCGTTGCCCCAAGCTTCTTAGGGATAAGTGCAATAAAAGTGGCATTCAGGCTTTTTTCAAAATTTCCAACCGAAAAATATTCCTGAACCACCTTCATTAAATCATCATTCACCACATCTCAACATGTTTGGAAAAATCCCATAGAGAAATCATCAGGACCAGGTGCTTTATCATTAACCATTTTCCTCACCACACCATGAACCTCTGCCTCCTCAAGGGGTCTCTCCAACCACGAAACACTCTGTGGATCTATAGACTCAAAAGCTAGTCCATTGAGCTTTGGCCACCATCCCACATGTTCAGTAAGTATTCGAAAAAATCAGCAACATGCTCTCGAATCACAGGAGTCTTTGGATTAGCCACGCCGTCTATAGTCAGCATTTCAATGGTATTAGTTCTCCTATCAAAGGATGGTCAGATCTTAAAAGTCCATGTGTTTAGCCAGTCTGCTTGCAAGGACACTATTGACACAAGGACAATTTGGAATCTTGTATGTCTTTGGGTTGAGTTGATCATTTTTCTTAGTTTTAACTCAGTTGTCCTCTCTAATTCATACTTTACAACTTGCTTGCCAGATCTAGAACTAAGACACCCATAGCTCATGCTTCCGAAAAAGGTTGGTTCTGCATTCAGAAAGTGAGTCAATGAAAACTCATTACCGACCAGAAATGAGGTGTTTATACGGGATGCTCTTTGTACTAGAGCACTTAATATTCTCAAAGTTTAAGAAATTATGGGTCCTTAAACATTTTGACTTGCTTTTTATAAAAATAAAAAAACTAACTTGAGGACTGTTAAGCCTCTAAGCTTGAATTTTAAGAATCTTGAAAAGTACGTCTTGTTATGGTCGTCAGCATGCAATAGACTTAGCTTTCATCATATGATGTCATAATGAGGTCATTCTTTTTGTCGGCTGTATCAATTTCAATGATGCAAGCTACTTTATTGGGTTTAGGTCTGTTGAAGTTGCACCATAAATTTGAGTTTCAAACTGGTTGCAGCAATCCCCCACTTCTATTTGCCTGTCCACCAATGTAATGGATGTTTTTAAGCTGTGTTATGGCTGTTGCAACCTAGCTAACAACTTTTGGTGGGTTGTACATTCTGTATAAGTGAAAGGCAGCTGACAACCTTAGTTGTTTCTGGATGAAGCGTATTGGATATTTCTATCTAGCATGTGAGGTTCATCTCACTGCTTGGCGTGCGAAGAATAGTGTGTGAACTCTTGTAAAAACTGCTTTTCTAGTCATCACTTAAAATAAAGCTATCTTAATCATGCGCATCTCCAATTTTTTCTCCATCTGGATTGTAACAATGCAATCTTTGATTACTTCTCCATATTTGCTTATTGCTTCTTGAAGAGAAAACTGAAATGTGGGGAACTAATTTAATTTTGTGTATGCTCTTTATTATAAGCAGAAATTAAAGAAATGTTATCCATAGTGTTGCGAGACTTGCGTTTTAGCTCTGCAGTGGTACACCAGGTGAGACTTTCTGTTAATTATTAAAAGTTTCTGTTGAATTTATTTAACCATTCATACTGGCATTAAACTATGCCCTATACAAACCAGGTTTATATACTAGATATCTATCTATTTAGTTTGTTGTGATCTTCTTATCTGCTTATCAAAAAATAGTCCGTAGTGATCTTGCAGACTGATATTTTATCCTATGGACAAAGTTCGAGCTTGATTTATCTTGAACATCAAACATTTTGCTAGAGTGCGCGAATATTATATGAATTCAATTTCTATGTAGAAATAACCTGCGGAAGACGGATTTGGCGTGATAGATATACTGAAAGTTTTTTTTGTTTTTTTCTGTTTTTTGGTGTCCAATTTCCATCCACGTTACTTCTTTTTTTTTTTTATACGTACCATGTTACTTCTATGAGCATGTAACCACTTTTTCCTTTTTTTTCAAGATACATAATATCTTTTAATGTATGGAAAGCTTGCCTCAGTTAATGATTCAATATGCTCCTAAACAAAATGATATAACAATATAATATAACCCAGACAATTAGTATTAGAAACATGCACCATCACGAGTTTTTTTTCCAGTAGCCAATCTATGCTCCATTATTCCTGGTTGATTATGCCATCATTTGCATTATGCTTTACAAGTTCTATTTATTCATAAGTGTTGATGATTTTCTTGAAATTTGCATTCCCATGTGTACGCTAGAAATTTCCTCTTGTAGATGGTTATTTATTCCAATAATTTGATACAGGAAGGTCTAGCAGCTGTTTTTGGCAATGGGTTATCAACAGCTTGTGTTGTAAATATGGGTGCTCAGGTGACAACAGTGATTTGCATTGAGGTAACTACAGTACATTTATACTTCGTTTTTCTTTTTGCTGGATGTCCAGGTCTTTCTTCTTCACTTTTGAAATCAAATATTTGAAAAAAAAAAATGACATTAATTTCTTTCCTGCTTCTTGCTGGGTCTTAGTAGTAGCATGGTGAAGTATCTGTTTTTGGAAAGTAAGGCTTTCCTGCCCTTTGATAATCAACTTTTGGTGTTTAGGATGGAGTGGGGCTACCTACTACAGAGAAGACGTTACCTTTTGGTGGAGAGGTCCGATTCATCTTTAAACTTATTACTTCTGAATGAGCTATACCTATACGTGGAAAATGTCTGTGTTTATTAATTTTTTCATAAGGTGATACCATTGGGAGTAGATTTTTCACCCAGCCAAGTATACGAGGAAACTGTTTGTGCTGACTAGTCATTTCTTTAAAAAAGCAAACATCACATCTTTGCATTTAATGTATGGGAAATTGTTTCATTGTTGATTGGCAACCTTTCTTACTGGTTTGTTGTCCTCCCAGTACCTTGAATTTGAATCATTCTTGATGCTGCATTTCTTTGTTTTTGTGTGGGTGACAATCAGCATATCAACTTTCTTCTATTTCTTTTTGTCAAGGTGCAAGACATGATTTTTGGGATAAAGATGCTTTCACTCTTCAACTAACATATTTTATAAATTCAAAGCCTGAACTAATGAAACTGTCACATTGCACCCTTCAACTTCTACCAATTGTCAAATAAATAGACTATCATTAAGATCTTGTCAGCATCCAACTATCAAGATTGTTTCAAATTGTCCATTGTTTGTATTCTTAACTGGTAGACTTGGAAAAAGAGGTATTATTTGACAGTCGGTGGTAGTTTACGGATGCAATATGTCAGTTTTGATAGTTTGGGTTGCAAAGTGTATAATGCCAATTTTTTTTTAACCCCTTACATTTTTCAATTTCTTTTTGTCGACTCACTTTTTCTGATAGATTTCTTGTTCTTGAAGTGCATTTAACTTGAATCAAATTATGCCTTGTTGCTGCATTAATTTGTTCTTCACACGTGACCTAATCATCCTTGTTATCATTCTTTCTTATTCCCTTCTGTTTGTCACACTTCTCGGTTCTTTAATCATCTGTCTGCTTTTTCTTATATTTTTTATTGCTCCCACCTTTCCTAATCCACAGAGTTGAAAAAATCCATTTTATATTTTTCTTTGACCTTCTTTTTCTTCTGATGGTTCTGGCATACATACTTCTGCTGCAGTTTTTTTGTATTTGTTCTATGATAGCCCAGTCTGTTCCATATTACACAGGTGATCCATAGTTGTCCTTGATAATTTAGTCACATCAGGATAACCCCTCGGGGTTAGCTCAAGTGGTAAAGGCCTTGGTCTTGGAGGTATGCTCCCTCCAGGTCTAAGGTTCGAAACCCACTGCATGCAAACAATCTCTAGGGGCCATCGGGCTAGGGGATTTTCCCCTTGAATTACCTGAGGTGTACTTGCGGAAAACTCCTTGCCGAGGGTCTGTGCACCCCCAGGATTAGTCGAGACGTTGTTCCCAAACACCCTGTGCCAATAAATAAAAAATAAAAAAATTTAGTCACATCAGGATGTGTTAACATTTTCAGGATATCGCAAGATGCCTCCTCTGGACTCAGAGGCATCATCAGACATGGCCACAAATTCGTACTGACATTTTGACAAAGCCTATAGATCTGTTGATGCTAAACCGACTGAAAGAGACATATTGTGAAATTAAAGTGAGTTATTTTTTCTCTTTATTTTGATTATACTTTTCAAAAGTGTTCTTGCTTCTCTGATTGTCCTCTTTTCAAAGTATTTCTTTCTTGTGCATAGGAAGGGGAACTTGATGCCGCTGCTATAGTTCATTCCTATGAAGATGGCATGCCAGCTGGGTCTCACAAGACAAGGCTAACTGCCCTTAATGTTCGTCTCTTATTACAAAATCTTTTTTCGCTAATTCTGTCCTTTTGAATGTACCTTGTTTGGCTGAACAATATCGCTCATAGTTACTTTAATAGGTTCCTCCTATGGGTCTGTTCTACCCAATGCTTTTGGTTCCAGATGTGTATCCTCCACCACCACGTTCTTGGTTAGTAATGTATAGCAGTACTATAGGCTTGCACATGAAGAAACCAGTAGTAACTTCTGCTACTGTTTATGTTCTTTACTTCACTAGGTTTCATGACTATGAGGATATGCTGGAAGATACATGGCACATGGAATTTCCCAGAAGATCTGACATATCAGATGGTTTATATCCTAGCATGAATATTGGATTACCAATGTGGGATAGCTACCCAATTTTTGCGGCTAGACCAAAGAAAGAAGAGAAGGTTGGCCTGGCAGAGGCTATCACAAGCAGCATTCTTTCAACAGGTAGTTTGGTCACATTTATCCTACTACATCCTGTAAGTGATGCTGATTAAATATACGGTGTTCATTTCACAGGGCGTATAGACCTCCAGAGAAAGTTGTTTTGTAGCATACAATTGGTGAGTTTTGGTAGCCTGATGGACTGTGTGAGATTATATTTCTGAATAACAATTGAGGCAGGAAGAAATAACATTGTTTTGTGCTTTAGATAGGTGGAGTGGCGTTGACGGGTGGCCTTATTCCTGCAGTGGAGGAGAGGTTTGTTCAGATTTTGCTTTTAGAAATAAATCGTGATTGTTTTAGTACTAATAGTGGGTACAAGATTTCCTTTCCATCGACCAACAAAGGAAACAAAAAAAAAAATTCCTTTTTTTAACTCTACAGAAATCTTAGTCCTGACAAAAACCCATCAGAAAAGAGTATGGATATTCATTCCACTGCAAATATACAAGGTTGGGAGGCTACACCTCTTAGGTTAGGCAGTCCACCACTGTTAATTTATAGGTCTTCAATTATAAATAACGCTTTAAGAGGCTGATCCTTGTAGGAGTACTCTAGAATCTTATTGTTAGAGAAACTAGGTGCTCTCTCTGTTACAGAATTTGTGAAGGATGCATTCACTTCCAAGGCATTTTTCATCACTTAGCCCTGGTTAAGTCATGTTTTTTCAGTTGATTCATTATATTAGTTAAATTTTGGAGGTCTTCACCTATAAAGAAGGTTTCAACTGGCTGATTTTGTTTGGGTTGTTGTGCTACAATCTGTTCCTTTTAGGGTAACTATATAAGGCAGATGTTACAATTTGCTGGCTGCTTTTGCCGTTTAAAGGCACATGATCATCATTTCCTTGTGCTTTTAAGTTGATTCACTACATTAGGTTACTGATACCAAATGTTCTATTGCCTTTTGTGCCACATTCACTCTGTTGTCCTGTTTACCAAGCTTTTAAAAGTATTGATAGTTTCTAGTTTTATCTTATACCTTATTTGATAAACCACTCTGAATTTCTTACTTGTGTAATCGCTTTTAAAAACACCAGGGGGACTATTTCTGTCCAATGTAGAAGGATAATAAACATGAAGTCAGGCATTGATGTCACGAGCTGCTAATCAAAATTAAATGCTTTTGAAATGTATTGGACTGACTTAGTTTCTATGGGAGATTCCAACACCTCTGTAATGCTTCCACATCTTATTTGCCCTTTCTTGTTGCAGAGTTTTGCATGCAATTCCTTCAAATGAGGCAATTGATACTGTCGAGGTTAGCTTGAACATACTATTTCCTTGTTTATATGACATATAATCTACTTGCATAGCATTATATTCTGGACCTTGGAAATTGTTTTCTTCATTCATAAATGAGCTCCTTATTGCCATGTATAAGTGCTTGTGTTAATGCTAAGACAAGATTTTATCCATATCCACATTTCACAGCAAATGGTTATACCTTTGATGGTTGTACCTTTGATTAATTTTTCTGGAGGAAAAGAAGAGATCGATTTTATGTGAAAAAAAACCTGTAAGGGTCATAAAAGTGATAAGAGTAATATTTTCATTTGAATCTACAACTGCATACAGGGATATAGTCCTTGGTTTTATGGGCATCAATTTTTTTACCTTCTGAGATTCCTCTTGTACCTTCTATATCATCTTTTGTTTAACTTTCGTTCAAGTGATTATGGATGATAGATTTTCTGACCTTAACGTATCTTAAACAGGTTCTGCAATCAAGAACGGATCCGAATTTTGTGTCATGGAAAGGTGGAGTAGTAAGTCAAGCACTCAAAACCGTTCTCCTTTATTTTGTATTCCATTTTACCTGTAGTTGGTCCTTTTAAAGATAATTCTGATTAACTTGTGTGTTTGTTTTCTTCATATGTTGGCTGCCTATCGTTGTTGTCATTGTTGGTTGATGACAATTTGATTATCTGAATTGCTTCTGGTGTGCTTTGGTAGAGTACATGCCACCATAGAATATGAGGAGAGTTTCCCTAAGAATTTGACTTCGATAAGAAATGAGATAAATGTTTTTAACTGCCAGAGGGGGAAGACATTGTACATCTTAGAAACTTCAGTAAATGTTAAGGGAAAATACGTATCTCAAACTAATGAAGTTGGTGAAGTGGGCTTGGAGGGTATGCATATTTGTGTCGTCTACCCTCTCGTTCCCCTAATTACATAGATGAAAAAAATAATGAAAGTTAATAGTTATGTGCAGGTCCTCTCATTAAAAAGAAAGAAAATGTGCAGGTGAAAGGGTTGCGTTGTTCACATATTTGCATTGATGATGAAAAAGATACGGATTAAGTGGATTTTCATTTTTTTTCCTCCCTTTTTTGTTCAATTCTAAGATAAATGCAATATAATTTGAACAATGTAGCTAGGGATCAAATGGAACCCAACTTGGCATACCTTAAAAAGAAAAAGCAAATTGCAGAAAGAAGTCTGCAAATTCTCTCATCACCGTGAAATATGTAACTATTCATATACACTGATAAAAAAAGATTTCATATTTATCAGTAGTGGGGTTTAGATGAGAAAATGTATAAAAAAAACATCATATTCAAGCCATCAAGTTGATCAAGGGAAGCAGTAAATGGTACAAAAGTCATGACCATAAACAGTTGCAAATGCTCATCGAGTCATCTGTTCACGAAGACTCTTCACTTCTTTTATTCAAGATTGAATTCCGAAACAGACAACTGCTACTAAACAAGCTGAGTGTCGCATTTAGAGGCCATACTCAACCCATCCAATCCCTTGAACTTGCTATCTAACAAATAAAATAGACCATTCCAGACCTTTTGCTCATGTCACTACCAGCTACAGATCAAATATAACCGGTTGAATAAAGAAGAAAAGATCGATGGAATGATGAGCAAGGCTTTGCCTTAGAGACCAAGAAATGCAACCGAGAAGCCTTATTAGGCAAAAGTTCTTTGAAAATACCTCTTCTGCTTTTGGTGCTTACTTTTGCTATGACCTCAACTGCTCTTTTCTACATGCATACTTTGCTGCATACTTAGAAGGAAGACCATGAGCAGAAAAGTATATCGTTGCACGGGTCTACTTATTAGTGGTCTATTGTAATTGCTTATATTTTTTGTGATTGTGCTAGTGGATGATTATATATCTAGTTTCACCTTATAATGTTTTAATCTGTAAAGGTCAAATAGTGAACTTTTTAAAAGGGGAGTTAATTATTAAGGATTTAATTTGACGTGAATGGTTTGATGTGAAATCGTGAAGAGATTCTGGTCAAACACCCTGCTTTGCAACTGGTAACCTATATGGGGGGAGATTGCATCTGCACTATTTGACATAGGAGTCTAATGACTCAGACTTTAAGAACTCACTTATGTGCCACATCTCCATAACAGATTCTTGGAATTCTTGATTTTGGCCGGGATGCTTGGATACATCGAGAAGACTGGATTCGCAATGGGATTCACATTGGAAGTGGCAGAAAATACAAGGACTCTTATTTTCTTCAAGCACAAGCAATGTGTTACATAAACTCCTAAAAGTTCGCAGGCCCTCCCGCACTCTTGATGTTTGTTCAAGCTGGCAGGTGCTTTTCTTTAAGAAAGAAAGTTTAACTAATAGTTTTTGAAATTTCTCAATTTCATACAATTTTAAACTTTAAACGGTTACACTTTTTGAGCAAGTTTTAGAGACCTAGCATTTATGATCAGAATAACGCGTGGTTGTCCTTTTATCTTAATATCATCTGTAATTGAATCTTAGAAATTGATCTAGAGCTGTTCATAAATTCACCAAACTTCGTGTCAAAGGCTGTTCTATAAGTGCATCATGCGTAACATAATCAGCAACAAATGTGTACATTTCAAGGCATTATTTACCGGTTTTATTTTTGGACTTGCAGCTTCGACTGGCGTACTACACCAGGGTTTGAACTGGCTTGTTGGACAGCTTTTCCATATCAGTTTTTTTTTCACAAGTCAAATTATTTTTGCCTTGCATTCAAGAATTCGAAATATGCTCTGTAAGAACCAAATCTCTTATCATAACTCACAAATATTCCTAGTTAATATATGTGTAAGTCTTTTCTCCACTTGCTTGCATGATAAATGTTATAATATTTTGGCTTTCGGCTACCAGATCTCGTCTCTGTTTGGAAAATAGGCTTGTGTATGCTTTATGGATTGTTGTGCGCAGGGTTTCTGAGCGTAAGCGGTTGCCAGCACGAGTTTTGGCAGAGAGTCTCGCCAAGGTCCTCGTGTTCAAAAGTAGCTGATGCGATGTTTGGTACCCTGCCTACATCCCACATCGAAAAGAGACCTAAGCGAGATGAGAAAGGGTCTCATATAAATATGGGTCGTGATGCTCGAGGGAAATTTAAAAGGGTCGGTTGGCTAATTATGCCACGCTCGCCCTTGACTGGTGAGTGCTGTATGGCTATCAAGACATATGGCCGACATAATTTGTGGAACCTTACAGGGTTGGCTCGTTTTGGCCGACCCTCCTATCCCCTAGTTCCAAAACCTTCACACAAATTTGAATAAAAGGAAAACGTAGCACGTCAAAGCAACCCTAAAAAGAAAAATATGCGTTTTCCGACAATGAGATTGATTCGAAGTTCTAACTTTGTTTGGTGGGTGATTTTATGCATCACTTATAATCCAAAACCCAACCCCAACTTTGAAAATCCCCAAAACACACAGATTATTAATCCCGAGACATTTCTTATTTGATAACACGGGCAGACAGAACGGCCATGACATTAATCTCTCTAAAGCTTAGAAGAGGCTATTACGGTTTTGGGAGCCAATCCCAGCACCCCACACACCTCGGGATACAGGCTCTTCCTTATCTCGGCGTACACCTCACCGTTCCACTTCCTCTGCCCCAACTGTTCTCCCAGGTGCACCGCCGCCTCTCCCACGCTCTCGTGCGCCGCGTCCACGATCCCCATCCTCACCGCCTCCTCCCCCTTTATCTTCATCCCCCTGAGTAAGATGTCCCGCCTGGCCGAAACCGAGCCGATCTTTGACCTCATCATGGCCGTGAAGTAATCGGGGAAGGTCAGCCCGAGGTCGACCTCGCTCATGTACAGCACGCCTCTGTCGTGCCGCATGAGGACGTAGTCGTGGCTGAGCGCGAAGAGGAATCCGGCGGCGGCAGCGTGGCCGTTTATGGCGGCTATGGTGGGCATAGGGAGCGAGAGGAGCGCGGAGGCAACCGGTCTGAAGGACTCAACCATGTGGTGGAGCCGCTCGCGGGCGCCGGAGGAGGATCCGGCGGCTTGGGCCCAGGATAGGTCGAACCCATTGGAGAAGAACTTGCCGTGGGCGGTGGTGATCAGAGCGGAGCCGCGGACGGCTTGGGATTTGACTTGGGAGAGAACCAAGATGAGGGAGTCGATGACTGTCGGGCTGAAGCGGTGCTCGCCGTCGCCGGTGAGGGTTAGGAAGAAGAGGTCGCCACGCTTTTCTAAGGTGCACATGGTTGTGGATGGGTGGCTGTTGATAATGATAGGCGGGGCTTGGTACGGGTCTTTCTCCCTGTGCGTGTCCTTATAAGATAGGTGCGGTGTGAAGTGAAAGAGTAACAGATCACGGATCAAAATGCGAGGCCAAGGTGGAACACATGTTTTAGGAGATTTTTGGATTCTTAGAAGTTTTGTGAATAATAGATTAAAAGTTATATTATTTATTATAATTTATATAAAATTTTAAAAAAATTATAAGATTTAGAAAAGTTGAATTATTTATTATATTTTATGTAAAAATTTAAGAAAATAATAATGATAAAATAAGATGAATTAATGTGAATTTTGAATACAAATAATGCACTATTAACCATACATTAGCCTGCTCATCTCTATTGGTTCTATAAATAATTTTGTATCAACTCGTCATTTATTTATTTTCTTGAGTAAACGTTGAGGCCATTAATTTCTCATCAGCTAATCAACAAATGCCACGTAACATCCGAAAAGAATTGAAATGGATCTGCATACACCTGAAAACGTTTGGGCGAAAAGTCACGGAATGAAAGATTTTCTTTCTTATATATCAGATAGAGCATTTAATGCAGTGTGGATCTGATTAAATATTGAAATAAATGTTTCGTCAACCGATCTTATAAAAAAAATTGGCCCGTTTCGATACACTGAAATTTGTAAAATTCGATTTATTGTAAATTGTATCTAACCAGTGGCAGAACTAGGATTTAGTGATAGTATATATTTTTTTCTTGTGATTATATAAAAAGGTAATAATCATACGTCATATAATTATATATAAAAAATCTATGTCTATAAATTATCTTATAAGTAATAAGATAATTTTTTTTTTTGAAATACAAAAAGTTTCCTATTTTGCTAGAGATCTTTACATAAAGAAAATAAACTGAAATATGAACTTAGTATTTTCCCTCCAAATTAAGCTCGATAATGATTTTTCATGGGCCCAGTATCATATTTGAAGTAAAATTCTTGACAATTTATCCATTATCATATTTGCATAATACGAGCTTAAATTTCACTACATTGGATTATGTATCTTCAAATATTTGCATAATTATGAACAGTAACTATACAAATTTGGAGATCTATGATCAATCATTTTACTAATTATTTCTCTCTCCTCCCACTCTCTCTCGACATTTCATCCCGAACGTATCCATTTCTTCTCCACACGAATTATTCTTCTCCATTCCTTTCTCGACTCGAACAATCCCATTGGAATCAAACCCGTGCACCTCTCTCTCACAACAAAATCAAGGGTTCTGGACTCATCAGTTGCTTGGTTTTCTTTTTCTGTTGGCTCTCTCTTTTTCAGATATGATTTTCTCCCTCTGTTTCCCCCGTTCATTCCAATCAAGAAAGCCCTAACTCTTATGCTTCCATCCACCATTTGATTCCCTAACTCTTGTAAAGATCCTATAGTCACAGGCTATATATAACCCCAAACGTCTTTTAAATCTAAATCTTTTGTTGTTGCAAACACTGCTCATTGAGTTGAGAGAAGAAACAGGAGATGAGAGGTACGTTTCATTTGTTTGTTTGAAATTTTGTTTTAGTTTCAATTTACGTTCTAATTTGGTGCTCTTTCATATTTTTCTAAACTTCTGGGTTGTCTCCTTATCGTTCTCTTTTGAATTCCTTAAGAGTTAGGGTTTTGAATCAAGAAGGCACGTGTTTGATTTTTGGTCGTATGATCTCATAATATTACTGATTTGAATGTCTTTTGGATCGTTCTTTTGTGATGTAGTTGATTATTCTTAAATGACCTACCATGGTTTCTGTAAGGGTCATGCTACAGCCCCCGCTGGGGTGTAGTATTATTTTACATGTGTTTTTTAAAGTTATTTTTATATAGATTTTTTAATATTTTAAAAAAATAAAATAGATTTAGAATATCATTAAGAAAACACTTTCTTAATCAGAAAGTAAAAAAAAAAACCCATAAAAATAAAATAAATTTTTTATTTTACTTCGTTATTAAGAAAATATTTGTTAATAATATTATGATTTTTTATTTTTTTAAAATATTAAAAATTATTAAAAAAATTTATATAAAAAAAAAACTTAATAAAACACATCAAAATACACTGTTAGTCTCCAGCAGGAGATATAGCATTTTTCTTTCTATAAAACTTGGTGAACCAGGTTGCTTGCGGCTAAGTATCCTTCATCCATGAGAAAGTTTTGTATGCATTGTTTTGTGCACTTTTTGATTTTTTTTATTTTTTTTTTAATTTTTATTGTGGTGACATATTTTGGGTATTGTTGTACTGCTAGTTGCTATGAAATCTATATCATTTTTTGTACCTCTATATGGAACCGTATTTTATTGGTGGTTGATGGTGGATGGGTACCAATCAATTGGATGAATTTTGTTATTGGTGAAATTTGGTTTTTCTTACTGCTTGCTGGTGGTGGAGCTACTGGAGGAGTTGTTGGTGGTTGCTAGTTTTTCTTGTTGCTTGTTGGTGATGGAGTCGCTGAAGGAGTTATTGGTGGTTGCTGGTTTTTCTTGCTGCTTGTTGGTGATGGAGCCGCCGGAGGACCTAATGCTAATGCTGGTGATGGGGCCGCTGGAGGACTTGTTGGTGGTTGCTGGATATTGCTGTTGCTTTACTCCTTGGTGGCCTCATCTTTAAGTCAAAGGTCCTTAATTGCTGCTTTAGTGTATTCTAAACTGTTTTCATTCTATATTGTTGCTGGAAATTTGTATTGTAATGGTCTTAAATAAATTTGTATTGTAATGAATTTGTATCAAAATCAACTTTTTGGAACTTGTATCAAGTTGATTTTGATACAAAGAATTTGTATTAAGTTGACATTACAAACTGGCTTTGAGTACATAATTATGAAGTTGATATTAGTCACGTGTAAGTTTTGAGTACGAGTTAATATGTGTTGTTTATGAGCCCATGTGATTCATTTTTTGTGTATATAAATTTGATGTATTTTATTATATATAGAATTGCTAAATGTACTAATACATGTACTGGGTGCTAATACATGTACAGGTTATGAGTACAGGTTAATACATGTATTGGATGCTAATTGCATGTGTTAAAATAGTTCATGTTAACCTAGTACATGTTAATTGCAAACTCTATAAAAAAAAGGCACAAAATTAATAATAATAAAATAATAATATTTTACTTCAAATATTTATAAGCCAATGTGAGAGTTTTGCTTGAATAGCAGAGTGGATCTTTAAAATATGTGATTTTACATATGCATATGCATAAACCAATGTGAGTGCTCTTAAGAGTTAATACTAAACAAATTAACCTATGCTTACTCGATAGTAGCAGTGGAAACATAAAGAGTTAATATTAGATGAATTAACCTATCAATCAACTAATAAGTTTTTTATTAACCTGAAATTGCTAGTTCTCTACATAACTCAAATAGTCTGATCTTACCTAAAAACTTAAAAGTGACTTCTTGACCGTGGGTAATGAGAAAATATAATATATCTTTCTAGTTTTAGACTTTTATATTAAATAATTTATTTGTTCATACTATTTTGAAATTGCCAGTATCTAGTGAATGGAAAAGTTGTACATGATTGATTGTGAACAACTGCAATTTAGGTGATGATTTTGAGAACTTTTCATATTTTTACAAGTTTTAAATTTGTTTTTATAACATTTTTGTGTAGATTTAACATTTTTATAATCTTTCATGTTTCTCATCATCCTCTCATCATTTTATAATGTGTTATTAGATGATTATAAATTATTTATTATATTTTACTTGTGAATCTATCATCTAATGTCATATCATGAAATGATGAGGGGATAATAAAAAATAGATGATGAATATATGTTTTCCTTCTCTAAATACTTTTGAGTTTGAAATTTGAATTGTGCTTTCAACTTGTGCTAAATTACTAATCTGTTTGGTTATTACTAAATATGTTTTTGTTTTTGTTTAATTTTTTTGAGAAAATCAGCCGGTCACTTCTAACAATATTTTAAGAGAATTGATACAAATATAAAAGGATTATATAAAAATAAATCTATAAATTGACGTGCCTTTATAAGATACGTTAAATTTATTTTATAATAAAAATAACTCTATAATCTAACGCATCATATCAAGTTACGTCAATTTATAAATTTATTTTTATATAATATTTTGATGGTTAAAGTATTTCTTGTATTTCTAATAGAGAAACACTACTCTTACATAAATTTTCTATCGATTTTTTCTACCGAATTTTGTTTTTTAAAAATTGTTACTTAATAATTAAGAAAATATTTTATAATAATTTTATAATTTTAATTATTTTTAAAAAAAATTTTTAAAATGATTAAAAATGTGTGAAAGTAAAATAAGAGAAAAATGAAAAAATGATTTAGACTATTTGGTACCGAAGTTTCGGTGGGCATAACAGCGCTCTTTCTAATATATCAAGAGCATTTCTATTAAATTAATTCTTCTTCCAATTATCTATATTTTCTCTCATACTCATATTTATTGTAGTTTTAAATAATAGTTTTAAAAATAATTTAAATAACTACAAAAATATAAAAAAATATATTTTAAATTTTTTATTTAAAATATTCACTAGAGTAATAGTTCAAAACATAAAAAAAATATTAATTTATATTTGTAAATGAAAGCGAGAGAAAAAAATAATAAAGAAAGAATAAAAAAATATTATTTTAATAGAATAGGAAATGGATAGGGAATGAGATGTAGAAGATTTTTGAAAGATGAGTAAAATTTAAGAAAAAATTTTAGAAAATGTACTTTTTAGCTAAATTATAAGGAATTTTATAGGGATTCCAATGTGAATGCTCTAATAGCCCAACTCTTTTTTCATCATTTTGCTTTCTTAGAACATCTAAATTTATTGAGTATTTAATTATTAGAGAGTAAAATATGTTTACAATAGATTAACTAAATTCTAAATAATTTGAATTTAGCTACAATGACTTTAAATTTTTTTTCTAAATTTAAAAGTTACTGTACATATATCAAATACATATTATCAATTATTTATCTCTTCATTTATTTCTATCACATATTTTATCATAATTGATATATTAATTTGAGTTAGTGATATATTAATTTAATTAGAATATAATTATTAATTAATATATAATAGGTAGAATAGTAAAATATGATAAAATTAAAAAAAAAATAATTAAAAAAATTAAATATTTTTGAAATTAGTAGTTACTCATTACTATATAATGAATAAATAGATAATATAATGTGGAGATTTGATATGAATAATCAAAACTAAATTCATTTTATATTATTTTATTGTAATATAATAAAAAAATAACTATTTTAATGTAGAGATTTATGTAAATAAAATAGTTAAAAGTTAAATTTTTTCTATATTTATAAAAAATGTTCTTTAACTTTGACTAACCTATTGAAGATTCTGTAAAGCTTTTCACCACCTTAGATAACTCTGAAGGCGACACCATTCTTCCGATTTCTTAGAATACTTATATTCAAATAGTGAAACTATTATCTTTTTATTACAGATTATCATTAAGATTTTACTATTTTTTCAAAAAATATAAAATATTTTTTTAAAAGAATCTAATCATCTAATACTTATACCTATACGTTGCTATATATCTTTACAAAATAAAAATATTAATTTAAAACAAATGATATTTATAATCATACAGTGTATAAAAATCACACAATTTTTTTAAAAAAAATGAGTAAATAAGAAATTAAAAAAAATTAATTTTTTAATAATAAACTTTACTTTTTATCAAAATGCTGTATGTAACATTATTTTTAATTTAATTTCTTTTGTGTATCAATGTTGGCAATATACCAAGATAGGCTAAAAAGTGATGCTCCTTTCCAAAAAACCGAAACGACAGTAGTTTAAACTTTCCGTGCAACCTCTGCTCCCCTCTTAAAACGCCACTTGGCCAAAGTCATACATTTATTTACCTCTCTTTTCTTTTTTTACCCCCGCACTTGCGCGCCAACATCGTGAAGATGGAATTTTAACTCCGTAAAAACCTTTCGCGCCAACTTTTTTATTTATATTCCAAAATCCCTCCGCTTCTCTTTCCCGTTCACAATCACTTCCCTCTGTTTCCTCTCTCTCTCTCTCTCTCTGAGCACAAATTCTGCATTTTCTCTTTCACTATTTCGCCTTTTCACAAACCTTACTCTCCATTTCTCGTCTTCTAAATCATGGCGGCTCAACCCGTGGATGACACCGATGGTGCCCTCCAAAATCCCGTCTTCTTCCCCCAGCCCCTCACCGTGATACGCACCGTTACCAGTACAGGCGCTCGGATCTCCACCCAGATCAAGGCGGAGGACTCTGAGGATCCCGAAGAAGTGAAACCGAGATCGCTTCCGGGTCCCGACCCGGAGAGCAAAGTGAAGGAGCGACCTGGTGACGGGATCTCCAAGACCTCGGAGAAAATGACTTTTGACAAGTTCCTTAAGGCGACGAATACGAAGGTGATATCCGAGGAGTGTCTGAGAACCCAGATGAAGGAAGAGCAACCTAGAGAGCTAGGAGTAGTAAGAGTCAAGGAGGAACCCGGTATGGATTTTCTGAGTACGGGTTTTGAAAATAAACCCGAGGTGTCTAATAGTACTCTTGCATTGGTTCCGTTAGAAAGGGTCAAAGGCAAGTCCTTCCAAGAGTGGCTCTGGCTTAGGTACAACACTCGCGTTAAGTCTAGTGGTGAGTATTCCATTTCCCAAGAGAAAGAAGCGGGTCCTAAAGATCTAGAGAATGATCAATCACTAAATGAGTCTAGTCCTAAAGTAGAAGTGAAGGAGGAACCTTATCTGGGTTCTGAGGATGAGGTAGATAAGGTACAAGTGAAAGAAGGATCACCAAATGAGTCTAGGCCTAAAGGTGAAGTCAAAGAGGTACCTGATTTGAGGGCTGAGAATGAGATACACGTTAAGGAAGGATTACCAAATGATTCCAGGACTAAAGTTGAATTGACAGAAGAACCTGATTTGGGGCCTGATAATAAGGTACACGTAAAAGAAGAATTACCTATTGAATCGACGCCTGAAGTTAAAGTGATAAAGGAATCTGATTTGTGGTATGAGAACAGGGTATATGTGAAAGGACCGGTTGGGGCTGAGAACAAGGTATCTGCGAAAGAACCAATTGGTTCTAACTTTTGTTCGAAACCTCAGAAGGTGAAAACGGAAATAGTTGAGGAAAGGGTCGTTTCTGGTTTGGTGGAGGATGGTGATTTTCCGGAGGATCCAGAATGGTTTCTGGTGGGAAGGACAATAGTCACCGCACTTTCGACCTCAAAAGGAAGGAAATTGGTTGACAATGAGGTTGTCCATTTTGCTTTTTCTTCCACAAATTGGAGACATAATGCACAGTGGATTGTTCGTTTCTCAACTAAACGGTCTGGAGAGGTATACTTCATGGACATTTACATCATGTATAGTTCATAACTTGCAGTTTCCTTATGCTGTACAAACCTTCCATTTTCCTCTCCTTGGAAATATTAGATGTGATTTTTTTTATTTGCTTGGAGCTAGATGTTTATTTACGTTGCATGAACCGTTCTTTTTTTCCCAACTTTTGTTTAGATTGGTCGGCTTCCGATGGAGTGGGGAAAATGTGTTGTTCCGCTTGTAAATTCCTCTAAGGTTAAAGTTCTTGGACGATGCGTAGCTGCACCATCAAACCTTTCCATTATGCAAGAAATCATGCTATGTGTAAGGTAAGGCTTTAAAATTTGTGCTGTCCGCTTGTTTTCTCATGTCACAAACCAAAATTTAAAGTTTAATCTAGTAGCAGGATCTTATAGTGGTGAAACAAATTGTTGGTATTTTTAAATTGATTGTATTTATCAGTCTAAGTTGGTTTTGTTTGAATTTTTATTTCATTGTAATTTTTATTTTATTATTGTATATTTCCTAACACAAATATAGTCTCAACGAATTTGACCGATTACATGCCTGGCAGCTTTTACATTCACCATTCAATTTTCACGAAGGACGACGCGTCTTCATGGAGGCTAGATGCTCCCTATAACATTGACTCTACGCTTCATCCTCTTCTCAGTCTGTTTAAATTGTTGAAAATTAAACCATATCAGAAGGTATGCTCTAAATCTTTGCCTTTCCTGTTTATTTTACTATTCTCGGTAAGTGAACACACCTTGTGGTGACTGATATTTCTCTTAGTACTTTTTAAGTTTCAATCTTGCTTTTTTGGTGTGTCATCAGGCTGAATTTACCCCCGAAGAACTTCATTCTCGGAAACGTGTGCTAAATCTAGATGTATGTATGATGCCTCATCCCTTTTTTTTTTTTTAATGCTGTTTGTTTGGTTATTTGACCCGACAAGCATTAGCATTTGGATTTTTATTTTACTTTTCATGGGTCAGCCACTTTATGCTATTGGACACCCCCGCCCCCCGCGGATGCCAATGAAAATGACCTTTGTTATTTGCACCCAGAGGACCAATAGCAGAAGGCAAAGTGGCATACCAGAGGCTAATATGTAAAGTCTCAGGAGTGTAGCACAGGTCACAAAAAATAATACTTGCTGTTAATCTGAACAGGATGATTCAGAAGAAGCTGCATCAATGTTGCCCATTGTGAAGCGAAGAAAGGGTTGTCAGCAGTATCCAGAACAAAGCAAAGATGAACAAGCTCTCTCAGAGTCATCTCTGAACAAACTTGTGGGGGCAGAAGAAATGTATAACTTGGAGGTGGAGCAATTTGACCGGTTATCTGTTACATTCACTATTTGGTGCAAATTATGATGATATGAAAAGTCACCAAGTGGTTTCTTTTTTTATTCCTCCTGTAATTCTTTAGGAGATGGAACCCCCATATACACTCATGTGTGATCTTAGGCCGTACCAGAAACAAGCTCTCTACTGGATGTTAGAATTAGAGAAGGGAATACATGCTGAGAAAGCAGCGAAAACACTTCATCCATGCTGGGCAGCATATCAAATAAGTGATGAGTATGTAGTTTTGTGTCTGTACACACATATGCTCATGTGCGGTTAGATCAAATATCTATAAAGTAATTACTTCAGCTAACATGCTATTTGCAGGCGGGCTTCCTCAATATATGTGAACACTTTCTCAGGGGAATCAACTACAAAATTTCCAACTGCAACACAGATGGCAAGAGGAGGAGTGAGTTCTACCCCTTAATTTACACTTTCACGTGGATTGCTTTCTTATATTGAATTAACCAACCATTTCTTTCTTTGTGCGTGTTAGATGTTGTGGGTTGGATGGTAAGGTTGTTATATATCTATGGTCCATGAGGTTTATTTCTAACCAATAATGTATTATCTTCAGATATTGGCAGATGCCATGGGGCTTGGGAAGACTGTGATGACAATCGCTCTAATACTTGCAAGGCCAGGTAGGGGATGCCACGTTAACCACGAGTGTAGCACTGCAACCGCTGATGGTACTGAAATTACAAAGAGTAATAAAGATAGCCATATCAAAGCCTCTTCTAAAGCAAATGGTGGAACTCTCATTGTTTGTCCCATGGCATTGCTGGGACAATGGAAGGTGAGTATCCTTTCTCATATGTTAATAAGTAAAAGATAATCGGTGATGTTATGAAACCCAAGTAATAACCTTTTGATTTATGTTATGGGTCGATCAATGATGCCATTAGGCTACAGAGAACAGAAAATGCTAATGGTTCTTTCGTTACTGATTAGTGAGAGAAAAGTAACTGAGAAATGTTACCACAATTTTATCTACTTGACTAGAGTGTCTTATTAATTCTGTTAAAAATCCCAGGATGAGCTTGAAACCCATTCAAAGCCTGAAAGTATATCCATTTTCGTTCACTATGGTGGGAGCAGAGCCAGTCCAAAGGTGATCGCAGAACACAATGTGGTCTTGACAACATACGGAGTATTAACTGCAGCTTATAAAAATGTAAGGAAATACTATAAATACTATATCTTCAGATGGACAATTGCTTCATTTTCCCAACTAAAAAATTCATTTACTGGAATTCTTGAAACACTGATAGTCATTTAGGTTTCCACTTTTAACTGTTGTCTTTTAAAGGAAACTTTGTAACGCTGTTACAGGATTCAGAGAACAGCATCTTTCACAGGGTCAGTTGGTATAGGGTGGTTCTAGATGAAGCTCACACCATAAAATCCTGGAAGACTCAAGGTGCTCAGGCCGCCTTTTCATTGTCCTCACACTGCCGGTGGTGTCTAACAGGAACCCCTATTCAGGTTTTCATTGTTTATATACCTTGTTTGCGAGATAATATCATAATTGCACGGGCAAATAGTCCCTGAAATATATGGTACCGAAGTATATAGTACCTTTTTCTTTAGTTCTACTCATTGCATGCATTTTTAGCCGTCTTTAAACCAATACCCTTCATCTAAATGATTAATCTGTTGGCTTTAAAAGTCAGGAAAAGGAAATACTCTAGCACATCATATTCGTAACTTTTTGAAATCTTCTTTTTATCACTTGCCGCAGAATAACTTGGAAGATCTCTACAGCCTCTTATGCTTCTTACACGTCGAACCATGGTGCAATTGGGCTTGGTAGGATAAAACTTGTTCAACACTAGCTTTCTAGGCATCACTCTTCTGTTACTGCCTGGGAATACAAACTTACAGAATTTAAGCTTTGCTAGAATTCATAATTAGCAGGTTATTAATTCTAATCCATAATGTAGGTGGAACAAATTGATTCAAAAGCCCTATGAGAATGGTGATCCAAGAGGGATGAAACTGATCAAAGCTATTTTGAGGCCATTGATGTTGAGAAGAACAAAGGAGTCGAAGGATAAAGAAGGAAGGTGATCATGCTTGCTTTCGTTTTTGACCCTATTAATAGTCAGTTTGTGCAACTGTCAGCATCGTAACTTTTGGTGCTTTTGTTTTAGGCCCATACTCGTTCTCCCTCCAACGGACATTCAGATCATTGAATGTGAACAGTCAGAAGCTGAACATGACTTTTATGATGCACTTTTTAAGAGATCTAAAGTGAGAATTATCTTAGTTACTTAATTATCATTAACTTCATTATTTTGCACTCAAGCACTTGGAATTGCTTTTAGTGGATTCGTAGCCTGTTAAGCAGGCATGTCTTTATCAAATGAAGAAGCTTACATTCATTTACGAAAACAGGTCCAATTTGACCAGTTTGTTGCTCAAGGCAAGGTTCTTCACAACTATGCAAATATCCTTGAGCTACTGCTTCGATTGAGGCAGTGTTGCAACCATCCATTTCTTGTTATGAGGTGTGAAAATGATCACAAAGGCCATGAGCTAATCTGTTGTAATGGATTTCATCTTACCACATTTTTTCTTTCTATTTTTGTCTATAATAATTCTTGATTTGAACATATGCAGTCGAGCTGATTCACAAAAGTATACAGACCTGAGCAAGCTTGCAAGAAGGTTCCTTGAAACTAATTCTAACTCTACCACTACAAAGCAGACTGTGCCAACCCATGCATATGTTGAGGAGGTTGTTGAAGGCATTCGGAGGGGTGAAAACACAGAATGCCCCATATGCTTGGAGTATGCAGATGACCCTGTGCTCACTCCATGTGCACATAAAATGTGCAGGGAGTGTCTCCTCTCAAGCTGGCGGACTCCAACATCTGGGCTATGCCCAATTTGTCGACAATTGCTAAAAAAGATTGATCTCATAGCATGTCCGTCAGAAAACCAGTTCTGGGTTGATGTTGAGAAGAACTGGAAGGAGTCTTCAAAGGTTTCAGGACTCTTGGAGTGCCTGGAACGTATTAAGCGGACAGGTTCTGGTGAAAAGAGCATTGTTTTTAGCCAATGGACTTCATTTTTTGATTTGCTGGAGATCCCATTAAAGAGGAGGGGAATTGGGTTCTTGAGATTTGATGGAAAGCTGGTTCAGAAGCAGAGGGAGTGGGTCCTGAAGGAGTTTAGTGAGACCAAAGAGAAGATGGTAAAGCACTTTTTTCTCCACCAGAATTCTTCCACTCTGCTACCTTAACATTTCTTTCCATTTGCTTGTTAATAAAAATTGTTTGACATTTCAGGTATTGCTAATGTCTTTGAGAGCTGGCGGTGTAGGCTTGAATTTAACCGCAGCCTCCAATGTCTTCTTAATGGTACATTTTTCACCCCTTTTCTTCTCGTAGTTACTTTTTTCCCCATGTATGCTTGCTCCCTTCCCTCTCACACGCATTCAATATATAGGATCCATGGTGGAATCCTGCCGTTGAAGAGCAAGCAATAATGCGGATTCATCGTATAGGACAAAAGCGAACAGTTTGTGTTAGAAGATTTATTGTGAAGGTAAATATATAACTCTTCGTTTTTTTTAACCCTTCAAGATGACAAGAATTGAGCCAAGCTTTCATGGTGAGAGGTCAAAAAAAAAAAAAAAAAAAACCCTTCTGTAGTTGATGGCGCCTTGAGGATCCCTAGTGCAACAAAGTTCACTCTTCTATTGCACAGTAATACACCAAATTAAGGTAGGCCTTAAGTATAGCCTAGGCTGTCTAAGCCCTTAAGGTATTGGCTTGGTTAGGCCGAGGATGTCAAGGGAGGTCAGCCTGTTAGGGATTCCGGTCTTGTTCTTAACACTAAGGTCTATTAGTTTGCCTTGGTGAAGATGACGACTGAGTGACCTTGCCAACTTGTTTGGCCTTCCACAAAATGGTGGTGTTTTAGTGATGAAATGATGATGTATTTGAGTAGGCTAAGTGTTTAGGCTAAGACAATTCAATGTGGGTGACTAGACTTGTTCTTGAGTGAAGTGTCGAGATGATGGAGGCTAGAGTTGAATGGATGAAATGAGGTTAGGGTTTGGGTTGGAAGCAACTAGGGTTGTTGTGAATTATGAAGAAGATTGGCTTAGGATTATGGGTGTGTGATGCAATGGGAATGGCCTAAGGGTTGCCCTTGATGTTTGGGTCACTTGGATGGTGTTTTGGTTAGGTATGGTGTAGTGTAGCTAGGGTTTTGTGGGGTGGCTAAGATGGATTTCGAGATTAGCAAGAGATGGCTTAGGGTTTGAGCTTAGGATGATGCTAGGGTTTGGTTGGTTTAGGAATGGATAAGGTAAGTTGGAAAGATGGAAGGAATCTTTGAGTGATGAGGAAATTTTGAATTTGAATTTGAATTGGATGAAGTCAAGTCTTCTAAAAGGAAGGAATCACCTTAGGGAGCCTTGAGAGATTTTAAGGATTGGATGAGTGATTGGAGGGATACAGTGATTCTAGGGAAGTTTCTAGAATTATGGGATTGGATTGGATTTTGAATTTGAATTGGAATTTGAATTTGAATTTTGAATATAGTAAGAGTTGTATAGGGCTAGGGTTTGATGGATGGCTGACTTTGGTGTGGTTGGATTTGGGTCAACTAGGATTCCTAAATTATAGGAACACAAGTTTGGCAAGTGGAATGGGCGGCTAGGTCACTTTCAATATGGTAAGTAGTTGTCGAAATTGAGTGGGACTTGGCAAGGGTTATGTGTTTCGGCTAGGGCAAGTTTGATGGAGGGAACAATTTATGGAAGGTTTGACAAATGTATGGAAAGGATGACAAACACTAAGGTGGTCGAAATTTGTATTTGGTTTGGATTGAATGGATGTAATGGAATGGATGACACCAATGAACAATGGATGAACACTATGAATGAATGGACTTAACAAAGAATATGAAGACTCTTTTTATGATTTAAGGATATTTTGATATGCAAGAAAATATATGAACAAGATGAAGAACATATATGGATAATGATAGATAATGGATGAACAAGATAATACTTCAACTATTGATTTAAGGATTGCACAATAATTGAAATAAACCTCATATATTGATAAACACAATTTGGATTCACTAATTGTACCAAGTTGCAAGAACAAGATAGATGGAATGAACCACACTTATTTACGAATTGCAAGGTGTAATTCTCTCTTTGGGATTCACGAATTGTACCCAAAAAGTTCAAGTGCTCTAGCACCGAAATATGATCTCAAGAACAAAAAGTCTATCCATTAGGGAATTTGCCAAAAGATGTGAATGCAAAGACTAAGGGTCTTATTTATAAGGATAACAAGTTGGAAACTCCCAATAGGTCTCTTAAAAAATAAATAATTAAATAAAAATTAATAATAAAAATTAACATAGTTAGCATGGGCCAAGTTGACCCATGGCATGCATGAGCTCATGGGTGGGTTAGGCTGGCTGACAGGGCCTTAGGTTGGTCTAGGCGCTGGGGTGCTGGGTGTTGGGGCGTTGGGGGTGCTAGGGCGCGCGCACGGGCGAGGCGTGCGTGCGGGGTATAGGTGAGTCGTGCGCGCTCGGGTGTTGGGGCGTTGCGCGCGGGTGAGACGTGAACGCACGGGGCGCGCTAGGCGTGCTGGGCGCGCTGTGTGCACTGGGCTGAATGGGCTGGTTTGATCACCAACCTCCTTGGGCACTCTGGGCATGTCAAGGCAGGCTCCATGGCATACTCATGGGCCTGTTCCTGCACGCGCTAGGCGTGCTGGGCGCTGGGCTGAATGGGCTGGTTTGATCACCAACCTTCTTGGGCACTCTGGGCATGTCAAGGCAGGCTCCATGACATGCCCATGGGCCTGTTTTGGGACTGTCCAACCTTATCTTGACTTGGCTAGTAACTTGACTATGGTCACAAGATATAGGTTCCTATCACAGCCACCGACATTGCCAAGGAGCACACCGATGTGAAGATTTTCTTGGGTTAATTAATGCACAACCATTGTACAAACTTTTTAAACAACACTTGATAGACCGTAGTAGTTCATAGGCCAAAAGCAAAAACATAAAAAAGTAGGGGTAGTAGGTCTAGTTCGATCTCGATAACATAAAATTAGGCCATGCCGACTTGTTTACAACTTAACCTAACCTAACCTAACCTAACAAAACTCATTCATTAGCTTAATGGAACAGTTGTATATTTTAGTAGAAGAGAATGGGGTTACTTTTATTACTCTACTTTTGTCATGTCAAGAAGTGGTTGCAGAAAAGCTGCGTGACGTACACTATTCATGTTTCAATTTTTAAAGGTTTTGGTATTAGTTACTGTGTGTGTGTGTAGGACACGGTGGAGGAACGAATGCAGCAAGTCCAGGCACGCAAGCAGCGCATGATTGCTGGGGCCCTGACCGACCAGGAGGTTCGAACGGCCAGGCTTGAGGAGCTCAAAATGCTTTTCCGATGAACGTTAACAATTTTTATTTTGAGGGCCTTGTATATATATATATATGTATAGTCCAGAAATGCCCAATTTTGGAAAGTTCATTTACCTTCGTATCGCAATGTGATTGACATTTATAGGCCCACAGTATGATATTTAAATGACGCTTATTACATCCTCGGCCAGTCCAAAAGGGTCACAGCGGGTACAAAATTCTTAGCTAGCACGACAATATGTAGACATAGCAGATAAACGTGTCGACAGCTATTATCTTCGTCATCAAGGTTTAGGATTGACCACGTTGTTGGATACATGTGGGCTGCTCCACCTGATCCAGACCGTGTTAACTTCGTAGGTTTGTTCAATAATCGGATTCGGCAATACAAAGCTGGTTACTTGCAACGTCGGTTAGATCTTCGAGGGAAAGCGAAGGGGGTTTGTGTCAAAGCGCCTCGCCAACAAGTTTTGGTGGGGTCCGTTAAAGGAACCGCACCCAACTCTTTTGTTGACCTTATTATATTCTATTTGCTATTCTATTTTATTTATATCTCCATTATGTTGTAGGGTTTAATTTATTAGTGATATTAATAGATTTGAAGAAAAAGATTAAAATAATATAATTAATATTAGTTATATTAATATAGTATAGGTAGTGTTTATTTTATATAAAATATTATATCAATTTTATGTTATAAAATTAATAGATTTAAATAATAAGATTAAAGTTTTATATTATATTAACTAAAAATTTAGCATGTAATATATATATATATATATAATGTAATATACAAAATTTAAAATATATATATATATATATATATATATACTGATTTGATTCAATTCAAATTGATTTTTAAAATGTGAAAATCAAATACTAAATCAGAGGATCAGTTTCAATTCTATCCATACTAGATTGGACCCGTTACGAATTAAATCGAATCTATCCAATTTGTTTTGGCTCAACTAGTTTTCTCAATTTTTCAGAGGGTGTAGCACGAGAGATGTCATCGTCATGGTGCTCGGTTTGGATAAAAAAGACTTAAAATTTATTTTAACTCATCTTATTTTAAATTTTTTTATGAAATATAATAAATAATTCAAATTTTTTAAATTTTAAAACAATAATAATATTAAAAAATATTATTTTAATAATATTTATTTAACTTTTAATTTTTATCTCAACTCATCTCATCTCAATTCATTATTCAAATTTCATATAAATGATTTTTTTTTCATCATTTGTTTTCATACATTTTTTTTTATATTTTTAAATATTATATTTTTAAAATTCACAATATCTTTGAAAAGTATTTTCTTAATTATTAAATAAAAAAAAGAAATCGGCGACCATGCTTGAGGCATTTTATCGGTGGCTTCAGCATTATTGAATTTTTATACACCCAGCCACTTCGACATGAATGAATAATAATATACATGATCCTTAAATGTATAAATATTATACAATTATTTTAAAAATGAGTAAGATTTACTGTTAAAAATATGACCGAAAAGTGAGAAATATCGGCCGGAAAGCGGAGCCCTGGCCCAAGCTACCACACATCAAATATAATAATATATTAATCCATTTTGACTCTTTATGGACCCCACAAACACAACGTGTGTGTAGTGCTTCTCCTATATATACATCCCCGCAGACATCCACCTCTCTTCCACAAGCGAAATCTGCAAAACCACATAGACAAGAGGAAATTGATTACTCACCTCGAACATCCATGACCGACTCACTTAGAAGTAAATCCTGCATCCAGGGGAACCGGCAGCAGACCAGCCGGCTACAACGGCGCGCCCCGGCGTCCTTGCAAATAAGCGCTCCCTCTTCCAATTGGAACGTGGCCATTCCGCTCCTGTCCCCGCTTGACGCTTCGCCCTCGTCTTCGAAGTTGGTGACCGATCGGACGGTGGCTTTGAATTCCAGGGAGGAGCAGAGGCAGCAGGTCGCGGAGCCGGAGAAGGTGGTGCTCAAGAAGTGGCAGCACCCGCCCTTCAGCTACGATCCTGCTCCGAGGGTCCGACCCTTTGTGCCCGTATAACTGGAATATGGACTCTCTTTCGTCCGAAAAAGATGCTCAATAGGAAAATTAAGATTGTATGATTGACAAATAGTATTTACATCTTACGTACGGTATGTGCTGTGAAAGCCTCTTTTTTGTTTTTTTTTTTGGATCAACATGACATGTGCTTGTACAATACTATACTAAATAGAATTAATGCAATTTAGCTCGCCAGTTTATATGATACAAAATCTAGTTACAGTTACAAAACCCTTAATACGTGCTCATGTCGCCATGACGTTTGACGAGTTCAGTTCCAATTAAAACTGATTTTGCTGTAGTCCAAATATATCCCAAATCATTCAATGTATTTGAATTATAATCTTTTTTTCTTTCTAAGTGAAAGAAAATGATCAAAGATGTTGCAAATTTGTCGAATTTAACTAAATTGCATGTTGTTAAAGGAAAAGAAAAACTATGTTGTAGATTTATGATTCTATTATTGATCGTAACGAAATTCTCAATATTACGTTCTATAATTTGATTTAGAAGATAAATTTTAAATTTTATAAATTAAATCTTACTATTTAAGTAATATAGATAGTGTCTTCTACATACCGAATTGAAAATAGAATAATTCATACCATAAAGATTTACACCGGTTGCTCTTTTGGTTTTAAATATAAGTTGGTGCTTGTATTCTTTATAGTAAGTTGTGCATGAACCGACTATTACTTAAAAAAAATGATTTGTATAATTTTATAGTGTAAAATCTTATTTTTTAATGTGTACCCTTTTTTTCAAAAGAAATAGTGAAGTTTACATATTTTAAAATTATAAATAATATTAGATACAGTCGTAGAGTGCATGAGTACTACATAATCCTTTTAAAAAGAGTAGAGTTTATTATTAAAAAATTAATTTTTTTATGTAAATTTTATATTTACTCACTTTTTTCAAAAGAATCATATAACGACACACCTCGATTACATATATCATTTTTCATCTATCATCCCTCCTTGTATCAATGAGTGACTGTGGGTCCAAAAAATAAAATTTGAATGGCCTTACTCAGATGAACTGAAAAGCTAATTGAAAAGGACAAGAATCCATCGTGTTATGCAAAAAAACTAGTTCTATATTGTGGATGGATGGATACTCTCTAATGAACCAATCTATTGGAACAAGTTAAAAAGAACCAAGTTTAATTTCTTCTCTCCATCTTGAAAAGTAGAAAAAAATAATAGTAAGTGTTCCAAGTTTATACAGCCAGCCAATTTGGTACGAGATCGAGCTATGTCAGCCCATTAAAAACGAATAATAAAAGAAATAAATAAACATACTTCAATCAAGAGCTGGCAATCAATGGAACACACATGATATAGGAATTCATAGGTAGTTCAGAATCTTAAAGAAAGTTGGTCGGAACCAATCTTCAAGATCATGTGTAGATCCTATTTCAATTTACACCGTTGGTGTGACAAAACGACGTAAGTTGTTCGGTACTGATTCATGCTGACAAAATAATATAAATCCATAAAATTAAAAAAAATAATAATAATAATAGGGAGGCAATCAAAATGATATGATTCTGAAGGATATTGAATCAACGGACAGGGAACAAATTCTATATCTCACCATTCATGAATGGTCTTAAAGTGATCTTAACATAATAATAATAATATTCCTGAAACCCGACAATATGGTCAAATATTCTTCATGGAGTACTGTGTTTCTTCTTTAAGTCGGAGAGGCCAAAATTGAGTGAACAAAAGGTACAAATATAGAATATGCATACATAGTGCATATAATCGCTGTCACGTTGTTCTTCTTTTTGACCAACTTTTGTACGTGTGATTGGTGAGGAATCACAGGCGAAGAATATTAGGTTAGCAATCTTTATCATCTCCAACCAATGATGTCACTCGTGAGTAGATCAGAAGGTCTGCCAGCACAGATGGATATAAAATTGCTGTGATTTTTGTTAGGAATAATTTTATATTTATTTTAAGTATATTTATAAGAAATAGATAATTTTCTTTTATAGAACTCATTTTATAAAATGAGTTAGGTTTATGAATTTCTTTAATTTTAAATTTTATTCTCTTATTTTTCTTCATTTATTTTTCAAAACCAGTGCGAGTGAGCATGCATGGGAGCTCGATCGCTGGATTTGCAAATTGAATTTGATGAGTCATTCATCTTTAGAAACTAAGCAAAGAAAAGATAATTTTCGCATTGGTGTTCAACCCAAATGAAAAACATCGACCGACGAGTCAACGTTCTTCTTGTTTCCTTTAATTGATTTAATTGAAGTGCTTAAAACCGGGCCTATCTCAATTTATTTTGTTAATGGACAAATTGGGCCTTGCCCAATCTTTCCAACAAGAAAGAGACCGAACTCATGACTACACAGAAGGACGAAGTTCCTCAATGAAAATGTTACATCCTTAGATCAGAACAATCATTTTGGTCCATTCTTAGTTTGTTTTAATTTAATATATTGTTAATTGAGATCGTATTTTTTCTTTCTTGACAGCTTGGGATATTCTATTGTTAATTGTCCCTACCTAGCATTACTCTAATCCTATCAGGCTGATTGTAAACTATTTAATTTGTTTGTTTTAATACAATCTTATATTTTAAAAGATGGAAAATGAAATAAATAAATAAATAATCCATAAAAAAAATTTAAATAAAGGAAAGATAATATTTCTTGGAAATTAGAGCTTAAACTCTACATGGCAATAGTATTATAGTATCCTTTGAGTTGAGGGATATCCCACGAAATTATTATTTTTTTTTTGTCTGGGTTAAATAATAAAGTTGCGAGAAGAATCATAAAGAAATAATTGGTATAAATCTTAAATAGATAAAGTTCTTGTAAAAAAAAGATCCCGTCTTAAAAAAAGTATAAAAAAAAATTATTTTTTATTAATATGACTATTTTTTTACAAAATATTTATATAAAACTTGTCTATATAAAATTTATTAATAACATTACTCATACATTTGAATCATTCAGAGATATTGACAAGTGAAGACTGAAGAGAGGAGTGTGGGTATCATCGCCCGTATTTAAAAATGTGGGCCTCAGGAAAGCATGTCTCTCGTGGGCCCACAAAGCCATTTAAAATTTATGGGGGAGTTTTAATCCAAATTTAATCAAGATATTGGTTGCCGCACTATGTTGAAATCTTATGGTGTTGAGAAAAACATCAAATAAACAATATTTAATAGATGAAATATGCAATTGCCCAAACGAATAAGCATCCTCTCCATTCAAATCAAATGAATAGTATCTATTTAATATAAAATATGAGATATTTTAATCTTTCACTTACCAAACACGATGTGTAATGATCGAAATACCCATCATTTATCAATTTCGAGTAAAATGAAGGTAATTTTATTCCATAGTAGACCACTACAAAGAGTTTCGTGTGTGTATTAGAAAACATCAATAAAAAGATTTTATTATAGAAAAATTATATTTACAAATCGGTGCGCGAAGATACATCATCCACGCCATTAACATAATATAATAAAAATTTATAATTAAATTCTCTTACAAATATATCATTAGAATAAATCAGTTGATAAGTAGCATTGTCTTTTATTATATCAAGAGAATAGGGTGGTCAAATGAGCGTCAAAAAGGCTAAAGGCATTGAGACAAAAAGATAGACCCACCGGCAGCGGCACCACCTCCACGAGAGTGACATCCCTCCCATTCAGGGTTAGTATATAGAATGTGCAGCAACAAAGTGATTTGTGGGGGCAAAAGTGCAAACTTCAACAGCCCAATTCCCATATTCTTATCAACCATTTTAAGTCGCTCCAAACACTAACTAACATGCCATCGCCCACATGCCTTTGGAGTCGTAAGCATCAACCACTCCTTCCTAATAGTTTACACTTTACATCCGCATCCATCCACACCGTTCAATCCTTTTCTTTGCACTAGAATGAGTTTAGGGGTCCCCCATGATTTGTCACATCTTGTAGATGCCAAGTGTCGTTTACTACACCAATTGCTAAATCACAAGTGTCGTTTCCAATTACACAAATCAAATGCAATCTTACCCTTTTTTTTTTCCCTTAATGATAATATCTTGGAATAGGATGATTACATTTTTACCTTCCTAGTTACTCAAAACCAACTTTCTAATTGTTCTTTATTTTTTGGTTAAATTACATCACAAAGTTATGAGTATACTTTATCCCAATGATTTTAACTTTTTTTTTTTTTGGTTAAGTATGTAACCACCGAATCATCAAAGTTGTCCCTTGATAGTCTCATTGGAAAAACAAATCATAACATGTATCATACGTTAAGATTTAACTATTAAGATTATGTCGCATAATCTATTTTAAATAGAAAAATTATATTTACAAGTTAGTGCAGATGACACACAATTCACATTTCTGACATGGAAAGATTTGAATTATATATATATAAAAAATGAAGTCTTAAATCTTACAAGTCAAGAACAATGACTTTTAAATATTAGATTTTAACAATTGCATATAATATTTCAAAATAGAATACAAAATAAGAAGTTAGATTACAAAAGATGTGATGGATAGGAAAATACTATTTCCACACAACCGAAATCTTTTACGGAATTGCATTTTATTTATTTTTTTAAATTTTATTTTACTTAATGATTAAAAAAGTGTTTTTAAATGAATTTGTGATTTTTTTGTATTTTTTAAAAATGTTTCAAGTGTTTAAAAAAATGATTGAAAAAAAGCCAAAAAAAAAAAAAAAAATTGCCTTTCGGTGAGAATCTTCTGTGGGTGTAGCAGTTTCCGTGATGGATAAGGGTTGTAATTTTCCTAAATATTGTGAGAACAGAAAAATTGGGACTCTTTACGCAGACAAACCTGACTTGGAAATGGTATCGACAAGCTGTCCTTGAAAGCCAGCTTGCATATGGTGGATTCAGAATGTCTTTGACATTCTCTATTAGCCACATGCTAAGATCCGAGTGGCTTTAGCAGCTGTTGATACACGTTACTCTGTCTTCTTGCAAATGGGATGGAGGTGCCTCCCACATTATTTTATCGTTAAGAGGACTCAAAAGCAACTTTGAAGAAGGCATTCAAGGACTTCTTCTGCCCACTTCATGCGAGAAGGTTTCATCGAAGTTCCTAATTATCTTTCATGTTTGACAATTGATATGCTATCAGGTAATATAAAAAATACTGTTCTTCACGCTAAATTTGGTTATCTTTTTCAGTACGAAGCTATTTCAAATGTGACATGTTAAATAGTCATTCTTACATTTTTTATTTATTTTAATTTTTGGCTCCAAACTACAAATGGTACTCAACACAGTGGACTTACCTCACAGTCAAATCCCAGAAACTTGAGCAAAATTGGGAGATGAATTGATTCATATAAGTCTTTATTTTTGTCATCATTTGCTTGCTCTTTTGTAAGTCGAATCCCCATCATGTGGGTGGTCTTTGCCCTCAAGTAAGCTCTGTCTCAATAAAAACAAGCTACCAACTCCCACTCAGTTAACTTTTGACAATTTCCCTTCCTTGTCTGATCTCATCCATAAACATCCTTTTCTGGACATCCTAAATTCACTACACTAATCCAAATTAAGTCTTATATAGGAAGCAAGAGATTTAAAAGGGACTTTAGATATGGGCATTTTATATATTATCTCTGTCTATACCCATATCACCTTAATTGGTTCTTTTCTTACCCTTTTTCTTTACGTGTGGGGAAAAGTTAAAAAAAAAAAAAAAAGAAAAAAAAGAAAAGAAAAGGAACCATCATGAATTGGTAGTAGTAGAAGTTCAACTTCCAACAAAAGCATGACTATTGCATTATAAGCCAAAAAGCATTATCAAACTGGAAGAGGAGCGGGTAACACCTAAAGCAAATTTACTGAGACTATTATTGCAAAATTGTATCTGAATTATCACAAATAATGTCCTAAACCACTGGCAAATTAGACCCACAACAACTTTCCTCTCGATCCTCTTGTATCTCATAGGACTCGGATTGAACTGGATAGATGATATCCAGATATGCAGGATCGGCACACACCACAATATTCAACTTGACCCGAATGAAGAATGAAAATTAAATCAAGTTGCTTCCCCACTGCCAAATATGTTCACTTGATAGAGAAACTCTGAGCTTCAAAAGCAGTTTGCCCGAGAGAGTAAATACTATTGTTTGTCATAAATCTTACTGAAGAATTTTATACATCAGCTACTATTCACTTTCACAATCCACATCTATACCAAGTGAAACCCAAACTAAAGTTTGATATCTTTCCTTTAGGATGGGTCTAAATCCAAGCATGACTGTAAATGTGCTTCCCATCATCTGGGTATGTGAAGGTATATGCTTCTTGATTCCTTAGCTCAGAAAGATGTAATTTAAGTTACGTTTGGTTACAAGACTCAGTTGAACTTAATTTAATTTTAAAGTGAGTCTAACATTCAAACACTCAACTCTCAAATTATTAAACTCATCTAAACTCAAAACCTTCTTATACGTAGAATTTATAAACATTTTCAACTTAACACATCTTTATACGTGGAACCCACAACTTTTTTCAATTTTCCATAAAAGTAATAAACTTATCTTAATATCTAAATATACTTTAAACTTAATTTAGATGGACCTCACATAACTTTATCCAATATTCAACTCATTACTATTTATAAAGAATTGAATTCCGCTCAACTGACAAGTTCCTGTCACCTTAGGAGTGGGGGTCGGCTGTAGAATTTTGAGCCAACAACAACCAATAACTGAGTCACTGATCTTATAAAATCATTCATTCATTCTGATGGAAAAAAAACAATAACGGGTCTCTCTCAAATTTGTCCCATCCAATATGAAAACCCAGAAAATTATATCCAACAGAATCATTTATGTTTGAATTCAGTAACAATTTAACTCATTTTTAAACAAATCACTTGACTCTCCCCCCTTTTCTTATAACTGGACAAAGAAGGAAAAAAAGTTGATGGAACCGTCCCATTGTTTTTTCAAAAAAATAAAATCTGTCAAACATATGAATTTATTTTATTTCTTCTTAAATATGGATATAAATTGGAGAGAGTTTTTAGGTAATTCTTCTTCTTCTTTTTTTATTTTTTATTTTTTTTATTAAACAATGGACAACTTTCTCGTACTAATAAATCTTACAAACTAATTTACTATGTGATATTCATCTTTTGAAAATTTAAACTTGTTATTAGAATAGTAATAAATAACAAGATTCACCTATTCCCACTGATTAGAAACCAAAGAGTTTTTCTCACCTTGCTAGCTATTTAAATAGGTTTATCTTAAGAACTTATCAAAAATATTAAGGGAAACATGATAGGATCGCATTACATTTATATATACACAGAAAACAAACAATATATTTTCAAAAAAGAAACCTAAACCTTTTGTTTTTCTTATTTAGAATACTTTAAATAAGAACAGTATATGTATTTCTTATTGGGCAAGCCATTAATCTAAAATCTTATAAAAAAGTGCTCCACATCAGGCTAGTTAAAATATAAAAGCAAAAAAAGGCATTGCCAAGTCTAAAATTTGATTAAAAGTTGAAGTTTTGATTAAAGTCAAAGTCATTAGAGATATTAATCCATATTGGACTATCCATTCAAAAGTCAGAATAAGAATATAATATTATATATTTTAATAATATTTTTTTATATTTTACAAATACACTCTATATATTAATTAATAATTTAATTTTTACTTAAAATTATTATTTCCCAACTATTTTTGATATCAATATAATTATCCACCATAATATAGCTTTGATTACAAAAAAATATTTCCTAGAAAATCTGGACATAATATAGCCTTGTTTACTGATAAAAGTTTTAAAAAGAATTTAATAAAACATTGTTGATTATTTATGAATAAAATATTAGTTTGGTGGGTGAATAGTGACTCCAACTTTAGAAATTCCTTTAGGGTTATTGTATCTCAAAGTCTAAGTTAAATGTATTTAGCTCCTCCAATGCAAGTTATTTATACAAAACTTAACTATATTTTGGATTTCATTGACATTTGGCTAGTTCAATATCAGTACTCTTATAATGGCTAGCTAAAATTTGCTAATCACAGTAGTGATGGCTATTCTTGTGTTTTTTAAAAGTGCGTGGAATATGTGGTATTTTTTAGCATCCAAGTTTGGGAAAACAAGTGTGTGGAATATGTGATATTTTTTAAGAAAAATTCTACTCATCATTGTTGCACCGCACACTACACATAATTTTTTAATTTTTTATCTTGCCAAATATATGGTATATGAATGATTAGTAGAAAAACTCAATTAATTTAAGAAGAATAAAACTAAAAAAAAATTTGGTATGTGGTGTATGTGGATAATGAATAGTAAAACTCATTTTTTAAAAGAGAAATGCTACTTATCATCCTTACACCACACATCAACATGTGATTTGTCTCTTTTATCTTTCTATTTAAACACACATATTTACACATCAATATGTGTGCGTTTAAATAGAAGTGTAAAAATAATAAATCACATGTTGGTATTTGGTGTAAGGGATGATAAGAAGAATTTTTTTTTTAAAATATAATTAAAAACAATAAACTTTGTATAAAAATATTGTTCAAACAGAATAGATATATATTTAGAATTCTAGAAAGTACATATTGTGTTGATGTATTTTTTCGACGGAGTCGGAGTCCAACAATATTATTGAATGATCCATAATAATGGTTTGGGCGTTAATAAGGTGCTCGGATGCTCATTCATAAAATAAATGATATATAAAGTATATAAAATGTAAATAAAGAGATATACAAAAATTTATATGATTCGACATAAAAATCTATGTTCACATGTTGTTCAGAATGAAATCCATCATTTTAAATAATTTTATAATTTCTCATGATCTCCTATTGCTCTCAATGCTACGAAGGAAATATGATTTCAGAGATATTGAAGAAGATGCCCCTTATGTAGAGAAGTCTTTCCTTGTAGGGACATATTTGTAGTGATCTATTTCTTTTATAGAGATCTTTCTTCTTTAGAGTAGTGAGTCCTATTTGATTTATGTCATTTTCGTAAGTCAACATTTTTTTTTAATCCCTGATAATGAATTCCTAATGGACTAGACCTAATTCTTTTGATATCTAATATATTGTATTTTTAGAAGACTGATGCTATTGTGCCGTCCAGCTTTTATCGTTGCGCGTACACATTACTAGTGCAATTAGCCTTTTTTTAAATAATTTTTTAATATTTTTCAAACATTTTTTTTATAAAAAAAAAATACACAAATCTATAGTGATTATTATTTTAAAAAATTTAGAAAAAAATATACTAGCAATCAAATTTAGAGGACAAATACAACGGTAATCTAGCATTTTCCTTTTTAAAAACTTGTTAGATAAAATGAAAAAAAAAATCTTAATTGAAACTTCTAGCCTTTTATGGATGAGTAGTATTATATACCACACTCTCATCTTATTTTGATCATACTAAGTAGTATGTGACATATTCATCACCATTAAATAATAAAGAAACATGCAATAAATGATCATTTAATGGTGATAAATATGCCACATCATATTTAGTGAGATGATAATATGGTGTATAAAATTTTCTTTTATGAATGCTTATATGTGTAAATATTTGTTGAGCGGCTCTACAGCCACAAATTGGGGCTTCTGACAATACATTTTTTTTAACTTTTTTTCCATGTATTTTTCTAATATTTTTTTAAAAAATTCATAACATCGTTACAAAAATTAAGTGTGGGCAACGGGGGTGGGCCCACCCAGTCCCCCTCCTATTTTTAATATAAAAAATTATAATTTTTAATATTTATATAAATAATTTATATAAATATATTATATATAGATATATACAATTTGTTAAAAACTTGAAGTTGAATTCAAGTTAATGGATTGCCTTAGCTTCCTAGGCCAACCATTATATAGGAAGCCAAGCTAATATAATAGTCATACTTAAGCAATGTCAGGCTTATCCAAAATATAAATCTAATGAGTTTATATTTTTTTGAATGTATAAATTTCAATTTATAATTTAAATTATATTATAATTTGGATTTAAAAAAAATTTAGACCCAAAAAAAGTTTTAGACCTGATGTGTCATGGGGTTGAGTGGGGGGCGGGGTAAGAAACTCTCCCCCGCATGGTGTGGGGGGGAGGGAGGGGGGTGCCTCCGCCCCTCACCATGCGGGTAGCACCCTTAAAAAAAAAAACTTATTTAATCATTTAATAAAAAAAAAGAATAATGATAAGGTTACTATTCTCCTACCATCTATTTATTACTCTTTTATATTTGATTTTCTTAATTTTTAATTTTATTTAATGGTTAAGGAAATGACTATTAGTAAAATTATATATATTCTTAATTTTTTCTTAATGATTAAAGACAAAAAATACTTAAAAGAAAATGATAAAAAAATAAAAAATTTCAAATACCCTATAAAATAATAAATGGATAGTAACCCTGTCACTATATAAAAAAAAAAAACACTGTGGGTGCTCGAGCAGTATCTCTCATATTTGTTTAAAATTGGAAGGCATTTTATGTTTTAAGAAGAATAAAATCTAAAAAATATTTAAAAATAAAAGAAATTATGATATGTAGTATATGAGACTTATAAATAGCAAAACTCTTTCAAATCTGGCAGAATTTTTGGTAAATGAATTTATTAAAAGAGAGAGAGAAAGTAATAGAGGTGCTACCCACATGATGCGGGGGGAGGGTTTTCAACCCCGCCCCGGTAGTGAGGAGTGGGGTTGAAACCGCACCTCGCTCAACCCAGTGATTCACTAGGTCTATAATTTTTTTTAGGTCTAATTTTTTTAGACTCAAATTATAATATAATATAATTATAAATTTTATTCAAAAAAATATAAACTCATTATAGTTGTATTTTATATTGTCTTGACGTAGGAGACCAAGATAATCTATTAACTTGAATTCAAGTTTTTAACAAATTGTACGGTCCCGTCCCGCACTATGAGGGGAGGGGTTGAAAACCCTCCCCGGGAGGTGGGGTTGAAACCATCCTTCGCTCAATCTAATAATTTATTGGGTCTATAATTTTTTTCAATTCAAATTATAATATAATATAATTATAAATTTTATTTAAAAAAATATAAAATTATTAGAGTCATATTTTAGATTACCTTAATCTAATAGGTCAAGACAATCTGTTAAATTGAATTTACATTTTTAATAAATTTTTAATAAATTGTATATATTTATATAAATAAAATAATATTTTTTATTATAAATTTAGGAAGGCCAACCCGCCCCGCTGCCCACCCGTAGAAGGTAAAAGGTGCAGAGTGCAGGCGTAATATCGTTCGTACTTTCGTAAGCGAAAACCCTCGGACCACTTTCAAATCAAATACCATCCCCCTTCTCTCTCTCTCTCTCTCTCTCCTAAGTCCTACCTCTCTTTTTTGAATTAAATCATTTCATTCACTGCTTCTCAAGTCGTCCCAAGTGCGCGGCTCTCTCAACCACTTCACTTCCTCCATCGCCATTGATAACCCCAATCCATCTTTTTTTCCATCCGCTCTCGCTTCTCTCTCTCCCCCTTTTTCTTTGTTTCGAAGTCGCACTCCTATTGTCTCCTCCACGCCTACTCAAATGAACAGCCACGCCAATCTTCTTCATCTTCACTGAGTCCTCAGCACGCGGATTGTGGTGTATCAAGATTAATGTAACAGATCGGGCTTTTTTGGGTTTGAATTCTGCTGCTTAGAATATTTCGTTTTTTGTTTTCCCGGTGGTGGGGAGTTTCTGGGTTTGGAGACAGCAATGGTTGCGGAGCCCTGGATTGTGAAGATGGGCAGCCAGATGAGCTCGAATCTCAAGCACGCGCTACTCCTCGAATCATCCAAGAAGAAGAGTTTAAAAAACAACCAAGTTCCAAATCAAACAATTGGCATCCTTTCCTTCGAAGTCGCCACCGTGATGTCAAAGACCGTTCACCTCCACAAATCCCTTACAGATTCCGAGATCTCCAAGCTCATGACCGAGATCTTGAAATCGGAGGGAGTGTTGAACCTGGTGTCCTCCGACGAGTCCTACCTTCTGGAACTCGCTCTGGGGGAGAAGCTCGACGACTTGAACAGCGTCGCCGGCGTGGTCTCTAGGCTGGGCAAGAAATGCTCCGAGCCGGCCTTGCAAGGGTTCGAGCACGTGTACGGGGACGTTGTGAGTGGGGTTATTGAGGTGAGGGAATTGGGTTTTTTGGTGAGGGATATGGAAGGAATGGTGAGGAAGATGGAGAGGCTCGTGAATGCGACTGCGAACCTGTACAGCGAAATGGAGGTGTTGAATGAGCTGGAGCAGGCGACAAAGAAGTTCCAGCACAATCAGCACGAGGAGAGTAAGCGGACGTTTGAGCAGAAACTGATGTGGCAGAGGCAGGACGTGAGGCATCTCCAGGAGATTTCGCTTTGGAACCTTACGTACGATAAGGTTGTGGAGCTCTTGGCCAGGACAGCGTGCACAATATACTCTAGGATTTGTACAGTGTTTGGAGACCCTGCAATGAAAAAGAAGAACAATCAATGCGGGCCATTCTCGGGACAGATTGATTTGCATCGTCCTCTTCATACGGGTCCGGGCTCGGAGCCGTTGAAACGGGTTCTTAGCAGGAGTAATGGGTGCCATTCGGGCAAGAAAAGGGTGACGAGCTTTAATCCTCAAATTGATTCGCGGAGGGGAGAGATATCGCTGTTCCGACCTGAAGATCTTAATTTCCCGTGTGGAACGAGCCCAGGGAGGCTTTTCATGGATTGCCTTAGCTTAAGCAGCTCGGTTTCCAAGTTTGAGGATGATGAAGATGATGCTGTTGATCGTGAGGACCAAAGTAGCCAAGTTTCAGGAGTTTATAGCACTGGTAATCCTGCTTTGAAAAGATCCGAGCACACGAATCACTCTAATCTTCTCAATCGATCCCGAAGTCGTGTTGCATACAAATCCGGTGAGATGCAAAGTGCTCGGTTCGGCGCCAAGAGCCGGTTGACGGTCTATGCTCCTCCCAACACGGTTGGAGGCTCTGCTTTAGCCTTACATTATGCAAATATTATAATTGTCATAGAAAAGTTACTTCGCTACCCCCATCTCGTGGGTGAAGAAGCCAGGGACGATTTGTATCAGATGTTGCCGACGAGCTTAAGAATGTCTCTGAGGACTAATCTCAAGTCATACGAGAATCTTGCAATATATGATGCTCCTCTTGCACATGATTGGAAGGACAACCTTGATGGCATTCTGAAGTGGCTTGCGCCACTTGCTCATAACATGATCAGGTGGCAAAGCGAGCGTAATTTCGAGCAACATCAAATCGTTACGCGGTCAAATGTTCTGCTACTTCAGACGCTCTATTTCGCCGACAGGAAGGGCACCGAGGCAGCAATATGCAAGCTTCTAGTGGGGTTAAATTACATATGTCGCTACGAGCATCAGCAAAATGCCTTACTGGACTGTGCCAGCAGTTTTGATTTTGAGGACTGCATGCAATGGCAATTGCAATGTGGAGCTGCTTATCTTCATTGACCACATAATTGGATTTTGAATACATGAAGTGGGTGAGCTTTCGCACATTTGTCTTGGTTCCCGATACTTGTATGAACACACAGATGATAGTTCAACACGATTTGAATATCTGAGCTTTCGCACATTGAAGACAATATCATGTTACAAGGTATGTGAATATGAATTCTCAAATACATAGTTCCAATTATTTATGCAACAAAAAAATGTATCATTTTCTTTCTATGTCGAAGTTGTATATATATGTTCGAAGTTGTTTTTCCATCTCAAAATCCCTGTGCGTTGCTTGCAATTTGTTACTTTTTGCATTGAGTCAGTATAATATAATGGCAGAGTAAACGACTTGCACCAAGTCTCAATGGTGCCTCTATTAAGAACCATGACATGTTACGTGTTAAGATAATCTTGGAATCCTGGCATCCTTACTTATGTTAAAATTGGTAGATCAAACTTTCACTTGGCATGCATAAAGATGGTTCTAGGAACACCTGGAAACCTGAACTTTTTTACCCGGGGCTGACTTACATACTGTGGTATAATCTCTAGTCTCTGCGTGTCCTGTTGTAGCATTTCTAGTGTAAATGCCTTTTGAGGCTGATCTGAGAAACCAAAATTTCTGATGCCGCTATTTGCCATCTGATCTGCTAAGAATGCCTTCCCTCCTCCTCTACCACCCGCTAAGAATGATCTTGCTTAGAAACGTTTTACATAATGTTAATTAGACTGATCTCATATCCTTCATGTATTAATTTTTAAGGGGCTCATCTCGAAGGAACGAATCTCTACTTATGCATAGCAAACTCTCCATCAATTTTGGTGTTTATCCATTTTTTTCCCCCAAATTCTTCTGTGCTAAACGATTGAAAATATTGCCTGCAAAATGGGTTATTTTCTTTTTTGATCTTATACAATGACAAATTGACAGTGACTCTTCTATATATTATATGAAGGTTAGAAATGATTTGATTCCTAGTGATGTTATTTTAGGACCTGGTATCTAAAATGCTCGACAGCAAAACTGATACTGGTAAGGCAACAAACATGCATAAATTAAAAATAAAAAACAAAAAACAAAAAGACTGTCCATGAAGTATGGTTGAACCTGTGTTCTAAACAAAGGAATTTAGAAATTTAAAGCGTCATCGAACAAGGGAAGCAGGTGTGATCATTTGGGATTAGGCAGGTGGCAGAAGAGGGCATTAACTATGATAATAAAAGAGCCTTCAGTGGTGTTGTTGGATATCAATTAATTTTGAATGTGAAGTCTGCCACAAGCAGAGTGAGAGCCCAGCCTGTTCGTCCCTCGTCTGTTTTATATAGCCGCAATTTAGCGGGGGACTACAGGGGACGTCAATTCATACTTAAGATCATGGTCCGTCGAAGGAAGACGACCGACATTGTCAATGGACAAAGAAAAATTCTAAACGCAAGCCACTTTTGCGCACCCATTGCGCACCCATCAGGCATGGGACCCACAAAATGAAAACACATTTCTTCTTTTCGCGCTTGACAGATCTAAAGCCTGGACTTCTTCGTCGATTATCTCACACTTTACAACAATATTTGAGGAAATCTGAAGTCAGAGAAGCTCAGAAATTGTGATCCCCAAATATCAGAGAACCTGGATTCATCTATTTATCCTGTACCGGAGGCATTACAGACCAAAAGCTTAATCAACAACCGCTATGGCAGGGTCCATCTTCTTCTTCTTCTCGCTAAAGCTACGGCATGAGATCAAACTTGGAAGACAACGCTGCACATGCCTATAATAAATAAAGTAAATTGTAGATTTAAGTTAAAAATTGTATATATAAAAGTATATCTATTTAGAAGGGGATGCTTGAGGGGAAATTTTCCCTTAAACATCGTTTCTGGCCTAAGCCAATATCGATCTTTCTCCTATCTTTGGAATGACTTGTTGGAGAGCGACTAGAAGTGCAGAGCATTTTGTTCAAAAAAAAAAAAAAAAAGCATAGCATTATATTCTGTTTTCAGTTTAAGAAAAACACGCATTTTTAAAAATGAAGCAGTTCTCAATGGACTCTTACAAAAATGCCATTGAAAATCCTTTTCATGAAATTACATAAGGGATGATAGACCACAACATAATTTTATTTTCAATTTCATCTTAATGGGGCGTCAAGTAACCAAATGGTTCTTACTGAGCAGAAAAAAATGCTTTTTCGAGGAGAAAAAAATGGATACCAGTTTCATTCCATCCCCTTTGGGTCTCTTCTTTCTACTATCTATGACTTTCTTCTTGGACGATACTTCAAGATCTGTTAGTTTAAGTTTCTTTAGTTCTGTAATTTTCTTTTCGAGAAGCTTGCTTTTCTTTTCCTCAATGGATTGGAATCATTTGCCTTAGGAGCTTCTGGGAACAGGTGCAAATAGGCCTAAAAAATCAAAGGCAGCTTACTGATCCTTGTCATTTTTTTTTCCACTAAAAGACTTAGCTTGCCTGGATGGAGTCAAGGACTTAAGTTGCTATTAATTCTTAAAGATTTTCTATTAGATGCGAGTTGAGAATAGGGAAGATGAAAATCGGTTAGAAATTTTTAAAGAACAATTGTTGTAACCCTTGGCTTCCATGTTGGTGATTGAAAAAAAATAGAGACTGCAGTTTTGAATTTTAACTTGGATTTCTTCTGCGAAGAGCTCCGGTCTTGCTGTGCATGTCTTCTTCTCTTCCGGTTTCGTGTTTTGTTTTTATTTTTGTTTTGTTTTTTTTAAATATAATAAGAGCCACGTCAGGCATCGGTACACAACTGGTACCTAAAACTGCTTGTACGTAGAAGAACTGATGGACAAAACCTCGTAATTGGATTGCATCTTTTAAAAGAACAGTAATAATCGTTGCAGTCATGAATGTTCAAGTATCATATAATCATTTTAAAAAAAAAAATATGAGACTCACGAGAAAAAAAATTAATTTTTTAGTAATGGATCTTATTCTTTTTTAAATCGAGTGCATGACTTTGCGCACTCTACGATTATATGTAACATTACTCTTAAAAGAATCGCAAAAATTTCAAATACGATTCATTCTCAAATTTTGTTTTTTGATTAGTAACCATTCATGACCATGAACTTTGATTTATCACACTAATTACACAGGACTAGATTGATGATGATTGATTGTTTTTAATTTCCAGTCATATCAATTTTTTTTAGGAGAAATTATCATCATTCATTAATCAGAGAAATTTACATCCATGACTGTATACATTCTGAGATGTTTCCATATCAAACATGACATCATAAACCATAATAATGTATTTGGAGTTCCACAAGTACACTATTTTCTTTTGTGATTAGTTTGGTCTTCGCTATTACTGATACTCTCTACAGACGAATATCTAAGAGACAACACTCTCTACCTAAACAGAGACTCAACCTCACCCTTCATAGAAATAGATGACTCAACCTCTACAGACAAACGTTCGAGAGACGAACTTTTTTTTTTTTTAAAAATTTTAATTAACATTAAGGAAATCAAAAAAGAAAGCAGTAAGATAGATGCGAAAAAAGATGGATTACAATTTGGACAAACTCTGATAGACTTTGAAATTTGTGATGATCCTTGAAGGCAACATACTTGTTTCTTTTCAGCCATAAAAGTCATATCTGAAAGGTCTGATGGTGGTTAGTCTAGTGATTTAGCACGTGTGTCGAGAAGAGTTGCCGAAAGGGGTGGCGCGTGGGGACCACGCGGAGATGTGAGTGGCGCGTGAGAACCACATGGTGATTTTCATAATACCACAACTTTCCTCCGAATGATTTTCAACTTGTGAATTTGCTCATGTCGCCTGTCTCTTGGGAGTTGTTGGAAAGATATAGATCTGTCTTTTTTGGCCTTGAAGAAAGTAAAATAAAACTAAGCAAATCAAACAAGGTGAGTAAATGGAGAAATGCGGGAAGAAGAGGGAGGAGGAGGCCTCCTCCCCCTTTGGCGAAAATCAGATATGGAATCCTTAATTTTCTACAAGAGAGAGAGTGGGGGAATGAGGCGCATTCTCTAGGGTTTTCGTCCACAAGCAGGAGTCTTTGAGTACCCAGTCATGTCAATTAGTTGACTCATAAAGTCACTCAAAATTTGTTATATAAACTTAGGAAAATGATTAACCCACAATATTTTATACAACATATTGTACAACAATGTGTTAAATGAGGGATATTTTTGTAAAATATATTATAAAGTAACATAATTTTATAAAAATACCCCTCATTTAACATATTGTTGTATAATATGTTGTACAAAATATTGTAGATATATCATTACTCATAAACTTATACGTTAGTTTATAAAAAAAAATTTATTAGTAGATTGACTCGTTTTATGAATATAATGGATTTCATACTAAGTGGAATGTACTTGCAAGATCTGTAAATAGTATAACTTTTAAAAATGATAAAGGTCTCCATCATGAACTTGAGGATCAATAGCAGAAGATACCTAAACTCATTATGGCTGCTCGAATAAATATTTTGGATAGATTTAAATGAACAATAAATATAGTAGAAGCCACTTGATATTCTCCCAATTGAAATAACAACTTGAGGTATTTTTTCCTAAAAATAATATAATTAAAGACGAAACTTGCTCAGTTTGCAATGGGCTTGAAATCGGGATGGGCCTGCAACTTAAATGGGCCTAGAAACAGAAACAACATCAGCCCTAATAGAAATCAAGATTCCAATTTTCTTTTTCCTTTGTTTCCATGGCAACCAAACGGAGCACCTGACATTCAGAACCTCCATTGTTTCTCTTCGTTTCCCTTGTTTAAAACTTCTGATTCGAAGTTTGAAATTTTGGAGTTGGAGCCAGGAACAAACGCGCACCCCCAGTGAATCCCGCTAATAATGAGTTACAAAAGGTTCGCCTGCGAATCCTTTAATGGGCCACTTTGAACCTTCTTTTTCACCCTAATATTTAACTCAATTTCATGCAAATTAACCTCGCAATCAATTGATTTGATTTTTATTTTTTAAGTTTCGTAACTCCTTGATAACGAAGATCCGGATTTGAATTCTCTGTAAAAGTATATTCAGTCAGAAAAGTAATATGATTCCCGATATAATTGCTTTATTTTTATAGTGATCTCTTTCTTTACAGGGAGCACTGAGCCTCTAGATCAGCGTCTCTCTTTGATGGTTGTGGGGAGGTGATCTTAGGTTGTCCTCCTCATACTCCATGAAACTACTGCTTTCACGACAGTGAGAGAGACGTTTTGCAAGACAGTTATTTTCTTTAAAAAGTTTAAGTTCTAGGAAAATGGATCACCATGCAGTGTAAATGGATGTTTTTATATGGCATCACAGCAGGTTAACCTATGACCGATGATGGACTCTTGCGACCTACCCACGATAATGGTACCGGAAATACCGGTCCACACGTGAGGTAGCGTGTTGAGAAGTCCTACATAGTTTAGGAACAAACTCATCCTGATCTTTATAAGAAATTACCCCACTTCTCCAATTAGACATTTTATGAGGAGAAATGAGTGTTTCTATAAGTACTACTGTTGGAGATTCTTTATTTCTTTTGGCAATGAATTTCATCTGATGAACATGGTTACCCACACCGTCATTTTCTTCCATGTGTGTGAGATCGAAAGAGAGAGAGTACTGTGTATGATGAGTTCTTTTAATTTGCAGTCTGATATCATCTTAATTTGATGCAATGAACGATAGAATTGCTTGCTATAATTCATGCCTTGTCTTCCTTAATATAGTTATTTTCTAATTAAGATGAATTAATTGTTGCCTTATATTATCTTGGAGAAAAATTCTATCCCCAACTGGTACGTAAAGCACATCTAGTAATATTTGACAAGTGTGAGCTGGATGGGATCCATGCATCTCGAATGATCTTCTCGATCGCCAAACCGTGCGTGCGCTGGAGAGTTGACAGTACTATTTGCAACATATATAGATCAGAGAGTTCCAATCAACATAACTTGATTTCGGAGCCCTAATTTTTGGCCTTCAAAATAACTGTTAAGAAGAACTGCAACTACTACTGCTTAATTCACATGATGAGGATATATAGCTATAATCTGCCTTTTTTTTTAGGTCCAAGAATGAAAAGCAGAGTATATAGATGATCATTTGGAACTCAAACACAAGCAGCAACGATCGATGATGAAATCAAAATCATCTTTTCCATCGGATTATTTAGATGATGATAAAGAAAAATGAACTACTGTCTTTTATTTAGGCTTGCTTTGTTGTTGATTTATTTGTGCCCCTTGGATATTTGTCTGTTGTAGCGTTATTTTAGATTTTTTGGATGCCTGAGTTTTGGTCCTTTATGATTTATCTATAACCTCTAGGTGTCTGCCTGTAACCACGGTTTTATCCGCCACAAGTGAGGGCTATCAATAAACTTGAGATACTTTTTTTAAAAAAAAAAAAAAAGAACTACTGTCTTTTACAGACCATCCTATCGAAAGAGCTTGCCGTTAAGCATAGTGGCTTCGACTACTTTGTCTAAGATTTTACGGACTACAAATTTTCATTAGGTAGAATATTATAAATTAAATAATTAAATTTATCTATATTTCTCGTAATTAATTTACACTTCTAGCATAAGTAGTAATTTAACGTGATATTAGATTAATAGAGATGCTGCATTCAAATATATATATTATGTGTTCAACAATCTTACTGCCAAGATTTTTTAAAATAAATCGCAATTTAATGTCTTCATGAATTAGTTCCATCAAATACGCGCGCAACCGATCCATCTCCATGATCCATCTCTGTATCATGTCGTGCATGCTCTTTCAACGCATCCAAAACAGAACTATCATCTTTGACATCAATGGATCGAGGGTCTGGGAGCTGGTACAACGTACGGGCCGATCGATACTATTTGCAGGTGCCTAGCTAGCTAGTGTACTGTCAAATTGAGCTAGCTATATATGCAGGAAACTATAAATGTATGAGATAATAATGCACGTAAATTCGTTCTTACGTACGTACAGCGCAGGAAGTTGGATACATGAGAACTACACAACATGATTTTAAGGTATATGTTTCTACAGTAATTTAGTTGCGCTCACTTCGCCTTCTCTTCATGATCTGCATGGATATGCGAATCTTAATTTTGAACTCATGTTTTGGAAAAAAAAAAAAAAAATCAGCATATATATATATATATATGTCTGTGTCAAAGCAACATGTACAAGGGCCGGGATATTAACGATCGAAAAACCTTATTAATTTACTGCAAAAGCTAGCCGTGGCTTGCAAATCCAATCAAGTAATTGGCTTAAATTGCTACCATATTATATATAAATTAAACGGGAAACCGACCTTGGAATCTCGAATCTATATACCAGTACTAGTGCTGCTACTACTGCTGACTCTGATGATTTCTACAATATTATTAAATTGTTCGTCCACTTTTGCCACCAAACCAACACTTTGTATGAAAAGAATAACGGACATCTCTTTTTATAATGATGTCATTTTCATTCATAAGTCGCATATGCATGGGGTACTACTACTACTACCTATCGCATGCAGGGGTTTCCCCGGCCGGTACATTTCGGACTATCAATGACTATTATTCTATACCATTATTTTTTAGTTGATCACTACTGTTATCTTCCTAGCATTCACATTTTTTAAATGAAAAATGATATGATCATCTGAATGCAGCCCATATAAATGGCAGCTTTCACATTCTTTTGATCAGTCCAAAAATATGCATGTATATAACTTTTATTGTAATTTACAGCTAGCTACGTGATGATTATTAAAATCAGTTTTTTATATATAATTTATGTTATGAAAAACGATGCAAGAAAGTAAAGTAAAACAAGAAAACAATCACACAACACAAAAATTTATATGGTTCGGCAACATGTCTATATTCACGGAGCTGCAGAAGATTTTATTATCTTGAGCAATGACAAAATACTCTTTGTGATGAAATACAGTGTTCCAGAACTGACTATACTGTTCGTAATAAGAAAAAATCAATTTATTATACATTTTTTCATGACCCTCTCATCATCCTATAATATGGCATTAGATGATAAGTTTATAAGTGAAATATAATAAATTGTCTCCAATCATCTACTGCCATATCATGGGATAATGAGTAACATTCCTCTCATAACTAATAAACATATGTATAGGATTGTACAGCGGAAATCATAATTTCACAATTATCGCGTTATTCTCGAACAAACTCTCTGTCTAATATTTACTCGAGCGACATGTTGAGCGAGTGTGGAGCGAACTCTTTGCCTGAGTTTTGCTTGAGTGGTTTGTCGCCTGAACTTTTTGTCTGGCATTTCTCGAGACACAAACCGGGTCCAAAATATTTCCTAAGGGCTTTGCCCCCAAACCCCCATTAGGCTTGGCTATGTTCGCTTTGGCTTCAGCCGATAGGCCCAAGCTTGTGCTCCATGGCCTAAACCTCATTGAAACTCCACCAAAAAAATTGTGACAAATCTTTGTCGATCAGACCATTAAATCAGACCATTAAATCGGGCCAACATAAGAATAAACCAAGCTCCATAAACTCACAATTTATGTACCGTAAATTAGTTATTACAACGTAGTTACTTCAACTTTTGTACATAAGACAAAAAAATACAAACCACATGATCAAGTACGTGAGGCTCCATGGATGTTTACATTAATTTCCTTCCAATAATTTCTCTGTGATTAGTTTTACTCTATTTTGTGTGTGTGTATACTAGTAGTGGGGCAATGTGCGAGACACGTTTGCCAGGCTCGTGCATTGCCCAGTTGAAAGAAAAACAAGTTGTTGTAAAACATATATGGATCATATATATGAATTTCTTCATTACTTCATTTGGTGATAAATATTTCCAAACCAAAACCATATCTAGAGTTAGTTTAGTGACAATAAGCCTAATGGGCCAACATATAGCCACCACTAGCTATTTCTAATGAACAATCAAATCATATACGCTGGGGTGCCACATGCACCAATAACATTATAGAAAACGTCATAGGAAGGTAATTAAGTAGGCCACAATTTATTTGTTAGCCAATGAAAAAAAGAGAACAGAATAATGATAGCAGTGAAACACAAATACATAAGACATTCAGTAGCTTTGATTGTTACGCTGTTGATAAAAAGTATTTTTGAAGCCACCGCAGTAATCAACTGCACATAAGTTAACGAGGAAATCACTTATATATTGTTATGATAATAATCTAGTCTATATGGTTTTGGTGTTCCATAAGTTTAATTATCATTATTACTATTTTAGATTTCTCAAAAAAAGGATGAATAATATAATCTTTCCATACCTTAAAAGATGAAAGTAAAGCACATGAAGAGCATAATAAATGAGAAATGCCGAGAAACAAATTTAGAGGCTAACTACATCTAGATATTTCTTATCTAAATTGGCCGTCATGACTCGGTTTTTTTCTCATATCATGGTCTCTTAATGCGACCACATTAAGGTTGTGCAGTAAAAAGAGGCTAATATATGAGAACCTGCTGTCATTATTCATATTTTTTGCTGCCAACCTCATAATTCCAAATCTTGTAGTTTTGGGTTCAATTTTTTGGGGGTTCTTTAACACTTGATTTTGAACACACATTTCCAAATAATGTGATTTAGAATATATGTCACAAAGATTAAGCTTGCACTCTATTGATTGCGAGAGTGTTCTCTAGGAAAGTACATGAATGGGATCATTCATATGTTTTTTCATATCTACTCCACACAATTCAAAAATATGCTATACACATAATTGAAACTGATTCCATCCATGCAAAGTTAACAGAAGCATGCCCATCACAAAGTCAACATAACACCATCTATATTTTTAAGGTATATTTAACACAAGTTTAACAAAACACCATTCATAATTGAACAGTTGATTGGTCAAATTGTTTTACGCAACACCATTCATAGTTATTATAACCAATTGTATGTAAGACACACAATTGTAAGTTTAACACAATATATGACTATGATTAAACTTATTGTAAAGCATCTATCGATGTTATTGCATTGAACTTATTGGATTAGTGAAACAGACTCCATCTTAGATTAAACCACACAATAAGCATGTTAGGATTAGCCAAATTGACTCCATTTATATGCTGTATAAACCTAACACAATATTAGACACATATTTTGTATAGATTCCATCTATTCATACTCATTACAAAATGATCAGCAACATACTCACTTAATACAAAATGAAACGTATAATTCATAATTACCTATATGTAGTGGACTGTCCCTTAAACAACAAAAAAGTGATCATCAAATGAGAAGAGAATGCCTGCTGAACAAAGTAAACATGAAACAAAATAAATAAGGAAAAGAATGATGCCAAAAGATAATCAAGCACAGTACAAATCTTTGAATTTATAAATTTGTTAATAAGGATACCCTTGAATCTAGGGACCCATGAATTGCTCAAACTCCAACAGATTCTTGACAAATTGATATTACTATACATAGATATGGACATCTAAGAGAGGAAAGACAACAAAATAAAGTTTGAGATGACAGACTGTATTAGGTATAATATATATATATATATATATTTTACAATCAATCCTTAGCATCCTTTTCCCACAATAAAAAGTGGGCATTCTGTACTAATATATTTCCCATTTCGTGACACCACTTCGGTGTTGCCATGTCTTATGAGCCTAAGATGAGATTCTATGCCTATATTATGCTACGTTTGACCAGTAGGAACCAATTAAAAATTTGAGAATTAAATAAAATGTTATATTTGATAATATATTCAACAATTATTTAGAGACTGGATAACCATCTTAAACTTGTAACCATATAAAGCAAGTCTCTATGCCATTGTTTTCAAGAATTACATTAAGCAGATCATTATGCATCTAACAACATATAAAGGTCAATTGGCAAAAATCTGGAGGGTAATACTCTTAATAACCTACCTAGTTTTAAAGTAGTACTTTAATCTCCAAGTAATTATCCCAGCCACAACAAATAGGTTAATTCATAATTACCTACATGCAGTGGACTGGTTTTTAAGCAATAGAAAAGTGATCCTAGAAATGATTTGCACTGAAAGATTCAAACCCAAAATCTATTTCCCAGTCACAACACCAAAAACTATTACCAGTTAAGCTAGATTATAACGCCTTCAAGAGTATAGTATATTATAAAGATTCTAAACTGTCTAATAAGCAATAGTTTATCCAACCTCAGATTTGTTTCCTATTTCCTAATGCTTTGAACTACAATCTATATAGAATCAAATTGGTCCAACTGTCAAACTTTTTTGACCATGGAAATATATTAGTCTCATCAACTTATGAATGTAGATAGATGTTCTTTTCCTTAACTCCAGTTTAGAGAAAACCTATGTTTCTATTCCAAAAACAAAGAAATACAACATGCAATGAAGTTTTTCCTTCAATCATTTACTTTGGAGTAGCATAGTCCAACAATAATTTTTACTTTATAGCATTAAATTAAGAGTAGATACACTTTTTTTTTTTAATAAGTAGTAGTGATACGCTTACAACCCAATTACAATTAATTTACAATTCTTAATAAAATAGTATTTTTTTTAAATATTTAGAAACATCAAATCAAAATAAAAGTCAAACATAAATTTTAAAAAATATATTATTTTTATTCATAATTGTAAAGAAATTGTTAACAAGTAGTAGGTCTATCATTTTTGTTAAATTAACATAACCAAAGATACTTTTCTTACTATTTTGCACTAATATCAACTATAGTCATAATAAGACCAATTATAGCATGAATAATAGAAAAATAGAATCCAAAATTTGTTTTATATATTATTTTATAAACAACTCTAACACATGCAACGACACTATTATGACACATCTACCATTACAAACAGATTTAGATGTATACATAGGGAAATGCATGTACAAAGAAAGATACAAGCTATGAAATGCCTAAAGCTTACACAACTAACAGAGGCCGAAGCGATAGTCGTATATTGTAAGCCCCAAGGGCAATAATGCATACTCATTGCTAAAAAACAAATTAAACAGAATGGAAGCATATAATTCATTGTAATGTCATAAGATAATGTAGTTCAATACTTACCTATTTGTGGCTCACAAGAATAGCATTGAGACTTTGCATGACAAGTGATGTTGATAATGTCGATGAAGGAGTAGTAGTAGGAGCAAAAGCCGACGAGGAAGAAGATGGTGCATCTGATTGAGTAGTTTGCCTAAAAAACAAGACCAAAGATAGTATCTCAATTTCAAACAAGCTGAAAACAACTACTAAACCATAGAAGCGTCTGAATTTCAGACAAAACTACGAAATAAACTCCCTCACCGCAAAACCCACCACTTGGTAGCTGAGGGGAAAAATAAATTTTAATGGTTTTATGGTTTCATTTCTTATTGTTTTTCATAATTGAATTGTTAACCTTCTTACACTAACAAGTCACAAAAAGAATCAAGGGTTTTATATTGGAATTAGCTTCATTTTGTAAAGTTCCTACTTTTCTCTGGTAAGAAGCAACATAAACACCAATATCTCTAATGTTTTGCGTCCTCCCTAAGAACAATGCATGCAATATTTTTAGTCGTTAACTATTAATATGGGTGTAATTTTAAACTGGAAAACCGGTCCGGACCGAACCGGTTGGCCTGGTTTTGAACCGGTCCAGTCTGTGACCGATTCTTGTATTATGTAAATCAGCCGGAACCGGTCCGATTTTGTTTCTACGATTTTTTGGACCAGACTGGACCGGTTGGGAAAAAAATTATATAAAAATTAATATTTTATATATATTATGCAAAATTAATATTACACAAAATATTTTATATATAAGTTTTATATATAATGTATAATTATATGTGAAATTTTTATGTATAATATATATAATTGTATATCATATATGAAATAATTTCATATTATAATTTATAAATTATAACATAAGATGTTAATCTTAATGTAATTTGTTTGATCATATGTTATTAATATAATTATATATAAGATAATGTTATTATAATTTATAAAATAAATGTTTAATCTTAAAGATAAAAATTTAATTTTTAACCATAATATATATATATATTAAATTAAATTATATATAGTCATATATATATATATAATATTAGACTGTATATAACTATACTAATATATAACTATACTAATAGTATAGTATTAATACTATTATATAGTCTAATATATTATATAGCTATACTAATATATAAGTTTATAACTAACACCAATAGTCTAATATAAACTATAGTTATGCTTATATTAATATAGTTATACTAAATCACTAAAAGTTTATAACTAATACTAATATATAGCTATACTAATAGTCTAATATTAATATTATTATATAGTCTAATATATTATTTAGTCGACTACAGTTATACTTATACTAATATAGTTATACTAAATCATTATAACTAATACTAATATCATTATAATATATTAGAGATATAGCATGATATATGTATAATAGACTAATAGTATTAAGTTCACTATAAGTCTACTATATATAATATGGATGTCACTATTAATATTTGTATAGTCTATAGTTATTTAGTATAAAGCAATTACAAATATTAATGTAATTAACTAAATGTAATCATATACAAAATGTGAAAACTAAAAAGCTTAATGTATTGACAATTAACATAAATTCATAATATTAATACACTGACATTCTCTAACTCTAAGTTAGTAACAAATTAGCAATTAACATCATAAATATAAATATAATTAATTACCTTTTTAATCACTTAATTAAATAATCCACATTGAATAGTTTACTTAATTTTAATTTTAGTAATTTAAATAATTTTTTTAATTAAATTATGTGCAAAAAAGATAAAAGAATAACACTATACCTCATTTGCCAAACACAAAACGTTGCCGTTTAGTATAAAACAAGACCTAAATGACGCCGTTTAAGTCTAGGGGGAGAATTTTGAAACTAAGTTGCGTGAAACGGCGTCGTTTCACGCAACTCAGTTTTTTTTGTTTTTTTTTATATATTTAAAATAAACCGTTTGTTGAACGGCGTCGTTTGGGTTCAATTTCAATCCAAATGGCGTTGTTTCAACGTTAGTTTTCAGCCCCCATCCAAAATCCCTCGGTTTTTAGTTTTCACTTTCACTTCCCCCGCTCCCCCGAAAGGTGAAAACCCTAGCGCTCCCTCCGTTGCATCCCCCTCCAACCATTTCGACACCTTCGTGACTCCGTCGAGGTTCTCTTCATCCCTCCGTCGCGCCTTTTTGCTGATTTTTGATTGGTATTGTCTCTCTCTCAGGTTTTTAGTCTTTTGATAGTGTTGATTTTAGTTTTGAATCGTTGTTGTTTGTTGGTCCTTTTGTGGTTTCTGATGTATTTTGGAAGTGGGATGTGGGTATGCTCTTGCCTCTTGTAGATTTAATTGATTTTCTTGATTTTATTGATCAAAAATTTCATGTGTATCTAGCACAAAGTATGTATTATCATTGATTTTATTGATCTGTAGTGCTCCTGCAAATGAATGTGTATATTGTCATCTTTTGTTGATCTCATAAGGAACCTATCATGTGTCCAAATTCATCATCAGACAACACAAAGTATTGGTATAAAATAACCATATAAATCTATCGGTACATAGTACAATTATAAAATTGCATAAAGGGGAAATGAATAGCTTGACAAGTGAAGAGTACTAGTAGGTTAGACAAACCCAAATGTATTTTTCACTGCAACCAAACAAAAGTATTCCATGTCTTGCATGCATTGCGTCCCTTGTTTTCTGTGCATGCAAAAAACAGATGTTAGCCTTGAAAACATCTTAGATGATTTAGGAACAAAAAATCCATAGGAGACCTAATTTATCATATATTAGACTGTTATTGTGAAGCTCTTACTCTCTAATACATATAATCTCAATTATTGCAAAGCTGTTATATTTTTTAGACATATAAGAAAATCAATGGCCTATTGCAGACTTTGGGCATTATTTTTCACTTATAGAATTTGTTGGTCATCTCAGAGCACTTTCATTGGATTAGCTAAAAGTTAAATCTAATGAAAATTTAGCTATTGAACCATAAAATGTGATCACATTGGAATAACTAAATTTCAAATATTTGGAATTTAGCTACAGTAACTTCTAAAGTAATTTTCAAATTTGAAAGACAATATTTATTCATCAAATACATTTTATATCATTTGTTTCTCTCCCAAGATCTCCATTAACGTCTTTCCCCTTCCCCTTCCCACGGTTTTCTCATTTCCCTCTCAAAAACTAGATGCCATTCCCACAAAAATCTGAGTATTTCATATTCGACCAAAGAGACCCACCACCCCACGTATCATCGGCAACAACGACATCGCACCACCGCGCAATCGAACTCCTACTCTCGTCGGAAATGATCAAAACCCCTTTTTCTCTCACCGATCTGCTTCTCCTAAGCTCATGTAATCTCTTTCTTTCTATAAGATTCGATTCTCTTGATGATCCCTAACCTTATTCCGCACCTCGTCGTCCCTCGCATTCTTCTTCTCCAAACCCTAATATTTGATTGTGGATGGGTTTAGCTGTTTGTGGATTTATTTTCTGTCTCTGTTTATGATTAATAGGTTGCATGTAAGTAAAAGAAAAAGCAAGAATTTATACAAATCTATTTGTGTATATTTCTCTACTCTGTTTCTGTGAGGTTACACATAATTTATACAAGACCTGTTGTAATAGAATATCAAGAATTTAAATTTCAAGTTTACATTTGAATAAACTACAACTATGGTAACTTTGAAATTTGAAGTTCGTGATATTTCTCTACGGTAACTTGCTTGTTTGGTTGCTATTGCATTGCATAACATGCTACCTCTAGGTTAGGAAAAAAAAAAAAAACAGATTCTTCCAACCATTCATATATGAAAATAAGAACTTGTCAAAGAAAGTTTGGTAAAAGAAGATGGTTGGATGGAAAATTTAGTAGATATGATTATTAGATAGAAGAAAGTTTGGCAAAAAAAACTATATGGTAGAAGAAAATTTGGTAAAAAAAAAAATATATATATATATATATATATATATATATATATATATATATATATAGTTGGATGGGAAATATTGGATGGGTTTGTAAATTAAGACATTTATATAGAATTTTAGATAAGTTTAATTAGACGTTTGTGGTAATAGCATTAAATGACAATTGAAAAAATATAATTTTTTTAACCTATAATTTAATTAGAATATGATTACTAATTAATATATAATATCATGAAAAGTGAAGTATGATTAAATAAAATAAATTCATAATTAAAAAGATTAAAATATTTTTGAAATTATTAATTACTCATTACTATATAATGAATAAATGGATAATCTAATGTAGAAATTTGATGTGAATAGCCAAAGTCAAATTCATCTTTTATTATTTTATTATCATATAATGAAAAAATGGTTATTCCAATGTGGAGACTTATGTAAATGGAATAACTAAAAGCTAAATTCATCTTATATTTATTAAAAATGTACTTTAGCTTTAGCTAATCCAATGAGAGTGCTCTAAGCTATTATATGATATCTTACTTGACTTATAGAATCTGTTAGGGCATGCACTGGCATCTTCTATTTTGTTCTATTTTTTATAAAACAGATTTTTTATAGCAGTTTTTTTTTTTTTACTTAGCAGATTTTTTTTTATAAAGCAGATTTTTTATAGCAGATTTTTTTTAGCAGATTTTTTTAATAAAGCAGATTTTTGTAAATAGTAACAGATTTTTAATAAAACAGTAAATCAGTTTTTTTTTTAATTTTTATAAACAAATTTTATGATAAATTGGCATTTTATTAAAACTGGAAAACCGACTGAACCAGACCAGAAACCTGTAAAACCGAAAGTACCGGTTTAGGAGGGTAACTGGTGCGTAATTGATTTTGAAAAATACAAAATCGGTGCATACCAGTTCGGTCCTAAATTTTTTCTAAAACTAGACCGGACCGGACCGGTTACACCCTAACTATTGGGTATCCAACAAAACAATAGTCCATATTCACCATAGACAAGCACAACCAAATTTTCTAAAATAATTTCTCTTACAAACAAAGCCAACAAAATCCACAAGCCCCCAATTCATTTTCCCATCTTTCTTTTTATTCTCAAATCGATTAAAATAAAGCAAACATTCATAGCTTCTCCCAAAAAATCAAATTTCCTCAAAACACGAAAATAACCCAAAATGCTCAACCCCTCCCACCCCCCCCCCTCCCGGAAAAAAAAAAAGAGAATAACTCTAATCAAACATAAAAAGAAGAGAACTTTAACGACATAATACATACATATTGCGGGTTTAAATTGAATGGCGCAAATAGAGTACTTTGGACCTGTTCCATCCGAGGCCTGAACCGGCTGTGAAAAGGAAGATAATGAGGTGCTAGAGAGTGGAGGAGGAGGAATGTAGAACTCATAGGATAAGTGGGGGCTAGCCATGAGGTTTGGACTATCCTTGGTGGCTGGTGGAGTGGGTGGCAGCCGAGAAATCAGAGAAATAGAGAGCGAGAGAGAATGGCGTTGAAGGCTGGATCTCACAGTGAAGCATGTTGTGTGGGTGACGTCGACACTGTCTGTGGTGGTTTGAGGCTGAACTAGAGGTTGGATCTACTGCATACGATAGTTGGCAGCTCAATGGGTCTTCATTAAGGTGACTAAATGGCGGCTGCGAGAGGGACACGTAGGAGAGATCCATAGAGAGCTGTTGTTCGGCATGCTCTGCCGCTATTGGTGGCAACAAGTGCTGTGAGGTAGAGAGAGAAAAGAGAGGGGTATTAGTTGAGAGAGAGAACTCAGGGAAGAAGAGGGAGCCAAGAATGATAGAGATGAGTTTCTACGTGTGGTCTAAAAAGACTCAAAGGGCCAAAATAGAGTTCATTGGTCAAATAGGGGTAAAAATATAAATCCGTGAAGTGAAAAGCCAATTAGAAGGACAAAAGCGAAAAATGAGGAATGCAGAGGGACACAATTGTAAATGAAATTTGGAGAAAACTACTGTTCATAAGCGGATGGACCATAGGCTACCGCCAACCAAATAAGGGCAAAGACGTAAATTTTTCAATAAAACAAAGGGACAAAAATATGTGAATAAAACAAAACCAACAACAAGGACAGAATGGGAAAAGTAGAAATAAAGAGGGACAAAATTGAAAAACGAAATTTGGAGAAAATCTCCTGATTATAAACCGATAGCCTCTTTTATAATACGACGGAAGTAAAAAAAAAAAAAAAAAAAAAAAATAGTGTGGGGCTACCATCTTGAAAGTTGATGATGGAACACTTGTCCATTACCCTTGTTGGCTCCGCTGGTGGTTGGTGGGAAAAAATAAAAATAACATGAAAAAGTCATGATTGTTGATCTCAGCCGCTAACAGTGGTCTTGGACAAAATTAACGGACACTCGATTCCGTAAGACGTGTCTTGCCACTTGGGGAATTTTATATTGTTTTCACCACTTGTTTCGTGACTTCGTCTACATGCCGACCACGTGGTACCCCGAACGTGGACACAGATCTAGGGGTAGTTAATATAAATCATTTCATGTTATTTAATAATTATAATTTTTTTATATCTTTATATAAAATATAATAAATAATTTATCTTTTTAAATTTTAAAATAAAAATAATATTAAAAAAATAAATATTATAATAATATTTTATTTAACTTTCATCTCATCTTATCTCATCTTTGTAACTAAATAAAATCTTAATTATGTTTATTCCTCTAGTGGTGGGACCATCAAATTTTTTTTGGGACCAACTTTTTTATCACGTGAGATATTTATGTAAAATAAAAAAAAAATTAAAACATCATAAAGCATGACTATATATAAAATCAAATCTTGATAATTTGTTATATATACGTAGAAATAAAATTCAAAAAACATAATTTAATGTCTATTTCAGATTTTTGATGAAAATATTTAATGGAATAATATTCATTCATTATTATTTTTGTAATGAAATATTTAGGAATTGTTTTATAGAAATTATCAAATGACCTTTTAGAATGTTATCTTTTATTCTAGTATCTAAGTCAGTTTATCAAGTTTCATATAAAATCTAGATATTTTCGTATCATATTAAGCGTAAAATATTACAATTGAGACCTTAAATAAATTTCTCCTTAATCAATGAAGTCTAGAGGATAAAACATCTCAACTATTTTTCACATAGATCATCAATTTTAAATGATTTTTCTTATATTTTCATTTTAGATTCCATATTAATTCCATATTAAGAAATCTAAACTTAGGTTGGGATTCATGTTATAAATAGTTTATTATTTCTCCTAAACTTAGTTTTAATTTAATTTTTATGGGTCATACTCTTGAGATTAGATAATATATAGAAATTATAGAAAATTAAAGAGTTATAAGAAAAAAATTAGATGCGCATTTATATGTATATTGAAAATTTAAAACATTTTACAAAGCATATATATATAGAAATTATAATTTTTTTGGAGGCGAATTTCTTTTTTTTTTTTTGTAAGAAATAAATTTCATTTCATATATATGGGCTATATATACACACGTATGGATATGCTTGATGGTGTGTGGGGTTTTTAACAGTGCATATAGATTCGCATCTCTACCGTTATATTTAGGTGCTATATTATTGTGTACGTACTACTCTTCCTCTTTTTTTTCCCGAAAAAGTATCTAAAAGTTATGGTTTGAACTTTGAACCGTACGTACGTACGTGCGTGCAAGATGTCTGGTTTGTTTTGATTTCTAAGGATAGTTTTTATGTGAAAAATTGAAACAGAAACATGTGTAGATTTCTTAAAACGTACTTTAAATTGTTTTCAACTGTATGAGATCTTGGACATAAAAGATTAAGGAAGGAGATCATCGAGTTTCTAAAATTTATATTAATATGCAATGTTTTCAGTTTAGAAAAATAAAAGTATTTAAAAACAACATTTATGTTTGTATGGAAGACGTACGCCCGCCATACCGCGGCCATTAATTCATGTATTTAACATCATATAATGTTTTTAGACCTCTTCATTTTGTTCTTCTTTTTAACCGTTTATGTATTTAATTTTTTTAAAATTTTTTTCTTTTACTTACTGATTAAGGAAATGACTAGCTAGTATTGGTATTTTTTTTATATATATTTTTAAAAAATGTTTAGAAATGTTAAAAAAAATATGAATAAGATAGATTAAAAAATTACAAAAATGAATTTTGCCTAGTAGCAGTCGCTGCTGGATAGCACCTTAGCAGCACTCTTTGACACCTATTTTTCACTATATTTCTTTGTTTAAACTATTTGTAAAAGTTAAAAATTTTATGAATTAATACTCACATTTAATTACGTACTACGTACTGGACAAATGTACGTATATGGCTACTATATATATATATAATATTAATTCATATACATAACTGTGCTTATAATTGGATAGTAGAAATATTCATACATACATGATATGACATGACATGTGTATTTATGTATGTGTAATATTAATATTGGAGGTCATGATCGTGATGTTTTAATTCAAGTCCCTCTATGGATATATATGGTATATACCATTGATCTTATTCAAGCTATACAATAAGCTGGCCGTACCAATACTTATTTTCACAAAGTTCAAGGCGTATTATATAATTATTTTATTTAGTTAATTTTCTATCAGTAGTTTTGATCGTGATCTACGTATAAATGCATGTGTATATATTTTTTGGGTATGTTACTTATGCAAGTTCTTGCATTCTTAGCTTTAATTATCAATGAATTATAAACTCATTTTAAATTTTGTATTGGCCCTTTCAATTAAAATGAACTTATATATTGCAGCTCAAGGTTGATAAAGTGGGTCGATCAATAATTAAACAGTACCATCAATAGGATTCCAACTATATATTATAAATTAAACTAGCTACTAGACTGATCAGTACGCTACAATAAATTTGACTTTTAAGAACGAGAGTTTTTTGAGACAAAACTTTTCTCGTCCCTCGGATGAAATTCAAATTTCATAAAAAGAAAACAATCCAAGACGTTGTAAATACCGTTTGTTCGAATGATAGTACAATTTAGAGATGAAAATCATCCGTTCAAATGGTTTATTATATCGGTTCGAACGATGTCAATTCCATTCAAATGGTACCAAATCTATTCAAATGGTAAGAAATATATATGTTCAAACAGTGACAAAATTTTGAGACGAAATAGCAACAAGAATTTTTATCTCAAAAAACCGAATTTCTTATAGTGGTACTAGTTGAAAATATCTCTTAATTAATTTTTCTACATTAATTTCTCATGGCATGGGAGTCAGAACCAAGCCCAATTAGCTAGGATTGATCCCACTATACATATATTGTCTACACTTTGCTGATCTCGCCTTGATCAGCTGCTCTACCTTGACAGACCATCATGTTAAGCTATTTAATTACCGATTGACATTATAAGCTTCCGCACAAGATGCATGGTCTCTAGATAATTACGCGTTCGAGCTAAGAACTAATGTCATGACTAGAATTACAGGCCGCATTATTAGAAGCCAACTCCATATAATATAACCATATACAGATCAAAAAACATGACGGCTCGGTTTAGATACACAAAATTTCTCATCTCATCATTACAATTTTTTCAAACTTTCACATAAAATATAATAAACAATTCAATTTTTTCAAATTTCAAACTAAAAATATTATTAAAAAAATTATATTTTAACAATATTTTATTTAACTTTTAACAAAATATCTCGTCTCACTTCATTTGAACTGCGTAACCAAACGTATCCTAAATGATCTATGGAAAACAAATAATAAATGCATTTTAGGTCAAAGAATAATGGGCTATAAATCTTGAAAAAAAAAATGATCTTGCTAATTAACTTCGGCGTCAGAAAGTCCACCATCGAAAACGACGAGTACTGATCGATCATGTGGAGGTCTTCGAAGATTTCATTTCCTCAGTTTTAAGATCTCCCCGGCCAGGTCTTCCATTGGCTCGAATATATCGATCATTCAACAAGAATGAGCCGTGTGATCATGAAATGCATCAACATTAATTATTAAAAGCCTTTTATTATAATAAAAAATTAAATAAAATATTTCTTAAGTTGACCCATGTAATAATATATAAGACTGTTCATCCAGGCTGATTTTTATCTGGCTCGATCCGAAACCTAGATAACTGGGTTCTGGTTAAGGGTTTCAACCCGGATACAATCCGTGTATTCGGGCTGAAACCCGCATCACTCCTAACTTGCCCAACCCGGGCTAGTTACGGTATTACATCCGGGTACCGGATTTTAACCTCGATACCCGATTTTAATTTTAAAAAAAAAAGAAGCCTAACTCTAAAGCCCCCATCCACCCGTTGGCTGAATCCTATCTCACTACTCTCCTCTCTCTCTCTCTCTCCCTCTCGAGCCATGAAACCCTAGCTTTCTCCTTCAAGTTTTGCTGTCGTCTCTCTCTCTCTCGCTGTCACCGCTGGCTGGACTTCTGATCAGTAAGTCTCTCTTCTCTCTCTCACTTCGGTAACTCTCTCTCTCTCTCTCTCTCTCTCTCTCTCTATGAGCAATGTCTTTGGAAAAATCTTATGTGGGTATAGAGTACATTCAGTTATTTTTCTAGATCTGTTCTTTTTTGTTAAACATGGATTTTTTTTGTTAAGTTTTTGAGGGTTTACGTTTTGGTTCTTCTAACTCTCTCTCTCTCTCTCTCTCTCTCTCTCTCTCTCTCTCTCTCTCCCTTCTCCTTTCTCTCATATGCCGAAACCCACTTTCTCTCTCTTGCTCTCACGTCGAAACCCTAGCCTCCTCTGCCGATCAAAGCGTCATCTTCATCCTCGTGCCGTCGTCTTCATCCTTGGGTATGTTTTATTGTCTCTGTTTTTTTTGTTCTCTCTTTGTTGATTTTGAGTTTATTTTTATGGGTTAGATCCTCGTGTCGTCGTCTTCATCCGTGTGTATGTTTTTTTCTCTATGTATGTTTTGTTCTCTGTTTGTTGATTTTGAGTTTATTTTGTTGATTTCGACGAAGGTCTTGTGAGATTCAGTGCTTTCTCTTTAGCTTTGTTTTTAGAAGATTTGCTGTTGTCAGTAAAAATTTTGAAGTTGAATTTAATAGACAAGAAGTAGCTACACCATATATATTATAAACATGATTACTTTTAAAAAATATATATATTATAAACATGATCATTCGGTTGTGATGGGTTTTAGACTTTGGGGTGAAAGTGATGGATTAATGTTTTCTTAGATCTCCTCTTTTTTCTTTAACATGGGTCGTTTTTCACTACTGATTTGCCCAGATCTTATGTTTCTTCAGCCAAAGATCTAGGAAGAAGCAAAGAAGCAGATGCTGCACATGACCTCGTAGACCCTTACCCCGTTCTAGCATGTCTGGGTATGGAACTCACTCTCTTTCGTGTGTGTGTGTGTCTTGGTATGGGTTGTTTTCTTGAGAGCCAAACATAATGTCTTCTACCTGTATTTTTGAAAAGTTTGATTTGTTATGCAGCAGTACTGAGAGAAAAAAAGTAGACTTTTCTTGTCTGAAAAGTCTTTACAAGGGGTACAACTTTCCATTATTGATTTAAAAATGGAACTCAGTGATCAACATCTTTTTTTAGTCCATCACTAAACAAATCTTCAAATATATTGTATCTCAGTACAATTTTCTACTGGAATCTATACTTAGCATTGTCACAATTTTCTTTTACATGTATCTATCTTGCAGAGAAAGAGATAGAAGATAATCCAGCTAGAATGAAGCAATTTGTGTTAGGCAAACTTGGAAAAGTTCCTGATGAAATGTATGCAAAGGCTTCTTTGGGGAGCTTTTCTTTTGTGAGATTAAATTACTGATGGGAAGACTGTGCTACTGATTTTGTAACTCATTTCTTGTAATTTTGTGTTTGGTAATGTAATTTATAAATACTAATAGTGTAATATGTGCTTGATTGCATTGTGATGTATGCATAGATGAATATTGGATTTTTTTTTTTTTATGTGCATTTAGTATTTTTAGAACACAAATAAAATAAAGGCTTTCAAGAACTTGACTTCTTAGAAATTGTTTTTAATAAAATAAAGGCTTTTACTAAAAAAAAAAAAATCTGAGTACAACCGAGAACCCAAATTTCCTGTTTTCAAAACCCCAGATCCATCCGGGTTCCGGCCCAGATTTGAATCCTAGGTCCCCGTCCGGATAGTCCTGGATTTTCGGGTTGGAACCCGGATGAACACCCCTAATAATATATATATATATATATATATATATAAATACGGGGATTAGTACTCTTGCTTATACAAGCTAGTCGATACAACAAAATTATCCACGTTCCATCTGACTTGCAAGTGTAAGTTGGCCTAATGCCAGCTACTGCATGCCATATTAAGAAGAAAATACAGGCAGGAAACCAACATATATATATATATATATATATATATATATATATGACATTATAAACGTCAATAATTTGCGCGCACAACTAGCTAGCAAATTAAAGAGCCGATCAAAACCTTTTATTATATATTATTATTAATGGATGGATGGGGATGAACTTGAGGCCAAACCAAAACTACTGTAGCGCAAAAATTCAAAGACATGTTCAAAATGTACTCAGGGGATGTGTTTATGATATTCTTCTGTCATAAATAATGGTTTTATTAATAAAAATAGGAAGAGATCACTTTGTATATGTGGCCTCAGCTGTTTATTAAGAAAAAAAATAAAAAAAAAGGAAGAAAAGAAAGAAAGAAAGACGTTCAAAGGTAGGCATGTACGTAAAAGGCAATTGGGAGCAAGAAGTAGCAGTATTAATACTAGGTCCTCCAACCATTACTCTCTCTCTCTCTCTCTCTCATATATTCGTTTCCTATGTCGGGCCCCTAGAAAACGACGTGCTCCCACCTGCCGACGCGCACGCGACCCCACGAAACCCTAATTTCCAAGAGCCCTAAAAGCAGAGCTTACTAGGGAAGGGATAAAAATAAAGATAAAAATAAAATTTTGACTCCCCAAATCACAACTGGGAGCTGATCAAAACAATAGGGAAAACAGTTTTTCTTATTAGTTGTTTGTTTGTGGTTCTTTTTTTAAAATTTTCTTATGTGTAATACAAATGTCTCGGTGCTTAATTATTTTATTCTCTCGCTTTGTGATTGATTCTACCCAGGGTTTTGCATCTGTTCCATGTTCTCTCACCTGAGAGCACTTCTGAGTTCTAGATCTTATTAATTCAGCTTGATCACTTGTTAAAGGGCTTCTTTCTTTCCTTCTCTTTGCTTGATTCTTCGCTCAAATTGAATCTAATTCTCTCTTCTTATCCGCTTTCCTCTCTCTTTCTTTTATCTCTCATAGCGAGCACTTTAGGTTATAGAAGATCAGCCCTTAGCTAGAGTTTCTTGTTGAACCATCTGTGGGTCTGACCTCTTGATCTCAAAATTCTCAAAGAAGCCAAGAGGACAATTGAGAGAAACCAATCTTCATCACCTGTTACAAGACGAGCAATTTAATTGTTTGGTCATTTTATTTTCCACTTTCTGTTGCCTCAATTTGCAGCTCTGGCTAATCCGTGGTGGACCGGGCAAGTGGGGTTGCCGGGCATGGACCCGGCGGCAAATTCTTCTATGCTAAACAAACGCCACAGAGATCAGATTTCCATGAACGACAGCAACGACAGAAGTAACGGCAAAAGAGAAGATGAAGACGAAGATAGAGACGACGTAGACGAGCCTAAAGAGGGTGCGGTTGAGGTTGGCCCTCGTAGACCAAGAGGACGGCCTCCTGGGTCTAAAAACAAACCGAAACCACCCATCTTTGTGACTCGAGACAGCCCAAACGTGCTCAAGAGCCATGTCATGGAGGTGGCTGGTAATGCTGACATAGCAGAAAGCATAGCCCAATTCGCTAGGAGGCGTCAACGAGGGGTTTGTGTGCTTAGCGGGAGTGGCTCCGTGGCTAACGTCACCCTGAGACAACCTGCGGCACCTGGCGCTATGGTAGCACTTCAAGGCAGGTTTGAGATCCTGTCTCTGACCGGGGCCTTCCTTCCCGGACCATCCCCTCCGGGCTCGACCGGGCTCACTGTGTATTTAGCCGGAGGTCAAGGGCAGATAGTGGGAGGAAGTGTGGTTGGCTCATTGGTTGCGGCAGGGCCAGTCATGGTCATTGCCGCAACCTTTTCTAATGCAACCTATGAGAGATTGCCTCTTGATCATCAGGATGAAGATGAGGCTGCAGGCAACGCAGTGCGTCAGGGAACTGCAGCTGGAGGCTCCCCACCCGCAATTGGGAGTAGCGGAAGCGGGGCGGGACAGCTGCACCATGCCTCTGGGCTGCAGCCTGCAGATCCCAGCTCATCGCTGCCTGTTTATCATTTGACACCAAATCTACTCCCCAACAGCGCGCAGATGGGGCACGATGCTTATGCCTGGGCTCACGCACGGCCTCCTTACTAAAAACTGCAGTAGTTTCTATCAATCTTCAAATCTGTTGTATTTGGATGTTAGAAAATGGAGATAGCTAGAAAATATGTGAAGAAAATAAACCACACGGTGTTGATCTCAATGTAAATTAGGCTTCTTATATAATTTGTCTAGTACCCTGGATCCTCTCTCTGTTTGCAATAAAAAGATGTTCAGTACTGGTGTCTTTTTAGTTTTTTAACCCCACTAACTGAATATTAAAATCTTTGTAGAGCTTCGTTTCTGATAAATTTTGTTTGGATTTCGTAGTTTATGTTTCTTTAATATTATTATTGAATCCTAATGAACATGGTAGATTAATCTGATATGATGGATAAGACTAATATATATAATTGGGAGATAAGGAGAATTCTGGTATTTGGAGAGGCGTCTTATAAGATTCATGTTTTCTGTTTATGCTAATCAGGAAACTTTCATATCTGTTTTAAGCTTGCGTCTCCTTTACTCACAAGAAGCTCACCAACTGGTGCGTGCTCATGTGTGCATATTATTAGATGTAAAGACCTGATCAGTTGTTACTCAGTTTTCAGTGTTGTTGTTCGGAGGATTAACGCATATATATGACAGCTAGGGTTTGTGAATGATTGTTCTATATACACTTGCAGCTAGCTTGTTTGTAGTAGTGCTTCATGTACTCATCAGAATTAATTAAAGAGTAGTAAAAGGGATGAATATATAGATGAAGAAAGATGGTTTCCAATTGGGAAACCTTCCGCTAATTAAGGCTCTCTAATTTTAAGATGGAGTTAATTAATGGGTATGCATGATAATAAATAAAACATTTCTATATATCCAGCTTGATAAATAATTTGGTATTCTTATATATATATATATATATATATGTCAAAAGGGTTCCCGGCCAGTCGGAGATATCTGCATGCACTAGTCTTTGTTGTTTTATTAAGCGTATCAATTAATGGCGTAATATTTTATTACATGTGTTTAATATTTATATAATTATGTTACATTAATTCATGCTTTGTATGCAACTGATGATTTTAAATTCAGGGTGCATGCAGTACTCTCAGCTCTTTACAGACAAACATGTAATAATGTACGTACTGCTGCTTAAATTAAAGAACTTGAGAGCAAGTACGTACACATACATTTTAACCAGTTTCTTGAATTTGTGACTGGATCGAGCATTCGCAGTACTGATCTTCTATATATATATATATGGCTTATATATAACGTATTAATTTAGTTCTGCCAAGGCAATTTACAGCAGCCATGCTGGCACCACCTCTGTCTTCCGAACGACATATATGGTACAGTACTGGTGGACAGCTAGTCTCCGTTACTGATCAGTGGTGATGATCACATCCATATATATAAAATAATAACAGTAATAATAGAAGAACAAATAATAAATTGGAATTAGAGAACCTTTCGGTAGAATATATGCAACCCATTCTTGTGTACGAATTAATTTGTTGTTTATTGCTTACCAAATTAAAGGAAAAACACAATTAGATTACGAATTATTTCCGGTTTAATCTTCACATGATTATGCATCTTTTTCGTGACATGCGACGATGAATATACATATATATATATATATATATATATATATATATATATATATATATAGATCACATGCACTCGATCGAAGTAGTAGTACTACTAGTAGTACTAGCTAGCTAGCTAGGAGTCGATCCCTTTCATAACAAATCATAATTTTATAAATTGGGTTTGATATATGTTTGAGATTTTTTAAACTGCAATATGTTTTTAGAATTGATTGACTAGCGTGCAGTGTATTCCTCAAGTAGTGAAAGAATGGTTAAATGCATCTAAAGTTATTCGTGTATTGCCAGGCTTTGGTAGATTTGGTAGGTTAAATCTGAAAGTGTACATTGATTGTGCATGCTATTTTTAAGGATATATAGTGTTTTTCAGATTACTTTTGGTAATTTTGCAAAACTAACAGCTAGGGGTCTGAATTAAGCTTAATTTGAAGCATCAGTTTTCTAGCTGTTGGTTTTTATCAATAAAAAGGTTTAAGAAATTGGTTTTTAATTATCAATCCCAAAATTGGCCTTGAGAAATTTCCTTTCAAACACTCGCATGAAGCTGCAATGTAACTCCTTCGAGTTAAGCAACGAAGGAAATTAAGCAAAGGAAGAATAAAAAAGCTGGCGGGTGGTCTCTGGTGGAAGTGGAACAACGAAGGAAATTAAGCAAATTAAGGATTCAATCTAACTGAGGGTACAATATCGGTACTCATGTCCGATATCATTTCATAAGTACTAGAAGTAATGATCAGTTGTTTTGCATAATAAATATATATATATATATATATATATATGTTTATCAGAGATCATCAGAAGAAAACATTTTTACTCATGGAAATCGCGTGAATTAGTTTCAACAAATTAAGTTTCAAAATTCAAGAAAATTAATGAATACCAAATGAAGTCCCACAGATTAATAAAATAGAAGTGCACTCAGCAAACCCCTGCCTAGAGCCAGTAGTAAATTAAGATCTAAAGTTGATAAAGTTAAGAAAAACTTTGATTTGGATCCTAATTAATATATAGTAGTTTAATCAACTTCTACCTAAAGGATCCTAAAGGTGTAGCAACATGGAGGACCCTCTTCACATGGATTCACGTGGCAAAGTTAATAAACCTTATTATAAAATTGTTAGCAACTTAATTGGATACACCATTCCAATGCTAAAGTCGCTGTATGTATGCGCCAATATCAATGGCATGGACACTTTTTCTTTAGATATATAATGGATTAGCTCGTTCATTAATATAATCATTATCTAACACCATTAAAAACAAATATAATTCTGCCTTTTGTTCCTTATAATGATCACGATCCCTAGCTTTCTGAGTATTTGCGAGTACGTCGCTATCAGCTATGAGATAGTGAGATCAATTTATAACTTAATTCATTAGTTTAGGGGATGAATCCATCAAGGCTCTACTTTAATAAAATGTAAGCCACGCAATAATAATATTAATATTAGAGCCCGCTTTTACATTAGACAAGGGAGCAATTAATTAACTAAGTTTTATTAATGGGTGGGGCAACGGCAAACATCACCCAAGTGAAACCTTTGGCTTTTCTTAATTTCAAGCCGACGTGTCGTTGATGCTGAAATTCAATCTTGCCGTGTCGGCCTTGACGTCGTGGAGTACACGCCATCTTCGATCCACTGAGCAATATAGCTTTTAACCTAATGTTTGAAAATTGATGATGATCAATATCACTATAAGAAAAATGAGCATTTGTAACGGATTATTTGTAACGAGAATGACTATTTGTAACAAAACAGACTCATTTTGATTGAAAATAATCATTTTCGCAAGAAATAACTGGATACAAGTAAGCAATTTTCTTGTAATAAATGTCATTCAGCTCTATTCTTGGATATAATAGGGTTTTTACTATTGGGAGCTAATAATTAATTGTCAACACATGATCAAAAAACCCTAAAATGTGGTCTGAAGATTAATATCTTCATGTTCTTGATTAAGAATGGCGAGCATATGATTTCAATAAGTTTAAGAACCCGGCCTTATATATATACATATATATATATATATATATATATATTTATGCTTGCGATTGAACTACTACACACACAAGTGAGCTCAACAAATAATTAGTTAGTGAACTATCTTACAGTTTTTTAATTTATTTTTTTAACATGGGTATTTATAATTAAGCTGTTTTGTACGTCTAACCCCTGCATGCAGCTTCTTGCCAATTGGTACTGCACCTCGTGCTAAATTAAAGAGAATTCACCGGGGTAGAGAAACAAAAATGCCATCTATATGGGGATTAATACTGATCACTGTTCCGGTGAAAGGCCTAACTAGGGAATTTGACCATATCATCATGATCATATAGCCCTACTTTTTCATTGAATGATTATATATCGTGTCTTCTCTAATATTTTTTAATGCGAAGTTATATATATATGCCTGATTATTTTTTAACTGAGTTGCCCATATTAGAGGGTACGTAATATATATATATATATATATATATATATATATATATATATATATAATGCCACATCATGAGATATGGGAGGATGATGAGAAAGAGGATGATGAATGGATTTGTTGATATAATTATATGCATGCTGTTGATAAGCCTAATTAACTCTTTCCAAGTAACTTTGATTGATTAGCTAGTTACTATATTTTTAATTGATATGATCTGATCAGGATCATCTGTAACTCACTGTAATTGATCGATCGCTGCTCTTATTATAGATCAATCAATCTTATAACAATGAAGCTACAAATAATGGCTTCCCTAAATGTCCTTTTGTCGACGAATCTTTATAATTAATTAACTACGTGCATCAAAATCATGGTAATATTAAGTACTCCAACATACGTTTTATATCTCTTTTTTTTTTTTTTTGTTATAATATGAAGTACTATATTTTATTTACTCGTCTGATACGTATTATAGTAGTACTAGTGCAATTGTAATATATATATAAATATATATGTATATATATATATATATAATATATAACTTAGTACCCAAAATATCTGAAATGCATGCAATTAAATCAAAACCAAGATTTTAACGCTGATTCCAACGGGTACTGACGGCCACGTAGCCTGAAATAATATTAGTGTTTTGCATATAATTAATGTATATGTAACGCAATAAATTAAAGAAAGAAACTTTAAAAAAAAAAAAAAAAAGCTTTGGGCTGCATGCATGCATGCAGTATTATTTCCCGTTGAACAAGTAAATAATTAGATTTTCCCAACTCTTGTATAAATCAATTGAATTCTATGTCGTCTGATCATCGATCAAATGATCAGTGTATGGCTGCCTACAACTGTTGCAAATTTCAGTGGTAGATCTTAATAACGTCGTCCTATATATATATATATATATATATATATATATATATATATATAATAGCCAGAGAGGTACGTACTAGATCATGATGATCAGTACTACGTACGTACGTACGTATTTGATCAACATTCCTCTTAATCATGATTTGATTAGCCCTAATCGATCTAGTCGTATTAATATATATATATATATATATATATATATATAAGCAATTAGTTTATACGTACGTTCTAGCTATATATATATATATCTGTTACTTTGTGAGTAGGCCAGAAAACTGTGGTAGCTGCACATGATGATCCTCTTTCTAATGCAGGAAAGGTCACAAAATCCTTCTAAACAAGCAAATATATACGCACTAATTATAAGCAATCACGCGCGAGATTTGATCTCTTGAGGAATTCAAAACTTTAAAAGAAAAACCAGCTCATGTCTCAATGCTAGTACTTAATTAGACACCACCCCTAAAACTCCACTCAATTATAAGAAGATATTACAATATGTTTAACAATATCACACAACTTTTGTAAAATCAAACATTAGACTATAGAACTCTCACGACCGACCTACTAAATCTATGTTCCGTATATAATATATAGATCCAGATCAACTCTAAACTCCATGATCTATATATATATCACATGTCTCCATGAAAAAACTTGTCCACTCCCCCAAACTCCAGGAATACCGATGAATCCACGGATGGTCATCCAAGCAATCAAATCACAAGACAATCAAGGCCGGGAACATACATATATATACATATATATATAGTAATTGAGTTTATAATAAGATCAGAAATGTTATAGCCATAAAGAGATTTTATAAAAGTAAATAATCTACAAACTGATATAGTTTTATATGATATGCTAGATTTACTTTACAATAAGAATAGATTTACAATTTAAAGTACTATATCAACCCATGTTAATTTATAAATTTATTTTTATAGGATCTTGTAATTCATGCATTTCTCTTATAATATTAATGAGAGATGCGGACTAAGATTTTAATACTCAATATGTGTATGCAAGGTTATCTCTCAAATAAGGTACGTAACTACGATTTCTTTTGTGGCCTCTCAAATTGAAAAGTTTGTATAGGTAGCGATTAAGTTGGGTTAAACGAAGATTTCAAAATTATTTAGAAGTCTAATCATGATTTGAAGTTCGCTCGAGCACGAGATTGCATACATTTCTCAAGCTCTCTACCTGGGATTTTATTGAATAGTTGACCGAGCAGTCGACGATCGTCCCACGGGTGTCAAGTGAAATCTTAGTTCATTCCACTTGATCATTTCATTAGCATAATCTAGTCACACTAATAAAAAACGTTATATGTAACTTTGTCACTAGGGAAAAGATGCCATACATTATTCTCTTTCTAACGAAAAGGTCACAAAACTCTTCTAAACAAACAAAGAAATTAAGATGCTATTTTCAGAAGGGTCTGTAGAGCGCTAGCACACCTAGTAAACTACTTGTATGCATGACACAATTTGATTTAGGAGATCAATTTTAAAATCTCCATCTTACAAACCAAATTTCACTATTTAAGTAATGTGAGTGTATATATATATATATATATATATATATATATATATATATATATATAAGTGTGTTCTACTATAACACCCATTTCTCGCAAGCTTAGGAATGTCATGTACATACGTAATTGAAATCAAGTAAGAGACTTGCATAATTTTTCACAAATAAACATTGTTTATTCCAACGGAAAACTTTAAGTCAAACCGTTGTCTAAAACATAGTCATATCCAAGTTTCTAAACTAACTGAAGTAGAAAAGACAGTAATAAAATCAATAAGTTCATAGTCTGCTCCTTCTAAGCCTAGCATGCTTGCTCGTACTGATCATTATCACTTGGGTGGTAAAAAATATGAAATAAAACTAAAATGAGTCAAAGACTCAGTAAGAAATCCATCACAACATAAACATAATAAGCATAAGGTTTTCATAAAATTTTCATGCTGAGAGTTTAAGATCATGACTGATCATACTGATACTTATACTATGCATGATTTGTCATGATTTATCTAACTGTATGATTTAACTGATCTGACTGATTTATCTGATTAACTGATTAATCTAGCCTACATACTTAACTCTGTGTGTAAGATTGTGCACCGACCCCACATCCCACTATAGTAAGGGAGCCGTTAAGTAGTATTTTGGTATACTACGGTGGACCACGCTTGAGTCCATGGCTTGCACGTCCACCCCAAATACTGAACTGAATGACCATCTGATTAATTGATCTAATATTATCTTACACTTTGACTTAAGATAGCTTATGTGTCTTATGCGACATGAGATGCATGATATATATACTGATATAAATAACTGTAATTTCTGAATCTGAACATGATGCTGAATGACATGATCGTATGCTATACCTGGTGACATGTTTGCATATGACATGATTGGTGCATAAATAATGATTGCCAATGAATTGGCTTGAATAATACTTATATATAAGTTAAATTATGATGATCCTAATTTATGATCAAATTACTTACCTTTTAGCACTGCTTTTTGAATCTCACTTCGTAGCTCGTCACCTATACGAAGTATTAACGTCACTAAATCTGTCTAGAAAAACGTGTCCTACTATCCCACTTAATTAAATTCATATCGTAGAACATAATCAAGTAAATATTCTATTTATCACGAAAATCAATGAATGCTAATATCTTAAAATATTTAAGATACTAATAACATATTTTTACTTCCAAGATATAATTTAGTATAATACTTGGGATATATTTAATTCTATTAAAAAGAAGTCATAAAAACCTCAATTCTTAAAATAGGTTTCCTTTCTTAATATAATTATTCAATCTTACAATAAATCTAATAAATATTAATATCATTTAAATATTATTAACATATTTCTTTATTTTCAATTCACAACTTAATAACATAATTATGACAACATCTATCAAAGTAAACACTAAAATTTCGTTTAATAAATTAGACTTAATCATATTAATATTAAAATTCTAGTACACTATTACTAAGTTTACTCATAATTTAATACTTAGTAATTTAATTTAAAAATCCTTAACTAATTTCTATAAAGATAAAGTTTTTAGACTAACATATTTATTTAATAAAATTAAACTCAGATTAAAATATTAGGCCCAATCCAACTTTGAATAAAATAATCAAGCCCATCGAAACCCAATTAAAACAAAATATTAGTTTATGAAATCAACCCTCTCAGAAAATAGGAAGGCCAAGGCCCATGTGAGAAGACAGCCCATGTGCAGAACGAGTTAAGACACAAATCTGACGTAGACCAGAGATGTAATTTAACCCTGGTTCTCCAAGGTGCTTCAATCTTTACCTATCATATTTTTTAAAATTTTTAAAATATTTTTTGAGTTTATTATTTTTAAAATAATTTAATTATTTTTATTTATTATTTATATATTAAATATTTGATAAAAGAAAAATAATAATAAAAATTAAAAAAAATGTGATGTACAGAAGTGTGAATGTTGCGTAGATTTTTGCTTTTTTTTAAAAAAAAAAAAAGCCATAAAACATGAGCAAAGGAACGAAATATTTGCTGAAGATGAAAAGGCCATGCGAGAGAAACAGAGTGCTCGGGAGAGAGAGTCGTGCGATACTCATCGAGAGAAGGAGGCTGAGGCGACGGCAGCTCTGGGGTGGCTGGAAGTGACCGGCGACGCTACTGGGTTCTCTGGACAGTGGTGCGACGCACGAGAGAGAGAGAGTTAGAGAGTTAGACCGAAACTGGAATTTATGGGGAGAGAGGAGGGATCCCGTCGGGGACTTACCGGAAAGGAGTGGATTCGACGGGGTTGGGATGCTCGGAGATTTCTGTGGCCGAGGAGAGGTGGTCCGACTTCCTTGAGGTGGCTGGCGACGGCAGCACAAATACACGGCCAAAAGCCACTACCGATAAAGATGGAGAGAGAAAACGACGGGGAAGAGAAGGGGTTTACCGTCGGCGTGTTCTGGGCAGCGTGGTGGTGCTCCGATGTCCTCTGTGGAGGATTCCGGCGGGGTAAGTGGCTCGGTTTTGCAGAGGCTGTTAAGGTTTTCTGGGTTTGTTTTCCCTTCTCTGCGTTTTTGTGTTGTGTTTAATACAGAGGTTTCGTGGGATTTTTATAGGGAGGGAAAGGTGAGGATTGAGGATAGGATTACTGAGCTGGTGGAGATAAGATTAGGAATACTGAGCTGGTGGAGATAAACACTGAGGCTAAACAAATGAAAACAACTCCAATTGAAATGAAAGGATGGCTATTGAAAAACTGGAGCCAACGTAAAATAATCTAGTTGTTTGAAAAAATATCTTGGATGTTACATCTACTGATCTAGAGAAGAGAAACTCATAAACAAATACTAAGAAACCACAATAAATAAATAAAAAATCAATAAAAGGTAAACAAAACAATAAGATTTTTGGTGACTATGTCGAAAACTTAATAAGATCTCTTCAAAATGAAAATCACTCCATAGATGCTTAAAAACTACCTTAAGTCCACTCAAATTCCCATCAAAACACAAAATCAACCCGTGAGATCAGTTCAACAATATTATATATAGTCAGCAACTATGTAATATATGAACTCCCTACATAATAATTGATTTCCAAGTTTTATATAAACATTACCATCCACGGAATTAAGTTTCTTGGGACATCACGATGATAGTACTGTTTATTTGAGGAAATAAAATTTTCTTATATGACTATTTTTGTTTATTCGAGCAAATAAAAGACGAGTCTCTTTGTTCTTAATCTCACGTTTTAGGAGATGACCAATTAGGATTAACAAGTTACAACGTACTTGGTTTTTGTTGTGCCTTAAACAGGTTTGTTTATTCAGGAAATGTGTAGATTTAGGTTATAGTGTCTTGATTTTGACGCTGGGTTATGGAATTTATGTATTCTCTGGGTGTTGGCTTGTAACCACGGTTTTTATCCGTCACAAGTGAGGGCAATTAATAAATTTGGAATCCTGTCCACTTTTTTTTAAAAAAAAAGATTAACAAGTTACAAAACCATTGCTAGGGTGTCAAATATTGTTTAATATAATTGTATGTGTTTGAATTTTTTTTTACAAAGCCGTTGCAGCATGGTCGGGCTATTAAAGATAAAAGAGCAGCCCTCTATTCAAACGTTAACACGTAGGAAAAAACACAATAAGCTAGTTAGATCTCACCACACAGAATCATCACACGCAAGAGGCAAAAATCGTTGTTCTCCAAGCTCTCAAGCTCGTCTCTTTGCACCTCCACCAAGAAGGAATCATCTGTGCTCAGATTGGATGATAATTACGACAATGCGAAAATGAAAAAAGCGTGAGTATTTTAGATTTTTATTTTTGAACTTTTCTGTCCAGAGCTTGTAAAGCTGTAAACTGATACCTTTTTTTTTTTTTTTACTCTTTTTTGTGGGTGGGGATGTTATGCAGGAATTCAACGATCTCTGTGGCTGAGAATCACAAAAAAGAAAAGTACAAGATAGATCTTATGGTGATGAGATCATAAAGACCCCCTTTCTTCATCGAAATCTTCATCTGAAATTTAACCTTTTTTCTTTCGTTTGGTTTTGCAGGCTCCTCCTCCTGCCTTGAGATCATCGCCAAAAAGAGATGGTGATGTTGAATATGTGACCGTAGATTTTATGGGTAGATTTTCATATATTAGCTTGTAATGAGTTATGGGTAGATTTTTATATATTAGCATTGTGTTTTGATTGTATGTGCAAGAAATTAAGCTTGCAGTGAAGGAAGATGAAAATGAAGTTAAAATAGGCAAGGTAGAGGCAGTGAATGTTGAAAACGAGAGAACAAAAATTGTGGCAGTTGAAGAAACCGTATCTCAGAAACTGGTTCTTGTGCACAGGGAGAGAAAATGCAGGGCTCAATTGTGGAGTCTCTGATCGAGTGTATGCAAATGCAAAATAAACACAATAAATAGCTTGCGTGGCGCAAGGCTTTTGGAGGCCTGTTTAATGAGGGGGAGCAGTCGGACTGCTCCCTAAGTTTACTTCTCTTTTTTTTTTTTTTTTTTTTTTTTTTTTTTTTTTTTTTTTATCTATCTTCTAAACGCACGAGGTAATTCAACATTGACACTCTTATCTTCTTACTTATATATATAGTTGCGTCCCTGACCATCATATATATATATAAACTTCTAACTTGATTAAGTTGGAGTTGAATTATAATTGGTTGGACCATATCAGTATTTTTCTTCCCTTGTGGCTCATGTTAGTCATCCATGGCCAGTTGAGAATTAAAACCCTATTTTTCAAAGGAAAACTCATTATATTATGTGAATATGTTAAATAAATTAATGATCAATACTTTTGAGGGCTCGTGATTATAATTAGTTTCAATTGGGACTGTTAATGCTAAAAATTACATAACAGACCAGAAAAGAAGAAATAGTCATTTCTGACTCACGAGATGATTCAGACTTCGATGCGTCGCGTTCATCCATAACATAAATAATAAATAAGCAAATAAAAGTAAATAAAAGAGAGACATGAATTTACGTGGCTCGACATAAAAACTTACATCCACGGGTTGTTGGGGGCAAAATTCACTATATCAAGTGGTGATTTTACAATGTCTCATAGCCTCACATATCGCTCAATACAATATGAGAATTTAGTCTCAAAAGAGTTGGTGGAGAGTGCATGGAGAGAGCCAGTCCAAAGCCCTTTATTTGTGGGGGAGCTGCTTCTTATATAGAGGTTATTTTCTTTGAGTGATAGAGTCCAACTTGACTTGTGATATCTTTTCCTTTTAGGAGTTTGAGTCAATTTCTTTGCTTTATCTATTTACTGTCTTATCTCTTCGCTTTATTTTTTCCCTTAGTAATATGTTTCCAAAGGGTTTGACCCAGTCAATTTAGTTCCTAACAGATACCCTCAATTCTTAAGGTCAACTTGTTTAATGTCAAAAATTGCACAACAGACCGAAAATGAAGAAAGAGTCATCACTGACCCACGAGATGATTCGGGATTCGATACGGTGCTAGTCTCGTTCATCCATAGCATAAATAATAAATAAACAAATAAAAGTAAATAAAAGAGACATATGAATTTATGTGGTTCGGTATAAAAGTCTACGTCTATAGGTTGTAGGAGGAAAAATCCACTATATCAGGTGGTGATTTTATAATGTCTCATGGCCTCACATATCGCTCAATACAATGAGAGAATTTAATCTCAGGAGAGTTGATGAAGAGTGTATGGAGAGAGCCGTTCTAGAGTCCCCTATTTGTGGGGAGTTGCTCCTTATATAGAGGTTATTTCCTTGAAATGATAGAGTCCAACTTGATTTGTGATATCTTTTCCTTTTAGGAGTCTGGGCCAACTTCTTTACCTTATCTCTTTTATGTCTTATCTTTTGATTTTATCTCTTCCCTTAGTGATAGATTTCTAGAGGGTTTGACCAAGTCAATTTAGTCCCTAACAGATGCCCTCAATTCTTAAGGTCAACTTGTTTAATGTCAAAAATTGCACAACAGACCGAAAAGGAAGAAAGAGTCATCACTGACCCACGAGATGATTCGGGATTCGATACGGTGCTAGTCGCGTTCATCCATAGCATAAATAATAAATAAACAAATCAAAGTAAATAAAAGAGACATGAATTTATGTGGTTCGGCATAAAAGTCTACGTCTATAGGTTGTTGGGAAAAAAATCCACTATATCAGGTGGTGATTTTATAATGTTTCATGGCCTCACATATCGCTCAATATAATGAGAGAATTTAATCTCAGGAGAGTTGGTGAAGAGTGTATGGAGAGAGCCATTCTAGAGTTCCCTATTTGTGGGGGAGTTGCTCCTTATATAGAGGTTATTTCATTGGAGTGATAGAGTCCAACTTGATTTGTGATATCTTTTCCTTTTAGGAGTCTGCCAACTTCTTTGCCTTATCTCTTTCTTGTCTTATCTTTTGATTTTATCTCTTCCCTTAGTGATAGGTTTCCAGAGGGTTTGACCAAGTCAATTTAGTCCCTAACAAATGCCCTCGATTCTTAAGGTCAACTTATTTAATGTCAAAAATTTCACAACAGACCAAAAAGGAAGAAAGAGTCATCCTCGACTCACGAGATGATTCGGGCTTCGATACGGTGCTCATTGTGTTCATCTATAATACAAATAATAAATAAGCGAATAAAAGTAAATAAAAGAGAGACACAGGATTTTACCTAGTTCGACATAAAAGCTTACATCTAAAGTTGTTGGAGGCAAAATCCAATATATTAGGTGGTGATTTTATAATGTCTCATGGCCTCACATATAGCTTAATATAATGAGAGAATTTAGTCTCAAAATAGTCGATGAAGAGTGCATGGAGAGAGAGGGTCTAGAGCCCCCTATTTGTGGGGAGCTGCTCCTTATATAGAGATTATTTCCTTGAAATGATAGAGTTTAACTTGACTTGTGATATTTTTTTATTTTAAGAGTTTGAGCCAACTTCTTTATCATATCTCTTGACTTTATCTCTTCTCTTAATGATAGATTTCTAGAGGTTTGACCCGTTCAATTTAGTCCAGACCATATATAATCTAAAGTTTTTATAAGGGAAATCGTTCATTAAACAAAATTATAGAGATGATTTACTTGTCATTGTAGACCAAAAAAAAAAAAAAGATATCGATGGAGATGAAATTGAGGTTGGGCTAAGCTTGCTAGGTTAATGCTGTAAGTCCATAGACGTGCTCAATAAAGTAAATCCTTGGGCCCATTTAGGTAATTAGAACTTAGGAGAAAAACCCGCAAAGTATCAGCCACAAACGCTTTCAATTGGGCCAACCAACCTATGTTAGAGAGCCCATATATCAGCCTTATGGAGTTATTTGAAAGCCCAATAATGCTGATTTTACCTTTAAAAAAATGATTGGTATAAATCTAAAACGTACGTGTAATCATTTAGGACCACCATAAAAATGATATTAATGGTATTTTGGCCCAATTATTTTTTTAATTCAACAATATTGAGAATGAAGAATTTTGAGTAGGGATCTCATAGAGTCATAGGCTATATATGATCGATTGGAATAAAACGTCGAAATTGATCTAATTGAATGCACTGAAATATTTTAATACATATGAGTAATGTTACACATCATTTTAACTTTCATCATCATTCTATCATTATATGATATATCATTAGATGATTAGAGATTATTTATTATATTTGACTTATAAACCTATCATTTAATGTCACATCATAAAATGATGAGATGATAATATAAGTTAAGATGCTGAATAGATTTTTTCATATATATATATATATATTAAGTTTTGCCATGTTTTGTGAAAAGAATAAAAACAAAGACACAGATGGGGCTAGTCATAATCAAACAGTATTTTAATAATAAATTAATAATGTTATATGCAGTGGTAAAGTTCGTAAATGCTATGCAATGCTGTGTAGTCGCAAAATGCGCAAATACTATGCAATAGCTTTAAAAAAGAGTGAGTTCTATTATTAAAAAATTAATTTTTTTTTCATGTAAATTTCGTATTTACTTATATTTTTTAAAAGTAATTACATAATACTTACACACTCGATTGCAACTATTATTTATCTTAATAAATTGATTAAGAAGGCATTTAAGACAGCAAAGTCCAAATTACTCAAGTTAGCAACCTTGCTGTTTTTAAAATTAAGATCATTGCTAAGCTACTTCAGAATCTCTGTACATTGGGACGAGTGGCTTTCTACATTGGGAGGACGCTTGGACCTGCCTCAGCCTCCCTTTATTTTCAACATTATTTATGTAAACTACACTCTTAGCTTTATTAACTTCTCGAGATGCTCAAAATTCCACAATACCTGTTGGACTTTCACAGTGGAAAAGATCCACCTTGAGCATTTATCTGTAATAGCTAGTTTACTGCTTTCAGTTTCTTTTAAATCTGTAATAGCTAGTTTATGCTTTGAACGTTTGGATATTTTCAGTAATACAAGTATCTTAGTTTGGAAGGGAAAAAAAAAAAAAAAAAATTTCTCGAGATGCTGACCAATCTTTCCACGCAACCCAATGCATTTTTAGACATTCTCAACATGCAAACTTGTGCAACTCGATCCAATAAGGTTTTATTAACTTTACTCAGATATATTTTATAATAGATGTAAATACATAATATAATATTAGAGTTCATACTATTTATCGATTAATATTTAATGTTGTTACAGATTATATCTATTTTTATTTAGATTATAAAAAATTCGAATAAAAAAATATTGTTATATATATATATATATAAATTTGAGGGTGTGCAAATTTAAGAAAAAGAAGTTAAAATCTATTATAAAATTTACAATTCTTGTATAGTCTTCCACGTATTTCATTTGAAAAAAAAATTTAAAATTTATATAAAAAAATTAATTTTTAATAATAACTTCTATTTTTTTAAAAAGAGATTAGGCCGGGAGGTACACTTCTCTAGTAAGTCTCACTTTTATCGATAAGATTTTACAAAACTTAGGATACTTAAACTACCCATATCATTTTTCATACAATATATCCAATATCATCGCGTTCCTAATCATCCACAAAATTATGCACGAGGGCTTGATCAATAATGGAAGACCCATGATCTCTTCGTCTCTTTCCCGCAAGTTGCTGTAGATTAAGCTAAAAAGACAATAAAAAATAAAAAAAGAAAGATAAACGACGGACTTCTTTACGAAATAAATGAAGTACTGATATTGGGAAAGGTAGAGCAGCAGAGGACTCTGCTAGCTAGGTTCACTTCATGCAACCCAACTGATTTAGAAGTCCATGCTTTATTCTAATATTATATTAGGATACATAGCCCCTGGCACAACACTCCATTCCTAGATAAAAACAAATCCAGGAGATGTTTATGCAAGAAAAGTTGATGTTTACTAGCATATATATATATATATATATATATATATATAGGCAAATCAGATTGTTGGACAAGTTCCATGATAAGATCGAGGCCCCTAAATATCCCTAGCTAATCTATGGAACACGCATAACATTCATTGTTTTCCCCTCCCCCTTCAATAATAACCTTGATGATTTTGACCAAGTCGTTGCTAATTCCCATCCCAAGAGATGCTTATCTTTTTGGTTTCGATTATTACGCATAACTTGAACGTGATCATGATGTACCTTAGATTTGGTTTATTTGAATTAAAATCGAAAATCTCGGTTGTTAGGATGGATCATAAACATTTTACAGCTCACTGGATTGATCAGGCTGGAATAAAAAAGATCAAGATGGCGGGTGGTGGGCAGGAATATCGATCGAGAATGATATGCCCAAGATCTATATATGGCATAATGTTGACAAGGGTTTCACCAACCTCATGATTCATGATGAGCAACCACCTAATCTATACCACTTTTCAAGAAAACCAATATAGCTAGCAGCTGCAATCAATCGATGGCCAAAAGTATCGATTTAATTGTTATCCTGATTTAATTTTTGCTATTGATGATAATCATATTTCAAAATATTTAACTTTAAATATTTTGACCTCTGGTTATGACATACTTGAAGGGAGTAAACCTCTCACTTTGATTTTAATAAAATAATAAAAGAGAATTAATATAGAATTATAATTTCTTTACTGTGATATGGAAAAAGAAGTTCATGTCCTGACCATTTTCATAAAGCCAAGTTGGGTTGAGTGCTGTGTGGAATAAGTAAAGGGACACGCGCGGGATATCATGATCATAAGGAAACGAAAAAAAGGCAATAAGAGAGGCCATGTACATGCATGTACGTACGTACTGAGGAGATTCATGCGTGGTTTCGATCGGAACAAGTAACCCCAACGATTAATAATTGACCCGTACGTCACCCACTGCTCTCCCAATCCATTTCTTCATGAGTATTGACGTACACATGATACAATATATTTTCACAACACATTTTAAGATAATATTGTAAGATAAAGATATTTTTATAAAATAATATTATTTTATAAAATATTTTATAAAATCATCTCTCATTTAACACATTATTGTAAAATATGTTACCTGAAATATTGTGTATAAATCATTTTCTTTCTTTAAAAAGAGAAATAATGGACATCTTCTAGTTGTAAAGAGAAGCTTATGCTACGTAAGCTGATACAATGTTTAGAGGAAATAAAAATTAAAAAAAATGTGTGAATTGTAATATGTGTAATGATGAATAACAAACTCTTTAGATATTCATTCATACTAAATATATTATAAAGTTATGTATAAACTTTATTATTATTATTTTTAAATTTTTTTTATGACTGATGTAACTCCAGAACAAGCTAAGCTGTGGTTATACGTTAAGTTGTAAGTTGGAAAACTCAAATCTTTGTAATTTATGTTGTCAAAAACAGATTGTCCCTGTGATTTTTTTTTTTTTTTTTTCAAGTAAAGCATCGCAATCCATTTTCACAAATTCAACTTACAAATTTACCAATTACCATGAATAAATTGGTTAATAAAGGGGGAAAACATTTAAAGATACTATACATTTCAGTTCATTTTTAGATGCCCGTCAACAAACATCCTTAAATTTCCCGAAGTTGCAGCATTGCTCAAATCATTGTTCCATATTGCCTCCCAGCAACCCATCAAACAACTTGCACCACGTTGTTTTTTTTTTTCATTAGAAGGGTGCGCTGGAAATAATTTTAATTAACTAAGATTAGATATAAGCTATCTATGCAATACAACTAAGCCCAAACACACTGACACAGATTCATAAAAGAAAGTGACCTAATTTTGTATGTAGCATTTTGAGTGTGAATGTTGTGTATAACATCTCTGTGCTGGAAGTTTGGAGGATTATTGAGGGAGCCAAATAATGTTGTTCACTTTCTTGAGGCCGAAAAGATCTGAAGGAATCATGATCGCTGCAATTTTCTAACTTACAGCCTGTGATTCATCATACAGCTCTGTTTGCCTGCATCAGGACCCTTCTAAGTTCGTTGGCAATACCAGGCAACAGAACTGGTTTCCGAATGATTCCATTCATTCCAACATGCATACATTTTTCCCACACATCTTCATCGGCACTTGCTGTCAAGGCAATGATCAGTGGCCAACTCTGGCTACGAAATTTCCGAATTCTCATTGCAACTTCATAACCATCTAACTCAGGCATCTGAAGATCCAAAAGAACGATTTGGATAGAAGAACCTGCTGGACTAATAACACTAAGGCATTCAAATCCAGAAGAAACAGCAGTGACAACACAACCAAGCTTTTCAAGCAGCTTTCGTGTCACAGTCCTGTTCACATTGTCATCATCAGCTAGTAGAACTTGTAAGCCTCTTAAAAGGGAGTTAGAATGTGGGTGCTCTGAAGATTCTCCAGGTTCTGAGATGGATACTGCAATGGATGGTTGGAGTCGAAACCGAAGAACAAGTGCCATGCTTTGAGCAAACCCTTGAGGGTGAGGATTGACCCATATATTGCCTTGCATCAACTGCAACAATAGATGAGTGGTCGGATATTTGAAAAAGAGTTGGTAAAAAATAAAGACTTTGTCAGAGCTATACAGTTGCGTCAACAGGTTGTAAAGTTAAAAATGGATATAGCCTGAAACCAACTAAAACAGCACTAGCAGTAGCCCTTTCTCATTCCGTGAGATACTTGCATAAGAAAAACAAAATATGAAAACAAATCCTATATTACAATGGTTCCATCTTGTAATAATGCAAATATATATTTGGACCCTTTACAAGGGACGATCGTGACAATGGCATCCAAAGTTCTGGATTTTAAAATTTCAAAAAACATTGAGAGCAACTTTGTAATACATGATCTAGGCCACTATCACGTCTTCTTGGACTAAGTCTCGTCTTATAGCTCTACCTTCATAAGTATTATGAAGGTGGTTTAAAAACATTAAAAAAACTAAAATGAGTCGATGATTCAGTAAGAAACTCATAATAACGTAAACATACTTAACAAGGTTTTCATAAAATATTTCATGTTGAGTTTAAAATCATGTTGATCAGACTGATGCTTATGCTATGCATGATTGATTTATAATTAACTAACTGATTTGATTTATCTGACACACTTAACCACGTGTATAAGGTTGTGCACCGGACCCACGTCCCGTGACCGCAAGGGGAGCCACTGATAGTATTCTGGCATATACTATGGTGGACCACGCTTGAGTCCGTGGCTTGCACATCCACCCTGAAACTGCATTGGTACCATGCATCTAAATAACCATCTGATTAACTATTCTGAGTTTATCATACACTTGATCTTATAAAACTTATATGTTTTATGCAGTGTGAGATACATATAATACATATATAACTATAATATGTAGAATGAAACATGATGAATTGTGTGCTGGCAAATATTATGACATGCATGATACGTAAACACTGGCTTCCAAAAAACTAGCTTTAATAATAATATCTATAACTAGCTAACATATGCTAATCTTACACTTGATCTTGTGAAAGCTTATGTGTTTTATGCAGTGTAAAATACATATAATACATATATAACTATAATATGCAGAATGAAACATGATGAATGACGTGCTTGCAAATATTATGACATGCATGATACATAAACACTAGCTTCCAAAAAACTAGCTTTAATAATAATATCTATAACAAGCTAATATATGCTAATCTTGGGTATCTTAGGTTCGGCCGCTGCACTTATGAAGGTTTATGGTTTTTTTTAAATAATACACAGAAGAGAGATATTTATAGAGATTTGGGAGAGGGTGCCGATGAGTTTGAGTTGAACTCAGTTAATACATGTAGTGACACTAATCTACTGAACACTCAATCGTGATCATCTAAGTAGAGAATTTGAATTTATAAAATGATCTAACAGTTCATTCAATATAGGATTGGCAGTGACTGAGACTGTGTAGGAGACTTCAATCAGTGCTGATTTAAAGTTGAAATAAATTTCTAATGGCCAATTTTTAAATTCTAAAACGAGTCCAACTCATTCAATACTAAGTGGGATTTAACCTAGTTATTGAGCCTAATTAAAACTTTTAATCAACCTTAATAATTTATTATTCGTGAATTTATCCAATATGACCCATTAAATATAATTTAGGCCTAATAAAAATTATCAATATTTTGACCTGAGAATTATCGGGCCGGGTCGTTACAAGCTCAAACTGAGCCATACATTAAGGCACACTAAGTTCTTCACACAAAACATGCAGAAAGTGTGTAGTGTGGGCAATCAAACCCAGATAAAGCTCAAACAAACCAAACAAGAAATCCGTGTACAATGACAGTACATGTTAATTGGAAATAGCATAGTAAACAAAATAGCGTTAGTTCTTATGCTTCCCAAGTGGTCAACCAAAGAAGCATTCTACTGCATAAGAGGGGTTAATTTATTTGGTTTTAAGAACTACTTGTTTCAGTTTTTATAACCAATCAGGGCCATTTTTCAAGGAAAAAACAAAAGTACCATTTACACGCGCCATCAGCTTTGTGTAATAATAGTTATTTCCCACGGAACCCTTCTTCACAATTATTTTCTGTTTCAAGTCTTCCATTACTCAGAAAAAGAAAAGTATAGCATCAAAATTCTAGTGTTTCTGAGTCTTATATTACTCAAAAATCACAGCTATGCAAGCACTCAGTAATAATTTTTTTTATGAATATGCATGCACTCAATCTATCATTCTCACCTGCACTAGCCTTTTGCAAATGCTGAAGCTCAAGCTCTCCTCAAGTCCATCACTGGCATACCTCCTACCGCCAGTCTGTGCTGTTGAAACTGATCCCTCCGACTGAGAACTGCAATTTTTTATCGCAATTTCAAATCTAATATATACATACCCATCAGATGAACTATGTCTCCAGGTCGACCAGATATGATCATTCCTTCCTTGACTTCGACTCTCAGAAAAAACCCTGAGTATGACAAATTCCCCTCCATTGTTTACATCCAACAGGTTCCCAACCATATGCAAAATCACCTGGAAAACTCTTTTTTCGTCACCCGTTACATGATCTGGCAGTGACTTCTCTACCTCGATTGCAAAGCCAAAGCCATTATAGACAGACAAGCACTTCGCTAAGCAAGCTGCTTCTCTAATCATGGAATGCAAGTGAAATGATCTCATCTCTAACGGGAATCTTCCACTATCTTTCCTAGCATTGTCCATCGCATCATTTACCAAGGTTGATAGAACACTGCTAGTCCTCACCATTGTGTTAACAATAGTTCGTTGCTCACTACTCATGTTCTCATCCAGCATCATTGAAAGCAAACCCAAAATTGAGTGCATTGGCCTCCTCATCCCATCACTCATTACCTTTTGAAACGAATTTCTCGCCTGGCTTGCCATCATAGCATTCATCTTTTCCTGTTGCAATGCTCGATTTCGCTCCACCAATTTATGTCCCATGAGGTGGGACTCTTCAAGGAGTGCAGCATGGGAAAGAGCCACAGCAACCTGATCAGCAACAACCTTAATTATCTCAAGTTCCTGGCTGCTCCAAGATCTAGGTTGTCCACTTGGAAGAACCAAAACCAATATTGCATAACAAGCCTGCCTCATCTCAGGGTTCCCCCTTTGAAATTGGAAACCCGAAGCATTGGCATTCGAATTGCAGCCACGGGACCCGGTTCACCTGACTCTCCACTGCTTGAAGCAGCAAGTGCTGAGTCGGGGCTAAGGATATTTACTTCATCACTCGCCTTGATCATTGCAACATCTGGATCAGTAATTGGTATGGAAAAATTATAGGTACCTGGATATTTCCTTCCATAAGCCTCATGGGTCAGGTTCATCTCTGTTTTCTTCTCATCAGGCATCCAAACTGCACAGTTCTGCAAACCCAAAGTTTCAGATAGTTCGACCAGAGTCGTGTACAGAATTGTATGCCTATCAAGTGATTTCCGAATCTCTTGTGTAAGCATTCGAACATGCAAACCAGCTTCTTTCTGTTTCATTATTATTCCAACCTCTCGTCCAAGATCCCAAGTCTTCTTCTTCAACATGAATTCCCTCACCTTCACTTTGAGAAGCAAAGGGATGAGAGTGATGAGCGTTATAGCTGTGGCACAAGAGACCAAAGCAGTGAGAATCTTGAAGACAGTGAGAGCCAGCATTAGCTGAAATGGGTGTGGACCATAAGTCCATCCATTGAGCAAATGGGTCAATCCACACAGAACAATGAAGGCAATGAATTGAAATAGAACCCATTTGAAAGGGACGTTCGAGCAGCTGACAAAGTAAAGAAGCTCAATGGGGATCGAGAAGTAGGCCACGGCAATCAAGAAATCACTCACTTTCTGGCACTGTAGAATGCTCTCAATGCTCCATAAGCTACCCTCGTCTTCGCAATTACATCGGGGATATCCATTATCGGCAGCAGATACCGATAAAATAAACAGTGAAATCAACAGCGCAGATGCCAATGCCTTTAACATTGCACCCAAACAACTGTTTCTTCAATCCATCTAACAATAAAGTTTGAATCTTCCAATTTTAGTACGGACTATACTTCTGCAACAAAATGTCCTCAACTAGAATCTCAGAATCCCATCTTCAATACTCATTTCCTGTCGAAGAACATGTTCAGAAAAACTGGGAAGCTTAATCAAAATCTGCAGAATTTAATTGGAATGCCTTAGGATCTAACACACCAACAAGCCTGCTTTAAAAACTATTTTTTAAAATATAACAATTTAGCTTTGTTCTCTTTCTCTATAATTTTTCCTTAATCGGTTCAGTATAGCTTCTCGATACTACAGTAAATTCATGAATAGTACAGCGGTGAAGATGACGACATTTTTCTCAACCGATATAATATTCTAAAAGAAGAAGTGTAGCCAAAGAACTTCCAAGAAAGACATAAAAACAAAAACCATAAATAAGAAAACCATTAAAGTATCGGAGAAGTACGCACCAACCTTCACAAAGCAAAGGAAACAAAAAATAAAACGGAGAAAAAGATCCAGACATGTAGACCAAAAGTAGAAACGGTAGCTGAGAGCTACAGCCTCGGCTCTGGATTTTGCAATCAAGCGCAGCTTCAGATCTTCACACCCACATGCAGAGCCTTTTAGACGCCCATCAATCCAATCGGTTTTTCGTTTGCTATCTGTTCATCAGGAGGAAAAACCAAATCCACACTGACACCGTCCATTGATACATATCAGCAACTCCCCGCCCCACCACCACTACCTCCTCTTCCTCCATTGGACTAAAACGTGATAGAAGCCTGTCAATAAATCCCGATGCGCATATCAAAATCCAGCTCTCCCAGAACAAAACCGGCCGGCCCACCGTGTAAATCGCTCGTACACTATCCGCCAAACCACGTACAAAAAGCAAACCCGAAACGGACGTTCTTTTTCTCCCTTTTTTCTCCCAACTCTTGAGCTACCACCTTTATGGCAATAAAAGAAAGTAAATTATGACTCCTCCGTATTCTCCTTCTCCAACGTTCCTTCCCTTCTCTCTTTTCTCTGCATCTCTCGCTCTCACTGTTTTCTAAATTCCCAAACGAACCCGAAAATAAAAGTCGAAAGAAAAAACGCTCTGCAGAGAAATCCACAGAGAGAGAGAGAGAGAGAGAGGAAGAAGAAGGGGGGGTCGGGGTTCCGCGCCGTTGTTTCGTTGGGGGTGGGGGAGGAAATAAAGGGAAGAAAGGAAGGGGAAAAGGTTGGGGAGAGGATGTGGGTCCCCCTGAGTGGTTTTTAACATGAAGAGTACTTGGACGCTCTTTTGAAACTTTAGCGTCCTCGTCAGATAAAACTTTCAAAAAGTTTAGAGAAAAAAAGAGAGGATATTTTTCAAGGTATATTTTCTTTTTTATTGGCATCGGATTTTTCATAATAGCGTCCTATGTGCACAGGATCTCGATAAAACAAATTTCGTACTTATACATATAATATTATACATATTAAGTAGCAATTTTATTTTTTTTAAAAAAAATTAATTTTAAATTTTAAATTTTTAAATTTTTATTATTTTTAATAACTGATATAGCTAATAGCACGTATGGTTATATAAATAAAATAAACTATCTATATATATAGTATTTTTCTCAAAAATATATATATATAGTATTTTATATATTTTAAGTATTTTTTATTCAAAAAACACTTTGGATATTTTTTATAAACTAATTCTTTTGCAAATATTATTTTTTATTTTAAAAATGATCATCTCATATTTTAAATGAATATTTATAATCGGTAAAAATGGTGCTATGGATAAAATTAAGACCAAATCTAATATTATTCTTAAATAGAAGTCATAAAATAAATGATAACATTTTCAGACTAAAAACGTATAATTGAAAGTTTATTTATTTATTTTTGTCTGGAACGTTTCTATCCTTTGCTTGTAACCTTTTTGAAACCAAACCCGCTAGTGGTAATAGCATTATTTTATTTCGTCACACCTGCCTTCTACAGAACTGGTTTTAGATATATGGATCCAGAAAAAGGTCGCGTCAGTATGTCCAGATCGGTAGTCGAGACCGGTTTCTGGATTTTCACTTTTGAAATTCGATTTTAATATGTTTTTTATTATAAAAATTATACTTTTTTATTTTCTTAATTTAATTTCATTATAAAATTGATATTTTCACGTGAAAACTTTTAGGTGTTTCATTTTATAAAATTCTATTCACCGTCTTTATACATTATATTTTTTTTTTTTACTAAATATGTGATACAGGAATAATAAGTAGAAGCATTCAATTAGTTTAAAAATAAAAAAATAAAAAAAATATGATGTAATATGTGAAAATAATAAATAATAAAATTCTTTCATCTTACACATAACATTGGAGATGTTGGACTACTTTTTTTTTTTTTTTTTAGATTATGCAGTCCGACTGGTGTCTTTAATGTTTGGATAGCCAAAATATTGAGATGTTCATGCCCTATTTGGATACAATAAGTATTTCATCTCATGTCATTATTATAATTTTTTTAAATTTTAACTTATAATATAATAAAAATTTTAATTTTTTTAAATATCAAAACAATAATAATATTAAAAATAGTATTCTAATAATATTTTATTTAACTCATCTCATTATCCAAGAGGTACCTAATATACATTTTGTAAGAAAAATTATATTTACAGCCATACAATGTACAAGCATAGTGCACTAATTTTTTTTTTATAAAAAAGTAAATAAATATGGAATCTAATTGTGGATCCCATGTTTTTTTAATTGGAGTGTGTTCTGCTTGTACAACTCATAAATGTATCTAACATTATTATTTTGTTAGAGCATATGTGGGACATTAGGAGCAGAATTTCTAAAATATTTGAAAATAAATAGGACATCGTGCACTTTTTTAAGAAAATGAGTAATATAAGATTAATATAAAAAATTTAATTTTTTAATAATAGATTTCATTTTTTATTTTTTAAAAAAGAATATGCAGTACATGAATAATTTATAATTGTATGTAATATTATTTTATGTCAATGACCTAATCTACAGTCCCACACCGCATATGGGAAGACTTGCCTCGATGGTCTCTCTAAGAAATGCCACGCCTTTCGCGTGCCAGGATACTCCTTAATTTCCTTTGTACACTTTCTTTTCTTTTCTGTTCGGCATTAAAAAAAAAAAAAAAACACGTTGCTTTTGACAGAATTGGTGCGTGCCGATGATGATCCGGCCATTCTACTAATGGAAAATCTCTCTTATTTAATTAATTATAAACTATAGTTTTGGCCCACTTCTTTTACCCAAAGTATTCATGAACGGTACTGTTTGCACGCAGTGAAATCATTGTATCACGTTTTTTAATTTTTTTTTTTTTTTAATCAGTTTCCACAACAGGAATTAGATTATGGGAACTCGAATATTCTAAATATCTCAAGTACCACTCATACAGCTCTATGAATTTCCAGTCCACCCTTAATATCTGCTGATTTATTACCATATTATATATCAATTATTTCGTTGAATTAACTCCTATAAGGTTTGAACTTGAAGATAGATTTCGATGAACATCATAGAAATCAAAAGGGAGAGAAAAAGAACATCACACGTTAAGGAATCACAATGACTCCGTGTTAAATATGGACAAAATGTAAAAACTTTTTGAAAGTGGTAAGTTATCAAAATCAAGGTTGGCTGCTGCGAGGGATCATCTCTAATTGATCAAAGTTGAGGCATTTTTCACAGATCACTAGTGTTAGGTCGTTTCTCTGAAATGGTACCCATTGCTTTTTGAAGTCATGCATGTGCAGCTTCGACGTGATATTGGCGTGTATATATATATATATATATATGATTAAAGGGTAATTATACAGGGGAGGGAGGGGAGAGGTCAGATTTCAGACGACACTGAAAGCAATAGATGGCATGCAGCCGAGCCAAATTCAAAATGTTAGTAATTGACGAAGACAAATATGCAAATATGAAAGTAACGTTTTATATTTATGTATGCGAGTGTCGAAGTGTCAATATGGCCCAGATTCTTCTATCCCCAAAAAAATATAACATGGCCCAGACTGAGAAAGTCTTAATTTCGTAAATTTTGTACAAGTCTTTTATAAAAAATAAATTTTATTAAAAAAAAATAATTTTTTATATACTTTTTTAAGACAGAGTCTATTTTTTTTATGAAGACTTGCACGAAACTTATTTATTTAGAATTTATATAAATCATTTCTCTATATATAATTATTCTAGTTCACATCTTTTGTTAAGACAAATATAAATGCTAATTTAAGTGTAAGTATTGATTTCAAGCAACATTAGAATAAATATCCTAATATTCTGAATTTGAACCCTGATATTACACTAAAATATCACAATAAAAATTGGCATAATATTTATTTCTGACAAAAGATTGGTACTAATTAAAGGTCATGATCAAGAGAAAATCACTAATTTGTATAAGTTATATTAATTAGAAATAAGTTGTATTTCGGTACCGAGATGATCGATGAGACATGAGAGGAGGATGTTAGGATTGGAATGAGTGGGGTTTATGGCAAGTCAAAGCAAGAATATGATACATTGCACCGGGAATATTATAATATAATATAATATATATATATATATATACATATAAGTTATAGGAATAATAATACATGAATTGAGACGTTTGGTGTCTGTCTCCATATAAAGTAAGTGAGTGAACATTAATTTGTCTAATCATGAAAATGAAAGACATTTTAACCATGTCCAAGCTGGGAGTTTTTAATCAAACTTAAAAAAGGAAAGCCACTGCATGGCCAGGGAAACATATATTTATATATATGGGCAATGTTATTCTACCGCCCAGCATTTACCGCTGAGTGTTCAGTCTATTTTTTTTTTTTACATTTTTTTAATACATTTAAATATTTTTAAAAAATAAAAAAAATACATCAATACACTTAAAAATACTTTCTTAATCACTAAGTAAAAAAAAATTTTGCCAAGCGGTCAAAAAGAGCGGTCAAGTTGGGGTGGCATACTAGTGTTTTCCTTATATATATATATATATATATATATATATAGGGTGGGGCTACTCTGCCGCCCCACCTTTAAACTTGAGCCTACTGCCCAGTTATTTTTTTTTTTATATTTTTTTAATATATTTAAATATTTAAAAAAAAATACATCAATATACTTAAAATTACTTCCATAATGACTAAATAAAATAAAAAAAATCAAGCGATCGCTTTGAACAATCAAAATGGGAGGCAAAGTAATATTTTTCATATATATAATATATAGCTGGGCCGTGAGGTGGCTGCAGCCTTGCTAACTTCTAAATTTAGTGCTCATTCTCAATCATTCATGATTTCCTTCTTTAGGCAATTATACAGTTTGCCTAATAAAGGTTTTTATTTTTTTTATTTTTTATTATATATATATATATATATATATTGGTTCTGTTATCTTCAAGATTATCGTATGTATTGGACGTTGTGACAAATGCTTTTTATATAAGTGAGAGGGTTAATATGGATGGGGGGCACATGGGACTCATTCATGCATGCATGCATGTTTGCTTTTTGCAGCTTCATTTTTTCCAAGGACACAAACATGAGTACTTACTTGGAGTGTATCAAAAGGCATGGATGGAGCTGTCTTCTTCGTTCATTCATGCATCTGGTGTCTAATGTCTGTCTCTCAATTCTAGGGACTGGATTTCAACGACCTGTTGTTTTTTACTTTGGCCTTGGCAAATTGGGTTGAGGTTCTCAAATTGATTCCACCTTTAAAGCCATTAATCATGGTGAACTTTCATGCATGTATGAAGATTTTCTCGAGTTTGGAATTCAATTGATATAGTTTTTGTTGGAATTTAATTCATATGTTGAATGACAAAACACGATGAGATCAATCGTACTGTCATCCATCTAATTAATCTAGTTCCAACAATTCAAGCCTTGCCTGATTTCCCCCCCCCCCCCCCCCAGAAAATTACTGGTTAAATAATCATTCAATTCAAACAAACTATTCATGATGATATGGCATTATCTTATAAAATTAAAATAACTTCAATTACAAAAACCATCTAGATTAGTTACTATAAGCTAACTTGGTTTACCAAAGTTGACGATCCGATCCTATCAAAAGCAAATGGAAAAAAGAAGCATTAATTGTAGCCAATATTTGAAAGTCTGGGTTGCCAGCCAGCCAGCCTGCATCATGCATGTCATCATGTAGCGCACAAATTTCTATTCCCAAATGGATGTAACTTTGAAACAAAGCTAATTTAGTCGTGAATACCAAAATATGTAGTGGGCGGCCGCGCCTAATCGCCTTAGTTTGCCTGTTGGAGAAGCACCAAACGTCCCAAAAATGTTTTGATTTTGGTCAAGTGTCGGGCCCCTTTGATCCAACACTAGTATCTTCCAATTCATACCGGCAGGCCGGGCAATGTTCCGTATCATGGATCGAATTGATGTCTGTTACGTTACGATTCATTTTCAATTGAGTAACGTGAATGAATTAGATATTTACATTTTAGAGAGATAGACACTTTATGTAAATCATTCAGTAAGTAGTAATCAATATTGTTCGAATATGATTTTTAGATAATATTAAATTATTTGTTTATATATTCGTCTAAATTACATCATCCAATTTGATCAGACGTCTATTAATTAGAAAGTTAATCACTCCCGGCTCACCCCTGAAAGTTCAAACTTTAGCAATTATTAAATCAAATTATGCGGTGAACATCATGTTAAAATTATTGTTGTTCCAATAACTTAATTTGATGAGAATGTCTTTGTTTTATTACTATATTAAATCATTAATTGTCCTAAAAATTACTTAAACTGATACAAAAAGTTGAATTTAATTATTCAAAATTATATGCTAACATGCAACTTTATCATAAGTCTGAAACGAACTACTTGCAAGTTGCAAGTGGAAATGGGTCATATAATAAGAAATCAACATTCCTTGCCTAACAAATTAAGAAGTAAAAAAGCCAGAGAAATCAACTTTACCTCGTACTACAAGAAGAAAAGCAGCAAATTATTTTCAACTTGTCAATTAAGTAGATCAAGGAAGGGAAGTAATTAAGGTTGTATCCGATCGAAACACTGATATTTGGGTCATGAACGTACAGCACCCAAAAGCTATAAATAAAGAAATGGAGGTCTCCTTTCTATTCGCTCAAGGCCATTATCTCTTTAATTTGTAGGCCATGTACGAAGCAGGCAGACAGGGGTTTCTCCTTAACTTGAGAGTAGTGTCGTCGAATCAGGCTAGCTGCAGGTTTCGAGCATCTCCAAACCGATCAATATAATTATTCCCACCTAAATCAATCCTGTGGGCTAGCTGGATTTTGCAGAATTGACAGTATGATTACAAGTGTAGATTAATTCAATGCCGCCCAGTATTGGTTTTACCCAAACCACCACCTTTAACATCGATGAAAATAATTAGTACGTTTAGCCAACGACACTTACTTTGTTTTCAACGGGGGGAGACAGTGAAATTATAGTTTTGTATGTATAAATAAGTTTACGTATAAATCTGTATATTAATATTGTTATTTTTATATTTTAAATTTAAATTAATACTATTTTTAATAAAATTTATTTTCTGACCAATCATATTGAATAAATGCACATATTAATACGCATAATCGTTTACAATTAAATTATTCTATAAAATTAAGCGCTCTCTCTCTCCAAACGAATCCAATGCCATCTCTCTAAAATTCCAAAAAAATATTAAAATAATAAAAATCTTATTCTCCCTGTAGGTCCTTTCTCTCCTGTATGCAGGTATCTTCACTTGATTTCCTTGTTTTTCCCCTCTTGGTTCATAATAGTCTCGATCTATTTTCTTTTTTTTTTTTCCCCCATATTACAACATTGTCAAGCCGCCGGTATTCGATATATATCAAAGAGTAGATGACTTTTAAAGAAAAAGAATAAGCCTGAGGCCTTTGGCCAACAATAATCCATATTCTTCATGTGATGCAGAACATAATAATCATGCTTATTGTGAAAGTCATGGCGTATGACCTTTATACTTCACCCATCCCTCTGTTGTTCAATAAGAGGTTTACGTGGGAGGGGTCCGGCCCTGCACAGAATGGACATCCCAAAATCATACGCACATGTTTATGCAAGCACCCCATGTGTTACAAGAAAAAGGGGCCATATCCATTGCTACCACCTGTAAAGGAGATCTCTTCCACCAACTACAGAGATAGAATTTGTTTTCTTGCCTCTAAGTTGAAAAAGAAAAAAGAAAAAAAAAAACCCAGATTTTCCTAATTGGTTTAAAGGAACTTTTTGACATCAAAAGAGGGGAATTTCCTGAAGAAGCACATGTGAGCCCAAAAGTGCAGAAAGTGTGTAACAAAGCAAATGGGAATGCATGACCTCCCGCGCGCTTAAGGGGCTTTAATTTAGTTTTTTTTTTTTTTTGTGGGTCAGTATCTTCTTGACAGACAGACAGGCAGACAGACTGCAGACACATGCAGGTATGTGATTTTGGGTGGTTGTTAGTCATGGCCGCTTAAGTTCGAGCTACAGCTAGGGTTCCTTAAACAACCCCCAGGGGAGTAGGGGGGTTGGATGGTCATGATCGTGTACAAGCCGTGGATGCTGCGGGGGGTATTTCATGCTTCAGGACAAAACCTGACTTCTTTTTGGTCACTCGTGGCAGAAAACATGACACAGGCCATAATGTACAGTTGAATTTTGAACGTTCTAACTCGTGGCAGAAAACATGACACAGCCCTCCAATCCCATTCCTCACGTTAGCATGTTATGTGACTAACTATGCATTTACCTACACCATCTCATCCCTTTACCCAAACTCTCCATTCATCTACATCCGTGGATCACGTTTTGCAGACTTTATTTTTATATTTAAAAAGATTTATATGTTAAAAATGAGCTTAACTTACTTTTTAAAATTTTCAAATAAAACTTCATCTTTTTTTACAATTGTCAAAGATAATATTATTTACTTTTCAAAATTTTCAAACTTAATATTTTACTTTTTGCATATGACAAACGTAGAATTATTTACTTTTCAAAATTTTCAAACAAAATCATCTATTTTTTACATATGTCAAAAAGAGCATTAATCACTTTTCAAATTTTTCAAACAAAATATGTATATGTGAAAGATGATTGATTATCATCTTTCAAAACTTTAAAATTTAAACTTTTATTCATATCAAAAATGACAATCAACCATCTTTCAAAAATTTAAATTTTAAACTTTTAATTTTCAAATATGTCATGCACATGTAGAAAATACAATTTGATATTTTATGGAAAAAGATTAAGGGTGGTTTGAATTTAAAACTCACTTCAACTCATTTCATCATTCCCACACAAAATATAATAAACAATATAATTTTTTCAAATTCTAAAAAAATAATAATATTAAAAAATAATATTATTATAATATTTTATTCTATTGATGAATTAATCAATTACTTTCCATTCTATTATGCTATAGATCCTTTATCTTACGTGTAGCCAACCCGTTGGTGGGCTTTTTTGCCCAATAGCAATAGGGCTGTTGCAAAGCTTTCCTCTCTAACTAATATGCAAAGTCTCTCCTCTTGGTTTCTTGGTTTGTATATCTTCATTTCAGTATTGTTATAATCATAAAGAAATTACATAAAAGTAATTCAATAAATTGACGTAAATTCAGTAGTCTATTAGATTTATTTTATAATAAAAATAACTTTACAACTTGATGAACTATATCATGCCACTTTAATTTATGATATTATTTTTATATAATCATTTGAATATTTTCATATATCCTAATATCTAGATTGGTCGGGGTAATTATTATTATTATTTGTGGCTCCATATCCTGCTGGCCCATCCAAGAGAACAAGAACATGATCCTCGTTATTATTATCGCAGGTGAATCAGCCCACAGTGGTCCATCTTGTAATTATTATTTTTTATTAAAAACTTGTGTTAGCTCATTAAAGGTTCCTTATCATTAATTACTATTAATTGAAAAAAAAAACAAAAATAAGGACATTTTGTACATAACATGCTTTGTGCAACAATTAAATAACCCATACATGCTACGCTTTCTATATCATTCAGTTCATGAGCTGCACATTAAAATTGCGTTAGGAATCCAAGGATTATGTGAATTGGAATGGAATATATGATAAAAAAAAAAAAAAAAGGGAATGAACAATGAGAGACAAGTTTTGGCCAGCAGACCTGTTGTATTTATGCCCTTGATCAGGCTACTGGAGTGCACGCACTACAAAAAAAGGGTATTTGAGACAGATTATTTGAGACGAGAATGACTATTTGAGACAAAAATAGACTCATTTTCGCAGAAAATAGTTGGCAACAAATAAATAATTTTCTTGTAATGCCTAAATATGTAGAGCCTCATGCCATGGATATGTAGTGCATGTTACTTTTTCAGAGCTGCTTAATTCCTCTTCAGAATCATATAAATTAAGGTATTATCGAGTGCTTGATATTGATACATAATAATGTACTTGATCTATTTATATATTTATATATAGCCCGAGCCTTCAATATTATGGCTTTTTTATGCCCTGGCCCGACGATTGTAACAAAATGAAATGGAAGGGAAGAGCACAGAGGAAGAACAACTGTAGAATGGAAATATTCTCTGTGTCTCATGTCTTACCTTTTGAGTGAAACAGTACGTCCATATATACAAAAGAGGAAAGAATATTCTAACTAACTCTAGCTATGAAAAGACAATAGTGCCCTCTATATACAACTCAACAAATGGAAAACATTTAACAGAATTACAAATGTAAATGTGAGCAGCAAAATTAATGTCATGTGATGGCAACCACTTTTCCTTTATTTGTATGCTGCTGTGATTCATTCTCCAATAACCCCCCCCCCCCCCCGGTAAGATGGAGCGTAAAGATTTATGACTCCCATCTTGGATAAGTGAAGGTGGAGGACTTTAGATGATAGAGCTTTGGTCATGGTATCGGCAACCTGAGCAGAGCTGGGGACATAACGAGTGCATACACTGCCATCTTGAATTTTGTCTCTAATTAAATAGCAATCGAGCTCGATATGTTTAGTACGTTCATGAAAGATGGGATTCGCAGCAATATGTATAGCGGCTTGGTTATCACAATGGAGCAGGGCAGCTTGTGGATGGTGAACTTGAAGAGCAGCCAAAATGAACTTGAGCTATGTTAATTCTGAACAAGTGGCTGCCATGGAACGATATTCTGCTTCTGTCAAGGATCGAGAAGCAACAGCTTGCTTCTTGGACTTCCAAGAAATTAAAGAAGAGCCAAGGAACATGCAATAGCCACTAACGGATCTTCTTGTATCTGGAGAGTCGCAGTATGCCTCAAGCTGAAAATAGGAGGAACTAGGGAGGAAAAGTCCCTGACCAGGAGCAGTTTTGAGGTATCAAAGCACTTTCTATGCTGCCAAGAGATGAACATCAGTGGGGGTGGCCACGAATTGACTCAGAGTTTGGACACTAAAGCCGATGTCAGGTCGAGATATAGTGAGATATAGAAGACGACCAATCATGTGTCTATAAATACTTAGATCATGTAGTGGTATCCCAGTAGACTGAGTCAATTTAAGATTTTGTTCCATTGGACCTTTAGCTGTGTTGCTGCCGAGATTGCCTGAGTCTGCTAGGATGTCCAGTGTGTACTTTCGTTGACATAGATAAATGCCTTTGGAGGATCTTGCAATTTCAATGCCAAGAAAATACCTTAGTTTCCCTAGGTCCTTAATCTGGAATTTGCTCTATAAAAGTGACTTCAATGCATGGACAGAATTAAGATCATTGCTTGCCACCAATATGTCATCAACATACACAAGGATGGCAACAAAGAGGCCATGTGTTTCTTGAGTAAAAAGGTTGTAATCAACCTTAGATTGGGAAAAACCTGAGTCAATTAAAACAGTTAAGAACTTGAAATTTCGTTACCTCGATACTTGCTTGAGGCCATATAAACTCTTGAATAATTTGCAAACTTAGTGAGGAGATTCTTTGGTGTAACCAAGGGGTTTGTTTATGTAAATGTCTTCATGAAGATCTCCATATAAGAAGGCATTATTTACATCGAATTGATGTAAATGCCATCCTTTGACTGATGCAATTGCAAGAAGACATCTCACGGTGACCAATTTTGCAATAGGAGAGAATGTCTCTTAATAATCCACCCCTTCAAGTTGAGTGTAGCCTTTAGCTACTAGCCGTGCCTTCAACCTTTCAACACTCTCATCTAAATTGTATTTTATCTTATAAACGTATTTGCAATCAATGAGAATTTTCCCATGAGGTAAATTAGTGAGTTGCCAAGTATTGTTTGATTCCAAGGCAGCCAGCTCAAGATCCATTGCTTTGCACCATCCAGGGTCCCTAAGGGCTTGTTTATAAGTCTTGGGTTCAATGTGTGATGAGATGGTGGTTAAGAAAGCTTGATGTGGAGGTGAAAAAACATGGTATGAAAGAGTGTTGTGTAGTAAAAAAGGCTTACCTGAAGAGGACAGTAGCTACTTGTTCAACTCTGGAATGGATGCAATTAGTGCAATCCTTTGGCAATGAAAATCCTGCAGGTATTGAGGGGCACTTCGAGTTCTAGTTGACCTTTGAGGAGGAAAGGGATAAAAGGTAGGGAGGGTGGTGGATTAGGAATGGAAATGATGGTGGGGAGGGGGAAACAATTGGAGAGAAAGGGCTGTCTGAAGTGGAGGTGATAGGTGTTTGAGGAATTGATGGTAGGGAAACTAGTATGGAATGTGGTAGGTTTGAAAGAATAGGAAGTGGAGAATATACGGAAATAGGAGAGAAATGAGAATGAGTGAGATGAAATGGGAAGGTGGTTTCATGGAATTGGACATTTCGGGACAAAAATACTTGCCCAGTTTTGAGATCAAGTAATTTGTATGCTTTGACACCAAAAGGATAGCCTAAGAACACACATGCTTTGCCTCGAGGATCAAACTTTTTCCTCTCATGAGACAAAGTAGAGGCATAAGCAAGGCATCCAAACACTTTTAAATGGTTGTATTTTGGTGGATCATTGAGAAGAGTCTCATAAGGGGTTTTATTTTGCAAAAGAGGGGTGGGTGTTCGATTGATAAGATAAACTGCTGTGAGAACATAGTCATTCCAGAATTGAAGGGGGATGTTTGACTGGAATTTCAATGCTCGAGCAACATTCATGATATGTTGGTGTTTTCTTTCCACTCTTCCATTTTGTTGGGGAGTCTCCACATAACTGTTTTGATGTATAATGCCTTTGTTTTTTAAAAATTCTCTCATTTGGAACTCGGTTCCATTATCACTTCTAAGAACCTTCGCTTTTATTTTGAATTGGGTTTCAATTAAATTGCAAAAAGAGACAATGCAAGATCTTGTGTCTGATTTATTTTTAAGCATATAAACCCAAGTTGTCCGAGAATAATTATCAAGGATGGTGAGGAAATATCAAGATCCGTCATTTGTAATGGTGGAGTTGGGACCCCATATATCACAGTGGATAATATCAAAGGCATGTAAAGAGGAATGTTGTGATTGGAAAAAAGGTAAACGGTGTTGTTTTGCTAAAGGACCAACTGAACAAGATGTATGATCATTGAATTTCAAATTGTTTCTTACAATAGTATCAGTAATCAAAACTAATCTTGAAAAAGAAATATGGCCAAGTTGATAATGACATAAGTCAGAAATGACATTTTTATGAGTGGCAGAGGCAGAGATGGAAGGATATTGTTGAATGAAATTGAGCAAAGCATCAACTAGAGCTGAAGGTGACACTTGTGACCTGAGGAGATAATAAAGACTGCCTCTAACTTCACCCATCTCAATCGTTGTCCAAGATGCTAAGTCCTGGAGAAAACAAGAATTGGACATAAAAATTAGGCAGCAACAATTATCTTGGGCAAGTTTCTTGGCAAACAACAAGTTGAAATGAAATGAACGAACACATAGGACATTATGTAGAACCAAATGGTCAGAAAGTCTTACTACACCAATGTGGGTAACAGGGACAGCTTCTCCATTTGGTAATTTGACTTGATAACAAGTAGTGGTTGTAATGGATGTGAAAAGGGAGGTGCAACTGTCAAGTATCCAAGATGAAGTGTGTGGCTGTGAAGGGTGATGTGTGTGAGTAGAGAGACAAGTGGCCATACCAGAAACTCGTGAAGAGCTAACTTGGTTATTTGAAGATGAAGCAAAAGGTTAAGCTACTGTTAGTGAGGCCATGGTTGAGCTGGTGTCCTTGGAATGCAAAAGGGCAATGAGTTGCTGGTACTGGCTTTTGGTGAGAGCCACGGAGTCAATTGAGTCTTCATTAAGGTCACTGTCTGAATGAGCTCGAGGGTGAGTGACAGCTGTTGCAACATGTTTGGTTTTGCCATGGAACTTATGTCTAGGGGGATAACCATTTAATTTATAGCATTTCTCCATGCTATGACCAGTCATGTGGCAATGTGTGCATTGTGGTGGATCAGCATTACCTGCCTTGAAGCAAGTATCAAAGCAATGGCCAGGGATTTTACAATGGGAGCAATAAGGGCGATTCTTTTTCTGGTTACTGAATTTGGCAGGGATTTTGGAAGAATGATAGAAGGTTTTGGCTTGCATGGCTATGGAATCAGAGGGGTTGGGAGTGGAAATGATTTGATGTTGGCGTTCTCGTTGCTGAACCATTGAGAAAATACGGTTAAGAGGAGGTAAAGGATTAAGCAACATGATCTGGTCTCTGGTGTGAGAATAAGAATCAGACAAACCCAAGAGGAATTGAATGACACAATCACGGTCATATCGGTCATGAAGAATTTTTAATTTGCCACATTCACAGTCAGGAATAGGATCATAAACAGCAAGTTCATCTCAGTCCTTTAAGATGACCAAAATAGATGTTAACAGGATCTTGATTTTGGGATAGACTAGATAAATCTCGTTTGAGTTGGAAAATTCGAGGACCGTTTTGTTGAGTAAATCGATCTTGAAGTTCCAACCACAAAGTTCGAGAATCATCAACTAAAGCCAAGCTAGATTTCGCAGAGGAACTTACAGAATTTTGCAACCATGAGACAACTAAATAGTTGCATCTCTCCCAAGCTTCGAAAAGAGGGTCTGAGGAAGTAATCGATTTAAGCAATGTGCCATTGATAAAACCTAGTTTATTCTTGGCATGAAGAGCACGACTAACGGTACGTGACCAGCTGACATAGTTATCAACAATGAGAAGATCAAAAACCAAGGCAGCAGCTAGATTATCACTATTCTCGATTCGGAATGGGTTGAATGGATCTGAGAAATTGAGGTATCTATTTGGGGAAGATTTTGAAATATTTCCATTTCTACATTAGCCATCGGATCAATGGTGCTCTGGTACCATGTAACAAAATAAAATGGAAGGGAAGAGCACAGAGGAAGAACAGCAAGCTGCAAAATGAAAATATTCTCTGTGTCTCGTGTATTACCTTTTGAGTGAAACAATACGTCCATATATACAAAAGAGGAAATAATATTCTAACTAACTCTAGCTATGAAAAGATAATAGTGCCCTCTATATACAACTCAGCAAATAAAAAACAAATAACAGAATTACAAACATAAATGTGAGCAATAGAATTAATGTCATGTGATGGCAACCTCTTTTCCTTTATTTGTATGCTGTTGTGATTCATTCTCCAATAGCGATTAAAAGAATAAGCCGAGTGATACTACTCCATCGTCTGGCACGGGGAATGTGGCTGCAGCTTTGTATATCCGAATTGAGGTGAGATTTGCCACCAGCAAATTATCCTAACCTAACAAATAGGTCTATTAGTAGGCAAAATTTTGCGACAGGTTCATCCGGTTCTCGCAACTTATCACGTCATATCATGATAGTAAAATTTTTGTGTACGCAATATTAATTTTTAATGTCACGTACAGCATCCTATGATAAGTTGAGAAGTGCCATGTATCCGTATTATGAGATTTCATGGTATTTATTATATATGAAGAGATCAATTTGATTACCTCATTTATATAACATCATGTTATGGCTCAAAATTAACAGCAAACAACGTCGGTGAATGAATGTGATCTCTCTTCTCTCTCCTCATGTATGGAATCTTAGACGGCCTGTACCCGTTACAGGATTATTTGAGTGTAAATGGTTGGCAAGTAGTGGAATATATATATATATATATATATATATATATATGTATACATATATATATACATACATACATATATTTATATTTGATGTATATAACCTTTCTAGTATTTTGCATGTCACTATATATTCATTCATACTCAAAGATTTTAAACGAATTAAGAGGTATCGATCCCATTTGACCATAACTGTCTGTGAAAGTTATAGTTTCACATATACAGCATTCCTATACCCTTTTTCATCATGCCAGCTTGGGGGTTCACGCGGTTTGTCAATCTTCGTGAAACGAAAAAACAATTTCCAGTCTGACTGATATAAAAAAAAAAAAAAGGAGAGAGAGAGAGAGAGAGAGAGTGAAAAGAAAAAAGAAACCACAATTAACAGAAAAACTCCAGCTAGCTTTTAAATTTACTATGTGGGTAAGCAAACATATATAGAGAAATTTCCCAAACGCAAACAAGAGAGGGGGGGAGGGGCAAATTCCTAGAGCCGCATGAAGAAACAGCACATGATCAGTATTGAATTATGATGTAACATTAAATTAAGCACCATATATAATTAATTCAGAGAAGAAACGCAATCGCCATCAATATTCCATTAATACCCATGCAATATTTGTGTCATGTGGAACTCTGTTGTTTTGATACCGAATTAATTGGTTACGATCTTCCAAGCCACTTCAGGAAAACAAATATTTCATTACTGCATGAATATATTATTGGGTTTAAAGCCTCATGCATTAATGTTCATGGCACGTGCAAGTGTACGTACGAAAGTCCTGAATGTAATTAGAACTTCCAAAAAGAAAATTAATGCAGAATGAAAGAATTAAAAAGATATGTATGTTGATCTCGGCCACTAGTACTTAATCATGTCGATCGAGAGAAAAAACATGTGAAACTATATTTTGATGAAAAATGTGAATTTGGAAGGTACGTATCAAACGATATATATGTAATATAGCTAGTAAACATAATATTTTTTTCTAGTACTTAATCATAGGGACATCTCTCTCTCTCTCTCTCTCTCTCTCTCTCTCTCTCTCTCTCTCTTTCAACAACGTGATCAAGTACTTATGTCATGATCATGAAGGGATCGAAAAGACAATAAAAAGCAATTCATGCTGATCATTGATCATGTGCATTAACATTAATATTGAAGGATTTCCGCTAAACAATTAGGTACAAATAATCAAAAGAATGCCTAAGTTCAACCTAAAAGCAGCCAATTAAAACTTAAAAACATCATGATTACATAGAATAAATACAAGTTAAGTATATATAATTACCTAAAAAATTCTTCTCCAGTTTCCCTTCCATTCTTTGCATGTGCGTGCAACTTTGAACAACAATATTATGTCTTCATGTTGATGATCTGTTCCTGATCACTTTCAATATATATATATATGTGTGTGTGTGTGTGTGTGTGTGTGTGTGTGTGTCGTCCTTATATTTACAAATTGGAATTCAACTATAATCTATGTAATTAATTTCATGAAACCCATGTCTTAATCATGTAGCTAGTAAGCTTTAGAAAGAAGTCCGCCACTGTACAATATATGCTGTGTATGGTATATATAGATGCATGTATCTTGCTAGCTAACTATTTCACTGATAATAACAGTAAATTTCAATATGGATCATGACCTAGTCGAAGCTCCAAGTCCACTTCATCGGCTTTGTTAACTCCCCTCTTCCTTCTATCTTCCTGATCTGCATGCATGGGGCCAATTCGAAGGCTCAAATTTGCGCTCAAAAGTTCCTGGTTCATGCTCCAGGACTGGGACCTTGAATCAGACAAATCACTCTGACGGAAAATTGCTGCTTGTGGGTGTCTAGAGCCTGATGCTGATGGCTGAAAGTACATTTGAGAGTTCTTCTGCGCCTCATAATTAGCTGGGAAGTTATAGTTTGATGGATCGCATGGAACCGGTACTGAAATGATAGAAGGGATGTTGTCTTCGTCCAAATTATTTGGAAACGAAGGGCCGGTTGTGTGTTGCTTGGGCGCCTTGACTCGATCTTTGCGGTGTATATTCATATGCCCTCCCAAGGCCTGCGCGTTGGTGAAGCCCCGCTTGCAGAATGAGCATTCGTAAGAGCGTTTGGTACTGCTCATGTCAATATCTTTGACTTGCTGATCTATTCCATCGTTCTCTTCGCTTGAAGACTCCGAGCCTCCTTGCTTGCCGGATTCCATGCTGATCAGAGACCTAGCTTGTTATGAAATGAAAGGAGAAATACTGATACGTACAGATTGGATCGAATCACCCGGACAAAGATCACTTTCTGTTTGTATTAGAATTAATCAGGAGATGGTGGCAATTAGCTAGCTAGAGATGAGAGGGAGAGATCAAAAAGAGAGGATAAAGTAGGGTTTTTATGAAGAGGATCGAAGAGGGTTTCAAAGGAGGTGGGATAGAGACAATAAGAAGACATTGGCTTTGCCAGTATGACTATTGTTGGATTTACATTAAGGGAGATAGTTTTTGGCGTATGCTTGAGGACTTTTTGCACTTATAGCCGGCTCTGTAATGGAGCTATCCTAGGCGATCTTTCTCTAATTTATCTCTCACCTTTGATTCGGATCTGATTTGTGCACATGATGTACTTATTCTCATTGAGAGGTTTTCTTGGTGCATTTTATTATTTTGGAACTGTCCATCTCCAAGGCTCTAATACAGCAAACAAGATTGTTCATGCGACTTAGCCATTAAGAGCAAGCATGGCATAAAAATGCATGGTCCAGTCTATTATATATAAGTAGGCATACATATATATATATATGGGATGGTGAAGGGTACTGAGAAGGAATTGAGTTAGGTTGATCAATTGGTCCGAATCTTGTCAAATAGTAGAAAAAAGAAACAAGTGAAACCAAGTTTTAAACTGCACATATGGCTTGCCAAATTTAGTTTGGCTACTGCAGGTAGCTAGCTAGCTAGCACTAGGATCGCGGGGTTTCATCCCCATATATATATGAATGCACCATGTATATATCTTCATCGTTTACATGTGATAATAATTCTTGCAGTTGAGAGATCAGGCGATGTTGATGCTAAAAAATGAATGTGAACAAGAAAATCAGAAGCCATAAATTAACCACGTTGATCATGATATATATATATATATATGTACACAAAATTAGTGTACTTCGACATGATCGATCGGCTTCCATATTAAGTTATCCGGATTTTTCTATGCGAGTACCGGCTGGAATCGATAACCGGAATCCAATTATCCGGATTTCGGACCGGGTAAGGAAAAACCCGTGCCGAATGAGCAGGCCTGATCTTTTAATTTTGTGCTAAGCATTTTATCCCTGTATATAACTGGATTAAACAATTGCAAGTAACCCTTTAATTTTTTTTATTTTTTGAACTGAAAAATCTCTACCATATTATATGTACGTCTTGTAGGCGGCCCTGCAAAAAGCGCGTTTAATTAGCTGGGTGGCATCAAATAATTTTGATTTGGCCTAATTTTCTGAATTAAGATAATATTATATATATATATATATATATGCCATGAGTGCTTAATTAATTAATAGGAGCTAGGGGACGGCTACCGTTTTCAAGATTTTAAATTTCCCACCTAGAAATAATTATATTAATCATGATATATATATATATATATTATATATTTATAAACGAAAAGAAAGAAACTTGTACAAATGGAAGAAGGGCGTCAAATATGACCATTACTACTCGACCGATTGATCGAGTGCTGTGCAAATATTAGAATTTCCAACCTAAGAGGTTTGATCCAACCTAAGTCCAACCAATTTGATCATGTTTGCATGATTCAATTCCCAGTTATCAGAATTTCCAAATAGTCCCAGGAGACTGTAGTTTATATATACTGGGCTAGCTTGGACTATTAAACTCCTGGATATCCAAATTCCGATCCATTAAATGGGCCCAGCTCAATAAAGAGGAATATTATGGATTAGACTTGTTTGGAAATAGATCTCATCTCATTCTCAAACATAATTCAAATACAAACGCTTTCAAACTAATTATTACAACTCTTTCAAACTAATCATTACAACTTTCCCAAACTTTCAAATAAAAAATAAAAAATAAAAAATAATTCAACTTTTTTAAATCCATAAACAAAAATAATATTATAAAACTATATTTTAACAATATTTTAACTTATAATATTTTTATTCAATTTTTTTCTCTAATCATTTTCCAAAACCCAAAATGTACTCATCTCAAACTATTTCATGACTATTCACAAATATTTTACTATTATTCACAAAATTCTCATATCATCTCACTTCCTAAACAAATTGAGGGACTTGGATAATATGTTATTCCCCTTGAACTATGATCATTTCTTTTGTGTTGCGAACATCAATTATCAAAGTTCTCATTTAATCATTCGAGTTGTTAAATATTATGTGTATATATATATATATATATATATAGTACTCCTAGATATTAATTGACCTAGCCATCAAATTTAACAACTCGAATGATTAAATGAGAACTTTGATAATTATCATCATTTGTGTAAAATTATCATCATTTATCTCAAAAGTTTAAACTGATGAAAAATATGTAAATTTTATTGTTTGTATTATATTCTTAACACTCCCCTCATGTGTGGGTCAGCCCATCTCTCAACATGTGAGCCCAACATATGGAATATTTCATTAAATGGGATAGTGTAAAGTTAAAGTTTGAACTTTTACTCTGATATTATGTAAAATCACCACTTATTCCAAAAATTTAAACTGGTGAAAATATATAGATTTTATTATTTATATTACATTCTTAACAATTTGGATGTTTGGGTACAAATTACAAATAAGTTATAGGCGTCCGGGGTCACATCTTATTAATAAAAAGTCAATGATTTATTTAATCCATATCATGGTGTGGGCACGGTACATACATGGGTATGAAAGTTAACCAAATAAGAACATATAATGTTGCATTTGAACGATCTCGATCCAAAGTTACTCATAACCATCACAATTTTTCCGCTGACCATGCATTAGAGATATTGAACATCTTTCATATTGAATTTAGCTTTCAGCACACAAGTATTTTCTTTCTGCCCAATCTAGAAAGGAGTTCGGCTAAAAAAAAATGAAAAAAACATGCATGAACATTAGAAAGAAAATCGGCATATTATAAGGTCATCATTGACCAAAAAAAAAAAAGGAACTGATGTACAGCATAATCAGAAAACAACGTCGACGTCTGTGATGATCACGCGAGCCAAATCTAAAATTACGCCACCGTCTTTGTACACGCATATATATATATATATATAGTAATATTATACATCACACTCTCATCTTATTTTGATCATATTAAGTAGTATGTGGCACATTTATTATTATTAGATGATAAAAAAAATATGCAATAAATAATTATTTAATAGTAATAAATATACTACATCATACTTAATGAGATGAAATTAGAATGGTAGTATAGTATATAAAATTTTTTATATATATTCTTATATTTAGAAGCGACTCTTTCAACATTAATGATTATATAATATCATATGCTATACATGCTAATTTGGTCGAAAACCAACATATGTTAATGTTGTTTTTCTTCTTCTTTTTTACTTTGTTTTGCAGCCGGTTTGAAAATCTCGGGGCTGGTCCGAAAACCATGGAGGCCTGACTTGGTTGGCTTCAATGCTGGGATCATATCTTGACTGCCCAGAATTGCTGTCAGCTCAGTTGTACTGATTAGCATCGATCGAATTAATTGCAATTGGAACCATGTTTTGTCACCTTCCCCAGTTCTACATATATAACTTATTTAGATTGCAAACTTTGTGGGTCTCTTTCCTACAAATTTCCAATATAGCAAAAATATGTAATGATTTTTTTTTTTTTTTTAAGCGTTATACCTCAACTCTTTGATCGAGTATATATCGGCATCTCAACTCTTGTGCATGCACGGGTAAAATTTCTTTATTTTTTTCTGACATTTAATAAGATGACATATTTCTTAAAAATACGAGACATTATTTTCTATTCATGACATAAGAAAAAGAAGGAAGAATATGTAGATCAGGAGGCCGGAAGGCTAGCTTGAGGGTACAAAAACCCGGGTTCCGGACCAGGACGGGTTTTTAAAAACTCAGCTCAAATGAACAGTCTTATATAAAAGATGATCTAGAGATAATTGAGAAATGTGTAGGGACAAGGATGAAGTCACGAATATTATAACTTTAAAGGGGCCAAATAATATTCTAAGTTGGAATAAATAAGTTCAATTGAATTTTTTTTAGGAACATCAGTAACAAAATGATAATAAATAAATAAAAAGTGATTAAAGAGTAAGAAATATAAAATAAATTGAAAACCTAAATAAAATAGGCATTTCACAAAAATTATAACAAAAAAGATCATATAATGTTTTAATTAAAAAAGTGTGAACATAAAGTTTAAGCAAACATAAAACTTAAAATTGTGATTTATAATCTAAATTAATCTTCCCAAAATTTTTAGAGAATATTAATGATGACTACAAATAAAAATATCTTATTTATCTTTTCCTATGTTTTAAATGTGTTTAAAAGTAAATATATATTATTTTTCTAATAAATCTCCCTAAAACTCGATATTTTTTTCTATCAAAATATTAAATGGTAAATAATATACCTGCAATATTAAAGGGTCGCATGGACGGCAGAAACTTGGGGCGGGGCAGGCCCTCTGGCTTCGTCACTGGAGAGATGATCTAGAGATCATAAATGACGATTAAGAGATGGTTGCTTGAAATAAAACAGAAGGGTGCTGCTACATCCACTTGGAAAAGTCACCGAGCTTTTGTATCGATAGTGTTAAAGTATTTTGTCTTTTTTATTTTTATTTTACAGCATTTAAGGAGAATGGGTAAACTAGGTCGGTGGGGATCTATCATTTTTCCTAAACCAGAATGGTCAAATTAAAGTTAGGAAAAGGGTGCAGTCGCATGGGCAACATAGCCTTGGGGGCAGGGAGAGATTGGATCTAGATCAGAACATACACATGATTAATAAGAGATGATTGCTTGAAATAAAACAGAATTATCAAGGTTACGGGTCGCATGGGAAATATTAGAGCCGCCGCCCCCCGGGGGGGGGGGGGGGGGGGGGGTGGTTGTGTGCTGGCTTCGTCATTGGGGATCAGATGATCTAAAGTTAACATGAACGATGATCTAGAGAACATAAAAGTTGAGATACAAGTATATCATGTATAATGTCGGGTTTCGTATGCTTTTGAAATAGGTTTCAACAATTCAGGTCTTTAAAGTTGGGCCCACGAAAACAAAGAAGAAAGCAGCTGGGAGAGGGCGGCCTTGGACCGGGAAGTCTCTAATGCCAAAGTCAATCCAGTATTTTGGAAGTTTGTAAATAATGACAGAGTTTAAAGACCAAAGAGCTTTTTCGTACCTGAAATTACTATTTATACCGAGAGTCTGGGAGGACAGATCGTGCCTGCCCCTATGGAGCTTATGTCATTTTTACTGTTCCTTTTGCTAGAGTCCTTTCAATACGGCGTGCCTCTGTAACGGTGCCTCGAGTAGTGGTATCATTAATGCGGCGTAGTTCCACCAATTTGCTTTATTTTACTGGTGTCTTCGATGATCCGTCAATATTCCCATGTCAGAAGATCAAAAGTTCTCTGTCTTTCCCGTTCTGCCCTGTACAAGTTCCCATGAGCAGGATGCCGCCGAGCGGTGTCAGCCTGTCTATCTTATCAACCATCATTGTTTACTTTTCTTTGTAGACGACTTGTTTCGTGGGCAAGTTTGGGCCCTGGGCCGAGTATTGGGGTAAACCCCATTACTCTCAGTCAAGCGCCCAGTGGACTTATGAGTAAGGGGGAAATCCTCTTACAGTGTGTGTATATATATATATATATATATGATAATGAAATCATCACTTATCCTAAAAGTTTAACCTAATAGGAAGAGATAGATTTTATTATTTATTTTATATCTTAACACTCATTCTCACATGTGGACCAGACTTCTCCTCAATGGGTGGCCCAACACATAAAATATTTAATTAAATAAGATAGAGTATAGAGTTAGGATTTGAACTCAAGACCTTTATTCTGATACTAAGTGAAATCGTTATTTATTCCTAAAGTTTAAACTAATAAGAAGCTATAAATTTTTATTATTTATTTTATATGTTAGGATATGATCCCGCTGCTCATGTTGTAAATGGACCACATTAACCAGAAAAGATATTCATTTTCAAGGCATAGTTTTTTTTTTTAATTCTTGAGTAGCTTCCAGCTAGCTAGCCTTCTTCATCCCTCCTGCCACTTTCGGTGAGAATCTCTCTCTCTCGCCCAGTACTGTTTGGCTGATTAAGCTTATATATATAATGTGCATCGATCTCTTTTATTAAGATCTTATTATTAAGTTACATATATATGCTAATATCTGACCCATTTTTAGTCTATCTTAATGGTAAATCTTGGTTATAAATTAGGGTACTGTACATTGAATTCTATTCTTAATTTACGATGCACGTTACACATTTTGTATAAAAGGAATCGATGTTAATATATAATATTTCACATGGGTACTTCTGAATATATTTGTACTCTTAAGATATATACATATATAATATAATGAAGACTGTCGAATCATGCACGGTTCTTGTGCAATATTGTCGGGCCTCATCATGTGTGTAGTACTTTTTTACCATCATCATGTGGAAGTACCCTAGCTAACTCATTTATTTTCTTTTTCATCGAAAGAAATTCATATGAACATTATATAATATTGCTAAGTAAATGAAAGGACGTACATGAAAATCATAGCCATGTGATGTCAGGGTACGTACGTACGCGAGTGTCGTTCAAATTAAGCAAGCACGATCAACTGAAAGCTGTGAAGCAAAGGGGCCGGAATGAGTGAATAAAGAAATGAAGTGCATGTGAATTTCTCTCCTCCAATATTCTCTCTAATTCCATCTTACACCAAAACATATCACTTCCACACCTTCCCCTTCGTCCCAATTGTCTCCCCCTCCTTTCTCTCAACTTTCACCCTCCACGTGTGAGGACCCCATTATCATCAGTACAACCTATAACTAACATGATTGATCCCATGGTTTCTAATTCCAACTTTTATTCACAAAATCCAAAGAGATCTTCGATATTGTAAATGAAAGAATCAGAGGCCTCTCAAAACGAACAGCTGTCCGTGTCATACTCTTTAATTCACATACGTACGTAGTCTTCATGCATATATGAAGTATGAAACACCATTTTCTTTTCTCTCTGGTGTGTTCTTGTACTGGCACGGTGATCTTTATCATGCATGTGAACTGGAAAATTACAATTTTCAAAAACAGTTTTTAGTTCACATTAAGGACCGACGACCTAGCTAGCTGTAAGTTGATTTCGATATCGGTACGTGGGACTCTTTGTCACGTAGTCATGATTAGATGCATGCTTTTCCACGCACGAAGAAAGCATGCAGTAGATCATTGAAACCCCTCCCCTCCCCTCCCCACGCGAATGATTAATTTGTAATATCATAGTCAAAGACATAGACTGTGATTTAAACATGGGAACATTGTACAAAACAAAACAAAACAAAAAGGCCACGACAGTACGGTTACTGCATGAAACATTACTGTTCATACCTTCGGTTTTTTTTATGTAAATCTATTTTTTTTTTAAAAACATATATATAATTATCTTGAAGAGCTTCTACTTAATTAAAAATTAAACATGGCGTTGGCCTGGGAGGTACGTACTGCTTCCGGGAGCTTGTACGTACCTTCATGATTGTTAGTGCATGTGACCATGTGTGAGATTTACGTACGTACGTACCTTAATTAATTATCTCACTTATGTTTATTAATGTTCTCTTGGAGCAATATTAAATATATATACGCCACTTCCTTTGCCAATACCGGCCTTTTTTTTTCCACATATTAGATTACTAATAAGAAGTTTAGAATATATTTCAAAGGCTATTTAGCTTAGATCATCTAATCAGAAAGGGGCCCCATGCACACTGTTGCCGCACTCCTCTATCTTCCCGTCTGCCGGTTCAAGTTCAGTAGCCGCGCGAGTAGCCGGCCTGTGATCCGGCCGACCGGCGGCAAATGCATGGTACGTACTTATATATATAATTTATATATATGTAACCGGTAGTACTGTCTTTTTGGGTAGTAATTAATTCAATTTGGTATCTAGCGAGAGTAGATCTAGTGGAGTGGTTTGCAAGTACTACTGCTTATAAGCTATGTGGGAAAGACAAGAGTTTGGGGTCTCTCAGTTTTCTGAAATGCTTCGAACTCACTTAAAAGTCTCATTCCATTTAAGGAAAAGCCATCATGGCGTTTGACGGCCAGGCATTGCCGCGAACATGCAAATCATCAGATTTCGGGGGGGAAAAAAAAAAGCATTCAGTCTCGGCCCACTCGTGTATCATACATATGGCAACCACGGTAGTACTCTTAATTAATAGTGTAACCACAGACATGGATCATGATCATAAAGATTGCTTAAATATATCATGTAGTAGTATCTCTATGTAAGTTTTCAATTTGTTCTCGATCTACTTTTGTGTTTTGTACTGACCATATATCAAGGAGACAGTAGTACTATAACTATGCAAATGTTTCTTTATGAAATATATGTATATATATGTTGGCTTGGGACAAGATGGATACTTTTCTGAAAGCAGAAACGATCAATTTTTCAAGTGTGCCGTGAACTAACATATACTCTTTGTTTGCAATCTCCAACGAAAACCTTGATGATTAATTGCATACTAGTTGGCACAAAGGCTTGCAAGCATGCAATTAAGTACTCTTTTGGGTGGTTTTTTCAAGTTGTCAGCTTGCGTTTCTCTCTTACGTTGGCTGCTATGAAGAAGCTAGAAAATGACATGATGGCATTAGGCGCTCTATAATAATCATAAAGAAGATATATATATATATATATATATATATATATATATATATATATATATATATATATAGTTGGGGCTTAATTGGTGACGAAATTAATGATATGCTAATTTCATCATTATATAATTATAAATTGCAAAACATAAGATCATCATATATATTCATGATCAGGCTTCTACAGAGCAATCTAGTGGTTTTCTAGGACCATGAGGGAAACAAATCTCCCTAGGCTCAACCGATGGCAATGAGGGTGCTCATGTTTTAAGAAATCCACCTTTAGCTAGATTGGTAATTGTTTGCTTGGTTATGGCTAAAACAACCAACCTAGGCGGCCGGCCGGCCCGGCCTCTTGGTCAACTCATCAAGTTTTTTCAGATGGAATAGCTAGCTAACCTAACAATTAGATGCACAAACCAACAATAAAAACATAAGGAAAGAAGAAATTAAACCCCCCGCCCGGCCTATAACCCAAAACAAGGAACAAAAGAACAAAGAAAAGAAAGATCATCAGGACATTGATCTGGATTATTGTGTGGAAAAGTTCCGCGTCTATCGCGAATAAACAAACGTGATGAGATGACAATATCAGTCAAACAAAACTTAAAGCCGAATCCTTACAAAGAAGATGGAAGAAAAAAATAAATCTGATCGATGGAATGGCAACTATTTCAATCTTTTAGCTACCCATATTATACGTAAGAGATTGAATTGAAAATAGTTCAAAAGAACATGTAGTAGTACTTCGGCAAATTATTGGCAATACATATAAGCGCCCATGCATAAAATAGGAAGTACATGATGATGCCAAATACATTGGAAAATACGTTGCTCAGTTAAAAAATATTATGCATATCACATCTCGATCGCTATTTGGTCTTCTCAGAATCTCAGATAGTAAATTGGTGCAATTAGTCAAGGGGGAAAAAAAAAAAAGGATTCTGAGAATGTTCATAGATCCATCTAAGAGCATCCCAATCGAAGTTCCAAATCTATATCCTCCTTTGAGTCACTGAGGAGACCGATCTCCAAGTCTAATCTGACAATCTGATCAGGCTTCTTGAAAATCTTGCACCCGCCCCCTTTCTTGGACCCATCAAATTCTTCGCCCCCACTATATGATTTTTCACACTTCATATTAGTTAAGTCCATGCCTTTTGGACACGAAGAGTCAAATAGGCTACCTGCAAATAGAGTACCCCATTTTTTCCCTTCACTCAGAGAAGCAGAATATGGTAAAGCTAATGACGAACGAGGAGGAGAAATTAAAGAAGGTAAAGGGAAAGAGAATGGTGTAAGCCTTCTTGACTGAGATGATTGTAATGATGATGATGATGAGGATGAGAACTTAGGGCTAGGGTTAGGGTTAAGATTAAGAAAAGGATGCTGACCGTCCCTTGGGGGTGACTGCCTCAGCCTGGCTCTGTCTCTCCTATGGACGTTCATATGGCCACCCAGAGCTTGAGCAGATTTGAATTCTCTTTTGCAGAAGCTACATGTATAAGATCTCGGAGGCCATGAAAACCCATTAACATAATGATCTCCGTAGTTTTGGCTACCACAGTTCACCGAATCTTTAGGCACGCTGTTATTGTTCATGTTGATGGGGTCTTTAACGGCTCTAGTGCCAAAACTGCCATCTTTCAAACTGTTGCTCAAGCTGTTCCTCTCCATGGTTGCTTTTGATTCAGTTCAGACTGGGCTAGCAAGATCAAAAAGACAATAACAGTTAGCTCATATCATATTATATATTCAGGAAAGAGAACGGTTAAAGGAACACCTGATCTCTCAAAAGTTGAGAGAGAGAGAGAGAGAGAGTTAATAGGAGGCTGACCTGGAGAAAAATGCTGATGACAGAAAGAAAATTAGAATTCCCAAGGCAAAGGTGAATTATAATCCAATGGAGGGTACCACTGAAATATCCAAAATATTGTGGCAATTACTTACTCCATATGGAACCTCGGCCTGCAAGAGTTATACCTTTTTGCCAAATCTAGCACATCCTTCACTTCTCTTTGATTTGTATCCAACTACAATAATGCTGTTTAATTAACAGCTCTAAAGAAACTAAAGAGTACTGGGAGAAGATGAGGCGGTCATTATGATGAGCTTGAGTATACGTCGGACCCTGATTGGGTGATGTCAGGGAAAGTCAGAGGAGGGAGAGAGAGAGAGAGAGAGAGCACCTGATTTCCAGCTAATCTGTAGTTGAAATTTGTTCTTTCTTTCTTCTTTTTTTTTTTCCGTCACCACTTCAATGAAAAAGTAAGTCACAGAACAACATTAATTAATCTTGAACACGTGTAATTAATGCATACAATAAAATCAAGCATGTTCTAATTCTCTGATCATGATCAGTACTTATAAGTACCCTTCGACAATAAGTAATAATAGTATCATAAATTATGATAATCACCAATGTGAAAAGCTTTGGTTAAAAGTTAAAACCCTCTAAAGGGATGCACTCAATGGTTGGGATATGCTAGCTAGAGCACTAAATATACTTATAAAATATGCAAACATGGGCTACTTTTGTTTTCAGTACTTGTCTTCCCTTAATTAAATTTTATAGTTATTGTCTCTCCGGTATCATATTTATGGCCAACTCTTCTAATCAAACAAGCTTTGTATATGTATAGTACTTGATCCAAGTAACAAAATCGGAAGTTGCTAATCCAACCAACTTCATGAAGTTTTACACACCAAATTTCGTGAGGGATAAACTATATAATATATATATATATATATATGTGTGTGTGTGTGTGTGTGTTTGCATGTATATATAGTGAATGGAACAAATTTGTGAAAACGACTTGTTGATAGAGTACTCCTACTCCCTACATAAAGATATCATTTCAACGTCGAGTGCACTAGCTTTAAGTCATGTCAACGTAAAACAAAGCAGCCCTCTAATTAAACTGAAAGCAAGTCTGATCAGGTCGATCCCTTTGACAATATGAAAAATGCTACTTTACCACTCAAATGGTAAAGCAAAATCTTGGGTGCACTGACTCACTGGGATTTGCTTTCTATGGAATAGTGAGGCTGTACGTGTAAATTACAGCTTCATTGAATGATTGAAAATGTCATATTTCAGCCGAAAGGAATTAAAAGTTGTACAATTACAAACTTAACAACATAGTAGAATATTGTCGAGCGGTGCTGCTATTCCATAGAAAGCAAATCCCAGTGAGTCAGTGCACCCAAGATTTTACTTTACCATTTTCCGGCCGAAAATAGAGAGAGCTTTATCAGTCAATCCGTTTAGACAAAAGATCTTACCCACATTCAGCCCAGATTCAGTGAGAGAGATCACTAGCTGCCAATTAGATGCAACCACGCAGTGCAAAATATGGTTGCGGTTTTATAAGGTTCAACAGCCGAAATTGCAGGGTTTACCCGCAGTTGCACAAGGCCATGTCGTGTCTTCTCTTCTACCCAGATGATCAGTTTGAAAAGCAGCTTGAGCCACACATACATATTAGTACTCAAACTTAATATATAAATTATAAAAAATAATGATAACTGTATCTATTTTTATCTATAGCCTAGAGAAACTGAAGAAAGAGAGGGCATAGATCACTAAATGAGGTTTTGCTAATTGCGGTACGAGAATCAAATTCCTTTGTTGCATGCTGTCTCATCAACTTTGGAGAGGGTATTGTACCCCATAGTTTGGAGCAAAATAGATAGTTGTGACTAAATGGGTTAATTCTTAAACATATTGCTATCCTCTTATCAATATCGTGCTGCCAAATATAGACAATATTCATTATTAATTTATTACCATGTTACTAAAATACATATTTTCGTTTATTGGCCCTGTTTGGATGGTTTCATCTCATCTAATCTTATTATTACAACTTTTTCAAATTTTTACACGAAATATAATAAACAATTCAACTTTTTCAAATCTCAAAATAATAATAATATTAAAAAATAATATTCTAACAATATTTTATTCATTCGTTACAAGTACTTATCCAAGGGAAGCACCCTTTTGCATCAAATCAACACGTACGGCACTCTAAATTCAATTGCTTATTTCATTGTATTCTGCCAAAATTAAAATATAACACGCTACAACATATCATAACCACACGAGTTAGACAGGTCGTGCCTGTAACTTCATTAAACTGAACTTTTCTTCTCACATAATTAAACAATTTGCTTAAGAGCTTATAAAAACGATAATAACAAAAAACATGTTGGTTGATACATCTTTAGAGCAAGGGCGAGGGACTTTATTGAGGAGGAGGATATAAGGTTCATCTTTATAACCGCTTCCCTAAATTTTAATGATATTGGACGTTTGCTTACTTGAATTTAAGCTCATCAAGCTCTGCTCTTCAGTCCAGCCCATCTTTCTATACAATCATAAGCTCACGAAGTATGCTTTGATCCAACCCATTTTAACGCAGTCCCCGAGGTTCATTTTAGAAAAATACTTCTTCAATCTCACAAAAATAAATTTAAAAATTGATGCAATTTAATCAATTACATCAGATTGTAAAATTATTTTTACTGTAAATTAAATATCACAATTCACATCACGCTAAGTCAAGTAATAAACGTGAACTATAATATAAAATCATACAAGAACCTCTCGCTGGCTTTTGAAATTCTGACATCAGGAAGTATTCATTTCAATATTTTGAATACCGTACCAGACACCGTACCAGTCAAGGCACTGGAACAAAATATTTCGATACCAGTACTGTTTCGGAATAACATTTCGGAATAGCGTTTCGGGATAGTCGATATATAAATAAATTATATATATAAATATATATAAAAATTATATTTCAAAATAATAGTCTATATATAAATAAATTATATATAAATACATATATATATAAATTATAAATAGTTTAGTCTGAATTGGGGGTTAACAATAAGCTTGTAGTTTGAAAAAACGAAACAAAAAAACACAGGCCGATATTTTGGCCTGTACAGGCTGAAATATAGGCCGGTACAGGCCGAAATTGAGGCTGGTAAGGACGGTACTGGCTAGTACAGCCGGTATTTGAGTCGGTATGAAACGGATATAATACCTGTACCGGCCGGACAGCCGGTACGATACGAAATCTAAAACATTGATTCATTTTGATTCAAACGATCGGAAAAGAAACAGAGTAGATGTGTCAAAAAGTGATAGTCTAGCATATTTTTCACTAAATAAACCTTTATTCAAGGGGTACATCAACACTACAGGCAGGCGTGTGTGTGTTGGAGCCATCCATTCCCAAACAAAGTACACATGAATTGTATTCATGTTTACGCTAATATAGGATGTGCCCCTTTACAACTTGGAATCCCACCTCATGCTTTCCTCAATTTACAAGATCCCAAAGCAGAGTATACAGTTAGACATCTGATATTCATGAGTTCTAGAGAAGAAACACGCACAGATCACATGCAAATTATACAACCAAACCACGATATTGTGGAGACAAGATACTTCATGGAATCTATTTCTCATACACACGACTTACTAGTTCTTTTATTGAAACGGATGAAAACCTTTTTTTTTTTTTTTTTTTTTTTCCGACTAGTAAGATTTAAATGGATGATGAAAACTTAAAGCCTTCCGGCCAAGAAAGATAAGCTCACAACTAAAAACAAGTAAAATAGCACTCTCACCCTATCACTACAAATTAGCACTTGGGAGAGTTTCAAGCTACCATAATTTCATGCACCACCTAATCAAACTAGCACTGAAGTGAATCTGGACATAAAAGACAGTTACGGTTGACTAATGACACTGAAGTCTAGTATCAACCAAACCAGTAGACAGTCCATGGTAGAAGCTTGGTAATGGTAGGGATGTCGATAATATGCAAATATAAGTTTTTATATGTTCTAATCCAGTATAAAGTTCTCTCGTTGTGGCTCATAACACCTAACTGCATGAGATTCTCGATCATGGCATTAAGGACTTAAACCTCGATGACACTGGCATGTAGAACATGATATCCATGACAGTGTTTGCCAATTACATTGATTGGATTCAAAACCAACATAAAAATAACAGTGAAGTTTTTCAGATCCGAAATATGCTGTTGAAAATTATACCAGTCACCATGGTAGGACCTGAGGAGCCTTGCAAGTACCTCACCTAAATTCCAGACTTATACCCTACACTTTTTTTTTTATAAGTAATCAATAATATTATTTATAGAGATAGGCAAAACCCAAGTATACAAGATGATATACAAGAGATAAGACCTATCTAGGTCGAAGTAATGGAAGCTAGAAAGTCATGAACATTCAGGCCATTCAAATCTAAAGCTATGGCCCATAGAAATAAAGTCTGGAAAAATAAAGATCTAAGTTCTCTGGTGACCACTCCTTGTTTTCGAAAGTCCGATCATTGCGCTCTTTCCATATACACCACATAATGTAAATCGAGATCATCTTCCACACAGCCTTGATTTGTGGGACTCCTCTCAGAAGTGTCCAGCTAGCCAATAGATCGACCACAGTTGCAGGCATGACAAAGGATAACTCTACTCAGCTCAACACTTCAACCCACAAGGCACATGCTACCCTACACAGCCACCCCATGGCTCCAAATATTGTCTACTTCAGTCTTAACTAGGTGCCTATGTTCCTGTATTGGGAAGAACTTCTAGATTCCTAATGATCTTTCACAGTAGAGTTTGCGCTATCCTTGACTCCAAGAGAAGATTATCAACTAAATATATTTTATGATCCAAATTGTTAATTGCGAAATGCATAGCTCAAGGACAAATAAACACATTTGCAGATATTGCGCAACATACATTTAAAAGATGAAGCCGATTGAACTATCAATTTACCACATAAACTGAGGAGTGGTCTATCGCACTGGCTCTTTACCCCTCTCAGTCCTCTGCTCCACCATATACTCACGAACTTGCTTAGCTTTCTGTCTCATACCGTCAATCATCTCCTCGGTCGCATCAATTATCTGTTTTGGCAAATGCACCTCCAAATAATCGAACCAGTCCCCAAGCGTCATCTTCTCCAAATCCAGCCCCTCCTCCTCTTTGACACCAGAACTAGCCCCCCGTTCCACCTTATCATCAACTCCGGTCGCCGCGCCTTTATTGACATCCAGTCTATCATTTTCTTCGGAATTCGTTTCCTCCACATTCTCCTTATTCTCTGAAGCATCAACTCTACTCGGAGCACCTTTGTCAACATCGGTTATAATGTTTTCTTCGAAATTTGTCTCTTCCACGTTTCCCTTATTCTCCGAAGCATCAACTCGAACGAAATTCAATGACTCTTCGCATAAATTCTTCCTTCTTCTCGCCCCGACTCGGTTCTTCTTACCCTTAACCTCCACTTCTCCACTCAAATTCTCTGGGATCTTCTCGAGAACCGGTTCTAAAGGCCCAGATTCCTTGATCTTTGCACTCCGTGTGCGCCTTGTACTTGTTTTCCGTAACGGTTTCTCTTCCACGGGTCCCACATTCTCAGGCTCCTGATAACCAAGTTCCTGAGCAACGTCTTCGCTCTTCATAACCCTAGCTTTCCTCGGCCGACCCTTCCTTCTATTCCCAGTCTCCAAGTCCTCACCTTTCTCATCACATTTAGCTTCGCTCTCTATAGAAGCCTTTACCCTCGGGCCCTGATTCTCTGCCATCGGTTCCGCCTTGTCTTTCTCGGCGGCCCGGCGCCTGGGGTTCCGTCTCAGTTGGCTCTCATCGTGGCCGTCAATCTTGACTAAGATGGAGGTGTACTCGCCGATCTTGATGGAGTCGGCATCGCGGAGATCATAGGGAGTGTCTGGGAGGATCTTGGTGGCGTTGAGGAGGGTGCCGTTGGAGGAGTGAAGATCGCGAAGGATCCATTTGCCTGACCCAGAAGAGGATGACTCAATGGAGAGGTGCTTGGAGGAAATGCCAACCTCCTTGATGGGGATGGTGTTGCCCCGGACGAGACGGCCGATTCGGACGGTGGAACAGGGTCGGAATTCTAACGTTTCGCCCTCGCGAGGGCCTCGGAGCATTACGAGCTTCAGTGGCGGGGGCTCCATTGTTTCAGTGAATTTGAAATGCTTCTGAAAGATTGAAACGGGCAGCTCCTCCTTAACCCTACGATTGACCTGACCCGATGTCATGCTTCAACCGCGTTGATAGCTTTGTAAATCTTTCTTTTTTTAAAATCAAATTCTGCCGTATTATTGTAAATATATTTTTTGAGATCAAAACATTTTATCCCATTTGACTATAAATATCAAATTAAGGATAAAATGTGACATTACGAAAATATTACCCTATTAAATATATCAAGAAAATGGTACCTTAAAAAAGAAAGAAAAAATCTATTTTATTAATAAAAAATAAATATTTATTTCACAATTAAATTTTAAAATATTTATTTCACAAAAAATTATAGAAAAATGACTTTGATCAAATTAAGTTCTTTCATCAAAATAGGTCAAGCATATATGTCACCACCCATTTATGAGTAGTGCTACATCCACAAACGAATTATACAAAAGTGATCCCATAAACTGATGTGGTTTCATCTGATCCGTTAGATTTACTTTACAACTTTATAATCTGACAAACCATATAAAATCACATCAGTTTGTGAGATTATTTTTGTGTAATATCTTTGTGGCTAGAATATTTCCCTATATATATATATATATATATGTGATCAAATAATACTACTCTTCATCTTAAACCATTATCATTCTGAGTTTATATAGTTATACTTGGTGACATGACACATTTCAAATAAATTTTTCCACCGCTTAAATAATAATCACTTAAAATATGATAGGATCATTAAGTGTGACATAAAATGACAGCATCTAAATGAAAAGGAGCATACATAAAAGATGCCATATTTACAAGTTGGCATTACCGGTTTTGATTCTTTCTCAGCTGTATGAGTACTGTTCCTGATCAGTCATATTTACCACTCAATTCAATAAAAGTGTAATCCCAACTCAGCCTTGATTTAAGCAATAAAACTTTATCATTGCAGAAACAAGAAAATATTTACAAACCTACTTGTCAGGCATTTACCTAATTTAAAGTTTTTAAAGATTAACAGCAATCACAGGCTTAATCATCAAGTAGATTCTACACACCTAACAAAGGTCACAAAAAGTGAAAATCAAACTTCCACTGATAAAGGCTAAAGGTAGTTTCATGATGTAGACATTCACTTTTAATAAAATTTAACGCTCATTTTGGTGTAGCTGATGATGCCCTGTGTTCCAAAAATTTCCAAGGATTCTGCGTGGTACCTGAGAGTGGTTTTCCAAACTCCAAAAAAGCTCTAGCCCATTTGATTTTGTTCAAAAGTTCCTCCAGGTCCATAACTGCAGCTTCTACTGTGTCAGAACACATGGGATTTAAAGAAATGCTTCCGTGTTTCATCTTCTTTGAAGACCCAGCGTAATTGTTTTGACCCTTCCCAGCTGCAGTTCCCACCGTATCAGTTGGTGCGTCTCTAACATGTGAACTTGAAACACTATCAGAGCCACTGGTCTTTCCAATGCCAGTATCTACCATATCTAACTCGAAATTTGTTTCAGATGTACGTGTATCCTTTGATATGCTCCAAGGTCGCTTTGCCATTCGTTCAAATCCATCTGAAGGTTGTGATAAGCTTTCAGACATATGTGAAGAAGACGAAGTATTACGCTCGAGTGATGCTCTTGCTGCAGCCTGCACCCCCTTTCTTCTTTTGTCATCGTTACGGGCCATCAAATTTCCAGGAGCCTCTGTAACTATCCAAAGCCAATCAAATTCAAGTCTAAAACCATGTCATTAAAGAAACCAAAAGGAAGCATGACAGAAATGGATAAACGATCAAGTGGTAACATGATCAAAGTAACTAATCACATACTTCCAACTATACAAGTCCAATTGCACAGAACTACTATCAGGTCACCACAAGACAACTGTTGTACTTCATCGCAAGCTTTGGATGACCCACGGTTGGACCTCTAAACCTCGATGTTATCATTTTGTTTGTTTTCACTCTTTCAGTGGTCTGGTTTTTAAGCTATGGTTATAATATTATCGATAGAGACAGGAAATCCTGCCCAAAGGGTGACATCCCGCTCATAAATATGAGTAAATTATCTGACATGCACTAAACATCAAATGCAGATGATTAACTGCAAATGCATTCCCCAGATAGAAATAACGAGTTCTGATTATGAATTATAAAGTTCCCAAAATTCAAATGCAATTGCGAGAACAATTATGTACTTAGGTAACAATTTGATTTAGTCAGTCCCTAAACTGCGGACCTTTTTTTTCCCTTCTAAATATAAAAACAGAATTCTTACCTTGATTGAAGGGATTAATAATCCGAGCACAAGACTGAACATTTCCATTTTCCTGCAACCACCGGGCATTGCAAACATAAGTAATACAAAAATAATTAAACAAATAATAAGTATCTACCCTACAAGATACAAGATTCATTGACAAGCAAGGCATCAGTTACATGTAAACAATTTAATTTTTTTGAATTTAGTCAAAAATGTTTCATGTGTCATGATTCAACCATATCGATCATGATTCAACCATATCAAGATACAAGGCACAACATAAAAATTAACATTACAAGATGTGTTGTTATAAATGCATACACGAGTACAATCCATTGAAAATGCTCCCAAGAAGTGTCATTTTCGATTATAACAGAACAAAGAGTTATTACCTCAAATTCAAAATTAAAATGATGGTTAAAAGTTGTTTAAAATATGAATGCCTAGATAGTAGATTAAAACCTGGCAACCTGGGTTATCTTATGCAAGTTGGATATGGAGAAGGCCTACAATCACATCAACTAGAATGTCCTACTATTACTTACTTGGGAGGTGTGGATTTGGAGAGAGGTATGCTATTGGATCAGGTGCTGCATATCAACGGTGAAGAATGATCTCTGCCTTGGTTAACAATGGTTTTGTCATTGGATTTTTGGTTGGTGACACCAATAGGGGTACCTTTAACATTTCTCATTTGTTGTTCGCAAATGATACTCTGATATTTTGTGAGGCAGAACAAAACTAGATTTGGGCATTGAGGGCACTCTTACTTTGTTTTGAAGTTGTATCCGGCTTGAAAGTGAACTTGGCCAAGTCAGAGATGGTCCTAGTTGGTAACATTAGCAACATCCGGTTGTTGGCTAATCTTCTAGTATGTAAGGTCTCCTCTCTCCCCATGTCTTACTTTGGTCTTCCTTTGGGAGTCGCCCCAAGGGCCAAAACTATTTGGGATATAGTAATTGAGAAGATTGAACGTAGATTGGCATATTGGAAGAGATTGTATTTATCAAAATGTGGAAGGATCACCTTTCAAGAGCACTTTGTCAAATCTACCAACTTATTTCTTATCTTTGTTCCCAATTCCAACGAGTGTGGCAACCCGTATTGAGAAACTTCATTGTGATTTCCTTTGGAGTGGTCTGGGGGATGAATTCAAATTATATATGGTTAAGTGGGACAATGTATGCTCTTCAATCTCTTCTGGTGGGCTGGGAATTAGAAATTTGAGGGTATTCAATAGGGCCCTACTTGAGAAATGGTTGTGGTGTTATAATTTGGAACAAGAAGCTTTATGAAAGTGTTGGTGATTGACTAGTATGGAGGTTTTCTTTTTAGAAGAGGGTGGGGGGTATTTGCTCGTCACTGTTGGGAGATGGCTCTAGAATAAAATTCTAGTATGACCTATGGTGTGGAAATAACGCCCTTAAAGACTCATTCCCTTCAATTTTCAGGATTGCATGTGAAAAAGAAGCATCAGTGGCTGACTTTATGGAGCTATATGGTGACATAGTCCAATGGAATGTGAGCTTCACTCGGGAAGGGGGGGGGGGGGGGGGGGCGGTAAGGAGGTACGTGGGGTTTATGGAATGGGAGAATGGAAGCACATTAGAAGAGGGTGGGGGGTATTTGCTTGTCACACTAGACTTGTGTTGGGAGATGGCTCTAGAATAAAATTCTAGTTACATTCTCGGTTCGCTCATTCTATAAGTCTCTCACACAACCGTGGAACAATGACTTTCCATGGAGAAGGATTTGGAGGAATAAGGCGCCAAAGCGGCATTTTTTGCTTGGACGGCTTTTCTAGCTAAAATTTGACGATGGATAACATACGGAAACGCAGGGTGATTATAGTGAACTGGTGTTGTATGTGCAAAAAAAGTGGTGAGACAATGGATCATCTTTTATTGCATTGTGAGGTTACTAGAGCGTTATGGGAAGATGTATTCAGAAGGTTATAGCTAGCCTGGGTTATGTCTGCGGCCCTGCCATAGTGGTTGAGCTCTTGGCTAATTGGACAAATCTAGGCGGTATTCCACAAATCACAGCTGTGTAGTATTCCACAAATCACAGCTGTGTGGAAGATGGTTCCTATTTGTATTCTGGTGTTTATGGCAAGAACGTAATGACCAAACGTTTGAAGACAAGGAGCGTTCATTAGAGGAGCTTATATTACTTTTTGCTAGCACTTATTTCTATTGGCCAAAGCTGTAGATTTCAATGGCCTTGATCTTCAGGATTTTCTTGTTTCCATTTCTACTTCCTAAATAGGCGGTACCTCTTGTGTACTTGGGCTATGTCTATTATTATTAATATAATTAACTTTACTTGTAAAAAAAAATATGATATATGATGTATTTTACATCTACTTGATTAAAAATTAGATAAAAAGAATAGTTTATAGCAAGGCCCTTTTTGGGGACAGAAGAGAGATGAAGAATTCCTCCTCCAGGGGACCTATTTTTCAAAAACAGACAGACTAAACAGAGCAACTAAACCCATAAAAGAACGGAAATCTAACACCATCCACGGTATCATCTATTGACTTGATGAAAGAAAATAAATCATAGCGACAGAGGTGTATGTTCATATTTCCAATGGTTGCTGCATGCAGATGAGAAATGATAAACGTATACTTGTCTTGTGGGTGCAGTACAACGAAGGACCTCATTCAACAATTTTATAGGCTAAATACTGTCAGTCAGATTGTCCAACTAGTGATGATACGTTGGACAACCAAAATAGCCACTAAGCAAATAAGCCAGCATAGGTGCATTAATTCTGAGCATCTCCTGATTTTTCTGGGCATATATATTGTTAAAGCCAACCTTTTTGTCATTTAATAGATTTTTGGAAATAAAAACAAAAAGGTTCTCACAGTTGTTAAGGATTCTAGAAATTAGGAAGAACTTTGAGGAGATATCAAATTGTACTATAGGGAAAACTTCGATGACAAATACAAAGTGAAAATACAGGAGTACAGAAGGCTACCAAAGGAATAGGCACTGTCCAGCCACATTCTGGTGTCCAATCTAACGAAGGGCGTAGGTCCTTGCATAAGGCTTCATATGATAGTCCTTCACCCATAGGAGGAGGAAACAACTCGACCTAGAAAAGGAACAACATACAAAATAAGAAAAACAAATTAGCAATGTATCTGGTAGTATAAATTGTCTCAAACATTTATATGGACAGCATTACTTTGAAAAAATAGAATTACTGAAGCTTTCGTTTTTCCTTTTGGCTAATAACTAATGCTTATTAGTAACATGTAACTTTTAAGCTTAGTTTCCTGATAGTATATGATATAAAAAAAAAATACTTCCCCTAGACTTCCTAAAACAATAACTGGATGTGACTAGTTGGTCACCCTCAGAATTGTTAATACAAAACAGAATCGGCCAAAGTGCCTTAGGAAGGTCACCACCTGTCAGTTACTGTTTCTGGAAATATTTTAAGTTCATAGGGCAAAACAATTAGAGAAAAAAGAAATCTAGGAATATTTTTATAAAACTACATTAAGCCAACCCCTTTTCAAAGAATGGCAAGCCCTGTTCCCAACTCAGATAAACAAAATCAAAGAAAAATAATTCCTGCTCTACTTCTCATGCTCTCAGAACTGTTTTCAAAAAGTGATCTCTGAGAATGGAATTAAAGAGATGACTGTTCATTAAAACCAGATTCACAATGAAGTTGATGAGAAATTGAGATTTGATTAGTCGTTGCAGTAAACAAATAACAGACTTGGCTGGTGATGGAATGAGCTGTAAGCAAATAACATCAAGGCAAGATAAACAACTGATCAAGTAGTTAGACTGAATGGTAAGGAGATAAAGGACTGTTCCATCTCATACATTTCTCACCAAACAAAATAAAAAAGCAATTGGCTATACATAAAAAAGATCAGTTTTGTTAACAGCAAAGACAAAAGCACACCTGCACAAATCATCTCACGGTTAACCATGAAATGAAGTTCAGCATTCAATACAGAGAGGGTATAGATGGATAGACAGGAATAGAAAAATTACCTTTACTTTATCGTCTCCCAATAGTTCAACTACTCTTCCAGACCAATGGCAACCATCGGTCCACCAATCCACCAAATTCCCAACTTGCCACGAGTCAACAACAATGACTGCCACTTCCAAGATGGTACTGACATCAGGCATTTGACTTTCACGATAGATGCGAGGAAACTGAGGACGAACCATCAATTGCTTTTTTAGTTCCTTTGACTTATTAGGCTTTTGATATAACTGTGTCCATTTTATTCCTGCAAACCAAGTAAAACAGAATAATACTATTTTTCATACAGAAAAAAGAAACAAGGTGAGAAGGTCAAGTGGATCTTTTTAGCATTCAATATAGAAAACAAACTAAATTCATAAATTTCCAGGTATTCATCAACTAAAATAAACTTGCACCTACTAATGCTTAATACTAGTCATTGTCAATTGGAAAAGCAAACAATGAGTCCATCTATTTGTTTGAGTTTCATATCCATTACGTGCTTACATGCATAATATTAGGATCACAAAAGCCAATCATGATAATTTATGGCTACATGTATTAATTAATTACCCAACCAAGTGATTGTGTCCGCTATTTGTCCTCCAAAAAAAGTGATTTTAGGGTGGGAACCTACCGGCCCAAGTGCAAGTTGGCATCTAATAACATATCCCAACAAATGATTTTGACCCATTGGAAAAAATTCACTTCACAAAAGTGCTGATTTGACACTTCTTAAACCACTTTCTGTAAGTGCCAACAGACGAACTCCAGGAACAATAAGGAAACGTAAAAATGTTTTTTGGCGGGAGCCTACCAGCCTAAGTAACAAATGAGTATCTAGTAACATATCCCAAAAACTGATCTTTGGCCCATTTATTTGAGAAAATCACTGTATAAAGTCCTGATTTGACACTTTTTCTAAATCACTTTTGATATCTAAATAACTTTCTGTAAATGCTTGGAGGAGCTGATAAGATATTGTGGTCTTTGTCCAAGAAGTGGAGATTCACTGTACAGTTGTACGATAAGTCTCTTATGACACAATCTTTCTTTTTTTTTTTTTTTAATAATTATCTTATGACACAATCTACAAATCCATTCCCATGGAAGAAAATATGGAAGACTAAGGCCCCCTTAAAAGCTTCTTTCTTTGCATGGACAGCTTCATTAGGGAAGATTCTTACCTTAGATAACCTAAGGAAACACCAAATCATTGTATTGGATTGGTGCTATAAGTGTAAGAAAAGTGGGGAGTCCATGGATCACCTATGATTGCATTGTGATGTAGCCATGAGCTTGTGGAATGATATCTTTGCTAGAGTGGGGCTCCATTGGGTGATGCCATGAAGGGTAGTTGATTTTCTGGCCAGCTGGTGTGGCATCCAAGGTAACTCTCAAATGTAGCAGCTATGTGGAAGATAGTTCCTATCTGTTTACGGTGGTGCATATGGATGGAGAAGAATGGTCGGAGTTTTGAGGATCATGAACAGACAATGGATGAGCTTAGAACATTTTTTTCTTAATACTTTATTCCATTGGTTGATTGTAATAGACTTCAATGGCATGAACATACATGATTTCATTGTATCTTTAGGCATGGATGCATAGGCATTGCTCTTGTATATGTTCCATGTACTTGGCTATGCCTATTTTTAATTAAGCTCTTATTTACTGATAAAAATAAAATAAAATAAAATAAAATAACTCTCTGTAAGTGCTAACAAACGAATTCTAAGAAGAAAAAGGAAACTTCAAAATGTTCATTTCAAGAGAATAAAATTTGAAAGTGCATGACCTTGAGAAGAAAAACTATATTACCCAATGGTAAACTAAGTCACATGCACCAGAATAGAATACTTACTTTCATCAGGAAAGTCAACATACTCTAATTGATGCCCCATCTGACCTTTTCTTAAACCAATCTCCTTTATCTGATGGAAAGGCCAGGGAATATTAAACGGAATGAAATATATCTACTAGAAGGTGGTCTAACATAAAAAATAAAATAAAAATAAATAAAATAAAAAAAAGAAACTTAAGCAGAGAGACAAGCTTCATCTCAAGTTAAAGAAATGATCTTATCATTCAACATCATGCATAAGAAGAGTAGTAGACAACATGGACCTAGCAGGTGGTAAAAGGAGTTTTCTTCTACAAGTAGTCTATTCAGAAAAGCTGCAAGGTATCAGATAGTCTAAGAAGATTAGAAAAAGCAACGGCTAAGAGAAATAGAATGCAGCAGACAGATTCGACTAGCATGCTTCCCTGTCAATTAAAATCAAAGAATCTCTTATAGCCAATATCGGGAATCAAAATTGCATTCTATGACCATTCTTTGTGTGGTTGACAAACTCAAACAGCTCACCACCTTCTCATCTCACATTAAGAATAAACAAGGTCCCTAACACATATCTACCAACAAAAGAAAGATAAAGCAGGGTCAGATATAATGCTTTTCTCCACCACAGGCTCATCCTTTGTCTCTCATAAAGATTCCTTGCCATCAAATCCTTGAAAGTTGATATGTCCTTTTAATGAGCCAAAGACAGTAAGGACAAACAACGCAAAATTGGTTCATATACTGTGCTTGATAACACCTCCAAGATTGCGAGTAGACCTATATATGTCTGGTTGCACATATTATGATATATAGAAAATTAAGGCTAAATTACAGACTGCTTCCTCCATGTTCAGGTTTGTTATCCATTCGGCCCTTAAAATTCTAATTTGATCAATTCCACTTACTTTCAGATTCCATTCAGTGCGATCCCTCTGTCCACATCAATTAACTAGACATGCATTAAATATCACTTGAGACTTTCTGAGATCCAAAATCGCATCATAATATCATACTGAGGTTTGCTAAATTTTTTTACTAGAAAAATTAAAGGTAAGAGGCACATGCAAATATGAAGCTCCACCTGTCTACATCCAAATGTCTGACCAGACCTCTTCAACTCCCTCTAATTAATCCATCCCAAAACCATTCAACTCTGAGACCTCCATTCCTGCCAACTCCATCACCAGTCCCTCAGTGCCCTCCACCTATTCAAGAAGCATATCAACCCTATCTTCATTGAATCATCGATGACCCCAAAAAGCTGTATCTAGCCAACGCCACCCACTCACTCAAAGATCTTAAATCTTTGCAGCAAACAGGACCTTGTCTTCATTGATGTCATAAAAAAGAAAAATGTCAAATACCATACCCTCCCCCCACCCTCCACATTGCTCTAACAGCCCAACACATCTTCCGCAGGGAAAAACCCCAAAACCCCCTCCCTGCACCCTATCCTCTAATTCCTCATCTCCACCCCAATTTTGTTTTGGCTTGCATCTTATCATTTATTTATTTACCTATTTAGATAAAATGAAACAGAAGTGATACTGCAAAGTATCTACCCATCAAGGTGAAGCCTAGATCAAAAGGCGGGCTTCAGTTGAGCCATAGATTTAGATCTTCTACATTCGATTCTGTACCATTAAGTTTCCCTAACCATTCCAAAGATGGCATCGTGTAGCCAAAGTTTACTCTCTGGGGGTGGATCTAGAGGACCCTACCTTGGTGAGTTTTTCTTCAGTAACTTCTGGACTGACCTCAATTATTCAGATTTTGATCAGATAATCTTGGCCTAGGTCATATGCACGATGCCTTGATATGGTACTTGAGAACCCACTTGATGCGTTGAAGCTTGGATAAAAGTCACTCCCTTATATTTTATTCTGATAATTTTCAGTGTAACTCTCCTTATTTTTTCTCTCCGTACACTTGAGGGAAAGTGCTGTGTTTTTCCTTTGGTGTTCTGTTATCGCTGGTTGAGACCAGTGTTTTTTAGCTTAGTTTTTCCAGGATTTTATGAGTAGTTGTGTTGTGATGGGGTCGAGTAGGAATGTTGTTATTGATAAAAAATGCTTTGAGTTTAAGAAGACGAATGCACAGTGGTGGAGAATCATTGAGAGCAGTTGTCGCGCTGTAAATCAAATCTTCATTGAGCAAGACTCGTTGGGATGGCTGGCTGGCATGGTGGACGAAGGTATAGTTTCTAAGGGTCCCTCTGTTTTCATCAGGTCGCGTAGAAATGGCTCTCAGGTGTTGGTGATTTAGAGACAGCGCAACTCTTATGGGAGCTTCTTCTCCTAATCGGAGTTCGGTCAAGAGAAACGGAGTGGCTTACTAGTGATACCGGAAGGGAGGAAAGGTGTTGGTTGGAGGAATTTTGGTGAGTTGTTGAAGGAAATTGCTGCAACTGCAACTTCCTCTGGTTTGGAAGGGATAACAGAGGGAACCACCCATGGACGCTGCCTCCTCCTCCACCGCAGGGGCATGAAGTTTTCTCTTCATACAGGGAGGCTCTGTCTCGAGCTCCAAAACCTGCAGAGGGGTCAGGTTCTCTGGTGAAGACGCAGCTCTGTGAATAAGCAAGTTTGCGCAGGTCTTTGTCGGGGCCAAGTTTGGCAACTCTGTTGCTGGCTTTGGCAGAGATGGAGATGCAAGTGGGTGGGTTAATTCTTAATATGGGTGTACTAAAACGCGTCGTTGAGGAGGGACTACAAAGGGAGAAGCTTCTAGTGTTAGGCCAGGATGAAGGCTCTTTTAATGGGCCCGTGTATGATTCTGGGTGTAAGGGTAAGGGTATTGCTTCTGGTGGGCCTCAATTGCCGGCCAACTTCCCAATGAACCAGCAGCCCAACTCGTTGGCAAAGCCCGTTTCTCAGGCCCAGGGCTCGAAGCTTGCGTGGAGACGTAGGGTTGCCCACAGAGAAACTCCTTTGTCGTCGCATCCATTGGCGGTGGGTCAAGGGTTCTCGTCGTTGGTGGTGAGTTCGTCGGAGGCGGTGGTGGATTCACCGATGAGGTCTGGGGTGCCGAAGTTGGTGTCGGTAGGTTTTAGTGCTGACGAGCCCAACTTGAGTAGTGTCGTGAGCTGTTTTGTATCGCCGAAATCTTCACAGAAACAGAATCAGACGGCGTCCCTCACGTCGGCGACCCAAATGTTGGCAGCCACAGGAATGGCAACTCAAACTACGAAAGTCCCCGATGAAGCTAGCGGTCCTCGGCAAGCTTCGTTGGAGCACGGGGAGCTTATGGATGGGCAGCCACCCCTTGTGGTGGCACAGACTTTGTCGCCGACACGTTCTGGTCTAGCTCCTGATTCTCTGGTGGCGAAGTCACTACTGGCGTTGTCACAAAGTGCTTTGTTGGAGACGACCATTGATGTAGTTGAGCTTTCGGGCCTAGCAGTGGCATAGACAATGCCGCTGGCTCCTTCTGGGCTGATTACTGTTCCCTTGGCTGCGAAGGCAGTAGCCCATGTGTCGGATCAAGTGGCATTAGCCCATGTTTCGGAGATGGTAGAAGAGCCTGGTGTTTTCGAAAATACTGGCTCTTTGGTTCTGTTTGCGGCTAACAGGGATGGGGAGGATGAACCTACTCCACTCTACTCCTTTCATCCCAATGTGTTAGATTGGGTTATCCGGAGAGCGATGGACATTAAGCATATGGTAGGAATTTCTTTTGGGGATTTTGAAGCTGAATTTATGGCATTACTTACAGCTGTAGAGGCTGTGAATGCCCAAGCCAAGTCCGATCATTCCTTGGCTTCGGCCAGAAAAAGGGAAAGAAAACTCAAAAGGCTAGATTGGGCAATGAAAGAGGATGAAGGTGAGAAGAGCTCTACTCGGGAGCGTAGTAAAGGGAGGGGTAAGATGGTTGTCCCATGAAGCCAAAAATAATTTCATGGAATATGAGGGGGCTGCATGATCCTAATAAGTGGCTGCAAGTTAGAAATTTATTTCGCCAATGGAAAGGGGACATCATATGCTTACAAGAGACTAAGTTGGAAGTTATTACAAGACAAGTAGTTCGCAGCTTATGGAGAGGATAACATATTAGGTGGTCTTACCTACCAGCAAAAGGTGCTTCCAAGGGAGTTCTAATTATGTTTGACACAAGGGTGGTGGAAAGGGTGGAGGAGTGTGTGGGTGATTTCTTGGTTGCATGCTCTTTTGTTAATTTAGAAGATGGCTTTAAATGGGCTTTCGTTGGGGTTTATGGCCCAAATATTGATTCAGAGAATATTTTTGTGGGAAGAACTGGCGGGAGTCATTAGTTGGTGGGAGCTACCGAGTTGCATAGGGGGGGGACTTTAATACTTCTCGCTTTCCAAGCGAAAGGTCGGGAATTTCTCTCATCACTTCAGCTATGAGAGATTTCTCTGATTTCATTTCAGAACAAGAGCTCATGGACATTCCACTATCAGGAGGCACTTTTACCTGGTCCAACAACCGTGATTGCCCATCATGGTTGAGGATTGATAGCTTTTTGCTAACACCCGATTGGGAGTCACACTTCCCGGATGTGGCTCAAAAAAGATTACCCCGTTCATGTCCTGATCACTTCCCCATCATTTTAGATTGTGGAGGCATCCATGAGGGTAGAAAGGATTTTAAATTTGAACATATGTGGCTTAAAACTGACGGTTTTGTAGACAGGGTCAGACATTGGTGAACTTCCTATAGTTTCCAAGGCTCTCCAAGCTTCATTATGACTAGAAAGTTGAAAGTGCTGAAACAGGACCTGAAGCAGTGGAATGAACAAGTTTTTGGCAATGTATTTCAGCAGAAGTGCTCACTTATGGAGGAACTACAGGGCCTGGAAGGTCAGGAGGAGGCCAAAACCCTTTCTGAACCTGATAAAATTCGCAAGAGCCCGATAGTTGCTGATCTTCAAAGGGTTACTTTGATGGAGGAGATTTCATGGAGACAGAAATCAAGGGTACTCTGACTTAAGGAGGGGGACAAATGCACGAAATTTTTCCATAGGATGGCTAACTCTCACAGGAGGAACAATGCTATTGATACACTGATGGTAAATGGGGCAACTTCTTTAGATCAGATGGTTATCAAAAACCACATTGAACAATACCATCAACAATTATTATCTGAAGAGCATAATTGGAGACCGAGAGTGGATGATTTGTCTTTTTCCACATTAGACCAGCAGAGTGCAGAGTGGTTAGAAAGGCCATTTACAGAAGAGGAAGTGGGCAATGTTATCAGAGGTATGGCAAGTGATAAGGCTCCAGGTCCGGATGGGTTTACCCTGGGTTTCTTTCAAGTTTGTTGGGAGGTGGTCAAGGAAGATGTTATACAAGTCTTTCTTGAATTCCATTCTAATGCTAGATTTGAAAAGAGCCTCAATGCCACATTTTTAGCCCTCATTCCTAAAAAGGTGGGGTCTAGGGATGTGAGGGACTATCGCCCCATTAGTCTTGTGAATGGGATGTACAAGATTCTATCCGTAGTGTTAGCAAATAGACTAAGCTCGATGGTGGAAAAACTAATCTCGAAGCCGCAAAATGTGTTTGTCAAAGGTAGACAAATCCTTGACTCGGTTCTTATCGCAAATGAAGTATTGGATGGTCGATTAAAGTCTAGAGAGCCTGGGCTACTTTGCAAGTTAGACATGGAGAAAGCTTATGATCATATCAACTGGAAGTTCCTTCTTTATTTACTTGAAAGATGTGGTTTTGGGGGGAAATAGCATAAATGGGTAGAATTTTGTATCTCTTCAGCTCGTTTCTCTATCTTGGTAAATGGCTCTCCGGTGGGTTTCTTCAACTCCTCTCGTGGCCTGAGACTGGGAGATCCGTTCTCTCCTATACTTTTCTTATTTATCATGGAAGCTCTCAGCAAGATGATTGAGGGGCTGGTGGATGGTGTGTTACTCCATGGTTTTTCGGTGAGGAATGGTGATCTTAATATTTCTCACTTGTTATTTGTTGATGACACGCTTATCTTTTGTGGTGCACACCTCGGTTAAGTCCAAGACTTAAGGGCGCTACTCCTTTGTTTTGCTGTTGTGTCATGGTTGAGTATTAACCTCACTAAGTCGGAATAGTGCCAGTGGGGGCCACCCCCGATGTGGAGATTTTTGCTACTACCTTGGGATGCAAGATATCTTCGCTTCCTATGAAGTATCTTGGCTTACCGTTGGGTGCCTCTTTTAAATATGAAAGGATTTGAAATGATGTAGTCGAAAGGGTAGAGCGCAGATTGGCTGCTTGAAAAAGGCTTTACTTGTCGAAAGGTGGTAGGTTAACTTTGATTAAAAGCACTCTTTCTAACTTACCCACCTATTTTTTGTCTTTATTTCTTCCCACAAAGGTGGCTAACCGCATTGAGAATCTACAAAGAGATTCTTTATGGACCGGATTGGGGGAAGAGTTCAAATTCCACCTGGTTAATTGGTCTACAGTTTGTTCCCTAATATCTGGGGGAGGTTTGGGGATTCGCCACTTGCTAAAATTCAATCAAGCTCTTTTGGGTAAGTGGTTGTGGAGATGAATGGGAGGCCTTTTGGAGGTCGTTTATAGATTCTCAGTTTGAGGAAGCTTGGGGAGGATGGTGCTCGAATGAGGTACGACGCACTTATGGAGTGGGTTTGTGGAAAAACATTAGGAGCCTTTGGGGGACCTTCCGAGAATATAAACATTTTGTTGTAGGCAATGGTTCGCATATCCCTTTTTGGTTTGATATATGGTGTGGTAACCATTGTCTACGAGATACCTTCCCTGCCATCTTTGCGCTTGCAAGAGTAAAGGAGGCATCGATTGCCGTTCTTCATTCTACAGTAAATGGCACCCCTCAATGGAATATTGACTTCATTAGGGCAACCCATGATTGGGAGTTGGAGTCTATTACGGAGTTCTTTACGGCATTATATTCCGCAAGTATTCTAGGGGACTCTGGAGACAAGTTGCATTGGAATCATTCTAAGAAATGTATCTTCTCGGTTAGTTCTTTTTATCAAAAGCTCACGAACTCCGGTTTGTCTAGTTTCCCGTGGAAGAGCATATGGAAGACAAAAGCTCCTTCAAAAGCAGCCTTCTTTGTCTGGACAACGTCTTTGGACAAGATTCTCACCATAGATAATTTGAGAAAACGACAGGTTATTGTCCTAGATTGGTGTTGTATGTGTAAGAAGCATGGGGAGTCTGTTGATCATCTGCTTTTACACTGCAAGGTGGCCAAGGCTATATGGGATGATTTCTTCTCAAGAGTCGGATTGTCTTGGGTTATGCCTTGGAGATTGGTCGATTTCCTCGCAAGCTGGACAGGACTACATGGAGATTCTCAGGTAGCGGCAATTTGGAGATTGGTACCAATATGCACGTGTTGGTGCATTTGGAGGTAGAGAAATGCTAGATGTTTTGATGATCAAGAGAGAACAATGGACGAGCTTCAAGTTTTCTTTTTTAAAACATTGTTCCTATAGGTGGGGGCTATAGTTTGTAACGGGCGTAGTGTCCATGATCTTCTTCTTTCTATTGTATCCTCTAGATAGGCGTTTTTTCATGTATACTTCCTGTGTACTTGGGTTTTGCCTATTTCTATGAATATATTATCTTTGATTACCTATAAAAAAAAAAAAAAAAGTTTTCACGTAATAGGAGCAAAATCGAAATATTTGCATTAGGTTTTTTCATGTATAATAAGGGGTCATTTTAATCAGTTTTGATGAAGGTAGATGTGTTTCATACATAATATGGCACCAGAGATCAAGATTGAGTTTTCCTCTTGCAAATAAATGAGATATAAAGATGATTGTTGGGCATTGGGTGGATTGTTGACCCTATATCACCAAAGCCTACTTTCTCCACTCTTCATAATTTAAACCTCGTTTGCATTCAAAACCCACCTCAACTCATCCCAACCCATCATTACAACTTTCTCAAATTTCCACACAAAATATAATAAACAATTCAACTTTTTCAAATCTCAAAACAACTTTCCCAAATTTTCACACAAAATATAAGAAATAATTCAACTATTTACAAACCATCTCAACCCATCTCAACTCATCTCTGAATCCAAACCAATCCTTAATCTTTTTCACACATGCTTTCAGCTATATTTAGATGTCTCAACCATAAAAATAGTTTATAAAAATAGTTCCTTTTTCCTATGTTTCAGTTAGTCACATACATTTGAAGCTTAAAAACACGACTTTTCATAAAATTAAGGTTGCAATATCAAAACTTTGTCACCATTTCACAATCCACCTCATGTGCAGTTTCAATTATACTTACAAGATGTCCAATTATTAACTAGGGTTGGAGGGATCACATTGAACTGAATTTGGAAAAAAAAAAATGCAGGCTAAGCAAACCAAATTGGCGATGAAATTTACATTAAGTCCAAATTTAAGGAAATTTGTAGTTTAGCCCCAAACCTCAAGTCTCAAGCATGAATTTTCGAAGGCTGGCCACTATACTTGGACACTTGACTCTCAATGCAAACTTTAAGATTAAATAAGACAATTTCCGACAAGAAATCGTTAGGGAAAAACTTGCACCAATAAAAATCCATAATGACTATATGATTGTTTAGTCAAAAACGGTAGTAAGCTATCATTTTTTCCCCATATCCTTCGAAAAGTGAGGTAATTACAAACAAAAATCATCAATGCAGAAATGAAAAAGGTAGCAAATGAAACAATGGACAACAACCATATAGTTGTTGAGCAACAACATAGCAGGAAGGAAACTAGTGGTTTGTCGTTGGTGCCTCATGTGGGGGAAGGTTTAGAATCGGGAGTGCAGTTGGGTATTGTGGTTAGGGATAATGTCGTACCTTTGGTTTCTATTCCTCCATTAAACGATATAGCGGGTTCACCATTAGATTGGATTCTAAATAAAGTTAATGGGTTTCAGCAAATCCTAGGGCTTTCAGATGAAGAACAGTGAAAATATGAAGACCAATTTAAAGCTCTACTCACTACGATTGAGGCGAGTCACGTGCTTGAAACCAAATCACATTTTAAGAAAAGTAGGAAGTTAAAGCGTCTTTTTTTGTGCAATCAACTACGATGTTAAGGGAGGTAGCTCAAGTCAAGGGAAAAATAAAGAGAGGGCATTGTGAAGACGCTCTTGTATTGGGATGTTCAGGTGGAGGATTAGTTTTATGGAAACAAGGGGCTGATGTTGGGGAGGTGTATTTCATTCCAATTCAAGCTTGGTGTATTTTGGGTAGGTTTCATAAGATTTTTTAGTCATTAGGGGCATTTTTGTATGGGTTAGGTGTTTTCTTGTATATGTTCAGTGTACTTGGTTACCCCTGTTAATATATATATATATATATATATATATAATATTTTTACTTATAAAAAAAAAAGGTAGGATTTGATTTGATATTAATTGTCCAAGACTCAGAGATGCTAGTGTGGTGTCAGAAACATGCAGTAGATGAAAACAATTCAATGTGCATAAAACTAAAAAATACCTTGCATTGGAACCATGCACCACGAAATCCCTTCATAAATGATCTTGACTCTGTCATTTGACCAACTTCAAAAGGCAGGTCAACAGGTTCGTCATTGTCCATCAAAGCTACAACATAAACACTTCAGCTAAGCAACAACTAGGAAAGGCATATAGACGTAGTGGTCCAAACCATAGAACATTCAATAATTATATGAGTGATTGCTAAAGCTCCTCACTTTGTGTTTTTATAAGAGAAATCTTTGGCCACAAAGAGAGAGGAAAGAGGCATCTCAACCCAAACCAAGTAACCAACCAACACTACGGCCATCTAGTGAAAATGATTTTTCAATTTTTTTTTTTTTGAAAAAAATGGAAAACCATGTCTCACCCACCAAAGCATGCTGGCCACAAAGAATACCCTTCGTGCAGTAGGAGTACATTTGTTTCACTGTATCATGTATGATAGTTCCTGTTAAAAAAAGTTTTCGGCAAGAACATTTTGAGGAAAATTACCAATCTTCCATTGTTTAGCTAAAATCAAAATTTGATGTTCAGAGGGTCAGTTGCGTTCCGTGATGGAACGAGGCCTGGGATTTTCCTTACAGATGGCTTAACGCCCAAAGGCCTTGTCTTAGGTGCATAACTGGTGATCAATGCACCGGTGGTTGATGCAGAACAGCTCATCTCACAGACACCGAAACCAATCAATGCAAACTTCCCGCTGCACAACGATATCCTTTCCAGAGCCTGGTTCGCCTAACCCACCAGCGAGAATTAATTTTGATTTTCATTCCATAGTAGAATTTAAACTGGTTGCGATTTTCTTCTGTTTAAGCATGCAGATTCCGTACGGCCCCTTGGAGTCCTTTTTTCATATATTAAATCACAATTGGAGTTCCGATCCCCTCGAAGTGATCATCCCTCAATTAATTCTCTTTTTATTTTCACTTATCAAAAAGAAATACTCCTTTTATTTTCCTAAATTTGGGCCCATCGGTTTCTATCGATCATCTTTACCTCTCCAGTCTTCTCTTTCCCTTTGAATCCATTTGGAAAAACAAAAAAGGTAAAGAGCCAGAGAGAAAAAGGAGAAGGAGAAGGTCCGAACCGTGCGCGGCGGTGCGGCGGAGTTGGAGGGTTCTGTGCGAAGTGGTAAACCGCGGGTTGCCACCGGTTGTGCCGAGCAATGGGAAGTAGCGTCGTGTTCGGTGCTTTGCCAAAAAGGCCCAGACAGAAACGATTCGAGGCGAGAGCGAGAGAGAGAGAGAGAGAGAGAGAGATGAAATACTTTAGGATTTAGCATCAAGATTTGGTCCGTACAAACTACGGACCCAAGGAGTCATGACCCAACCCACGTTTGGAAAAAGCCCTCTCTTCCCCCTAAAGCAGGCCCAATAAATACCCTTTCCCCCTTCGGTCCCTTCTTCGCCCTACATCACAATTCACAAACCCTAAAAACATCCGCCCCCACATTAAGATTTATATTTATGAAATAAGAAAATTGATATCTTAATTATTATATATTTTAATGATAATAAAGTTCAAAAGTCTATAATAATGATATATATTTTTAACAAAATAAAATATATCATCTTCAATTATTCATAGAAACCTTAATAAATACCATCTTCAATTAATGTGTTTATATCATTTTATTTAAAATATGATATTTTTTTTAAGGATGGGTCTACACCCATCACTGAGAGCTCTCTCACTGGGGCTCACGCTAATGCATTATATGTTTTTTTATTTATTTTTACTTTTTTTACATGATTTTTTTAATATTTTTAAACATTTAAAAAAAATTATAACATCATTAAAAAATACTTACTTAATCAAAAACTAAAAAAAAAAATTATCAACGGGAGCCCCAACGATAAACATAGCATTTTCCTTTTTTTAAATGTTAATTTTTGTTATCTGATTTGAATTTGTGATTTTATCTAACTAAATCTTATTTATATAATTATAAAAAAATATAAAAATTTATCATTAGATATATATTTATTTATTTTATTAGATATAAAAATAAAAATAAATTTTTAGATATATATATTATTATTCATTTTATTCACTATAAATTATTTCCTTTGTGGAGAGATAGTTATTTAAGATTCATTTGATAATGAAATAAAATGAGATTATTTTAAATGAATTAAATAAAATATTATTTTTTAATATTATTATTATTTTAAAATATAAAAAATTAAATTATTTATTATATTTTATATAAAAATTTAAAAAAATATAATAATAAAATTAAATTAAATTAAATTATTTATCTATCCAAACAAGATCTCAAAGAAGTCAAATAAAAAATAAAAAAACCCTCCACGCGTCCCTGTTTTTTAATTGAAAGAAATAAAATAAAATGAATTAGAAATTTGCTCAAAAAGATAATTTGGAATATATACGTTTTTCTTTTTTTGGGCTCCGCCTCTGCCTTCTCTCTCTCTACCTCTGCTGCTCCTTCGACCTCTCTCTCTCTCTCTTTCCCTCTTTCTCTGAATCTCTCAGCTTCCCTTGGCCATTGACAGAGCTCTGTTTTTCGATTCCGTTCCAGGTCTGCACGCCCATTCGATCTATGCCGATGTTGTTCTGGATTTTAGTTTTCCGGTTATTCGTTTGGATTTCGTATTGGTGCTTTTAGGCGGCTCCGAGTTTCAATATTTGATCGTCTTATTGGTTATTGTTCTCAGCGGTCTTTCGGCTCTATTTTTGTGGGTTCTGTTGGGCCTGTGTTTCATGCTATTGGGTTCCTCTGGATGGTTTGCCGTTTTGGGGTTTTTGGGTCTCATCTCTTTGATTCTTTTAATCCTTTTAATTTTTCTTCATTTTTTTAGAAAATAAAAAATCGACACCTGAATCAAGGATTTACTGCTATTCGAATGTTCGGGGGAACCGGTGTGGGTCGGTCTTTGGTTTAGAAAATTTTAAAAGTTGGGCTTTCTTCCGTTTTCAAAATAATTGAGGGAAATTGCAAGAGAACAAAGTTTTCAATTTCTTATGTTTATGCTGCGTCGAGGGTATGCAAAATTATAGAATTAGCAGAATCGGAGGCAACTAGTTGAAATAGGATCACTTGAGTGGAGGTTTTGGTTCGTGATGTCCTGATTGAAAGGAACTTGATACTTTGATAATCTAGTTTTGATTTATTTTGCTGCATTCCCTGCAGCCCAACAGAAGGACTTATCGAGTTTGTAATATAGTAGAATCTACAATCCACGAGCTTTTGGTATACATAAAAGAACATGTGATTTTTTATTTGCTTTGCTGGTTTTTGGAATTTTTGTGAGATTTTCATAAATAGTAAATACTATTGTGTATTTGATATATGTTTCATGCAAAGCGTGATTTCAGAGCCAATATTGACTGATTTATTGTGGATTTACTTATGGTCTAGTGGGCGGAGTTAGGGTGTCGTGGAAAGAGTTTTGAAGTAGGAGATGGCCGGACTGCAAATGAGGAGTCTGGAGTGGGAAGGTCCATGGAGGGAATTTCAAGCGGGCAGCCGCAGCGTTGTCAATCTGGGGAAGCATTGGCAGAATGGCGGTCTTCCGAGCAGGTAGAAAATGGAACCCCATCGACTTCACCTCCATACTGGGACACTGATGACGATGATGATGGAGGTATGCCTTTTGTCTTTCTATCCCCTTTTTCCCGGGCACATATCTATAGAAACAAAAAATAATGACCGGGCATTATCTTCTTTGAAGTCAGAAACTCACGTGGGCTGTCAAGGACACGACAGAGAAAAGTGTAATAATGAGGAATTAAAACATGAATTTTAAAACACCAAACTATTGATAGTCTGAAGTCTGTATAATCAGCATGTGGAAGCATAATTCCCTTTCATAATGCCATTCGACTGAGTAGTGTAAAGACATATTTAAGCGTTTTTCTTTCCTTTTTATTTTGTGCCTACTGAAAACCAGATGTAGTGGGCATGAACTACACTGAAGAAAAATGGGGAACTTGCAAGTTTATGCTATGTGATGCAAGGGTTGTGTGTATTTGGTGTAATCGACCTGTTATAATACAATATCAAGTTATTGACTATACGAAACTCTGACCCATCCAGTCACAGATAGGTGTTGCTCTTGTATATGTCCCTTGTACTTGGGCTCTGCATATTCTCATTAATAAAGTTTCTTTTTAACCATTGAAAAGGAAAACTGAAGTATGGATTTGTCTAAGTTGGGGAAATTACGACTGAATATTGTCTTGCCAACATCCTTAGAAAGTATTTTAAGTTATTTATCTAACACATTCTTGAATAGTTTTAAATTGTAAAACACACGGAGTTTTTGTAGATTGTTCTATTGTTTGTATTTAGATGGAAGTAAAATTGGCAACCTTTTCCACCTTGTAAGTTTTTTGCCATGACTAGGAGTTTTCTGCATGTTTTATTATTTTTTTGTTTTGTTCTATACTTACTTTTGCCTCTTGTGATATTTAAATTCTTTTCTTATATTTGTCCTTCTTGCGATCTGTGAAATACCTTGTCTTCCATTCTACATTATTGTTGTGCTTAAACAATATGGTGGGGCTTCTGACCCTTCAACATAGCCATGTAAAACTTTTCCATCTAAATTATTCATGTTCTGTTCTTATGCCGGATCCTTTGCTTTTTTGTACCTTTTTTTTTGCTGCATATTGATCTATTTTCAAATTTCTAAGGACATCTGCTGCATCCCTCTGGTTTCTAAACGTACTTCTGAGAAACATAAATGTAAACTATCACGCTCTTAAGTATATTGTAGAAATATTGTGTTTATTTTTCTATATGCACATAATTCATTGCTGAATTGTCTCATTGACAGGGCTTCTCATATCCTTATACTTCATTTCTTTTTGGTTGGTTTTTACGTTTGAGCTTAATGATGTTACTTATACTTTGAATAAAATTCTTATAAAAGAGTTGTTAAAATCCAATTTCTTAGGGATGGGGATGCTCTCTATCTAACATTAAGTTTCCTTCATCTCCCAAATAATTGTTGTTAAACCCATCCTATTGAAGTTTTTTTATTACTTCTGCTTGTTATTTTTCAATCAAACTGGTATATAATCAATTGTTCATAAATATGTCTACTTCTTTATAGGGCCAAAACCTTCTGAGTTATATGGAAAATATACGTGGAGGATAGAGAAATTTTCACAGATTAACAAAAGAGAACTCCGTAGTAATCAATTTGAGGTTGGCGGCTACAAATGGTATGGGGCCTGGAATATGTTGTTCGGCATAGTTTTCTTTTTTGCTTTTTTGGGATATAATTGTTATTATAAATATGTACGACCATTAGAATGGCCACGCATACGTATATATTCAAGCATTTCTACTATGTCTATCTACTGTATGTGTACTTTGTATGCTTATGAAAAGATATTTAGCATTCATATCCACCTGTCAGTTTTATCGTCTCTGTATTCTTGGTCAACAGTTTAAATTTTAGACCGGATTTAATTTATATTCATGTCTAATTTGATACCGGATTTTGCTATATACTTTTGATGGAGAGAAATAGCATGAGCTCATGAGATCATTTGTCTGTGACATTGCATGGAACTTGTTATTCATTCAAATGATGAATGTAGTGGTAAGTTTCAAGTCCTTCCATGCATTCTCATGCTAAAATGTTTTTGATTAATTGCAAAGAATAATGATTTGATTGAATATTGGTATCTTTTTTTAATTATAATAAGATTATTGCGGGATTGTAAGTTCCATGTCACCATTAGATAATGTCTTCCAATTTTTAAATTGGTTTTTTACATTGTGAGGTGGCAAAGTCTTTGTGGAATGAGGTTATTGGTCGGACAGGTTTACATTGGGTGATGCCTAAGGAAATTGTGGATCTCCTTGCATGTTGGCGTGGTGTTGAGGCAAGGAAATGTGCTGCTGCTAGATGGAGAATGATTCATTTGTGTTTAATGGGTGGTTATGGCTTGAAAGGAATGGGAGATGTTTTGAAGACAGAGCGTTCTTTTGAAGATCTTCGTTATTTTTTCTATTCTACTTTGAGTTTGTGGGCTAGGATCATTGTAAGGAATGATGATAGTGTACTAAATTTGTTTCTGTCGTAGTTTCCTGCTTTCTAGTGTGTAATAGGTATTTCCTCTGTATACTTCCTGTATACTTGGGCTGTGCCTATTCTTGGTAATATAATTCTTATTTATTGTCAAAAAAAAATTAAATTGCTTTTTTCCCTTTTTTTCAAAAATTGTAATTGAAATTTATTTATAGGTAAAATTTTATTTTATTTGATCAGGTAAATAGGCAAAGCTCAAGTACACAGGAAGTCTACATGGAGAACACCTAGTTACAAGTTAGGATCTAGAAAGGGATACAAGAAAATCATGGGAACTAGTCCCATTGAGGACAATGACAGAAGCCCACAAAAATAAAGTATCTTATCCTTGGTTATGACATGGCAGTCACGTGCCACGCCAAATTGTAATTAACTAGCAACCATTTGGTGCCCACATGTGCATTTTGATGACATGCATCAAGCTGACATAGATGTGTCACAGACCACAATGAAGTTAGATCACAAGTTCATTTTTAAATTGCCATGTGCTTGCTTCAATTCTTAGGGTTTGGTAAATACAGTAATACAGATAAACAAATTTTGCAAAACTATTAATTACTTTAATTTATAACATGGTAGTTTTGACCTAAGCTTTTAGCTATTTGTGGCAGGTACATTTTAATTTATCCCCAAGGCTGTGATGTCTGCAATCATCTTTCTTTGTTTCTTTGTGTTGCCAATCATGACAAACTTCTTCCAGGTTTGGATATCTAAGTAGTTTGAAATTTCAGAAATGATAAAAACACGGATCCCATGCACACAAACAAGAGACATGAATTACTGTTCATGTGTCCGCGTTTGTGTACACGGGATCCGTGTATGTAGCAATGCTCTTGAAATTTTTCATTGGTGATTATAGCTCGTGATCAGTTTTTTTGTAGTCATTCAGCTTGATTTTGTTTTTGAAACAGGCTGGAGCCATTTTGCACAGTTTACCATAGCTGTGGTGAATAAAGATCCAAAGAAATCAAAATATTCTGGTTGGTTAATTGGTTTATTGGTTTATTGGCTTAGTGGTGTGGAGTTTTTGATATTCTCACATCAATGCAACTGAGTAAACGTAAATTTTTTTAGACACTTTACATCGATTCTGGAAGAAAGAGCATGACTGGGGGTGGAAAAAATTCATGGAGCTGTCAAAAGTGTCTGATGGGTTTATTGATGCTGACACTCTTATAATAAAGGCTCAAGTCCAAGTCATAAGGTGTGTTATAATTAATTGATTCGTGAAATCTTTTGCGTTATTGATTTATGAAACACTCTTATACAAAAATGTTTTGTGTGTGACTTTTTATGGATATTTAATATTTCATAAGAGGCTTGATATTGCAGATGCTTCTCTTGGATTTATTATTTATAGTATTGCGTTCGTTGGCAATAATAAGTTTTATCTGTTTTGCGCAGTTGCCTTGGCATAGGATCATCTTTTTTAAGGTTTTACCTGTTGTTGATTGTGTTTGTGTATTTTTAAGCATAGCGGGGTTAAATACAAAATTAAGCAAATATTCTAGGTAGTCACAAGGCAACTGAATATTCTGTCTTTGCATGCCCAACCAATGCCTCGTGGCACTTGTGCATCTTTTACAATTTATGTGCATAGTGACCCATTTACTATTATAAACTATTGGCATATTATACTAGTACAGATGTTGGTGGGTTTACTTATGTTTTTAGGAAGATGATGCATTGCTGAAGGCATTTAACCCTTTTTAGTCCATAGTTGATTTTGCACTCATGCTCCAATCTAACCTGATTTTGAAAGTTAACCTCTTTACTTATCAAAAGAAAGTTAACCTCTGTGATTCTGATCTCATCCTATTTGTACATATGATTTTTTATACACCAAGTCATTTCCCATTCAGAATCTTGTTCTTTTCATTATAGTATTTGACTTGTAATTGAATGAGTTTGTTGTCTTTTACATTCACTGTATAGTTTTCTGTAGTTACTAATCTTCACAAGATTTTTTTTTCGGCATATGGTTTGAAGGGAGAAAGCAGACAGGCCCTTTCGTTGTCTTGATTGTCAGTATAGGAGAGAACTTGTTAGGGTATATTTGACAAATGTGGAGCAGATTTGCCGGCGATTTGTAGAAGAGAGAAGAAGCAAGCTTGGAAAGTTAATAGATGATAAAGCTAGGTGGTCAAGGTATTTAATGTTCATGTCTGAATCTTTCATTTCATATAAGTGGGAACTCTGTTTTCAGTGATAATTACGTAACATCTCGGTGTTGGAAGATATTATGTTTTCAATGTTTTTTGGGTAATAAAATGATTTTCTGGTTCCTGTGGCCATGTTATGATACAGTTGTGCATCATTTTCGCAGTGTGTTAAATTTTGCAAGTGATATATATGCCTACTTGTATTTGGATAGGGTGTGGTGCCTTATGTGAGGGTAGCTATTGATTATCCACTTCATTACGTTTATGTTCAATATGATTTTGTTTTTATGATAATAGATTGTTCGCTATTGGTGCAGTTTCCGTGCTTTCTGGTTGGGAATCGACCAAAATGCTAGGCGCCGTATGTCCAGGGAGAGGACAGACTTGATTTTAAAAGTAGTTGTGAAGCATTTCTTTATAGAAAAGGAAGTCACGTCTACTTTGGTGATGGATTCCTTGTATAGTGGATTAAAGGCTCTTGAAGGCCAGACTCTGAGTAAAAAAGGGAGGTTGGAGGCTGAAGAAATTCCTGCCCCCATTGTTTGTGTGGAAAAAGATACATTTGTATTGGCTGATGATGTCTTAGCATTACTTGAGAGGGCTGCCATGGATCTTTTGCCACCAAAAGATGACAAGGGTCCTCAGAATCGTACAAAGGTGAGTTGCCGCATGTAGCCCACCTTTTACTGATTATGAAGTTGTGTAAAGCTGATTACCATGAGCCTCAACACGGTGTTGGTTTAAGTCCATTGCAGTTTTAACCCTTCATTTAGAGAGAAAAGAAAGGGAAATTAGAGATTATTTTCATGCTCAGTCATTCTATAGTAATTTTTTCTGGAGGTATTACTTTATTGAAATGAAAACAATAGATAATAGGATAGAGAACTGTTCATTTCAGTACTACAATTCCCAGAAAACACTAGTAAATTTAAAACTTTCAAGAATCCAGAAATTCCAAAAATGAAGTCCTGTGGTGCTAAGTCCACCTTTTGATGACAGAGCATTCCTTTAACTTTGTATACAGGATGGAAACTCTGGAGAGGACTTCAATAAAGATTCTATTGAACGTGATGAGAGGCGTCTTACGGAATTGGGTTGCAGAACTGTGGAGATATTTGTCCTTGCCCATATTTTCAGGTAATTAGTTAGAATTGTAATTTTACTTTTAAAAAGCCCCCCCGCCCCCCGCAGGGGGGTGTCTCTCTCTTAAGGGATTGATATCTTGGTATCTGTTGATTGCCCTTTGTTATTTCTTTCTCTAAGGGTAAGCTTCCATATTTCTAATTAGGTGTACCTCTTGTATACTTCCTATCTACCTGGACTAGGCCTTTTTCGTTTTTTAATTAAGGCCTCATTTGGGAATCCATCTCATCTCATTCCCAAACATCACTCAAAACACACACTTTTAATTTCAAATATTCAACTTTTTTATCTAATCATTACAACTTTCTCAAACTTCCAAAAAAAACACAAAAAACAATTCAACTTTTTTAAATTTCAAAGCAAAAATAATAATAATAAATAATATTCTATCAATATTTTAACTTTGTAATATTTTTATTCAACTGTTTCTCTCTTCTTTTCCAAAACCCAATAAAACATCTTAGCTCAAACAATTTCACTACTATTCACAAACCATATCACTACTATTCACAAATATCTCATCTCATCTCATCTCATTTCTCAAACAAGGCCTAAGTCTTCAATTACTTGTCAAAAGAAAAACTTTAACGAAATCAGATTTTCAGTTGCAAGCTTCCTGAAAGATGTCTCGTTATCATGAACAACCTTCAATGAGTCTCACATCTTGCTGATTTCTTATAAACATCATTATAACCAGTTTTCCATATTCAGTTTCCAGCATCTTATTGACATTTTAGTATCTACTTATAAAAATAAAAAATAAAAAATCTTATTGCTGCACATCAGTGGTGACATAATATATTGGAAGTTATTCATGTGTTGAATAACAGCGTGCTGTACCAGGAAAACTTTATCAGCGCATGTATTTGTAAACATTGATGCTTCAATGTTGCTCCATGCAATTTCATCTTTACTCTTTTGCTCATGAACCTTTTTTGGTGATGCCTTTTTTAATGTAATCTAACTTTCAATCAATAAGCAATCCTCGGGACAAGATTTTGAGCAATTTTTTTCTCTAATATTTCACTTTCTGTTTACTTAATTTAAATGTTTAGGGACATAATCTTTTCACAATGTGAATATCGTTAAATCTTCAATCAAATCAATTTTTTGTCACATCTTACCTATAGTTTCATGGGGATTTCCAGCTTTTCTGCGTCGTTTATGTTACAATGTTTTTGTTGATATTTCCTTTTGTCATTACTAGCAAAATTTTCAGTTGTAATTAGGATTCATAGTTCTGAAATTAAAAGCAGAGCAGAAATTTGGTGCTTTTACTACAAAAGAGCTATTAGTGGTTTTAGACATGTATATGGGGTAAAATATTGTTAAAGCCCATAGGCGTGAATTATTTTATGATTATTTCCTTTTAGGAATTGTTATAACCTTACTTATCAAGAACTTGTTATAATCTTGATGGATGAAAGAAACTTGGGTTTCATGTTGTTGTCTTTCTTATACTGTTTAACCATCTAACTGTTTGTAGCATAATTCTTCTTCCAAAGTTTGAATGACATACAATGGTCAACACTGGGGTTTCAGCAACTATGATTAGTCTAACTTGGAGCAATAGGCAAACTCAAGTGGAGTGAGTAATGACATAAAATGGGCCAGTTGTGAAAAAAGAAAAAGCAAGCTTGTCTTGGTTTGACACTCATACAGAACCATGTTTGTTCTGAGTCCTGACTGATTGAGTGTGTTATAATGGGTCATAATGGATAATATCTATTGACTAAGATATTTGATCATAGGTTCTGTTTGAGTCTACACATGAGATAGTAAACATGTTTACTTGCTTATCTGTACTGATAGATGCCCTAAGTTTTGTCTCTTTACGTGCAGCAATAAAATTGAGGTTGCCTACCAGGAAGCTGTCTCTTTGAAGAGGCAAGAGGAGCTCATCCGTGAAGAAGAAGCAGCATGGCTTGCTGAAAGTGAACAGAAGGCAAAACGTGGAGCAACTGAAAAGGAAAAGAAATCAAAGAAAAGCAAGGTTTAATATTCTCACAACTCTACTAAATTTGAGTTTAGTATTCTAAAACGGTTCACTTGTTTTCAGCTTTATTACCTGCGGAATGTTCAGATATGTTGGTGGTATTCAAGTGAATGTTTGTAAATAGTGATTTTTGTTTACACAAGAGTTGTAATAATTAATAATTTCCATTTTTGAATTTGTTATTGTGCCAAACTTTATTATTACGTGGAAATAGATGTGAGACTTGGGAAAATCTTGTGGTTTTCAGATGAAGTGATTTGCCTTTTTATTTTTTATCAATGTCAATTCAACTCAGATGTTGACCTACATCCTCTTAACTGAAGAGGTGTTATTCCAAATTAGATTGCATTGAATTTGGAAGTGGTCAAGCAATGTTTATGCCAAACAACATAGAGTGGGTTTTATTCTAATCATTGACACATTTTCTTTGTTTATAATGCTACAGGCAAAACAAAAACGAAATAACCGAAGAGGGAAGGAAAAAGGCAGGGAGGAAAGGCCTAGCATGGTGGTACAAGACAATCATCAACAGGAAAACCTCAATGATGAAAAACAAGACAGCGTCGTGGAGGAGGTGTCACACATGGTTGATAAGCTTGATATGCTAGAAGATGTTTCCGATGTGTCTGATTCAGTAGATGGTGTTCCTGAAGTTCTTCAGCCTGACTCAGAAGACCGGGATGCTGATCCTGTCAATTGGGATACTGACACATTTGAAGTTCATCCCTCAATGGAAGCCACTAGTAGTGGAATTAGTTCTCTATCAATTCAACAAAATGGTGTTTCTGAAAGAAAGAGCCCTTCAGTAATGGATGATAGTTCTTCAACGTGTTCTACAGACTCTGTACCATCAGTGGTAACAAATGGGCCCTATAAGGGAACTCTTTCCCAAACTATATAAACCAAAAATCACCTGGCAGGTAAATATATAGCTACATTTCTGTTCACACCTACTTAAATCGGAATATAAGGTTTGATTTTGCACTTAATTACACAGGGGAAGGAACCGGCGAAGTAAAGCTGCCTGTGATGGAACTGGTTGGGCAAATGAGATAGATAATCAGCCTTCCGCTCCTTCAGATGATGCAGGGGATCAAAATGATTTATCTGGTAGTTGTAAAGCTGGTGAATCCGACTCTCAGGCTGTTCTCTTCGAGCAGCGTATGGTTAAGAAGGTGGACTCACTAAATATGGCATGATTAGCTTTGCAATTGATTGAGCCATATTCTTAAATGAATTTTCTCTAATTTTATAATTTTGTGTTGTTATCTGTATTTAATTCTTAGGCCAAAATGGTTTGTAAGATGCTAGTTACTTGTTGTCTCCCATTTCATTCTGGCGGACAGGAGAGGACGTTGAGAGAGACAATTTTATCTTTGAAGATAGAATCTGACCAATGCTGAGTGCATGTAATTTGCATATACCCATTTAAGAAATGCATCCTACGCATTCTTGCAGCGTAGCCACTGTTTTATATCTTAAAGTCTCTTCTTTTGTTTGTCTAGAGAGCTACTATATTCAACTTTTCCCCCTTTTTCCCCCTTTTCTTTAACCCGCTTCTCTTGTTTACTTGTCAGGAAAAAAATAAATAAATAAAAATAAAAATTCCGCCTTTAAAATTTTGTTGGGTTGAACGTGACTGGAGTTTGCTTTTTGTATGTAATAGGAAGAAGCTGTTTCGCTGCAGAAGAAGCTAAGCACCAAAGAGCAGACTGATGTGGAAAGAACCTCTAAAGATAGGACATCAGCAATACCATCCTCTCCGAGAAGCCCACCCAGGAATTCAGCCTCAACCATTCGATCAAAGAATAGTATTGTTGTTGATTCTGTTCTGGTTGGGAAAGCTTCTTCAAATGACACTCAACATGCACCGCTGATTCCAGCCTCCCAAATTAGTGTTATGTCCAAACCTGAGATCCAGAAAGCTGCAAGCGTCAAACCAACTGAAAAGGCCGTGGCACAGCAAGTACCTGTGATGTCAAGGCCCTCTAGTGCTCCTCTAATTCCTGGTCCCAGGCCAACTGCTCCTGCTGTTTCCAGGATTCAAACAGCCCCACCACTTGCCCGTTCAATGAGTGCAACTGGCCGGTTAGGTCCTGAGCCCTTACCAGCAACACATGGTTATGTTTCCCAGTCCTATAGAAATGCCATCGTGGGTAACGCTGTTGCTTCAGGTTCATGTGGTTTTGCTCATCCCAAATCTCAAAGCTCAGGGGTGAATCAATCCTCTGCTTTCTCACAATCAGCTACCTTGGTATCTGCACCAATGTTTTTACCCCAGAGCCCTGAGAGGGTTGATCCAACCATGGTCAAATCAGGTTTTCCCTATGGCATAGTAATGCGGGATGTTTTACAGACTGGAGCTCACTGGATGGAGTCTTCCCAAAGGGAAGCCAGCAGAAACATGCACTATGATCATACTTCCCTGCTTAATGACGTTCAAAACTTGAGTTTGTACAAGCCTGCTTACAACGGATCACAGGGACAATTATCCAATCAGTTCCCAGCCTGTACATCTGGCCAGCAGAGCCAAGGTGTGTTGGCTGATGAGTTCCCGCATCTAGATATCATTAATGATTTGCTCGATGATGAACGTAGTATTGGGAAAGCAGGGAGCACAGTTTATGAGTCTCTCAGCAATGGGCCACAGGTATTGAATAGGCAGTTCTCATTTCCTGGTGACACAAGTATATCCAGTGATGTGGGCTCCGCATATAGCTCTTGCAGGTTTGAGCGATCGCGGAGTTACCATGATGTTGGGTTTCCACGGCACCTTCACTCTTCTGGCAGCCATTATGAATCGATGTGGGATTTCATTCCGCAAGGCAATGCATCACCTTATGTAAATGGGCAGGTAGATGGGTTGGTTCTAAATCAGTGGCAGGCAGCCGGTTCTGATTTATCTCTACTCGGGACGAGGAATACAGAGGGAGATGGTTACCCTTACTATAATCCAGATTATTCAAATGCGGCATGTGGCGTCAATGGGTATAGAGTTTTCCGGCCTTCAAATGGGCATTGAAAGGAAACCTGACGGGGCCTCTGCCTGCAGATTAGTGGGGTGTTGTCCACTGTAATAATTAATTTGAGGAAATTGCTGGGTTTTAGATTTGGAGTGAGGTTATGATCCTTTGATAAGAAAACGTTTTGTAAAGATTGTCTCTGCCTTTTGCTTCCAGCTCTGAGGTAGTTAAAAAAAAAAAAAAAAATGAGGCTTTTCATATATCCTGGAGTTTTTGCTTACCGGCTGAAGCTGTCGTGAAATTTGAACTATAATAATCTTATCTGACACACTTCCCGATTCATTTGAGACAATTGAACAGTTTGAACCGTGAACATGGCATGCCTATTTGGCTTCGGAGTCTCTTTAATCCTGTCCTGTCCTTGAGGTGAGACTATACTTGGTCATTTAACAGACACCTGAAATAATGGTGTTAAGATTTAGTGTAAATTGAAGGGAGAAAAGTCATAAATGTTCCAAGAAATTATTTGGGCACGTGCAGTGTAGAATTGTTTTCTGACCATAATCAATAGGAAAAATTACTTGGCGAGCCATGGCCCCCTCTAACCTCCATGGGACTCTCCTACTAATGTTTTTAACATAATACGTCAAGTAGTTCCTATAAAATTTATTGAGGTATACGAAGTGTTCTATTCACAAAAGAGTTTTATAAAAGTAAACTTATTAATTGACTTTATTTTATATAGTGTGTTAAATTTACTATAAAAAAAAAAAAAAATTTACATTAGAATTATGTTACATATACTTACTTTTGCACACTCCATTAGTGTGATCGGTCAAATGAGATATTTTATAATATATTGACTTTGCTACAAATCAAGTTCTTATGTTGCACATTCTGCCCCAAAAAAAAAAAAAAAAAAGTTCTTTTGTTGCACTGTCAAGAGTGGGGCCAAGAAGAATACGATGACGTGGCATTCAGTTAATTTGATTAGAACATTTTAGGGATATTTGAATAATTGCTAATTTTGTCATACGACTTGCAATTTTCCTAGATGACCTCGATAGGACGATCCGACCTATTTTCTACCTCCACTCCGACAATAGGTTTATTATCTCAATCTCGAGATGACAACGTGAAGTGTCGTGCAATTTTAGACAACCCTAGTCTTCGCATCACTTCAGCAAGTTCTACTGTCGTACGTAGTTACATGTAACTACAAATCTATGTGGGCGTTATACACTTATTTTATAAGAGTAGCGCTTCAGGCCGAATGGGTACCAAACATATTTTTCCACCGGCTAATAAGAACATGCCATGCAGGCATTCCATGGGAGAGTGAAATGAAGGCTAATGCACCGAATATTTCAGCAACATGATAAATAGAGGTGCATGCATGTACCCGTCGGCCCCCTCTCCCCTCCCCCCAATCTCGATATTAACTATAAAGCCTATATCACATAGGAATGAAATCAGTATCGAAACTTGATAAAGAAATTTATCTGTAAGTACAGGATAGCTTGAATATTGCCTACCATGAAAGATTTAAATATGAGATAGTACCCCAAAACATTTCCCTCATGCGCCTTTTCAATTTGTATGCACCCTCAAACAAATCCAACCAATTGAACCAGTGCCCTTTCTTGTACAGCCAACCGCACATCTTGCTTTGAACTCGATGAAACCACATTTGCTGCAGAGATGGAATGGGTTCGACGGGATGTGGTGGAGAGAGAGAGAGAGAGAGAGAGAGATGTGTAATTTCAGGAAAACAGAGAAAAAAAAAAAAACCTAGAGTGAGGGCTTGAAGAGGAAAAGACGAAGGATTGAGGGGGAGAAAGAAAATGTTGATCATTTTTTACCTAAAGGGCATAGACAATACAAATTGAAGGAAATCACTGCAGTGTGTAAAAATGTTATTCCTAACTAATTTAATTTTTATGTTAACCTTCATTAGGCAAGATCATTGTAGGAATACAAATTGAAGGAAATTGCTGCACCAAACACAAATTTTTTTTACCTTTCAACCTGAAGACGATTTCTTTGGAGCTTTCGGCGTGGTGGAGTGGAGCGCAGATGGGAGAGGAAAAGGGTGAGGGAGAGAGAAGGAGAGAGGTGATTCGATTGAGTCATAAGACGAGATTCAGTGCATTAGCCTTCATTTCACTTTCCCGTGGAATGCCTACGTGGCAAGTTCCTATTGGCATGTGGGAAAGCATGTTTGGCACCCATTTGACCTGAAGCTTTTTTCATTTTATAATTAACCAATATAATTACTTCTTTTTATTAAAAATCATTTTGATTTTACCTAAGTATCTTCTATTTCGGATAGAGGTGTGAAATAATAATTAAAATATTTATAAATTTATTATTTCTCGCACGGAATATCCAACAATTCAAAACGACAAAATCCATTTTTGTTATATCAAACTCCAAATATTGCATTTCAATGCTTGTTGAGGTAATGAAAAAAATTGATGTTTTGAGTTAATTAGAGCTTACATGAATAAAATCACTTAGTATGTTTAAAGCAAACACAATATATATACAGTATTAATGATCAAACAGAAACCAAAACGAAAAAGCATTAAAATGTATAGCTCCCCAACAGCTTCGATTATCTGCTAACCAATTTTAGGGACCAGAGCGACGACGTCATGCTCATCAATCTAGACTCGGACTACTATCTCAACAAAAATTAGCAGCCACCTTCGATCCTTCTCTTCTAAAAGTCATAGCCCTTACGATTCTCAGGTTCTCTCTCATTGTAATTGCTGCTGCAGCTTCTCCGTTATATGTAAAATATTAAAAACATTGATCTAAAAGTTATGGAAGGTTGGATATTAATTTGGTTAAACTTTTAACTCTTAGAATCATAACATTCTACCGCGCTTTCAAATCCGACGTTTATAGTGACCCACTCTATCGATACTGACCCGGTGGTAGTCCTTTTTCTCTTGGCGGCTTCACTTATCTATTTAGACTTGAATGATGTAATACTATATTCATACATAGTACCAATGCATTTTAATCTAACATATAAATCACCCCTCCATGAATTAAACTCTTAAAGTTAGCTTGTGTCTTGTACCAATTTGCTCTCTTCAAAAGCAGTTCCTCCAAAAAAATTGGAGAAAAAAATGAGATAAAGATAGAAAAATTTCTTTCAACATTCCAGAAGAATTTTCATAGAGGACCTGGCTCCTTACATATGGTGTGCAGACTTCAACAAGGCTGGCCTCATACGGGTCTAGACTAAAAGCACATTAGAACAACCATTTTTAATGATAACTACTCTAAATGGCCAAGCCCATTAACCTACTATCACTAAAATCCAATTAAAATAAAGAGAGCCGAACATAAGATGGCCATAGCCCAACAAACATATCAGTTCTAACTACGTTAATGGGCTTGTACACTTTCTTTGGACTGTGACACATTCATCCCACTAGCTCGGCGATCCAGCGTCGAATTCTTTACCTTTATGTTTTTCGTCTAACGACAACTCGCACACATCAACACTAATTATATACGATTAAGTACAATATTTAAGTAATATACATGCGTACATATATATCTATATGTTGTGCATCTATAGGAGAGAGACATTATTTGGATAAATCATAAAAGCTTAAATCTTTATTTTTTCTTAATGATTGTACTATGTATATGTACAACCTAAACTTGTTCGTTGGTTAGCCATGGAAAACTTTGAAAGGCATCTATATATTTGATTTTTTTTTTTTACGAACTATGATATTCATAACGTATATATAATAAGAAAATGTTATTTCTACTTACAATTTTTACTCACATAACAATACGTGCTTACGTGTGTGCAGCTATTCATGATATATTGAATATTATAAAATTCAAAATTCAAAATTCAAATTAAAAAAAAAAAACGTGATAAAATAGATATTTTACTTAATACATATAATGTTGTGCATAAAATTGTAAGCACATGCAGTATTATTTTTTGTACCTAATCGACAAGCGATTTTAATTTTTGAAAAATGCAAAATATGGCGCTCCCAGCGCTCGCTTGGGATTGGATGGTGACTGAAATGCCAAAACATGTAACACATGGCTACATACCTCTCATACATGACAGATAAAATGCAATACTCCTACGTATACTACCAGTATGCAATAATTAACGTAGCAAAAAATATAAGATTCGCATGAAACTAGGCAACGCTTAAAGCAGTTGCCTTAGCACATGGTATCGTAAGAATATGCATAATCTAAACATTGTCTTTAACATAAAAATTTCATAATAAAAGATCTCAATAGGATATGTTTATTGTCTCCCAAAACAATGATAGCTAACAAAAAATATTTTTCCCCAAAACAGAGGGACTGATCACAAAAGAACTTTAGTCATTAGAACATCCAAAATATATTTCCTGGTACAAGAAAACAATCCTTTTTTTTTTCCACAACTACTCGAACTTCTTCCTTTTCTTTAAGAATCGATCATTGTCCCGATTCATTAACCTCTTCAACTCGTCAATGAGCTACAATGCCTAAAAGATAAGTTGGTCGGCGTTCTGTATCCTATCCAACAAGAAGGTAGGGGTGCAAATTGGTCGGTCCGGTCTGGCAATAGACCGAACATTTTCGATCCATTCATTTTTCGGGAATGGACCAAACCGAACACCCATAGGGACCAGTCTGGTCCGGTCGGTCCAGCCTATTTTTTTTCTTTTTTTCTTTTTTAAATCAATTAATTAAAAAAATTATTTAAATACTAAATTAAACTAAGTGACTTATTAATGTAGATTATGTAACAAACTCAATAAAAAAATATTTTATATGGTTAATAATAATAAATTAGATGAAAATTACATTATTAATTTATATAATTACTATATAATTAACTAAATGATATTATATATTAGTTAATTCATAGAATATTAACAAGTGTTAATAACATATTTAAAATTTTATATTTTTAATAGTGATAGATTAGATGAAAATATATATAAAATATTGTTAATTTATAGAATATTAACAAGTATTAATAACATATTTAAAATTTTATATTGTTAATTGTATAATTATTATATAAATAATATATATAAAATATTATTTATTTATTTTTTCAGTTGATCTGGTTTGGAAAAACTCTAGATCGTGGACCAGACCGAAACTTTTGGTCCTAGAAAACGTGGACCGAGACCGACCAATCTCAGTCTCGGTCCAGTCCAGTCTGGACCGAAACAGTCGGTCCGTTTGGTTTAGACTGACCATTTATCACCCTTATAAGGAGGGCTCCGTCGAGCTCTTATTGTTCTTCGATACCTCCTCATTGGTCGGGGGTACCATAGTCCTCTTGTATTTCACCACGGGGTAATTTTCTAAACCTGTCACAACTTCTACAATTTCAAGTGAAGATTAGTAGTTGAAACTACCACAATGAGATTTCGAGAAATCTAAAGAAGTAAGCATACAACATATAATGATTAACATAAGTATACAAGTGGTAAACCATGAAATGCATGCATGAACGTGTACTTGACACATGACGTAACCCAAACTTAACTTATGCACTTGACCTTTTTCAAAAGACATGTTACAGATTCTTTGGACTTTTCGAAAAAACATTATTTGACATCATTTCTTATCTTATCATATCAAGTGATCCATATTGTATTGTATCATATCATGTCATATCACGTGATCCGTATCATGTGAGCTTATTGTCTTATTCTTATAATACATAGTGGACACATCACAGCTCCTCTAAGCACCGTGTATTCTTGCTAGTTACTGCACCACCAACGATTCGTACACCGTGATGAATATGTTTTATCCATATTCATTATAACACGACAGTATTTCGTTGAGTTATTGACTTTAGTCATGGCACCCACTAGCACCAGGTGCTATCTTGCTCCAACATCATATCTAAAAAGATCCATTCGAGGCACACTAACGATTCTTTGTCTACCCAGGGATTACCACTCTATTCTTAAGCACTCCAGAGTGGACAGGAATTTCACCATGATATTCCCCTGTTCTAGCATTTGGGATCGTGATAAAATATTTTTTTGACTCTTTTTTTTTAAAGATCATTTATCCAAATATATGTAACATGAGACTTAAGATGTTTACCTTCTTATACTAGATATGTGACACATGAGATGCCATGCATGAAATCATCAAGCGTAACATATTCAAATCATGGCATGATATTATAGGACATATGAAATATCAAAACAATTTCATGAACATAAAAGAACATGACTTGGCCGAAACATCAAAGACATATAACTTAGAGAAATTTCGCTTTAACATGTTCCAAACCTAAAACATAATAGATAAAAGCCATGGCAAGGGTGAAACAAACATGAACCCCTGGCAATATTAAAAAAATCTAAAACACATAACATCACTATAACTGAATCTTCATGATATGTGAAACATCAATATAATCTCAAGCAAAACCGAAACATAAGCATGTGAATCATGGCATTTTCAACGTAAATTCGAATCATATAACCTCTTTCATGATCTTTATACAAAGTCAACACAATATATTCAATCAAGCAAAACATAGATTAACAATCAAAGGTAATCAATAACAAAGAAAGATTTACACAAAATATACGCATATTAATCAAACTAAGTTGAGTGTTTACTTACAAAAGTTCTTCGAGAAAATGATAGCAAGCTGTAAATTCGATGTACAACTCGTTAGAATAAGGGTTTCAAATCCTAATCCGTGTGCATGAGTGTGTGAGTTTTTATGGGGTTGTCACTTGTTTTTGGATACTTCAAAACAATTTGTTTTTAGGGTTTTTAAACATGAAAACCCTTCAAATTTCACGTGACTCTCGGCTAAATTGAACATATGTGTAGTTCATGTGGGCGGCCGATTGTGTGGAGGATCTAAGTCCTCAAAGTTTCGGCTCTCTCTCCTTACATGGAAAACCCTAGGTCACTTCAAAATGAAATAACCTTGAAATCGTGTGTGCTTTCCAAGAATCTAGAACTCTTGAGAGATTTCGTCATCTCATTGATTTAAGTGTGAGTAGTGTGAAGAGAAAGTAGGAAAATACGAGATCATCACCGTGGTTCCTTCCTTGCTAGTGACGTGGTCCTCTTTAAACATAGAAAAGAGTCGTTTCTTTTATTTGGTCGGAAGGAAAGTGAGAGAAAGTAAGAAATCTTCAAATGTTTGGATGAAATAGTATGGAGAAGATGAGAGCATGTGCAATTTCGAAAGTGGCAAAGAAATAAAAGCCCTTGGAAGTGTGTCTCTCTTCCCCTTTAATAGAAATCTCATCAATCTCTCATTGGTTGCTTGTGATCTATTGCTTGAAGGACAAGTGTACTCTCCTTTTTCCCTCCAGCTGAATATTTATTCCTCTTCTAGATCATTGGATTGCTTTAGAAATGTGAAAAGATTTTGCTTGTGGCGTGTAACCCTTTGCCTTGGCCGAACCCTTTTTCCTCTAAGTCCCTTCCATTTTCGTCTAGATGCAATGTACTTTAGGGCAAAAAGGTAAAATAATCACCAAATCCCTTCATCTTCTCAAAAGTGAAACTTTGCATGTGTGACACATGGCATAGGCGTCCACCTTGTCCTAGCCGTCCACTTCCTTCTCCAAATCCCACGATGATTCTTCATCTACTAGTGCTCATTCTCTAGGTAACATTTCACTTACCAATGGTTCATTTTGTAGCCCTAATGTGACAAGTGACGTGTGTGAATATGCCATTGGGTGCAGTAACTAAAAATACGAGGGTATGTTAGTCATTTTGTGCAAATGTTCATTCTCATTCTTTCTAGAAACTCTTTGCATGGTTGACAAGTGCCAAAATCTTAAGAAAACACTTGAGTGGGCGTGTGGGTGTAGGAAAACTGAAACTCCTCTTTGTCCCTTGGGTTTCCCTATGCAAACCCCTTGAAAACAATCTCATTTGTCTTCCCTAAGCGCCACTTCCCATAGAAATCAATCTTGGAACTCAAACATTTGCCCAATGACATGGTGTAGGCATGTTGGGTGAGTTGGCCGAGTGGCCTTTGCCCTCCTCTATGTCATCTCATCATTATTTTCTTCTAGAAGCCATCTTGCATGAAGGACACGTGGCAATCAAACTATATTTTCCAAACACTTTTCTCTCTCCCCCTTAGGCCACTATCACGTCCAGATATATAGTGCTATGCATGCATGACACATGGCACTAGTAACAATGGCTTTGGTCATGGGCTATGGGTTTCTAGAGTTTTTGAGTTTGGATTTTCTTATGGTAGCCAAATATACATGGGATTGGTTGGCCATCTCTTGGGTTTGGGTTGCTAACTAAAAGTCCAAGGCCTCTATTCAACTAGACCTATTTTCATGGCCCTAAAATAATACCAAGGTAGCGAAAATAATTATGGATCAAATCTAACTAAATTTCGGGTTATCACACAAAATCCTTGGAATTTTTGTAAAAGAGGGACATGTGACAAAATAATTTAAAAATCTTGTCAATATAAAATTTTAGAAGTTTTTAGACTTCATCTTATTATCTTTGTAGCATTTCCTATCATTTTCTCTATACTAATAGCTTCGGAAATTTATAATTGAAAAAGGTCACGTTCATTTTGAAAGAAAAAAAGAAAAAGGTCACGTTCAATCAATAAGTAATTTTAAGTTTTTATGAAAAGTAAAAGTGGGTTAGGAGAATGTGAGTCCTTGGTCTTGGCCCATTAGATATAGAAGCCCTACAAAAATGCCGAGGGCCTTGTCTTTTTTAGCATTCGCAATAAAAGATACTTTTTATTGTATAAGGTTGTATTTGGATAGTAAAATGATTTGAAATTATTTTACTGCTATTTAATATTTATTATTATTATTATTTATCTAATTTACACTACTATTCACTACTTTTAATATTTTATTATTATCATTTTTATCACTTTTTAACTTCTTTTTCTCAAATTTTCAATCTACCAAACTCTTTTTTTTTTCCTATCTTCCTCCCGCATGAACTTCCTCTCTGTTTTCCCCTCGTGCATTTTCTCTTCTGTTAAGAACTTACAGTTTCATTTTCTTTCATTTTCTTTCTATCTCTCATCCGACTTTCAAAACATTTATTGGAAGGAAAAAAATGAGACTTTTATCCAACCTTCTTTTTGTTTGGATCTCTTTTTGTTCTCTCAGATTTTGAACCCTCACACCTTTCAAATCTGTCCATTCTCGTCGTGATTTCAGTTACCATCAATCTTGAATATGTTCTCAGAGTTTTCTATGTTTCATTTCAAATCGAATTTGTAACCAAGCCCATTGAAGTCAAATCCTAGCCCAGGACCAAGGTCCAGATTGAATTTGTTCTCAGAGCTTTATATGTTCCATTTCAAATCGAATTTGTAACCAAGCCCATTAAAGTCAAATCCTAGCCCATGACCAGGGTCCAGATCTATTGAAATGTAGTTTGGATTGTTAATGGTGCAACCCAGAATGGGAGAAAGATCTATTTTCGGATGCATTGAGGTGGGCTAGGCCTCAATCAGTGAGGTGTGGAGCCTCTAACGATGATCTGGTGAGGCTGTACGGTGTCCGTGTGTACGTCTATGACCGTGAACAGTATTTAAATACTGAGAAAATAAGAAAAAATAGACACACAGATTTGCGTGATTTAACACTAGGCCTACGTTTACAAGATTTGGATAGGGGAGGTTCAACTATAATATGCCTATTTACAATCTCTCATACCTCATTTCTCACTGTATAATGGAAGCTCGAGATCTACTTGTTGAGGAAGATGTTCTCTCTAGAACTCTCTGTCTTGAGGTTGAAGAAGTAGCCGAAAAAGAAGCCCCCAAGAAGCTTGGCCAAAAATCCCTCTAAGCGTCCAAAACAAAAGTCCCTGAAATCGTAGGCACCATGTCCCTTTTATCTTCTGCCTCCCTTTACTTTATGTCACTTCTCTTTACTTTACATCAAATCACCAATTTTCTTCATGACACGTTATCCTTTGTCTTTCTTTATCCCTTCTCTATTAGCATTTCCCTCTCCTCTTTTGCTTTCTAGTGATGACCCATTGAGGAGCTGGGCCTTGAGAACTATTTTGGGTTTGGTGTATTTACATATTCACATGGATAGTGAGTTGAGATGAAAGTTGAATAAAATATTATTAAAATACTACTTTTGAATATTATTATTATTTTAAAAATTAAAAAAATTCAATTATTTATTAATTTTAAAAAATTATAATTATGATATAAAATGAAATTAGACAGTTTCACTATCTAATAGCATCCTCATTGGCTTGGCTAAAGTTGAATGATAGTTAAAATTTAGATAATTTGTTCTAAAAAGACCCTACATTGGATTGGACATCTCTAAAACAATTTAGACTTTTGTTACAGTAGTTGACCAAAGATAGAGAACTACAATTGATTCACTAAATATTAAAATACTAATTTATCACTCCCATCACTTGTATGTGTTTATATAGGTGCATATTTTTTATTGACATTGAAATGAGTATGTTGCTAGATATTTGGTTAGTAAATAAGAAATTTAGATAAATTTTTAGATAAATTTAATCTCAATTTTTTATTATTAGCGTTAAATAATTTTTGAAAATATAATTTTTTTAATATTCATTTAATTAGAATATAATTATTATAAATATTAAATTGGTAAAATTATAAATGTGATACAAATAAATTAAATAAAAAAATTTTAATTTAATAATATTTTATTATTATATAAAAAATAAATAATTAATTTAATATAAAGATTAAATTTAAATAAAATAAATAAATATAAAAAAAATGTGATATTGATTAAATTTTAGAGACCATTTAGCCAAACCAACATACTGCTGTAAACGGGCATCAATCTTTTTCATTTTTCCCTTTCTTTTTACCGCAGTCCCCGATAACTCCCCGAAACTTCCCCCTGTTTCACACAGCCACCGGCCCACCACTTCAGATCCATTCCCATTCCCCACGCCTCCCTCTCTCTCCTCCGTTTCTTCTCTCGGTCTCTCTCCATTTTTTTTCTTCCCCATTTTTTTCAGCTTCTCCCTTCAATCCGCCCACTTTCTCTGCGTCTCCCTCTTCTTGTAACCGCCACCCACCACAACGCCGGTAAGCTCTCTCTCTTCCTCACGTTCTCTCTCTCTAACTCTCGGTTAAACTCTCTCCCGTACCCTCATCAGCTTCTCTGCACCGCTATGTCGCAGTGAGTGCCTCCGCCAGGGTTTCACGCCTCTCTGGCCGTAGTACCGAGCCCCTGCATCGAGCGCCATCCCCCGCGTTCCGCTCCTTCGATTCCAATCTCAAGCCGCCGTCTTGCTGTGCCACCGCGTGGCAGCGGCCACCCTCCCCACACCGTCTGCCTTTGCTTCGTCGGCAGGTAAGCCTCACTCCTTCCTTCCTCCGTCTCTCTCTTTCTTGATCTTTCTCAGTCGATCTCCCTCTCGGTCTCTGTTCAGATCGGGGCTTGTTGCCCCTCTTTGTGCTGTCGTAGTTCAGCTCCTCGCCTCCAGCCTTCACGGCCAGACCACTCGGCTCCACCTCAGACCACGGCAAACACCCATGCCATCACTTACAAAAGCCCCCACCCGCTGCTAACCTCCGTCGCACACAGCATCCCCTGTTTTCGCAGCAATCCAGCAGCATCTTCGCATCTGACGGTTAATCTTGTTGGTCAAATCATAGAGGTATAACTGACACCTGATTTCTAGAAATTCATGTGTTGTGATAACTATGAATTTTCGTGTTGAAATTGTTGCTTGTGTGAATGGTTGTAATCGGTGGTTGGGGAAACTGTGTCATTGTGATGTTGATTGTGCGATGTGTGAAGTGATGGAAGTGAGAAACTAAGAATTGGGCGCTGTGGTTATGTTCGAAATAATTATGTGAAGTGTTGGGATTGCTTTGTAGCACTGTTTGTGAATCTGCATAGTGGCCGAGGGCCCCTGTGAAATGTTGAGATAAAATAGGTAATTGTGATGTGGTTGGTGTGTTGTGCGAAGTGTTGGGATAAAATTTGTAGTTTGTATTGTGATTGGATGTTGGGTATGCTTATGGGATAAGTGTAAAGTTTTCTAATGGGCGAGGTTCGGGAAGTTATTTTGTGGGTTTGAGATGAGTAGTAACTGGGTTAGAAGAATTGAAACTATGAGACTTATTTCTTTTTTATAAGTATGGAACTATTGTCGTGGAGTTGTTTTGTTGTATTGTTTATTTTAGATGTGCCAGTTTAATTGTATTAATTTATAGTATGTTTAATTATGTCTAGGTAACGATCAAATTTTGCTTAACACTATTTAGAGGATTTTTCAGAAAAGTTGAAGGGTCAAGTAAGCGGGGTTTCTATGTTAGACTTCACATTAAAAGAAATGAACTGAGGTTGATTTTGAAAAAATATGCATGTTTTGTTATGAAAAAAAAATTGAAACAACCTCAATTATTTGTTCTGCATTACTCATGAAATCTGTATAAAAGAGAAAAGTATTTTTGTCATGATTGGTGTAGACATGAGCAAATTTTTTGTATTCTATTTTTGAACTATGCAAAAAGAGCGAATATGAAATCTGAAAATTTGTGAACGTTATGTGAAGATGCTTTGAATCTCTTTTGAATATGTGAAAATGATCTGAACTTGTTCAGTGCTCTGTTATGATATGATGTGGCATTTGATAACTTTTGGCATAACATTCTAATTATGTGTTTGATTATGTTTTTGGTTCTGATTTGTTGATTATGATTCTGGGATTGTGATGGTACCAACATTTTGTTCCGCTCTGCTTATGGCCTTGCCACAGGATATAATAGTGGCCTTTGGCCTTGTCATGGGTGGGACATAATAATGACCTCTGGCCCCGTCACGTAATATAACAATGGTGTCTGGCCCTGCCATGGGAGATAATAGTGGCCTATGGCCATGCCATAAGACATAATGGCGGCCTCTGGCCCTGCCACGGGATACAGTAGTGGCCTCCAACCCTGCCACGGGATGCAATAGTAGCCTCTGGCCCCATCACGGGATATAATAGTGGTATCTGTTCTGAATGCATCTCCTCGATAACGAATAGTGATAGGTTATGCTTGGTTAACCAAAGACATGCAAAACCCTACCACGAGGGTTAAACACGGCCTTTGTTCTGATATGATGTCTTGATATGATATGATATGATGATGATACTCAGTTATGCTATGCCAAAGGTTTTTTTTTTTTTTAATACGAATGTTTTGATCTGTCGCTCTGACATTTTGATAACATGTTTTGATTCTGCATTCTGAGAATAAAAATGTTTTTTCTTGCATTTTGAACATTGTAAATGCTCATGTTTACGTAGTATTATATGTTCTTTGTTTATTGAGTTGTTAATAACTCACCCCCTTATCTCTACAATATTTTTCAGATGAAGTGAATGTTTCAACTGGTGATTGAGATTGTGTAGGGAATAAGTATTGAGATTACTAAAAACTATTATTTAGTTGATTGATTTGTTCTATTGATTTGGTTTATTGGGATGTTGACACTTTTATTAAGTCTTAAGGAGTTGTCGATTTATTTGTTAGATTATTATTTTGATGACTTGTAGAGGGATATATATGTATATTTGGTGGAATTAGATGAATTTATATTTACGGAGTCTTTGAAAATAGATGAGGTTATGTTTATGGAGTTTTTTGGAATATCTATTTGTATTGTGAATGATGATTTTAGGTGACAGGAAGTAACTCTCCGGCCCATCCGGGTACGGGGCGTTACAGAATTCCTTGGTTTTGTGATTGATTTATTTTTCTTCTGGTTTCTTGAGAAAAAGAAACCCTGAAATTTTTATTCTTCTTGAGCAGAGCAATTATTCTGGTCTGTTCAAAATACTCGAGAGGATCTGGGCGTTGGTACTCTGAACTAAACAGTAAATTGCAATTAATTTGAGTTTTGATTATGCGATTTTGTGTTTCTGTGTTCAATTCTCCGGTTTCAAACTTTCCCAGGCTATGACGTCATTGGTATTAGGGAATTAATATTTATTAGTGTGTTTGCCATTGATAATTCCATTCAGTTTTTTTTATGTGGTATGGGCCGTAGCTTGTGTCATGCTTAGGATGGGAAGTAGAGTCCAGTTTACTGCAAGAGATTAGAAGACCGTTTCAAATACGTTGCAATTGGAGCCCCAATTTTCTTCTTCCATTTTGAGTTTAATACGAAGACATTGGAGCTTTCCAGTGAATCAGTTCCACTGCAATTTTCGCTACCCAATATGATCTCTCTCTCTCTCTCTCTCTGCGGAGTATTTTTGCCTGTGTATTTGAGCTTTCGTCTTGAATATTCTGATTTTCCACATCATATATCAGCATATGAGTTTTTTAATGGATCTATCAACAAGTTGCTTAATCTATTTATCATTGAGAATTTTCAATCTTACTATATAGAAGCATTAATTCATTCGAGTTTTTTGTCACCACAGAACTGTTTTATTGTATTGCTGAAAGTGAAAGTTTGAGCTTTTCCATGCATAAATTGTAATTCATTCGAGGTTTTTGTCATCGCAGCACGTTTAATTGTATAAGCCTCACCACTGCATAAACAATGCTTTCTGGACTCAAGTTCATTCCCCGCGACAAGATTGAAAGGGTAAATTCATGACATTTGTTTTTTGAAATATATATTTGTTTATGTTTCGATTATATGCCTCTGAATTCATGTTCTGGATATTAGGCACAAAATGATGACTCGGATGATTCTTTAAAAGAGAAGAAAAAATCCAGTAGCAGAAAAGCAAAAGATGGGATGAAAACGAAGAGTTCTAGGTACAGTAGTTCGGATGATGAGGACGTCCAGAGAATTAAGAAACGGTCTAGCAAGAAGAAGTGGTACTCATCAGATGAGTATTCCTCGGGTGAAAGTGCTGGCAATTCTGACGAAGAAGAAAATAATGGTCGGGATAAGAGGAAGAGTAGGAGTAAGGGTAAGCGAGGTAAGGGTGAAATTTTGGGGATGATAGTGATAGGTCAAAGAAGAAATCAAGTCATAGGGAAGATAGAAGGAGAAAGAGCAAGGATAGAGGGGATCGAGAGGATATCACTGCAGAAGACTTGTCTGGTATATACTGTTTTGCTGTTAGAATGAAAAAGAGAGAGAGAGAGAGAGAGAATGTTTGAGCTTCTATTATAGTGGTTAATTTTTTTTTTTTTTTTGCTTTGATTTTTTAGAAAGTGATGAAGGAACTACTCATTCCATGAAGGAGATGGAAATTGTGAGAAAAGAAATGGGATTAGAATGGATGCTTCGACCTGCTGAAAGGAGGGTCGAAAGGCCTGTAGTGACTGTTGACAACCACTTGGAAGAAACTCCCACTGAGGAGGTATAATCTTAGTTTGACAACTCACACGAAAATTCAGCTGTTCTAATTTGCAATGTACTTTTTTTTTTTAGTCTTTTTTTTTTGGTCTTTCTGTTCCCAGCCCCCTTCTACCTTTTTCCAAGTTTTTACATACATATTCTGTTTGTATGAAACATGTATGCCTTCTTTGCTGCCTGTCTCACCTTGCTTACTATGACACGATTTGTTTACTTCTTTTCTAGATAAATAAGGTGCATCCCAAGGAATTGAATCCTTATTTGAAGGATAATGGTAGTGGTTATCCAGAAGATATTAACAGGAGCAAAGCTAGTGGTGACCAACTTTTATCTTCTGTTGTTGGAGATGGAGGTGCAAGCTGGAGACTGAAAGCCTTGAAGCGTGCACAAGAACAAGCAGCCCGAGAAGGGCGAAGGCTTGAGGAAGTATGTTACCTTAAATTCTAAAAATTAGCAAGCATCTCTATGATCTTTTTTTTCCTCTCTCTTCCTATTTTCGTTGTTCCTTACAAATGGAATTGTGCAGGTTGTTGAAGAAAGGTGGGGTTCTCTTGGTCACCTGGCTGTTTCTGTAGCATCTCGTTCAGCTGCCCCATCTCGAGCTCATCTACGTGCCATAAATGATAGAAAGAGAGGGGAACAGCGAACAGGTTCAGACAATCAAAGTGAGACAGTTACCAAAAAGGTACCTTGCCACCTTGCATTATCCAATGCATTGCTGTTTTTTTTTTCTTTAAATGCATTTATGTTCTATTTAAGTTGAAACTTATTGTTTGCAGTGAAAATAATTATCACATTCCTTTTGCTTACATGTTACATATTTCTGCTTCTCAGGGCATGACAGGCATGACTTGAAGGATGTACCTTTCCAGCATCATAAAATGAGGGAGCCTAAAGTTCGAGATTCTTTATCATGGGGAAGGCGGAAGAATCAAAATATGTCTTCTAAGGATGCTGGCCTTATATCTTCTGCAGTATCTAGCTTAAATAGGTTTGCCAATGATGGAAGCTTTATACACAGTGCTCTTCGACAGCAGAATAACGATCCTGTTGGTTCTGTTGAGGGAAACGTGGAGATGGAATTTGCTTCATCTCAAATGAAGCAATCTGGTGAAGGCATTGGAGTGGCTAATGATGCATTGAGTGCAAACCAGTTGGCAGCCAAGGCAATTCAGCTTCGTATGAAAGGAAAGCATGAAGAAGCCGATAAACTTTTGGTAAGACAGTGTTGTCTGCATTATAAACTTCTCTACTCTCTTCTCGCTAGTCAATATTTCACATGAAGAATGTCGACTCTGTCTCTTTCCCTCTCCCAAATGATTGTCTGATTGTTTGTGACTTGCAACAGCATTCTCAGAGGATCTAATTATAAGCAGATAATATTTAAGGGAACAAAAATATCTAAGTAAAATGTTATTGAAAACACTATTAATTTTGAGGTAAAAGCTTATAGACACCAAATGGGGCATTGCAATCTGGGTTCAATACCTTCCAAACGAGAAAGGAATTTCCTAGATCTTGCATGTCTGTGAGGAGGTACTAGAAGTGTCGAGTGTTGTTAGTTAAACTAATTTTGGTCATCTCACCAATAACAAGAAACTTAAGGGTGAAAGCCTTGAGTTGTTTTGGGTCATATTCTAATGAAATTTTAGGGATTTCTCTAATTTGGGCTGGTTGAAGAATTCTTCTCGTAAAGCAACTTGCTTTACCATTTAGTTTATCTTAGAACCATTGATCATAGGGGTGAAAACCAAACTGATAATGTGTAAACATGTCTAAAACTGGCCGAAACCGGTCAGTGAAGGGGAGAAAACGGCGACGTCAGTCTTGGCGTAAATTTGGTCCGGTCGCCGGTGTCCCATCGATGGCGCGATGAGAGAGAGAATGGAGAGAATTAGAGAACGTACTTAGAAGTGAGAACATTGTGATGAGAGAGAAAATGGTGCGATGAGAGAGGAGAGATATGTGAGGTGCGATGTGTGTGTGTGAGAGAGAGAGAAGAATGAGAAACTGAGGAGTGAGAAAGTGAAGAGAGAAATGAGATCGGGAGGGGAGGGGAGGGGCAGGGGTATTCAAACCCTAATTCCAAATGGCGTCGTTTCATTTTTTTATTTTTTTCTAAAATGTTATGTGTAAAACGACGTTATTTCACCTAAGTGAAACGACGTCGTTTTACTTAATATATATATATATATATATATTATATCGGCCAGTTCAGCCTAGTTCAAACCGGGACCGAATTGACCAACGTCGGTTTCATCAAATTCCCACCACCTGCCGGCCGGTTCCCATTTGTGCCGACCAGTTCTATCGGTTTCTATACACCTCTAATTGATCATGACATTAGTGGGCTTTCTTCCTTAAGCACTATTTCTTCTTCTTCTTGTTTATTTTAAACCAATATTAAAATGTGATTTATGGGGTCTTGGCTTGTTATGTGTCTTTCTAGTGCTTGATTATTTTTGGGCCCCCTCATATTTCCAAATTGAAAGCCAATAATGAAATAAGGTGGTTTTGAAAGCTAATCCACTTCTTGTGCTATATTGTTAAAGATGCATGCCATAAGTTGTATTTATGTTTTTGTAGGAGCACTGATTCTATTTTTCTCACTTTTGGTTGCAGCAAAAGATACGATTTTTTAAGTTTTTCCTTCCCCCCTAGCTCTCTCTTCCCCAAGGTTCAATAAGGAGTTGCCACTCCTTGACTTGATTGTGGGTTGATATTTTAAAGTTATGAATTGAAAGTTTCCCTGCATTACTTTGGAATGATAAACCTAGGATAAAGCGGCCCTAACATGTTAGCATACTTGTATACCTGCCAAAAAGGAAAAAAAAAAAAAAAAAGGCTCCTGTTGGATTTCTGTATCTTAATTAGAGTCATTATACATAATAAATTAGTTGTTAAGAGTGTGTGCTTTTGCTTCAGTGATTGATTGGAGTTATCTTGCTTTTCTTTCTTTTCACTAGCTAGAAGCAGAGAAGATAAAGGCAAAGCAGGGTGCTGGTGATAATTCAATTAGACTGCAGAAGGAAGGAAACTCAAGCAGGTAATTAGGCATCTCGTGATCTTTTTTTTTGGGGAGTGTATTTTTTTTTTCAGAAACTCCAAATTTCATTGTTTACGAGAATACAAGTATTTGTGTATATGAAACTTATAGCAGCAAAGATGGATTCAACTTGTGTGAGTGAGTGGGTGAACAGATTATTTTCCTTTCTCTTCAGAATGTAGTCATGGAAAGTTTTTTTATTGATTTTTTAAAATGTACAATTTCTCAATTCAATATCTTTCTTAGCTGTAACCTGGGTAGTGGTAATATCATTGAATTGATATATCCTTTTTTACCTAGATATATTATGCAGGATAGATCTGTTCGACGAAAGAAGGATGAGGATGATGCTGATATGCATCTAGCTCGAAACATAATGCATAACAAACAGTTTACTACGTATGGTCAGGCAGATGATGAATATGATTTTGAAGATGGCCCTAGCAGAAAGGCTCAGAAGAAGGGTGGAGGTAATGAGCAAAAGGTCACCCAGAAGAATATGAGACTGTTAACTCAACAAGAGAGGTGCCTTTTTTGCTTTGAGAATCCAAAGGCGCCGAAACATCTTATTGTGTCAATTGCACAATTCACATACTTGATGTTGCCACATTGGCAGCCTATAGTGCCTGGTCATTGCTGCATTGTACCACTGCAGGTGAGCTTAACTTGTTTCCTTCTTGAAGTTATAAAGTGGATTAAACGAGGTTTACTTTCTACTTCCAAGTAGGATTTTGCCTATAGTTAAAATTGACAGTGTGGTCAGAGTTGTATCAAAGGCCCATCCTTTAAGTTTGAACTAATCCACTTTAAGTTTAAAGTGGATTAAACGAGGTTTACTTTCAACTTCCAAGTAGGATTTTGCCTATAGGTAAAAATGCCAGTGTGGTCAGAGTTGTATCAAAGGCCCGCGGCAGGTTTGGGGGTGAGATGAGACACAAAATTCTCATCTCATCTCATCTCATCATTACACATTTTTCAAATCTCCATAAAAAATATAATAAACAATTCAATTTTTTCAAATCCCAATTCAACTTTTTAAAATCCCAACACAATAATAATACTAAAACATAATATTTTAAACACTAAAACAAAACACAAAATTCTTATCTCACCCCCCAAACCTTCTACAAAAGAGTGGGAGAATAGCGGACTACTTGATCTATCACAAAAATGATAATGAATAATGTTTGCGAGGTCAGTTGTATAATGTGCTTGTACCATGAGATGCAACAGATTGTCTACCTGGTCTGGAAAGTAGGTGAATCTGTTCAAAGTGGTATTAATAATAATAATAATAAAATCATTCTTGGGGACATGGACATGCCTCTTCTTTTTCTTTTATTTAACCAATTTCCTGGATATGAAAATTGTATTTCCTGAAACATATCTATTTGCTGTGCAGCATGAATCGGCCACAAGAATTGTGGAGGATAATGTGTGGGAAGAAATTCGCAACTTCAAGAAATGCCTTATTATGATGTTTGCAAAGCAAGAGAAGGATGTGGTGTTTCTTGAAACAGTGATGAGCTTGGCACAACAACGTCGCCATTGTTTGATTGAGTGTATACCTTTGCCCCGAGAAATCGCACAACAGGCTCCTTTATATTTTAAAAAGGTATTGTTCTTTTTTCTTTATATAGAAAAAGGTACTATTCTGTACTCGGTTAATTTTTGTGCTTTGAAGTTTTTGTTTCTTTTTTAGGGGAGAAGGGTCTGGTAAGTTAGTAAGTTAACAAATCACCTAGAATATATATATATATATATATATATATATATATATATTTACAGACCCTCACCCATCATACACGCTGGTACATTGCAGCTACAACACCTAAATTATAGTACTCACAATAGCAAACACAAATTTCTGCAGAGATTACTCCGTAACTACCAAATTACAGCCAATATTCCTGCGAAGATAACCAAGTATATCCATCCAATACAGCCAACAAACAAACCAAGGAGATATTCAATTAAAGTTCGCTGAAGATGTATGTTTTCAAAAATAGCTTAGAAAAATTATTGGCGACCTTTTGTAATTGGATTTTTTTGCTTTGAAGTTAGCCGAAGAGATATTTAAAAAAAAATAATCTTAGAACAACCTTTTAGCAGGTCAGCAGAGCTGGAGAAACTCATGTTGAAGCAAAACACCCCCCCCCCCCCCCCAAAAAAAAAAAAAGAAGAAAGAATAATAATGCTATTTTCCCATTAATTTATTGTTTTAATGTTTTGATAATTATGTTATCATCTCATAAAAAATAATTATGTTACTATCTGTTCTATCTTCACATGTGGTATGATCTCCGTTCTCCACAATTTATCTTAAGAAAAGAAACTCATGATTTTTCATTAGAAGCTAGCAGTTGATGCTTCTCGCGTTGAAAACTGGATTTGCGATGCATGGATTGTATAGTGTACGTATCTGAGTTCATGTGTTTGATTTTGAATATGCCCGTAAGCGGTAAGTGCTAGATATTTATTTATTATTTGTTTTACGAGTTTCTAAAAGAAGTTTATTTTTTAGGCAATTGATGAAGCCGAGGATGAATGGAGCCAACATAATGCAAAGAAGCTCATTGATACAAGCCAAAAGGGGTTGCGTGGTTCAATTCCCAAAAACTTTCCATACTTCCATGTTGAGTTTGGTCTATATAAGGGATTTGTCCATGTAATAGACGACGAGAAACAGTTTAAGAGCAGCCTCGGCCTTAATGTCATAAGAGGCATGCTACAGTTGCCGGAGGAAGACATGCATCGTCGCCGAAGGTATGAGTCCATTGAAGTTCAAAGAGAAGCAGTTAAAAGCTTTGTCCGAGACTGGGAACCTTTTGATTGGACAAAGCAGCTTCGGCAGGCATCGTGACATTGTTGAAGCTTGCGGTTAGATCTCATTGCTTGCAGCTGCATCTTTCATTCAGCATATTTAACGGATGCAGGAATCAGGATGCTACTAGCACAAAAGACGCCCTTTTCCACAGGAATATCCTATATTTTAACACATTGATCTGGAACTGTCTGTGCAGGACGTGCGCAGAGAGAGAGAGAGAGAGAGAGAGAGGTGCAAATTTGTAGATTTCTTCTATTATGTGAGCTCTAAGCCGGAACAGAACTTGTCCGTCTACTTAACACAGATTATATTTGCTTACAGTAACACTGAAGGTGAAAACAAATGAAAACGTGCGGATGCTTAGGTTAAATTAAATCTGCTGGCACTTGACCGCTAGGAAGGGTACTAAATGTAATCTACACTACTGAAAAATAGTTTACACCTGCTCTGTTGAGTCTAATGGCCCGATTAACCAACTGGTTGTTGATGTTTGAGACATGGGATATAATGATCCCATCCCCGTGAAGTTGACATGAATGTGAATCAGATTAACAACGGTACTTTATTTTTTATTTTATTCTTTTTAATTGTACAGGACAATGCGATATGTTTACCATAATTTTATAGATCTATAACTTAAATGAAAGTCTTTCAAAATATGACATCTAGGCTGATGTAATTGAAGATTATAAAATTTAGAGTTTTACTACCCATTATCCCTACACATCATATATATATATATATATAAATATATATATATATATATATTTTGGTTTTATTCTTCTTAAACTTATTGAATTCTTCTATTTATTATACATATATTACATATTTGGTAAGAGAAAAAAAAAATGTGGTGCGTGATGTGTAAGGATGATGAATAGAATTTTTCTAAAATTTATATTGAAGTTTTTCTAAAAAAATTTCTAAAAATCTATAATGAAGTTTTTCAAAAAAAGTTTCTAATTTTTTTCTAAAATTCAATTTTAGGGAGAGATGAGAATTTTGAGTTTTAGATGAAAGTTTAAAATATTATTTTTTAATATTATTATTGTTTTGAGATTTGAAAAAGTTGAATTATTTATTATATTTTACGTGAGAATTTAAACAAGTTGTAATGATGAGATGAGATAAGATGAGAATTTTGTGTTTTATCTTTGCCCAAAACCTGTCTAAAACTATCTCATTTCATCTCATATCTGAATCCAAACCAACTCTTAACACATTATTCATTGCTTTCCATGCTGTAACATAAATATTTTTTGGAAGGCTAGGATGCCACGTCCATTCAAACGAGTTGATTCTTCGAGCCAAAATTATGATACATTGCCATGCTGCACTTTTTGTTGTAAACTTCCTATTATTTTCTGTTGTCCAGATTATTAAATCAGCTCCCTCTTTCCTCCTTCCCAAAACTTCCAACAGCTCATCTATTTTATCCATTCCGACCAACTCTTGCAAGTAATCCACATTCCAACCATTATCTATTTTACAGTCTTTAATGAGAAGATTTGGACATACATTCACCTCAAATTGATCAGCTAGTGGGCCATCCGATGTCCATTTGTCCCTCCAAAATGAAATCTCTCCATCTCTAACCTTCCATTTTGATTGTACAATCACCCTTGGGATACACTTAAGAATATTTTTCCAAAATCGAGTTCCTTCTTCCGCATCAACCAGAGAAATATGCTTGTTTTTCATGTACTTGGCATTAAAAAACTCAGTCCATAGACAATGCTCTATTAACATCTTCCAAGCAAATTTCATATGTAAAGAAGTTTAAATATCCTTAAAATCTCTAATTCTCAATCCACCCTCCTGTATTGGCTTGCAAATTCTATCCCAAGAGCACTATTTTTTTTTAGATTTTACATCCGAAATGCCCCAAAAGAATGAGCTCAGTATCTTATTTAATTTTCTTATCACCAAAGTTGGGACTTGAATAATGGACATTAAATGGATAGGTATACTCGACACTACATATCTTGAGAGCAAAATTCTTGCTCCATTAGATTGCAACTTGGTCTGCCATCCTTCCACATTCTTTTGTATTTTCTCCACTAACTCATCCATATGCTTCACCTGCAATTTGCTAGTAATCAAAGGAGCCCCTAAATACTTGAAAGGTACACTATCCTCTTTAAATCCAGTTATACTCAGAAGCGTCCTTTTCCTTGTAGGAGCCATGTGTTTAGAAAAAATCATGAAAGATTTCTCCTTATTAACCTTTTGTTCCGACCAAGATTCATAAGTTGTAATTATCCTTTTGATCTCTCTTAAAGACTTTGTAAAGTTATCTTTATTATAAAATAAATCTGACGGATTCTATAAAATCAATCAGTTTATAGGTTTAATTTGTATAATCTGTTTGTGTCTATATCAATTCTCTTTTGAATATACCGTAAGTGCTAGATATTTATTTATTATTTGTTTTACAAGTTCATAAAAGAAGTTTATTTTTTAGGCAATTGATGAAGCCCAGAATGAATATTGGAGCCAACATAATGCAAAGAAGAAAGGGTTGTGTGTTTCAATTCCCAAAAACTTTCCATACTTTCATGTTGAGTTTGGTCTATGTAAGGGATTTGTACATGTAATAGACGAGGAGAAACAGTTTAAGAGCAGCTTCGGCTTAATGTCATAAGAGGCATGCTACAGTCGCCGGAGGAAGACATGCATCGTCGCCGAAAGAATGAGTCCATTGAAGTTCAAAGGGAAGTAATTGTTTGGAATTATAATTTATCTCAACTCATCATTACAACTTTTTCAAATTTCAGTAAAAAATATAATAAATAATTCAACTTTTTCAAATCTTAAAATAATAATAATATTAAAAAATAATATTCTAACAATATTTTATCATCTCAACTCAACCCAACTCAATTCACTTTAAAATACAAACGCAACCTAAAAGCTTTGTCCAAGACTGGGAACCTTTTGATTGGACAAAACAGCATCAGCAGACATCGTACGTGACACTGTCGAAGCACGCAGTTAGAACTCATTGATTGCAGCTCATGCATCTTCCATTCAGCATTATTTAACTGATTCAGGGATCAGGATGCCACTAGCACAAAAGGCACCCTTCTCCACGTGAATATCCTCATCACGTCTAGTATAATCTGTAAGAGCGTAAAAAAGATGAATGTGAAATCAGGCACCAGAATGGAAACCCCACAATATGTTCTTTCAGTTCTTTTGATCAGCGGTCTTCTTTGGTGCCGTAGCAACTGTGATTTTGTCAAGCTTCTCAGCCTTTTCCAGTATAATCTCATTCTGTGGGAGAGAGAGGGGAGACATGAGATTGACGATATTTTTTTCCTAGCTAGGGCAAAACAAGCAATGAATGAATAGAAATCGCCCTTTCTTGTCATTTATTGAACTAAAAGAAGATGTCTCTGTTTCATCTCCCGAATGAAAAGGAATAGGAATGACTTAATAATCGCATTAGATTTTGAGAAGAAATAAAAGTAATCGTAAAATAAATAAAAATCAGCAGGGAAAATCATTTTTAACTGTGCATATCAAATAGAAATAATTGGTCGTAACATCCTAATTTTGAAATTTATGGAAACTTGGGGACGTGTGAATAGAAGCATGAGCTTTAGAAACCCAATCAAAGTATCTGCCGATGTGGCATCCCATCATTCATAAGCATCATTTCATTTTTATCGGAGAAAACCAGGAGCGAAAAGGATTGAAAAGTACAGGAAAAAGAAAAGAAACATGATTTGAAGAAATAGAGAAGGGAAAGGATTCAAGACTTGTACCCATACCCAAGGCGGATGGCTCATTAATATTGAAACGAAATCAGAATATTGAACCAAACCGCATTAGAAAAAGGAGAGATTTTACAGCAGCATGACGTTCAATTAAAGCCCCACGAACTTAATTTTGTAGGACCTCAATTAAAGAATAATCTGCGACATAATTCAACCCATGATCAAGCCGGACAATAAATCAGTTGCTAAAAGTATTTAAAGAAGCATCGAAAAGAAATATAAAACGTAGAAACTCCCAATGTCTACGACCCTGACCCCATCTCTATTACAACGGAATAGAGAAAAATCAAATAAAAACCCAAGCTCCCCACGAATCCTTAATAATCTATTTTTATTTCCCACCATTTCTCAGTATCCTGGACATGTAGAATTGAGCCAAGCATAAAGAAAAACAGAGAATGTAACGCTCTGATTTTGGAGGTTCGGAGAGTTAACTCTTGTAATCTAAAATCATCCCCATAACATATTTATATATTTCAAATTTTTCATAAAATATAAACTCATTTATTCAAAACCAAATATATGTTCCTCCACCACAACACCAATAAATATCTCAACAAAATAAATTAAAATCTCCACAAAGATTCAAAATTATCTATGACTTAGAATACCTAATAATATAAAATAATAAATATACTAAATAAAACTCTCGAAATGGTATCAGAGCTTATCTCAATTAGAAACGTGAGACTTGAGCAGTACCACCAACGACGAGGATGTCGATCGGGAATTTAAAGGGGTATCACTGGGTTGATTGTGATACCCTATATGATAACGATAAGAGTAGATGATGTATGAGATCTCACATTACTTGAAAATGAAAAGTTCTTACTCCTTATAAGTTTTCAATGGGACTCCAATTGTATAATTGACTATTCCTTTTAGAGTATAGGTCATATGATTTTGACTTTTCATTGGAGCACTACATAACTGGTGTAGACACGATCTATTTTAGCATTTTATTTATAAACTGTGCAAAATAGAACGAATATGAAAATTTGTGCATAAACTATATTTTATGATCTGATTCTATTCTATTCTAAAAATATTTTGTACTTTGATATGATATGTGATTTATAAAACTTCTAGCATGACATTCTATTTCTTTTTTTTTTTACCTTACCACGAGTATAAAATTATGGCCTCTGTTTGGGTTGGTATCAACTTTTCTGTTTCCAGTGTACCCACTTTGAAAGTCAAAATAGTTTTCTGCGTAGTCTTTTTTATGTGTATACTCGGGACTCTGAGAATAATAAGTGGAAGATTTCACATTCTATTTATGCTTAGTTGGCTGTGGGGTTTGCACAACCTTATCACGAGAGTTAAATATGAAATTTTGTTATGATGTGATGTTTCAGTTATGTTATGTTAATGAAAATTTTAATAAGAATATTTTTGAATTTTCACTTTAAAATTTTTGATAATATATTCTGACTGTGCATTTTGTAAGTAAAATATTTTGTTCTCTATTTTGTAAGTAAAATATCTTTACAATATTTTTCAGATAATCTTAATGCCTAAACTATAAGTTGAAAAGTAGAAAATGTTAATAAAATTTGATAGTTGTAGAGGAATAAATGCTAAAATGTATAAATAATTGTTGGAGAGTTTTATTTAGTATATTTATTATTTTATGTTATTTGATATTTTGAGATAGGAATATTTTCGAATCTTTATGAAAATTTTAATTTATTTCGTTAATGTATTTCTTGGTGTCTTCGTGGAGAAATATATCTTTGGTTTTGAATAAATGAGTTTCTATTTTATAAAAAATTTGAAATACATATATATGTGAGATGGTTTTTAATTATAAGAGTTAATTCTCCGGGTATGAAGAATACCTCGGCGAGATTGACGTAGAAGAGGGGTGGTTTCTTGGTGCTGGAGACCTGAAAGTGATTCTTCTAGCAGCAGTAGTAGTACTGTAGTAGTCTTGCCCTCGGCACAAATATCAACTACAAAGACTCGCTTCTCGCTGTTACTGGCTTCCTCTGTTGCCTTGTTGGCCTCCTCGACAGCCGCGCTCGCCTCCATTGAAGATATTTCTCTCTCTCTGAACTGTGAAAAGAGCGGGAATATGTTCTGCAGGTATGAAGCTAATACCGAATGCGGAGGTTTGTCAGTTTTTCTCTATGCTTATTAGACTGGCCCCTGAATTAACCATAAGTGGACGCGTGGTTGTGTTTGATTGGACTCCCGATTCTTCACGGTAATTATTCAGGTCGTTACTTCATAATCACCCAATTACTTGATCTTAAACTGCAAAGAGTTAGATACCACAAATATGACTCATTTAAATAATTTGAATTAAAATTTATCACATTAATTGAATGTGATTCGGTGTGATTTCTTGGTTAGATACTTTTCTTCTTATTTTTCACAACCTTAGGAGTGTCTTGTCTCTTGACCATATTAGTATAAGCAAGAACAATAATTCTACATACAATCGTGAAGTGCGTATATATCGCGTAATTGTTTTAAAATTTAGTGAAGTCTACTATTAAAAAATTAATTTTTTTCATGTGGATCTCATGTTTTTTTATTTTTTTCAAAGCAATTATGTGCCGGTTATACAATTCACGGTTGTAAATATATTTTCTCAAAATAAGAATAAACAAAATATATATTCTCCATTTCACTTTCAAATTGATAATATCATATCATTTTGAGCATGGGGTAGTGCCATTAGTGGTATTTTGGTGTCTAATGTCTTGGTTTGGTATTATATTCTAGGTTTAGTTTGTGAGGTGTCAATGTTGGTTCAATTGTCAAAGTATCACCAAAATCATTATATGGGCTACTTGGTCTTGTGAATTATGCTGTAACGCTCCGATCCAATCAACCAAAGAAGTTCCTTAACAGTGTGGAAACAAATGTACTTAGTTCATGTGAATTAAGAAAAAAATAGTTATTGCATAGTTTTGAAATATATAAAAATTATACGCATAGTCTAATTAACTTGATATCATATATTTAAAAGTTGATGCATGGTTACTTCAAGAATTTTAATAACATTATATTTGACGATTGATAAGAGAGAATATACTATATATATATATATATATAGGAAATTACATTTATAATTAATTGATGTGAAGAGCAGATCTACATGGATTGGAAGAGCTTAATTAGGATGGCATTGTGCATGTGAAGGTGAGGAACATTAATGGATTTTGTGGGAAGAGTTTTGCTATATACAAGTAAGTTTGCATACCAATCTGCGTATTAATGTTATTGTCTTCATATTCTAAATTCAAATTAGCATTATTTTCAATACAATTTACTTTTTGGCCAATTATATTAAATGGATACACGTATTAACACGCAGAATCGCTTACAATTAAATTTTTACTTTTAAGAATGCCCCATGCACACATTTCCCGCAACATTTTGTCATGTTGCACCCATCATGACTAGGATGGCCTCTTTCAGCAGCAAGAGTACCAGATGTAATGTAATCTACACTCTACAAAAAAGTAGTTGACCCCTGGTCTGTTGAGTGTTGAGTCTAATCCCCCGATTGAACTCCACACCAACTGGTTGTTGTTGCTTGAGACATAGGATATAATGATCTCATCCATGTGAAGTTGACATGAATGTGAATCACATTAACAACGTTACTTTGTTTTTTATTTTATAGATCATATTAATTATTTATAAGGTTATACCAAGGGTAAAATTGGGCATGTGAACGGAAGAGGACAAGGCATCATTATTTATTTCAATTGGAGGATGTTAAGGCATTATCAAGAAGGTTAAGCGAGCATAGTCAAGGATGGAGGCATGGGACCTAGCTAGGCCATTATTCCATGTAAACATCTTCTCTCCTTAATTCATTTTGTTTTTCGTTTTTAGCTAAGATATCAACATCTTTGGGACATTGCCAAAAATCCCATAATCCTCTTATTTAGCATAAGCAAAAAATTATATTTTAACCATGCTTTTTAATACCTAACACACAATTGAAATGCGTTCAACTATGATGAAAAAAGTATTCGTATTATATATAACCTTTTACGAGTATAATTAGTCTCACAATAAATAATATATGGACGCGATAAACTTGCAAATAACAAAACTCTTGATAGAATCTAATTTCCAACTTCAATCCCCAATATTAATAGAAATAATGGGTTAAGATCATCAAATTGAAAAAAGAAAAGAAAATAGCTCACCCAATAAAATGTCACAAAAGGCTCAGAAATTGAAATAAAATGAGATCAGATGGTTTTAGATAAAAGTTAAAAATTGAATAAAATATTATTAAAATATTATTTTTTAATAATATTATTATTTTAATATTTAAAAAAATTGAATTATTTATTATATTTTATATAAAAATTTAAAAAATTTATAATAATAAAATAAAATAAAATAAAACTATTTCTATATTTAAACGGATCTTAATTTAACTTATAGTAAATCATTGAGAATCAAATAGTACCTTGTATTTACCCTACAAATCCCATCAATATGTACCAGCTCTTTGAAAGGACGAAGTTTGAATTTTGTTCTTTGTACGGAAGGAATAAGATTCCAAATGGCGCTTCGTTTGTTTGAATTTTGGAGGTAGGAAGTTCAAAATTCTTGGCGAATGATTACGTTATTTAATTATGGCCGAGTTAGTATTTTAATTATTTAATATTCTACTACTTATTTTAATAAATTTCATATTTTGCAGCGTCAATCTTCTTTACATTTATAAAAAAAAAAAATTGGCGAATTTAACATTTCTCTAATAAATTATTTATCTCTAATATTTTTTTTTTCTTTTTTATGAGCTTGTAATACTTTTTTTCTCTAAACGGTGGTGGTAAAACCGTAAAAGAGACGTACGTACATGCATGGTATAAACATTTTCAAAATTAAAGTTGCATTACGCCGTGAAGTGACGGCGTGAGCACCGACGAGGCACTGCAAAGCACAATAAAACAAAAACGCACTCGAAGACACAGAGAGAGACACAGAGAGAGACAGAGAGACATTCGCAGCTCGATAAGGCCAAAGCGGTCTAGCACTGGAGACTGGTTACCGGAGAGAGCGAGCCTCCGTACTTTTCACAGACCGGAACATAACCGTGAGTTATTTACGGCATTTGCCATTCTCTTTGCTTCACTCTCTGCTCCTCTCGGATCTGCTAATCCCTCGTGCATGCCTGAAAATGCAGCTCTAAATTCAAACATTCAATGCCTCGATCCGTGCGGTGTCGTTTCGTTGCTTGTTATTCTTCGTTCTTTGACCTCTACCTCTCTCTGGTTTTGCCTTTCCTTGCATTTCTGTCTCTTCACAGTGATTCGATTCGAAAATGTTGTTTATATATTTAAAGCTTGTTTGCCTGTTGTGAAAATGTAGGATATTAAATCAAGTAAAAAAAACAATCAAATATTAGATTTACGATTCGATTATTCTCTCCTTGGACCTTGTTTTTATTTGGAATATAATCTCGAGGTTATATTCCTTTTGTGTTTTCGTCAATCTGCGATTTCAGAAGAACGGGAATCTCTGCTCAACAAAGACTAATGCATCCGTTTGCTCTGGTTGAGTTTAATCCGTTATGTGTGTATATGAAAACATACATATGTCATGTGGTTATGCCGTAGAAATGCAGATTCAAGCTGAACTTTTTACATTTGCGTAAAAGATTTGTAGGCGTATGGATGCTGTAAAGTTGAATCCAGCAGATGAGTGATCTCCTTTCTTGATTTGTTATAGACTTACTGAAGTATTGGCTTTAATGATACAATAATCTCCCTGTTGCCAATATGCCACTTTGCCATTTACTATATCTGAGTGTGTGCCTGTTGTCTGTTATTTGTGCTGAACTTGCTTTACTCTTACAATATTGATAAAGAAGCAGTACTTGTAACCTTCTCCCCATCAAATGAAATCTCATTTCTTTTGTGCTTAGCCTTTTCTTTCATTCGTATTTATAATTTCCGTGATTTTCTTTTTACCAAAAAATTACAATTTATATCAGCTATGTTTGTGTGGCGAATGAAAACAACGTTCAAAAATCCTCTTTCTATAATGAAGGCTTTGGTCGAGCATATAGGAAGACAGTTGCTATCATGAATACCTGCTTGGGCCGGGCACTAACCAAAATGTAATGATTAGCAGACTTTCATGTGTTTGTCTTCCTTTTCTTTCGTTTGCTACTCGAGGTGCACCTTGTACTCTGTGATCTTTAAAATTATATAAAAAAATCTCATGTAGTTTTGTTTTTTTCTCTTGGAAGAAGTCTCTACAAGATTAGTCTTCACTCTCTTTCTTTGTCATAGAATTAATTTTAAACTTATCAAAGAGAACGGTATTGGATGATACAGTATAAATATTCTTCAGATGTAATTTTCTATCTACCATTTACATGATTCTAGCATAAACCACCATCGCAATTAGCAACTTGGTAACTTGGAAATCATAACAAATTTGGGAAAGTGAAGGCAAGGATTGGCAGTTTGCATGCAGAGATCTTTGTGGCATGAAAGCATGGAACAATTATTGAGAATGTGAGACTTATGTTCCTTTATTGCAGTGCCATGGGGATAGAAGTTGCAGATATTTGTATGGACAAGGAGCCAGATTGTGTCATAGTTTATGCAAATGGTGTTTCCCATGATTCAGATCATGAACCTGATCCCAATCATCATAATGGGCAAGAGTCATATGAGCCTATTAACGAGGGTCCTGAAATCCAAAGTACAGAAGAGAGTACCGAAGCAAAGGAATATGATGTGAAGGAATGTACTACTGAAAACTCAGTAGAGGTATCTGAATTCTGTCATAATGAGAAATATAAGGAAGAGCAGAATGTACTAAACTCACATGTTAAAGCTGGTCTGCGTGTGGAAAGTATAAAATCAGAAACCCAGAAGAAAAAGGACAATAATAAGTCACACATTTCTGTCAAGCAAGCATCCAGATCTGTTGCTGCAAATGCTCGAACAAAACACACTGTTCCACAGCCATTTTGCCTAGCAACTGAAAAGCGTGCCTCATATGGACTTTCTCCTGGTGGTGCACAACCTGATTTTGGCACCCGTCTGAATAAATTGTCTAATGCAAACAATGTGAGACATCCAAATATCATAAAGCCCAATCAGGTAACTTCTGACCAATGTTGGATTTCTTGTAAAACTGACTTTTGGATAGAGAGAAATATCATAAGACCACAGCCATCGAGTTATATATAAATTCTTTATCTTGAAACTTCTGTATGTTACTGCAGCAAATATCAGAACTGGTACCGAGGAAGCCACTGCAACCTGATAACAAGAAGCATCCTGATGAAGAAGATTCTTGTTCTATTGCTTCCTCGTATCCTCTTACCCCTTGCAGTCTTATTTACTTGTTTTACTTCATGCTTCTTTCCTATTTTTCTAGTGTCTCTTGTATCTCTCCCAGTTATTAAATTTATTTCATTCCTTGACTTTGCATAGCACTGCAAGATCTGCAAGGGCAATTAAGTCCAAGCCTACTGTTGCATCAGCTCCAATATTTAGATGCATGGAGCGTGCTGAGAAGCGGAAGGAGGTAGTTGCCTCTTCAGAATTTTACATTTGAAGTTCCTTTTTATGTTTGAATATAAGTATCTGTTTATGACACTTCCTAAATGCAAACCACACATCCCTACCTTATTGCCATCTTTTCAGTTTTATTCAAAAATTAGAGGAAAACACCAAGCATTGGAAGCTGAGAAAAACCAAAGTGAAGCGAGGACAAGGTAGGATACTCTCTCTAGCTACTTTAAACCAGACTATTTAGTACTCTCTCTCTCTCTCTCTCTTCTCTCCCCCCCCCCCACCCCCCCCCCCCCCCCCCCCCCCATAGATAGGGTTTCTTTCTAAACTTTTTCCCTCACTCATTTCTGTGTATTAATGTTGTATGGTCAAGGTGTTTAATTCTAGTATTATAGCTTTGCCTTTGTCCTCTTCATCAATTTTGAATTTTTAAGGAAGAGAAAGATGCAGCTATTAAACAACTGAGGAAGAGCTTAATGTTCAAGGCAAACCCAATGCCAAGCTTCTACCTTGAGGGACCTCCACCTAAGGCTGAACTTAAGAAGGTACTGCATGGACCTTTCTCATTCTTATGCTATCATATATAAGTATAGGATCTTTCCCAGATTTAAATTCCTTTTTGGATCTCCTAGAATCTTTATGTTTAGTATTCTTTCCTCATTTGTTTTACTTGGTTCTCCACTCTTTATGTACTTGTTTGCGTGCCCATAGATTTGTTCTAATTTTTTTTTTCCAGCCTAATAAAGATTCTAGGAATTTTGAGCCAGTATTTGAACTTCTAACTTCTTGCAGTTTACAAATAAAAAATGACAGAAAAAAAAAATGGCTGTCTTAATGTAGACAGAAGTAGGAAAAATCTATCATAACTGCTTCTCTTTAATTATACGTGATAGCTTAAAAACTTGATTTTGTTGCCTGTATGATTGGTAGCTGCCACCAACTCGTGCAAAATCACCAAAGCTTGGCCGAAGGAAGAGCTGCAGTAATGCAGTCAGTTCATCCCTGGAACACAAAGTGAAAGGAGCTTGTGCTTGGGAAAATCGTCGGAGCCTTGGTATTTACAAAGAAGAGACCACCACCAATGGCCCCAATAATTTTAGGAATCGGAGCAACTTCCAGAATGGTAATGCCACGTGGAAATTCAATGATGAACCGAAAGAAACAGAAGATATAAGCGAATCAAATGCGACCAAGGTAAATGGTCAGGGGGATGTGCACTACGATGTCCATTCTTGAGTTTCTGGTGAGTTTTCTAATTTAAAAAGGGAAATGGGCCTTCATTTTCTCTAGTTTTATTGTGACTGCTTAAACAATTAAGTTATTTCCTTAAACTTGCAAGGACTCGTTGCAGTGTTTTATTTAATGTATGATGTGTAAATTCTAAGTTATATTTATATAAAAATGGACTTTTTTTTGTGGGCTGTAAAATCCGCTGAATTTTTATATGCTAGATCAGAAATGAAGTGTTTCGTGCTAGTGGTTCCCATCTAATTAATTTTTATATTAGGATTCGATTTTTTTTTTGCTTTTGGGATATTGTACAAAATAGTATTTATGTAACATAATTATCTGTACTGGAAGTGGAAGATCATTTTGCTTGGTAGTGTGGGAGGAGCAGAGAGTTGTCCTTTGCTGTGTTGGAAATCCATCTTTTGCGTGATTATGGTGAGCCTCATTATGAAAAGCTCAAAGCGAAAGCTAAAAAAAAGGACACTATGGAGCGTAAAGCACGTCGTTTCAAAGCTTCTTAGATACCACGCAGTAGCAAAGATCACTTTTCTGAGCTCACCATGCCCCGTTTATGGGGAGCAAAACTTGCTGGTCAAAAAGGATGCTGGTTCCAAAATCATCTCTACTTTAAGTTCTTGATTCTTAGTGATTCTGATATTTTATGTGTTTTTGGAAAAGAGTTTCCAAGATTAGCATTAAAACCGTGTTTGGTTGCACAGAAAAATTAGTTTGAAAATCACAGAATTTTTTCTGATCTACTCACCAACATACTCACCAACAGCTATGAACATCGCCTATCTGGGCTACGAAGTACAAACTACAAACCCAAAGGTTCAAGTTCATCCCTTGTCAAATTGCAATACCCTTTGGTAGTAAAATACTTTGTGCAGATACGGCCGTGCATGTCTGAGTGGCATCCTACGTCGGCTTGCTCAACTTTCTTCGTGGCATGCTGTGATGTCGGGCAAATTGTCAGCATTGACCGTTGACTAAGCTGGCGTGACAATGCTATCTGTATAGTTCATGTCACGAGTATCCGTGCAGATAATAATAATACTCTTAAAAATTTAATTTGTTTTAAGAATGGTTCATCCGCGACTTAACTTCTCAAATTGTCTGAAAAATATTTCATTTGCTTTTAAGCGGCCACATAAATCTTGACCTGTTTGAATTAAAGAGATGTAATTTGGGTGAAAGCATTCAATTGTAACGCTGGTAATTACCAATTGATTTCAGTGTTGTATTTGGTTGTAATATCATAAACAATCTAATCTTTTAAGAGTAGTAATACTACTCGAGTAATGCTACGTATAGTCGTGGAGTGCGTATGCGCCGTGCAGTCGCTTGAAAGAGAGTGGGGTCTACTATTAAAAAATTAACTTATTTTCATGTTAATCTCATATTTATTTACTTTTTTCAAAATAATTACGCGGCGCTTGCACACTAACGATTGCAACTATCATTTCTCAATCAACAATATGATTACAACATAAATATCTATTTGTTAATTAATTAAGCACTATAAACGGGCCTAACTAATTTCGTACACCCTTTTTATTTTTCTATTTTTTCATATCGAATTAGATACATTTTTAAATCTTGAACCAAATTGGTTTTTGCACCATCTAGAACATGAAATGCAACACGTGATGGGTGGTAGGTTCCTGACATTATCTCAAACAATTTAAAGCACATATATCTTCCTAATTTTTCGATCTTTTACAAATCAGCTCAAGCTTTTTTAACAGACCAACCTGTATTTATTTCCATATAAACTCGGAATAGTACTATTTTGGGGCACGCCCTTCATCAATATTGAAGATTCTGCCACCTCTCGTCTTCCCCTTTTCTTCGAATGGGAATGGGACAACAGAGACCTCCTTTTATAAGCACCATGATAATTAAGACTACTATCGTACACATTTCACCTTTAAGACTACTATCGTAACATGATCAACTCCCTCTAAGCAATATTGATCGGTCATGATAGGATCGGTCAATCGGACGGAGATGAAGCTTGTGTGTATATATATGTGTATGTATGTATGTATGCATGCCACATGATTTCAATGCTTACTGAAAGATGGCGAGTCTGGTAGGATATGCTAAAACAAGTCTGGTTTGACCTGATCAAAATATTGCCTCAATCTGAACGGCCTATTTATTAACGGTGGCAAGTGGTCTTAATTTCTTCCACCAAACTGCATGTCTTTTTCAATTCATTTGACATCTTATTACCTATTTATATTTTCCTAATTAATAACCTAAATAAAGATCTGTTTGGCTCTGTGGACAAAAAACAACATTGTGACATTAGATCAAAACGTTTTTGGATTGTCTATGTTTGTAAGATGAGTAGAATTCGATCAGGTGGTGTTAAAAACAAGGGTGACCGAAGGAAAGTTTGCTAGATTAAAAGATTAGGGAAGGGTGCTGGTGCGAGTGCCAAACCTAGCCTAAAAGTTGTTTTATTTCAGAAAAGTTACGATATTTACAATTTTAGAGCATATAAATCTTACAAATTTCCTTTAAAAAATTAGATAAATTTGAAATTGCAAGAAAAAAAAATCATATTTTTAATGATGTGCTTTAATTTTTTTTAAAAAAATATACAGAACTTACACAACTTAAAATATTATTTAAAATAAATTGATGATCTGTAAAGTCTCGCATAGGGAGCTTCAGAAACTGAGATCCACGTCACCCGTCCAACAAAAAGAAGAAAACTCCTCCTTCCCCACGTATATATGGGACCATGAAATGCATGGCCGTTTAAAAATCAAAGTACAAACAGTCCTCTCTCTCTCTCTCTCTCTCTCTCTGATCTCTGTCTCTGTGTTGTCTAACCATGAAATAGTTGAGGAGAATGCTGTCTGGTTCGAGACCATTTGAAGCACAGATCATGATCAGAATCATAAATCAAATGATGTCGGACCAGGCTTCATTCCCCCCAACTCATCAGTCATCAGTACTAATGTGCTAGAGATCAAGTACTTAATTTCATGCAAGCAATGATTAATGGAAGCCCAAACATACATCAACACTTCGACAATATTCTCAGTACTGCATATTTCTTCTGCTTTTTCAAGTACATGTAAGTAGTTCTCACTAATTCTCTTCCTTCCCATATCACTTGTTCTTGCACTCTATATATGCATCTCTCCCTTTCTCTCTCACGTAAACGACAACCGAAGGAGCTAGGGCGGCAGGCAAGCTAGCTGTTGGAGTATGGCTATACGATCCAGGTGCATTTATTTTTATATGGCCTGGTTTAGACCAATATATATATATATATATATATATATATATATATATATATATATATATATGTTCAGAAAACAGGAGGCAATCTAGCTACCAATTCTTGTAGAGAAATTGTTATTTTTCCTCTCACCTTGATCAAATGAAAGATCAGTATAACTGGATCATGCAAATTACTGGTGAATTTATAATTTTTGCTCGAGATAAAAAGAAGTGCTATAGTTCATAGCTTTGTTTTTCTCCTTGATCAAAAGAAAGACTTCATGATCATGCAAAATATTGGTGGATTTATTAACCGCAGAAGATTGTGCAGGAAATCTGTTCATGATGAGGAAAATTAATTAAGTTGGAGATGAATTAATTGGAAAGGCAGAAAAGTATATATAGGGGATGTTGGATATTTTCTAGGATTTGGTTTCAAATGCTCCCTCCTTACAAGTCTGCACAACTTTATTTTACCAAATTCGTTGAAAAAATCCAGCGTGAAAATATGACTGGAAAGGCAAAAAAAAAAAACAAGCAAATAAAGTAGTGTTTGATCTTTTCGTGAAAGAATTTGAGCCAAATTGCCTTTGCTTGCATAGAGTTGCAAAGAATATAAGCTAGCTAGCTTAGGAGCTTTCACTTTATGTGTTGCATGAGAGCGCCGGGGGTGGGGGGGAGATACTTCTTCTTCTTCTTCTTTTTTTTTTTTTTTTTTTTTTTAATTTTAATTTTAATTTTTATTTAAATGGAAACAGACTTCATTTCATTCAATGTACTGAAGTTACAGCTGTGAGTTATCAATACAGGGAAAACCCAAACTATAAGCCAACCTACACATCTGCTCTAGGGCACCCCCACACACAAATTCTTTTGTGGCAGACATTGTCTTAACTTCTAAAAACGCTCTGCAAAAACAGAACTACACGACCCATCTTTCAAAGAAGATAAGCACTCACCCCTTTCTTCCTCCCAGGGAGGACGAGTATGGGACTCTGCTGCTATGGACACCAAGTCTAATAGCCTATTTCTTTTTTATTAATTACAAAAAATAAAAACTGGAAAAAGAAACACATTAAAAAAATACAGAAATACAAAAAACACATAAAAACTCTCTACCACCACCCCCCACCACGAGCACTGGCGTGAGCCTAAACGGCATGCCCACCGCTAGCATCAGCTTCACGAGCCCAGACGACACAAGCACCCTGCTCTCGCACATACAACAACCTCCACAACGCAGGCGGCTCCTATGCACAAGCACCGGCCATACAAACACCGGCCATAGCATCACCCGCCTCTCTCGACCAGCTTTTGCCCCAGATTGCGTCCGATCCAGGCAGCTCAACACTTCCCTCGAGTTAAAGAGAAAGGGAGAAGAGGAACAAAAGCTATACATTTGAAAAACAATGGAAAAACACTAAGAAAATGCTGCAAAAAACGGAGGTACAACACACAAAGAGTCGGCAGTTGTGCGTGAACTCTGGAAGGAAGGCCGATGGTCGATCTTGGAAGTCCCAGAGTCAAAGGTCCTAGAAAAGCCGAGTGTTGCATCGGTAGAAGACTCATCAGCACCGACGAGCTCTGAGGCTTCAACCCGTGCGTGCGAGCTACGCTCCACTTCGTTTGGCGCTATGTTCGGTGGTCTTGAAGATCGGCAGCTGGGTAGCATCCAGGTGGGGTGCATGTTGGCTAATGGATGTCGGGAGGTCCTAAACAATGATTCTCCTTTATTTGGCCTGAAAAATATAAAAATAAAATCAAAACACTACATAGAAAAAGAAATTGGATAGAGGAGAAGAGGGAGGGAATGAGCCGAAGCTCCCAGATATCAAAGTTGAGCTTTGAACTTACTCTCTTTTTCACTTTAGAATAATGTTATATACAGTCGTAGAGTGTACAAGTACCATACAATCGCTTTAAAAAAAGAGTGAGATCTACTATTAAAAAATATTATTTTTTATATAAATTTCGTATTTATTTAAATTTTTTAAAATAATTATACAGCACTTACACGTTCTTAAATATAATTATCATTTCTTTTCACTTTTAAGAATGTCATTATGATAGCCAATATCTCTATAGTCTTAGTCCATTCCTAGCTAATACTTTTTTAACACGATGTGGGTCAGATCCTACCCATGCATTAATGTTGTCAGGTCGTACGTACGTGCTTGGAATACCTAAATTAATTCTACCATGTGGGTCCGTTCTAGATCCCTAACAATCACAACACTCTGATTTTTTTTAGACTATATTTATATATTAAGAATATCTTAAATATTCTTATTATTATTTTTTATTTTATTATTATTTTTTATCTATTTTTTTATTATTTATTATTTTTTACTTATTATTTATTATTATTTTTTCATTACTATTCACAAACATTTTTAATACTTCTCAAATATTCTCACTACCCAAATGTAACCTTCTCATCCATTTTTGCAAAGCATATTAACATATCCACAACAATCATAATGAGAGAAGACGCTAGATATATCACTTTGAATTTTTTTTATTGGAATTTGCCGGAGTATGAGAATAAAATTCCAACTAATATCGAAGGTACATAGACTTTCGACAAGAACTTCATTTTGAATTACACGAATTAGCTTGAGATCCCACCGATAAAAAATAATTAACTTGAGATTTTCGTCAGAGTCAAAAGAGATGAGAGAACATCTTGAAATATGAATGACAAAAAAAAAAAAAAAAAAAAAGAATAATTCCTATGCTCGATAGATCAGCTAGGAATCCCTTGTCAAAATGGTAAAATCATGGATTCCAAAATTAATAATTTCTACTACTTTTTTGGTGATTGACCGTTTGTAAATTCTATAAAACATCCAACAGAAAATTGAAAAATACCAAAAAAAGTACCTCATGCCCATGATTTAAAAGGGTGAAGGAGTGATTTAATTTGTTGGCTATCACAATCACAAACTTTTCTAATACACGTACAAGTTTTACTTACAACGTAAAACTTGTGATTCCATCTCCCTAGTTGGGATGGACCGACCACTCTAGCCCCTTGTAATTTTAGATCAGATAACATTATATCAAGCATTCTTATTTTTGTAGGACATATATATGTACATTGCATTAGGGTGGGTTCTTCTTGCCGTACGTGAAAAAGTCGAACAAACTACCTTGATTTTGACTTCGAATACCTTCCATATTCTTATCTTATTATAGATTTCATATCATCCAAATTAATGATCATGTAATTGCTATTTATAATATGACATCTTATAATAAGATGAAAATATCACATCTAAATTCATAAATTACTTGATAAAAAAGTAGACGTAATTCTATGCATAAAGAGTAATGATGCATATACAATTATTTTTATAATTTTTTATACAATCATGTAATTTTAAAGTGGTGATATTTACATAAAGTGATATTATGTTTATAAATTATTTTATAAAAATATCTCTCATTTAAAATATAACTTTATAAAAAATTGTAAAAAATATTGCATCTCTATCATTTTCAATGTTCAAAACCGTGCACAAAAGAATTAGTAGCATAGAACCTAAACACTTTGTTAGCCATCTAGGACTAGAGAAGAGAAGCCTTGCAAAAGGTAACAAATATGATCTCTAATGGGAGTGGTCCTGAAACAGTAGCCAATTTTTTTTAAGGGAAATTGCCATCATTCATTTATCAGAAAAACTTACATTCATGATCAGATACATTCTGAAATGTCCTCATATCAAACATGACGTCATAAACCAAAACAATTCATTTGGAGCTCTACCAGTTCACTACTTCCTTTTGTGATTGGTTTAGTTTTCACTATTGTTGTTACTTTCTACAGACAAATATCCAAGAGACAAACTCTTTTTTATTTTAATTAATAATAAGGAAACCAAAAGAGAAAGCAGTAAAATAGATGCGAAAAATGACGGATAACAGTTTGGACCAACTCTGGTAGACCTCGAAATTTGTGACGGTCTGTGAAGGCAACATACTTGTCTTTTTTCAACCACAAATATCACATTTGAAAGGTCTGGTGGTGGCGAGTCCGGTGATTTGGCGCATGTGTCAAGAAGAGCTGCCGGAAGGAGTAACGTGTGAGGACCACACGAAGATGTGCGTGGCGCGTGAGAAACACGCGCTGGGATTTTCATAAAATCATCACTTTTCTTCGAACAATTTTTGATTTGTGAATCTGCTTGTGTTGCGCATGTCTCTCGGAAGTTGTCAGAAAGCTGTAAATCTATCTTTTTTGATTTTGAAGAAAGTAAAATAAAATTAAATAAAAAAAATCTTAATAGAAAAAATGGATGAATGGAAGAATGAATGACTGAGAGGGAGGAGTTTTCCCTCCAACAAAAATCAGATTTCAAGCTCTTGATTTCGAGAGAGAGAGAGAGAAAGTGGAGAGTTTGGCTTATGTTCTAAAGTAAAGTTTAGAGAGCCTCGAAAAGCATAGTTGAGAATTGATTTAAAAATATTAAATATAATATACGAGTCTTACAATATTCAATAGGATTTTATACTAATTTTAATAAGAGTAATGCTATGTATCAGTCGTATTTTTTATATATTCAATGTGATTTTTTTTTTCTTCATCATTATAGTATGCTGCGACTACAGCGGCTGATGTAAATAATTTCTCTTTTAACAATGGAATTAAAATTCTTCCAATTCGTAAACAATAAGATACGTCATAAAATTTACACCAAAGAAATGAGACAGATTATAAACTTAGCTTCTTCCGTTACAGCTAATTGCCACGTGTCATAATATAAGTGAAAAGAATTTTAAACTTTTAGTATAGAGTAGTGATAGGGTTATTAGTATAGTGTATTTATTTTTTTTATTATTTTTTTAAGTATTTTTTTAACATCCTTAATTTTTAAGAAAAAATTAAAAAAATATATAATTTTACTAATAGTCAATTTCTTAACTATTAAGTAAAAGAGTAATGCTACTCATCATCTTAACTTTTATCATCCTTCTATTATCCTATGATGTGATATTAAGTGATTGAAAATTATTTATTATATTTTATTTATAGACCTATCATCTAATATCATATTATAAGATAATAAAAAGATGATGAGAGTTGAGATGATAAATAGATTTTTTCTTTTCCACGTAATAAAAATATCTCTCGTTCAAAAAAAATTTATAAAGAGTTATATCTATATTATTTTCTATATAAAAAATAAATAAATATTATTTTTCATATATTATATTTTAAATTATATGAAATAACTAAAATATTATTTTTTATATAAAAATATATATATTATTTTCAATTACAAAGACAGCAGAAAAAACATTTCCGACAGTAAAAGCGCAATGAGAAAGAAAATCTTATCCTGAACTTGAAAAATTATTAACAAAACAAACCCCGCGCTCAACCAACCGCGTTCATCTCAACCTCCCCCTTACAAAACCACCGCCTACCAAAAGCAGCCCCCATCGACGGCTTATACTTTGCCACGTCGTCTTAACGTCCTAACCCGCCCCGCGTCTCTCTCTCTCGTGCTTGGCGTTGCAGAGAGGATCCGGGGTCCATGTAGATCTCGTCTCAGTTTCTCACCAATCTTCGGGGAAAAGGTACACGAGGATCGGGGTTTTGAGGGAAGTGGGAGCAATGGAGGAGCCGTTCTTCGATCTGGCGGAGTTTCTGAGGCGACCTTCAATCGCCGAGACATTCGTTGACATCTTGCTCTGCGCAGTTCCGATTTGGCTGGCCGTTATGATCGGCCTCGTCATCGGCTGGTCTTGGCGCCCCAGGTGGACTGGCCTCGTCTTCCTCGGCCTCCGCCCTAAGTTCCGCTTCCTCTGGACGGCTCCGCCAGGCTTCGGAGCGCGCCGCCTCTGGCTCGCCTTCACGGCCCTCTCTGCCTTCTCCGTTTGCCGGACCATTTGGTCCAATTTCAAGCGCAAAAGCAAGGAATCGCCAACTTCAAAGCTTTCCCCCGCAGGAATTCTAGATGCTGTTGGGTGAGTTCTTTTCAATTCTATTTCTACTTTTTTGGCATTATTTTTATTTTGTTGTGTTTATAATATTGTTCGTCAAGGTTGTCTGTTATATATGGAGACTGGCTTTTTTGGTTTTGGCTTTCATTTTTGTATTTTTTTTTTATAAAGTTTATGTAATGTTTTAGTTAGATACTAGGATTGTCTGAATGCAATTGAGCTTCACTAGATAATTATCTGCCAACTGGTGGTGGGACGCATTTCAGTTTTGTAGTAGAAAGTTGGGACTTATGTTAACGCCTTAATGGTAAACAGAGTAAGTATTCGGATAGGTATGGTTTTGTTAATCATACGAGACGATGATACCGTTGCTAGTTTGAGATATAAATATCCGTTTTGCATGCATATAAGTTGGCAGATTGTGGGTAAGAGTGGCACAATTGCTTTCGATGATCTTTTAAATGAGACCTAGGAATTTGGATTTCATACTTTTGAATGTAAGCTACCAGGGTTTAATGTGTGGAGATGGCCATCTTTTGGAATTTGGAGCCAACGGGGACAGCAGGAGCTTCTGTTGTCCTATAGGAGTTAGGGGCATAGATTCTCAAAACAAAGAGTGATTTGATTTTCAGTTCAAAGATTAAAAGGTTGGTACTTGAGTTTCTTATACACTCGTAACCCAGTATGAGAGACTAGCTGCATGCCCTGGAAGCACTATATTGTATTTTTATGGTTGATCGATAATTTATTGAACTGGAGGCTGGTTTTGGGGAGTACTGTTTGCTTCACTGTTCTGTCAATTATATCGACGGGTTTATTGAGGGAGAGCATGTTAATCTAATCCAGTGCTTTAACTTAAAGAATAAAATCTAGAGGGTATTTTTTTTATTCTGCTTGTCACTAGGACCTGGAAATATAAATATTTTAAGCCTTCTCAAAGCAATTTTACTGGACGAGATATGAAAATTTTTGCTGAAAATGCTTGTATGGCTATTACAATAAAGGTCTTAGATTATGACTTGGACGAAACCTTACTCTTATCCTTGGTGTTTCCGATAGATTTTATAGTATTTTCACTTGATTGCAATATGTATTTATCAGTAGTAAGTATTGATGATTGCTGTTTGTGTTGTATATTTGGTCTATATGATTGGTCAATCAACGGCGTATAAGCATTTAGAAAAAGTTTTGAAAAAGTGGTTGTTAACTAAATTGTGAAGTATAGAATGTGATGCTTGTTGTATCATGCATGGTGTGGAAGTGGAAACGCCTTTTAGATTTTATAGATACACAAGTATTGAGGTCATTTTTCCAATCTAAATTTTTTTCTTTTATCAATGTTAATCGTGCATTTGGTTTGAAATGATTTGATTTTGTGATTTTTTATGGAATGATAATTTATCCGTCAAGACAACTGTCGAGTTTGGTAGAGCTTGTTTGTGCATGGGGATAATAAGCCACTTTTGCGAAGGAATGAAAGGATCTTCAAATGATTTAAAACTTTCTATTGCCATACTATAATGCCTTACGTTTAATCTATTAGTGCTTTTGCAAAAACTGTTACTCTCAAAATCCAGCAGTGTGTTGGAATAGTGCTATCTTATTCATGAATTACTTGGTTTGTGATACCTTAACTTTCCTGCAGCCCCACCACAGCAGCCGAGGGGCGAGTGCAGGACATTGTCACAGAGAATGATTTAGAACACCTATTGCATCTTCTTGAAGGGAAGGGTGGAGAGTTGGAATGGCAAAGTATGATGGATAGGTCTACTCCTAACTTTGCATACCAAGCTTGGCGCCATGAGCCTGAGGTAGATTCTTACTTTGATTATCATCACATCTATCTTCTCTGTTCTTCATCTGCTAAAATGATGTGTATAAGTGTCATCTAACTGTATTGCACCTGAGAAGAATATTGGCGCTCATACCATTACTAATTAATATGATTAGACTGTTCATGTGTTTATCTTTATCCATTTTCTTGCAATCTTCAGTCGATTGTTATGTGTTCGGCATGCATAACTTGCATTTGCTGAAATATCTTTATATCATGGGACACCTCATTCTGAGATCTATGTAATGCAGGGTCTCTGTTTCTCATTGCGGTCATTGGGACTTTGTATTCTTGGTTGAAAACTACTAGAGACACAAATGAATTCTACAAAGGGATTCCCACAAACATGCCACGTATTTGTTTTTTCAATTTCTCCCCCAGCCCCACATCTCTCCTCTGTTCCCAACAGAGCCCCCTGTGCCCCTGCGTCTTCCTGCATTCCCAAACCCCAACCCCATCGAAGCTGTACCATCTCTCACCACCGCCGCTGCCGGGTTCCATATTAATTTGCATTTCTCAGTAATTTAGAAAGGTCTAAAGGTTGATGTTTTCTGGATTCTTTGATCTGCTATTTGGTTATCCAGAAAAGTGTGGGTAACTAAGACAATTAAGCTAGAAGACTTTTAAATAAGTTTTGCCAAGCGGTCTTTTCTTTCTTTTTTTTTTCATGGGTCCCCAATCAATAATATCGAAGGTGTTACTGATTGTGGAGCCACCATTCTCGAAGCTAGTTTGAAGCTAGAAATTTCGCACAATCCACGAATCTTGGGATCTAAAGCAAATTCACCCACCCTCCAAAAACAGAAAAAATGAAAATAAAAAATAATAACTTAGATGACATGGCATTGTGCCATCTCAGCTTGTGGGATTATTTGTGGTATTCTTGTGTGGCTCTAGCATCCCTCTTCTTGGTTAGATGGTAGACAACATAAGTTTTTCTTCTTTCATGTTTTAACATTGAAATTTGTGCTTTTAAAGAGACTTGAGAAGCTTGGTGCCCCAAGTAGTTTGCCCATTCTTAATCTGTTTCTTCTCTTCTGTATAATCATATATTCAATCATGAATCTTTCAGTTGTACTTCTCTTCACTATTTTGTGTCTTTCCTATTATTGTTGTAGTTGGACTGTATCGTGTATCAGTATCTGATGGTGATTTTGTTATCAGACAGGCCCAACTGTATACCGCAGTAGAACTGTCTTTGAAGATGTGACTCCAGAGGTAGTTAGAGATTACTTCTGGGATGATGAGTTTCGACCTAAATGGGATCCTATGCTTGTATACTTCAAAATATTGGAAGAGTACCCACACACTGGGACAATGATTGTTCAGTGGATAAAAAAGGTTGGTATATCAAAGGATTTGCAGACTTGTATTATGTCTTGGTTTCATAATACAACTCTTTAGAGCATTCATTGTATGTATTTGCAGTTCCCTTTCTTCTGCAGTGATCGAGAATATATCATTGGTCGAAGAATATGGGAGGCGGGAAAGACTTATTATTGTGTAACAAAGGTATTGGTTGCAACATATTTTCAATCGAACGGCAATCTTTTGTCCTCTATTGCTTCTTAATCCTTTTTTGAGAAACAGACCCGTGTAGCATGTTATGACCGCAGGGATTGAGTTGAGTCCTCTGGACTTTTGTAATGTATTAATAAGGTTACAATAGGGAAGAAACATGTTGTAACCCCCAAGGAAGTCCAAGTCACATGTAGGTCCATACTCTAAAAGGACTAATCAATGGTATTTCAAGATTAGTCAATGGTAATGTGGATCTCATTTACCACCTATACTACCCACTATGGGGTACCACTCATGTAATGTGTATAATATCTTAAATTATCAGCTGATTAAAATCCCTCTTTGGGGTGAAAGGACCTGTGGTGGTTTTTTGACAAAGAAAGTAGATCTAAGAAAGTAGATCTGTTACTTTTAACAGACATAACCCCTAGGTTGGCTCAAGTGGTGAAGGCCTTGGCTTGGGGGTATGCTCCCCCCAGGTCCAAGGTTCAAATCCCCTTGGGTGCAAACAATCTCTAGGGCCACTCCTCCAGGTAAAAAGCCAGAGATTTAATCAGTTTCGTGTAGGAAAACTTCCGAGGGTGCGGTGCACGGGACCGGGGTTTACTTTGCAGGGGTGGGTCCAAAAGGCCATGCCTTGGAGAGGTTCCCCGACATCAAAAAAAAAAAAAAAAAAACAGACAGTTTTGAACAAATTAAATCTTCTGTGCTCTTTCATGTATTCGGAGTTTCAGCTCTTGTCTAATCTAGACTTGAAATGAACCCTAAAAATAGTCTGATCAAGACACTTAATTGTCCCCGCAAAACACCACCGTGCTGTAGTAAGAAATGCTAATGTAGTGTTTATGAATGACCCTGTTGCACTTCTTGTACAAGGAACTTCTGTTTCACAGCTTTACATTTTGTCTCCCTTGGGCAACCTAGCAAAGGACTTCAACGTACCTAATAATGTAGTTTTTTACTTGGTAGCCTTGGAGACCTCTTCCCATAAAAGCCTCTTTCTTTAATCATTTGACTGCATCTGCATCTAGGATTAAACCATGGGAGGAAAGTACTGCGCTTTTTTTCAGCCAAGGACGAAGGTAGTGAATCTAGTCCTGAAATAGAGGACCCCGTTACTCCCCACAAAAAAAAAAAAAAAAAGGACTTGATTAAAGAATGAAATGGCTATGCATTTTATCAGTTTCCTTTGTCAATTCAGTCTTCTATCTTATTATGCATTTTTTGTGGTATTAGATTTTCACTAATTATCTTGAATCTCGTTTTTATTGCGCTATGTTGATTGGTTCAGTGTCTCTGTCTTTAACTATACTTGTATGTTTACTGCATATTAAAAATAGAATATACATGGGGTGATAATATGTGATGCCTATGCCTTATATAATAATATGTGAGCTTACACTATTGTAGGGGGTGCCATATCCAGCTTTGCCCAAGCGTGTCAATCCTCGACGTGTCGAGCTATATTTCTCTAGTTGGGTTATCAAGGCCGGTAAGAGTGCTAGTTATTTAACTGATTTTTGCAACAATGTCGTGAGCACTAGCAGATCTTAGCAATGACATCGTTGTTACCTCCTTCGCTGATTTTGGAAAATGTATGCAGTGGAATCTCGTAAGGGAGATGGACAATTGTCTGCATGTGAGGTTACCCTTATACATTACGAAGACATGGGGATTCCCAAGGACGTGGCGAAGTTGGGAGTCCGTCATGGAATGTGGGGAGCTGTCAAGAAATTGCACTCTGGCATGAGAGCATATCAGAATGTGAGGAAGTCAGAGGCTTCTCTTCCTAGAAGCGTAATCACCACAAAGATATCTTTGGGTGGAAGCATGGAGTCTTTAGAGGCAGCTTCTGGTGAAGAGAAAAAGGATGAAGCTGCAGATGACAAGAGAGGAAGAGAATATGGCGTTGATTGGAAATGGTTAGCTATAGGTGGAACCGTGGCACTTGTTTTTGGACTTCGCTCGGGTGCAATAGGTAAAGCCTTGTTACTGGGAGCAGGGCAGAGATTCGCACGGAGGTGAGTATGCCTATGAGAACACACCTTCCTCTCTATCTGTTTTGATGATTCATGAAAAAAAAAAAAACACATGGATTGTTATTTTTATTCATACGATATAAAAGTTATTCTTTGAACATAAATTCTGGCTAATTGGAGACATGTTACCTCGGTTGATTGGCTTGGATTTAGCACCATCTCAAAGCTTCCATACCTTTGAAGTAGATGGTTGTGGTGATTAATTACCAGATATTGTAATTTCATTTTGTAATCATTTTATTTTCCTTTAAAAATAAGGGGTCTAGCTTGCCTCCGGTTGTCTAGTAACAGGACATCTCCTGTTATATTGTCACTGCACTCTCTTTTCAAATACACGATTGAGATTTTATTCCATGAGCTCCTATAAATTTTAGCAAAAATGGATGTGCTCTTCTAAATGAAACTAACAGGAGACTTGGACAATATATGTTTGCTGTGGGCAAAACGAGAATGAAAAATCAAAATGAAGAACTACTTTGCTAGGGCGCACGAGTGAACTATAATCTTTCTCAACCAAATCCAAAGGCAACTCTGAACGTACAACTGTCAAGGCAATATGGAGTCTGAAAGTGCTTGGTTGATCATGGGGTAGAGGAGGTTCATGGAGTTGCTGCTTTGCTGAAAATTAACTCAATGCCTTAAAATTGAGTTGATAAGTGATATTTACAATCATAGAGTTTGTAAGTGCTGTGCAATCTCTTTAAAAGAAAAGAATAAATACGATATTCACATTAAAAAAAGATTATATTTTTTAATAGTAGATCTCATTTTTTTTTAAAATGATTGTGCAGCACTTATGTACTCTACGACTATACATAGTATTACTCACACTAACCCATAGTTGCCGCTGCTTCTTCTTCTCTTCTGTTACCGACATAATTCTTTAGGAAAAATAATCTTACAAGTGTTGTAATGAAACAGACGAACTGTTGGGGGATCATGAATGGAGTGGGTTTGGGAGGAGCATTTTGTACGGATAAACAGAAACAAGGTTAGCTGCTTCTTTTTCTTCTTCATTTTCTTTAATTTATAAAAAATTTATAAGCTTTTTGTTGCCTTTCAAGTCTATCATCAACTTGTGCTCTGTCAGTAGATGCAAAGTCAAATGAGTTGTCAGATGGATTCTATCGTTTTTGTTGAAACGATAAAGTTGTATGTTCCATCTCAATCGCTGGTTGGAAAATAATAGACTTTTATCAAACAAACCCGTGTCTGGTCCACTTGCATTCACAATAATAGTAAAATAACGTATGTCGGACAATTATCCCAAGAGCTACATTTCATGATGGCCGCCGAACGTGGGCCTACCAACTTTAGCCCAATCAGCCACTAAGACAAGTAGGCTTATCAAGGGGCCCCCCTAGACGTAGCCTGATCTCGGACAACACCTAGTACCGACTATCCTCACTCATGTCTATCTTCCAAATAATAAATTAAATTTATAAATTTACTTAAAATTTATTTTATAATAAAAAATTAAATTTACAATCTTACAAATAGCATTAAATTACATTAATTTATAATTTTATATTTTATAATAAAGTTTTGTATAATTCATTCAAAGTGAAAGTATTATTATATCTCACGTTTGATCAAAATAAAGAAAACTTTTCATTTCATATTTCTTTAGTTGATAAGTGATATTTGGTCTAGTATCTTTATTCTTCAGGAGGTAGGTGAATGACAAATAGAGATATTATTTATATATTGCTCTCAATCAATTGATAGCTAATATGCAATCTGATCGGCTGATGGCATATAATTTAATTTTTTAAATGAAAAATTTAGGTTCGAAACCGCACACTCCCATTTATAAAAAAATATATATTGATAGCTAATATGTGTGGTCCAAGTTTTAAATGTTTAATATTAGTATATTAAACATATACTATAATTGTATAATATATTAGTAATTGTGATGGGTTGTGACAGAGTTTACAAAAAAACAAAATAAAAAGTTTCATTCCAAAAAAAGGTATGTAGTTTATTTTGGTAACAATTTATTGCCCACTCATTAACTACCTACCATATACTTTTTGGACGTAAGTGGCTGCTGCATCAATTATTTATCTACACCAAAAAAAACTAATCAATTCCAACTTATTATATATAGAAATGTCTAATCACCTGTTTTTTAATTGTAAATTAATAAATAAATTAAATATAATAATAACACGGTAATAATTAAAGATATGATAAATATTAAGAATATAAATAATAAAATCTATCATATCTTATCAATTTAAGTTTTTTAGACAAATTGTAATTTTACAATAAAGATCGCGTCTCATTCTATATATATTATCAGATCAATTGTCAAATCTAACCAAGAAATTAAGATAACATTTAGATATAGAAATGGTTTATCTTATCTTATTTAATTATTATAATTTTTTTAAATTTTTATACAAAATATAATAAATAATTTAATTTTTTTAAATTTTAAAATAATAATAATATTAAAAAATAATATTTTATTTAATTTTTATCTAAAATCATCTTATCTCATCTTAAATATTAGCATGCTCTGTACCATGCATGCCTTTCTAGTTATACAGCATTATCAAGTGGATCAATATCCTCATCATCGACAACTTGCACATACACTAAAAAGTTTCTGGTCAAAACCTCTTGTAGTGGGGGAAAGAAAGCTTGTTGTGGATGATTAAAGCTTGTTGTGGATGATTCATGATTGCACGCAAGGCAGCATTTCAACAAACGGTAAATGCAGGGGTTCTTGGCATCTTATGGAACATATATCAGCTTGAGGGTTAGCTTGAGGAGTATATGGGGCCGGGGGCATGAGTACTGTAGCAGAATAGATGTAACGATCAAATGCAACAGTTACAGCAAGACAGCTATAGTCATGTTGTTTGGTCCAAAAATAAATGCTTGAGACTGATTTCTTTGGGAACTGGGGACCTTATGCTTCTCCAACCTCATCTATTCTTTTAGAAATAGGTATCAGAATCTCTTTCAAATCAAATTGCCAACTTGCCCATCCTTCTTATTTTGTCTCTTTATTTGGTTCTCTTCTCATTCTCAAAAGCTTTGATTGGACACCCCATCAAAGGCTCAAAGCATATTATAACTTTTATGAAATACTTCTTCTTGCTTCTTGAGTTTTTTTCATTTTTTTTTTGTGTTTTTTTCTTCTTAATTTCTTCACCTTTTCCCCTTAGGATTTATCTGCACGTTTTTTCTTCCGATTTTATTCGTGTGACACGTGCCTTTTAAACCTTACCAAATTTATATAAAATCCGTTAAATAATATTTCCTATGTAGCTAAAATAGCAAAGATAGGTTTTGTAGCTTTGTATGTCTCATGAAGTTAACATAGTTGGGGTCTATATGTCGTGTACTTGGTTATTTTAATAAAATTCTTTTTTGTTATTAATTTTTTTTTAAAAATACTGTTAAAGAGCCAATAATCACTATGTGGGAAGAAATTAAAATTGAAATATTTTTATCATCAGTCACTATTTATTATATCACACTGTACACTCTATAAAAATACTCTCACCTCCTATTAAAAATTTTTCATGCTCTATAAAAAAAATTATAAATATAAAATATAAAAATAAATAGTTACTGATAAATAAAATTTCTAGTTAAAATTACATGGTCAATCCAAACAAAGATTTCTTGATGTGAGAAAGTGCACAAGGATAAATTTCTTCTTCTTCTTTTTTAATGTTTTGACAAAAGCTAAACTTTCTTTCTTCATTAGGCATAATTTTCTTCGATGAATCATCTAATTTGTACTTTAAAGTTAAAAAGACAGGAAAAAAAAAATTATTGCTTGCTTTTGACTCCAAAGTCAATAAGATCAATTTTCTCAGATACAACTGATATACAGTACTCAATTTTGTAATACGCCACTGCTATTATCTGTAAAATATATTAGGGAATACATGTGAAATAGCTCTGGCATGATTTTATTGGTAGGGAATCCGCCACGTGTCAGGTCTTTAACCTCATACCTCAGAATCTCAGGAAAATTAAGCTAGACAACTTCATGTAACTGCTGTAGCAGGACGCATGGCAGGCTAGCTCTTTGTCTCAGACCCTCTCTTTCTCTCTCTAAAGATTCATGCATTCCCTTTCATTCTTTCTCCTTCACTTCACTTGTATATAAAAAAAAAAATATATATATATATATATATATATATATAATATCTTGTACTTCCCTGTTTGGAGTACTACTGTGTATAATAAAAGAAGTGGCCGCAGAAGGAAAGCAATTCTGGTGGATTCGAGGGACTGAGGTAAGTGGGTCTCCACAAATCATTCTGTATGGCTATTCTTTAATTTTGTTACTCTCTTTGTAACTCCATAGTCTATTGCCTTGACCCTCAGTAGCTTCTGATACATGCATTTCTTCAAATAACAATGGTGTTTAGTTTTTATTCTTTCCTGATTTCTAGGCTATAGCTTACTGTCGAACAATAAGGTAGAGAATCTGACATGTTTAGTTAAGTTTATTGCGACGTAATGTATCTTATCGTGGAGGAAAGATGGTTTGAGAAAATTCTCTGTGAATATTTTGTTTTCAGAGGGGGCCATTCTAGAATGGAATCGTCCTAATTGGGTTTTCTTTCTTGGATTCACGATGTGATCTCTGTATACTGCATTACAATCACGTATGTTACTTCATTCTCGCTTTCACAATTCTTTTTGTTTGTTTAAATAATATTGTTCTAGTTTAAGTATATTTTCATGGGTATATATACATACGCGTGTCTGTATGCATATTTGTACGCGTTTGAGGTCCTGGAGAGTTTTATTATTGAAGTTTTGACAATGAATATACGGGCTAGGTGTTCATTTTATATTTATTGTGCCTTCAAAGCAGCATGATTCATTGGTTGAGTTGCAAAATGGCTTGTAATATGAGTTGTAATATAGTTGTAAGAGATGTAGGTAAATCATTCCTCAAACTGTTGTCCAAAGTTATCTTAATGTAGCCAATCTGCAAAAGCAAACCGTCCATATTTATCATGCCTCTTCTAGCTGTTGTGGGCGTGCTCTTAATGTTTTAGAAAATTTTGTACTTTCAGCTAGTCCACGGAAGTAGTTTTGCATGAAATGGAGCTTACTACCATTTTAGTTGTACAAACTCAACATGTGGTCAGCATGGATTCACGAGAGGATTCTAGGACTTCTAAATGCCAATTTCTACTGCCATATGATCTGAAGATAACATCTTGTCAAATGTTAGATCACAGTCAGGTTACATTTGATTTTGAGGCTATCGACAAATTTGCTTGACATAAACATTTACTCGCAGCTAACGATGAATTCAATGAGTGGGTTTTGTAGGTCCTGTTTGATTTCCATCTCCTATCTTAAGAGATGGATAAGGAAGGTACTCCAGGAGGCATCTTCTTTCTATTAATGGGATTAAAATTTTCACCTCTGTCAGAAGAGTCTTCATAATGATATTTACCTGTTGTCTTATAGGGGTTCAAATTGTAATCATAGGGTATTCATCTCCACTACTTATCGGACCCAGTCAGTTTTCAAGTGGAAGCAATTCACTAGTGTATTCTAATCTACAAATTCCAACAATATTCCTTGTATTGTGAAACTTACCTCTTTCACTAGAGAGAAAACTGGTTGTCATGATTATTACATTGTTCATGTGTAGTACCATGTAGAAGACTGATCTGGTCTCTGTTGGCATTTCAAGATCGCCTGCTAAGGAGTTGATCCAACCAAAGATGAAAGTGGAAAATGAGAACCTAGAACCAGTGACTGATTTAGGACTTTCTGTGGGTTATTCTGACCGGTGCATTCAGAGACAACCGAAAGATGAAGGGGCAAGTGCAGGTGCAAATGCAGGTTCAAGGATAGACATGACATTTTTGGGCTCCAACCCCCTGTCTGAATTAGTCTGGTCTCCACATAAAGGTTTGAGTCTCAAATGTGCTGAATGTGGCTTCACCGATAAAAAGGGCCCTCTTATGTGGGGTGCAGGATCAAGTAATGTGGCCTTCTCGCTGCCTCAAAGCATATCTGGCAAGAGGTCTGCTACTGGCAAACCTATAGATGAGGAAGTCATTACACCACAAGCAGCATTATATGCAAACGATAATGTTGCTGGTGCAAATAATTCAACCAGATCCTCTACACGTCATGCTGGCATAATCCCAGGATGTGGCTCAAACAATAAAGATGAGACTGGTAAGGAAAAAAACTTTTCATGTTAACTTGTTAGGAAGGGAAGGTCTGGGATAGGCCCTGGCGAAAAAGAGTATTAAGTTGTATAAGGATGATTGCAAACCTCTCTCTCTCATGTGTGTGTGATGTTTTCCCTTCAAAACCTGTTTAACAAAGCCTGGGAACTCTTGTTTGGCAGGACCTGTTAGTGATATGGAAGAAATGAGCTCTGCAGTGGAATTATCTGTTCTACATATTGCTCAAGAGGATCATAGGAGAAAGAGTGAAGGTGAAGATATTTGTGCAACTATCAATCTTTGAATTCCTGACGGGTGCATGCTGCTATCTTTTCACTTTGTTATCCAGGAGATAGTTCTAGGCCGATCCCACAGCTGAAACTGGTCAATGGTTTATAACTGATTGATTGTATTGGTCTGGAAAGGGATCAAGACAGGGTTCTACTTTCTAAAAGAACCATTAAAAAGAGCACTTTGGTTATGCTCTAGACACACAAGCACTGCAAAGTGTCTTGCTGTTCATATTAAGCCGAAATTTTCTTTTATGTTCAACTTTTTTGAAAAATAATGGAGCTTTCGAATTTTTTTTTTCAAATCTGACATGCTATGAACTTCTGATTTAATTTACCAACAGGCCAGGTAAATGGAAGGAATGCTGATACTTTATCTATTAAAATAGATGAACCTAAACCTGATGTGGTGGTGAATGAACCATTCTCTGCAGATCTTATTGGTGGAGGCAGAGATCTTGGAAGTGAACAAATACTTGGAATGAATATTGCTTTGGCCTCTGATGTTCATCCTGTGGATGAATGCAAAGGTTCTGAAACTTCAGTCAAGAATCTTAAGTCCCCAGGCAGAAGGCCTTTGGAAAAGCTTGAGCAAACTGCAGAGAATGAATTACGGACTCCAATTGGTGAAAATGCTCGTGGTGCAGTGACTAAGAGGGTAGAATCAGAATTTGCTCACAAACTGCAAAACAGCTTTCAGCACAACAAAGAGGTACTTCAGAGAAACATAACTTTTCAAAGTGAACTATCCCCAGCTAACAGAAATTTCCATAGAAATCAAAGGAAAGGAAAGGAAAAGGCTCTATCTGATGGAGATATTAAGGAAAGATCATCGAAAGAGGGAAATGACAGCCACGAGAGTGTTGAAAGCTGCAACAGTGCTGGGTTGTTTTTAACACGCAAGAAGAGGCCAAGCTTTGAAGAATGCTTGATTTCTGGGAGTAAAAGAGTGAAGAAGCAAATTGAAAAGATACCCTGTTCAACATCCTATATAAGACAAGATAGCTCATTTATGAACTGGATAACAAACATGATGAAGGGCTTCTCAAAACCAATTCTAGATGAGACACCTTCTCCTGCTCTTGTAATTGCACCTCCTGATCATGGACATCAGGACCCTAATGATCAGAATCTTCTCGCATGCAACAAGAATCAAGATCCAGGATTAAAAAATATTGGCTTCCGATCAATTTTTCAGTCCTTATATGGGCCAAAGGTGAAAGGAGAAACCACATCATTGAATGCCAAAAATGAAAATGGAGAATCTAAGGAACATGAGCTGGCTAACAAGATGTGTAACATTAATGCTACTCCAATAGCCATTCGTGGGGATGATGATAACAAAGTCAAACCATTTCTGCAGCCAAATGAGAAGTTTGACTTACCAATGTCTGGAAATGGAGCAGCTTCAGCAACCCAGCCTAGGGTTTTTCCTTTAAAATTCTCTACCTTTCAGAAAATTGGAAAGACTAACTCCAGGGAGGATAAAAATTCATGCAGAGTGGAATTTGGTAGGGAAAAAAATGAAACAAGCTCCACTTCCACTCTGTGTAAAGATAAGATTAGGAGTGCAGAGAACATTGCTCCTGACCCACCATCCGAAGGGAAGTCAACTAATGATTTTAGCTACAGAAATGATCCTTTGGGAAGCTTGTGGATAACGCGGTTTTGTTCAAAAACTTCTCGCCCTTTATTAAACCCAGATGATTGTAGCCAGAGTATTAGTGTGGGTGTTGAGTGCTCCAATGATTGCATGAGGCTTCTTCCTTGTCCTTGGAATCATGATGACAACAACCACAAAAGTTTGGAATTGAAGGAGCACTCAGCTGAGGATCCAATGCCTGCTTTGGGTAATGAATCACAGAAACATCCTGCTGATACTGAGGCTGTCATCGGTTCTAAAAGGATGAAATGCCATAATCATCAGGAGTCTGCATACAAACTGAACCCTATATTGCCTTCCCCAAAATTTAGAAGTGCAATGGAAATGTCTTCAATCTTTGCAAGAAGATTGGATGCCCTCAAGCATGTCATGCCATCAGATGTAACAGATAATGCAAAAGATGCGACAACAACCTGCGTCTTTTGCGGCATAGAAGGCCACCATTTACAAGAGTGTTCTGAGATAACAGAAAACGAGATTGAAGATCTTCTAAGGAATTCCAATTCATATAAGGCGGCAAAAGAATTTCCTTGTCTGTGCATTAGATGTTTCCAGCTCAATCATTGGGCTGTTGCATGTCCCAGTGCTTCCTCAAGCGGGAAACATCAAACAACAGGTGTTGCTTCTATGGCTGGTCCTAGCAAAATGCTGCATAAGGAAGGCAATAGAGAAAATTTGAAGCTGATAACTGGTTGGGGGAGACAATTTCTAGCTGCTTGTGATGAGAATGATCTTGGAATACCAAAGCATAGTAGATGGAAGCCAAAGGAAATGATAGCCCCTGTAAAAACCATATCTAATGCAAACCTAATGAAGAAACACATTGCTCCAAGTTTTGGGGTAAACTATTCAAAAGAACAGAAGATCATGCTAGTCAAAAGGAAACTTTCAGATGTACCCAAAGGAATCTTCAACACCATAAAAGGCCTTCGTTTGTCACGCTCAGATATCCTAAAGTAAGTCAAGCATACTAACTACAATATGTAATATCCCAGATCTAGTATGAGAGGGTGGTGAATGAGATTCTACATTGTTTGGGAGGGAGAAGTTATTAGGGTTTATAATATTCCAGGTGCTTCAATTGTATTATCAACTATTCCTTTTCAAGTGTTACTCCATACGTGGTTTGGGCTTTCCATTAGTCGTTATAATGTCGCCAATAAACTCTTGTTTTAATTACTGGCTTGACTGGAACTTCTCTAATCTATGGAAAGTATACCTGTTCAATCACACTTGAGATTACCTTTTGAAATTTCACTTGGGCATTTTGAGGAAGTAGCAAATTTGATTCTTTTATCAGGTTTCCTTTCTGATATAGACTCTCCATACTGCAGTCCAACTATTATCGTATGTTTTAATCATAGGAGACTTGCAAAGAAGTAAATTCAACCCAAACTGATATTTCAACCCAACAAAGAAGCAAAACCTCATTTGCTGTTGGAGGAGCAAGTCCCACTCTATTATTTGAATGAAGTGAATTGGCTTCCAAAAATTCCTTGGTTTTTTTTCCTACCAAATTGTTAACTGATTTTTTCTTCAAATTTGGGTGGGTTTATCTTGGTAGAACTTGATCTTCAAGCAGACTTTTAGTCTAGTAAACCATCCTTCTAGGGGATGACTTTGAACTTAATTCTTCCTACGGTGATCATCTCTATAATTGATTCTCTTCGTGTGCTAAGAGAATATTCTCTCTGTTGCATGGGTGCACCAGATGGATGAATTCCTATATGTCATTGTCACATCTTGACGGTTTTTTCTTGCGGGTGCGGCTTGGGAAGTGGGAAGGACTGCAGGGAACTGGATATCATGTAGCCTGCATTACTGGTATAACTTGAATTAATTTGTGTTTGTTAGCTTGTTCTGATAACAAATGAATTGATAGGCAGTAGATTTTTATATGGATATCAATTATTGGATCATCTTTATGTGCTTCTTTAAACCTTAACCATAGAATGACTCTTTTCTCCAATGATTTTATTCTTATTTTTCTTTTGGGTGCACAGGGAAGCAAAGAGAGAATTCACCACAGAATGCCAAAAATCCTGTGTGTGTAAACGTAGGTGGAAACAAATTCTTAGTAGGGAGTCAATACATCTCCAATCATGATTTCCTTGAGGTAATAGTATGAGTTGAATTTGTAGCCTATTGTTTCTTTGTCGTGCAGTGTTTCTATTCAAGCTTGCAGTCTCAATTGTAATTTACTTATTTCTGCATGTTTTTATGTCTCTTTGTGGTTTTTTCCCTTCTTAGTGAATCCTTGTACGTGTTTACAATGTGTGCTGGTATTGCTAAGTCAAATAGTAGTTCTGTTTTTCATTAAATTGGTGTAAAGCAGACACCTTGTTTCTAGTTCAGGGAGTACCAAACATGACACAGTGCTAATCTGTTCCTCTTTGAATAAGATCTCAATGCCAACGACAGTTTCATTAGATATCTTACAACTAGAATCCCTCTTTTCCCTGATCCAATTCCTCCACCACTGCAAAGTGCGAACCCTAGTTAGATTCAGGCATGATACAACATAAACCCTAGTTGGAATTTGTTGTTGGGGGCTAAGCAAAATAAATGGAAGAAATGACATTCCTTTCTATCAAAACCGAACCTTACTTCGAAATTATGCTATATATTTAGTTAACGGATTTACTTTTTTGTTTGATTATATTTACTTATTTTTTTGGTGAAATTTTACTTGTTCAAATTGTATAATCGTCAATTACTGACATCAGTAAATGACCCAGTGAGTTTGATTTAATTCAATTTCTCATCTTTCAGGCTTGGCATATTCTAACAGTATAAGGTCAGGAATGCCCCATGTTGATGGGTTCGAGAACTGGATAATTATGCGATTTAAAAAAAAAAAAGTAAAATATCATATAAACCTAACAATGTGTAGACAGTGGAGTTTCCTATATCATCAAATATCAAGCCAATTGTTGTTATATTCCACCTTTGTAGTCAATCTTAATTTTTAGATCCTTTATCATAATGATAGTCTCAATTGTTTTACACAAGTCAAAGGGATGTTGATTCTCAAGGTGCCATCCTACAATTGGAATTAACAGTATTCTGAATCTTGCTTGTTACCCATACTATGTGCAATGGTGGAATCCCATCACATTTTGCAGGATGAGCTTATGACATGGTGGAATGCAACCTCTACGGACAGTGGCAAGATCCCATCTGAAGAAGATTTAACTGCAAAAATCAAGAAGAAAAGAATGTTAGGCTTATAGCAATCTGGTGATTTCAGGAATTATCTATGCAAGTCTCGGCCAAGTATAATTGTAGCACAGATGAAGCCAGAATGTGCAAGCTACAAAACGAGCGAGCCTCATTGCATTCTGTATGTAAGTTTCTGAAATCCTTCATGTTTGGTTATGTAAAGCATGTATGTGCAGCTGAAGTTATCGATTGTCCTCTTGAGTTGATGAAGAAGAAAAGATTTTTGTTTATTTTTTTAGCCCAAGATAATCGTACTCCCCTTTTTATGGATTCAAATGATTTTGCTGGCCTGGACAGCAAACAAGTTGTCAGAAATGCTTTCTGAGATGATGGCACTTCCTTCACACACAAAGTGGTCTAGCCGTATTTCTGGGGCCACTTTTCCTGGAAAACTTTGAGATTACTGGCAGTTATATTGTGAAATGCCAATTGCCCAATGGCCCAATACAATATACATAGCAGTTATACTTGAGTCCAAACTTTTAAGCATTGATCTATTGCTTTTGAGAGGGGGTGAGGGAGATGCACATATACTTCCATGGACACTAGCTTGGGTATAGTTTCACCCAGAACGAGACTCGTTGGATGCGAGACACGTATTCCATATCAAGAGTGGTAGAAATGAGGAAGATTCAAGGTTTTGGTTCAACTTCATGGCATATAGTTTCAGGTATGCATGGATTAACATTATTTTTTTTCACATAGAACTTCATAAGTAAAGTTCTGGTGAAAGATGATAAGAGGTGATGATGAAGGATCTATAATTAGTCGGATTTTTCCTATATGGAAAAGCAAAAGAGCGTCTAATGGAATATCATACGGACCGACAAGGGCCCCATGCACCGTGAAGAATATGCGTTTAGAAAATTCTCAAGGACAATGTTAGGATGCATCTGAAATATGCACACCGGTGTAAATGGTTTTTTTCTTTTTCTTTTAAGCATTTTTAAACATTAAAAAAATACAAATTTATTAATAATCACTTCTATAATTATTAAAAAATAAATAAAATATATGAATGGACATATTTGAGTCATACTAACTAGCATTTTCCAATTCTTAAAAGCACATTAGAAAGGGGGTAAGAGGACTGATATTCTCGATGGTGAGTTTAGAAAATGCCTTCACCATTTATCGATGATAAAGAAGACAAGATGAAACACCTACCACAAGACGAGATGAAACACCTACCACAGCCTGTCACCTTTTCCTTTTAAATTATTCAGTGTGGCCACCCATCCCTGCCTCTCTCATGTCTTTTTGGCAAAAAAACATCATTGCCGGCACGAAGATATTATATAAAGTTTTGTTACATACATCTTTTTTTACATATAATTTGTATATTTTATTGATGCACTTGGTTAAAATAGTTATTTTATATTAAAAAAATAACGTAATCAATCATATTAGTGGATTGTATAAAAGGTATACAAAAATGACTGTACATAAAATTTTTATATTCCATATATATATGTCTTTTTTTTTTTTTAGAAGAGTCGAAAGTCACATGTCCAATTGTGATTCTGTCCTTAATTTTATTGATCAACCCTCACTTATGACGGAAGAAAACCGTAGTTACAATCCGAAGCCTGAGGGCTACAAATATTATAATAAAACCAAAACCCAAGCCTAAAAAACTAAATAAACTCAACCACTATACAAAAGCCTCAAAAAAAACCTTCAAAATAACAACCTGCAAAACAAAATCTCTCAAAAGACCAGCTCACATAGCTTTCTATCAACTGCTTCGGATTCAACGTAAGTAAGGAAGGCCCCCTCTATCCAGCCTAATGTTACCTCTAATAGAAGGAGGCAACTCAGGAAGAGATAACCATGATCCCGTAATACCATTAGCACAAATTTTAGCTAAACCATCCACAACCGAATTACTAAGTACAAGCGGTTTGGCACATCAAATCACGTATCAATGCTCACATAATTTTTTTATCATAAAAAAATAAAAAAAGAAACATTTTGAGAGAATAAGAAGGTTCTCTATCTTATAAAAATTATTTTTATTTTTAATTGATATTATTTCATTAAATAGATGTCTTACATATAAGAATTGATGTATAGTTTGATGCGTGAACTCCCTTAGAAGAAAACTTTTCCTATATATGTATGTAATTCCCATCTCGTGGGCTTCTTTTCTTAAGCTTTGTCGTTGAGTGTCATTAAGATATTCAACTACCGAAATCCATTAACTGAACGTGAACCATGGTGGTTGGACTTAGGAGAGGGAACAAAAATAAAAATTTGTTGCAAAAGAGATAAAATAATAATAATAATAATAAAATAAAAATAAAAATAAAAATAAAACAGGGAGACACGTGCAGCATAGTCTTTTTATTTACCTATTGATCAACGGTAGGTACGCCAACCTTATCCCGTAACTATGCATGAACGATTATTGAAAGGTGATCTTTTCAATGAACAAGTCGTGCTATATAATTATTTACTTGATTCACCAATTTAGACAAAAGTTAATATTTTGTACTATTATAAAAAATAACATAAATTTTTGTCTTTAAAAAAATGTTAAGGTGTGTAAGTTTCGTACAAATCTTATATAAAATAAATAATGAATCCATTTTTTTTAATAAAAATACTGCACGAAACTTATATATTTAAAATTTATACTAATAATTATATATATATATATATACACATATATTATTCGATCAAAATGCATCTTTATATTTTACAATGGATTTTTATGTTGCAGCAAATTCTACAGGTAGACTTCTGTAAATAGAATTAGCTCATGAAAAAAATTTTTGAATAATTCTACTTATCATCTCTATTTCTCATACATTGTAATTATTTTAATTTGTTTTCTATAACAAGTACAAATATGTTGTGTATAAATAATAAGTATAATAACTTAATTAGTTTAACAATAATAAATAATAATTTTTAAATATTTAAAATATGTAATGTGAAATGATCAATAAAACTTCTCAACAAAAAAAATTATAACACATTAAAGAACGCCAGTGTATATAAAATATAATATGATAAGAAAGTAAAATCTGGTTCATGTGATTGACACCTTTCACGTGGTATTCCCAGTAAAAAAATCAATTTACACTTCTTGTACGGTAATTTGAAATACGAAAAATAATAATGCTACATATAATCGTAGAATGCGTAAGTATTATGTAATCGCTTTAAAAAATAATAAAATCTACTATTTAAAAAATTAATTTTTTTTCATAAGGGTCCTGTATTTATTCATTTTTTTTAAAAGTAATTGCAGAGCGCTTGCACACTCACGTCTACATGAACTATCATTAAATGTAAGGATGAAAGCTGGTAAGTCCCCCTTCACCCCTCACATTAAATAGAAAAGATATTTACAATCGTAAATTATGCAACTACCGCGTAATCGCTTTAAAAAAAATGAATAAAACATGAGATCCACATGAAAAAAAAAATTAATTTTTTAATAGTTGACTCCACTTTTTTTCAAAATAATTACGCAACGGTTGCACACTTCACAGTTGTATATAGAATTACTTATAATAATTTTCTAAATATATTATTAATGTTAACATCATATTTTTTTTTCTTTACACATTTTTAATGGGAGGGTGAGAAAGAGATTAATTAGATCATAGTGAAAGTTTAAATAGAAAAAAACTAAAGCTTATAGATCAATTTTATTGTCAATTTTAGTATTTAAGGTTATAGAAACTAGAAAGAGAGAGGGAGTTATTTATTTTTCTTGCTATTAGTCTCAACTTTAGTGTTTTCTACGAGGGATAATATCAATAGAAAAGAGCTACCGTCAAGAGTATTTTATCAAAATAAATTCATAAAATAATATAATTTGGTGTGATTTATAAAATTTACATTACAATTAAAATTATTTTATAATAACATATAAAGTCACATTAATTTTTTAATATACTTTTATAAAATTACTTTACGAAAAGGAAAATTCACTAGTTACAAATAGATTATATAAAAGTAATCTCATAAACTGATATGACATTATATGTTTCGTCATGTTATAAAATTATTTTTATTATAAAATAAATCTAACAAATTATATAAAATTATATCAATTTATAAGATTATTTTTATTTAATCTCTCTATAATTATAACAGTACTATGAGGAAAAACGTTCTTCTGATGAACAAGCTGCCCACATTGCTAGCTTAAAGATAGAGAAAATTAGAGAGAGAGAGAGAGAGCGAGAGAATTCATTCCCTCTGTTTTGTGGTGGAAACCTTCCATCCAATAAGATCGGCCTCATGCATGTTATAAGCAATTCTGACAGCATATCTCATAAAACAGTCATATCTTTTAAATAAAAACAATTGGTTGAATAAAATAAATCTCTGTATTTTTTTTATTTTAAAGGAATAATAAAGTAGTTGATAATCATATCTTTAAAAATATATTGATTTCAACTCCCTGATTTTTTATCATGTAAGCCCCCAAGTGTTATGATGTTACTACAGTATTCTTTCGTCATAAGTAAAGATTTATTAATAAATTTGGAACGACACTGCTATGTGTGTGGATATCGACCCTTTTAAAAAAAAAAAAAAAACTCTCTGATTTGCTTCAATTAAACTCATTTATTTTCATTATAACTAAAAGAAAACCTAGAGATCAGTCTGGCTGATCTTTCACAATAACCAAGCCTCCAATAGCAGTCTGACACATAAGCATTTTATTTTAATTACCATATATTTGCCTACACTAGAACAAAATAGATCAACAAACCATGTTTCCATGTCTTCGTATTCCAACCCAAGGTCTCAAACCCAACCCCACCCCACTCCATCCCAACCCAAACTCATCCCCGATAACAGAGAGCATGACAAGCACGATAACCCAATAATCTCTATAATTTACATTTTGGATAGACTTGCTTTATACATCACTTTTGAAATTTTTATTCTCAAAATTATAAGTAAGTAATCTGTTAAATAAACCAAGTTAGCACCAATATAGACCAAATAATTTCTTTTTGCCAATTTTAATGCTTTAAATAATCATAACCCAAATGTAAAGACAACCCTAGTTTGTTTTCTTTCTTCCAAACTGAGTTAGCCGACATCACAAAAGACCAACAAATTCAATTATAGACTGCAAAAATCAAACCATTGATCAGTGTAGTGGATGACGACAAGATCTATCTTTGGTGTGCGACGGAAAAATCTTGAAGATGGTGACGACAAGATCTCGAAGGGGTAACGGCAACTGTGGGGTCTCCATTTGGTGGCAGCGACGGTAAGATCTCAATGCATGGTCAGTGGCGGCGACGAGTTGTTGTGCAATGGGAAAGGATTTCAGCAGTGGATGGATTTCGAGAAAGAGAAAATCTAGAGGCAAAGTAATTCGGTTTTAATCACCTGTATTATTGTGTATTGTCCTCATTCACCACTTTTTTACGTGTCTTATATTTATTGGAAGGTTGTTTTTCTCCTATAAACAGCAAGGCTATCTAAAAGTGTTTCCCTATAACTAAAGTAATCCTAGATATATTTTCAGATGGTTCAAGTTTCAAATTTTTTTTTGAAAAAAGTAAGATTCATTATTAAAATAAAAAATACTAGATATAGTTTTAGAGTATGCCTCGTTCGCTCTATTTGAAAAAAAAAATTCACTATTAAAATTTTTTTCATATAGATTTCATATTTAATAATTTTTTTAAAAAAAATACTTTGGTGCACACCAAATGTTCACCCCCAAAACGCACAAGCCTGCATTTTTTTGTTTTTATTTTTATATATTTAAAAAATTTATCATTTGTATACACGTGTTTTTTTGACATAAAAAAATGTAATATTTAGAGTGTATATTTAGCGTCTACCATCATATTTTTTTAAAAATAAATAGGTGAGGTTGAAAAGAAATTTTCGTATAAATTTTATATTTAGTCATTTTTTTCAAAATGCACAAAATTTAACCAACTTAGAGCACTCTCATTAGATTATATAAATGTAAATAAAGTGAGAAGTTTGACTAATAGAGCATAAAAATGTATTACATTGAATTATGCAAATGTGAAAAAACAAAGACTTTTAGCTACAATAAAATAAGTCCTTGAGTCATATTTGTGTTTACTGTAACTAGCCTAAAAGCACAGTAATTAGCCTAAAAGCATTAAAAATTATTTATTCCCTCGTAAACACTCTCCCTTTGCACTTTGATTGGCTAGAAAACAAAGTAATTAGTGTAAAAATTATTTTGGAGCTTTCAGAAATCAGGTTGTTTTAGGGAATAATTTTGTAAAACCACTATAATATTCACCTCTATCTTATTTTTCTCAAATTTCCTTTCAAAAGGCTACCTCTCTCGTGCATATTTTACTTATTAATTAGGATTTTGACCATTTGTATCTATCAATTATAAGTTAATTATAATTAAGATCTTTACAATTTGTCTCTATCTTCTTTTGTTAGAATTTTTACCGTTTATCTTTATCAATTATATATTAATTATAATTTGATTATTAATTAACATATAATTAGTAGAAGTATAAAATATTAAAAACATAAATTAGGAACAAATATTATTAAATTATTAAAATTTTATTATTATTTTAACTTATAGATAATTTAATATAAAAATAAGTCTCGAATAAAATAACCAAATGTAAATTCAGGAAATATTATGTAAGAAAAAATCTATTCATTATTTTAACTTCTATCATCTTATTATGTGATATTAAATAATAAATTTATAAATTAAATATAATAAATAATTTATAACCACGTGATACTATAAGATGATAAGAGAATTATAGAAGTTTAGATGATGTAAAGTCAGCACCAAGCTGGCTGGCTGGTTCCACAGACAAAACAATCTTCTTTCCAGGTCCCCAATCTCGATCGATCCATTAAGCTCGGCAAGTTTCTCAACTTCAGCTCCTGCCTTTGATCAGTTTCCTCTTTTTTTGGGACGTGTCCTCCTCCTCTGAGTATTAACAAGATGCAGCTTGGTAAACCCATCTCTCTCTCTCTCTCTCTCTCTCTCTCTCTCTCTCTCTCTATGGTGACGCAGTTTCCACTGAAACTCTACAGATGGTGGTCCTGGAAAAGTCGTTATCACGCACATCCTCGCCGCCTCCTTCTTCGGATTCATAGCAGCCGCGGCCGCACAATACTACCGGCAGAGGTCTAGGCCAGCCAGAGACAAAAAAATTATTCCACGGCTAGAAAGGACAGAATCCGGCCGTGTCGGAAAGCTCGAGAGATTCTCCCATTATGTTGGTAAATATATTATTTCCGTTAACTCAAAACAAAATGGGCTCTTTCAACTACAAAGCCTAGTCTCCACTACTTTTAGTTGAGATAGAAAGATGTTAAAGATTAAGTTCTGGGGAAAGTTATAGATATATGAAATTGTTTTGGGGGAAAAGACTTAGATTAAATCATTGATATTTGTTGATGTTGCAGCTCGGCAAATGGGATTTTCAGATGCAAATGAATGTCCCCAACTATGCAAGTTGGCTTACGATTATTTGAAAAAACCCAAAGAGTGCGAGGAGAGAATCTATGCATTTTTCGCGAATGAACCAGACGCTGAGTCCCTCTACGTGAAGTTGATTGAGGAGTTTGAGAAATGCATCCTCAGCTATTTTGCATTCCATTGGGGTCATGCTTCTTTTATGATTGGTCAGGTATGGCTCGGCTCCAAGTCCAGTTTCAAAGCAAACCAAAAAGGGAAAAAGGAAAGAAAGAATGGTAGGCCAATTCTAGAGGAAAACAACTAGTACAGACATATGGACTTTTTCTTTTCCTTGTTGAAATTAATTATCATCCTCCTTCGTTACTTTGTTCCTCTATATTTCCTTTGCCAACCTCTTATATACTTATCCTTTGAATGTTAGGTTTTGAGCAGCGAATCCGGCCAAAAAACAAAGCTCAAAGACATGATCTTGGCTGTAACAAGGTGAGTTCCTTTTCAGTTTGCAGTTTATTTATTGGGAGAGAAATATTTTAGCCATATTTTATAAAATAAATTCACAAATTAATATGTTTTTAAGTGACGCCTATATAAAATTATTTTTATTATAAATTTAATTTAATGCATCACATGATACCTAACTTTTATTTGCTGTTTATATGATTTTTATATCGACCACTTGGGTGTAATAATTGCTGTGGGCTCAATTAGAATTTAGATATGATTACTAATTGCTTTTTTTGCACGTTTGATGAGGGCTGTGCAACTCTCATTTAATTTATTTGAAAATAAAATAAAATTCACAGTAAAAAATGAAAATTTCAAATAAATTCTACTTTAAAAAAAAAAAAAAAAAAAAAAAGAGTATGCGCGCATCCTGCACAAATGATTTTCCTATGATTAATGTTGCCATTCTACTCATGATGTTTAGTCTCGTTTCACCTTTGATCAGGAAACAAAGAGTTGAAAGGGTGACTAAGGATTTGAAGGTGACAAGGGTGTTCAATACATTGGTGGAAGAGATGAAAGCAATCTGCAGTGCATCTAAGGGTACTACTGATGAATCAAAATGTACAGAGGTTATGGTGCCAGTGGCCCACAGCGAGAGGAGTCCGGTGCTGCTTCTCATGGGTGGTGGCATGGGTGCTGGCAAGAGCACTGTCCTTAAAGACATTCTTAAAGGGTAATTAATTAATAGTTATCTCCAATGCTATTATTAGTATTCACCATTATAAACATCATAATCAACATCTCATCTGGTGATTGATGCGAGGCTGGATGTGCTTTTTCCTTTTTTATTTCCCCTTTCGGCAGACCATTCTGGTCAGAAGCAGAGGCAAGTGCCGTGGTAGTAGAGGCAGATGCTTTCAAAGAGACCGACGTTATCTACAGGGCCCTTAGCTCTAGAGGCCATCACACTGACATGCTTCAAACCGCTGAACTGGTACACATATTTCTCGGCTAATTTTCTGCTTAAACGTGACACATTAATATGATTGAGGTATTAACATTCAAGATGAAAAAGTATATTTCTCAACTGACAAGAAAACACTGTTGAATTGCTGGATTTTGATAAGGTGCACCAATCTTCCACCGATGCTGCCTCATCACTGCTAGTAACTGCACTGAACGAAGGACGGGATGTTATAATGGATGGCACTCTGTCATGGGAGCCCTTCGTTGAGCAGACCATTGCTATGGCTCGTAATGTACACAAATGCCGCTACCGCATGGGGATAGGCTACCAGGTGGCCGACGATGGCACCATTACTGAAAATTACTGGGAGCAGGTAGAAGAAGGAGAAGAAGAAGAGGAAGAACAACCAAAACAAAATGGAAGAGCCACCGTTAGAAAACCTTACAGAATAGAGTTGGTTGGTGTGGTTTGTGATGCTTATTTAGCTGTTGCCAGGGGCATCAGGTACAGTATAAATTAAACCACCACCACCATTATCTTTGGTTTATTTTATTGTTTTTAGGGTCTGAAAGGTTGTTTATATGTGATACTAATCTTCTATATATTCTCTTATGGGGGGATTTGTGCAGGAGAGCTATAATAATGGGAAGGGCAGTGAGGGTTAATTCACAGTTGAAGTCCCACAAGAGATTTGCGAGTGCGTTTCCAAGATACTGTCAACTTGTCGATAATGCCAGACTCTATTGCACCAATGCTGTGACTGGTCCACCCAGGGTAAAAGAAAAAACAAAAAGCTTTTCAATCTTCCACTCCTGTTTTTTTTTTTTTTTTTTCTCTTCTCTTCTCTTCTCTTCTTCTTCTTCATTTCATTCAATCAACTGGCTCGATTACTGCATAACCATGTGAAATTATAGTTAGGAACCTGATGGTCTGGATTGGCACAAGATTTCTTACAATTTTCTAACTCAAGCACATGATTCTATGATGAGTAATCTTATATACAATCGTAGTGTATGCAAGTGCCTTGCAATCGTTTTGAAAAAGAGTAAGATCTATTATTAAATTTTTTTTTTCTTTTTTACGTAGATCTCGTATTTACTCACTTTTTTTAAAATGATTGTGCGGCGCTTGCGCACTTCACGATTGCAAATATAATCTCTCTTCTATGATTTGGACAGAGATAGACATAATATGTATACCTCACAACACTAAGTACTAGCCGTGGTCAATGTGAAGAACTTCAGCATTAAATATAGCGGTCCACATACATTATTTATTTCCAAACCATATAAAGTGTTAGGATCAGATGAGTATGGATATCCTAATTCTACCATTCCATGAAAAGTAAAGAAATCTGCAAGTTTACCTTGTGCATTATGTCAAAGCTTAAGTTCGCATGACAGCATAAAGATCAGTAGTTTGAAGTACTATATTTTAAGCTGACACGATTGGCATGGATGTGCAGTTGATAGCACGGAAAGATGGAGAGGACAGGCTGCTGGTCGATACAGAGGAAATCAAATGTTTGACAGAAGTAAGCAGTTTGAATGCTGAAGCAGAATCCATATACGAACTTTACGCGCACCCGAGCCCAATATTCGAGCCTGGTTCCATTTGGAAAGACATTGTTTTGTCCCCTTCGAGACCTAGCCTTCAGTTGGAGCTAAGGGCCCGTATTCTTAAAAATGAAAATGCAAAAGGAATAATATAATCCATTCTCTTGCTTTGAATATTTTGCAATGTTTTGCCTTTTGAGGATTAATGTGGGAAGAAGGTAGATTGAATTATGGGAACTGAAACTTTGTGTTTATTGATGGAATTAAGCTGGAGTTTTGTGAATATATCCATGCAATGGAGCTTTGATCTTCAATCTAAGGCAAGTGTGTTTGTGAGGGAGGGCTCGTAGGAGAGATTGGGAATGAGATTTCGGCTACATTTGAACGTTGAACTGAGTTGAGATGATAAAATATTATTAGAATATTATTTTTTAATATTATTATTATTTTGAGATTTGAAAAAGTTGAATTGTTTATTATATTTTGTGTTGAAATTTGAAAAAGTTGTAATGATGAATTGAGATGAGTTGAGATGGGTTTAGGATTCAAACGTACCATTTTGATCCTTTTATTTTTATTTTTAGTATCGTTTAAGAGGGAACGAACACGCACATGTAATGATTTAAAGAAAGAAAAATTTTTCTTATCAGTTACTATTCACTATTTCACATCTCATACCTTATAAAAACACTTCCATTTCCTATGAAAAAAAAAAACTATAATAATAAAGTCTGAAAGTAAATAGTGGCTGATGTATAGAATTTCAATAACAAATTTTATTACAAAATAATGCATGACCCCTCATTTACCATTTTTGTATACTCAGTACGTACGATCGAGATATTGAATATCCTTATGATAAACTTTTGCCATAAATTACAATTGAATTACAATTACATAGATTATAGAGTGGAAAGGCAATAAAAATATGTAGGTCTATAGACTATACATGCCAAAATCTACTCCGATGTTGCTGTTCGAGTGTTATCAACATCAACATTAATATAAAAAAAAAAAATCAACATTAATACACGACAGTTACCACATGTTAGTTTCAATTTTCATGTTTTATTGAAGCTGTCAAGCTCATATCATTTTTTAAAACGATTGATTAATTACTTATATGCTAGTCGTTGGAATTTGTCTTGTTTGTGTAACAATATATCCTTAACGTCTCGTAAGATATTTTCAGACATTTTTTTCTTAAATATCACTCATATATAAAATAATTTTTAATTTTTAATTTTTTCATCTAATTATTACAAAATTTTATAAGTTTTAAATAAAAAATAAAAACCAATACAATGGTTTTAGATTTTAAAATTGAAATTATATTAAAAAATAATTTTGTAACTTTATAATATTTTTATTCAAAATTTTTTCTCGTATTTTTTAAAACTCAATAAAATATTTTAATTCAAAACCCAAACAATTTTCTTCCGCTTTGTACAATTTACAAAATTTCGGGGACTTTTAAGAAAATTAAAGAAGCGTAAGTGTCCCTTTCTACAATTTACAAACTTATGGGACTTTTAATAAGTTTAAAGAAAATTAAAGGTCCTTTCTACAAAAAATTCACACTCTCAATCTAGGGCTACAGATACACACACACACTACCTACTATATATACATCCATCGACATAACCCGAAAGCCCTAGCGGCCACAGATCGAACCCAAGCTTTCTTGCCGATAACTCGATAAGGGATCCTGCGACTCCAAGCTCCAACCATGGTCAACCCCAAATTTCATTATTTCCCGTACATTCTTCCTTTTCTCTGACTCTCTCAGCCTCACTTTCTCTCTTCGTGTGTTTCAGGCTGACGTTGAGACCGATGTGGCGTTACCGGGGCAGCCGAAGAAGAGGACGTTCAAGAAGTTCAGCTTCAGAGGGGTTGATTTGGACGCTCTCCTTGACATGTCTACCGATGAGCTCGTTAAGCTTTTCCATGCCCGTGCTCGCAGAAGGTATATGTTATAGTTTTCGCAAAGGATCTAAGGATATGGTTCTGAATTTTTCATGGGTCCTTTGTGTTAAGGTCGAGAATTGGTCTGATTTGTGTGTATTGGTTGTGGCGTTACAGGTTTCAGAGGGGATTGAAGCGGAAGCCAATGGCCCTGATTAAGAAGCTTCGCAAAGCGGTAATTTTTCTTGATCATTGTTGTTATTCTCATTAAAGTCACGTCTAATGCGATGCGCTTTGTGATTAAATAAGTTTAAATAACGTATTTTGCGCACACAGGTGGATTCATTGCTTTTGTCCCTGCTATTTATGCTTTTTTGTTTTAAACTTCAGTAATTGGATGGTGTTGTCTTCTTATATTATTGCTTAAGCCATTTGGTATATATAATGAAGATATATGCTTGTTTTTAAGCTCTGGTAATAGGCTTTGTATTCTGCGACGCGCATATTGTATGCAATAATGCATGGGATTCTAGGTTGAAATAGCAGTTACATAATTTTTTATTGCAAAAACTAGAAATAATTTCCTATATTGGATGAGAATGGCATGGGTTTTCTACAGTGATAGTTGCAGTTGCTTGTATATGATGAATAGAGTTCATCATTTAGTAATCTATCTTGGGATAACCTTTGTAATTATTTATATGATTTTTGAGTTGTACCATGGGATGAGATCTTTGCTTTCATATACTTCCAAGGAGTCTTTGAAAGTCAAGAGGATGTCTAGCAAAGAAAGGCATTGTTGGTCATGTCTAATGGGCCTGTAGTTAGACCATTAACTGGTATTAGAATATATAATTATACTGACATCGGTGTTGCCTGTGATGATAATGTATCAAGGTTTTTAGACATCTGGCTTGTTTCTTTATGTTTGTAAGGAATGTTTGGACGGCATATCAACAGTTTGATGCTGAGTGTGGCCTCTCTATGCTTTGTGGACAGTTTGGAAATAGATATATAAATGCACCTTTTAGGACGTCTGTTAATCCGAAATTCTTATTTCTACCGACCTCTATGAGTGGAAATGCCTTCTTCTCCATTTGATGGGTTTTTTTTTTTTGTGAAAGTATAATGGCCTAGAAAACTACATTTCATATTCCAACGATTCAATTTCATTATTTTTTGGATCAGAAAAGGGAGGCCCCACCTGGTGAGAAGCCAGAACCTGTCCGAACCCACCTCCGCAACATGATCATAGTACCCGAAATGATTGGAAGCATTATTGGGGTCTACAATGGCAAGACCTTCAATCAAGTTGAAATCAAGCCTGAAATGATTGGGCATTACCTGGCCGAATTCTCAATCAGCTATAAGCCTGTCAAGCATGGTAGACCTGGTATTGGTGCCACCCATTCTTCAAGGTTCATTCCTCTGAAGTGAAATCATCACAAGAGGCCGGTATTTTTAGACTTGTTGTCAAAGAACCTCCGTGATGATCAAATTTTTGTTTGTTACTCAATCTGGGTTTTAATGTTTCCATGTTTTGTTGAATCCTTTAATTGGATAAAGGAACTTCAGTTTATAGTCAGCGAAGCCTTTGCATTTGATACCAATGATTATGTTTTAGTTTTGATGTTTGACATTTTTTGTGTGCTTTGACAAAGTATCGCAGAGAAGTTTTTTTGGTTTATTAAGTTTGCGCCCTTCATGTTCATTAAAAGTAGAGCTTTGCTAATTTTCATTAAAAGTAGAGCTTTGCTAATTTTCATCCTCCCGTCACATTTTTTTTTTATTTTTTTAATTTTATTTTTCTTAAACGTATTAAATTCTTCTGCACATCACTTATATATCACACATTTGATAACAGAAAAAAAAAAAAGGTATATTGTGCGGTGTGTGAGGATGAAGAATATAATTTTTCTTAAAAAGTAAAGTTTCTTGCTCTGGTGTATGGTGTACATGAGCTCTTTGTTTTGGGTCTCCTGTGCATATGCCGTCCATGACTTATAGGGTCAAAGTGTTATTGATCAATGATCATAGACACCTCTGCTACGTACAAGCGGCATTTGCAAACGGTCGGTAACCGGCTGTATATGGGAGCTTACATGAAAAAAGAAAAAAGAAAAAAAAAATGTTGGAAGGAAAGGAAAATGGGAGATTTTTCTTCTATTTTGGGTGAGTAGCATACTAGAGCACAAACAAGGATTCCTGGTACGTTGAAGCATTTCTCTACCAAGAAAAAAAAATTAGGATCTGAAAGAAGTCTTGGATTAATTTCCTCGAACTCTATTTTCTACAAATGTAAGAAACTGAGAGGATATGGCCTAGCCTGCTCAGCTAACAACAAAAATGAAGTAGAATTTCTATCGCCTATTAAGGAATACACGAGATGCAAGTATATTTTTCCAACCCACCCGATAAGGGAAACATGGCGTTTAAATTTACAAACAATTAAAACACAATGGCCAGTCTGTAGCTTCAATAAAAAACCATTATACCTAGGACCCATCTGAAGTCTATCCATATAAATATGGTCTTGGCTTGTTGAACTTAAGAGTAGAAAAAGCATCAAGGCCTCATACTGCAACAGCTCAACGGCACAAATGCCGGATGAGTTTTGCAGAAGGGACCTTAAATTTGCAGAGAATAATACCTTAAAAACATGAAAATTTGTGAGTCGCAGAGATTGAAATGAAGTCCAGATCCATTGGATATTATAATACTAAATTACTAACAAAATGTTAAGTGGTTAGTTAAAGATTTGTGGAGAGGCAAAGTAGTTTCGTGGGAGGGAAGATCTCGGAAGACAAAGGGAGGAGGGCTTGTTCGTGGTCCTCGAAGGGAAGGGAGTGTTATTCGTGGGAACAGTGGTCTTTGAAGGGAGGGAGTGTTTGTGGGAAGACGAAGGGGAGGGGACGAAGCAGATCGTTTTCCATTTTATTGTGAACGCGCCGTTTCATTTTTCACGTAGGCACCGACTTCCCAACAATTACGCATAGCGACTGCAGATAACTTTTTTCGTAGTTCTAATCTCTAGGGGTTGGCAAGGGCTTTGGTTTTTGTGGTCTTCTCTCTCTTGGGTTCTAAGAATTTATTGGGCTCATTGGACACGAACTTTTTTCTCGAATACCTTCAAAAAAATCTTGACTGCGGAGGAAAAAAAATGCATGTAGTTCTCTCACATCACAATGTATTTATCTTCCTCTTTGCTGAGGGGAAAAAGAAAAGTAAAAGAAGAAATATGATGTATGAAGTTCTCTCACAATGGATCTTAAGGAAAATGAGGCTCCTTCAATCTTATCCTTATCGTTCGAATATTTTATTTTATTTTTGTAATTACAAGTAACAAAAAGATTTATAGAAAATGCTCGTTTTCAGCTTAAACTGTCACTTTTTCCTTGTTAGAAACATGAAGTTTTATTTTAAACTGTCGTACTGATAGAAGACCGACCACCTTAGTCAAACCGTTCATTTAATCTTGTTGCTTCTATGTTACTTTTTTTCTCAGCTTATAATTAGTTTAATAACCCATACATTACCGGCCAATACGCTACGGCATCCTCGGGCTCAATTAGATAGATTAGTAGCCAAGCTTGAGAGTTATAAACAGGCGTCTAAATTCTTGTTCAAAGTCAAAAACATAGAAAATCTAACACCTTTCTCTTTTCTGATTATACTACTCATCATCCCAGATCATACACATACATATTTTAATTTTTTTATTTTATTTTATTCATACTAAACTAATTGAATTATTTTACTTATCATCCATACATTACATGTCAAGAGAAAAAGAAAAAATTAAATTAAAAGAAGTGTAGTGTGTGTGATGCTAAGTAAAGTTATTCTTTTCTCCTTATAGTTGCGTACCTAATCATTCATAATTTATATAACATAGAAAAAGGGTTAAAAAGATGTTGATTTTCTTTGGTGGCCTACCCATTTGGTTTAGCTTTCTTCATCCTTCTTCGTCGAAATGGAGAAGAAGCTTCCTCTCCGCTTCAAGTAGTGTTATCTCTTTGTCTATTGCCTTTTCAGCATCGTCAGCAGCTCCCACCATCTTTTCAAAATCAAAAGAGTCAAAACTATTTAGTATTTGTAAATTAGCATATAAACACCCCACGTGCATAATCCCATTAATTTCCAGTCTTTCAAAAATAGAAAAAAAAAAAAAGAGAGAAAAGAATAGTAGCAGTAATAAAATGAGAGCAGGTAACCACAGTTCCATCCATATTCCTACATACATATATATATAGATATATATATTCATAGACAGGAACTTTCCTAGCATCACAATCTTCTTAACTTTTAGGTGATTTGTTCTTCAAAATCTAACAATTATTAATTGCAAGAAGGTTCTTTTCTTTTTTAAAATAAATTTCATAAAAAAATCTGCGACAAAATTGAAATGTCTTGAGACAATTTAAGAAAAAAAAAAAAAACCTCTGTACGATCCTTGTACCTAATCCAAAAGATACATGCTTTTTCTTATGTTTGGCTTTATGTCTTGCGATGTTTCACATATTTAAGATATGCTTGCTTCCAAATTACTGCATGGGCTGCTTGCTAATTCCATGAAGTCTTAAAAAGACAATTTTTTTTTTTTTTTTTTTTTTTTTTTTAAAGTTTGACCGCAGATGAATATGTGGACGTGAATGTCATGTGAATCTAAAAAACTCCAATGGCATTAGAAATCTTTCCAAATGTTCTAAAGTTTATTATGTGAATGTCACGTGCTGCTACAAGTACCTAAAATAGCTTATGAAGAAGAAAACAGCTTTCACTCACTAGGACTAGTTGGAGATCATCCATGTCCTTATCTCAACAGAGACATGCAACAGCTGCTCATAAAAAAAAACCAGCTAGAGAGAGAGAGAGAGAGAGAGGACTACCTCGGTTTCAATCTCCAGTTCAGCTGAGAACTCCTGAGCAGAGAAATTTGAACGGATGGTTCTGGTTTTCAGTCCCAAGGTCTTCAAGAATTGAAGAACTTCCACCATAGAATCAACCCCAGATGCAGGATTAGGCACTCTTACTCTAATCTTGGCTACCCCTACGTCTCTCTTCCCTTCCACTGCCACCATGCTTGCTTCAACCCCTAATTTGTTTCTCCTTTTCAACTCCTCCACACGCCGTTGCAGCTCTTGAATTTTCTTGGCCGCCGTTTGAATAATACAGCTCTTATCACTCTACACGTACACAAAAAGCACGAAAGAAAACAGATTCATAACCAACATGACCTTTTTTTTTTTTTTTTTTTTTTTAAATTAAGACAACCGCACCCATTTACAGAAAAAATCCACACTCACCTTGGTTCCAAATGGCAACACTGAATGCAGGGCCATGTAACTTTGCTTCTGCTTCTCCCTCCTCGCCCGTTCGTTCATCATGTGGCGAAAACCCCGTTCTTTCTCGTGCTCTTGGATTTCAATTTTTGGATGCCAACTCCTCCTCAAGAACTCTACCATTCTCTTGTTCATATTGTTTCCACGATTCCAACCTGAATTCCAATTCCCTGCCCCAAACTCAATTCTGGGTCCCTCTGTGTACGCCACAAAAGCGCTTTGTTTCACCGGCGGAGCCTCATAAGCATCATACCAGAACATGCCACTCTGCAAATCCTGAGGGCAAAACATTTCCATCATTCTTGTCTCTGCCTTTTGTTTTCCCGGGGGTTTCAAATACCGGCCGTAGCTGTTAAATTGTTTTGTAACGATCGATTGGGATTGGGATTGGGATTGATATACACACACACATATATATATATATATATAGGACTTGTCGAAGCATATTTAACACGTGGTCAACGTTGTTGTGTTGGCCTGGGAGAATTTGCCACAGTCAAAGCTTACAAGTTTTCAAGATTGTAGTTCATCCTAGTCCTGCTCTGAAGCTTGACCACATACTAGAACTTTTGTCATAAACAGCGAACAGACAATTCTGTCCGCTAGATTTCACATCAGCCGCCCTTGTTGCACGGCCACAACATTTGGATTACCTACGCCGCACGAGAGTGACATTCGAGACCAGATGTTGACTTAATATTTGCTGCTTGTTATTGACCACGTTTTGTATTGTAAAAAAAAAAAAATGATATTTGTAGATATATATTAGAATGCATTGTTACCGTGTTATGATAATTACGTATAAAAATGAAAAAAAAAAATTATATAAGAAAGTATCAATCGGATAGGAATCACAAAGTTAATTCTTTATTTAAATTTAAATTAAAGGATTCTAGGGTGTATAAATAGTAGAAAAAAGCGAGACTTATTATTAAAAAGTATATTTTTTTATATAAGTAAGATTTATTTATTTATTTTATTAAATGAGTGTATAAGATTTGCATATCATTATTTTTCAAAATAAAAAGATGATGAATTTGTTATTGGTCCATATATTATGTAACACGTGTGAGGGCTCATCTACTGTTAACAATGGACAAGCAACCGTGTGGTGAACGGAAAACCTGATAATCATATTTCCTAAGTTGACTTGAGTTTTTTTAACATAACATTTTCCTATTATTAATCTTAAGAGTACTTTCATTAGATTAGTTAAAGTTCAAAAATTTTTTTATGAATATAAGAAAAATTTGACTTTTAGCTATTCCATTAACATAAATCTCCACATTGAAATAGCTATTTTTTCATTAGAGGATAATAAAATAATATAAGATGAATTTGATTTTAGTTATTCACATCAAATCTCCATATTAGATTATATATTTATTCATTATATAGTAATGAATAACTAATAATTTCAAAAATATTTAATTTTTTTAATTATTAATTTATTTTATTTTATCATATTTTACTATTCTACCTATTATATATTAATTAATAATCATATTCTTATTAAATTAATATATCACTAACTCAAATTAATATATCAATTGTGATAAAATATGTGATAGAAAGAAATAGAGAGAGAAATAATTAATAAAATACGTATTTGATGTATGTACATTAACCTTCAAATTTAGAAAAACTTTTGAAAGTTATTGTAGTTAAATTCTGAATATTTAGAATTTGACTAATCCAATGTGAGCATATTTTACTCTCTAATAGCTAAATACTCATTAGATTTAGCTTTTAACTAATCCAATGAGAGTGCTCTAACAAACTAAGAGACGACGAAGCGTCACGAAAGAAAGAAAGAAAGAATACGGAGTGTTTCGTACATGCATATAATGTTCGTATGCCTCTCATTTTGCTTCATTTTGATCGTTCATATATTTAATTTTTTTTAATAGTTAAGAAAGTAACTATTAATGTATTAATATTTTTTTATTTTTTAAAAATATTTAAATATGTTTAAAAAATATTTGTAATAAAAAAGTAAAAAGAAAAGAAAAATACAATTTGCACTAAACGGGTAAATCGAGGTGACAGAGTAGCACCACTCAGATTTTAATGTATAACATTTACTGACATAACATTTCAAATTATTTAGAACTCAGATAACAAATTCATAATTATTTATAAGGAAAATGCTACGCGTCTCGCTCCCAACTCCCATCGGGAGCTACCTCTAGCATTTATTTTGTTTTTTGTTTTTTTTTTTACTTTATGATTAAAGAATTATTCTTTAATGATGTTGTGAATTTTTTTAGAAATATATATATTTAAAAGTGTTAACAAAATGTATGTAAAAAAAAAAAAAAGAAAAAAAACACATCAAAATAACTAGCAGAACTAAGAAAATGATACTCTCACCACTTATTCTTATAGTTTGGTGTTACTGCTGAAATTTTTTATTTTATTTTTTAATTTTTCTTTTTACTTAGTAATTAAAGAAATACTTTTTAATAATATTGTATTTTTTTTATTTTTTTAAAAAATATTTAAAAGTATAAAAAAATATATGTAAAGAAAGACAACAAAAAGAAGAATAACAATTATAATAACGGTAACTCCCAGCTACCGCTGGAGCGGTGGACGTAGCACGATCCTATTTATAAAGCAGGACTGAATGATTTCACTCAATAGAAACAACATTAGACGCATAGCACAAGTGTATTTATGAACATAAGATGGTGCGAAATTTAATTTAATAATCATCATAGACAAAGTCAAACAATCTTGTGTTGAAAGTTCAAAGCTTCTTTATACATCCATTGATTGTAAATAAAACTCGGTCAGCTGTACGAGAATAGATCGCCCGCCATTGTTTAAAACAATGTACTTTTCACGTAATGGGGGGCTTGTTCAGTCCACATAATTTACATTTTTGGCTTCCGAGTGCGTCATTGTTTGCAGACTAACAAGCCATCTGAGTTACGATTCCAAGTCTTGCCACAGATAAGGTCAAACTGATCTGCCCTACGAGAAATGTGTAGCTCAAAAAATCTAGCAATGATAAGACTAAGAGTAAAACACCTGACTTTAAAAGCTGAAAAGGTAACAAGAATTTATGGACACATGGTTTTGTCAAAATGATTTGTATAGAGTGATTGGCATTCTGGGATCTTATTGCTATAAGCCTTCCACAATCTCACTGTTCTGCCTCACCAACTTATATTGTTGTCCTTTTCCTAGGCTCACACTAGCCGAGCTATATTGCCTTCTTGGTCTATTTCATCAGCTTCATTGCTCAATGAATTGGTAACTGCATATCCATCTGGCTCGGGAATCTCAGATTTTGTTTCAGGCTCTGGATTTTGGAAATCGCAGGAAACATTTCTCTCAGACTGGAGGTTGCAGGTTGATCCATCACTGTCATTATCAACATCATCTTCGTCTTCGCTGTAATACGTCTCTAGAGAAGTCTCATCTCCTTCCTCCTGTAGAAGGGAAAAAGGGATGATATTAGATGTTAGAAAGGTTCTTATGTAACAGAATATTAGCAGTTCCAGAAAATGAGATGATATATAACACAGACCTCAGCCTCCTCATCGTCAGTAGAGTAGGCAGAATCCAACTTGTCATAAAAAACTTCATCTCCTTGGTCTTTCACAACGTCCATTTGCTCCTAGCAATGAAAAACATTAAGGAAATCAGACTGGACCACAAAATTGATGGTTAATATTTTTATCTGCCAAATTACAAGCTTTACTTTCAATAGGGACAACTAAAATATGTAAGAGGGAATACAATTTCAGATCTTAGTTTCTCCACTTTACTCTGCAGAGCTGAAATATGGTTCTGGAGAGCCTGTTACACAAAATTACCAGAAAATCAGCCATAATCTTTGCACGTGACTCGGATGAAACATTTAAAAGACCTTTTGATCTACAAAGGGGTTCAGTATGTGGGCAGAATGTATCTTGTATTTATAATCCATGAATCCAGTCTTCTGCTGTCGCTATATTTTCTATATGATAGATGCATAAACTTCAGAGACTATTAAAATCTCAAATGCATGCTAGGCATACTTTTTCGCCCCATATCTGGAAAGGCTAGATATTCACATTAATAATATACAAATGCATAGATATACCTCACTCCTTTGTAGCTCAATTGATCGCGCCAAAGCCTTCCTCTTTGTCAAAAGATTCTTTGGTCTCAACATTGCAGGTCGCTTATATTCCTTTCCACGGAAAACAAGAATAGCATATCCTTTGGAAACTTTATCTACTGAAACCAGCACACCTCCGCTCTCAGCTTCTAGTGCTAATGCAATTTTTTTTACATGCTCAAAAGTTTTGGCCTTCACCAAGATCTTAACCAATTCTCGGTACTTCCAATGCAAATGCATGTTCTCCACGGTACCATCAAATACTCCGCGTCTACCTGAAAGAAGAAATCATACCCTCTTCATTGCACACTCTCATAATTCATACCCAGCAAGAAAAATCCTGAAAACTTTGGCAGACAGTTTTTACCGAGAAGTAAGAAAGCTTTCATCCGCAAACCTAGTTTGCGGAACATAAACCTCTCCTCATCTGTTATGCTATCAGGGTCAGCTTGCTGCTGTGCTGGTATTAAAGACTCCTCTACTTTATATAGAGCTCTTTCAGCTTTAATCAGCTTTCGTTCAGCCTAACAGAAAAAACAAACAAATAAAATAAGAGTTTCAATGAAGGACATTCTGGATTAGAGCTAATCTAATCTATTCTCACAACGAAGTATCACTAAAAAGTAACAAAACGATGGTGCAAAATTTGGGAATCAATAACACAACGCAAATCATATGGGAATTGCATATTCAAGAAAGAATTCAAAGATTACTTTTTTGGGTAAGCAAGTTCAGAGTGACCTAAGAACTGAAAAACGTTGCTTGTACTTATGAGATGGTTTTGATATCAAATCTTTGGAGCCTGAGTTTTAAAGAACTCACAAAAGCAAGCTTCCTTTCGAGCTTCCTAACAAGATTGGCATGCCTTATCATTTCTGCTTCCTTCATCAATTTTTCCTTGTGGCGATCATCCAGTGTCTTACCCCACCTAGCATCTGCATCCAAAGTTTCTCCAAGTGTACCAGCAGTTCCAGATTGTTCAGCTATTTCGACTCTTGGTATAACCAGGGCCGAAGCTCTTAATCGGGCCTGCTCTTCTTCATCTTGAAGCGACTTCGCCAATCTCTCCCTTTCTAATAAGGCGTCAGTGACATCTCGTGACAAAAAATTCTTACCCCTATAGAAGACCAAGAAGTCCTTGTTTCTTGAAAGCAGCATGCCCCCTGTCAATTTCTGCGGCCAACAGTCAACTTGTTATTACCAATTGTTTTATATGGCACACCTGTATAACTAACATGGAATTCGAAGCAAATAATCAGATAAATTTGCAAGTAACTACTACAAGATAAACCATGTGTGCTTTTGATACTAGGTGGAAATAATTAGTATACAAAATAGGAGTCCAAAATGCTCAGCAACAGAGCAACTCCATTTTGGGAGTTGGTAAATTAATCTAAGGAAAATATAAAATAGGATGGCGGTAGAGCCACTCATAAAGGGTAACGAACTCGGTACCGACAGTGTAATTTTTTTTTTTTAAATCATTTGTGTTATTTTATTTTTTATTTTTTTTAAAAAATACACAAATGTTTTTAAAGGGAAAAACAAAAGCACTAATCTGTACACTTTGTCGGTGGGGAGTATCAATTTCCTAAAAATAAGTGAGCTACAAGATCCACACTGACAGAATTAACCCCTAAAGTCAGAAAGGTTGACCAGGTATGCTTTATTACCTTGATATCTTCAGCCATCCTCTCACTAGTAGTCAGCTGTACGCCACGTTTAAGTGCAATCTTTGCAATCAAACTTTTTTCCCACAATGCAATCATTGCCACAGCTAAACCTTGGAGGTGCCTGTTTCTACCTGGAGGCAGAATATTTGAGGCACAATCAAGAGAACATTTTCAAGCTCATATGAGAGAAAGCAGGAGACAAACCTAAGGCAAAATGTGGAGGAAGAACCCTGGCAAGCCTTCGCAAATCTGTTGCTTCCTTTGCACCAAGATTTGATCTCACTCCATAAGGAAGTATTCTGAATGGAGGTTGGTAACCGGGAACAACTGCCGGGAGCATATCTGCATCTACTGGTAATGGATCACATCCAGGCCAATCCGTGTATCTAGGACCCAAACCATCTAAAAGTTTATCTACTTCATCTTCATACTTCACGTCTGGCAATGGTTCCCTGTCTTTTCTCTCAGCAGTAGAATTTGAGTTTTCTTGTGGTGCATGCTTATTATTATTATTATCAGAACCACGCTCAGAAGGACTCCTAAAATGTTTTTCAGCAGCTGTCGATGAGGAAGTAGAAGAAATCTCATTTTTCTTAAATATTCGTTTGTTCAGTTCCACCTTTGGAACCTCATAGCTCACACCTCGATATAGAGAAAGAGAAGTACCAGACCTCCAAATCACCAGTCCACCAGTCTTTCTCTGAGCACAATAAAAGAAATTTCCACCAAATGAATGGGCAAAAAAAATCAATGAAATCAAAAAATGAACAAAAAAAGAAAAGGACCTTTTATAGGATAGGACCTCTACCTTAATCATTCAAGCATAAATGTATCAAACTATAGAAATTTCCTAGTCCTCACTCATTACGACCAACTTGAAAGCAGGTTTTGGGAAAAAAAGCCACTCAAAAAACATTTACTTGAAATTATCATGCCTATCTTCCAAACCCTTCTTCCCTTTAGTGTAAGATGGAGCCAAATCATATCAAAGGATAACAATGCCTATCTAGTAGATATTAGTTAACAGCTTTTCGTTGCAACAAGAACCAAAGGGGCTTGAATATTGATTCCCATGAAGAGAATTAATTTGCTTTATCCTCACTAAGAATTGAAGCAAAGCTACTATTTCATAGTTTTAGTTACTGATTTCTTCACTTTTCCTTCTCTGCAGAAAGTTAAATAAAGATAGAAACAGTTAAAAAAAAAAGAAAAAGAAATTACAAGAAGATATAAGAAAATTATAAGAACCAGACCTCCAGTATCTCATGCATCCTCTTCATATTAAGTGCAGCGGCACCTTCAATCTTCAGTCTCACAATCTCTGACGACTTCCACCTCTCACGAATCATGTCCACAACTGCTTGGGTAACGCCACCACCTCCAATCCTCGTCTTGTGCTTCTTCTGGAATGTCAAATTCCTCAGCCTTCTCAACTCCGACTCTGGAAGAGTCAATTCCGCCATTGAAGTCCTGCTCTTTCTCACCACTGAAGCTTTGTCTTCCTCCTCCTCCTCCTCCTTAGGCTTCTCCCATGGGAACCTCACCTCTTCACTACCTCCAAGCACACGTTCCACCCCCAACGGTGATTCCGCTGAAAACCCACCTCGCGAATTCGGCAATATTCCTTCCTCAACATAAAATATATCTTCAACAGACCCTTTTTCAATAACCATCTCCTGCCTTTTCTGTTTGCTCCCATCAACATCATCAATGTACCCAAATTTCTTCAACTTCTTCACAATCTTCTCCATTGTACTACTACCACTGTTGCCTTCACTCTCAGCCGAGCCTGAGTTCATCACACTCCCATTCTCACCACTACGGTAATTCAACACGGCCCGAGGTGGTTTTGGACAGTTATGTTGGTGGGTTTCACTCCATTTATCTATCCAACTATCACTAGTTATACTACTGCGATGACTAGAACTAGAAATGGGCTGGCAAAAATTAGATTTCCTAAGTGGGTGCTGCTCAGGATTTGAATTAGACGTGATACTGGAGTGATTTGCGTAGAAAGTGTATCTTTTGGTAGAAATGGAGGAGCCGTACCTGAAGAACCGAATGGGTGTGCCGTGGAACCTGGAGAAGGAGCTATGAAATGAATCAAAGAAAGTTGCTGTTGGGTGAAATTGACGAGTGGGTGCAAGGGCCATGGCTGCCCCTCAGAAATATTTCATCAATCAACTAATCGGTCTGCTAGCATACAGGGATATTTTTGTGAGATATCGGAGGTTAAATCTCTTTCTACTCGTATATTATTATCCATGGCGAGGAAGTAATATCTGAAGTCCGTTTGGATACGTGGGGGTTTACACTCCACGCGTGCTAGATTATCCTCGCACCAGAATAGGGTTACAGTTTATCTCTCTCTGTCTTTTCCTTTTTTTCGTTTTTTTCTGAATGAAGATTGCATTGAATTGGCTTAGTTTGGAAGTTAAATTCAACTCAACTCATCTTAATCAATTATTATAATTTTTTTAAATTTTACACAAAATATAATAAACAATTCAAATTTTTCAAATTCTAAAATAATAATAATAATATTAAAAAATAATATTCTAATAATATTTTATCATCTCAACTTAACTCAACTCAATTCAGTTCAACATCTAAATGCAACCTTAATAAAACAGATGCACCGCAAGGGGACGTCGGAGTTGGGACCCAAAAAACAATTGAGACAAACATTAAAGAAAAAATGCAAATAAATCTTGTTTTAAAAAAGAGGAATTATATGCATCAATTACTATTTACTTTCACACCCCACACCTATAGTTTTTTTTTTTTTCATAAGGTGTGTGGGTATTTTTCATCAAGTGTGGAGGTATTTTTCATAGGATGTAGAGTGTGAGATAATGAATAGAAGCTGATGAGAATAATTTAAAAAAAAAAAAAAAACCTTAAGCTAGTTATGTCCCATTGATTATTAGTCAAAGTAAATAAAAAATATTTTATTTGAACTATTATGCAATGAATGGAATCTTTATAAATATTCTAAATATTAGCACCTTGAATTCCAAATTTTAGTTTAACATTTTGGTATTTTCACTCACTCTTCTTTAAGTAGTTGGAAACTTCTCATAAACTTTGCGAGAGAGGGATCAAGAGCCCCTATATTATGTCAAAGTAAATATTCCCATCAAGAGCTATAAATTATTGGATCTTTTAAATTTTAATCTCACACGTTCCGTCATAAAAGTTAAATACTATAATAATAGTTAATGCTCCAAAATCAATTGGTATATATTTGCAAATTGAGACAAATAATTTTCATGAGACGGATTATTTTTTTCTTCTCTTAACATTTTTCTTTCTTTTGTTTTTCTTTTCAATAAAAAAAAAAACCTGTTTGCGTCAATACGTGGTTTGGCGTACTAAACCACTTGTACCTAATAAGACTATCCTTTTTCTTGTAAGGAAAAGGATAAGCAACAGAATCCTGGATGACATCGAAGACAAATGCAGAAGTCGGTTTCCAGCAGTTTTATCTGATTTGGTTCAACCCATTATATGGCTATTAACGGGGCTATGGTTGAAGGTCTGAAACACATCACACTTACTACCATAATAAACTAAGGAGAAGCCATAAGCATGAGAAGGTAATAAATATATCAATGTTTCATGGAAATTCAGTGTCAATGAACTTCAGAGCAGCAACCGTTTTACTGCTACTAGATAAGGATTGGAATATGCGACTGCATCGCCTCAACAAAGCCTCCTCGACGGCCGCCAGTCTGAGTGGCACCTGTATTTTGATATCAATGAAAACGTGTGTACAGAGAATATAAAAGAAGTGCATCAGCTATCCTTTGATTAAAGTATGGAAATGCTGAACAAACGCTCATCAGCATCATCTCATTGTAATAACAACAAACAATTTCTTAACAAGTTCAAAAATACATATTTAAATAATAAGACCTAAACCTTTCTAAAGCTACAATTGATATTTTGGTAAACACACACACCACACAGAATCATCAACTTCCCATTTGCGATATACGATCCATCTTTTCTTTCTTGAGAAAAAGAGATCATTTTGTCTTTGAAATCATTTACAGAGAAACATACAGGTTTTCTTATTTAGTTACAAATACAATTCACCAGATCCAGATGATGAAATAGGTCCAAGCGAATCACCTTCTAAAGTGGTAAGCATCACAAATTCTTTTTTGACGTCACCCCTTTTCTCAATCCACCTTACTCCCAGCACCATGAAACGGACCACAATATCGTTCTCTATCTTTACAAGCTCATCACTCAAGAAGGCTGGATTTTCCCCATCAACATACTGGTAATTTGGCATTTTTCTTGCTGAGAGAAAAGCATATCTAATAGGTCCACATCTCAAGAAGACTCCATGCCTAAAAACGCGGTGAACTACTCCGTCTAAAACCTCTCCCTTGAATGGTAAGAAGATACGACAATTAAAGACTACAGGGAAGAAAATGTCCCCTGTCTCATCCACAACCTCTCCTTTACCTATGCTCTTTAAGCTGGTTATTGCAAGAAAGTAACCATGATCCTTGCTGGCCTTTTCATTCAACAAGTCCTCCAACAGGCGCGTTATGATGAACCTCTGGGGAACAAGTCTAGTTCCCTCCAAGTTTTCTGCAGGGACTGCCACATCCCTGAGCAGTTCTACTTCACAGAACATGTCCGAGATCTAGTTCAAAATGACCAAAAGCAACAGGATTATTAATATTGGTTTGCTCATTTAATCAACCATCTTCCTTTGGACAATGCATCTAAAGAAGTTTTCCATTACATATCAAAGTAATAATAAAGAAGATTACCAGTGACCAAACTATGGAATTGCATAATTTTGCTTCAACGAAATTTTTGTGCTTTTGGATGTATCTAATTTCAACTCATAGGATTAAATACGCATGAAATTGCATGCAGTATCAGCTACTGTTCCCCCCACCCCCCAACTTCAGAATTCGAAATAAAAACCTAACAACTCAAAGCTGAGAAACTAATAAACTCTTAAAGTCAATTTATCAAATACCCAATTCACAAAAGGCTTCACAATCCTAGAAACACCAGCTTCAGACATAACAGATTACGACCCAGTACAAGAAAATGGTCTAATTATCAATCTCATAATTAAAAAAAAAAAAAAGTCATTTTGGGAAATGAAAAGAAACCCAGAACCATATAGAGAAGGGTGCTTAAGAAACAGAACCTGCTCGAGATTTTGGACAGACCCTGAATGGAACTTGAGGAACCAGATGAAAAGAAAGGTTGAGAGAACTTGAGGGCCAGAGGCCTGAAGGGGTGCGCATTCCTGGCAAACTTCTTTCCTGAGGAACGTGGGCGAGTCTGTCCAAGGATACCGTTCGAGAGAGACGCGTCGAAGTAAATCTCATGTCGATTGAATTTTTGGTTCAGAAAATCCCACGTACCAACAGTATGTGAGATTTAGATGAGTACGTACTACGTAGGGAATGATAGTTGGGCCGACAACCATTTGACCCATCTTAGAATGGATTTTAAAAATAATTTTAAAAAAACGAAAATGAAACAGAAAAGGAATATGAAAAATAAAGAATTCGGTCAGTCAATTGACTCGATTGAATCTATTTTATATGACTATCCCTTATTAAGTTTGGAGAAATATTTTAATTATAAAATTAAATTTACAAATTAACTTGAGCTAACGTAATGTATTAGATTGTAAAGTAGATTTAACGTATCATATAAAATCACGTCAATTTTTTAGTTTACTTTTATATAATATTTTTATGATTATAACGCTTCTCTTCAATTTCTAAAAAAAATTGCTAGTTGACTTTTTTGGAGAGTGTAACACTTTTTTCTTAAATGGAGAGAGACCAAGAGTTTCTATCTATAATGTTGTGTTATAATAGTAGTTCTGAGTTCTGACCATTTAAGAGTAATTTTGCTTTAAACTTGAGTAACTTCTAAGAATTTATTACTAGAAAATGAGAATGCGAGCCAACTTTTCCTTTCATCTGGTTATCATGAAATAAGTTTTGCCTCCTGCATGTAACATTCCAACAACAAAATTGATGAAAAACATACTCAAGAAAAAGGAAGCATAGAATTTTATTAATAATTATCGCATCACAACTCATCATAGATAGATTCATAGCTCTAGCCTCTTTTATGCATGGGTGGTTTCAATACAACAGAAGGGAATTTAAGATTTTCATGGACGCTGGGAAGACTAATACTGCCTTTTTTAGGTCTGAGATTAGTAAGAGATGACCCTAAAGCATCATCGAAGCATATTCATGGGGTCTATCTTTCGACCATAAGACAGAACAATCACAAACTCCTTGGCTGAGCAGCCCATAGATGTCTGAATTCTTTCTGACATTGGTTTTGTCTGTAACCACAAGTCTACCAAGTCATGAAATTGCTGTGTAGAAATTATTGGCTGACCACGTAACAAGATCTCCACCTGTAAAGACTTTTATTAATGTCAAGATAATATGAACTATGGAGAAAGATATTCCCTGCACAAACACACGTTTCTTTTTTAGACGAACAGACAAAGTAAAGAGTTACCTCGGCCTCGCTATCAAGATCCAGTTTTTTCACAAGATATTTTTTTATAAATGAAACGGGTAAACTACCATCCCTGTGACAATTTGAAGAGAAAATCAGTAAAAATTGGGGGCACGTTCTCCGTTAAGTTATAGGAGTCACGGTAGAAATTATTCTAAAGGGTGCTCTCATTTTAAGTTGATATCAAAACCCTTACAAAAGCAAACAAATAAAACATATACTGCAGCACCCAGTACAAACCAGAATAATTTGACAAAATCAAAATGCATGCGTTTCACAGTTAAATTTATGCAAACGATAATGAGCACTAATTGGATCAACTTCAGACAGTTAGGCATGTTGCCTCTAACATCTACAGTAAATTATGATCGCATCACACATCTGATGCAAGGGGATCCGGTTCTGGTGATGATGAGCTGACATATTCGACATTAAAAGTGCCAGACTACCTAGAGAAGGCAGATCAGTGCAAATCCAACAGAAAAATGTGAATATTCATAATCTCAGCAAGGAAAGGCCGGCATTCCTCGATTGGGCAAGGAACGGGGCTTTCCTTGGTTGGGCAAGGAAATGGGGGCGATATTGCACACATGACAATATTTTGGCTATAACTTTGGTTATAGGTGTCAGAATCGCATATATAACCCCAATTCAGAAAGTTCTCTTCGACGCACACACCATGGTCACCATGCTATGCCTGGTAGTCCCCGTTTCAAGCCCAAAATCAGCCGTTTTCTCCTCTGAATCGTCATTTTTAGTCATTTTTTCATTTTTTGTTATTTTTCTTTTATGATAATGTTTATTTTGAGGAACGATTTTATTCAGATTTTCAGCTAGACTTTAGCAAGATATTTATCTTATTTCGTATTTTATTATTTGGTCATAATTGTACTTTTGACTCTTTTTCCTTAACTATTTAAGCCCAGCTTGTGGGCTTCAGAAGAGATATTCAATTTTTATAAATAAACTCTAATATCAGAGTTTTCTCTCTGTTTGCATTTTTCTCAATATCTATAGCTTCTGTTGTTTAGCTAGCTGTCAGAATAATCCTTATCCTGCATCCGGCGTCAACATCTATTGATGGTGGTCTACAAAGTTCATCCTTAGTATACTCGGTGGTGGAGATTGTTTGGGAGGTTTGAACTCGTTTGGATAGTGAGATGAGATAATATGAGATGGTTTTAGATAAGTTGAATAAAATATTGTTAGAATATTATTATTATTTTGGGATTTGAAAAATTTGAATTGTTTATTATATTTTGTATGAGAATTTGAGAAAATTGTAATGATGAAATGAGAGGAGATGAGATGGATTGAGAGTGTTTCTATATCCAAACGGGGCCTTAGTTTAACCTGAAGCTCATTCTTAACAACACAGCTAATAGTTAATGAATAATACAAGTACTGGCAGGAATTGGGGTTGATAAAACTCACCTAACCCGCAAGTAGCATGAGGATATCTGTGGCAAGGGTGAATCTCCTTCCCTGAAGTCATTAATCAAAAGCAAAACTTAATATATGAATTGTGAAAAACTCTTTTATGATCAGTTCATTACACCAAAGGAATGGAATCTCACTGGTCATTAGAGGCAACTAATGAGAACCAAATTGGACTAAATCTTCTGTCATTCTTATAATCTACATCAATCAGAGCTTGTCCAGGAATATTAATCAAGCCTTCAGAGACAGCGGCTCTTCTTTGTCGAACACCATGGAACTTTCTAGTTTTCACTAAACTTGATGGTGCAGACATTGAGCCATTGTCATCACCATGGCCTTTTGATTTATTACCATGTCCCTTAATTTTGGCTTTGGGCAGTGCTGGCTTGACCACCATTCCATGCATGGTGAACTTAATAGATTTTGTTTTGCTTGCAGCTTCCACCTGGCAATTTAAGGGTTTCAAAAAAAATCAGTTTTTCCTTCACACAGTTCAGGATGGTCCTCCGTTCCTTTATTAGGCGCATACTGCTTATATGACTCAGCATTAGACGAATTCTTCATCATAAAAGGATAATTATCAAGGAAGTTGTGCATATTCTTAAACAAACTACATAGAAAAAATACAGACTATATCTCACAGATCAAACAAAACAAAAGTTTTTCTTCTTTTACCTGTCTTCTATTTTGCAAATTTTCATGTAGAGTCTCACTTGAGCTAAAACTTAGACGGTGATCTCCCACTTTCTTATCATCTCCCTCCTTTTCAACAGGCTCATCAACAAAAAGAGTAGGTTCAAGTAGAGGAAGACACTTTCTTGCAGCACATTTTATTCTAGGTATGCTGGCCCTAAATGGAGAGAGGGATCTCTCCTTCCGTTTTCCTGAAAATGGAACTGAGGGTACCACCTCGGGTGCATTGGCCTTTTTCCTTACAAAAGGGAAGATTCTAGCCCTTAAATCTTGCACATTGTGGTCTGCCCTGCAAATCAGCAAAAATTACAGCAACTTCAAACAATCTCAAACCATTTCTCCAGTCAAAATCATTTACAATTTTTCAATTTTTGTTGTATCTTTCAACTTAAAGAGAGATTTTACGAAAAAATGTCTCTAACTATAACATAGTGAACAAACTGCCTCAAGCATAGAATTGGGTTCGATGGCAAGCAACCGACAACCTTGCACTGGGTCAGGTTTCCCTGTAGCAAGCATTATCAAAATTTCGTTGACATCTATTATTTGTCCCTTAATATATTTTTATCCTTAATATATTTTCATATTACAAAACTTAAACTAATAAGCATCAGAAAAAAGCCTCAAGAAAACCATGGATTTGGTAGCGTCAAAAGAAAACACTATCTTAAGATCATCAAAATGGGACCTCTAGTTCATACAAGCCAAAAACAACTGAAAGAGAGATATACACAACCTGCCCTGCAATTACAACTTCGTCTCGACAAGAATTAGTCCTACTAAACTAGTTGATCAACAATTGATAGCCTTCAGAACATCTAAGGTGACTAATTTCCTCTCTAAGTTGCTACAAATGCTTCCCACTAGAAATATGTCATTTAGAGTTTTGAGTATGCTCTTTCAGAGCAGAGTTTAACATGGACCTTTCATTCCAACAAAGTATGGAAGTCAATTTATTTTTTCCTCTCACATTGGTGAAAATAAATGTAATGAGAGTCAAAATGAATGTTGACCATCTCAGACAGAAATCTCATCTACACCTGATATATACTTTGCTTTCATGACAATGCTGCTTTAGTCCTGCAAACTGTACAGCAATGTTCCGAAGCTGCATATGAGTTGTCCCAGGTGGGGAAAGTATGCATCCTTTCCCCTACTGAACCAAAGAATATATTTGCATATGCTTAACATTGAACAACAATTTTATTAAAACTTTGGGCATCTGATCCATTACGTTTTACAGGCCTTAATAACTCAATAAAAAAAAGAGAGAGATAAATAGGGGCTGAACATGACAATCATCAGTCTGCTCAATTAGAATAGAACTTTTTAACATGAAATTTCATTTCCGGGAGCATCAGCTGGTCATCTTATCAATTATATGCACTGTCAAATATGCCAAATGGTCCCAGTAAGTAAATGAAATTTTCAGTTACCTCGTTATTAGTTGAGCATGCTAATCACATGTATAATAATAAGGAAAAATAATCACATGTATAATAATAAGGAAAAATAAAGTAGTATCACTTTGGCATGCCATACATGCAGTTAATATATTCATAAAGCAATTTGCGACTTTGTAATTTCCAAATTCGTGGGAGTAATGGTGATGAAATACCTTAGTTTCTCCAGTGGAGCACAACCCAAATCTTTATTGCACACGGGACAGTGATTCAACTCCTCACTAGTTAGCTTCTTATATATGCACTTCCTGCAAACTGTTTACAAATTTTTAAACAAGAACACTAGACATTGTTTGAGAGTAGATATATACTTGATATGCAATGCACTAAACTTGCAATGTTGGTTATACTGAAATTTCATTGATATGCAATGCACCAAACTTGCAATGACATAACAAACCAGTAAGCCTTATAGCCCTTATCAGCAGAAACAGATATGGGGCTGGGAGTCGATGCATATTACATTACTAGAGGGTTTTGTCTGAACCATACAAAAATGAAACGTTAAAAGGAAAAAAAAAAAAAACCAACAACAATAACAACAATGGCAAGAAACCATTATTCATACCCAACTAAACGCAGACAATGAGACCTAAATTTATCATCCCACAGAAATTAAGGGAAATTGACCATTATGGTTTTTGTATAGGATTAACACCTGGCAGAAAGTAAAAACTGATTAAAGTGCTAAAATTAAATCAAATACTGGGGTCAATGCATATGACATTACTGGAGGGTTTTGTCCGAACCATACAATAGTGAAACATTAAAAAAAATAAATAAATAAATTAAAAAAAAAAACAACAACAACAACAACGGCAAGAAACCATTATTCATACCCAACTAAACGAAAACAATGAGACCTAAATTTATCATCCCACAGAAATTAAGGGAAAATGACCATTATGGTTTTTGTATAGGATTAACGCTTGGCGGAAAGTAAAAACTGATTAAAATGCTGAAATTAAATCAAATACTGGGGTCAATGCATATGACATTGCTGGAGGGTTTTGTCCGAACCATACAATAGTGAAACGTTAAAAAAATAAAAATAAATAAATAAAAATAAAAACACCACCACCAACAACAACAACGCAAGAAAATAAACCTCACGTCCAACGAAGATGCAAATTATGAGATCTACATTTATTATTCCCCAGACTTCAGGGAAATTGATAATTATACTCTTTTCATAGGGCATCAGCCTTTGGTGCAAATCAAAAACTGATTAAAGTACTGAGAGTACTCATGATTGTAAATTATGCAGCCGCGAAGCAGCTTCTAGGACACTGCAAATACCTACACAGATACAATCCAGCATGCAGTATGTATGGCCATCCTCAGGAAAATTTCCTCTTACTTATTTTATTCTACAAACTACCATATCTCGAAGCTCAAGTCTACCATTACTGAAATTTAAGAAAACCCCAGGTCCCCAACAGTGATTACTAAGTCCACTGATCACAATGAACCAACGCGACAAGAATGCAAATTGATGAAGACCCGAGTCATAAAAAACGTTGAATATTATTTACCCAGATCGCAGAATTGATTTAGAAACAAGAATATATACAAGATATCAAACTCCAAATGCCAAAAGGAAACACTGAACGTAAACCACAATGAACCAAGAAAAAAAAAGGGAAAGAATATTAGACTATACATAAAATGATGAAATCAGATAGAAAAACTCAGAAATTGGAGGAACGTAACCGTGAGAAACAGAGAGAGTTAGAGGGAGAGAAGCACTCACAGGTGTGGAGGCACTCAGATATGGTGGTGGCGTCTTTGAAGAGCTTATTGCATAAAGGACAGGTCATGCATACGGCGAGTTTCTCCCACTGTAGCTTAACCACCTGGCCTGCCATCATCATCTTCTGCTTCTCCGTCCCCCTCTGACCCCACACACACATAAAAAAAAAAAAAAAAACGTAAGCACCTCCTTATTCACGTCACCAACAGACTACAAATCATGAGTTTTGCCACCGTTGTGGACGAGAGGCCACGGCAATCACGAAGAATATAAGTTTTCTTGTGTTGGCTCTGCTTCCTTTTGGTGGGCGAGAAAAAAAGAGAGACAGAGTGAGGAAGTGTTGGATTTTGGAGTGTTCCCCGCTGGTCTTGTTCGATTTGGAGAATGGCAAAAGTAGTCAATGTCGATGATCCGTTCGAGGCGCAATGGTAGAAACAGTACCCAAAACCATGAAGACCTTACGAGTTATGGCTGATGTTTTCTCTGCGAGAGATACGAAGGTCAACTGAGTTCGAGTCTTTGAGAGCGAGGTGCCCGCGTGATAGCGATTGGGGATGCATAGTCTGCGCAGGTGATGGCTACGGTTTTAACCTGCGCATCCTGAGTTTTTTTTTTTTTGTTTTTTTTTTCTATAAATGTTTTGTTTATGAAAGGATTTCGTAAAATAAAATTTATAAAATGACTTACTTTTATGATAAAATATATTTAACGCATTAATTCTAATTGAACTTAGTTTTGTAGTTTTAAATTTATTAGAACTCATTTTTTCAGTAACCTAATGTTACAAAAGAATGAAAATATCACTAGAAAATTTAAGAATTATTTATCTAATTGTGATTTTTCTTGAGTAACGTTTGTTATATTTACCTCTCTCATGTTTTAGGTTTTGGTATTAAAATAGAATTAAGGAATCTCAAATCATGAAAATTGTCCTTAGGCTAAATTAGAATACCTTAATACAATGTATAAGTACAGTATCTTCATGTTGATAGATCAGTGGAGCCGAAGACACTAGAAAATAAGATTTTTGGATAAATAGTTACGCCTATAAATTTTGAAAGTGATCAAAATCAAACATATATAGCAGGAAAAACATGGATGTATGCAACTGAAGGGTTCCATCCTCACCACAAATTTGACAAATATATGTGATGTATAGAGTAATGATTCAAACAAGTTTTAAATAGACAACTTCCGTTCAATCTTTTTGTAAAAATGTAAAATTCCACTATGAAAAAATGTAAGAAAATATATTATTTTTATGTGAGACCTACCTTTTTATAAAAGGTACACTTTAAATTTAGAAAAACACTACTTTGCCTACTTGACCATTGGTCAAATTTTTATTTTTATTTATTTAGTGATTAAAGAAGTGATTTTAAGTATATTGATGTATTTTTTTATTTTTTAAAAATATTTAAATGTATTAAAAAAATATGAAAAGATGAAAAGATAAAAAAAAAAAAAAAAAAGCAATAAAGATGGGGCGGCATAGTAACTACACCCTTAAATTTATACCTAACATTATTATTTTATATAAAAAAATACTATTTAGCCTCTTCAATATTACCGCTCGAGTATTTTAATTTTTAATTTTTTTATTTAATGATTATTAATGAAATTATATATTTTTTAATAATTAAAAATGTTAAAAAAATATTAAAAAGAAAATAATAAAAAGGGCCGGCTAGCACGGTCCTTTACATCAATTTTGTTGAATAAAAATGACATAATTATTATAAGTTGAAAAAAAATAATAATAATAATGTAAAAGTAAAACAGTTCTCAACTAAAAAATAAAGACGTAGTACAAGTAGAGCCCATGATATGATTGCATAGACGGTCTCTGATCTCGACCGTAACTCATTACAAATATATTGCGGTTAGCATTCTTCACCTTATGTTCAACATTTCAACCAAATACTGATGTTTATAAAGAACAATAAGGAAAGAATGTGAATCAAAAATAGAACAATAAATTACTCAGCCGACTGTTTTTACACTTTATATGAGTTGGCTCCTAACATCAATAAATCAGATTGTTCATAAATTAGCTAACTCGCCATGTTCCTCCCTTTGTATTAAAACCCAGCTGCCATAGGCACATGAGGCGATCCTTGTTGAAACTTTAATCAATCTAGAGAGAGAGAGAGAGAGAGAGAGAGAGATTGAGCTAAGTAATTTACTATACCACGCATGATAAGCGAGTCGTAGTGCTCAAGCTCGAGACTCCTTTCCAGCAGGAATGCTTCAGTACGTGTGAGTATGAATTCAAGATCCAATCAATCCTTTGTGGCGAGCATGATAAACAATTAGTAGAAAGAGAAAAGCACAACTGATTCCCGTGACAATGACCACCTGCCAACACAAACGGGGAGATCATTCATTCAACATTTTGATAGAATTTCATCCATAAACCTGCAGCAAATTTACAAACAGAAATTACTAGCATACCCATTTAAACATATATCCATGGTTATCATTCCAAGTATACGGGATGTTCATGCCAAATATTGCGGCCACCAAAGAAAAGATCGATATACAAACAGTTCCAGAACTTAGAAAGAGCTCCAACTGCAGCCGTTTAGTAGATGATGATAATGTATATGTATATAAACAACAAAAACATTCCAGGACTTGGCAATATCCTCGTTGATACTAAAGTACAAGATTACACAAGGAAGTTTGAAGCACCTGAATCAGCTGATTTCGATGATTGTCGAGCTGCAGAATAATCGAAGTTTTATTCTAGATCATATAAGATGCTCCAATGGCCGGGAACAAAAAAATCTTAAATTCTTGGTTGGTTACCTGAATATTGATGTAATCTTCTGTATCATCAATGTATTCTCGCAGCTGCAGCTCAAAATAAGCAATTACAAAGTTATTAAGTACGATAAAAGAATTATCAAACTTCAAAAAGATTAGCTACTTTTTTAAACTTAAACATATAGCAGGAGTTTTTTGAACTGAACAAACAGAATCATGTATGAGGAAGAATGAGCAACACAGATCACAAAAAGGCGTCCTTGTTTTAGTTCAACTTATCATTAGGCCTGCCTTTCCAAAGGGGGTTATTTTATTCTGGTCTTTGCCGACAATGTCCAGGCTATGCAAAATTGCAAATGACATTTAGCACCAGAATTTCAGTGAATGTTTAAAAGGAACAAGCACATTACTGTACTAAACAATAAATGCTTACCTAGAGACTGGAAATGGTCATGAAATCCACGAGCAAACTGTTCATAATAGCCAAGCAATATAGGTCCGTCACGTTGTGATTACATTTTCTAATTTTCTAAACCTGGTTTATTACCCCCATTGCCTTAAATTTATTATAGTTTCCCAGAAACTTGCAGCAAACACCTTATCTCCACTACTTTCTTTTATATTTAAACCTTTCTATACATATATGTACATACATAAATACATGCATATGTAAAATATAGATACTGATATAGACCCATGTATAGAAGACCTAAGAGAACCCTGAAAAGAATTCTCCATCTATGCATGTATAGCCCCAGGCCATTATACTGATAATGTCAAGATACTTCTGCTTATAAAAAGAAAGAACTTTCAAACTCACAAACTAACAATTTGTTCAGCAAACTAACAACAGACTAGTTCCAGAAACAAAAACGGAGTTCCAACTTATCTCCCCACTAGTCAATTAAAAAATTACTCACCAGTCACTGATTACTAGCATCTGCCCTTCATGGTTTTTTCAACTATCACATGTCTCATATCAGTCAAAAAGAATCCACTGAAAAGTACCAATAGACGAAACATATAAAAAAATTAAAAAGTAACTTATAAAATAGCACATACCGTGGTTAATTTGTTCAATGTGCCATCAATTTGCATAAAGTAAGCCTGCAAAATATATTACATCCCAGTCGAGACTTCACTTCAGACAAAACATGACAAGATAAGTAAATAAATATTAGAACCTCCAGTAACATTTCAAGCTCCTCAACATCATTCTCATCTCCCCGGACTGTGGCCATACTTGCTCTACTTGCTCTGGATATCTTTGAGCCAATGGTTGGGGAGACAGGAAACCAACTGGCAGCACCAGAGCCACTAACTGGTGAAGATGCACCAGCCAACTTTCTCGACAAGTAAAGGTCAGCCATATCATCATCATCATCGAGTAGTTGTTCAAGTTCATCTCTAACCTGCAATTAGTGACAAGCAGCAGATTGCTCATTGCCCAACATATTTTTTTTTTTTTCAGTACTTGTTGCCCAACGTATGAGCAAAGCAAACGGAAATTATAGACTCATTTTCCTTCATTGCAACCTAATGAAGTAAATTATTATCAAATCCATGAGGAAAAAAATCAGAGTGATAATGTTTGAAATATTTTCCTATTGGACTACACTCGCACGCTACATGCCCCAGTGGGGATGGGGATGCTGCTGCTGATGAAAATAGAATAATAGACAGAATCACAAATAGAATTCTCAACAACTTCCACTGAGGTGGCGTTGCATACTTGAAGCAATTAAATGCTATCTGTCAAGGTTTCAACATTTTTCTTTATCAGTGCTGTAGTCTCCAATTTGTTTTTATTTTCCTAAACCTATATAATGGAGACAATCTACTTCAACTAATATGGAATATTAATTGAAGTAAATGGTTTAGATGCTCTGGATTTTTGCTCATAGAGATCATCTCAGCACCTCCATTTTTGCCCGCCCAAAACTATATGGCCAGTTATGCAAGCAATCCAAAGCCATAGCTAAGTGCAATGCAAACAAACCGCCCAAATCTATGAAATATTTTTTCTTGGAAAGGTCTGTTTTTCAAGCTTCAAAATTTCCAGATTTCTTAGTTTTATGACTGTAACAATACTCACTCTTTACTCATCCCAAAAATACTCGTAAAAAAATACTCACTCAGATGCAAACCAATCAAGGATAAATACAAGTTGGCAGAGTCGGGTATGAATTAAACTTTCAAGGGTCAAAATTCTACATAACAGGTAATTGGCTTCTACAATAATCCCTAAATATTTATTTAAATCTTTGAAAAGAAATTGATAATGCCTATATGTTGGACATAAAATTACTTAAAAGAGTATACCATGCATTGATATTCATCAGTACATTAGGTAGAGAGGAGGAAAATAAAAACTATATTTCAATAAATTAAAAAAATATATATATATATATTTGGAGAATAAAAGGTCCATAATCCATATTACACAAATTCTTGACAGGATAAATCAGTAAAAGGATTACAAAAAAATATTAAAAGGAGGGGCTTTGACTATATAATAAATTTGCCTTCTAGCATGTAGATGTACGGCGTGGCTCACATTACAACATATGTGCATACCTTTTGGACCCGAGCAGTCAACCTGGTCATTGAACTCTTTAATTTGCGAACCCTGTCCAAGTTACGGCTACTAATCTGTAGAGTTTTTCTCATAAGTAATTGAAAAATTTTGTTGAAAAGCACAAAAGCTTATTCTAAGTATGCATGATGAATACAAGAGAGACATGAGAGAGAGAAGAAACTCATGAAAAACCAGCCCATTAAAATCTATAGCGGCTGCCCAAAGAAATGGAGTATTGAAGAAGGAAGAATAAACAACAAGGCCAAAGAGAGTTACAAGAGTGGACAGTAGAAAACAATGATGAAGATAAAAGGAGCCCAAAGTCCTAACCCAATGGGAGAAATGATTATGACTGATCCCTTCTATAAGAGATGGAGCAGAAACGTAGTTTTAAGAGAAATTACAAGAATTTAGAGATGAGAACAAGGACGTATATACAAAAGCAAAATAGACCTAAAAGCTAAAATTACGAAAAAGCATAGAGAAACTATAAAAAAAGAGCTAAGCTAAAAATTGTAAAATTTAACACAAATATGGTGAACTCTCCAGAGAAATTAGTCAATATTAACCCATCTAAAAATAATGCTCCCCTCGAGCTCCGACTGAAAATCCAAAACTAGAGAAAAGCGAAGAGGCCCTAAGTGACCAACCATGGAGATACCAACATCTTACCTTCAGAAAAATACCAAAGACTTAAACAACTCTCTTTGGACAGTCCCGCATCTTCAAATACACAGATTCTCATACAACCACTTTTTTACAAGTAAAATGAAAATTCTATTAATATGAATGAAGTAGGCTAAACCCATGTATACAGGAAGTATACAAAAGAACACCATTCTCATACAACCATAGGGTGCTTGGAGTAAAATATTCACTAAAATGATTCTCCATTGGTATCTGAGTAGCAAAAGCCCAATGTAACTCTCATGTTTCTCTGTGTGGAGTTACAAAAAATGAAGATAGGGAAGAAAACAGAATGGAGATACTAAAAAGCTTCCAAGAATTATTTTGGACACGTTAAACACAACCCAACTAGGAGAAGCAACCGAGAACCACAACTAGAGGGGCAGGATGGGGTGGGTAACTACGAAAGCAGCCAGATGGGGACAAATTTGAAGAAGAGGAAACACAGAAGTACTCACCTTAGAGGTCAGCTCATCAAGTGCAGGATATGCAGCACTCTCCAATTCTGTTGTACGGGCGGCAAGGAAACTACAAATAGCTTCCAAAGCTACCTCCAGGGCCCGGAACTCAAATGGAGACTCTACATTGCATAATCTAGATAATTTAGATATCAAGAAATGAAACGAGGACTGAGATTATGTAGTTTTATATCAAAAACACTAATATAAAAAATTAAATTAATTAATTAAAATTAAAAAAAAAAAAAAAAAAAAAAAAAAAAAAAAAAAAAGAAGAAAAGATGAAGAACATAATACAGTTTCCAAACACACCAAGGACAGTCCCAACTCTTCACTAATCAATGCCATTTTTCTTTAAATTTTAAACCACTACATCAAATATCACATACCATCTTCTTCACTGGCCTCGACATCATTTTGCCCACCTGGGTACTCTTTTCCGTTAGGTTGACCTTGGCGAATGGCATTGACAGGAGGTAAACGCCTTTGAAGTTCCTCAACAACAGGGACAACATTTTCATCCGTTGGATCCCGAAGTAATACCTATCCCACAATTAAAAATAAAAAATAGAATCGCGTTCAGCAAACAAAGCTCAAACTCAAAACTCAATTAATACTGCACTAGTTTTTTTTTTTTTTTTTTTTTTTGGGGGCTTATTAAATGCCATTCATCAATCAGCTCATAGAGTTTGAGTCAATAGCAGATTCTTTGCTTCGTCCATTAGACATGAATTTGCTCAACTCTCACCCAGTTGATTAATTGATCACCCCAAAGAGAAAAAATGATAATTGATCATCAATGCTACCATTACCAGCAAAATGAAAGTAGTTAAATTGACAGAGTAAATACACTACAAAACACAATTGAAGATGAAACCGAAGCTCAAGTCGACGGGACCCAGTCAAGAGAGAGACTGACCTCTTCAGCAGTGATAATTGCCTTGATATGCTGAAAGCCCCAACAAAAAAATCAACAAAAAATCCATCAGTCTCAAAGTATTCGAATAGAATAGAATGAGAAGAATCAAACAGGCCCCCTCCTTTCCCCACCTCAAGAAAAAATAAAAAAGAAGAGAGAGAGAGAGAGAGAGAGAACCTCCAAGTTGAGAACGATGGCCCTGTCGCGGCCGAGGATGGCGGAGGGGTAGGACAACAAGGGGTCGAGGATTCGGAGATCGCGAGCATGGATGTGGACGCGGTGCATGATGGCGTACTTGTCGACGTCCAGGACGGTCCGTTCCCCCGTACAGTCCAACAGTATCCAGCTCCGAGCCAGCATCTGGCTCTTCTTCTTCGGAACCACCGCGGCACCGGGGTCCGCGGGCACCACCTCCATGTCCCGTGCCATCGATGTCTTTCTCCCTCTCCCTCACCGCTTCTCACATCCCGATCCCAAATTCTCTTTAGAAACAGAAAAACTAACCACCAAATTTTTGTAAAACACCCAATTGCTGTAGAATCAAGTGGGGAATTGGATTTGGGCCGATTGGCTTTGAAAGCGGAAAAAGGACATAGCTTTTAAATTTTAATAGTAGCTTTATATAATTTAAGGTATTATATTTTTGCAGATCGAACTTTATAAGATGCCGTATCGCGATATGACTTTTATTATCATCAACAACTACACCTCTCGCAAAAAAAAAAAAACCCAACCACACCTCTCTTTTTGTGAATTTTGGGTGAGCAGTCAAGAAAAACAAAAAACTACAACTACTTATACGTGCGAGTCCAATTTTTATTCTATGATGTTTTATATGTAGCTAATTTCAAGTTCTTTGGAGTCGGACGATGTTCTTCTCTCGATGTATAACAGATTGCCGGTGGCGTACGACGTGTTTACTCATTGCTGTCGTGAACTAGGCAATTCACAAAGGAAAAGTAACCTGGGGAAGAATATAGAGTACTGCTTCGCAGGCGTCAAGGGCTGCTTGATGGAACATGGAAGAATCTGGAGCTGGCTATAATTTCACGGTAATAGAACATATCATAATATCGGTAAATAATAATAAAATAATTTAAAATTGTAAATAGTTATCTTTCCAATCAGATCCTTTATTTTTTATTTTTTTCCAAGCAGTTTACATGTGAATACAGAAAACGACGTAATGGCCATGGGTGGTGGCAAACAAACAAGTATCTTAGAACGATCGACAAGAAGCCACCATAAAATCATCTCAATTTATTTTATTTAATATAATTTTTATAAAAATTTTAAATTTTTAATTAAAATATAATAAATAATTTAACTTTTTAAATTTTAAAACAAAAATTATATTCTAACATATTTTATTCGATTTTCAACTATCATCCTATCTTATTTTATTTTAACTCAACAATCTTAGATTACTTTTAGGTGATGAGATATTTTCAGATATTTTGTAAAAAGCAGTAACAAAATAATGATAAAATATTAAATAGTAGTGAATAATAAAAATATATATATGAAAAATAATAATAAAATAATAATGAGGTATTACGATAATGGATAATTCTAAGGATCCCGCTCCAGCTCCAATTTTTTTTTTTTTTTTCGAACTTTTTTCTTTTACTTGGTGATTAAGAAAGTTTTTTTTTCATATTATTTTTTTAACACTTTTAATTTTTTTTTTAAAAAAAAATTCACAATATTATTAAACAATACTTTCTTAATAACTAAATAAAAAATAAAGAGTTCCAACTCCAACGGGATGCTATCATTTTCCTATAAGAATATCTGAGTACCCAAACAAGACGTTAATATCCAAACCTCAACTTGTTGTTTGTTAGTTTGTTTCTGTTAGAAACAACAACATCCTCGTTTTCTATTCAATGACATCTAGCCTGAAGGCCATTTTTGTGTGTAGAATATATATATATATATAATACACATACAACTCATTTATTGTTATCCAGCAATATATAAAATTATTTGGTACGCCAACCACCACAATAATTCTAGATATCCCACTGGGAGCCTTTATGTTCATTTTTATATAAAGAGATTAATTAATTAAATGGATGGGGAAAGATTATCCATCCTTACATATCCCACGTATCCATTGTGTTCCCAAACCAAAATAAAGTCCTAAAATAAATCAAGATTTGAAAGCCAGGATGTCCAAATTTTCCTCATAGGCTTGACTAGAAGAAAGGAATAAAAGAAAAGATAAAAGTAAGAAAGGAATAAAAGAAAAGATTAAAGTCTAGTATCTCAGGGATTATATATAAACTAAATATGGAAAAGGCATGCGATCATGTAAACTTGGAATTCCTTCTTTATTTGCTTGATAGATGTAGTTTTGGAGAAAGATGGTGTACGTGAATCAAATGGTGCATCTAAACGACAAAGTTCTCAATTTCGATTAATGATAGCTCAACTAGTTTCTTCAGTAATTCTTGTGACCTAAGACAAGAAGATTCATTGTCTCCACTTCTCTTTATTATCATAATAGAGGCCCTTAGTAGGATGCTTTCGGCCGTGGTTAGAAACGATTTTGTGGCCATTTTTGGTAGGCGATCCTAATCAGGGCCTTATTACTATATATCATTTATTATTTGCATATGTCACACTAATTTTCTGCTAGCCATATCAAAACTAACTGAACAAAGGGCACTTTTACCATGCTTCGAAGCAGAGTCAGGCCAGAGAGCGAAAAACAAGACCAAACAACAGAAAATACATAAAAAGAAAGGATGAATGACATTTTGTTTAACTATATTTTTGTTTGAAGTTTTCTTGAACAATACCAATAACACCATTCCAACAGAAAAAATAAGAAGTGGCCTAACTAAACAATACAGCTCAAACGCCAAATATCTTCCGGTTCAAACGAGGCTAAAGAAGAGGTCACAAATTTGTGTAATTTGCATGGGCATCTTTTTTTTTTTTTTTTTTTTTTTGATAAGTAGACTTTTCCATGCGATCATGTTCCCATACAACCTATCTTCCGGTTCAAAAGATGCCCATGCGATCATGTTCTCATTAGTCTAGTAGATATTGAAAAAACAACTCCCCTACTTACAAAATGATAAGAAAATGAAAAAAGCCGCGTCTTGTGCTCAGTGCAGGAGATGCCGCCTTGTTGGTAACAACCATTAGAAGAACTTCTCTCGACAGCTATATACAGTAATTCCTTTCCGTTTGATTAAATAAACAAAAACTCTATACAGTGCTCCTTTTCATCAGCCCTGCACAGCCAGGGCCTGCAAGTGATCTATAAAAACTTCCAAGCTCAAATCATCAGTGAGAATAATATCTGATCCTTGCATGTATGTCGAATTATGAGTAACGGATGGATTCAATTTTGCTAGAAGAAACCTTGCCTGACTGCCATGCTGATCACATTTTATAATCTTAGGGGCAGGAACTCTTTCAGCTACGAGCTGCTCTGCATCAAGCTCTGGAGCTTCCAACAGCTTTCTTAAATTCCCATGGCTTGGGTCCTTGTCATAACCAAGCTTCCTCCACTGAGAAATCTTAGATCCGTAATGAATAACCACATGGAAATAAGAATCAAAGAGCAAAATAACATCTGGAGAAATCGAGCGAACATCTAAGAGGACTGGAATAGGCGGCCCATCAAAGGAATATTGGAGAAGTGTAGGTTGGATCATGATAAGCGAACCAACCACCCCCTCACGGTTCAGCATCAGCCGAAAGAAAGCAGTTTCATCAGGAGTACAGTTAAATACATCAATAAACTGGGACCTTCTTAAGTAGTACATGAACTGTGGATAAAGTGAGAAATTGGATGAAAGGCGGAACGAAGAAGGATCTTCCTGGACATAATCACCAAACTTAGAAGCAAAACGGATCAATGCATCATCCAGCCATCTGATAACCTCCCGGGCTTGACACTTTTCTGCTCGAGCAATAGCAAGTCTTGCCATCACAGAAGCGGCTGCTTCTTGGTCGAATCCAGCAGCAATTTCTGGTGAGTGGTTTCCAACCCATCGTCTTGCAGCAGTCGTCACTCTTTTCCTTATTTCCGTGTTCCCATATCGATATCGTGTTATAAATTGTATGGAAAATGCAGATCCAGGTTGGACCTTCTGCTCATCGCTCACTTGAAAGAAAAAAGCAAAGCATGTTTTGCTAGTGAGTGTGCCCAACTTCCATATATAAGTACCACCCTCCCCAATCTCATTGTTACTCACTAAATTGTTCTTCCGCCGAAGGGATACACAAGGTCCAAGGGCTCCACAGATTTTGACATCTTTAGTGGTCACTATCTCAATAGTTGCATCAAAATACATCTTCAAGTTTCCTTCTTCATCACGATCAAAAATGTGCTGCAAGCATTTTCTAAATTGGCTTGACTCGAATGAGTCTCCTAGCATCATGAATCCACCTGAGCTCTCAACAGGGCCTTTTAGCTCCGAAGCTCCAACTTGATCAAGAGAAAAAGCAAACAAATCAAGAACAATAGATGCATCGGATAACCTGTGGGATACTCGCTTATAGAAGCTGCTAGATTTACTATAGTAAGGTGCTTGACCATTTATCAGGTCTCGATGAGTTCTGATGGCGCTCACAAGATTTGTGTCTACAACAATCCCTGGTCCTAGAGTCGCAGGTCCAGATGAGAAGACCATGATACGAGAGCCAATATTTACTAAGCATCCTTCCAGAAGTCCAAGTGCAGCTAATATTGCTGTTCCTGTGGACCGTAGAGGGCGATGACCCAGCCTGGCATGCGGTGAAGAATGGATCTCTTCTATTGCAGTAGTTACACTGAATTCACATTCAGACACTGGTAGCAAAAATCCCTGCTTTCGGATAACTGGTGTCTTTCCAAGATGCTGTTTCTTTGTGGGATTGAAACCCAGAAATTGTTGGGTCTAAGGTTTTAAAGATACGAAGAAGACACATTAAACCTTAAGCAGGTACGCATGTTCTTTTGTATGCATGACATGGGCCACACTCTAACCTCATCTCTTGGAGAAGCAAGGCATAAGTATGAAGGAGAGAACAAAGAAGAAATGCAGAAATGAACAATAAGACAAATATGATAATATCCTTAAATAAACATGCGACTAGGGTATTGGAGAGAACTGAGCGTTATCAGGTTTTCAGAATCACCGAAAGAAACCAGAAGGCACTGAACCATACACCATTACAAAACCAGCAAAAGAATCCTCCTCCTCCCCACCCCCCCCCCCCCCCAAAAAAAAAAAAAAAAAAAAAAAAAAAAACACCATATCGGAATACCATTCGTACGACTACTCCAGAAAAATGAACTATGGAATACAAAACAGTCTTGCCTTCATCCCAGAAGTGAATGAATGAAATATGTGGCAGCTAATTAAACTATGCAATTGAAGCTTTAGACTTTCCAAAACACAGTCATAACCGCTTAACGTACAAGTTGAAACAAATAGCATTATTTTCTACAGCAATGGAAAAGAACGAAGAAAAATCTAAGCAAGTACCTGCTCTGAAGAAACCTCGCGATCTCCATGAAACAAAACGACTCTCGAGCACTCGGAAAATCCAAGATCATGGACACGAACCATAGAATCAAAGGTAACCAATCCCACCAAAGCATTCTCCGGCAATCGCTCCACCAAAAGCAACAACTCGTTCTTAAGCGCCCGTAGCTCCTCCTCGGCCGTGCAGGTGTCCACAACGAACACAAACGCAGATCCTCCCCCTCGCAAATCCCCGCCCGACATCGACAACGACGATGACGACGAAACCATAGACGCCAACGAAGATGACGACGAGAGCCCGTTCGACCAATTATGCTTGTAATTCAAATTCGGACCACTTGGGTTGGCACCGGGGCTCATGCTCTTTCTCCCGGGGGCGTACTCCACCGTGCTGTAAGTGGGGAAAAGTTCGGCGGGAAGATTGGTCTCTCCGATACCGGAATAGGAGCGAGGAAACGGGTTCTTCTGGTAACAAAACGGGCAGTACCAAATGCGAGACGTGTAATCGAGTCGGGCGTAGGGGTTCAAAATGGCACCGCAGTGAGAGCAGAGGAGAGGGTCGTAGGGGAGGATCGGGAGCTCGGAGGATTGCATCAATGGCGTGCACATGACGCTGAGGGGTATGACAAGAGCTGAGCAATCAGATTTAGACGCTGGCCATGAGTTCCAGGACCAGCGGAGACCTTCGATGGCCTCCAACTCCACAAAATCCATGGGGAATAATCTAGAGGGTGGGTTTGGGGGGTTTTTTAGGTTAAGCTTTCATGCGTCTTTGCTGGGTGGTGGAAACCTAACCCTTGAATTAAGATGGGGAAAGTGGTTTTGAATTGTTAATTTCTTTTTAATGTCTGCAAAGTAAGAGGATAATTCTCTTTTTTAATTTGAAAGAAAGAAAGTAGAAAAGTGGAGCAAGAGGGGAAGTGAGGGGACCCGTTTGGTTCCCAAGAACGCAAGAGAAAATGGGAGAGAAAGGGATGGAAAAGCCCTGTGCTTTGGAGTTAGGGTTTCGATGGTGGCGTGTTAAGCTGTTGATCAAAACACTGATTGATTTGGCTTAAAAGGGTCATTTTTTGTTTTGTTTTTTCGACTTGGGTTAAGTTGCTTGATTGCTTCATCCGTTCAATGCGCCGGTAAATGTTTGGTGCGGAAGGGAGTAGCGTCATAGGCGAAACGAAGCAGTGGTGATTGGCCTTCATGTAATGAAAGTAACGTGATTAATTATTAATAAACTGGTTGATTACTGAAAACAAATATTAGTGCGAGGATGCACACCTGACACCACCGTCCACACCACCGAGAGGAGAGGATCTGATTAGCATTTTTTTACCACACATCATCCATTATTTAAAAAGAAAAAAACCTCTCTTCATCTGTTATTATTTACTGCATACATCTCACACTTTATAAAAAATAAAAAATAAAATTATGGGTATATAAATGAATAGTAATTAATGTATAACAAAACTCATTTTTTCTCTTTTTTTTTTAACGTTTGTAACATTGAGAAAACTAAGAGAATTTTCAATATCTTTTTTATTATACAAAAAATGTAAATAATTTGAAGAATTGTTCTAAAAAGAAGCTCTATCCGATTATGTACAATGAATTATAAAATACAATTAGCTACAATACCCTGCTACTGTTTATCCTATAAAAAAATTTTTATTGTTAATATTTCATTTACTCCCTCATTTTTATTTACTTTAATTTTTATCATGAAAGTAAATTTTTTTTATTGTTCATCATTTAAAACACATATATTTCATTTTCTTCTAAAATATATCTTGGAATTATTTTTAAACCAATTTTTTCATATTTGATTTTATTTTTAATTTTTATTGGCTTATATATTTTTGTTTTATGTGTATAAGATTGAATTATTTTACATTCTATATAAAAATAAATTGCAAATATAAAAAAATATATGGATGTTGTAAATTTATTGGTAGAAATTAAATATTTAAAAAGAATGAAAAAAGAATATTTAAATGATATAGAGAAAAAATAGATAAGCTGATAGATGACATTGTAAAAGTCAGTATGTAAAATAGAAAAATAGAGTTTTAGTAATGTATTTTAAAGGATAAGATAAAGAATTCATTGGGAGTGCTCTAAGTAGCATTTTCTTTTATATATATTAAAAAAAAATTATTATATCCAAATAATATTATCGAGAAGAGTTATTACATTTTCAAATTGGTGTGTAGAGCACATCTAATAAAGTGTTGATGTAGCATAATTTAACTTGAAATGTAAATTTTAAGATTTGAATATTACAAATAAAATCTTACAATTTAAAATATATGGATTGTGTGGTCTCACGCTGACTTAAAAATATAATATTTCAATATTTTTAAAGAATAATTATACTTATCATCCTCATACATCGCACACCACATTTATTTTAATTTTTTTCCTATAACAAATATGTGGTGTATGAATGATAAGTATAACAACTCAATTAGTTTAACAATAATAAAATCAAATAATAAAAATAATATTAAAATACATAAAATATGTGATGTAGGATAATGAGTAACATTCTTCATTTATAAATGATATAACAATTGTAGAATAGATGTCTACAAACCCTTTTACAAAATTATTGGTGTAAAATAAACTAAACAGACAATGGTTCTAGTAAATTATACCAGGCCCAAAAAAGGGAGTGCTAGAATAACGATTTTGTAATTCAATAAAGGATTTGAGAGTGGTTTAGATTTAGAGATGAGTTGAGATGGGTTGAGATAATTTTTAAATAGTAAAATAAAAGTTGAATTATTTATTATATTTTGTATAAAAATTTAAAAAAATTATAATAATAAGATGAGATAAAATAAATTAAAATGAATTGCGAATCTAAACGATCAGTATATCCGCGACGATCCAAATTGGTAGAGATTCATCAAATGAATGCACAAAGGCTCACGCCCAGCAAGGGTGGGGAGGGGTAATCCAGATCTTAACACATTTGGAGGTTAGGATTTCAATCTTGTCGCGCGTGTGGGGATTGGTGCCAGGATTATGCGCCTATGCGGAAATAGCACACGGTTTGGGAGTTAGGAAAATGTTAGTTTGTCTTCTCTTTGTCTATTTATTTTTTTTACTTTTTTACTAAATATTAATAAATTAATTTTTAATGTATTGGTACATCTTTTTTTAAATATTTAAATATATTAAAAAAAAAAAAAAAAAAAAAAAAAACCAAAATGACTTACCGGTCAAATGAAGTGATGCTACACAGGTGCCTATGTGTCAGGCATGTGCGGTAGTTTGGGACAAGGTAAAAAAAAACTTCGATTCTGTCCCATTTTAGATAAATTTGAACATTCTGAATCATTAAGAAATCAAATCGATTTGAGTGTTCATTAAAATTCAGTAAATGATTTTAGTGAACATTTTAAATCAAATTGATTGGTCAATAAACGATTCAGTGATCGATTTAGGTCGTTTATTTTCAGAAAATATTTCATCTCATCTCATTTCATTATTACAATTTTCTCAAATTTCTACACAAAATAAAAAAAACAATTCAACTTTTTCAGATCCCAAAATAAAAATAATATTAAAAAATATATTCTAACAATATTTTATTTAACTTTTTAACATTAATCTCATATCATCTCATCTCATCTCTGAAAACAAACGAGCCCTAGAATATTTACTAAAATTCGAGATTGGATCGATAAGAAACCGAATCGATTTTAGTGAACATTTTGAATCGTTCCCTGAATCACTTCATTGACCAATCCAGATAGATTGAAGATGATTTTAGACCGATTCGAATTGATTCTAACCGATTTAAAATTATATTTATTTTTAATTTGTCTAATGACTGAGTTTTTTCTTTTAATTTATTGTACAACTATATGATAAAACTAAACATATATTAACATTTTCATTATTGTATTCAATAAGAATCACAGAAAAATTGAAAGATAAAATATGTAGTTCTTTACTTTTTTAGTTGGACATAAAATTAAGGAGATGAATGAGTATTTTATATTAAATTTATGGTTGTGCATAAAATACTACATTTGCCATGTATTTATAACTTAATGATCTTTATCTTTTTCATATATAAGATAAAAAAAATGTTCACGATTGGGGTTAAATACATAAATTACATATTTATTGAAACTATTTAAATTCATATCGTATTTTTATTGAGAATTAGTTAATGAATTTATATTTCATGCTCTTTTATACATAATATAAAATACTTGAATTGCATCAAATGTGATTTTTAATACTTTTTATCTATATTGAAATATCCGATTCAAAAGTGTCATGAATCGTCTAGTTCAATTTGTTAAAAAACTCGATTCATTGAATTGGTCCTTACCCGGTTCTAATTTTTTTTAGGCTTGGTTTGGGGCACTTTCTGTGATACCCCGTAAGTGATAATGATGTATGAGATCCAACATTATTTAAGAAGTATAAGTTATTACTATTTATAATGTTCTAATGAGATTCCAATTGCAGCTAGGCCTGTGGAAGAAGCAGCTTGATCCGACCTGACCCGCACCGAAAAAATCGGATTTGGATGATGCTCAGGTTCGACCCGTCCAACCCGTTAAATCTCAACAACCCGCTAAGTCAGTCAAAGCAAACTAGAGTATTGTTTACTGTGACCCCACGTAAAAATGCTCGCCACTAATAGTAATAACAATTAATTACTATTCTATTTAAAAGTCTTTTGGCAAGTCTTCTATTTATTTGTGCTGGCTTAATCCCCTTTGTCCAACTCATCTACAACCCATAACTTCATAGTTAACTTTCATCTCAGACTTCATTCGAACCCTTCAGCCGAAACATACGCCCAGACTTGTTACACATTCTCTGGCTTGATGGCACCAAGAATCTTGCCCTCCGTGAAGCTCAACTCGTGGAAGGACTTCAGGTCCCAAGATTCGTTCTTCAACAAACGATCTTGATCTTTTTCCTCCTTCTTCGAGGAGACGAAGCATACCAAACACACAAACAGGATGGCCAAACCTACTGTGAAGCAAATGATCAGTGTCCGGATGTCTATGGGAATGCCGGAACCAAAGGGACAGTGTGGGAACACGGAGGTGATGCCCAAGATGCAGAGGCCTCGGTTACCAGAAAAGCTACCACTGTTCTCCATCAAGGTCATGAAGCCCAAGATCGTCGCAATGGTGGAGCAAGAAGCCCAAGATCGTCGCCCCCCTCAGAGTTTTGTCGTGATGATAATCGGGTTAAACATCATCTTATTTGTATGAACTAATCATCTTAAGCAGCAGACTGAGCCATAGATGATCTCTCACATGCAAGCATATTCATAGGATATATAAAACGGGTTAACCCGATATAGGGTCGGGTCGGGTCGAGAAGTTTCCAAAAAATATGTCGGCTAGGTCGGGTCGGGCCGGGCCAAAATACTAATTGGTTTGCACTGGTTGCAGCCCTGATTGCAGCATTAACTAGTCCTTTTGAAGTATATACTATGTGAGTTGGGTATTCTATTGAGACGTTACAAATAGTATCAGAGCCTATCATAACCATAACTGCGGGACTTAAGTCGTACCACATACAGACTGGCCCAACGAGGATGTCGAGAATATAAAAGGGAAAGATTGTGATACCCCATTCTAATGGTGTATGGGATCAAATACCGAACCCACATAAAAAAAATTAATTTTTTAATAGTAGATCCCACTATTTTTCAAAACGATTACACAATACTTGCACACTCTACGACTGCATGTAATATTACTCTTTTTTTTTTATAATAAAAATGATGTAAGTTAGGCCTTCTATTATGACATTGCACTTTTGACTTGAGCTTTGAAGGGCGACTGCTAGCGGGCATAATGGTGGATGCATGCGTGGTAGTCTAATTGTCAAAATGTGATAAATAAGATATTTTCCAAAGTAATAGAGAAAAAAATAAACGAAACGAAACATATGGGAAAAGTAACGTTATGGTTTCAAGCATTTCACCAGGACTGTACATTTAAACCGTTCACCAAGTTTTCGAATTAACCGACTCGAATAGAAACAGGTCAGAAGCGGAAGAATGCTAATTGAATTCTGAAATAATTATGTTGAATCGATTAATACCCGTTAGCCGAACCTGAGACCAAAACGGCACTGTACATGAATTTTTCTTCCCCACTCAACTCAGAGTCCAAACACTCTCTTGTCTCACCCTCACAAATCGCAGGCACTCTCACTCACTCACTCACTCACTCACTCACTCTCACTCTCACTCTCATCTTAGGCACTCTCTTGAGTCTCCTCTCCCTCAATCACTCACTCTCACTCTCATCTCAGGCACTCTCCTCTCCCTCGCAGCCATAGCTTGCTTTCCCTAAGGAAGGATTTCTCTGTCACTATCTTACAAGCTCGCAGATCTCTCACTCTCGCAGCTCTCTCTCTGTAAGACTGTATCTCTATCCCTATTTTGATTTTTATGGTTAGTGTTTGTATGCTAGTTTTAGATTTGGGGTTTTATTAGTTCTTTTCATATTTTGATTTTGTGTTTTTGTTGAGATTTTTGGTTTATCAGTTGTGGGTATTTTCGTTGTATGGTAGTTGTTTTTATTTTGATTTTGATTTTCTGTAAGTTGGTACTCTTCATTTTGGGTTTCCTCGAGACGATATTGGTCATGTTGGTTTGGGTACAAACTTTACTAAGATCAACAAACTTTGATTGAGGTAGCCATTTGGGATTTCTTGATAGGTTGGAGGTTGCTTTGTTTCGGTCCATGATAACTATATGTTGATATGGATGGTCAGCTGCATTCACGGCCATTTGCCAGGTGGTACTGCTGGAAACTGTGACTCAATTTCTTTTACAAAAAATAATGAAAACATAGCATTCAGCCATAGGATCCCCCTCAAAAAGTTCTAGCCATATCAAAAACGGGTGATATGTTTTTTACATAGTCTTGCCAATTGCCAGTTAGATCACAAGATAAACAAACCTCATTGTCACCCTGACCCTTTGCATTAAAACAACCCCATGACATTGACAAAAAGTAGAGCAGATACATTGACCATCATTATCAGCAGTACATCAGTTTCATATTGGCGTTCATTGATTAATAATTTAATAATACTTTCTTTATCTCAAATTGCAGTTATGGAACCTAGTGCTGCTATGCCTTCGTTAGGGTCTGAAACAATCCCTGATGTAATTCATTTGGATAGCTCTCTCCCTACAACTACTCATTCTCTTGTTCGCCCTCCTTTCAAAAGATCTCAAGGCAGAACGGATGTATGCTTCATTTTTCTAAGATTGAGAATGAAGATCCAATGTAGGTTCAAGTGTTGGTAAGAGTCAAAGCAACACAATTTCTTATGATGCGGCGGATATTTATAGTAGGTATCGGTAGTATCAAGCATCAAAGGGTGTTGTAGAGTCTAAATCAGAGTTGGATCGATATTTTATGGGGAGCCTTGAAGGATTGACGCCTAACTTTGATATTTTAATGTGGTGGAATATGAATTCAATCAATTTTGTGATCCTTGCCAATATAGCTCGAGATGTGTTAGCTATTCTCATATCTATTGTTGCTTTTGAGTTAACATTTAGCATTGGAGATCGTGTCTTAGATTCATTCTGTAGTTCATTGGCCCCTGCAACAATTGAAGCTCTTATCTACACACAAAATTGGTTGATGGCTCCCTCCATTAATTATGACTCCCAAGATGTAATGGAAGATGCAGAAAGCTACAAGTTAGATTCTAGTAAGATTCATATTTGAAGACATATAGTTATTTCAATTAATTATATTTGTAATATAATTTTTATTTTCATGTATAGATGACTTTGATGAATATTTTGAATGAAGCCGATTGAAGATTACTTGAGTTTTCCTTACTTGAACTCACGATGATTATTGAAATTCCTTATTTGATTGTTTCTCGTATATTCTGGCTGCTTCAAATATGCTTGATATGAGGAGAATATTATACCATTTGTATGCTTGAATTGCCTTTGCAGGTGGGTAGTCCAAGTTCTTCAATGAGTTGCAATGAATGAGATTTGTCACTAGACTAGGAAACAAGTTGTTGTGAAGTCTCCTTTCAAACCCATACCCAACTGATGGTCATTGACTCATTTATGCAATTCTGACTTGTCCACATAGGTAACATGAGAATTTTTGTTGTTTTTGGTCTTGTAAACTGGGATTATGCCCATGTAGGACTAGGTACATAAGTTTGAAAACGATACTCAGGACGAATACAATTATGATCATAAGTTTGGAAATGATACTCAGGACGAATACAATTATGATCATTTTATATCATATTGGTTTTATACGATTCACATATTATTGATGAGTATTTGTTGGGCAGCTACTTTTTGTTTATCTTGGATTTCTCTTCCCAAAAAGAACCCAGTATTATCTGTACGTTCAACATGACGTACAGATAATTTATGCGAGGTTATTGGGATTTAACCAACATGACATTCTAGCAAATAAAATTTAAAGTTGGCGGAACTTCATTCATTCATTTCAGACAAAACCCATCTTGGGTTCTCAATGATATTGTTTGAATATGCATGTATACCATCTTAAAAACCCTCATTGCACTTCGGGCTCTCAATGATTGAGTAAAAAGGCTTAGAGGATTAATTCACATGAAATTACCTTAATATATTGTCGTTTTCCTGAACACTATGTGGACAATCCTCAACAATATCAATATCAACATTAAAAATAAATAAATTAAAAAAATGAAAAAAAAATATTTAGTTAATTGGTTAATCAGGTAATTTTCAAAATTTTTCGGTTCGGTTAAACGGATAATATAGCCGATTCAGTTAATCAGGTCATATGGTTAGATTGTAATAGTGGTTTTCGGGTCGGGTTGAACAACCCTACCTTTCACCATGAAATAACGTTTAGACGCTTCACTTGATTTGTTATTAGGTTAGCATCATTTGTCATTGAAAAGTTGACGGAGAGAGACGCAAATCCACCAAGATAGGCGCTCTATGTAGCTGAAATTTGGAGTCTCACATGGCAATGGTGCGACCTATAGATTCACTTCCAAGGTGGCAGCGAGTCAATATCGAAATTTGAAGGTGCCACCACCCTGCAAGGTGTAGAATGAGGGGAGGATTCTCCTCCCTTAATTATTTCTTTTAAACTTTTTTAGAAATTAATTTTTATGTAAACATAACTTCTTCTTCTTCTTCTTCTTCTTCTTCTTTTATAAGTTTTTAATAAGAAAAATAATAGTTACAGTCATGAGTGTGTAAACGTCGCACAATCACTTTGAAAAAAATGAATAAATACGAAACTCACATGAATTTTTTTTTTTATTAATAGTGGATCTCACTCTTTTCAAAGTGATTGCACGATATTTGCACACTTCATGATTATATATAGCATTCCTCACTGAGCCGTTTGAGAATTAACTGATGTTGGATGAAGGTGTTTAATTGTAAATTGTTAAAATTTTAAATATATAAAGGGTAGTGATAGTTACTACCCTTTTACTACCCATCTACTAATGTATTTTTTTTCTAACATTTTCTTTTAAGTATTTTTTTAACATTATTAATCATTAAGAAAAAATTAAAAAAAATATATAATTTTACTAATAGTCATTTCCTTAATTATTAAGTAAAATAAAAAAAAATACAAAAAAAAATACAAAAAGAGTAATAATCATATCATTTTTCATATATAAATGTTGCGAGTTTGTAAAGTAAATAAAAACCAAATTTATTTATAAATTTTATTTTTTATACATCAAGCATATTGTTGATATGAAAGTTTTTCACATTAATTATACTAATTGATATTTTTATTTTTTTTAAATTATTCATACATTATAATTATGATATTTTAAAAACTATCATAAAAATATACATTATAATTATTATTGTTATAATTATAGTTTTAAATTATTCACGTTACAGTTTTAAAATTTGCAAGTATCGTACACTCTTTTAGAAATTATTTTTTCTAATAATGAACACTTTTATTTAAAAGAAATTACAAAATTTATCCATTCTAAAAGTACAACTAACTTTAATATAAGAAATTATAGTTGTAGTCGTGAGTGTGTAAGCGATGCGTAATCACTTTAAAAAAATTGAATAAATATGAGATATACATGAAAAAAATTAATATTTTAATAAAAAATCTTTTTTTTTAAAGTGATTGCACAACACTTGCACAATCCACGATTGTATGTTGCATTAATCATTTAATATTTAGCAAGTGACGTGTGTTAAACAGTTAAGGCCCCATTTAGATTGAGAAACCATCTCAACTCATCATTAGAAAATTTTTAAATTATCACATAAAATACAATAAATAATTCAATATTTTCAAATCGTAGTTTAACTTTTTCAAATCTTAAAACAATAATAATATTAAAAATTATATTTTATTCAATTTTTAACATTTATCTAAAAATATCTTATCTCATTTCACTATTCAAACGTAGGTTAAAGCCTCGATCCACACACCCTCCACGTTGTCACAAAATACATTGTCATTTTTGCCTTATAATAACAAACAATTCATTTTCTCCTCCCTCCTTCACGCCGAGCAAATAGCTCTCATTCTCCTTCAGCAGGGTTATAAATTTGAACTAGAAAATTGGACTGGACCGGTTCAGACCGGATCCGCTGAACCGGTCCAGTCTAGGACCGGTTTTTGTAATTGTAAAACCGGCCGAACCCAGTCTGGTCCTGATTTCGATTTCATTGTTTCTGAGATCGGACCGAACCAGCCCATTGGGGGGAAAAAAAATAAAAAATAATATTATATCTATAAGTTTTATACAAAATTAATATTATACAAAATATTTTTTTATATATAATATATAATTATATATTAAATTATATATATAAGTTATATATATATATATAATATAATTGTATATGAAATAATTTCATATTATGATTTATAAATTATAACATAAAATATTAATCTTAAATAAGAACATTTGTAATTTGTTGATTATATGTTATTAATATAATTATGTATAAGATAATGTTGTTATAATTTATAAAATAAACTTTTAATTTTAAAGATGAAAATTTAATTTATCATTGGCTTTAGACATAAGATATATATTTAAATTATTAATAACATTTTATTTATAGATATACTAATATATAACTAATACTGATATATTATATATAGCTCAATAATCACTATACTAAATAATCACATATAAAATAATGATATAGTAATACTAATTAATAATACTATCAATAATATATTTATAATAAATTAAACTCACTATAACAATTAACAAACTCAAACTCACTATAGCTATAGTTATTCTTATAATCTAATATAGACTATAGTTATACTTATACTATATAGCTATACTAATAGTCTAATATTAATACTATTATATAGTCTAATTTATTCTAATAGTCTAATATAGACTATAGTTATACTCATACTAATATAATTATACTAAATCACTATAACTAATATATAGATAGCTATACTAATAGTCTAATATTGATACTATTATATAGTCCAATATATGATATAGTTATACTAATATATAACTAATACTAATAGTCTAATATAGACTATAGTTATAGTTATACTAAATCACTATATTAATACTAATATATAACTAATACTAATGTAAAGCTATACTAATAATCTAATATTAATACTATTATATAGTCTAATATATTATATACCTATAACTAATACTAATATATATACTAATACTAATAGTTATAGTAAATTACTATAACTAACACTAATATATAGCTATACTAATAGTCTAATATTAATACTAGTATATTAATATTAATATACTAATATATATTAATAATAGTATAATATATAGTTAGTATAATATTAGTATAATATATACTAGTATATATTAATAATAGTATAATATATAGTTAGTATTATAATATATACTATAGTATATATATACTATATATTAATATCACTATATATATAATTAATATATATATATATATATAATATACACTGTACTATACATTATATATATTAATATAGAGCACGGATATACATCAGCTGCACCCTTCTCACAAATTTTTTTTTCTTTTCTCAACACGGTGTGCTGTGGCTACAGTGGCTGATGTAAATAATTTTTTATTAATATATTATGCATGCATTAATGTTTACATCAACCTAGAGGTGTGTTGCGGTAAAAAAGAAAAAAAAAAAAAAAGAACATCATGTGAGGTGTGCTGTGGCTATACGGTTAATGGGGTATATTACGGTTACATTTCTCCCTCCCCGCTCGACCATCTCTGCTCTGCCTCTTGAGTCCCCGAGTCCCCGCAGCCGTCTCTCACGCTCAGCCCCTCTCTCACGCAGTCAACAGCCTCTCGCCGTCGACCCTGTTGGTCCGTTCTGTTCTCCTCCACTTCCAGTTGTTCCCGAGGTACAGAATCACAGATATTGTTTTCCCCTATCTTGGTGAGCTAATCGGAATGTGAACATATATATGCTTTTTAATTTTCAAAATATTACAGTTACTTCATGAATCATTACAATGTTTCAATTTATTGCTAATGGATTCATTTCATTCAGGATTTTTATCGAATTTACAGATTTGAGATTTAGGGTCTTTTTTTACAGATTTTGAAATCTGATTAGGGTTTATATTTTATAGTTTTTTTTGTATAGCTCCCCATCAAGCTGAATCTGTATTTTATAATTGTGGAAGGTATACTTTTATATTTTATATTTTAGGATTTAGGGTTTATATATGTTGTATAGCTCCCCATCGAGGATGAACATGTATAGTTTCCCATCTAGCTGAAAATAGCTTGATTTCTTTCTTTTTTGTTTTTGTGGGTAAGTTTGTTCATATATATATTTGTTAGTAGATTTGAACCTGAAAAATTTTTTTGGGCTGCATGGATGTCAATCAGTGATTCTACTGGTTTGGTTTTCTTGTGTATTCTTGAATCATTATAGTGTTTTCTTGTATTGTGTGTATTCTCTACTTGAATTTTTTGTTATTGCATTGATGATTTTTCTTTCTCTATTAATCTTTATTCTGTGTGTATTGATATAAGGAACCAGAAGCTTTTTCTCTTGTGCTATGTAACGAGAGGCAGGGTATTTTGCCCTTTTGGCTTGTCGTTGCAATTCATGTACTTAAGATTCCTTTATATCAATTTATTTGGTGTCCATTGAACACTTATAAAAAAAGTCAGTTTTGGTTGATTATTCTTTTTTTGTGAACCGGTATCAATGTGTTCATAACTGCATATTGTAAAAACTTCAATGTGCTTCTGATTTAGGATTCATTTTGTTGTTACAGTTTTTTTTTTTAATCAAATTTTATATTTTTATAGCAGATTTTTCTATAGCAGTTTTTTTGTTATAGCAGATTTTTTTATAGCTAATTTTTTATGGCAACAGATTTTTTACATGGGAGCAATTTTTTTATAGCAGATTTTTTTTTATAGTAGATGATTAAAATCGGAAAATTAGACTGAACCGGTAAAATCGAAAATATCGATTTAAGAGAGTGACCGGTGCACAATCGATTTTTAAAAATATAAAATTGATACATACTGATTCGATCTTAAATTTTGTCTAAAACCGGACAGAACGGACCGGTTACACCCTTCAGCACTTGTTCTCCCTCTCCTTCACGCCGACCCCCGTTTCGGCGAGCAAACAACGGAGACTGAAGCTCGATTTCACCAGCCACCGAATACCAAGGGTTCCTTCTCCCTCTCCTTCAACATTCCGGCGAGCGAGAGAGGGCTTGATTTCTGAGCCTCAGCCTTCAGTCGGCAAGGCAAGCTACCGTTCCTACCCAAAGAAAGTCGGTATTTCCCTGTTTTTCATATTTTCTACTTCAAAAGAAATTTATCTGTGTTTACATCTTGGAAGGAGGGTCAAGAACAAAGAGACTGTGATTCCTGGCCCAGATTCTCGCATTCCTGTTGTTTTACTTGGTGGGTTCTGACTATTATCCTTATATATTTGGCTTTTGTCAGTTATTTTGAACTGTTAGGAGGAAATGCCCTAATAAATTTGAACTACGAAGTGTATAGATTTTCTTAGAAATGAAGAGTGGCAAAACGAGACGAAATTATTCCATAAACCTAGCCAGCACATTACACATTTCTCTCACACGGCAATGGTGGTTTGTTGTGGAGGACCCACCTAGTAAAACAACAGCTTTTCATATTGCCAGTGTTCATTTCCTTCACATTCTTCCTTTCACGTTCTCAAAGACTTGCGAAGGGTTAGGAACAGAATTGCTACGCAGGAAAAGAAAAGAGATGCTATTTGTGAAAACAAAAATTCTGTGCTATAATTTTTGCTTATCACTCTAATAATAATGTGATTGGTATCATTTTTTTTAATATAAAATAATTATTTTAATCAATCAGGGGATAGAGAGTAGTCAAAAATAAAACTCTTGTGAAAATTCTGTCTGCGATGGTTTTCGTTTCTGTCGTTTATTATCGTTTCTGTATTTTTTTCCACGTCAGAGGACCCGGTTTTAACCCGAACGAGTCGGGTCGGATTAGTTTCGTTCTGGGTAACAACTGGGTCGGGCCCAAATGTAGCTTGAACTGATCAGGTTGCAGGCCTTGAGAGGGGTGCGGGGTGTGTGTTAAAAACTAAGGCTACCGTATACCATGACTCCTGAACATTGTATGTAGCTTGCAGCCAGCACGCATAGTGGCCAAGTATGTTTGGTATTTCATACGGAGAGCTCTTCCTCTTGATCGGTGCCACCGCTGCCCTCGTCGGTACTCTCTCTCAGTTTAGATAAAAGTTTGGTTCCAAATATTCCGTATGTTCCATTTCGATTTGGTCATAGCTTTTCTGGGGTTATTTGAATTGTGGAATTTGGTTATGCGGGTCCGCTTTATGACAATGTAACGCAAACAAAAATTGATTCTTTCTCTCTCTCTCTCTTCTTTTTGTGAGAGTTATAGGCCCAAAGGATCTCCCAATTTTAGCTAGAACTGCGGGGAGATTAGCTGGTCGAGCAATCGGGTACGTTCAATTAGCTCGTGGGCAATTCGACAATGTTATGCAGCAGTCTCAAGCTCGTCAGGTAATTTATTTTACTTCCTCTTTTTATTCCTCAGTGTACAGATAAATATACGGATGAGGATGCTTTGTTCTTTGAGTAAGAGATTATGGTAAACATGATAAACGGAATCGTCAGTTTGGCCCTTCGAGAATGCATTTCAAGCTTATCTACACTTTGTGATGAATGGGTTTGAGCTAATTTTGCCATTCTTTCTGTTTGGAAGTCGCATGGAAATGATCATGCTGAATCACATTGACGAGAACTATGGCTCTTTCTTTCTATTTTTGTGTACTTTTTCTGATTTAAGGATTGGATATAGGTCTATAATCCAATCCAAGGGAACCATGGAAGATTACAGTTTCCTTATTCCAACTGTGCTGTGTATTTTGTTTGAACTATTCTGTTCGATATGTAGGTCTATTTGTATCCTAAACAGCATCCAAGGATGTGGAGAGAGAACGAAAGAAGCACTCCATTGTTAATGTGAGGCGGAGTGCTTTGGAGAAGATCCTTTGCTCATGTCATGATGGGATATGCGAGGCAATCGGACAAATGGTCATGAGCTAGCAAATATGATGTGGATATTTATGCCATTATTCTCTTGTTGATGGATGATGATCCCCAATAATTCTTTTTCCTCCAAAAAGTTTCTGCAATTCAGAAATAGATAAATACAACATGTACACTTCACATATTAAACGCAGCCCTGGGCTCTGGGCAACATGGACTCAACATTAAATCCTGTGGAGTTTAGATATTGTATCTATTTCTCTCTGAATTGTTGGAAGTGTTTGTGACATAAAACTGTAGGGAATCTAAATCACTTGTTGATAGAAATGCTCCGAATCATTCTTCATCTCTCTTCCTAGGGCTCATCATGGTCTATTTAGCTAGGCATAGCACATAGGCCTTGCTATTAGTAGCCATATTAGGCATGTGTTTTCATGGATTTACCCCCCAAGCTAAATTCCTTTCTGGCCACAATGTTCTTAGAACCTTGGTGAAGACATGTAATGTGAATGATGTTCTCAAGTGGTATCAATGCATTGTAAATTGAAGTTCCAAGGCAAGAAAGAGCGGCTATAAAGAGAATTTAGAACTATCCAAAAGATAGATAGTGCTGCCTGGTTAAGATAAGCAATAGTTTTGGTAATTTTATAACAGCAAAATACACAAAAGGTTTTTCAAACTTATGTGCTTTGCATTAATCTTTAGGTTCACAAAGAACTTCAAGATACAATGGCTCAACTAGAGGTTATTCGTCATGAAATCCGGGGTATCTCTTTTATGAATCCTGGTCCTTTGACTCGAAGGCTGATGGACGAACCTAAAGATTCTGCTTCCAACATAGAATCTGGTACGCCAAGTCTCTGGAATTTTTATGTTATTCAGTTATTTCAGTACCTTTGCAAGTTTATTCCCTCTGTTTAAATGTTATTATTGTTCATCATCCTAAAATGTATTTTTGGTCCCTCTCTGCTAAGCATGCAATAGGCCACCTGATAAGTGTGAAGAAGCACAGAAGCCTATAAGTGCTATGATGAAGGTTTTTATTTTTTTTAATTTTAATTTTTATCTTGGTTACGTCATTAATGTTGCTTCTTACGTCGGATCATCTTAATCCCATTTTATGCATCTCTCTCAGGACCATAGCTTCAAAACCTCAGGTTTTGTTGATCTACATAGTCAAGCTACTGCTTATGCTAGATTGGCTGAGTCTGAAACCTTAAAGACTGGTTCTTTGAGTAGCATTACAGAAAAAGAGAACATCATTGATGAATCTACTCTCTTCACTGTCCTCCCAATTTCAGCTGAAAGCACTGGGATGCTACCAGATCGAAAGGGTAATAGTCTTCCCTCTATCAGTTATTATTTTTCTCCATCTCTAACTTCTGGTGTACTTATTTAGTAATGGAACTTCATGTTGTTTCTGTGTTTAGTATATGTGCCTAACCCAAGAACAGCACACATCAGTTAAGACTGGAGATTTTCCTCCCTATATTAAACAAGAAACTTAAAAGCACTTGTGCTTTTTGTTGCTAATTTTTTAGCTGCTGCTCTGCAGTAATTAGTTAATATCTTCAGCCTCTTTCTTTGTACCACCTGAGACCCTCAATCTGTTGTCCTGTGCCACTTCTTGTTCCTATTGGTAGAGCTTTAAACTTTGAGTTTCATTGAAACAAATAAGCCAAGAATCTTTATGATGATTTCTCTTGGAAGTGGTGCAGTGCTTTAGGTACCAAGGATAGTAAATATATTAATTTCTGAAGCAGTTGAAATTGAAATTATCATCATTTGCATTCTACTCGTCCACCTCGTGTTCTTTTCTTGAAAGAAATCTTAATTAGATATTAAAACTAATGCGAAGAATTGTAATCTTTTGGAATGGATGAAAAATTGGTTATTGAAGACTTGAGCTTGATGGCTGTCACAAAGAGGAATAAGGGGCTTAGATTGTAAAGCCTTAACTCTGGCATGTATTTTTCATAGGGATATCTGGTTTGACTTTGTATGCAAGAAATCTGTAAGAAAGGATTTGCAAAGGTAAACTATTTTGCTTAGGAAATAGTGGACATCTCGTATTTCAGTAAGTGGACATCTGGCAAATCGCTTAGGAAAATGCATTTCATTATACATGGATCTTGTATCCTTTTTGTTATCAGTTTAGCCAATAATTGTAGTTAACTAGTCAGTAGTAGGAACATTGGATTAGGTGCCTAGAAAAAGGTTTGTTCATATTAAGCTTATGAATTGCAGTTTTATTTTCATTCAAAGAGTTTAAACAGAACCGTTTGTCTATGTGCATTTTATTTAACTTGTAATAGTCATTCAAAAAAAGGAAAACTCCTCTGTGTACACTGCTTGAGTCCCGACTATCATTGTTGGTGGTGTTGTCTTCTTTGTTCATTAATTTACTTCACTGAATGCACTTCTTTAAAAAGACCATTCAACATACTTAAGTTTTTTGAAGGGACAATGCTACGATGCACACTAAATGTGCAACCCCAAATATGCACACTGGTGCAAATGAGCTTTTTTTTTTTTTTTCCTTTTCTTTAAGCATTTTTAAAAAATCCTTAACCATTAAGAAAAAATAAAAATAAATATAAATTCTTTAACAGTCACTTCCTTAATCGTTAAGAAAAAATAAAATAAAAATATATGAATGGGCATATTTGGGAGTTACACTATCATTTTCTTTTTTGAAGATAGCTTGGAAGGAGTTTTATGTTTATGCAGTGTCAAATATCTATTTCCTAGTACTTGTAAAAAAATATATTTATGTCCAAATGATTAATTCCATGGATGTGGTGGCAGGAAGTGCAAAAGGATCAGACATTGTGTTGGAAGCAGTACTTGAAGCAGAAGTAGCACGTAATGCCAAAGATTTCTTTTCACAACCCCAAAATCAGATAGACCGAATAGATAGGTAATGCTACTTTTGGATCTACCCATAGGGGTTGGGGGAGTACATTTCCACTCTTAAACTAACATATGTTTTATTCATACCACCCTAAACTACAAAAATTGATACAGTGCACCCTCCAATTATTAAAAGGGACACATGCACCTCTAACCACCACCGACTGTCAAATAACACTGCATTAAAGATGACGGTGAAAACTAAAAAGAATTGTCTCCACCGGCTGCCAACAGTTTCTTCGAAATTATACTGAACGGGTTCTGTCGATGATAGTGAAACCAGCCTGCCTGCTGTGGCGGGCAGCTTTTTTGTTTCACAATAAGACCTGGACGATTATCCCTACCCTTGGGTACCTTTCAAGTTTCCGTCCATCTCTGGTCAGGTACAATTTCCTTTCTTTTATTTTTTTCTATTTAATCTTTCAGATTTGGACAAAAGGTTCTATTTGACATAAAGTGGTGCTTGGATGGTGCAATGTTTCGATTTTGGTTGTTTGGAGTGCAAAGAAATAAAACACTTGTTAATTTACTTATAAAAAAAAAAAGAAATAAAACACTTGTTAATTCGAGGGTGGAAACTGTATCTATCCCAAATGAAAATTTACGTTCATATTTCAAAATTTCTAGTGAATTCTATATGACACTGTATATTGTTAATGCTGATGAAGATGTCAATGGTTGAGATCGTTACCATGTAAGTTTTGCTAGCTGTCACAGGCTCTAATGAGAAAGTTGTTCTTACATTGTATAAAACCAGTTCATAACAACTTGCGCAAGTCAGTTTGTATAAATAAATCATCTATACAGTGCCTGCTGTTTGCCAGAATTGCCTTTGGCCTATGGGTTGAAGTCAATGAAGTCCTCCAACTTGAAAGAGTAGAGGATACCTTTAGGAGAGGTTTGGATTGCGAGCTGAGCTGAGCTAAGAGTTGAAAGTTAAATAAAATAGTATTAGAATATAATTTTTTAATATAATTTTTGTTTTTGAGATGAGTTGAGATGATTTTTGAAACTAAACCGCAACTTACATGTATAAAAAACTGAAACAAACTATAGTACAGGAACAATACACAGCCCAGGTGTTTAAAGTGCTTAGATTATAATGTTATACAATTTATTTTTATATCTATTTTATACTTGAAGGTGACAAAAACCTTAATTTCTATTTTGGGTTTTTGGTTGCCTTCGGTTTTTTCTAGAGAAGAAAAATATCAAATTTTTATATCTCATCTGAACTGACTTTGGTGCCTCTTTCCTGATCAACTCGGCAATAGTGAAATTTTGATAGGATTTCCAAATTTCAAAGCCGTATAAGAAAAGGAGATTTTCTTCTTTTGGATCACTTATGGCTTGTTGGGAAGACAAATCATTTCATCTCAAAATTTTCATAATTTCCTTTTCAAATATTATTAATATACAGATATTTTTTAATTTCAAATTTTTAATTTTTTTATCTAATCATTATAATTTTTTCAAGTTAAAAAAAAAACGCAAATTAAAAAGTATATTATAATAATATTTTTATGTAATTTTTTTTTTCATTTTCTGAAATCAAATAAAATATTTTAAGTCACTATAATTTACAAATCATTTTAACAGAATTCTTGTGTCATCCCACTTCACAACTTCAATTATTGGATATAAGGAATGTTGTTAAAGGGACATTTCGTTACCTTGGGCAATCAATCACCGTAAAAAACAACTGTTTCCATTAAAAGCAAGCACATGATCACACTCTCTCATAAATGCCAGATCCAATAAATCTTTAATGCTTATTAAGGCCGGGGAAGAGGAGGAGAAAAAAAAGACTCCATACTCCATGGATTGAAGAAGAAACCATCTCTAGTTTTGCCTATATTTCTTTTTTTTTTTTAAATTGAATTCATAAGCAATGGTGTAGATAAGAAAATGTAGAAGCAGTGCATTTCGCAAAAGGAAAATGCATGCCACTAATATATATTCGACCAAGAAAATCCAATCTCTCTCTCTCTCTCTCTCTCTCTCTCTCTCTCTCTCTCTCTCTATATATATATATATATATATATATGAACTGCATGCAAGTGCGCCCAACCCTAAAGAATTCCACAAGAGTCTACATTCCATAATAAATATGAATCGATGTCCGAAAGCAGTAAACAAATTCCATAAACGATCGAAAGCCCCATCGACATGCACATGGTCTTGTTCCCTACCTCACTTGGCTCATGAATTTTAATGACTACTTGCTCCCATAAAAAAATTAATAAAAATAATAACTTGCAATAAATTAATGATTGGAAATTAGGAAAATGATGGTATATACTTATATATGAAGAATCTTCATTGGAAAACAGTAGCATATATATATATATATTTATAAATTTGAAGGAATAAAACACACAACAACAAAGCATATTGCAGCATTAATAGAGCAATAAACATGGCAGACAATAGGCCAGGCCAGGGGGGGGGGGGGGGGCTAATTAGCTTATTGCTTCTTAAATATTGTCTATTACAAAGCTCCATATTCTTAATTTTGATGATATCTATATACGACCAAATATCAAATAAAAATTACAGACACTAATCAAAATCAAATTAAGAACACCGGCAGGCCAGCAGCTGCTTAATTAATAATTAATTGATCCATCAAGTGCCTTAATTATCCTTTTAATTAATCCTCATCATGCATTAATGGCCGATACATGATGATGATGATCACTTTGGGGAAAGCTAGCTAGCTAGCCCAGCAGACCAAGCTACACGTACGTACGTAGTTTAGCTACGGTTCTTGCCGTACTTCTCCATGGCTCTGGGTGCTGGATCAACTCGATCAGACAAAATTTACATTAGTTATAGCAGCACGTATATATAGTATATATATATATATATATATATATATATATGGAATATTGCCGTTTAATTAATTAATTAATTAGTGAATATTAGAAGATGCATACCAAGCCCAATAGCTTCTGATCCTTTCATTATGCGCAGGCGCTTGCATGAATCAACAAACATCCTATATAATTTAATTTACACCAGAGTTAGATCATATAATTTATTGCCATTTTTTTTTTAAAAGAGTAATATTACTCATCATCTTAACTTTCGTCATCATTTAATTATCTTATGATGTGACATTAGGTGATTAGAAATAATTTATTACATTTCACTTGTAAATCTATCATCTAATATCATATCATGAAATGATGAGAAGATGATGAATAAATTAAAAAAAAAAAGAAAAAAAATAAAATAGGCCTGCAGAGGTGAATTAGTACTAGTACTTACTCCCATGGAACATCGCCCACGAGCATCCAGTCGCCATCCTTATCTTCATAGGTTGGCACATACTCGGAGCTGTTCAGTAGATCCATTAACTTGCTCTCGTTCATGAAGTCAACCATTCCTTGGGCCCCATAATTGCCTTCGATCGATTAAAAACCATAAGAAGATTATATAACTATCTTCTATATATATATATATATGAAATAACACCAGCGTTAATATTTAAAGTGGTAAATTTCTAGCTAGCTAGCTAGGTTGTAATTATAAATATGATATTAAATTATTAATCAGTTTTTACTTATCTATTTATTGATATTTAATACAATAAAATTGAACTTTTTAACTTGGAAGGAACCATATATATATATTATATATATATATATTTATATAATTGCTTGCAAGAATTATCATGTGTTGATCTTGTCACCATGTATATATAAAATCTAAATGCAAGACTGAACCTGAATCTGATCTTGTTTCTTTCTTCTAGCTAGTTTATAAATTGCATCATCATCATGAGACTGGAAAATAATTTCTTAAACAGTACCAGCAATGATCTTCTTCTTCCCCTTAATTACTTGTATAAATATATATAGATCCATCATATTATATTATATATATATATATATATTAATGTAGAGTACTTACCCATGGTGAAGGAACTGAACATCTTGGCCAAGGCATCAGAAAGTTCTTGGTAACTCTTGTAAATTTTCAAGTCCACTTTACGAAGATATGGTGCGCCGTCCATGCAAACCTTCACCAAGGCGGCTACAGCAGCACTTCTGCTGCTGCCTCCAGCCTTCTGATCTCCCTCCATCTCACTTTTATTATTATTATTGTTATTATTTTGAGCCATCATCATGTTCTTCCTGTACGATCGCACTGGTGGCCATCCCACAACTTGTGCCCTGAAATATTCCATCTTTCCCCTTATTATTTAACTCCATTTTTAACAAAACTATATAATTATCAAACCCTAATGTATATGGATTTACTAGATCTTTTTCTACCGGCAAAGAAAGAAAATGATCAGTTGAAAGTTCATGAAACTGTAGCCCATAAAAAGTCAGCGTATATATGACCTATATATGCAGCTTTAATTAAGATTTTAAAAATGGCTTTTCCTAGATTTAGAAAATAGAAAAAAAAAAATTGAAGAATCTAAGAACATGAATTAGCTTACTTGGCCGGTGGCTTAGCCGGATCTTTGGTGCAAGCTGTAAGGAGGTTCTTTTCCTTTGAAACATTCTTCAACACGCTGATCTCTTCCTTAGACTGAAGGTTAAGTTTCAGATCAACAGTCTCCGAGAAACCTCTTTTTCCGGTAGCTTTTATAATAACCTCATGAGGCTCGCTCCCACCACCGCCACCAGGCAATCCCAGACACAGCTCAGTCTCCTTGAAGTTCAAATCACGCTCAGAGCCCAGCATGTTCACCATTTTCCTGCTAACTTCCATGTGGACAAGAATGCTTCAGAAACTTTAAAGGGTTTTGCTTCCTCTATCTATATCTGGCTTTGTTGGTGATTGTTCGACGTTTCCCTTAATTTGCTTGTGTCTGCTTCCTTCTTCTATTATTGTGTTACTTAGCTAAAGAGAGACCCCCCTCCTCCCCTCAAATAATATAAACTGCCTGGAAGTTTGTGCGTGTGGCTGCATGTGTACGTCATGTCGAGCTTGTTCATGTTCCTGTGGCACGTTGACACGAGGGGATACCTGGGACGTTGATCTTGTAAGGGTTAACCGAGTTTGATGATCTTAATGATTTTGCCCAAATTATGTCAAAATACGTACTACACCTAGCAGTGATCAACTGTAACGTGCATGGCTGTGGGACATGTGAAAATATTATGGGGTAAGAATTGTCTAGCCATACCCAGCTTGATATCATGAATTTAGCAGTACTTGTCTCTTGGTAAAAAAAAAAAGTGTGTTGGACATACTTCATGTCTAGCTAGCTAGAGAAAATCTTCATTAATTTTCAGACCATTGCTTCAAACATGCTGCATGTGATTAATTAATTTACTGATCATCATACTTCGTATCATGATAGTTTTAACTTAATTGCCACGAAAACAAGACAATTTCATGAAAGATTGAGATCATGTACGTCATGGAGAGGAGTTGATCTATTGACCTCGGATTATAAAGAAAAAACAAAAGAAGTTCTATAAATTTAAATTAACTCGCATCATTTACAATATGATCATAAGTTGAGACGGTTCAAATGCCTAGTTCATTGATGGTAAAACCTACAAAATTTGAGATGGAAAAATCTACTTATCATCATTTTAATCTCCATTCTCTCAACATCTTTTGAAGTGACATTAAAAAAATCGGCTCATAAGTGAAATATAATAAATAACTTTTAATAATTTAATACAACGTTATCAAGAAATGTCAAGAGGATTATGGTAAAATGAATGATAAATAACATTAATAATCAATTGAGATAAGAAGACAGGTGAAACAACTTCACGTTTATTTTACGTTTGAGTTAAAACATCTCATATTTAACAATATTAAATGGATACTATCAAATTTAAATGCATAAAATCTGAAATCATCCTCAGCTGCCCATTCCAACAAGGGTGGAATCAATTAATTATCAAGCCAGGACGATATTTAATAGAGTTTCAAGTACTGGGAATCAAGTAGTTTTTGCCTAGCTAAAAAGATAATTAAAAGAAATATTGTCCCAAATATTCAGGTTATAAATCATCTTCAAACATGAAGGCTGCAAGCCGGGTGTATGTGAGCAAAGTCGTAGATCAAGAATCCCCAATAATATTATTGTTCGAGGGTCATTCTCCCATCAGTTTCATGTCCTTTTAAAAATTAAACTCCTTCGATGGATCTACTTCTTCAGAGATATATAGTACCACACAAAATTAGCAAATCACAAAAATAGATTTTCTGCAGCATGCCACCAGTACGTTCCTTTCTGCTGCTCGTTTCCTTTTCCATCATTTATTGGGTACGTTGGGTGTTGGCATCAGAAGCTAGCTAGCAATATTGGCATATAAATTTCCAGGCACGTACGACCAAACCCATGCATCTGTTATTATAAACGTAAAAATGTACATAGTTTATGTTAATATATTCTTTTTAGGAACCTTCCAAATATATATGCAAATGGATGAATGATTTGTAGTTTGTACCACGTTAGGGCTACTCCATTATTATATATCCCTAAATAATTAGCAACGAATATAAGCACATAACATCATGATTAATTAGAATCATTATTAATTAAACAAGTACCAATTAATTACTTTCTGGTTGAGGTGATCTGATCGATTGATCCCACGATGACAATTCAACAAATATTCTGTATGTGTAGCTCATTTTTAGTACTGAAAAATCTTGGCACTGTTTTCTATGTCCTAAGTGTCAGACAGAAAGTTCGCTTGACATGATTCAGCTCGAGCAAAGTTAAGATAGAAAGTTCGCTCAACTCTTACTCAATCGACAATGAACTTGAGCGAAGTCTTCACAGAAAGTTCGCTTGACAGTAGTTTATTTTTCATACTGATTAAGCCTTTGATCTGGTTTGAAGTTTAAGGCAAGTTTTACAGGATATATGTACGTTGATCCCTTTCCATTAATTACGCTTTCCCCTGCACAAATGGATGGATATTTTGTCCATGGTTAATCATTTTTTTACAGCAAGAATGAAGTGACTGAATCATGACTTTGGCTCACTGCAGGCTGGTAATTGGCATACATGTGTTTTGGATAAGCACATCTATAGTGTCACAAACCACCCTGCAAGACACATGACATCAATCAACAGTAGTTCTCAATTAATATCATTCATTTTAAAGCTTTTAGGGCATGGTGGTGACTTAGAGACAGGTCCCATCCTAAAGAGAAGGAAACAATATCCCTAAACCTTGCTGTGGCCTTGCCCTGTCAACGTCCTCCCTAACCCCATTCTGGTTTGTTTTCTTTCAATCGTACGGCATGAATCTACGATAATGATCCCATGGTCTGAGACACTCCCAAGTCCCAAGCACATTGTACAAGCATTGAGAGAGAGAGAGAGAGAGAGAGAGAGAGAGATAGAGTGTCCAAATTAGGATTTTCCCTGGTGTGCCCTTCTCATCTTTTCGACTTGGTCGAGTCAAAATCATGTAAGAATACAAGAAACCATTTGTACTTCTCGATCTTCGTTTTGGCTTTGAAATCCCAAAAACCTAGCTCCTAATTATATATGTAGTATATATAGAAAGTGAGTCCCAGTAGTACTCCAGATAGATAACTTATACAATGCGCGCAGTATTCATGGCTTATGTTGGAAGGATTCGGATTTTTGAGGTGGTCCTAAAGTACTAAAGAGTAATGCATGACCACTAATTATAATGACAGGGCCAAAATAAATACCAGGTCGATCCAGCTGGTCCCCTTGGTAATCTTTTCATGACCACCAAATTTCATGCTATATATAATGTATCAACACATGAACTCGATGATCTAGACTAGAGTACGGTACTTACTGCGCCCACCAACCAATATTATTGGCACAACACATATATATATATATAGTTTCATGGTCTATAACAATGATTTTTGAGCTTTTATTAATATAAACAAGCTGCAGTTGATCTCATGATCGCTGCTAAAAACCTCATGTATTGTCGTAGTGGCCGGCCACTCCAGCTTGGATTCTATGAATCAAAATCTCAGTCCCTTTCTTTCTTTCTTTCTTTCTTTCCTGCAAGTTTCAGATAGATAGATGGCCGCGCGCAGAGAGTTTAATTACCATAAATGCGAGTAGTTGCTGTACCTACACTCACTTTCACGGTGTTTATTTAGTTAGATTAGTACGTACTCTCTCTCATCTGTTTTTGTCTCTTCTTCTGATCTCTACCATGCATATATATAGCAATATTGGTGCAGATCCAGATCAAAGTATTGAAACTTCTGCAAATTAAGGAGATATATCGAAATTAACAATAACCCATTAATTAATAATTAATCAACAATTATATATCAGAACTAATTGTCTAGTTTATAATTATCTTGGTCCTACAAAAAGAACTGTGGGAGAATCCTCCCCACAATGATTATATTCCAAATGCTGTTAGAACTTGGGACATTGAATACCATGGTGGGGGCTGACCAGCCACTCTCAGCTTGGAATGTCAGTTAAAAATATAGCTGACCATAGTTAATTGCCTCTTTGTCCAATATCATTTATCAATATTCTTCTAACTTATCCGTATCTATTTTAAAGACTCGTTTAGATAGTGAGATAAGATGAAATAATTTTAGATAAATTAAATAAAATATTATTATAATATTATTTTTTAATATTATTATTATTTTGAGATTTGAAAAAATTAAATTGTTTATTATATTTTGTATGAGAATTTGAAAAAATTATAATAATAAAATGAAATAAAATGAGATAGATTGAAAGTGTTTTGTATCCAAATAGTACCTAAGTCAACTAACTTTGATTTTGTAAGTCATCCGTGATGAAGTTATTTCATATACACACACACACCACAGATGAATTAGTACTACATGATCTCTTTACTGAAATCGAAGAGGATACCAGATCTTTCAGCGGCCGAGTGGGTGGCAAAAGCATCAACATGCTTTTTAGAAAGAGATTAGATCAATCAACTTATGATCCCAAGAGAAATAATAAAATTACCTTTTTTTTTTTTTTTTTCTTTTCCTCCGATCCTATATGATATCAAAGTTAGGTGGACAATAATCTTGGGGAAGGCTAGGGAGGGGGGGACCATTTCATGATAAAGAAAATTATTAAGAAGAGGTACTGCAACAGAAAGTGAAACTTTGAAACATGGTTGAATGAAAGAAACTGAAAAGGATGGGAGAAATTAGAAGATCAGCAGTGCAAGCTATCTATGCGATTATCTATCTCAACCCAAAAGAAAAAGAAAAGAAAAAGAAAAGAAAAGTTGAAAACAGACTTTAGGGGAAATTGTTTCCCATATCGTATAACATTTTGTCCTTGATTTTGTTTTCAACAAGAGAAAATAAAAAAGGCATCTAAATAGTGACAACTGATCACAATTTTATAAGGTCCCCTGCCCTACTGCTAAACCACCTGACCCTAATCGGGATTATTTGCCACCCAACTCGAGTTTTTTTTTTTTTTAATCTTATTGGATTCTTTTTGTGGACTGTTGAGGAAAAAAAAAAAAAAAAAGCGCGTCTTTTTGTTTTAAAAAAAAATAATAATTTGGGAGCAAAAATTGTTGTAGGCTTCGATAGCCCAGTTCTGTGTATTTGGTCCAATTCTGCAAGGAACTTTCCAAGCCCATCTGTTTCTTCTCTACGGTTCATCATTTGAAAACAAGATCGGTCTCTTTTGTCTGGATAGTGTGACCCTGTTCGGTCTCATGCTTTGATTCGTTTTCTTGGATCAGAAAAAAGTTGTTTTCCCTGATTTTTTCACTTTTTCACCTCACTTGAGCCGTTTATGCAAACATCAGACCTAACATGGAAATGATTATTATAGCATTCACATGCACGCATTTGGAATTAGAAATAACAGGTGCTTTTGGCTATTTTTGTGGGAGAAATGGACTATATAGGTTAAAATTCTTTCATCAGGGAAAGACATATGGGTCCCACGATCATTGATGGTGTTCCACGTTTTTCAGGTTCCTAAGGGTCATGCCCACGAATGGTTCTCGCAGCAGAGACGTGGCTCTAGGGTTTTTACCCCAACAGATGACCGACTCCCTTGATGATACTGAGCAGGAAGTCTCAAGGATACGCAGGTAAACATTATACATCATAGCAATGGGGTCCAAAAGTACCTTTCGTCTGTGCATATGTGGGTGTCGGCCACACGCCACACGCCACACGCCACACGGATCATGTATTTGATATTATTCCTGTCTGGAACGTCCCTTTCACGCGTTTTCATTACACGCTTCCTCTGCGCCAACTTCAAGAGACCTGATCATTAGAGACTGATTTTTTATTTTATTTTTCATATTCTTTCATTGTTTGGTTTAATTGAGGAGAGTCTAATAGTCTATTACATAGTAAAAAATGGGTTTTAAATTTTTTGAATATCGAGTCATCTAAAGTTTCTGTTTCTTGAAAGCCCTTGCAGATTTTTGAAACAAACGTATCTGATAAACATCCATATTATACGGATTACAAAACACCAATTTGATGTTGGTTTGATGTATTTTTTCTCAATCTCACTGTCAAATGAAAGCTAGATACAACTCCAAATTTTCTTGTATTTATAGCAGGAGTGTGACATTCTGGTATATGTATTTGTCCTAGCTTTGAATAGGCTGACAAATATGGTTTTCGAAATAACCCCACAAAGCTCACCCCAAATATCCGTTTGCTTCAGCAACATTTCTATATCCGCTCTATTATCATTTGCTAGTTTTATTGGGATATTTCTATACCACAAGAGATGTAGGGGCCAGTGGATGGGTGTATAAGGTGGGGTTTCCCCTTGAAACATGTGATTGGTCCAATATCATTGCATTTCATTGATGGTGGTGCAGAAAGTGGTCCTGGCCAGGTATGACACAGAAAATGGGGAGCTAAGCAGAGGGATACCCACGGATTTAATGCTGTCATCTAGAACAGGTACTGTTACAGCTCCAAAAAAAATAATTTTTTAATTTCTATACACAAAAGTCAAAGCAATAATCAACAAAAATTAAAATAATAATAATAATGTTTTATTATGTTGTTGTGTACTAATTGTGTCCCTACAAATTTTTTGACCGCTTAACCCTCCCCCGCCTAAAGCTAACTTGGTGGTATCTGTTAAAGTGTCTTAGATCATAGTGCACCTGCAGCAAAGAAAATTCTTCATGTTCTTAAAAGCTCCACTTACTTGTACTATTCCTAGGGCTAGCTTGAAGCTCTAAAACCGGCATCTTAGTTTTACAACTTTGTTTTTCCTATTTCTTTTAAGGATTAAGTGGAAAGAGTTCTCCTAAAAGCAGCAGTTAGCTAAACCAAAAGGTATCAGCACCGACTTGCTAATAGAGCCAAATCAAACACTCCAAACTTTAACATCCTGTAAAGGGGGCGCCATGTCTGTGGTAGTAGGCACAAGAGCACACAACTAAAGTCGTCAAACAACATATATTAAAACCTTTGCCTCAGGTTTCTGGCACTGCCGCTGAGATTACTAGATAGCATTTGGTAGTATCCAAAGTTCAATCTGTGGGCAAGGCTTTTACAGATTATAGATCAACAGATGTACACTGTCGTTGAATATATCCACAACCATGTTCTGCCTTTGATTATTGCTTGAAAACTGAGACAATGCCAACAAACACAGATTTCTTAAGTTTATCAATCATGACCTTTGCTTTCCTTCATGATTCATATACTGCTGTAAAGACATTTTATATAGTTTGATGCATTAAGACACCAAACATTAGTAGAATCTCCGTGCACCGGCATGCAATGCCAAAGAATCCATGTCACAGGTAGGGTCAAAAGCTTGCCGACTAGGCTGCATCGACAACAGTGAAGTGTCAAATCACATCCATCCTGTAATTTCTTGTGGATCAAAATCTGCAAGATATGATTCTGCCCGTCTTTCGAGTAGTTTTGGACCGAGCAAGTGCCAAGCTGTTTAGCTCAGGCACCACAAGTACAAGCTCAAAACGTAAATGTTATGTTCATATGCCACAAATTCGAGCTAACTTTGTGGATATCGTCAATGTTACCATCACTACGTTGCAGAAGCAATAATGACAATTTTCAGCTCAGCCACCAATGGTTAGACCCAGCAATCGTACTGAACAATTGGATTCCACATCTACTACTCTTTTAAATTAAAGTCGGAAAGTGATTGAAAAGTGATCATACCTGAACCATATGATATTGGAGTAATGAATTATAATACTAGAAATAATACAATTAATTTTACTACTAAGTTTCACAAACTGAAGTATCGTGAACTAAAAGTTAAAATCAAAGGGAAAAAAAAAATGCAAAGCGACAAGTTTTCTTATAAATTGTAAGTTGAGTTGGCAATTAATGTGATTGGGTATAGTTATAGATTTGGGAAACATCATCAACATGTAAAACATATGTAGTAGGATTTGTGGCGTCCCTAGCATTACTCAAAAGTAACACATTTATACAAGATGCCAACTTAGTTAATTTGTAAGACTTTAGTAGTAAAATTCATATGATATCTGTTAATGTCCAAAATTGGCACAGTCTGGAAGGGAAGAAATATCCATTCTCGGGACTCGCTGAGGTAGGTTGGACTTCGATCGGTGTTGTTTGGAGCTCCTGGCAGCAGTCCGGTGCGGTTGTACGGAGTCTGATGTGTATAGCTATGGCGGTGAACAGTATTTAAATGTAGAGAAATAAGAAGAGATGAACACACAGATTTACTTTGTTTGGCACTAGGCCTATGTCCATAGGGGTTTGGGGAGGGGAGATTCCATTATAATATGTTTGTTTACAGTCTCTCGTAGCCTCTCATTTCTCACTGTATAATGAGAGCTGGAGATCTACTTGCTAGAGAAGATGTTCTCTCTGGAGCTCTTTGTCTAGAGGTTGAAGAAGTAAACCGTAGGCATATTATTCCTTTTATTTGACCCCTTCTTGTGTGTGTCTTGGTAGTGGTGAGGGATGTCTGATTTGCATGGTTGACCGTCTCTCTCTTTCCTACTTTCTCCTAACACCCTCACCCCTCTATCCCTTCTTGTCCTATTTTCTCTCTTTATTTGTCTTCTAGTGATGACCCTTTGATAGGCTGGGCATTGAGAATCATTTTGGACCTGGTGTATTTTACCCCCTCATATATCTTTATCATTTCCTTGGACATAAGATCTTAATCGCACACCACATGCAAACTTTAGGGTAGGGTTGTAACTTCAAAAATATGACACGTTAAGATGTGTTTGGTAGAATATTGATGGTCAAGGAATACAAACATACAATTTTGGGGCATGGTGTTCCGAAATCGTTAAGACAAGACTAGTGGATTGAACAACTAGGGATTCATTTTTTAGATGGTAAAACAAGTTTAAAAATGATTAAGGCTGTGTTTAGATGTTAAGTTGAGTTCAGCTTTTTATGATAGTAGTGAATTAAGTAATGGAGGGAGTTATGTGGGGCCATCTAAACTGAGTTTAAAATGTGTTTGGATGTTAAGATGAGTTTAATACTTTTTATAGGAAGTTGAAAAAAGTTTTAGGTCCCACGTATAAAGATGTGTTAAGTTGAAAAAGGTTGTGGATCTCACGTGTAAGGAAGTTTTGAGTTGAAAATAGTTTAATAATTTGAGAGTTGAGTGTTTAGATGTTAAACTCAACTTAAAATTAGACTGAATTTAGCTGAATTCAGCTGAGTCTTGCAACCAAATGCAGCCTAAAAGTCTGCAAATTGCATACCCCCATGGCAAGTACTAGGATGTTTACTAAGATGTTAATGATTGCAGTTTATATATGGTGATCAAGCCGATCTCATGTAATTCGCAATTGAACTCAAATTTTATGCTCATGTTTGGTTGAAAAATTTCCAAACCAATCTCGAAGTCATTCATTAGTTTGGTTGAAATTAATGGGCAAGTATGTTAATATAGAAATTATATATAGTTCCATTTAAAAAGGTCCTATAATTTTTTTTTTCGATGCCTAGACAAACTAGTTTCTCTTATTTGACTATCAATTGAGATTTTTTTTAACACCTATGTAATACTTTATGTTAATAATTTTTTTAAAATGATGATATTAACTTATCAAATTAAACTTTCATAATATATTTTTTATATTATATACTTATGAAAATAATTAATAACGTGGTCCAGTCTTATGAATTCGACACTCTCCCAAAGTAAAAACTAAATAATGATAACAATATACCATATAGTTATTTGTTGCACGATGTTGGGTCGAATGAATTATAATCGAGCCGGACCAATAACCAAATTATCATCTGCTAGAAAATAAAAAGAAATAATAATAATAAAGAAGAAAAAGAAGAATAAATATAAAAAGTTTCATGTCAGGGCTGACCATGCGGTACTACACATGCCATCAAACATGTCATGTACCTCACCCTCCATTAACCATGCAAATTCAAAACACTGCGAAAGTTTGTGTCCCACATGGCCATGCTATGTCCATACCAAATATACATGAGGACCCCTTTCACATGGGACTGCTCCTCTCCTTCAAACCAACGCTTCTGATTTCCCTCCCACAACCTCCCAAAACGCATCTTGTCCCCTTTTGCATCGACAAGTTGCCTAAAAGGTGCTGCTATTGCTACCGACAGCTTAGCTTGCCTTTGTCCATAATTCATCCATTTCTGAGAATCACAAAGCCATTTCACATCTCTTTAATGCCTTGTTTATGATATTCTATAAAATACAACCTTGTATTCCCACCTCCACCCTATTATATACCTTTCCTTCAACTTCTTTTTTGTTCCAAGAACTTGAGCAGCCTCCAAAGAAGATTACAAACACCAACAGATCAAGAAGGCAGAACTTGTGCACCAATCCATCAAGAGGCAAGATCAAGATCTTGTCAAAACTTTGTTGTTATCTTTGGATCTAAGATTAAAGGGGAAATGGAAAGCAAGGTGGCATATGACAATGATCTTAACCTCAAAGCAACCGAGCTTAGATTAGGGTTGCCGGGGACAGATTACAGTGAAGAACAAGCACTTTTTAGTGCTAGAAACAACAAGCGGCCATTGCCTGAATTGAACGAGAAGTGTGGATCAAAGGGTAGTTCTGATGCTCCACACGCAGGGAATGAAACTGCCCCTCCTACCAAGTAAGTACTTATAACTCGTTTTTGTCCTTGTATAAGTTTCATAAATTATTTGAGTTCGTGGAGTTTCGGCCGTGGCTAGGTTTGAATCTCGATCGACTTCCTCCCCAAAAAAATCCAACTCATATTTGTTACATGACAGGGCACAGATAGTGGGGTGGCCGCCGATCCGATCATACAGAAAAAACAACCTGCAGCCGAAGAAAACTGAGCCTGAGGCTGCTGGAATTTACGTGAAAGTAAGCATGGATGGAGCCCCTTACCTCAGAAAAATTGACCTAAGGATCTACAAGGGATACCCAGAACTTCTTCAGGCTTTGGAGAACATGTTTAAATTCACCATCGGTAAGAATTACATCGATTAGTGTTGCTTTTATTATTGATGTTTTGATATTAATTGTTTTGGCGTACTGTGTTTGATGATGTTTCTGACGGTGAAATTGACCTTGGTTTTACTTTTTTTTCAGGTGAGTACTCGGAGAGGGAAGGGTACAAGGGATCGGAATATGTTCCAACTTATGAAGACAAAGATGGTGACTGGATGCTGGTTGGAGATGTACCGTGGGAGTAAGCTCTCAATCTCTTTCTCTCTTCCACCCTCTCTGTGTTCTTTATTTCTCAGTAGTACTTACGGAAATTACCTGCTCTTGTTGCAGTATGTTCATGTCATCCTGCAAAAGGCTGAGAATCATGAAAGGATCAGAGGCTAGAGGCTTGGGATGTGGTATATGAAATACCCACAAGTAAAAGCAACCCCAAAGGAGCAAGAGAAGAATTGATGTCTCTGTCATCAAGAGCAAATCTCTTAGCTTGGGTTCTCGGATTAGAATTTTGGATTGGAAGTTTGGTCTCGTCGTTCACAGTCTCTAGCTAGTCTTCGACAGGGAATCGTACGTAGACAGAAACATGGTGCAGTTACCGTTTATTTCCTGACATTTGGCAGCAACGTCGACTCTGGAGGTCTGAGGATCTTCGATGCTAATCGAATGGCTTCGATCTATTGATTCTATCAAGCCTGCAAAAGTGCATGCATGGAATTGAAGTTATATATTGCTTCGAAGGCAGGCAGTTGTATAAACCAAATGACATGTTTATTTATTTAAGTTTGGCTTTGTATAATATTGATATAAATTATATCAAAGCTATATACCGTATATGTCTATACAGATCGAACCTGAAATTTATGTCTATCGATCGTTTCCATTTTGTCTTTCTTTCCATAGCAGATCAGTTTCAAGGTGTCGTTTGGATTTGAAAACGAGTTGAGATAGATTATGAATAGTAATGAGATGAGTTATGAATAGTAGTAAGATTTGTGAGTTAAAGTTGATAAATAATAATAAATAATAGTGAGATGAGTTGAGATGGATTATGAATTTCGAATACAAATCAGGCGTAAGCTAAACATATATATATACCAGTAGTTATCCTCGCAGAATCTATCTTAAATGATGATCATTGACGAATCTGGATAGAAGAATGGCTGAATTTAAAAAAAAAAAAAAAAAAAATACACTTTGTATTATCAAACTCTCTCAAGTCAAACATACAAAAAAGCATGCTCATTATTGTCCAAATTCTTCATTTTTCTCTTTCAAATGAATCTCACAAAAAATAAATTGAAATAATTTGATGTACCTGATCAACTCTATTTTATACTAAAAATTAAAAAGAATAAGAGTTTTAAAATCCAACGCACCACGAATATATGATGCAGCTACATTAATTTGTAAATTTAATTTTATAAAATTCTTTTATAGATACAACACCTTTTATAAAAAATAAATAATATGAGAGTCTTATGGAAAGTGCAAATTGCAATTTCTTCATTGTTTGATAATACGAATCGCTTCATCATTCTATAGCAGCTCAGCCTTGTACGAATTTAATTGTTTTGTGGTACAAAGCATAACACGACTAAAAGGAGCTAATTAAGATAAAGGAACTCTTTTTTCTTTGCGAGCTATCTCTCTCCAGGCGATATATCCTCTCACCATTGTTTTTGATATAACCACCTTTTCTCCGGCAAGAGGGGGTGGAGAGTTGGCTCCACCCTCCCTCTACTTGTCTGGCCTTCGCGGGATCTGTCAGAAGATTTTTTCTCTCGGTTTTCTTTTAGTTTCTCACTCTTAGCATTGAAATGCGTTGATCTGCAGCCTACCGGCCTCTTACAACTGCCACACACCCACCATTAGATTCTTTAACCGCCAATCTATTAGATAGCAGAAGAAAACATACCAAAAGTGCAGCGCGTACGTCTCACACTCGGCTCACACTGTGCGTGAGATTCATGCGCTGCCGTGCTAGGGGAGGTATTTCGCCACCACAAGCAACACCATCGGGGTCAACAGCTTCAGATCTTTTTAGATTTAACCTATATTTTATTACCGAGGGTGGCGCGTGAGCTACACGCGCTTCCACAGCCAGTGGTGGTCTTTTGCCTGCAATTCAGCTCATTTTTTAGTTGCTACTTTCTTATGTTCCTGCTTTCTCTAACCAATGATCAAGATAAAGTAGTCGTAAAAGTCTACTTCAACCAATCCAACCCAGTAAAATGTAGCACACAAAAATCTATTGTGGCTTTTAGCTGTAGTTTTACAATCTCTTTATCAGACTATGTAAAAACCGCTTCAAGCGACTTCCCCTTGTGAAAAATGGGTGTTGTATTTGTTGGGTTAGGGATGATTATTGAGAACTCTCACCCCATTTAATCTTGTATTCTGTAATCTCTTAGTTTATCTATGATATGCTTGCTTGCTTAAAAAAGGAGCTAAGATAAGCAAAACAAAAATAACAATGGTAGTTGAAACATATGCTACTATTTTTGCCCCCTCCAATGGTAGAGATCACAATCTGCGCAATAATCCTTGAGTCTATACATTGGACGCAAGCAGTGGCAGTAGGAATATATATAATCATATATATTATTGAAGGCTTGGAATAAAATCATATATATATATATATATATAAATTCTACTCATCATTCCTACACTACACACTACATATAATTTTTTATTCTTTTTTAATTTTTTTTTCTCTTAGCAAATATGTGGTATACAAATGATGAGTAGAATAACTCAATTAATTTAGCAGGAATAAAATAAAAAATAAAAATAGTGTGGTATGTGATCATGTGTGGGATGATGAGTAGCAAAACTCATCATGCATGTGTGTTATCGCCGGCTGTAATATTGAATTAACATTAATAAATATAGATGAAGGTCGACTCAGTTTCTTATTATAAACCAAAAAAAAAAAATGTGACCCTTGTGAAGTGATATCATGACCATGTGAAATTAAAACAACAATAGCTAGGTTCAGAGACATGCATGCATGCTGCATAATTTCTTTCTTCCAAAGGAAAGGAGAACCTAGACCAGCTCGATGTCATAGGAAATTGTAGAAGGGCAATGTACTCAGGTTAGCTAGGTTACTATGATCAGTACTTGATCGATCATTTTGGAACAACTTATAATCCTAAAGTCCATTAATGAAGTGAATTTGAAGTTTATTTTGAAACCAGGATTTATAATTTGACTTAATTTACTCGTTTGATCTTCAAATGAAACCTATTTAAAGTACTGCATATTCCACCAGTATTCTATATATATACTTGCAAATAACACCCAAAGGGAAGGGGGCGCTCATGTTATTCCAGTACTAACGATCAATATACACACATGCATATATATATATATATATATGGAAAATGCTTTATCTCCCACTGGGGGTCTATTAGTATAATTTTATGTGTTTTTTGAAGTTTTTTTTTTATATAAATTTTTTTAACAATTTTAAATATTTTAAGAAAATAAAAAAATCATAATATTATTAAAAAATATTTTCTTAATTATGAAGTAAAACAAAAAATTATAAAAAAATATTTTTATGATTTTTTATTTTACTTTGTGATTAAGGAAGTATTTTTTAATGATTTTTTTAATTTCTTATTAAGAAAGTGTATTTTTAATAATATTCTAAATTTATTTTATTTTTTTTAAAATATTAAAAAATATTAAAAAATCTATATAAAAATAACTTAAAAAAAAAATACATGTAAAACAATTACACCTCCAACGAGAGCTCCCAGCGGGAACTGTAGCATTGTCCTCTATATATATATATATAGATATGTTTGGTGAAAGACAAATATGGAAAGCAGTAATGGTTTGGGTTGTCCTATTCTTTTTAGGAGTTTTTAAAGATCATCTGTCTCACCTTAGATGTTATTCACTTAATAGTGGGTGGCATGAAACCCTAATTGAATACTTAATTTTCTTTGGAAAATCGTATCGAGCAGTGAGAAAATTTTTTGGACTTTGTAAACATTATCTTAACTGATATTCTATTAATGAAGGCTGATTATAAGTTGGGAGCCCCAAACCATAGAGCAAATATATATAACTACTACTTACACTTTGTTCAGTACTTTAAGGTATCGTTTGGATTCGAAGATGAGTTGAGATGAGTTGAGATAGATTATGAATAATAATGAGATGAGTTGTGAATAGTAGTGAGATTTGTAAGTTAAAGTTGATGAATAATAATGAATAGTAGTAAAATGAGTTGAGATGAATTGAAATGATTTGAAATGACTTGCGAATACAAACTAGATCTTAGTCTAAAATATAGACTTTTGTGTTTTCCCATTAGAAAATTAAAAAAGATTGCCGGTTACATTAATTTTCCATGTAATTGAAAATGACAAAGGTTCATTGGATTTCAATCATGAAATTAATATAAGTTAGGTGAGATGGGGATTACGAGACGACATCTTGGTGCTAAACTATTCGATCCTCCAGCCTTAAAAGCAGGTTTGCAAGTTCGATCTGTTTTATCTTTAAATTAACATAATCAAGACTATCTTCTCTTTTCCTCTTGTCTTCTAGCTGGTGATGGAGAAACAAAGTCCGACACGAATCCTAGGTTCAACTCCTTAATGATTCTTTAGGTATATATATATATATATTCAGATGTCGTATGAGAATCATGCCTGTAAATTAAACATAATGAAAAATACTCATGCTTCTGACCATATTAATTTGACCAAGATACATGCAGTACTGCCTGCCACTTGGCATCAACTGCGCCACCTGTATATGCAACTCGGGCCATGCGCTCTTGGATCTGTTCCTTAATTTGTGTTAGAATTGGATCCGTTGGATGAGGAATAGTATCTTGTTATTAGGTAAGATTGCATATATTGCCTTACCTAACATACCTTTGAGCTTCAAATGGGATAAGCATGCAGTTGCAGCCTCTAAAGCCTAACAAAGAAACCCAATTTATTTCTGAATTCCCAATGGGCTTTTTGTGGAACTGGTCCTATTCTTGAATGGAACAAAGTTTTGTTAAGAGATGAGATGAGATAATTCTATATAAAAATTAAAAATATTATTATTAAAATATTATTTTTTAATTAAAAAAATTGAATTACTTATTATATTTTATATAAGAATTTTAAAAAATTATAATAATAAGATAAAATGAAATATTTTTTAAATTCAAAGGGATGAATGTTATGGAACTGGCATAAAACTGTGATAGGTAGAGATTTTCATGCTTGGGTTTCCCGTTTCTGAAGCCACATCTTATCAGCTCAAGTAATCTTGAGATGATTCGAGAGAAAATTGTAAATATCTATCATTATTTTCTTGGTTAAGCATATACAGATCTATTTCTCTCTTATTTTCAGACTCACCCTAATATTGCTGTTTAGGGGACAATGAACTTACTGTTCATAAATAAGGCATTATGAAATGGAAATATCTTGGCACAAGCCAGGGCGCAGTTTTTGTTTCTTTGTTTGATTAAAAATACATATAACACTTTTCACAATATATTATGTAAAATGGGAATATTTTTATAAAGTGATATTTCTTTTATATAATATTTTATAATAATACTCATTTTAAAACATGATTATAAAATAATAAATATTGTGTGTTTATCATTTTTGTTGTTTGAAATGGTTTTGGCTGTTCCGGCCTATCATGCCATGCTCAGCTTCTGTTAGCTCTAGCTAGACGGAACCAGCACTTTAGAGAAATTGGCGCGCGTCAAATTATGATGGCATGTACTCTGACAAAAACTGATTGCAGACAGAGATGATGTCTGACAAAGTTAGGGGCCCGAGGCCCTCGTCACAGACACACAGACATGAACAATGGAGTTGCCACTGGATAAATTATGAGAGAGCTTACTTCGCCGCTCCAAGTTGACCTCTCCACCTCACCGCTAGTCAAAATTCATTTTTTTTTTTACTTAATAATTAATAAAATGATTTTAAATATATTGATATATATATTTTTTTATTTTTTAAATATATTTAAATATGTTAAAAAAATATGAAAAGAGAAAAATAAAAAATAAAAAATAAAAACTTTTTTACGCTGAGCTACGGCCAACGGTCAAGATATACACCCACCCATATTGGAGATCTTTTGGTTTGGACTCCAGGTAATGCTTTTTGTCTTGAGATCCCCGTTTTCTGTATATCTTTTATATATCTTTCTTTGTCAATCATCCATGTAATTTGCACCCGCTTTAGCTTTGTTGCAGTAAAACTACTCCTGAAAGTCATACTCATCGTCACACAGATCAGAATATCAGATACTGAAGCTCAGGCACGGGACTAGCACACCATCCGTTTGGATATACAGATAGAAAGAATCTGCATATAGACTACTGCATTCCAAATGCCCATGAATCGAGGCTGTCCATGGAAAAGATGCTTGTTTGCGCAATTTCAACGAACATGTCGCGAGCATCATTAACCGCTGTCAGGCTCGATTAAATATTAAAGACTTGGTAATCATACGAAGTGAAAGAGGACTCGCTTTGATCCGAGAGAATGGCACCTGTGGACAAGAGAAGAAGCTAAAGGCATGCAGAGGGGTGATTCCCTTCATCGCGCAAGGAAACGGTCGCAGAGTTAAAATGGGCTTCATGTTTTCAGGAGTTAGAAGAATCAGTTGGAGTCCAGATATCTTTGAGGCCTAGATCATGCCCATATGATTGCTGTTCATAAGCTAAGGGCCGAGGAAAGGACCCAAACTGACCATAACCTCCAATATAGTTAACATGACGAGCAAAATCTTTTTCGCCGATAATATATTGATTGGATGTTTGGGATCTTTGTTTACATTCAAAAATCAAAAACTCACTTCAACTCATCTCATTTCATTATTATAACTTTTTCAAATTCTCACATAAAATATAATAAATAATTCAATTTTTATTCTACTATTTACAAATTATCTCAACCTATCTCGACTCATTTCTTAGAGCAAGTTTGGGAGGTGGGATGAGACACAAAATTCTCATCTCATCTTATCATTACATCTTTTTTAAATCTCCATACAAAATATAATAAATAATTCACCTTTTTCAAATTTCAATTCACATTTTTTAAATTTCAAAATAATAATAATATTAAAATACAATATTTTAAATTTTCAAATAAAACACAAAATTTTTATCTCACATAAAAAGTGTTTAAATAGTCTAAAAAAATCTTCGATGATAAAATTAAGTTATTACATATTAAAGTCTCAAAAAGTATGTTTCAGGAAAACAAATGTGATTTTCCGAATTATATGGAATGCAGTTTCCAATTTTAAAGAAAAAGTGTAAATGAGCAAAATTAACTATACGATATTGAGATAATTACAATCTTATTACAAGCACCAAACAACCGTTTATGTTATTTCTATCTCAAAAAATATTTTTTTATATTATTTTCAAACAAATGCAACATATTTAAAAGTATTTTAGATATATTATATTAAAAACTCTATACGGTTATCAAATAGTAAATAATTTTTTAATAGTATAATATATTACTTAAGCTGATCTACAACTAAAAGGCCTAAAGTTTAAAACTTTATTACACACCACAATCTCAAATATGCACCGAATGATATTCATCTCAACCAAAATCCTTATTATGCTGGAGTCAATACCCTTTCTGATCTTATTGAGATCGACCATACGGTCTTTTTTTTTTTTTTTTTTTCACTTAAATACAAGGACTCATAAATAAAAATGTTGCTTTCCGGGAATGATTTAGACCTCATTTGAACAGTGAGATGTGATAAAATGATTTTAGTTGAAAGTTGAATAAAATATTATTAGAATATTATTTTTTAATATTATTATTGCTTTGAAATTTGAAAAAGTTAAATTGTTTATTATATTTTGTGTGAAAATTTAGAAAAATTATTATGCACTAACAATTAAAAAAGAAATTATATTTACAGTCCTAAGTGGGAGACTGCGTGTGCAGTCACATTAATAAATGAGAATAAAAAGAAAAAATATCATTTTAAAAAAGAGATTATTGTAAATTTAAATTTTTTTTTAAACATAACTGTATGAGATTACAAGAGCATACATTCCCCAAATGTATGTAGACTAACTCCAATCAAAATATCTATTACTACTGCACATTATTGTTATTAATTTTGTTTTTTGTTTTTTTTGTTTTTACCATAGAAATGTTAATCTTTCACAATCAATATTCTACATTTTCTCATAAAAATATTATTGAAATGGAACGGATCGAATAAACCCGAGGCTATGCCCGCAAGCACACAGAGGAAGAACATGCACAACATTATTTATATAAATAAAAAATTCAAAAATAAAAACATTTCAATGGAAAAGAAAGACATATTATAAATATATCATTTTTTTTTTTATAAATAATCTTTCTTTTTGCCAAATATTATCAACTCTTTGTTCCTCTGAGTGGCAATATTACATACCTTTTTTTTTTCTTTTTTTTTTTTTTCCTCATTTCTTGGATTGGCTAGGAGATCTTCTTTTTCTTCTTGCTCTCGTTCTTGTTCTTGTTCTTCTCTTTCTTCAAGTTCTTCTGGGTTTGGTCCTCCACCATCATTGGAAACCTCACATTTCGATCCCAACCATAATCTCCATAGTACTCATTCCTTCCATAATCACTCCCTGCATTCCTGAACTGTCCACCACTGATCCCTGAGGTGCCTGCACCGGAGTTCTTCTTGTTAATAAAGCCAAAACCGAGAAGTACACCAGATTTTCCCTTTGAACTCATTTCAAATGGCGTTGAATTGAAAACCAGAGTGAATAAATGGCAGCTGCTTTTATCATGTGAATGATAGCTAGCAGCTCTCGGTCTAGTCTCTCCCTCCTTTATATTTGGTGGAGCTACCCCAATTCAATGCCAACATTAATCGTAACGAGTTTATATTTTTCCTTGATAAATGATTCACGAAAAAAGAGCCATGCAGATTAGAAAAAAAAAAAACAAAAAAACAAAAAAACAAAAAACTAGAGCTCAGTGTTATACATTCGTGTGTCAAATACAAGAGCTAATGCATATTAATGGGAGGGAGATATATATAGCCGGAAGAGAGATCTAGTGGGATGAAGTTCTTTTGAAATTTATTGTTTTTTTTTTCACCATTAAAGTAACAAAATATATACTGCATGGTTTGGTGAAAGAAAGAAATAAGTTCAATAACCACAGGCTGTGATGATAGTGTTAAAGGAAAAAAAAAAAAAAAAGTTTAACAACCACAACTACCCATGAGATAAGGTTTTAAAATTTTTTCTACTAAATTTAAGGAAAGAGGGGCCAATACTACTCTCTCTTCTTTAATTTTAGTTGAGTCTTGGGAGAAAAAAAAACAGTCAACTTTTGCTTTTCAATTACATATATATAATTTTGGAAACATTTAAATCTAATTATTAGAGTATTTAATTCAATTATTTATAAAAGACATTTAAATGTAAATTATCATTGGTAAAGAAAAAATACCATTAAAATATTCATGCACTTCCAATGATTGCCATTTATCAAGGCCCTCACAAATTAAAAAAGATATTCTACATAATTTTGTACTTTTATTTTACATAATTTTAAGTATTCCCCGCGTAGGTTTGCGACTACTATATATTATTTCAAGTTCAAACCCTAGAAATTAAAAGAAATCCTTTATCAATCTTGAAAATTCCGTTTGGCTACTCCGATAGTGTAGGTGAAAGATATATAAAATTAGGGGTGTGCAAAATTTTGAAAATTCTGACTCCGTCTGACTTTCGCTCCGGCTCCGACTCCGACTTCGTCGGAGTCATCAGAATTCGGAGTCGGAATTCAGAGTAGCTCCGAATATCTATTCGGAGTCAGAGCTCCAAGAAGATCCGATTCCGACTCCGAAATTTTTTTTACTGTACACTTGCGCTCGAGCGAGGTGTCGAGCGCAAGTCGAGCACACGTTGTATTGAACATTGACTCGATCGACATGTCGAGCGAAAGTCGAGCGAACCTCTTCCAGAGAGGTTCGCTCGAGCGACATGTTGAGCGGAAGTCGAGCGAACCTCTCTGAAAGAGTTCCGCTCGAGCGTCACATCGAGCGCACGTCGAGCTCCGACCTCCAATCGGAGTCGGACTCCGACAGAGTCGGAGCTCCAATTTGGCTCCGACTCTTGTCGGAGGTCGGAAACGAGCACTCCGACTCCGTCGGAGTCGAAGCCCAGCCCTATATAAAACGAACATTATCAATAAAAACAAAAAAAGATAACAGGGAAACCCGAAAAATAATATTTTGGATAGGTAATTTAATTATATTAAGAGTGATCATTGCTATCCTCTAGATTTCTCTGTATTTAGTTGGATAATCTATATTTAAATTCCAAACTACTGCTTTTCAAAATCAATGGTGGGAATTTTGTTAAATTCAATATTTATTATCACTTCGAAATTCAAAATGGACATAATAATTACGATAAATGTTAAATCTCTAATATTGAATATGAAAGCAATAATTTTGCTATGAAAATTCGAAAGCAATAGTTAGATATTGGAAGGAGATCTCAGATCCAGTCGATGGATTGCTGGGGGATCTCTTACTTTCTCTTTCATCAACGACTGTGTAGACTAGACAACTGTTGATGTCGGCCCACCTACAAGATAGGGTCGGGACAACTTGGTAGATTTGCTAATTATTTCGGTACCATGACTCTTGAATATTCTTGTAACCCTTTGCATTTATTTAAAAGATAAAAACAATCTATTTTATAACTTTTTTACAGTATCCAATAGGCTTGGAAGCCCTATAAAACAATATACCGTGAACGTTTTTTTATTCTTCTTTTAAACTTCATGTGTGCGACATATTATGAGTCTATTAATCGTTTTACTGTCATGCAATCTAAATGATCTCAGGTAGGGCTATACAGAAACCAACGGCATCGGCCGCCACAAACGCGAACCGACCGACCGCGTTAGGAACCGACCGGAACCTTAAGTAGAACAACGTCGTTTCGATAAGAGTCTTCTTCTTTTTCCCCAATTCCCTTCATCCCGAATTCGATTATGCAACTCTCTCTCTCCTCTGTAATTCTCTCTCTCTCTCTCTCTCATTATTCTCTCAGTAGAATCGCCGAGAACCGATGCCGACCGAGAACCGCCAAAAAATTGCCTCGATCAGTGTCCTCCTCCCCATCGACCGGATACGGTCGACGCCTCCCCCATTTTTCCAAACGTCGATCGGCGTCAGTTTTGCCCAAAAACCGCGCCGACGATGTCGATTTTCACCGCTAATCTCAGGAAGAATAGATAGATACACAAAAGAATAAGGGAGTAGGAAGAAAGACTATTTGAAACAATGGGATCGAATTCTCAATCTTTTCGAGTACAGAATTATGAAAAATCCCATATAGATATCAAATAGAATCAGATGAAATTATCTCATTATCAGTTAAGTAATTTCGTGTTTGTGACAACTTTTTAAATGAAACAGCCCTTTTCCAGACAATATCCAAAGTAGGAGATGCATGAGTAGATGTCAAGCTTTCTGCCCATCAGTGATTCTGTAAATAAACACAATCTATAGTTTTCTAGCTATACTTTTGAAATGTGTTCTTACAAATACGCCATTCCAACTCGCACCGAGGCTGATGAGAGCCCCCTCCATAATCAATCTTTGAAACCCACCATAAAGAAAAAGAGTGTACAAAATTCGGCTCCATTGTGCTAAGTTACACGGGCCTAACAGATGACTAATTGCAACTTTTCAAGTCCTCTGCCAGGGCAGCGAAACCAGAAATAATGATCAGACAGAACTTACAGTTTCACATTTCTATCCTCAAGCTTTATGCTCACTCTATCAATAGATGCCGAATTGCTCGAACCTATGATCATAATCTACACACAGTCAAAGAGAACCACAATTTTTCTAGTCTTCCCTACAGCCCCCAAAAATGTATCACGTTGGATACATCTTAGCATTCAGCCCATCTTATGGCTGATGGCAGAATAGATAGAAGGCAGGGAATGTGGAAGGCCGAATCCTGATCATTTGGAGGCTGCTTCCAACCAATTAGCTTGATTTCCCCGAGTTCCATTACCATCCTAAAGGCCTTACTCATACCTGAGATTGCAGAGGTACCTTACTCTCTGATCCTTCCCCGCTGGATTCCTGCAAATTGTCACAATCATTTTCAGGAAGCAAGTCATCAGAACTTTGGTTTTGGACAACCGCCACTGAATGGCTCTGCAGAGTAGTTGGTTTTCCATCGGATGCAGGCTCATGCTGGTAAGCTGTATCGACTGAAGCAATGTATGATATCCCAAACTTCTGCCCATGAGATAGTCCTGGGCAAAATCCCTGCAGGAAGGACAATGTAATTTTTAACGGTTAACACTGATAAGGTGGACAATCCAGCTAGCATATGTGAAGTTAAGTGTTTGAATATGGCTTATGCACACTAGTTTTGACCCAGCACAATTCATCCACTTATTGCTTTACTTTGAGGTTTGGTTAAGCGCTAAACTGTTATCTAAATTACTCATGTTTTAAACATGGACAGAAGGCAGGAGTGGGGTGTTCCCTTGGGTCTTCTGGGAGGTAATGCCGAGAATGTAGCTAGTTTGGCAGCATATCCATGGCTGTAGGATTTATACCTTACACATGACTTACCTTGGTCTTCTCTTAGGAACACCCTTTTAACAGCCAATCCTATTTGGGATGGTACACTATTGGGAAGATGGAGCACCAATTAGCTGGTTGGCAGTCCCTGTACTTGTCAAGGGTGGTAGAAATACATTGATCAAGGGCATGCTATCCAATCTGCCCACCTATTATGTCTCTTCTTCTACTACCTGTTGGAGCGCCTCCAATCGAATTGAGAAGTAACAACGAAATTTCCTTTAATAGGGAGTTATGGGGGTATAACATAAATTCCATCTAGTGAAATGGTCCAAGGTGCGTTTGCTGGTTGTAGAAGGTGGTTTAGCCATTGCCAGGTCCAAATTTTGACTAGAATTTGAGATTTTGACTATAGCCAAAACTTTTGGAGAGGTTAATCCATATTGGACTAGCCATCCTAAAGTCAAAATAGTAATATAATATTATATATTTTAATAATATTTTTTAAAAATTAATATTTTGTAAATACACTTGTATTAATATTAAAATTTAATATTTAATCCACATTGTACGCAATCCCGGTTTTGCGAACACCAAATTACAACAAAGCTTGGAGGAAACAATGCTTGAGTTGATGTGAAACGTACCTGGAAAGAAAGATTGGATGGAAGCGGAGACAGAGATAGAGAGAAGAGCGGGGGAAAGAGAGAAGTAGTTGGATGGAAAAATCATAAAATATTGATTTGGTCCTTCTACAGTGACTCTCCAAATATGACTAGGGATCCTAAATTATTGTAACTCAAAAGTTCCACAAATATACCTTCGGCTAATCCAATTCAGGAGTTTTAACTCAAAAAAAGCTAAAATTTAGATTTCACTGACATTTGGCTAGGCCAATGCCAGTGCTCTTAGGATTGAGAAACTTAATTCTCTCTTTCTTTTTCTTTTTTATACGTAGATAATGCATGGAGACCTGAATCTTCTTTTATAGGCTACAAGGAAACCAGGTTTTTTTTTTTTTTTTTTTTTTTTTTTTTTTTTTTTAAATTTATTTATTTAACTTTTTAGGTTTTCTCTAACGTTGGTAATAACTAATGTATGTGGTGTTTCCAGGACAAATGACATTGAAAGCAACCATGGATCAGGATAGCATCTTTTTTTCATACAGCAACTAATATTCTTTTTTGACAAGTATAATACAGCACCTAATACTCTTAAACTACAATTTCAAACAAAAAAAATAAAAAGTAGAGCAGGCCATTTAGCATTGAAGTAAAGCCGAACAAGGTATTCTAAAAGGTTTAAAACAAACCACTGACCTTGATCAACCCTGCTGTAGGGGTTGACTCAAAAGTGGAATATAAAGGAAGTCCAGTTTGAGCCTGACATTCATGAAATCTACTGCCATTAGCTTCTAGAAGATCAGTTGCGATTTCTGATGTATGAGAATCTTCTTTACAACCCACACTTCTACAAAAAACCCCAACATATGAACAATGTTCCCGCACTAGGGATATCTGAGGGGTTGCAGGCAATAGGTGGCCTTCAGTGCTAAATATGTACCTGTAAATGGTATATTTTCAGTTCAAGGTAGAAAAAAAATTTGCAGAAGTAACTTAGCATCATAAATTCCATTGCCTAAAGATAATCCGTTGAAAGCACAAAAGCACTTACTTGTATGGCCCGTTTTCAACAAGGTTATCTGGACCAACAGCCAAATCGAAAAGAAGCCACAAGTATTTAACCTAATTATGTTCAAGTCATAAACAACATGCAATGTAAATAAAAATGAAATGAGATAAGAATATAAACTGATGCCACATGTCATACATTAGTAAAACATAGAATATCAAATAAATGGTTCCCAGCTTATATAAGATTGTAACACCCGGGCCCAACACCAAGCCCGCGTTCTATAAATATTTTTTGGTTAATAAGGTCTGGGAAGCCCACTTGAGTTTTAACAAGAAAATTTATTTTTTTAAAATAGAAAATAGGCTACGGGCCCAAAATTTCTTATGGTGGGATATTGGGTTTTACTGGATTTGATAATTAGGTTAAAATCATGCAATATTTTAGGGATCAAGTGGAATCTTATTATTTGGTAATTGGCCCGAAAATATTTTTGAACTAGTTGGGTTATTTTAGAATTTGTGATGGGGCCCGTAAGAATTTATTTGATACTAGGCCCATGAAGAATATTGTAGGTCAAACCCATAAACTGGACCCAAATTCGTTAGGCCCAAGACCAATTGTGTATAAACTCCAAGCCATGCACGAAGGCTCATCTTCCTCAGAAAAAAACTAGGGCTCTGCTGCACCCTTCCTCCACATTTAGAGCATCCCAAAACCAAAGCCCCACTTTCAAGCATCAACCACCACGAAACATGGCTCCCTCTCCCCGTTTCATCCCCATCCACGCCAACCCAAACCACAAGCCACTGCACACAATCACAATTACACATTTATAGAGAGGGAGCCATGCACTGGGCGTTCATCCCCCTAGCCTCTGTTAATAAACACCAACAACAACCACCATCATCAAAGCCCAACCAAATCGAGAGCCACCAATCCGCTGCCACTCTCCTCTTCCTCCAGCGCAAAATGAAACAAACCGAGCCCTAGCATGGTTGTTGCACTCGTGAACCACCATCTAATGTTACTGAGCTCGCTCCTGCAGGACGGAAGTTGCCAGGCCCACTGCCTCATGCCTTCATCCTTCACCACCGTTACACCGTACCACGTTATGGCCACCCTGAACTGTTACACACCCCAAGCCGCAGTACCTCCACCAAGGGCCACCATCACTGTTTCCAACCCATGGATGAGTAAGCCATCCTCAGTCCCTCATGGCAAACCACCAGCCTGCACCAACCTCTATAAACCAAACCGAAACTCTGTTTTTAAGACTCAAAACAGAGCAGAAACCGAAACTCTCTCTCTCTCTCCCTTCCTCCCTCCCTCCCTCCCTCCCACAGTGCATTGCCGCCGCCTCAGCCACCTCGCCGCCGCTTCGTAGCTCCTCTCACGGTGAGTCTCAGTCGCACAGCCCTGGGTCTCTCTAGTGAACATTTATCCTTACAAACTTAAAGGTGGCTTTTGCATTTTACATAAAGCTCCTTACGCAGATAGTAGAGAAGACTTGTTTTATGATATTACAATTTTTCCCTTTGAGTTATATTTCAGTTGGGTTTGATTTTACAATGGGCTTAAGCTTGACTATAGAAAACTATGCGTTATTTTAAGTGGGCTTTGGCTCACTTTAAATTAGCCTACAAAGTTGTTTAACGGAAAATATTTAAGGTTTTAAATTATATTATTTGGTACTAAATTTTGATAGTTAGATTTCAGTAGTAAATAATTTAGAGTTTATTGTCTTAGTCGGAGAAATTAAGTGTATATCAATGAATTTCAGAAATGATGATATTTTAGGGTTACAAGAATTTTAGATGTTTAGGAAAAAATAGGTTATTTTAGTATGTCAGGTTTAAGTATCAAAATACGTGTTCAATTGAAAATTTACGAAAGTTACATAACTGTTTTATAGGTGACGATTAATATTTGTTCGGCACTGTTATGAAAAAATTCAGAAAAGATAAAAAGTCCAGGTAAGCAGGATTCCTATGCTAGACTTTACATAAAAAAAATGGACTGAGGTTGATACCTTTGTGGTATTATGGGCTGGTATCCTCAATAGAGTTGGGTTGAGCTAGGTAATGCCTAAGAGTGTGGTGGAACTACTAGCGTGCTGGAACAGAAGGCATAATAGCACTCAACTGGCAGCAGTGTGGCGAATGATACCTTTATGCTTAATGTGTTGTTTATGGTTGAAAGGAATGATAGGTGTTTCAACAAGAAGGAGTATGCAGTGGGGGAAATCTGGAATTTATTTGTATTTTCTCTTTTACGGTGGTTTTTTGCTATTGTACTGAAGGGTGGGAATGTCCATGAGTTTCTATCTTCTTTTCAGCTTACTAGAATATAATTAGGTGTCTCACTTTGTCTACTTCCTGTGTACTTAGGCATTGCCTAGTTTCATTCTATTCAATAAAATTTCTTACTTATTAAAAAAAAAAAAAATGAACTGAGATTGATTTTGGAAACATATGCATGTTTTGTTATGAAAAGAAATTTGTAACAACTTCAGTAATTTAATCTGCATCATGAAATCAATATAAAAGAGAAAAGTATTTTTGTTTTTGAACTGTGCAAAACCGAGCAACTATGAAATCTGAAAATTTATGCATGATTAAGTGAAGATGCAATGAATCTGTTTTTGATTATGTGAGGATATGAATCTGCTCAATACTCAGTTTTGATATGATGTGACATTTGAAAACCTTTGGCATAACATTCTGATTCTGTATCTAGCTCTGTTTCTGCTCTGACCTTACCACGGGTGTAAAACTGTGGCATTTGTTTGAGTTGGTATCAACTTCTCTGTCTTTGAGTGCACCCACTTTGGAAACAAAGTGGTTTGTGTGGTTTTTCTTGTGTGCACATTCGAGACTCCGAGAATGATAGGGAAAATATTCACTTTTGTCTCTGCCCAGTTTGGCCACCGTGGATAGCACAACCCTACTACGGGGTTAAACATGGCCTATGTTCCAATGTAATGATTTGATATGATATGATATGATGATTATGCTCAGTTTATGCTATGCCAAAGAACTTTCGAATATAAATAATTTTTTTTACAAGTAAACTTCGGAATATAAATATTTTGAACCATTGCTCCAATAATTTTGATAACATGTTTTGTTCTGCATACTGAAACTAAAAATGTTTTGTTCGGCATTCTGTACTTTGTAAATGCTCATGTTTACATACTATTATATGTTCTCTATTTACTGAGCTGTTGATAACTCACCCTCTTATCTCCACGATATTTTTAGATGTTTTGGATATTTCAGCTGAAGTTCAAGAATAGGAAGCATGGGTAAGGCTATGTAAGCATAGTGTACTAAGTACAAAAAGGGTACTTGGGTTATTGGAGAATTTTATTTAGTAGTTTCGTTTTGCTCTGTTGACTTAGTATTTTAGGAAAGTTGACATTTATTTTGAGACTTTGTGGTGTTTTTAGTTAATTATTTTGGAGTAGTTGGTTTAAAACAATGAGATCTATGAGTAATTGAGAAATTGGAGTTTATATATGTACGGTGAGATACGATTTCAAATGACAAAAAGTAACTCACCGACCCATCCGGGACCGAGGCGTTACAAAGATAGTCTAAAAGAAACTGAAGGACCACCACCATTCAAGTTCAAAAGCAACACTCAAAATGAAGGTTGAGAAATAAGCACTTAGGTTTGGCAAAGGGAAGCCAATTACAAATCAATTTTGGGTTAAATGAGGTGTTTAGCTCTTAATGATTAAGTTAGGTCAGGACTCAGGATGCACCAACACAATCCAACGTGCCCGAGTTGAAGCCATTGTCTAAGTGGCCCTCAATTGGGGCCCAAAACCACCCATGATAGAGTTCCATCAATAGACTTTTCACCTTTTTCATATATATAATCTAGCTCTGATAAATATTCTTTCAGGGTTCCCCTAATCTCATCTAGAGGGCAAGAACATCCCTTGGAGGTAATTAAGCCTAGAGGAGAAAGTGCTACCAGATCCACTTGGCAATTAAGATCTTTTGAAGACAGATGATTGCCAAAAACAAAACTCTTGTAAAACCGGTACTTACAGTCTCAGCTAAAAAAAAGCTCTCCATGTGATCTTCCTGTGTGTGAAACTCTACATCTGATATATGACAGTATCCACAAGGGCATCGAGCCCCATACTGCAAGCTGGAAACCATGTCCCGACCAGCATCAAGATATCTACAAAGAAAAACCTTGAAAACAGTCTCAGTTGCAAATAAGTCAAGGTAGTGCACATATGGATATTAACAATAGCAGACTTGACCAGAAACAGTAGTTTCCCAGTACTCTACATGGCTTTTATTTCTATAGGGGAAAATACATAAATAGAACAAAGAGTAGAGCATTATGCAGCGTGCTTTTGGAAGAAGTACATGGCAGGGCCACGGAGGCTCATCACAAATTTAAGAGTTTGAAGCAGGCCCGCCACAGATCAAGAGTTCAACCATAATGTAACAATATGTAACACTGAAGAATTGCTTCTGAAGATGTGGGTCTAAAAAATTGCAGGTTCCAGAAGTCTTTCCTAACAAATAAATCATTCAAAGTTGTACTGATCTTATTATGATGTCACAATAGGTTGATGGTCAGTATACAACCTAGTAACTTCAACGGATTCATTTCAAAATTGCAATACACATGGCCAACCCCAATTAATTGGAGAGCAACTATAAGCCAATCCCAATTTAAGCGGGATTAAATTGAGTTCAATTGACCAGATTAAAGATCACAACATATAAGTAGATCAGAGCAGACCTGGGATCTCTGGTAGCTTTGTAGAGCCAATACGTGCTCTCTATTAACTCCGGACGCAGTGGGTAACTTTTTTGCCCATGCTGAAAAGGAAATGTACAGAAAATTCTACACAATCACTAGACTAAACAACATTACCAAGCTAGTTCTATAAAGCAAAAAAAAAAAAAAACACACACACACACACACACACAAGAAATCCATGTAAATTAAGCCCATTGAAGTCTATAGAAGCTATCTAAAGAAGGAGAGTATAGACGAAGAACGTCTTAAGCTTTTCCGTAGAATAAGCAAATATATCATCTATTGATATATATCCTATACTGACAAAGAAGTCAACATTTTTTTTGTTTGTAAAGAGAAAAAATATGGACACAAGCGAACTATAACTGTGGACTTAAAGTCATCAGCCAAACGGTATCTAAGAAATGCTTAAAATTTGTAACATGTCACTGATTTATTACAATGTTTTTTTTTTATAGGTATTAGCTGTGGTAATTTACTGACTACAGTCCTCCGCTCTACCACCGATTTATTACAATGAGAGATGGCTCAAACACATTCAAGTTCATTCTACCTGAATAACATTTGGTTGGTGGAGGTATACTAAAGCATTCTAAAGTTCTACCTTTCATAAACATAACCTAGACTACCAAAGAACATAACCATATTCAGTGGTGTACGTGCTGTAAGTCTAAAACTAATAAAGCATACTGGAAATGCAGAGATTCCAAGATGGCAATATAGTTCGCCAAATGGCATATGGGAGTCATGTACGCACATATATCAGATCCTTAACAAAGACACCACCACACTTCTAGTAAAATGCCCTACAAGCAACATCAGTTCAAATAGCAATTGCTTAGGGGTTCAGATGGTGATGATTAATATACCTGAACACTGAGTGTAGCAAGATTAAAACCCTCAGGAGTGAAACCATATCTTTTCCAGACACTAAAGAAGGCAGTATGCGTTTGAACTGCAGGATCGATGTCCCCAGCTAACACCTTCGAGCATGAGTAATATACATATAATCAGAAAACTTCCAATAATCCAGTTCACCAACAAATGGCATCGAAGATAGAATAAAAATAGACCGAAAACCTGAAGGCCAGGCCAGAATGCCTGCAAACTGTTAAACAATGGCCAGACGATAGCAGCAGAATCCATATTTACTTCCACATACCTTCACAGGCACACACAAAAAAAAAAAAAACCAAGGCCAATAAAGCTGAATCCAATACGAAGATTTAAAGAAAAAGGATAATGATAAAAAGAGGGCAAGGGAATGTCTATTTACAGAGTGGCAGACAATAGCCACAAGCTTTTACCAAGGATCATTGTAAAGATAGTGCATAGCAGCTCTGTAAGCTTCTTGGAAAATGAACAGAGACTCTTCATCTCCAAACAATACATAAGCCTGAAACATTGTCAAGAAAGGTTAACAAGAAATAACTTTTCAAAAAGAAAAAAGAAAGGTTAACAAAAAACTGAAAAGAAATGTAACAACCCAAATTCATCCAAAACAAGCTTTTAGCAAGATTATTGACATATCATATGTGTCAGCATACAGAGCTCAAATTAGTTCATGAGAAGGCTGTGACCAGTTAAAATACTGACTTTATTTAACTAACCGCACGGTATACACCTCAGAAGCCTTCTAATGTTCACTGTAGAAATAAACAAATCCTATGTACAGGTGATAAGTATATAAGACTAGCAATGAAATTTAAAGCCTCATCATCTTCTTCCACTTCTATTCTCCACTCAATTCCATTTTGTCGGTAGAAGAGCATAAATTGAACTTGAAAGGAAAGCGGTAAAATTGCAAGTGGAGTAAACGGATTCCTCAAAGAAGGCAAAACAAAGGCCTAACAACAATAATAAAACAAGGGTTACTTTATCTTTCTGCTAACTATCATATTAGATATCAATAAGGGCTTCAGACTATGGTTCTTCTACCTAAAAGCCATCCTGTTAACTCACTATACACACTTTTCAAGAGTGCTGAAACAAAAGAGTTACAAGATAAAACATCTCAATGCTTGATTTCCTCACTGTTCGGAAGGATAACAATTTACAAATTCTTTAACAAACCGCCCACCATCAATTTATCACAACTCCAAAATACTTTTTAGTAAAATAAACATATATATTTTCAACAACACAAGCAATAACTATATCTGCAATCTCCCCTTTAGTAGCACAAGAACATCCCCAAAAGAAGTTTTGCACTGGGTATAATTAGAGATTGCTGTGTATACCTTGTATACACCCTGTGTACTCAGATATTGCCCATTGTTTTAAATGAAATTTAATCTTATAAAAAAAGTTATAATAGAAGTATATAATATCCAGCACCCTTACCTCACTGATTTATATCAATACAATTTTGTCTGATGACATAAAGAAGGCATCGTGCATCAATGGAGAGAACTAAGCTCGTTCCAAATAACAAAAAGGATGTTATAGAGCTGAAGCAGGTTTCAGTATTTCAATTCATGCTACTAACCTTTAGGAGATACTCGTAGAAAGAGTCAATACTAGTTCCTATTCCAGCATCCTGAAAAAGCAGCATACATAATTTTCCTTAGTGACAATAAGTGGGAGGAAAATTTGCGTCTCCCCAAAGTAAATGGAATTTTAATTTATGTGGAATTTGTAAGCTGGTTGACGATAATTTAGAAACTTTTCAAATGCACCTCAGATAGTAAAAAGCATCAACTATTATGGATCCTACTGATGCATCTCACCTCACTGCGTATGTATGCACATAAATAATGGCATAAGTTTTATGTTTATAAACCATAGCTGAGTGCACCATTCAAGAAACTCAAAATTGAAAACTTTATTTACTTCAATAAAAGATTGTTGCTCAACCTGTATAATGAGTGGTGCAAGAGCTCAAAGATGTATATCCACATTCACATTCTGTCAATGGGATTATACAAATTGCATTAACTATTTTTTTTTTTTTTATGACAAGGAAACCCAAAGACCGTGCAAACGCAACATGTCTTTTACCCGGTTAAACCTTGGACCCATGTAATCTATCCCCATCACACAAAACGGGTAAATCATGGGCCTTTCACCAATGGGACACTGTCCCTAGGTATTGTTTTCCCCCAAGGGTTTATACAAATTGCATACCTAGAAAATTAAATATGCTTCTTCATGCATGGAGGATAGAGAGAGAGTAAAAACTCAAATGCAATTATTTTTTTGTAAGTAATAAAAATTTTTATTTGGAAATGCAAAAGGCATAACTCAAGGACACAAAGTTACATTTAATTATTATCATTATATACCTCAACTACACTACAACAACTAACTCAGGAAGATCTATTTAATGGACAAACAAATAAGGCAAAAAAGATCTAAAGCATTCTCACAAGATGGCCCTACTTCATCCAAGCCTAGGACCAGATATGTAAAAGTGAAAGATTGAGACAACGTAAAGTTAGAAACTCATAGTAGGATGGCCCTCATAGAGAAATCACGTTAAATAGTGTTACCTTCTGTGTCCATTCACCTGTAAAAACATTGATATGGGCACCAACTAAATTTAGTTTTGAACGCCGCGCCCAAAGTCCACGAACTGCATTTTTGGTAACTTGTTCAAAAACTGCATGTTCATGAAGTTGAGCAATATTTCAACAGGCGTCCCCCACAGAAAAGAAAGGAAAAAGAAATGGAAAATAATGATATTAATGACAAAAAAATATAAGGGAGGCAAGGAGGGAAATACAGTGGTATCCAAGACCCTACGTTGAGAACCTAGTCTATCAAGCCAGAAATGAAGAGGATAAAACCAGTACTTCTACAACCTCCTATGCAATACAAAGTGTATAAGAAAGGCTAATGTCTCGACAAACGCATAGAGCCATCATCTATAAAGTCACTCAACAACTAATAAAAAATCTAGTAGAAGTTGCACAAAGACCAGGACAAGCAAGGAGATTGAAGAATTATTAAGTTTAAACAACTGGACCAAGGCCCAAGCATATTTCTAGAAAGTCACGGTGACGATGAGTGATGGACAACATTGTTATAAGTCTGTTAGTATTTCTTTTTATCTGATTGAACAGATCACCTCTAGGTACCTTCTGCTCAAGATCAAGGGGTCAGCAAACTCGTCTCAGTCGAAAATAGCTCAACTGTTTCCTCATTCAGTAAAGAATATTTTTTTTATTCTAATAAACGTCTAACTTGGGAGAGAGGATTTAAAAACCATAAAGAGCAAAGAAGAGGAAAACGGAAGCTTGAACAATGATCCTAAACATTATTCTTCAGGTCAAAATTGAGGTAGTATCTAGCCTTACCTATTATTATTTTTTTCTTTTTTTGATCAGTAACCTATTAATTAACAGTGCAATGACATATATAATAAGAAGGCTATATTCTAGGTGCCCTTTTTATAACTAGGTTATTAAAAAAGAAGTAAATGCCAAAATGAATGCTACCATAGTACAAGAAGTATATGTAATATTCTGCATAACATGACAATGTCATAAATATATTCTCCCACATATATTTCGTTAATTAAGGGGTTCACAACCGTAGTTTTCCAACATTAGTGAATATTTGGTATCTTGGCATCTTGTCTTCCCTTGCAACAAAGGTAAAACTTACCGGGATCATTCGTCAAACGACTAAGCACTCCAAATTCCAACGTCAAAGTCCCGCCACCAGCAGTTGATGTTATCTAACAGACCAAAAATTAATTTTTTAATGCTTTACGTAAATAGCACAAAACAGAGAATTAAAGACATAGTACAGTTACCAAATGAATGTCCTAGAAGGAGGTTAATGTTCTTAAATTTGAGAGAACAATCTTGCATATTCGCTCATTGTCCTTGGCAATTAGATGTGTAATCATATACCCTATTAGTTGAGGTACAACAGCAATTAGCAAACTGGAAATTAATCGGCTGAGTTTTCACGATTTTCTTCTCTCTCTCTCTCTCTCTCTCTCTCTCTCTCTCTCCTGTTAGATGTTCCACTTGTATAATTCTTGTGTACTATGGCCCTGACATTTGTGTTTCCTGCTAAATTCTTTGATTACTTGTCAAAAAAATAAAAAGGTGTAGTCCCACAATGTTATTAGCTGCTTTCACGCTAGAAAGTCACGGCAAAACTCAAGAGAAAACAAGCTTGCACAAAAGAAGGAGAAAATGCAGAAAGGCCTTGCCTTGCTTTCATGTTCATCAACTCCATACAAAAGGTTGACAGACCCAAATGGAATTCCTGCAACACATAATATCTGAAAATGGTCATAAAATGATGGATCCATTACATTTGCAATGCCCCTACATCTAACATGTACTTCATCCACAATTGAAACCAAAGTGTTTAATGTACAATCATTGTTCAGCAGACAGTGTCATAGCTACCCAACTGCTTTAAGAGAGAATGTAGCAAAATTGCTTTCCACAGAGCCAAACTGCTAAAGTTTCACAAAGCTAGTCATTCATGAGCCAAGGTCCTAAATAATTTTACTTGAGATTTAAATCCCTATATTAACATTCCTTTACAGCCTAACAATTTCAACCCAAGCAGCCTATCAGAACTAGACAGGTATACGGTATACTAAACATGGCAATCCTTCATTCCCTATAGTTGTATTCTTATATGTTAGGTGAAAACATTCTTAATTTAGCATTCCACAAAATGATAAAAATACACCATCAAATAACCAAAAGTAACAAGATTGATAAATAAATACCCTATGTGAATAAACAGCCCAAGAATTTAGGTCATAAAAAATTCAAAACAAGTAGCTAAACTCAAACTACAATAAATTGGGAAAATCAGTTAAAATCATCTAGTAGTTATACCTGTAGGAGTGTCAAACGCAGGTAATAACCTCCGGGCCAAATCCTCTGCTAAGTTAAGTAACTGGTTGTCATAAGATGGTATTTTCATGCCCTAGAAAGAAACAATACAGAAGAAATCAACAAAGACCTTCAGATAGTAGTATACAATATACAATTCATATTAAACGTATTTTTTTTAAGATCGGGAGTGCTCCTTGGATGAGTTCAAGAGGTTCTTTTTCTGCATGCTATTGTCTTATGCTTCTATCATTTTAATGTAATGGGACTAGTTTTCATAATTTAACTTTATCCATTTCTAGTTCTTCGCTGTAGTCAATATAAGAGATATACAAAATTAGCGTAGAAATTCATGAAAGACAAAAATAGAAAACTCTACATGAAAAATAGAAATAGAAAACTCTACGCTATTGTGGACTAGGGATGCTAGGTGGGTCCCCTATACCTGGCACGACTGGCCTACACTATCCACCCCTGCAGGTACCAAGTAAACAATCTGTGGGTCTCTCTTTTGTTGTTGGGGCCAAGAGACCCACAACCATGGATCTCTCTCTAGTTGAGGCCAAGAGACCCAAAACCATCTTTGTTTAAGGCCTAGTGGTTGTTGAGGCCAAGAGTTTTTTGGATTGGTTGAGGCAGATCTGGGATGAGCGTGGCTGATGGGAAAGTTTTTGCACCTTGAGGCGGCTAGGATGACCGTGGTTGAGGCAGATTTAGTTGAGGCAGTAGGGATCCAGGTGGTGGGTGAGCAAAACCTTCCACCTGTTGAATGATTGGGTCACCCCCCAAACTTCAAAACTTTTTTCGATAATTAATAAGAATTTTATAACCAATAATAGACTCAGCCCAAGCACACAGGAAATATACAAAGGAAATACCTATTGCACACTACAAAGCGGGAAACTGCGACAGAAACAGATTCAGTACATTATCATCATTCCTTACAAAGATCCTAGCCCACAAACTCAAAGTAGAAAAGAAAAAATAACGAAGATCTTCAAAAGAACGCTCTTTGTCTTCAAAACATCTCTCATTCTTTTCCAGCCATAAACACCACATTAAAAATAGAGGAATCATTCTCCATTTGGCAGCAACACATTTCCTTGCCCCAAAACCACGCCAACATGCAAGGAGATCCACAACTAACTTAGGCATCACCCAATATAAACCTGTCCGACCAATAACCTCATTCCACAAAAACTTTGCCACCTCGCAATGTAAAAATAAAAAATAAAAAAAAATAATTTACAAATTCACCGTCCTTCTTGCACATGACACACCAATCAGCTATACACAAACCACGTTTTTAAGGTTATTTGTGGTCGATATTTTCCCTAGAGCAACCACCCAACGAAAGAACACCACCTTAGTAGGTACCTTCACCCTCCAAATGCTTTTCCAATGGAAAACACAGCCAGAATGACAATTAAACACCTTATAAAAAGAACTGATTGAAAACCTGAAACTTCCAACATGGTCTATTTCTTCATTAGACTCCCTCAGCTCTCCTGACTCACTTGCCTCTACCTCCTCCTCCCCTCCAAGAACCATTTGCATCTCAGAGTTTAAGCTCTGGGTGCAAGGAACCCCAAAAACAAACTCCTCAATGAACCCAGAGACATTACCGCTCAATTCCACATCTCCCTCCACCACTTCCACCCCCTCTGAAACCCTTTCATTGCCTTCAAAACGTAGCTCAACAGGAACCAATAACGATTGAGAAGAGAACCTCCCAACCCCGAGATGAGAATCTCCCTTCTAAATCTCGGGCTCGAAGGAAGACAACATGCTCCCCTTCGCCGGAGCTGAACACACCACCTGAGTACCCTCAGAGGGATTGACTACCACCGTCGTCCCCTTCTGTGAAGAAAGCTCAACCTCCTGTGCCGTCGAGGGTATAATATGGACCACCTCAGAGTTCCGATTCTTAGATCCGAGTAACTGAACAGTCGCCAGTGGAGGGACCCTTGTCGGAGAGCCTCTTGGAGACTCGCCTGCTGCCGTCCACCCTGTTTATGACGTCGTAGTGTCTGTCAAAGCCATCAAGCCCTTAGGCTACGCCACCCCTCCTCTCAGATTGTCTGAGCCCCGTATCTAGAGTGAAGGCTTTGCCCTCTAGAAACCAGGCCCATTCTGGCCCACAAGCCCATTCCGCTGCTCCCCCATCCTTTTTCCTTCTTCCTTATCCTCCAAATTTAGGCCCAAACCCATAAACAGACCCAACCCTTCATCTACCTTCTTCAACATTGTCTCCAACCTCTCCTTCCAACCAAATAACTCTGCCCTTACGTGCCACATAGACCCTTCAACTTCTCCAACTTTCTGCAACACCTTAGCAAGCCAACCATTCTTCCTTCCATCCATCTGCTTCCACCACAAAATGTCATTCCTTTTGTTACCACATCCAACACCAATTCATCCTTCCTAAATTTACCAACGCCAAAACTCTGATGAGGAAGAGAACCCTCCTGCCTTGGATTTGTTATGCCGGGTAAGACACTTCCCAATGATGATAAACACATTTCAAAGATGTCAGAAATCACCTTCTTATTTCTAGAAACCTGTTCGCCACCACCCTCGGTAGAAGCAACTCTGCTTTCAGAACCTGAAACAGAGTTCCTAAAATCAACCATCTCTCTCATTAACCTCACAAAACCTGCCCAACCACCCACTTTTCACCCTTCTGGAATCACCATGATTCCATTCCCTTTACCAGTGCCAAACTCAATCAACTTCACAAATCTACCAAATGCGTTTTGACATTTTTGGACCATAAAAACTCTATTACCTTCCCTTCTTGTCTAAAAAGATCTTTATTGCCCACCATCCTCAGACAATCCTCCACCATCTTTGCCATCCAAATAACCATACCTCCACTGAGATGAAGAGACTTAGACATCTTCTTGCTCCTCTCAGTAATACAAAAAAAAGTTACCACCTTTCCTACTAAACACGAACCTCTTAGCTTCTATCCAAAAACTACGATCCATCTTCAACAAACAAAAGATAAAACTAAAAGAAGAAAAAGACAGAAGGAACATGAATTAGGGAAGCAAAGAAGTATTAAGGACTATCCTCGGCAAGAAGCGCCAGGGATGGAAACCCCAAGTCCTTTGGCTGAAGGAAGGTAACAAGTGCACGAAAATTTTTCATCGTATGGCAAACCTTCATCAAAGAAATAATGCAATTGAGGTTCTTCATGATGGTGAAAACGTCATTTCAAATCAAGAGGTCATTAAGGACCACATTGTCAATTTTTATGAGAAGTTGGTCAGAGAAGAATACTCATGGAGACCAAAACTTGATGGGCTGTTTTTTTACTTCATTGATCAGGCAAGTGCAAAATGGTTGGAGAGAGCTTTTGAAGAGCATGAAGTTCTCGATGTGGTTAGAGGAATGGCAAGGGATAAGACTCCGGGTCAAGATGGTTTTTCAACGGCTTTTTTTCAATCTTGTTGGGATATAGTGCGGGAGGATATTATGAAGGTTTTTCGTGAATTTTATTCATTTATGAAATTTGAGAAAAGTTTCAATGCTTCATTTATAGCACTTATTCCCAAAAAGGTAGGAGTTGTGGAGGCGTGATTTTCGGCCTATTAGTTTGGTGAATGGGGTTTACAAGATAATCTCTAAGGTGTTAGCTAATCGTATGAGTGGGGTGTTGGGAAATATTATATTGAAATCTCAAAATGCCTTTGTAAGAGGGAGACAAATCCTTGACTCGGTATTAGTTGCTAATGAGTTTGTGGACAGCAGAATTAAATCATATGAATCTGGAATTTTGATTAAATTGGACATGGAAAAAGCATATGACCATGTTAGTTGGAATTTTCTCTTGTATTTGCTTGGGAGATATGGTTTTGGAGAGAAATGGTGTATGTGGATCAAACATTGCATTTCGACGTCGAGATTTTCCATTTTGGTGAATGGCACTCCGGCTGGGTTTTTTAATAGTTCATGTGGTTTGAGACAAGAAGATCCGCTATCTCCTTTTCTTTTCGTCCTTGTCATGGATGCATTGAGTAGAATGTTGGAAGCGGCAGTAGAAGGTCGGTACTTGTCGGGTTTTGATGTGGGCAATGAGGAACGGAATAGTCTGAAATTACTCATCTTCTTTTTGCCGATGACACATTGATTTTCAGCGAGCCCAATCAACACATTCGATCTTTGAGAGCATTGTTGTTATGTTTTGAAGCTGTCTCAGGTCTTAGCATTAACCTAAACAAGTCTGAAATTGTTCCGGTGGGTGCCGCATGTAATATTTCAGTTTAGGCTAATATTTTGAAGTGTAAGATTGCTTCACTGCCACTGAAGTATCTTGGTCTTCCCTTGGGGACTCCTCACAAATCTGTTTTGATATGAGATGGGGTTATTGAGAAGAATGAGAGAAGGTTGGCTGGATGGAAAAAGTTATATTTGTCTAAAGGGGGAAGAATTACTTTGATAAAGAGTACGTTGTCTAATCTTTCTACGTGTTTTCTTTCACTTCTCCCTTTGCCAGCTAGGGTTGCTAGTAGAATTGAGAAAATTTATCGTAATTTCTTGTGGGGAGGAATAGGAGAGGAAAAGAAGTTTTATTTAGTTAGTTGGAATAAGGTGTGTCAACCGGTTTCTTGTGGAGGATTGGGGGTGAGAAATTTGAGATTGTTTAATAAAGCACTCCTTGGAAAATGGCTTTGGAGATATCATGAAGAGAGGGATGCTTTATGGAAGAATGTTGTTGCTGTTAAATATGGGAGTGGGTGGGGGGATTGGTGTTCTAATGAAGTTAGAGAAGCGTATGGGGTGAGTTTATGGAAGGGTATTAGGAAAGGTTGGGGGGAGTTTGTTTTCTAAACATATTAAGTTTAAGGTGGGGAAAGGGAAGAGGATTCTCTTTTGGCATGACATTTGATGTGGGGAATCAGCTCTTAAATCAGATTTTTCATCTCTTTACAGGATTGCAAGGGATCAAAATGTTGTTGTGGCAGATTATCTTCAATGTACGGATAATAATATTCTTTTCTTTTTATAAGAGGTAAATGGATAATAATATTCCACAGAATGTTGACTTTATTAGAGATGTAAATGACTGGGAAATGAATGTTGTTTCAAATTTTCTGGGAAGAATTTATAACTCTAAAGTGATGCAGGGAAGAGAGGACAGTCATTTCTTTTACTCCAAATATACCACAACAAACGAGCAGATCTTCACCTTCCACAATCATGCACACTGATGGATTTTTTTTTTTTCTTTTTTTGATTGGACACTATCCAACATGCTAGTTGATCTACTACCAAAGAAGGCATAACTCATTCTGGACCTAATAGGCCGAAAACCTTGGCTATAAGAAAACCTAGACATCTGCCCTATATGTCTCTTGGCATTAAAAGCAAGGTAAAGGGCATTTGCTGCATAACTTTGACACAAACTAATAAATATACAATTTTTTTCCCGATGGATGTAAAATTACAAAATCAAGTCACAACATCAAGTCCTAACAGCAATCAAGTACATCAAGCAAACACCCAGAAAGATCAAAAGCACCAGACAACCTTTTTTTCCTATTGGCACCGGGTGTCCGGAAACAGCATCCCGACTAATCCCGGGGGTGCACAGGCCCTCGGAAAGTAGTTTCCGGCAAGTGCACATCGGGTAATTCAAGGAGAAATCCCCTAGTCCTATGGCCCCTAGAGATTGTTTGCACACAAGGGGATTTGAACCTTAGACCTGGGGGAGCATAACTCCAAGCCCAAGGCCTTCACCAGACAACCTTAGATCAAGGTCATATTATATGATAAGGCAGTGGAGTATCAATTACTTTTTTTTATAATTAATAAGAGAAACTTTAATCCAAGTAATTAGGCATAGCTCAAATACACAGGATGTATACAAATGAGAACACCTAGTTACAAGCTAAAACAAAATACAACTAAAAAATTACAATCATTCCCATTCCTTACAAGATTCTTCACCCAAAAACTTAAAGTGCTAAGGAAAAACTCCCTAAATTCCCCTAAAGAACGCTCACAATTTTCAAAGCACCTCCCATTCCTTTCCAACCATAAACACCAAAGCAAGCACAAGGGGATCCTCTTCAACACTGCAGTGCTGTTACTTCTCCCCCACAATACCTTGCTAGCATGCAAAGAAATCTACCACACGCATAGGCATCACCCAAAAATGCCAACCCTTGCAAAAATCTCATTCCACAAAGAAGTCGCCACCTCACAATGAAGAAAAAGATGATCAATAGATTCACCATCCTTCTTACACATAAAACACCAATCAACCACCGGTAAGCCTCTCTTCCTCAAGTTGTCCGTGGTTAAAATTCTCCCAAGAGACACCAGCCAACGGAAGAAAGCAACCTTACTAGGCACCTTGGTTCTCCAAATACTTTTCCAGGGATAATCTTTGACCCCATGACAGGTTAACACCTTGTAAAAAGAACTCGCTGAAAATCTGGAATTAACTGTATGCACCCACTGCAGACTATCCTCTTTGTTTTGATCAAGCTTCATCTCGTATAATCCTCCAAATAAATTAGAAACTTCGCATACTTCCCAATCATGTACATCTCTAGTGAATTCCACAGTCCAGTGAATCAAATTGTTAGAAAAGTGCTAGGACTCAGCCACTGCAGCCCTTTTATCTCTAGCAATCCTAAAAATGGGTAAACATCCTTAAGAGGATAATCCCCACACCAAATGTCATACCAAAAATAGATCTTTGCCACATCCCCCCCACCCTGAATTTAGTATTCTTGACAAAGCCCCCCCATCCCAGCCGAATAGACTTTTTTTTTTTTTTATAAGTAATCGGTAGTATAAATAAGAATAGGCCAAGCCCAGGTATACAAGGTGGAATACAAGAGATAGGACCTATCTAGTTGCTAAAAAAGAAAGAAGAAAATCATGTACAGTTAGGCCATTAAAATCTACAGCACTAGCCCACAGAAGTAAGGTGCGGTAAAAGAAAATTCTAAGATCCTCTAATGTCAACTCCTTATCCTCAAATGTCTGCTCATTACGCTCCCGCCATATGCACCACATAATACAAATAGGAACCATCTTCCACACAGCTTTGATTTGTGGAGCACCACCCGGCATTACCCAACAAGCCAATAACTCTACCACTGTAGTAGGCATGACCCAAATCAACCCTATACGTATGAACACATTGCTCCACAATGCTCTAGCTATCTCACAATGTGCATAAGATGATCCACTGTCTCGCCAGCTTTCTTGCACATACAACACCATTCTAGAATAATAACCTAGCACTTCCGCAGATTATCAGTGGTCAAAATCTTACCCAGAGCCACTGTCCAAGTGAAAAATAGTGCTTTTGGAGGTGCCTTATTCCTCCACACACCTTTCCAAGGAAAATGCGTGTTTGGAAGCTTAGTAAGGGACTTATAGAAGGAGCGAACCGAAAAAATACCCTTACCTGCCGGATTCCACCACGGCTTATCTTCTCTCAAACCAAACATCCTCGTAGAATACACTCGACTGAAAAAGGCCTCAACACTGTTAAGTTCCCAGTCATGTATTGCTCTACTAAAGATGACATTCCAATGGAGTTGATCCCCTGAACGAACCATGAGATCCGCCACAGAAGCCTCTTGATCACATGCCACACGAAAAACAGAAGGGAATGCAACTGCTAGAGCCTCCTCCCCACACCAAATGTCTCTCCAAAATTTTATATGAGTGCCCTCCCCCACCAAAAATTTAGTATGACGAGAAAACACCCCCCAACCACGTCGTATATGCTTCCGAATAGACTTCCACAAACCCACCCCAAACATCCCTCTTACATCATTCATACACCAACTCCCCCAGATCCTCCCATATTTAACATCCACAATATTTCTCCCAAAATGCATTACTCTCATTATGATACCTCCAAAGCCATTTCCCAAGAAGAGCTTTGTTGAAAATTCTTAAATTTCGCACTCTCAAACCTCCACAAAAATTTCACGGAATGAAACTTTCTTTCCTCCCTATTACCATCCCACAGAAAATTCCGATAAATCCTCTCTCTTCTTTTAGCAACCCCAGCTGGTAAAGGAAAGAAAGAGGAAATAAGTAGGGAGATTAGTCAATGTGCTCTTAATCAAGGTAACTATTCCACCTTTTGACAAGTATAATTTTTTCCAGCCAGCTAACCTCCTCCTAATCATCTCAATCACCCCATCCCAAATAGAAACTGATTTGTGAGGAGCACCCAAGGGTAGTCCAAGGTATCTCGTTGGTAACAAAACTACCTTACATCCCAAAATATTGGCCAGATCCAAGATATTCCTGACCGTACCCACTGGAACAATTTCAGACTTGGAAAGATTAATTCTTAAACCAGAGACAGCTTCAAAACATAACAGTAAGGCTCTCAAAAACGAAGGTGATCCTTATTGTTATCACATAAATTCATAGTGTCGTCTGCAAAAAGCAAATGTGATACTGTAATACTATCCCGAGTCTCATCACCCACCACAAATCCCAACATAAATCTTCCTTCAACAGCCGCTTCAAGCATACGACTCAAAGCATCCATCACTATTACAAAAAGGAAAGGAGATAAGGGGTCTCCTTGCCTCAGACCCCGAGAGCTGTTAAAAAAACCAACCGGATTGCCATTCACTAATATCGAAAATCTGGCTGTCGAAATACAATGTTTAATCCGTCAACATCACTACCCACCAAAACCAAATCTCCCAAGTATGTAAAGAAGAAAATCCCAATTGACATGATCAAAAGCCTTTTCCATGTCCAATTTAACTAAAACTCCAGATTTACCCATTCTTATTCTACTTTCCAAGCATTCATTTGCAATTAGAACTGAGTCAACTACTTATAAGTAGATAACAAGCACCAATGGGGTTTGGCCTATTGGAAAGGTGTAGCTTCATAATTACAACCTAAAACAAGAGTGCAGATAACTCTCTTGTTGTTAAATTGCCCTTTTCCCATAAAAAATGGTTGCTAACAACTACACTGCATAATCTTTTCTCGACCAAGCAACCCAGCAAACCAGTTTTACTATTCCCTTGAGGCCCCCCTCCCATCAAAGAAGCAAAAATATCGATATAGCTTATATATCATGCTAATTAAACTACCCATGAGTTGCATCATTCCTTTTAGGTCGATCTAAAGCACATCAATACTTTTTCTGGAAAACCAATGCTTTAACTAAAAAAAATCATAAAATTGTAATGAAAATAATTCGTAAAGGTAAATGCATAACCAATACCGTAGCATAATCACTTGCAATAAGATGAGCAGAGAGTAAACCTCCAAGAACGCGAATAGTAGTCTCAAACACAGACACTGTCTTATTCTGCAAAAACCCATAAAGAAAATCCAAAGTTATGCAGCAGGTGACCAAAGCAATTCTAGCCGAAATTTAAACGTAAGTAAAAAAAAAAAATCGGCTAAGCCTTTTGTGTTCTTCAACAAACTTTTGATTACTTGAAAAATATGCTAAAAGAAAATCTGAATGATATCAGTTATTAAGATACAGAGTATTACAATGTAAAATACATGCATATACAAAATGCAAGAAACCCGAACAATTCCACACAGCAAAATGAAAACCAGGATTATAAAAGAGAAAATCAGCAAGTTGGGAGCTTTATAAAAGTTGAAATTCAGAATTTTGATACTATTCAATGGGGAGAAGAAAAGCAGTCCTCAGTTATTTAGAATCCATCATCCCTATATTGCATTAAACGAAAATCTAGTCCCAGCAGATAAGTTTAAACATTAATTCACCAACAAAAAAAATGAGCACTACTCACTATGTCAAACCGAAGGCTTTTACCAATCCATTCAATAGATGCAGCAAAGTGTTCCTTATCACCAAGTAAAGCCAGCATGTCTAAGGAGTCAATCTGTGACAGTTACATGATGGCAATGTGCTATGATCCTGAGGGTAACCCTCGGGATCATAACACAACGACAGGTGAGACATACAACAACTTGGATATAGATAAATTTGGAAAGGAGAAATTCTCATACCAAAGTCAAGGCATAACGCCAAGTGTATCCTCTCCTCCACATGATAAAGGTCTTAGTTCATCAAGTGGAAAAGCATGGTCCATGTATCCATTAAAAGCATGATAGAACATTCCACGCACCTGGATTGCAATTTGAAATGTATCTCTCCCACTTTAAAAAGATCAAACAGCACATACTAACACTGCCACCAAATGCAAATAGAAAAGCATGGTGCGGACAATTTAAATATTCAGATCTTTCACATGAACTCAAAACTCCTGTTACGTAATGGAGGATAATTTACAAGGAAAACAATCCAGGACATGAAATTTTGAGCTATTTTTGCCCTCAGAACTAGTATTTATAAAAATAAAATAATAATAATAATAACAATAATAAAATATCATTTTCTGCTCCTACACCAAATCATCAACAACAGCATTCTACGTTAATGTCACGCAATCAGATATGAGTTTTGCCAGCAAAATTCAAGCCCATATGGAAAAGTGTACATGTAACTATAAGAATAGACAATTTAAGAGTCCAAAGGCCCTTCATTTAGAAGTCCAATATGGGTCATTGGAATCGGATTCTATTTTGTAAATTCCCGCTGCCAAACATACTTTAAGATAAATTTGCGTCGCGCGTACAAATCAACCGACTGTTCCATCAAATGAGCATAGTAACATAAACGGCAAAGTGTACATGGCATTCTGACAATGAAAATCTTAAAGAAAAACCCTAATTCCGCTTCCGAGCTGGATCTGAGATAGACAGAGGGTTACCTCGTCTCGGAGCTGTTTGGCTTCCTCAGGAGTGACGCCCTCTGCGAGAGCTCTGCGCATGAAACCGTTGTGATAGGCTGAGACAAAAAAGAAGAGCCATAGGAATTGAAAGACTGGTTTCTTAGCTTCCATTCTTCTGCCTCCCTGTTTGTGTGTGTCAACTCCGTCTTAGACAACACAAAACAATGGCATCTGGCTTTAGTGCTGCACGCTTTCGCTTTGTGATGTTATGCCTTTCTCTGGTCGGCAGCTTACACCACGTACTTGCCTATCGGATTATATAACTCGATAAACAAAAATTTCCCCTAATTCCAAACTTTAGTGATCTTTTATATAATATTGGTAGTGGGATTAATGCAAAGAGTATTTGATAAAAGTTCACCAATTTAGAGATAAGGTGCCATTTTTATTTATTTATCTTTATTCTATTTTGTTTTGTTTTATTTTTTATCCTTTGCCTAGGCAATCATCTTATAAATTTATGAGTGGTCACTTCCTGATCGTGATTTCTGATCAAAAGGGGTAAATTTTAAATTTTAAATTTTAAAAAGAGCTCCCAAATAAAAACGGCTTTATATTTTTTTTTTTCTAAAGAAAATGATGACTTTAAATTAATAAATGTCAAGTCAACTTCGTTTATTTTTACAAATCATCTCGTTTAATTATTATAATTTTTTTAAAATAAAAATAATATTATAATAATATTTTATACGACTTTCAAATATATGAGATTGTAGTCTAACCATAAAAAATAGAATTTGAAATAGAATCTAGAATCAAATATATAATTTCAATTCCATTCCACTAAATATATAAAAGATACCATATTTTTGGAGTTTTTGTCTTCAATAATGGGTTGAAAGCAGTGTTTTGGATTTCGTACGGTACTGGCTGGTACGGTCGATATTTTTTGTACCGACCGTACCGATCTCAATTTCGGCCTGTACCGGCCCATATCTCGACTTGTGTTTTTTTTTTTTCGTTTTTTCAAACTACAAGCTTATTTTTTAACCACCAATTCAGACTAGACTATTTATAATTTATATATATATATAATTTATTTATATATCGACTATCCCGAAACGCTATCCCGAAACGGTATTGATACCGAAATATTTTGTTTCAGTGCCTTGACCGGTACAACGTCCGGTACGGTATTTAAAACATTGGTTGAAAGATCATTTCTCAGTGAAATCCCACTCCACAAATTATATATATATATATATATATATATATATATATATACACACACAGAGTCTTTTAAGTGATTTTAGAAAATATGTACGTAGGTGAGGTCCCAAAATAAAATGAAAATAGTATTTAGTATAAACTGAGAGCTAAAAAGGGATAATTCTAAGAATTTTTCAGAAGAAAATAGAGATGCCTCCTATGTTCCATTCCATCTCGCAAGCTCTGAGTTTAAATGCTAATGGAGATTGATAGATGGGAAACATATAATCAGGAGGCTCCTATTATAATGGTAAAAGTATCCAAAAGAGTAGGAAATAGCGGACAGTATAGAAAAAAATAAAAATGATATTTGCAATTGTATGGTAAACAAGCAACGCGCGTTCATTTTAGAAAAAAGTAAATAAATGTAGAATCCACGTAAGAAAATTAAAATTTTAATAGTGAAACCTATTTTTTTTTTTTTAAGAAATAATCTATACATCAACCAGTTTACCAAATTCACACCTCACACCCTACGTGGCAAACCGGGTTCACTAACAAGTGAATCGGTTTTGCAGCTCAGTCCCACCCAAAGCATGAAACGGCAATTTCCCCCTCCCATTTTTCGCTCTTCTGCAGCTCCCCATCCATTCTTTCACTCTTCTATGTGATTTATCACAAAATATTGTCTTGAATCATCTTCTCCAAAATCCTTCATCTCCCCCTCCCTTCATCCTCTTAACTGATGATCGATTATGCCCTAATTGGCCTCCTATTTACTCTCTTTCCCTCTCTCTCGTTGTTCTAGAGATTTGTGGAAGGAACCCACGTCCAAAGATCTGTGTCACGATAATATATTTTTCAAAGTATTTTCTTGTTCGGGTATCTTCTACCGCAAACCTAGAGAATTTGTTTGCTTGGCTTTCTTGGCAGAACTTCTACAGAAGATCTCTTTGACGGAGATAAACAGAAGAGCTTAGAGGCTAAAACAGGGGGCTGGTGTTGGTGTTTGATGATTCACAACGAGAGAAAATTGAATCCAAGGTGTTGGTGCCCCCTCTTTATATGAGTTGAGATAACGATGATCGGATATCAACACAATCGGTGAATGCGACGAGAAGGTTGTGGTCTCGACTAGCATCCACAATGGATGAAAATTTTTCTTGATGTTCGTTTTTCGTGAAAATTGGAACAAACAAATCGGTGGGAAATCAATGTGCAATAAATGAGGCCATTAAAAACTATCCTTTTTTTCCGGAGAGATGGTGGAAATTAGAGCATAAGAGTTAGGAAAACGAAAAATTGCAAATGGGTGAAGACAATTTTGATAGTCTTTTGTTACCCAAAAAAAGGGCAATATCAAATGTAGAGTAAATAATGACTGATGTATAGAACACCTCTTTTTTTAAAAAATAATGTGCAACATTTACACAATCTATGATTATACCTAACATTACTAAAAAAAAATATATAGATTCCGATCTTCTAGTAAACACGATTAGAAAATGTGGAACCACCGAATAAACTCAAAAAGGGACATGAAAAACTTTAAAGGGACACCCGCGCAGGGCCTTGGATCATAATCCCAGCCTTCCATGCATTGCAATACTTGCAGCTTGCAAGCTCTCTCTCCCACTTGCTTTCATGGTGCAAGTCATTTAAAAGATAATGAAAAGCATCCGAAAAAGAAAATGCCATTGGTTTTTTTTTTTAAAAAAAAAACGACTTCCCGAGTAATTTGCACCAAGAACTTCACACTAGCAAAACATACCACTTCCCCATTTTCCAGGGGTGTTCCCTAGGGAACTTTGCTTTGTGACCATCTACAATTACGATAAAAATGACATATCAATCAACCTGGCGTCGACTAAGAAAAGTCGAACTAGTCATTATAGAGAACAGTAAAGCAAAGATTCTTAACCTAATTATGGAAAAAAAAAAAGAAATAATTAATGGTTAAAACACTGAGCTGCAGGAGTCTCGCATTAAAATATCTTACAAACTGGTTCAATTGGTCAGCAGCAAGTCCTCAAATTCATGCCTGCAACCGAAAAAGAGAAGTCATTGTACATTCAACGGAAAAATCCATGTCAATTAAAGTTTTTACCATGAATCCTGAAGTATTGCTGATCCATGGTCCCAATATAAGACAACAGGTATATGAGATTAACAGCAAGCATTCTGAAGCCAATGACCAAGCATAAAAAATTTTGAAGAATGGCAAGTTTCATACTACCCAATGACATTAAGAGAAAACGTTTCAAAGAGTTCAAGAATTAAGTGAAACACATATGGATGGTAAGCTAGGTTTGTGTTCTAACAATTATTAGCATGCCAAATGATAGTGGTGCAATACCAACAGCATATACATATTTTTCTTTTATAGGTAGCAGTAGATTCATATGAAGGAAACAAAGTAAAATACCTGCTGCTTTTTCTTCTTTGGCCTTCTTTTTCTTCTGGGTTTATGAGCATCAGAGTTGGAACTTAGATTGCTACTGTGACCTGTCCTCGAATTTGAGGAACCCCTTAATTTGAAGTCAGAACCACTTCTACTAGTCGATGTATTGCTGGATGTCGACATTTCAGTTCTCTGTATTGATTTATTTTTGCTTGATGATGGCCCAAACCTTGATTGAGAATGACCAGAACTTGGGGCTGTAGTGATAGCTGGGCGGGGTGGAGGCATTAAGGCTCTAGCAGAAATCTGCTTCTATACAAAAATATGTTTTCTTGATAAGTACCTATCTTTGAAATGAGGAAAATGGAAGTAACGCTGAAACAGCCAACTGGTTTCCTATAACAGAGAACTATTCGATAGACACCATACCTGATTTCTTTCATCACTGGACATGCCAGACGCTGCTTTGCCAGAAGCACTAGAAGCCTGTTCCCTGCAAAATCAATGATAAAAGTTTTAGACAAACCCTTGATGAACACAACCAATTTAGTTTTGGGTAACTACAAAATAAAATAATAATCGGACTTCTGAAGATAAGGAGTGAACACTGGAAGAGATTAGATTGTTCTTTGTGAAAACTTTGTTCCTATGGGCGAATGTTGTAGATTGCAATGGTCTAGATTTTCGTGATTTTCTTGTTTCTATCTATTCCTCTTAACTAGGTGTAAACTCTTGTATACCCCGTGTACTTGGGTTATGCCTATTCTCATTAATAAAATTTGTTTCTAATCAAAAATAATAATAATAGGTGCGGGATCAAAAGTGTCATAATTTTCCCAGCTAACATAACAAATAAGAGCTTCTGTAAAAGGTCCAATTAAATCAGAGAATCAGAACAGGCTCTTCGAGCAATTACAATGTTGTCAAATCACCAGTATAATAAACCCCTCCATATTTTTTTTATAGGTAAATATTTTATGCGTGTGTTTGCCAGGAAACCCCATGCATATTTTTATCTGAGCATCTTGATAACAATGTGACACATGCAATCCTTACTCCTTAAAACTATAGAAGAAATAGTACTCCCTCTCAAACTAAAAAATAAAAGTAGCATTTCCTCTCACTCATTCAATAAATACCTTGTACTCTTATCCGTCCATTCATCATCTGCATCTGCTTCATCACTTGAACTACCAGTAAGGAAGAAATCATCTTCACTTAGATCCATAAGCCCATCATCCTCACTCCCTGTCTCTGTTGAGAAAAGTTCAAGTATAGAAATCTTATGAACATATGGAAACTCAAGGAGTTATTACAAAATAAAAGCTGAGATGGAGCATTTTTGTAGGTGATCAGGAGCAGATAATAAAAGGTTTAAAGCAGAAAAGATCAAACTTATGCACAGAGCTGGATATCTGCCCTGGACCCACCAAGCCCCTCAAACACACTTGTAATAATTACAATTTTGATTGCTATGCTTCTCTATCCAAATCCAACATGATTATTCACATTTAATACGATCCTAATCATTCAAAGTATTCAAGGTACTTTTACCAAATTCAAAAAGAATTCTCCACTTATTTTAGCATCTCTAGTGGTTGATATGAATAGCTTGGCATGCTGGATCATGTGGCTTCAATGATTTGTCAGGAGTTTAAAAGCCTTCTACAAAATTTTATCGATCATAAGAGTAGGCAAGAGCGGAAGTATACAAGACATATGCAAGAGCATTGCCTATGCGTACATGTTAGAAAAAATGATCAAGCTTCACCATCCAGTGAGAAAAATCATATTTGATCATTTTCTCTGACGCTCCCCAAAAAATGAATATTATATTATTGATGGTGTCTTTAAGCTTAATTCATGAAGCCAGCTCGTTCCACATGCACATGACCCAAACAAAAATGTCTAAAAGATATACATTTTCAATGACGCATATTCCAAATGGACATTCAAAATTTTCCTTGCAACTATACTTTAAAAATGAACTTTATTCAATATCCAGAAATTTAAGTTGGGCTCACAAATCGAGGAAAAATTCAGTCAATTCCCGAAACATATGTGGAAAAATGCCAATGGGACTAGAATGGAGTAAATACCTTCCAAATCCTTCCCACTAGCTGCAGCAGCAACTAAGTTAGCTTTGATCTGCTTGCGCAATTTATTTCTCCTATCAACTATGTCTGAGTCATCACCTCCAGTAAATAAAGAGACATATTTCTCTGTCTTGGGAAAGAACTGCAATGCAATTAAACATGATCTTTTAAGGCCCCATAGATTATCACTGCTGAAAAGTCCTAATTCACAAAAACAGACCACAAGTTCGTGATCAAAGCAAAGTCGAGTTTATAGCTCTTTCCAATAGACCATAAGTTCAAACAAACAAAAAATTTGGCATTTTCCCAAAGAAGGCAGGGAGCCACAGCATAATGAACAAACTATTGATTAGGTTAGGTTAAAATGCATAATCAAAACTCACAAATTTTCACAACATCTGTCTCAAAAATAATATACAAATGCCAAATTGGATGATAAGTAACAGATATAAAATGCATTTAGTACACAGCTCACCCTAACATATTCAAGATCTTCTTTCAATTTAGAAAGCTGGCCCGCAACTTTTGTATCATGTTCCTGGCCAGATGAAGCACGTTGCAGTTTCTCTAGACGTCTTATTCTTCTTTCTACCTTTCTTCTCTCTGAACAAAGCACATTTTTAATTGGATGAGTCTAGTAGTCAGTCATGAACTAACTTCAAAGATAACTCACCGAAAAATTTTATCTTCCTGTCCCGCAAGAATATTTTGCGTTCAACAGCAAGACGAGAATGGATATCCTGCTGTTTCTTGAGTTCTTCTAACTTCTTTTCCTGGGCTGCCCGGACATCAGGTGTTAAATCCTTTTAAAAAACAGCTAGTTAGGATGCATCCACAAACCAATACCCCCACGACCACCCAAACAAGAAAAATGAAAATGGCACACATCGATCCACCAAACAGAAGACAACGTTTTGGGAGTAATCTAAAGCTGAAGAATGCACTGGCATACATTACATAGAAGCAACTCTACGGAGAAAAATCTCAAACTATATCAATAGCACGGGTATTAATGACATAATGAAAATTTGTGTTTTAAATTGCAATCGAATAATTTCCGTTCAAGAAGAATCAGCATCCTCTGCGCACGCTACAGGACTCTAAAAAAAAAAAAAAAAAGAGCAAAAATGCGAGCATTAGGTTATCAACTATGTAGATATGCAATTAGAAATTCAAAGACTTAACCCAAGTAGTATCCGACCTAGTACACCCAACTGTTTATGTATCACCCATACAAAAAAAAACAAAGATGAAAATCCTGAAAGATGAAAGATGTATTGTCAGCAACCAAACAGAGAATTAAAGTTACAATAGAATAGAACTCAGCTAGAGCCGATTGAAAATAGTTTGTGTCACAAACGACCATCGCCACACCAACCCTATCCCTAATAACCTAACAGGAACTTCTACAAAGGGCATTCAGACTTAGTTTTACAAATGATCAAATAGCGAAAATTCGAGATATTTGGAATAGAATCAAAGAAGTACCTTCCGGAGCATGCGCTCGATAGATCGAATCCGATTCTTGAGAGAAACAGACTTGGGCTTCTTAGCTATGCCCAAGCCCTTAGATCGGCGACCCGCGGGCTTGACCCTGCGTTTGCCATAGCCACCATGCGCCATGGTGTCCGCCCAAAAAAATCCGATCAGTCACCGATCGATTCTTCTGGCTTACGGCCTACGCAACGTTCTGGGATAGGAGTTGCCGTTGCGTCGCTCAAACAAGAAATAAAGAACGAATAAAAATTTGCCCTAATAAAGTGCATGCATTACTCCGACAGCGATGACGAGAATACGGGTCTTATTTTGCCACGTCATCGAAACAAATTTTATTTGCCACGTCTAAATTTTAAGAAAAATTCTAATATTTCCCCAAACTGATTTTGATGTATATCAGCTCATGGTTTTCGTAATCTTCTTTTTTAAAAATAAAAAATAAAAATAATAATATCAGTCATTAATTTTTTTAATCGTCATCTCTTAGGACTCGTTTGTTTTCAGAAATGATATGAGATGAGATTAAAGTTAAAAAGTTAAATAAAATATTGTTAGAATATATTTTTTAATATTATTTTTGTTTTGAGATTTGAAAAAGTTGAATTGTTTATTTTATTTTGTGTGGAGATTTGAGAAAGTTGTAATAATAAAGTGAGATGAGATGAAATGTTTCTTGAAAACACACGAGGCCTTATTGTTGAAATATTTAACAAATATGTGAAAATTAAAAATAATAATTTTTAATTATTTGATGCTGCATGAAGATAAAAGGATAAGATCCAATTAATTAATTAATATGATTACTACTTTCTTTAAAAGAAAAAAAAAAACCATTTTAACATATTCACCTAATGTTTGAGTTTAAAAGCTTGAAAGTGTTTTTAACATCCTAAAAATTATTTTAAAGAAAAAATAGTATGTTTGATAAATTTGTAAAAAGTACTTTAGATTAAAAAACGCTAATAGTTCACTTCTTTTAAAATAACACAACTTTTACTTAAAAAACTCCTACAGATAACTCTATATTTAAAAAAAATTACCATAATTAATTTTAAAATATTTTAGATTCAAGTTTATTAAATAAAAACGATTTTTTAATAGTAGAGCTTTTTAATGAAGCTCTATAATTAATTATTTATTTATTTTATGTCGAAAAACCTCTCCAAGATAAAATCCTTCGAACCTATCCTGAGTAAACCACAATCAACTGCACCCTCTACAATTAAAACACTACTCTCTACAATTAAAGCACTATTCTAAAAAACTCAATTTCTTAAAGAAATCCCAAACAATATCCATGCAAATTAGATGCAATGAATCCTTATAGGATGCTAAATTGATTTCATTGCTTCATTGGTATTGATAATTATTAATCAGAGAGTACGTTTGAGCATAAATTTTCGCATCAAATAATAATGCTTTTGAGAAAAAACAACAAAACAATACAAACGAACAAAAGTGAGAGATCGTTATGTTGGTTAGTTCAGAATCTTTATTAGATTGATATGAACCTCTATATTCAAGGCCAAATACTTGGCTTACAAATTACAATAATCTCGAGAGTGAAAGCTTTTAGAAGACTACAGAGATGCAGGGTAGTTTGGACACAAGTCATATAAAAAAATGATGATAACTGGAAAGTTTACAGGAAGACTAGTTCACCATCAAAACTTCACTTGTTTTTATATCTTTTGGTGTTTGATCTTCTAAGAAGAAAATTCATGGCCTCGTTTCGGCTCAAGTTCCTTCAAGATAGCTGCAATGATGCCCCGGCGACGATAGAAAATGAAACGGGAAACATATGTATTATGCACTGAACTGTACATCTTACACAATGATGGGTTGTTCTCCCACATCTTACACAATGATGGGTTGTTCTCCCTCAAGCTCGGATATAACTATTAGAGAATCCGTCAGTTCAAGGGAGAGAGGCTCTGACTTGGGAATTGGGTTAATAACCTGCAACAGTATAAGGTTGAGTAAGTTTCCATAACAATTTTTGTTCAAAACCAAATGGAGATATCCTACCTTCTTGTTGTTTTTCACATAACCTATAGCAACTTCTCGCCGTAAATACGCTCTTTCGGTGAGCTCAGAGAATGAAGGGTTCTCTCCTTCTTTCATGTATAAGCTGATATCCTACCAGGAAAAATAAAAAGATGGGCATGTAAAATATGCAGCTACAATGGATAATTGTGTTGGTTATCACATAGATTGTTACTGTTGAAAGGTTTCCGTTCACAGCAGGACATTCAAATGACCAACTTAATTTGAACTATGCACAAGCCACGGGGTTTGAGGAAAAGCAAGAAAGGCCATGAATGGTGGTTGACAGGATCACCCGTTATACATTAGAGATTTCCCACAACATTTACCACTAGAAAAAGGAAAAAAAACTAGGGGCCAAACCATTTAGTCTTATTTTGTGAGATAATTTAGAATGGAAGCAGTCCATTTAAGTCCCGTTTGGATTCAGAGTTGATCCCAACTCATCTCATCCAATCATTACAACTTGTTCAAACTTTCGCATAAAATATAATAAAAAATTCAACTTGTTTAAATTCCAAAACAATAATAATATTAAAAAATAATATTCTAACAATATTTTATTCAACTTTCAACTTTTATCTCAAGTCATCTCATCTAAACTAACTATCCAAACCTCACCTACTTTTGTAGCAAGTGATATGCCTTTTCCTATGATGATTTTGAGTTCACCTCCTATATGCTTTTTTCCACTGACATCATGTAATGCAATGGCAGATCCAAGCATGAGTAAGAAAGTGAACAACTTGATATAATCACTTGAAGGCCTCTTATAACCAGTAATATAATATCAGCAGTCTGTGGCAAGTCACATGATGTGACAATCCTTTATTTTTCCCTTTTTTCTGGACAACTAAATTAGTTAACACACAAAATAAGAGAATAACCGGCCTTCATTTTATAACACAACCAGGCAGCACCCTCCGAAGTCTTCTCATTCCTAATTACCTCAAAAGTATCTATTCGAAATAGAGCAAGATTGGAGGAAGATGTAATTTTACCTTCACATATATTTCATCGCCTTCTGCATTCAGGATGTCTTTCCACACTTCATTCAGTTCATTATTCTCTGCGACTGCTTTGTACAAACTGATTATTACTTCTAATATGAAAGTACAGACTTAAAGTTAATCTGACAGCAGGAAGAGTACAAGGATTCAGGACCTTGAGCTGTAACAAGGCTCATTACTTCCTCTGCTGCTATGTAAGTCAAGGATGGCTTGTTCCTTGTAATCTGTAGAAATTGTAAACATTTAAAAGATATTAGTGATGTGGACAAATACAATAAAAGATAACAAATTTGTATATGAAAAAACTGTTTACTGAAGTAATAATTACTTGTTTGCCCAATTTCGTGTCAACAATCTCTGCAACAAGATTTTGAACCTGCAATACAATCATCCATCCTCTTAATTCTCTTTCCTCTCAAAACTTCATGAGTACCACAACTCTCTTAGTAACAAATCTCCAAGATTAGTCTTTAGCATATAGAATACGAGGACGAATATTAAAAGATAATTTAAGCGATCTATTTACACCTTTACTCCAAACTTGTTGCAGATATTTTCGGAAAGGAGAAGAGAATATGCAGAATGTTTGTCTGCCCTGGATGGATCTGAAGAGAGAACGGTTAGTGCTAGGCAACCTTCAGCTTACTATAGCATCATGTATAATTAATTACCTCCAAGCAGCCACTCTCTATCATTAATGACAACTATCGACAAAGGAATATCCTCACAATTGTGGAAAGACTTTTGAATGTTTACTATAGTTTCCTTCAAGGTATCATAGTTCATGGGGTTTCCTATCTGCAGCATATAAAAAGAAAATGATTAGAAGGAAAGCAGGAAGAAGGGAAGAAAGAGTCAAAGAAATTGGGAGAAAGATTCAACCCTCTGGGTTGGCTGAGCGATATGTACCTTGTGAGAAACTTGGATATTGTTGAGTTTGCCTCGCCCAGCAATCTTTCTTGCCCTGTTCCTATCATCTACCGGTACATCTGATAAAATCTCCTGCATACATACAAGCACAAAGTTATCGAGCATATATGAATGAACGTATGATCTAGAACCTCAACGTAAATGACTTTTGAACCATGATCCATCACGCCTCAATAGCTACAACAATGTTTACTCTTGTTTGTGGTTGCTGAACTCATATCCCTACCAATCGTCAAATACATCTTTCTCAAGCTGACAAAGTACATGTTAGACTGCATGCTTTGGAACTTTTTAATTTGTTGACACCAAATGAGCAGGTTACCCATCTGGCCATCCTTAGTAAGGGATGCATATTGGCTGTCAAACTTCTGTTGGACAATTTTCAGGAGTGAACTTAAAGGGTTAAGCACAATAGCACCTTTCATATGGACAAGAAAGAAGCATATGAATGGCAAGTCCTCTCTGTTTCAATTTATGTCTTGGCTTTAAATAACACGATTATTACTAAAAATATAATATATATACTGATCATTATGTCGATCAGATCAGAAAGTATATCTAAGATCTATAAGCCAAAAAGTCAATAAAACTATTGTTGTAGGTTGTCTCAGGCTCAACCAATAAATTGACAAATGCGTCTCCAACATGCATGTTACTGCCTTAATTTTTACTTAAAAACTCCAAGACCAAAATTGAGGCATGCATGTGTAGATAAATGTACAATTTGATAGGATATACAGACGCAATGAGACTCGCTGCAGAAGTCGAGTTAGACAACCACGTCCTGTTGCATTAACGGGTGGGATACAAGTTGATAGTATATAGTAGAGACACTGACCATTCGTAATGGATAATAGAAGCATACCACTACACTGCCAGGTCCAAGATAATTATCGTATTCTTCTATCATCTCTACAACATCTGGGCGCCACCCCAGCAAAAGTATGCATTCTTTTGGTCCAAGATTCCCGTCTGATGCCTGTATTCACATACAAAACATTACCACACTAACATCAAAGTGACATCCAAACCCTTTCCATAGCATACTGCTATTTTAGTGAGTATCAGTCCATGGGATTCTTACCTTGGAACCTGATCTGTTGGGACGCTTTACAATATTTTCGAGTCTTCTTTTCCTCAATTCAGTGGCATGATTTGAATAGTTGCCATTGTTTTCTACAACTTCTTGATCTTGACTAGAACTGCTTCCTTCTTTTATAACATTTAGACATGCAACCCGCGAGTTCCTCATCCCATGAACTGGTGAAATGAATAAAATCTAAAACAAGAAAGTAAAAGGATATTAGAACGTAGACACTTGAAAACAATTTTGTTGGAAGCTTACCTTTCTTTGTAAAAAAAAAGGCAATCAAAAAGATTAAATTTGAATTAGACAATCAATCATGACCAGCTCAGACAACAAAACACCATAATGAATTAAGCTTCCATATGGCATTAGTCTCATCAGTGTCAGGGAATTTCTAAATAAATAACAGATCCCAAGGTCATCAACCTTGCTATGGTCTAAGGATATAATACTTCAGCTTAATCATATAACCATGATAGACACTATTTCACCATGTAACATTACTAAATGAATGTCATCTTTCCACTAACTGATCCTTACCAGGAAGATCATGTGCTGTCTTCTGAAGGGAGACATTTTTCTTTGTAATTGACAGCCAAGTTGGATATTCTTTTTTATAGGTGCCTAGGTACATCAAGTTGGATATTCTTCAACTTAAGATCCATGATTCCTCTTTTAGATAGACATTCACAAGGATTGAAGTCTCAGCAGCAGGTAAAGTTAAATTCATCAAACAAATTCTGAATAAAAGTATTCACCCTCCAGCCATCAACTATGAATCAGTAGAAAAATTCCGCATCAAAGCAAAGATCAATCAGTCAAGTCTAGCACCACTCACAAAATGTCTTTGTATTGTAACCAAATTAATGGGCCTTCAAAGATCTCAAAGATCCATATAGACTACAGTAAGTTATCATACAAGGACATATTATGAGTCTGTTATTATCTATACGGTAATCTCCTAAATGAATATTTGGGGAAATCACTAGAAAGAGACCAAGCCAGAACATATCAATCAAACCATTCAAGCATCTGGAAGAGAAATACTTGTGTTCAGTTTCACAAATCATAAAATTTTCTAAATCATGGTGCTAACTTTATGGTAAATTACATTTTCCAGTATGGACTACCAACTCATTTTCACTTACACCCATAAAATTTATCTCCGTACAACTTGGACCTCATATTATAATTTCAGTATCAGTTTGTCCCCTCCGTAAAATACCAATGTTAATTCAAAAGGAAATATGTACGAAAAAACCCTTAATATTAAAACTAAGCATTTCAATTGTGTTGGAGGGTAATTTTTATCTTTTTACATATTAAGTTAATGGTGGTTTTGACGAAATGGGGTAACTGATATTAAACTTCAAATTAAAATCTGAGTTACACCGAATAAAAGTTTATGGGTGTAAGAATGAGATGGTATGTCTGGGAGGAAAAATATAATTTACCCTAATTTCATTTTACAATAAGGAGGAATGCAAACTAAGCTTAGAGGGAACATACTTTGTCAGTTTGCTGCAGAATGTCATCGTCATTCGGGTGGAAGTATATCTTCCCACTCCGATAAAGACCACAAACAACTGCCTGAGATAATATATATCCAGCAAAAGTTTCAAAATTAGTATATCTATATAAGATGTTATTTGCAAGCAAAAATCGCATTTTGACGGTAGTACTACCTCTTGAAACCCACGCCGTATCTGCCTGTAGTTCATTCCGGCTAAATTAGGAAAGCTGTGAAGATTAAATACATTTTCTGCAAGGAGTGAGTAGACAAAACATAACACCATTTAGTGGTTGAGTAGAAACTACATCACTTAGATAGAAAAGTAATCACTTCGGAAAAATTTTAAATTGCTCCTGACAGCTGGATCATAAAAGACTACCGATATATGCTCAACTTTATTTGGGTTCAACCAAGATGGAAGTCCTAAAACCACCCCAGAACTGAATCAGGAGATAATTCCATCAACCATAGACCCAAACCAAACCGATGCAGAAACAACCACTAAAATTTAGAAGAACCAAAATGAGATTGAAATGATGGGTTGAAGTGGTAGTTTTGCTCCTACTTTTTATCATTTGATGGGGCCATCTTAAAAAAACTGGCAGTGATAATTCAACTGAATACTAAATAGAAGTCTAACTGAGAACCTTGTAAGTAAATTATTAGATGATAGAGAATTTGTACCATACTTCGATAATTAAGCAAATGCCTATAGATCTTTATGAGCCCCTTCTGCCGAGAGCATTGAACAAATAATTTGGATGCCACATTTTCTACTGGCTCTACTTTCAATCCTGATATTGATCTTAAGAGCTCACATGTACTGGGACTTGACACCTGCATTCATTAAAAAGGAATAATCATCACAATAAATCGTAGAACATGACCTCAACTAGATACTAGCAAGAAAATAATATACCTCGACAATGGTAGGGACAGATTCCATCTTCGGAATTGGTTGAAGCGCCAGTACAGAGAGAAATGCATCGGTATCAACATCAAACCTTATCAATTGAGGATATAAAGTCGATAAAATTCAACAGTGGATTTTTAAGATCTCTTCAAAAGCAAAAATGTTGTTACCCTACACAAAATAATCTAAAGTGCCACCGGATATAGACGAGTACAAGTGGGCTAATAAGGGTGCTTGCAATTGTGTCATTGTGATTCCCCATACTAAATTATAAGAGTATGTGGTGTATGAAACCCCCCATTGTTTGAAAATGAGAAGTTATTGCTCTTAATAATGGTTCCAATGGGATTCCAATTGTATCATTGACTAGTCATTTTGGAGCATAGGCCCAGATGTGGCTTGGACCTCCCTTAAGACGTTACAAATAGTATCAAAGCCTATCCCAACCAGAAATGTGGAACTTGAGCTATGCCACCTACGATGGGCAGGCCCAACAAAGACGTCGGGAATTTAGGGGGGGTAGATTGTGATACCCTATACTGAATGAAAATGGTAGATGGTGTATGGGTCTCCCTTAGGGCGGTACAATCATAAATTTGAAGTGAACATGCCAATTATCAACATAATCAACATTCTTAAAAGCCTCCTGCTTTATTTTGCAAACCCTTCAATCTGGGTTGAATAACTTGTTGCCAGTCATTGACAAAACTAATTAACCAATTTATTTAGACCTACTCGGTTGCTTAAACCAACTCCTCCCCATTGAGTTTAGTTTTGGTTCTATCATTACAATCTTGCCAAATATCAAAGTCAACCTATTCTTTTGTAAGGGGATGAGACAATGAGATGGTCTAGACTGATTATCCACCAAAAACACATGACAATGACAGCATAAGCTAGCCATTGATGGGCAATAATCTTATCAGATCATTATGTTCTGTTTTGATAAGTGTTCATTTTGTTTATATAATCCTATCAAGACCATGCTTAAACCAACTCCTCCCAATTGAGTTTAGTTTTGGTTCTATCATTACAATCTTGCCAAATATCAAAGTCAACCTATTCTTTTGTAAGGGGATGAGACAATGAGATGGTCTAGACTGATTATCCACCAAAAACACATGACAATGACAGCATAAGCTAGCCATTGATGGGCAATAATCTTATCAGATCATTATGTTCTGTTTTGATAAGTGTTCATTTTGTTTATATAATCCTATCAAGACCATTATATTCTTTTTTACATTCTTAGTACGTGTTTTTAATAGCATAATGGATCAAACGATGTAATACAATGAGATGTCTAAAATACTTTAAAAGAAAAAGAATGAGATGTCAAAAACACCAAATAAAAAAGATGCATTATAAAATTCAGCAATATCCATTCATAATTATACCTGCTTCCTACAACAACAAAAAAATGCAATGTCGAAAAGCAACATTAATCCATATTGAGACAGCCAATTACCATGAAATGTCTTCAACCTGAGCAATCTATAATAAATTCTCTCTTATGATTTTTTTTATAAGTAATAAATTTCCTCTCATGATGATCTTTGTTATCAACTTAACTTGCTTCATCTTACTCCTAGGTCCACAATACTCTTTCATTGATACATGGAAAACAGTGTAACAGGCTGATGCAAAGAATCTTAAAGAAGGCTCGCTTGGCGGGCTTAGCAAGTAGGTGGGGGCCTACCCCCACCTGTATCCCACCTCTGGCTCTCAGTCAACAACCCATTCTTATCGGGTTTGGAATAAAAAAGGTTCATGTAGGTGAAACACAACAAAAAGTGAATAGGGCACAAAAATAGGGGGGAAAGGAAACTGGAAATAAATGAAAGGAAAAATTTTGACATTTACAGAAGGGTTCCGCCTACTACTACATATTTTTTTCAATATAACTTTTTTGATAATGAAAAATTGGATCATGATCAATGTTAAATGTACTCCATCAATGGCAAAGCAACATTGATATATCCTTGGACAATCAATTGATACAAAGGAAAACAGCTTTCAACCAAACAGTGGATTAAACATTGAAAGCTCCACAGTTCCTTTAAGTTGATCAGGCTCTTACCGATCTCCTTTTGTTGGCAGTATAATTATTGCCCGTGCTTTATTGGCCGCAGCTCTCTCAAAGGATTTCGTTAAGCTAAGACTACAACTGTGGAAGGGGAACCTCAAAAGGTAAGAGATGGAAGCAAGTCAACTATGGCAATTAAATCTAATCCAACTGCAATTCATATCTTCAAGTATTTAACATCATAGAACATGAATGCAGACTGATAAGTGATGATAACCATTATGGACAAGGGGCCCACTCCCCAAGTAACTAATGTTCTAAGAGAAAAGAAAGGCAGTGATGAAATTCATTGAAGAGATCAAGCTTTTACTTACAAAGCACCATTCAGTTTATAATGTCTGCAGGACTTTCTTTCAATTAAAGTCATCCAGACCAGCGAAAGCAACATTAACAAGCAATATCTCCATTCTGGTTAATTATAAGGTTACACTGAATTTACTAGAGAAACTGGCCACACAAGCAGTAAGATCACTCCTATTTTTATCGAGCCATCTAAAGTCAAGTTCTGTTGAGTGATTTCAGCAAATAATATCAACATTGTAGTTCTAATATTTTAGGATTTTTTTTATTTTTAATTATAGCTTACGCATTACTTTAGGATGTAGCTCAATTTAAAGTGGAAAGTACTAAAAATAATAATAATTACACACACAAAAAAAAGAACAATGAGGAGGTAAACTGTCTTTTAATAGGAAAAATCACAAAACTTAAGGGATCCCCAACCAAGAAAAGTAACAAGTGAATAAACTCTTGGCACAGTCCCAGGGAAGAGAAAAGAGGGCATCTTCTACAAGGTAATGCGGTGATTAGAAGAAAGGAAAAACTCGATAATTACCTCTTTGTAAGGACATCAATATGATTAAGATCCTTAGCAATACTGTCAACTAGTTTGTCCATCTGCTTCCTTGGAAGATCAGACATAAGGAGAATTCTCTGCCTCCTGTAAACATAGGGAAGAGGATCATGGAATCTGTAGATATAAACATAAGATATTGATATAGAACCTGAACTGGTAGTAAAAGATCAATTACCTAGCTGTAGCAGTACCTAAGCGGACAGCAAATTCATGAGACTTATCTAGTTGCTTCAGTATGAAATTCAGATGACTGTTCACTCCACATATAACGATATGATCAGTCTCCATAACGTGCAGTTGAGCCCCTTCCCTGAGCTTCTGCATATTGTTCTGCACAAAAAATGAGAGAAAAAAAAAATTAAAAAGAATGACATGCAAGCTTCAGTAAATGTTTCTTATTTCAGGAGCTTACTCTCAACTGTTCCGTCATTGTGCTCAACAGGCGAGAGTAAAATAATATGCCCCAAATAGCAAGAACCAAGCCAATTACACGTTCAACACGTGTTTTTTGCTGCAGTTCAACACATAAAGATGCTTATCTTAGACACAATACAATTTCATGACGACATGTGCAATGCACAAACAATGGAAGTGCTTTAACAACTATCAAATTCACAAGAGGCTGTCACACTTTTAAATGAGTAGATGATGAACACAGACATGCCCAAGCCTCCCAGCAGCAGTCCTCCAGAGACTGTGTGCTCTTCCTGTGTTGTTCAACATTGGACATACCAAATTTAGCAAACAAGCATGGATGACCGTCTACCAAACGAAAAATACCGGCACTAACTATACATCAAAACTTTACTGAAAATTGGTAGATTGTTGGTTACCTTAACTTGAAGAAAAGGAAACCACCAATGACAACGAAGGTGAAGCACGCTACAAGGACCACTATAAAGAACCTGCAAAATATCAACAATATGATCCAGCACATCAACGAGGACACAGAGACAGTTTTTGATACATTAAGATATTTACCAAGTATGTAGCCATACATACAGCATGTCGGAAACATCTATGAACTATGACCAGTGGCAAGTATGAATTAGAAAATCAATCAGATGACCAAAATTTAGATTTTAGACTGCAAGAGAGCCAATACAAATATCAAATCACAGTTAAATCCTCTCCTGGCTGTGGAAACTCATTACTATCAACATGAGAAAGGTGCAGTCTTTGCCCATAAATTACCATGAACTCTTCCCAGAAAATTGAAGTTTTCCTCATGAAACAGTCAACAAATAAATGCGCTAACTCATGAACAATGAATATACTTCACTTACGTGGCAACATTTTTCTCAAGTTGGATGTTGAGCAAGTACAATAACCGCGCAAAGCTCCATCTAATATCTTGAAATGAAGGCAAGGACACATCCAATTGAAGAGGTCTGGGCTTATTTAAGGAATTAGATACACAAGCAAAAGGCAAGCTTGCTACCCCAAATCTGAACTATACAGGGAAGTATTTGTTGGACCACCACTACCAATGGATTAGGCAATTTTAACTGTGTTAGTCTGAGTAGCAAAAACAATGACATTGAGCCCATCATGATCTTAGTTTGATAACCCTGCATGTAGAGTGCATTGCATCAGGACATTTACAACACATTCTTACAGAAATATTTTGAGCAATTTTTCATAGTACAACTCATTGTTTTTACTGCAACTCATTGTTAACACAAAAAAGTAAGAAATTCAACTATCTAGACAATGTTTTGGCCAAAAACTGAAATAAATGAAGAATCTGAGGGAGCAAGTCCAAGGGTCATGAAACTAGGTGCAATCTTCCACTCATCCAGAAGTGCAGTCTCACAAACAGAGGACCAAACCAGTTTAACGCATCAGTTGACTTTGATATGCATATTCTTTCAAAGTTATGGAATTCCAATAATCATTAGCTTAAAAAAAAAAGATAACTAATTAATCATAGAAATTGATATGCATATTCTTGCAACGCTCATGTGCATGGCACAAACATCAGTTATTCCAAGATTTTTCTTGTCCTTTCACTCTTCAACTTTACAAACTTTCAAAAAGTTCCATCTTCAGAGCAACTAGTTGATTATGAATCAGTAAATAAATAAGAGTTGACATATAATCCTGATTAGTCAATTTCAGCAAGACATGGCATCTTACTGAAAACAGATTCATCAACTTCTATCCTTGACGCTCCCCACCCATGCCAGTCCAGCGGCGAAAGGGAAAAGGAATCACCACCATACTAACCCTTACTATCTCTTCTGAACAAGTGCCACCGCAATCTAATGATTGCAAGTGATAAAGATCTGGCAACTTACAGACCCAAGCTCATTGTTCCTTGTCTTTTAATCATGGATATGATTTTATGATGGCACTTTTCTGCCAATAACATTATTCCTTTCTTGCACAGACATTGCTTCCCAAAACCTAAATTTTATTTTTTTTCTGGTTGAGACGGGGATAATGCCTAGACTCTCCCATACACCATTACTTCAGCTCTTACAACTGTAATTCTAAAATGCAATTATGAGCACAAAATGATTAGCAATTTGATATCATCATTTTTTTTAGCCAAAATCAATAATGTGAATGCCATTAGATTTCTTATAATCTAGTTAACTAGAAGCATACAAAATATTAATCAATCAAGTTCCAAGAAATACTGTAATTTTTTTTATTATTGGCACCGAGTGTCCGGGAACAACGTCCCGACTAATCCCAGGGGTGCACAGGATGCTGTAGATGTAAATATTATCTGCAACAGTAAGTTAACATCAATATGTGACTTTGATTAAAGAAAAAAATAAAACTGGAAAAGGATAGAAACCAATATTTAAGTCCTTGTATTGAAGCAAAAGAATGGTATGAAACTCAATGTTCTTACATGGCATCATTACCTAAAATTTGATATATCTTAGGAAAATACAATAAAGGAAAAATATATTCCAATTAAATGCTCACCTGATAAAAATTATCCCAGTCTATACTAACGAATTTGCCATTCAAATCATCTGAAACATTTATGTACATATTGGAATCTGACCTATCCCCTGTACTCTGAGAACTAGCCCCCCAGTTCCCTGTAAAGATATTAGATAATTATGCAGTGGTTAGACACCGAATAATGTTAGAAAAAAAAGCTGATCTGTAGACCATCGCAAGAAAGAAAAAGAGAAGCATATTTTTGTTGATTTCCATAATTGAAATAAAATCTTGTTGATTGCCATAATTGAAATAAAATCAATTACCTCTCTCTTCTAGAGAAACTGACACATATTCATCCCCCTCAACCCCCAACCCCCCCCCCCCCCCCCCCCAATTGACATAGTGAGTCATACAACAAATTCATTGCCCAGCTAAAAAAGGAGTAATCAAATTTCATTAGATGGATCATACACGAACTGACCAACTAACAAAGACATCCCACCAGGATGATGATGGCAAAAAATAACGAAAAGTGAAGATACTTTATTCCTGGGAAAAAGCAACCATGCTTCCAACTGGTATCTACCTGTGGCATTCATGATTGTTAAGGGCCAAAATGTTCCCTACTAAATACTATATTCAAAGGAAGAGGGGAAATAATCAATTTTAAAGGTAGTGAATGGCATGGCACTATTACAGCATTAGATGTATAGTCAAACTGCATACTGCATCACGTGGTACGTCACCAGCCAACCAACATTTGATTGATCTAAGTTGCTTCAGAAAAGCACAGCTATATGATATACAGAGCAAGGATGAATAATGGACAGCAGGCACAAAGAGGCAATGCCAACACATGAAGTTACCCCCAGAGAAAGGACCAAAAACAGTCACATCAAGAATTCACAATGCAATCTATACTCGGAAGGAAGCTCAATGGGAGACAGTTGAGTGCCAGAGATTAATGTAAGAGAATATCTTCTGTAAAGTATACTCCCAGTGTACTTTGGTTGTGCCACTTTGAGCTTTAATAAAACTGACCTAGAAAAAAAAAAATCTAAAAAAATAAAATTTATTTAAAAAATTTATTGAAGATAATCAAGTAACCTAAACATATAGGCACTCCCTAGAAAATAACAATAAGTGAATCATTTGCCGTGCAAACCATATTGTTACCATAAAAGCGAAGCTAATATGTCATAATCAAACAGTTTGCAAGTAGCTGAAACCGGAAGGAATTATCGTAAGGAACATCAAAACAGAGCATGATGGCCTGTTTGAAACCATATAAAAAGCTTTAGATTGGGTGTGGAAGCTAAGATGTGGATGAATATAAGTCAAAAACTTGGAAAGATTATTCATATAATGGATGTATGGATAAACATTTTTTTACTGCTTATACTCACCTCCATTGTGTATTATGGAACTGCATGCATGTGCATCCGAATATTTGATCCGCCTGAAATTGCCCGACATTGATATCCTGAAAAGCATCATGTCAACTTCAGCCTCTTATAGCTCCGGCTCTACAATAAAATTCAAGAGAAAAGGTACTTCACATATAACAAAATGCGGGCGGAGGATATCAGCACCAAGCAATCTTACAGATGACATTTTGTGTAAGATTTTTTCTACATTGTTCCCGGGAGGCCCCTTGGACCTATGGGATACAAGACGGGATTCGACCCTCTTCTTTCCCTCGAATCCCATTCCCATGGTGTAGGCAGGATTTTCTCCCAGGTACCTTGTACAATACAAAAGACTTTGCCCACTGAACAAGCTAACACTTACCGTTATGCATATGATACTGCAAATAAACTAACCGTCACAAAACAAATTTTTCCAAGAACAACTGCTTTTCCGAAAAAAAACAATAAATAAAGTGTGAAAAATTCCACAAACAACAAGGTGACAATAAGCCTAAAGAAAAAGGCCAAAAAAACAAGATAGGTTGAGTGGACACATTAGTACCAAGCACAATGGTGAGGACATCATCCAGCCAAATGGTGAATTTTTAACTCTTTGGGAAAGAAGATCGACAGAATGGCATTACGAGGCCCTTCTGAATTGGGATCGCCCACATGGATCCTTTGTCAGCATTCAGCCCTATCTAAGAACACGTTACCTGATTCCTTCCTAATGATCATAATCCTTCTCTCTAGTTTGATAATAATATTAGCTCATAACCATAAACGTTGCCGGCTGCCCAAAGACAACCACTTACTCTCCTCTTTCACACGCGCGCGCGCGAGCCCCGCACGCAGACTTGAAGGATTCTGCATACAAGTAATCACTCCATCTACATCTCATCTTCTGCCCTGACTAGAAATAATGATTTAAATACTTCCCTAAACTTCAGTTAAAAGTCCCACAGAGAGAGTCGATGATCAAGTCAATTTACAATATGGGATTGCTTGGCATCGGTGGACATTTGAAACAGAAAAATAAGCACAGTGATTCAGAATGCAGAACGCAGGATCAATACACCTCTATAATTCAAACTGGGAGAAAATGTCACATACTTCAACTCAAACAAATCGATTACAACATGGAAAAAATGAAAAAAGAAAGAGACTTTGGCCATGAAAAAATCACCTCCGGGAAAAAGGAACCCGATTGAGCCTCGGAACTTGGGGAGGCAATATCCATGGCTGTGAGCTATGCAGTAGACTCAGAAGCATCTCCCTTGTCCCCCTCTGTGATGAACCAGTACGAAGAAGTAGATAGAAAGTCAAAGAGTGTTGGATATGATTAATACATACAAATAACAACGATGCGTGATCGGTTCTGTTGCTTTGGTCGATGAGGAAACTGGGGTGGTGGGGGCTTAAAAATTCTTGCGGTTTGTTTTTCGCAGGACGGACAGAGATGAGTTTAAACTTCAAAAAACGGGAACTGAGGACTGGGGAAGGAGATATTATCGATGTTGTGAAAAACACTTCTGGTTTGGAAGAAAGACTTTTCCAACCCGCGACAAAAATTACCGGACCACGTCACCACAGCACTACTACTTACTCTTGCTAAAATCCTTACTTCATCGATAAATAAATGCAGACATCTCGAACGTCTCGTTTGTTTTTAAGATAAGATATTTTGAGATATATGTGAATAGTAATGAGATGTATTAAGTATAGATAAAATAAAATGAGATAAAAGATAAAATTATGTTTATTTATGGAAATGAAAGGAGATTAGTTTAATTTTTTTTTGAAGTATTTATGATAGTGGGACCCACTTAGATTTTGGTTTTTTTCTTTTTTTAGTTTTTCTTGGGCTTTGTTGCGTTGCTTTTTTTTTTTTTTTTTTTTTTTTTTCCTTTTTCCGTTTACCACTTGCGTTTTGCTTCTTCTTTTTTTTTTTCCAACATTTTTTTCGTTTTCCATTTGCCACTTGCCTTTTGCTTCTTTTTTTTTTTTTTTTTTTTTTCCTAACATTACGGTGTTTTCTGTTTACCACTTGCTTTTTTTTATTTTTTCACACATTTCGGTGTTACTGCCACTGGAACCCACTATTTGCTGCCGAAAGAAAGAAAGGATAGCCCACTGACAGCTTTTTCTGTGTATGGTATAGTTGATGAATAGTGATAAAATAAAAGAAATAATTTGTAAAAGTTTTTTAAGAGATAAATCTTAAATAAATTTTTATAAAAAAATAGATGTTGCTTTAAAAAAGTATAAAAAAAATTATTATTTATTAATGTCTCGTTATTTTATAAAAAATTTATATAAGATTTATCTATTTAAAACTTGTATCTAATATTATTTATAAAATAATAAGAGATAAAATAAAATAAGATGAAATAAAAAATAAATATTTGTTTTCAAAGAGTATCTGACCGTACAAAACTTAAAGAAGTTTTTAAAAATTTGTATTTCATCTCTCAAAGCAAACGAGGCTTAAAACTATATTTTATGAAATTTACACGAATAAAAATTGTATGTTGACCCCGGCTCATGTGCAAGACGACTAGCGGTTGTTAGATGGCTCGTGCTTAGAAGGAGAGAGGAAGTTGCTTGTTCATCTATAGAAAGGATAAATACGACCTTTAATTGTAATTTATGTATAAAAAATCTCTAATAATAAAGAAATTTTATAAAAATAAATTTATAAAATTAATGTGATAGTTAGATTGTAAGTAAATTTAATGTATCACATAAAATTACATTAATTCATAAATTTTTTTTTATAAATTTTCTTATAATAAAAACAATAAGAATTCACGCATTCAAAGGTTGTGAGTATAGGCAAATTCATAACCAAGTTGCATTTCTTAGTAAAAAAAGTCATTTTGGTTGCCTTTGTTGTCATTTAGGTCCCGTTTAGATTTTAAAAGTGTTTTATTTTATCTCATCTCATCATTACAAATTTTTAAATTTTAAAATAATAATAATATTTAAAACTAATATTCTAATAATATTTTTTTAACTTTCATCTAAAACTATTTTATTTTATATATAAATGTAAATTGATTTTTATTTTTTCCTGTAGGGATTGGGGATGCCACATTTAGGTACAAAAATAGTACAAGGAAGTTCACGAGGTGTCATAATGTCATTGTTGTGGTAGAGAGAGGTTCTTGGAGCGGGATATTACACATGGTCCACATTTATTGTTTGATTGTAAATATATATATATATATATATATATATATAAAGTCTGGCAAAGAAGGGTTTCTGAGCGGGATCTACAATTTGTGTCTTTTTCACAAATTGTCGGAATATAACAAGTATTAGAAACAAAAATTTGTTAAAAAAATATATATAGAGTGATATGTTCCTGCCACAATATATATAAAATGAATGTATCGTGTTCATGTAGAATATGAAAAAGAATAACCACTAAGGTGGTAGCCTAGTTGATATGAACTAATATTTCATAATTTTAATATTAGGAATTAAAAAGGACATAAGTTAAAATCACTTGTAGTAGTAAAGTTTGATCTTTAGGTCATAAGATGATCTTTAGATCAATTAGATATTTTGAAAGTACTGTAGGGATGAATTCGTCTTTAAAATAATAGTTATGATTCAAACCGGACATTCTGTAGTGGAGAAAAGCTCACATGATCATAACCAAGAAGAATTGCTATAAGTTTTCTACACTCAATGACAAGGCATTCTTTCGTCGTGGTTTCCAACTCAATCTACATCAGAAAATCTTTTAACATTGAGGCTAAAAGAAGACTTGTGAATAAGACCATTTATTGTGGCATTCTAGCGTTACAAAAAGATCTAATCTTAAAGCCCTATTATTGTTATTTAACCTTTCTTCGGGTTCGCTGAGTCGCATCACTTCGTTTTAAAAGTCAATCCCAGGGACAATGAAGTCTCGTAAGGTCTGTTTTGTCCATGTGTATGTATGTAGTCTCCATTTTTATAAAAATGTCTATTTCACCAAGTCTGAAAAAAAAAAAAAAAAAACAAAGTTCGAAATTTACGGTATAGTGAATACCATATCAAACCGATCCGAGAATCAACGTGTTACATATACCAATAAATTCGTAAAATTAAAAATTAAAATAAAGCATGTGTCAAATGCACAATAGATCTACAAATTTAAATTTTATAAAAAAAAAAAAAAAGAAAAAGAGTATTAATATGTACACAACACATTTTCACAATATATTTTACAACAATATTGTAAGATAATGGTATTTTTGTAAAATAATGTTATTTTTATAAAGTATTTTACAAAATTATCATTTATTTAACATATTGTTGCGAAATATATTATAAAAAATATTGTATATAAATAATTTTCCAAATACTATTGGCTAATACGATCCATAAATGACAAATTATATTTGAGTCGAACAGTTTAGAGTAAAGAAATGAAACCAAATCTATACAATTTCTCACAAATTATCTCACGTTAAATCATGAATAATAATATATTAATGAATTTGGACGTCAATGGAACACTTTTTATACGAGTAGGTAATACTAAGTACGAGTTTTAATAATTTTTTTTTTTTTTTTTAATTTTTGAGGTGGAACTTGTCTTTTTGTCAAAAATATTGTAAGAAAATTGTTTATTTAAAATTCTAAGATTGTTTGGATTGATGCAACCTTTTAATTTATCTCATTTAATTGTTACAAAATTTTCAAACTACCATACGAAACTCAATAAATAATTTAATTTTTTAAAATTTTAAAATAAAAATAATATTTTATTTAACTCTTAACTTTTATCTCATATATTCACATTTCAATTCATTATCAAAATTTCTCGTTTAAGCTTGTCTAAAGTGATATTTCATTTCTTTTTTTATTAGAGTTACGTTATATATAATATTTCTTCATATTTTTGTATATTTTATTAATTTAATTAGTCAAAATAATTATTTTATATTAAAAAAATGATAGAACTAATTATATTAATAGAATGTATAAAGAAAACAAAACAAAAATAAATGTAAATAAAATTTTTGTTTTGATTGAGTTTTGAGAATGGGAAATAGTAGCAGACAATGCAAATTTTACAAGGGAAATGCTTCTCCGAGGTGGTCACCGATTGGACTTTTTTATTTTTATTTTTTTTACTCAATTGTTAAGTAATTATTTTAAAATTATTATTTTTTTAAATATTTAAAACATTTTAAAAAAATGTTAAAAAAAAAAAGATAAAAGATAAAATTGTTTTGTGGTTGTGGAGGGAGTCCACCGTCCATTTTACCCCACGTGAGATCACTGGTTTTTTTCTCTGTTTGGTACAAAAGAATCGCAGCTTTAGTGCTTTACATCACGTGCCACGAGGAGTTTATTTAACCCCTATCTAGTGGGCATTTGGCACTCTGCCTCATGTCCTTTTGTTGCTTTCTTTTTGCTGCACCAAAAGATATTCTGGCACCCAAGAGATTTTCTGGCACTCGTCTAAAGTCGCACGGAGGTAACAAGAATTAAAATAAAAAATAGTATTTTTAAGAAATGAATAAAAAAAATAACGCACAATTACTTGATATTTTTATTGGGTAATCCTTTTGTTGATCTTAATTTTTGTTGTTTCAATCAAATATTATTTTTTTAATTTTACTTACTATTGTTTTTACTCATTTTAATTCAATAGATTGATAGTCTACAAATATTTATGTCCGTATTGATTCTCAAGCTACATTTTTAACAATATATATATATATTTTTTGGCTCTACGACTACTGCTCAAACCTTCTGTTAGTTAAATTTTATTTATTATTATAATTTTTTTAAATTTATACATAAAATATAATAAATAATTTAATTTTTTTTTTAAATATCAATTCAATTTTTTCAAATATCAAATTAATAATAATATTTTAAATTTTTATCTAAAATTAAAAATTCTCGACCTTTGCGTGAATCTACTTTTCTAGCACAAAAAATGCCTTAACTATCAAATATTTTATAGAAATAAAATTATAATATAATGTAATTTAATGAAAACGGGCCCCGGGGGCATTCGCCCGCACGCTATAAAAGATCTCTCTCTGTTTTTTTTTTAAAAGCCCACAGCCTCGTACCCTCCAGCCTCAGGTCTCTCGCTCTCTCTCTCTCTCCATGGTGGTGGTGGGCAGATGCCTTAACGTGACATTTAAGATTGTAAAATAAATATAATATATTATATAAAATTGTGTTAATTTTTAAGTTTAATTTTATAATACTGTTTTAGCATTACACGTGTATTTGGGCTAAGCTAAGCCCAACCACAGAATAAACAAAAATAAAAATTTGGTGGACAAATTACAAATATTTTTATCCCTAGAACGATGTGAAGACGTGGAATTTAAAAAAAAATGATGTCGGGGGGTAAGGAGTCTAACGACAGCATGGAACTTAACCCGTGAAAAAAAAAAAAAAAAATTGATCAAAGGGTCCACATTGTCCTTCTCTTCCTGTTGCCATTTGTTTTATCCTCTCTTTATTTTTTGATTATTTATTTTTCTGTGCAGTTTGGAAACTTCATCGATGGAGAGGAACGGATTGCTGAAACAAATTTAGTAATAACGAGTCTCAAAGAGCATTAGTATTAGATTCTATCAAATTTATCTTTAAATTTTACTAAAAAGTACATATTTTTTATATATCTAAAACTTCATTATCCATAACTCCACATTAGATTAGCTATTGAATTCATCAAAATAATAATATAATATTATTTTTTTAATAATAATATTTTATTTTATTTCATATTTTATAATTGCACTAATCATATGTTAATTAATAATTTAATTTGATTATTATATTATTATTATTATAAGACGGTTGGAGATTAAACTTGAATAAAAAAGACCATTAGAAATTAAAAGTGAATAAAAAATAGATTTGATAAGTGAACAGTAACTCTTTAAATTTGAAGAAGCACATACATTTACTGTAACTCAAAGTTTCACATTTATATCTTTGGCTAACCCAATGTAGCTCTCTTTTGATGAAATTCATCATATTTTATATTTACTTAGACTTTTTATAAAGTCAATGTCAATGCTCTGAAAAAAAAAAAAAAAAAAAAAAAAACTCAAATCATGGTATTATAAAAATTAGAGTAGTGTTACAGCTATAAATATATTTTACAAAAAATAAATTTATAAATTGATGTAATATCATGTGATATATTGATTTATTTTATAATAAAAATATATATCAAACGAATTATATTAAATCATGTCAATTTGTAATTTTAATTTTATAAAATTACTTCGTAGTTGTGAAGACTAGAATATTATCATAATTAATAGGAACAACAACTTTAAATGTAGTAAATCTATAATATTGTTTTATTATTATTATTATTATCTTTGTTGTGAGAGTTGTAAGAGAGTTTCTTATCACTTCACTATTATCTGATGCAAAAATTTGTGGGACTCTTATTGTTTATGTAACATCAAATCGTGTAGCTGTTGTATTTGGGACTCTTGATGTTTACGTAACATCACATCGCTATCCATTGTCCCACCTCTAACACCATGTTTACATGCGTGCCAAATCTCGTCAACACCATTTAATTTCTGAGCATTCAATTATTCAAATGTGACAAAATGTTGCCTTCTGTCTTGTGATTTTTCATTTGAAATATAAATAAATAAAAAATAAAATGATTTGATTGAGGCCGGACTTGTTTTCATATTTTATCTAATTATTATAATTTTTTTTAAAATTTTTAAATAAAATATAAAAAATAATTCAATTTTTTAAATTTTAAAATAAAAATAATATTAAAGAATAATATTTTATTTAACTTTTATCTTATTTGTGTAATCAAACGAGGCCTGATAATAAAACATCATGGGTCCATGCAGAAATCACTGCAGAAGCCCTCCATTTCACCAAATTATTGTCATGGTTTACCTCCATAAGGAAAAAAAAAATCAAGGCTTTGTTATTTATAATTTAGGGAACTAATCTTCACGCAATATTAAAAACTCATTGGAAAAATAGGGAATATAAATTAATAGAAGTAATTAACTTTGCATATAGTTTTAGGAGGATATTTTAAGAGAGTAAATATTCGGTACTCCCTCGTCTTATCCCATAACAATAAATAATAAATATTATGTGGAAATTCTCTAGTTTAAGGAATGATTTTTGGGAGTGTGTCAAAAATTTCATTTTCATTTTATATAAAGCTATGCGTTACTTTTGTCGTTTACTTTATATTGGAGTTTTTAGTACAAAAATTCACTAACACTTCTAATGATACTCCCTTTAAAAAAAAAAAAAGAACAAATTCAAAATTCACGTAAAAAAACAATTAACTCTCTCACGACAGACCTTTTTTTTTTTTTTTTTTTTAATGAGAGGACAAGATTTGGTGGGCCTTAGTTTTTCAAAAAAAAAAAAAAAACTATCCTTACTTAATGGACCAAGCCTTGGTTGGGCCTTAGCAACATTGGGCTACATGACAAGAAAGGGGCTGGCCCATGTTTTTCTGTTGGTGTGTACTGTGTATCTCTACACAAATGCAATACCTACAATTTTTTTAAAAGTATTATTTTGGTTCAATTTGTAGAACTCCCTTCACGTCACTGTGATATATTCATTCAGCAACATCAATTGGATGTCTTCCGCCGGAAGAATTATGGTACATAATAGAATAATGTCATTTCTATGGGCACCTAAAGAATAAGGGAAATGAGCTATCGATAATTATGGTACATAATAGAATATTAGTTTATTTTACTTATTTTTTCTTTAATGGTTAAAAAAATATTTTTAATAATTTTGTGAAATTTTTTTAAATGTTCAAGGAGTTTAAAAAATATTCAAGAAAAAAGCAAACGAAAAAAAAAAAAAAAATTGACTGTTCGATGAGAATTCTCTATGGGTGTAACATGGTAGCATCACCCATGTTACAACCCACAAAATTGTACTGCTCTGGTGTTTCTGAGGTGTGAAGTTTAGATCCCGTTTAGATAATGAAAATATTTCACCTCATTTCATCATTATAATTTTTTTAAATTCTTATATAAAATATGATAAACAATTAAAAATTTTCAAATCTTAAAATAATAATAATATTAAAAAATAATATTCTAACGATATTTTATTTAACTTTGATTTTTTATCTAAAACCATCTCATCTCATCTCATCTAACTATCCAAACCGTACTTTACCTCGCCATAAGAGATAGTTAACCGGTATTTTTGAGTCTCTCTTACTGAAAAATTTGCAAAAACCAATGATTTTAAAAGATGAACGGTTAAAAATACCATTTTGGTATTGCATTACGAGGAGGGAAGCTTTTGTTCCGACTCTTAATGTATGCAGTATTGCCTACAGAGCATAATAATTTAGCTTACATAAACGCTTCCCAGCAGTCCGGCTGAAAAACCCACAAAAACAGCCATCTATTCAGTTAATTCCATTTAAGCAAATACGCTGTAAGAGAAATACAATCCGCCATAGAGAATCATGGTCGCATGCTAGCCATTTTGCCTTCTCATTTGCACTGCCCGCCCGTCTCTGCCCCTCTCTTCCTCGCTGCATCCCTTTGCATCGCCCTCAATCCGACTCCGACGTGAGCATCTCAGTCTGAAGCCGACACCAACGCCGACTCTATCTTCCTCGCACCGCCCGTCTTTGCCCCTTCTTTCCAGATTTTCATACTCCCTTTACGCAACAGCCACTCTCATCCGCACTGCAACAAGTGAGTTGAAATCCTTGGGACCCTAACCACATACATTTTTCAAACCATAAATTATTACATGCAACAACCATACCTCCTCTAGCTTTCTAAGCTATCCCCAACATCTGCTTCTTGGAGCTGCAATGGCAAACTGCATGTGAGAGTGAGTGAGTGAGTGAGAAAGTTGTCATCTTTGGAACAATGTTAGCAAAACCATGAAAGTGAAGTCAATCAACCAACGAAAAACACAAGGTAACATTTTGAAACAAATGCACTAATCAATATGTAGCAGAGCGCCATCTCATATTTAGGGAATATATACACCCAACTTTTACAAATCAGGCACAATAGGTGATATGCTTTTCTTTAATTCCCTCGTAAAGAATAGACAACAGAGCTTCCATCCCACCTCTTTGACGGGAGACATAAGCATCATTATTCATGCTCTTCTAATACATGTAAACGAAATGAACCCCCACCCACTGTACAGTTACTCATAATGAATATACAACAATTTTGTCAAAATTTCTCTGCCCAAACCAGAGCCTGCCCAAATCTGAAGTCATTATGAGCTCTTTTTCAAATGTCTCAGTAAGAAATATAGCATGTGAGTCCAAATTCCACTAGAAAAAAAATGAAGGGGGGCTGAGCTTGGATGAAGGGGGTTTTTGAAGGTGGCCGACGCCGATGTCGATGGGTTGAGCTTTGACTAAGGGGGGTTCCTTCGGGTGCAATTCGTGGGGCTGAAATCAACTTTGAGGGGGTGTGAGGGGTAAGGGGCTGGAAATCGCGCAAAAGGATTTGGATTCCCCTTTTTTGGTGTAGTGCTGCTTCAGGAGAATTGTGGTGGAAGGCTTACGTGTTATTATGTGATTGGTAGGCTGTTTTTTGGATAAAAGCAGCCCGACCGATTGTAAGGATTGCAAGATCTTGAGCTCCTCATAGGCATTCCACTTCACCTTCTTGAAGGCAGAGAGACCTCTGCCTCAATGTCCCCTTTGTGCATAGGGTCGGCAGACTCCTGAATCAAGCAACTCACTAAACCCATCAGTAGTATAGGTTTTACCTCAATTCGAATTTTAAAATTTATTTTCTAAATCAAATAATGTCATGTAAGCGTTCTGATAGGTGTGTTCTGCACCGGCTTATATATAGAATTTTCCTATATTTAACTTTGTAGTTAGAGCTTACAGGGCCTTCTTGCTAATGGTGCTTATAATGTTACTGCAGTTTTCTTTCAATCTTAAATACCCCGTACTTCTCCAAGCCATCCCAAAATCTTCCATCAAACTCTCCGTTCCCCTCAACCCCTTCCCTTCCTTACTCAACAGCTGTTATTCCCAACCCAATTGCCAAGCCAAGCGCATGTAATAACCCCTTACTGCTGATCACTCTCTTCAGGTCCAACAGGTGGAGGAGAGGCAGGAGGCGAAGAAGGAGCCATAGCAGGTTGAGACAGTTGTGGATGCTGAGTAACCCGAATGAATGTGTTCTTGAAAGGATGTGGTTGTACTCCAAAATTAATCACAACCGTACATCTATACAAACAAAACTCTGCAGACCGAACTGACGGGATTATAAGCAAACTAATTAACTAACTTTTTAAGCTATTAAATTGTATAACCGATTATAACTGAATTTACAACTTGCAGCCAGTGTTAAATAGCTTAAAGCCTTAATCTAATGATAATATGTAGAAGGGCATAACTCTGCCTCAGGATGGAGTGTGCAAGTGGACAACACCCAGCTTGCTAATGAGAATTCAAAAGTCTGTCAAAGACTCAAAACCAAGAGGCTATGTGAAAAGGTTAGCAAGCTGATGTGAGGAAGAGGCGCGTTGCTTTGATGAGGCTAGCTTGAATCATATCTCGAATTGGCAGTCTATTTCGAGATGTTTTGTCATCTCATGGAATACAGGATTGGCAACAATATGTAAGGCTGTCTGATTATAACAACACGGCAAAGCATTTGCGGAATCTGAGACTGCAAAATCATTGAGGATCTTGAAACAGTCATTCTCTTTTGGATTTCCATGAAACAGAAGGAATTTCCTGAATAAACACAGAAACCAGTCATAGATCTCCGGATATCTGGGTGATTTTCCCAATCTGAATCACATAATCCCTTTAACTGAAACTTAAAGAAAATCTGAGAAAGAAGCAGCCAGCAGCAGAAAGATTGGACTGTATCGGCTGATCTAGAAACTGGCTAAGAATGTGAACCGAGTACGAGAGGTCTGTCTGGTCTTGTGATTGTCAAATGAAGGAGTCTCCCTACAATTCTTCTATAAGAACTCGTCTGGAAGTTTGGATAGGACTATTATCAGGCGGGTGGTACCAGTCCGATGGGTTCCAAGTATATCACTTCCATCACAAAAGGGGTTGGCTGGAAAAATCAGGCAAGCCAACTTCTATATGCAAATTGTAGTAGCTTTTGTGGATGCACTTCTCCATTTTAGCATACAGAGAATTGAAACTGGATTCTGCATATTCCATCCTATGCAAACGTTGTATTCCCCTAGATACCAGAGACTTGCTTTTGTAGATTTAATTAAAAAATGTTTGCTCGTGTTTACTTTTAGGCAAGCAAGCCGGCCGTCACGTGATCACTGAAAATAGTCTTGCTTATTTTCAACCAAACATAAATCTGTATCGTTGTATGGAGGGGAGGGCTACAGTGGTCAGCTCTGAGCTTTGCAAATCCAATACAAAAGCATATTAAGCTAACGGCCTAACTGTTTTACCACGTCTCCTGAAAGGCTCACTGAAAAAAGCAAGTAATTTCAGAGCTTTGAAGCTTTCTGAAATACTGTTTCCACAAAGTGAAAGAATTACAGGGCATGAATCCTTGGGGAAATCCCCTCTTCTTTTCTTGTCACCTCCACTGTGCACAGGATCTTTGCAAATACATGGATTTGTGTTTAATTGAAAAGAAAAGAGGACCTTCAACATTAACAAAAAAAGAAAAAAAAACAGGCTAAATAAAACCAAGAGAAAACGTACATATTAATATTATTCTAACGGGAGTGATGATTTTCATCATGTACAAATTCTTTCGAGAGACAAACCTTGAGCTCTTGATCATTCCAATTCCAACACCTAGAACTCTAACTGAATAGTCATATGCACATAGATGATAGATCGCACCCATGTTCGCCTTCTCCTCCTCCTCATCATCATATAGCTCAAACACATGAAATTAAAATCCACTCGCTGCAAATCCATTAACCATCTCCACCGTTACGGTTATCGTTGTGCCAAGAAACAACAATGTCTTGAATCCCAGCCTCCAAATCTCCCCACTGATTCAGCTCCTCAAACTCCACCCCACCTTCGATCACCTTAACCTCCGCCAACACCAGCTCCGGCGCGATTGCCGACACCCCAACGAACAAAACCACCTTCCCTTTCCCCAACCCTACGCTACACCCACCTTTCCCTTCCTGGACTTTGTACCCTAATCTCCCACCCACCTCCCTCACTCTCTCTATCACCACTTCCCCGGATTCTTTCGACGTAAACCTCTTCTCTTTCCCACCACGTGTCGTCGTTTCGAACAGCCCCCATAAGTCCAATCCCGAGGACAAAGATATTATATCGAAAGCGTTCATGCTTGTGAGCATGTCACATTTGCAGTTACTGGCTGAATCGAATAGACTGATCTGGTTTTGGTTTCTCTCTCGTAAGGACTTCTTGAACCATGCGTTTTGCATGAGGCCTTCCATACTCATTCTCGTGTCTGGGTTCGGATCGAGGAGCTGAAAGATCACGTGTCGCGCCGGCTTGGAAAACCAGGCTGGGAAATGATAGTCTCGCCGGTGAATCTTCTTGTACATATACACGAGGTTGCTATCGTCGAATGGGAGGTAACCGGCAAGGAACACGTACAGGATGACCCCGCAAGACCAAGCGTCGGCTTTGGAACCATCGTATCCACGCCGGCAGACGACCTCGGGGGCTGTGTAAGCAGGGGTCCCACACGCCGTGTGGAGCAACCCGTTCTTGAGCTGCTCCGGGAGAGCCGAGAGTCCGAAGTCCGAGACCTTCAGGTTACCGTCTTTGTCGAGGAGGAGGTTCTGGGGCTTCAAGTCGCGGTGGGCTACGCCGTTTTGGTGGCAAAAATGCAGCGCCGAGACCAGCTGCTGGAAGTACCGTCGCGCCGACGGCTCGGCAAGCTTGCCGCGGCGAGAGATCTTGGAGAAGAGCTCTCCGCCCGTGGCAAGTTCGACGACGAGGTAGATCTTGGTCTTGGTGGCCATGAGCTCGAGAATCTTGAGGATGTTAGGGTGGTCCTGAAGGCGGCGCATGGCCATGATCTCTCGGATTATCCGCGGTTCCATGGCAGCATCGACGGTCTTGGACTTGTCGATGATCTTCACGGCCACGGCTGTGTCGTCCGCCATGGACCGTGCCTGGTACACCTTGGCGAAGCTTCCACGTCCCAGTAGACGCCCCAATTGGTACTTCCCGAGGATGGTGGTGGGTGGCGATGGCGGTGGAACCGGGACCCCTGGCTCCATGGCTACTGGCTAGAGGGGTTGGAGGAAGAGAGAGAAGGGGACCCAACTTCCAACACCAACAGAGGTTAGTGTGTTTCCTTATTTATAGTCTACAGATCGATGAATGTTGGCTACCCACTGACGTATCTGTATTTTTTATTCAAACCTGTTTTTTATTAATTCGGAAATTTGATAATATTATATTAAATAGTGATAATTGATAGCGTGTTCCAATACTAAATATAGTGGAATATAGTAGTTTTTTATTTTTATTTTTAATTTTGAAATATATATAGATAATCATTATCCCTGATCTCGAACCTTTGTTTCTATCCACATGAGGTAAAATAGTTGCATTTCTATTTTCTATCTATCTGTACATAATTAAGATTGTGAATTCGTTTTTTGTTTGGTTGATAAACTTATTTTAACTTATTATTATAATTTTTTTAAATTTTAATATAAAATATAATAAATAATTTAATTTTTTAAAATTTTAAAATAATAATATTAAAAAATAATATTTTAACAATATTTTACCATCTTAATTCAATTAAACTCAATTTAACATTTAAATATGCTTTAATATCCATATTTTGGGATGACAGTTATTTTTTATGGGCAATTATTTTCGCCCTCCACAAACTCAGTTTGGATGGCTGTATCTCGATAAGACTTGACTCGACCTTAATCTCTATTTTTTTGGTATTTTTCATCATCTTTGTGTGGTATGATTGTTTCTTAAAGTTACATTTACCAAAAAAAATATATATCAATTGTCTATAGAAAAAAAGGAAAGAAAAGTGTGATAGACATAAAAAAATAAAAAATAAAATTACATAAAAATAGACTTATAAAATTCTTAGGAGTTGTCTCAAGTGGTAAATGCTTTGAAATTGGGGGTATGTTTCTCCAAAATCTAAGGTTCAAATCTCATTTGATGTAAATAATTTATAAAGGCTATCAGAATTTTTTTTATTGAATTACTCAAGGTGCATTTTCGATAAATTTTTTGTTGAGGACCTGTGCACCCAAGATTAGTTGGGACGTTGTTTCTAAACACTCGATGTCAATAAAAAAAGACTTATAAATTAATGTGACTTAATTTAGTCCATTATATCTATTTTATAATAAAAATAATTTTATAATTTAATATACTACATCAAAACACGTTATTTTGTATATTTATTTTTATATAATCTATTTAAGGTTAAAGTATTTTTTAAAAAAATTGTGACTTGAAAATATGATATTTAATAGTAAAGTTTATACAATCAAGTTGAGGATATACATATCATATTTGTTAGCAAAACAAGGAGTTAGTATAAAATGTAAGACGGTTATGCAAAATTTTAGAATTTAAATGCATTAAAAATTCAGATTTAAAAAAAAATATATATATATATATAATACTTATGAAATGACACAATGATGTTAACCAATTGTGAAATAAATAAACATAATAATTATATTCCTATTTATCTATTTATCATTAAAAAGGGAAAGTTGTGGGGACACATCAACAAAGTGAACAAAAATCATAGTATTCCCAGGGCAATAAATAAATTACAAAATCATTATTAATATGCGAAGCCAAGAGAAAAGGAGAGATTTTCTCTCAAAATGCACGACATGATTCGTTGAATATGCGAAGATCTATCATCTACTCTCGAGGATCAATTGGGTATCACTGGCCGTAGTCAATACGTGTTTTACTGACCATTTTTGGTCAAACTTGGCACCAGAAAGTCAGTCAAATCAGCAGCCACCGGTGAACCGTCGTTCTCCTCCTACTTTCTCCCAACTTTCACGGGGTCCATCGCGGAAATTGCACATTTTTTTTTTCAATTTTTTGGTCTCGGCATCAATAATAAAATTATTATATTATTTATATACAGTTCATTATAATGATTTTATAAAGAATAATGTTAGATGTACAATCTTTTATACAATCATATTTTAACATGAGTATATTTATGAGTTTTACTACTCATCATCCCCGTACATCACACACTACATACCACACACCACACTTTTTCTTTAATTTTTAAATTTTTTTTGTTTTATTATTCTTAAATTAATTGAATTCTTATACTCATCATCCATATATCACACATTTAGTTAGAAAAAAAAAATATGATATGTGATATATAGAAATGATAAATAGAATTTCTCATTAAATAAAAACAGATAGTTTTAAGTATTTTTGATAAATGACATGGTATCTTCATTTTATTATACTAAATAATATAGTTAAAATTACTTGCATGAGTATCGATTTTAATTGACTTACATTTTATGATAAGATGGAGTACCATGTGTTTGTATTTCAAGACTATCTAATAATTTTTTAAAAAAAGTTTAGTGATTGCCACACACCAATACAGCTTTTTTTTTTTTTTTAATTTGTATTTCTTTAGGCAACCACTTAATAATGTTTTAAACTTTTAACTGCTTTTTAATTTTTCAGGATTTTACTAGAAAAAATAATTTTATCAATTTGTTCATGAGCTATTTGATTGTGACAAAATAAATTATTTATATTATATACTCTAATTTTATCCGCAAATTTTGAAAAGGTAAATTTGAGTTTTTCATATTCTTATTTAAAAATTATACTTTTATTAAAAAGATAATAAAACATGAAAATTTTCAATCTTATAGAAGTTTAAACTAATGGTATTGTTTTTAGAAAAAACTAATGCAATTAAGATTTATATAAACTGTATTTTAAAATAATGTGGTGTGGATAAATAACTTACACTCTTCAATGTTTTAGGTTGAAGCATCAAAATTGACGGCTAAAAAAGCTGCCACGTGGAAAACTAGTTACCTATGCTTACAGAACGGGGTCCACCAGAGAAGTCAAAGGTTCCGAGCATTGACTGATTGAGCACGCGCGATGCTCTACTCACATTAAAATTAAAAAATAAAAATAATTGATGACTTTTTCATCAATCAATTGTATATAACACAGCCCTACCAAAAAAAAAAAAAAAAAATTATATATAGTATATACACAGCATGGCAGCAATTCAAATCATTAAAAAAAAAAAAAAAAAGACCTTTAAAATTAAGATATTCAATACGAAATAGCCCACCTGCCTTAACTGTCAATGTTGTAATCTTCGATTTCGTGCTTTAAACGATAAGTGCAGTTACCTTTCTGTACGTTCCAAATTAGATCAGATGTTGTCCATAATAAATGCGATACCTCTTCTTTAAGCCCAATTTTCAGTTCTTCATAATCGATGGACTGGACCTTTATTTCATTTTCCCTCCCTTATGAATGGGTTGCTACCTTGTAGCATTGGTATTGGAACATTGGTATTGGATTGATTATTTTATTTTTTAAATTTTGATTAATATGTAATTTTTTTATTTTTAATTAATTATTTAAAATTTAAAATTTAAAATTTACATTAGATTAGTCATCACACTCTCTATAATAATAAAATATTATTATTTTTTATTTTTATATTTTTATAATTAATTAATTCTATTTTCATAATCTTCTATAATCTTCAATAATCATATTTATTTTTATTTTTATTTTTATTTTCACAATCCAATAAACAAAATTTCATCACACGATATCAAAGAAAAGAGTCACGGGAGAGAGAATGAGCCGAAATATAATAAACAATGGGTTTAGATTTGTTACAGGACTTTTCATCTTTGAAAAGAAAAATGAAATTACGTAGCTCGTATTTGAGATGAAAAGTCTTTGGCTAATTCAATGTGGGCCAGTTATTGTTAAAATTAGTCAAATATAAAGATGAAAATGTATTTGGCCAATCCAATGTCAATGCTCTTAGATAGCGCTTATAGAACATTCTTAATAGATTCTTCATCTTATTTTTTAAAATACATTTAAAATTTACTTTTTCTATTTTACATGTTGACTTTTACAATATAACATACATCAGCTTATCTATTTTTTCTTCATATCATTTAAATATTATACTTTTTAATCTTTTTTATTCATTTCAAATATTTTCTCTAACTATTAATAATATTCTCATATATTTTAATATTTGCAATATCTCTCTATATACAATGTCATATAACTATGTCCTGTTTTAAATTAATACAAATTTATAAGGTAAATCAAAATATAAATTAATTCAAAAAATAAAAAGAATAGATTATATAATGAAAATATTCTCAAAATATATTATGAGAATATTCATTCTCAATGATTGTATAATGTGAATAAAGAGAGTTGAAGAAATGAGAAACTTAGCAAGAGGAGGGAAGAAAAATTAATTCAAAATGTTTACAATGATGAATAGTGTGTTCTCTACATCCAAAGGTTTACTGTAACAAATGTAAAAATATATTTAAAATAGAAGATCAAATGGAATGCACTTTTGAGAGTATTTTTTTATATTTTAAAGAAAAATATATTATAAATAATCCATTGGAGTGCTCTTTAAGTACAAGAATAATGTTTTCTTTCATTTTTAAATGTTGTCATTTTTTGGGTAATTGTGGTACATTTTAAATGATTTTATGCGTTGAGTCATTTACACTGTAATCAATTACAAAAATATTATCTTACAGATATAATTGAGAATGATAAAATTAAAGTGTAATTAAAAAAAATCTCTTAATGCAAATTACAAAACACAAAGTTGATAAGAGTTTTTATGCAAATTATAGAGCATGCTTCTAGAATATCCCAATTAGTAGCTCATGGATGATGCACGATTCCTCTCCCACAAGTGGCCAATTAGGCGGATCAAGCGAGCAAACTTAATGATGGATGGGAGAAGCAGTGATTTGTGATGAAGGTGGCGCTTACATCATGAAAACTAAGTTTTATCAGTAAAAATATCTAAATAAACTATATATATATAGATAGTAAAATGCAAGTGGGAGTTTTATACTCTAATTTGAGCCATAGACAACATTCTCCTTTTTATTTTTTATTTTTTTTTCTTTTTTATGGATTTCTTGGCCGGTTTTGTAATTTGTTTTTTTAGAAGAAGACATACTAAACTAAACAAGGAGCTTAAAGTAAAGCCATTTTAGGCGAAGTAGAATATAGGGACTCCAATTCCAATTACATTGATGATAAATTAAATATATCTTAATAATAAAAAATGTTTTTTTATTTATCTTAAATGTTATAAATATCAATCATATCAATCTACGTTTATATTTTAAATAACTCTAATTAATCTATATACTTCATTTAAAATATGATATATTAGTTGATATAATTAAACATCGTAAATAATATTACCATTTTGTCAACTTCTCTAACAGAAATATTGGGCATTGTGAGTGAATCATAGAATATCATTTTTACACGATTATTATATAATCGATCTACCTAATATTGGTAATTTGTAATAATTAATTAATATTCTTCTTTCAAACATATCGGACATCACATGATGAGATGAAAAAACAGTTTGATAAATTTATTAAAACCCGATATTTTCTGAACGGCGGCCTTTCAACACTTCCATCCGACCTTCCATATACTAATATTTTATTATCTTTCCCGGAAACAACCCTTTAGAAACCCACGTTTCATCCATCGTAATATAATCCTTAATTTGTCTTATTCCTTTTTTGGTTTTTTTTTTCCCAGTGTTGAAAATATTAAAAAAATAATAACAACAAATAATGGTTTTGGAAGTTATTGTTGACCTCATGTAAACTATAATATATGGGGAATAATTATCTAAATTAATATGGGTCTAATTAATTAAAAAAATGGGAATTTTATATTCATTTATGAGCAACTAACATTGCCTTTTTTTAATGGATTGAATGGACGGCATAATTCATTTAATTTTTGGACCACTCACAATTCTTTATTAGATTAGATGCCAATGTGACTCGTTGGATCACTAGAAAGAGAGTATACGTTTGCATATCAAATTTCAGGCCGTTAGATCGACCACGTGTACACTTAATTAATCGGCAAGAAGACAAGACAAGTCAAGTGCAAAAGAATACATGCATGGAGCTTGAAGGAAAACCATTTGCTGTAAAAAATATCTGGAGGAGGCAGATACTTAAATCTGGTAAAAAAAAAAAAAAAAAGGTTGGGATTGATTTTGGTGGGATATTTTGGGAGATGTTTGAACTTCTACGGAACGGAACTAAAGCTAACTTCGTCGCTTTCCATTACCTAAAAAATGTGTTTTAACTTTGAGCAAATCTTGTGCAGCTGCTTCCATATTTTGGGCAACTTTAGGACTAGTTTTCAAAATAATGACCCTTTAAATTGACTAATGGATTAAATTTTGAGTAATATTACATACAGTTGTGGAATGTGTAAGTATTGTGTAATTGTTTTGAAAAAGAATGAAGTTTATTATTAAAAAATTAATTTATTTTATGTGAATCTCGTATTTATTTACTTTTTTTAAAGTGATTATACAGCGTTTACGCTTGCATACTCATGACTGTAACTATCATTTATCATTTTAGGCCAACTATTTTTGACCTTGTATGGATTTCTCAATTTATCATTTTTCTTTTATTTCTTTAAATAAATCACCATTTTGTTCGAGAAAGATGTTAAATATATTCATAAAAGATTTACATATCCAATATGTAACTTTTCAATTTTTTCTTAATGAAAATGGTGTACAGATGAAAAAATCACGTAAATATGTAAAACTTATGAGTACATGAGTTAGCATTGTTATTTTGTTCATTGTCAAATGAATAAATAAAATAGACAAATTGCATTTATGAAGTGATGAGCGTGGGTGATAGAAGAGAAAAACCTTCACCCCTCTAGCACTCCGAATGGATTGGAAGGTGGTTAGAGCATCAACGATCTTATAAAGATTTTATAAGAGAATTTTATAAACTAATTTAATTTTTTATAATATGTTAAATTTACTTTACAATTAAATTATTTTTATAATTTGATTTATCACATCAAGCTAGTCGCATCAATTTTTAAAATTATTTTTATAAAATATTTTTATGGCTTAAGATTTTTGTTAAGAACTTAAGGGTGGATCAAGCACTCCAAATGGGATGAATCTATGATTTGACAGTTGAGATTTAGATTTTAAAATTAAATTATATCACATATATGATATATAGCGTAAATATCTTCGAATATAATTATACAATGATATGGGCACCTTATGCCAGGTGGCTGATGCCTTAGCCACCACGACAGTTTCATAATTGGGATCGTTGGGAAGGAAGGATGTCTTCCATTCCGTTCATCGAGTTTTGCACGACAAATGGTTATATTTTTCTTTAGAGTCCTGCTACGCCCACCGAGGGTGTAGCCCGCCCGAGGATGGCCCCATAAGATGATTTCGCCTTTTTATTTATTTTTATATCTTTATATTTTTAAAAAAAAATTTACAATATCATTTAAAATATTTTTTAAAAAAATAAAAAATAAAAAATTGTCCCGACCATGTTGGTTCCTTTTCTTTAATCAATTGTCTATAATTATTTTGTTTTATAATTATAACGAGATTATTTTGGAGATGTATTGCGTTTTCATCGATTATTACGCAGCGTAAACATAACATGAATAATTAACCAATTGATAATTTCTTCAAAATTAAGAATAAAATTGAGAACTCAACCCAAAAAATATTTTTTAAAGAAATGGATGGCCAGTGAATGATTTGTTGCAAAATAATGGAAAGGAGTTTTGGCTTGATTTGCTTTCAAGATTAAAATTTAAAATTTCTCGTCTCATTGTTATGATTTTTTTAAATTTTTATATAAAATAAAATTAATAATCTAACTTTTTTTAAATTTTAAAATAAAAATAATATTATTAAATATATTTTAATAATATTTTATTTAATTTTTTAATTTTAATCTCAATTTATTTCATCTTAAAAAATAAACGAGACCGGTTATATTTTTTAAACACGCACGTCAAAATACCAGCCCATGAAAGGCGGACTAGTCCTAAATTCTGAAGCCCAATGCAGCTGTTAGGGCTAATCAGCCGACCCAAATTTCATAGGTTACGCTCCTAACGACTACAATAGCTCCCAAGTTACCAAGGTCTCGTCTTCATCCCCGTCCCAGCGTCATTCGACTTGCAGTTCATCTCTCTGTCGCTCCCTCGGCGTAGCATTTCTAGGGTTTTGGTTTTGGGAGAAGATTTGCAGTTAAACTGAGGAGTACGTTTCCGTTTATTTCAGGATCAATACTTTGTTAGGGGAAGAAAATGTCTTCTTTGGGAACTTCCAAGGGAATACTTGAGATCGCCAAGTTCGGGATCTATGTGACCGTTCCCATCGTTCTTATGTATGCCTTCGCTAACAATACTAAGAATATTCAGAAATTCATGGGAAATGTAAGCCCCTACGCTCGCTCCATCTGTATTTTTTTAATTTTCTATCTATTTTCTGGGTCAGATTTTGATTAGTTTGTGTCAATTCACTTGTGTCTAGTTTATGAATCTGTCATGTGTTTTGGGAGTTGTTATAATATTTGATTATAGAGTATTATTAGGGATTTGTGATAGATGGCGCTGTTTGTGTTTTGAAACCGGCAATTTCTGTTTATATATTATTTTACATGCAGTTTGGTGGGTGGGTGCGTGTGTGGGTATATGTGTAATACAGACATGGCGTGGAAACGAGCAACTAGCACGGCAGCTTGTATCATAGAAATGTTTTTGCATAATTTGCTAATAAGCTTTGGTTTAATATCAATGGAAAGATACATAATCGTTTTCCGCAACACTTCTGGGAGAGATTGTAGGGTTATCCTATTGAGCTAACGAGCTTATTATGTTCTTTTATTTTCCAATTAAGGGCTGTTTTCAATTTCAAATTTAAGAACATCAATATTCTACATCTTGACTATTGAGATGCTGGAGCAGATTGCATTACCTCAACTGTGCCTTAAGATGGGGGCCCATGAGTTGGAATTTGATTTAGTGAGTCCTCATGCAGCTGGAATTTCATATTCAGGTTGTTGGGAACCATTTCATTTCATTATACCTACTAGTACATGAGCGGATCCTATGGGTGCTAGTCTTTTGTCCTTTTTTTTTTTTGTTTTTTTTTTATAAGTAATCTTTTTGTCCTAATTTATTATGTGGTGTTTTATATCTACCCTTCCTTTTGGAGGGGTTGGGCTGTTGGGGTGGGATGCTTGTCTTGATCTAGTGCCAGTGGTCTAAATTATTGTTACTTGTTTTGGTGTGAAGCATTCTTATATAGTGTATCCCCCTGAGGGACCAAGGCCTCCGTCACCAGAGGAGCTAAGGGAGATGGCCCGTGAACTAGCCCGCAAGAACAAAAACCATTGAATGTTCTTTGCGTTTGTAAGTGACTATTGACTATTGTAGCTTTTCAGTTGTATTTACGGGTGCCTCTGAAAAATCAAGATAGTGTGATATCCAGGAAGGAAAGTCATAAGGCTCATTTTGAAAGCTTGAATGACTTGTTTTGTATGACTAATGCTCATAAATCACTTTTATATATTTCTTTTTGGCTTGGGAGATGCATATTTTCTTCATTGGCTCTGGTAAGGGACTTAGTGGAAGGCTTATTGAATAATGAAATCATGCTTGTGGATACTAGTGTTCAATTCAAGTTGAAAAAGTGCTATCAAAGTTACATCATTGCCATCTTTGTTCGCAGAATATAGTGCTCCATTACGCAATGTGCACCAACACAACACATAATAAACAATAATCTGTCTGGAATCCACCATTGAAATCCACATGTGCGAAATATCTATGTAATTTTATCACAATTTCATATTGAAAATGAAATATGGACCTTTTGATACTAGCTGTTGCTGACCCAGGATTGACTTGGCCAGGAAGAGAGCTGTGGAGCTTTAGAAACACAGGCATTAGGCGACACAAAGTTCATATTTGCAATCCTTTTAACTAGTAAAATTCTTGAGAGTGAGAAGGTATCCTAGAGTCAGAGTTTACTTAGTTCTGCTGGGAATCTGAAATACATTTTGATGCGGTGTTCGGTTTTCTCATATGCAGTTATTGTTATATTATTGTTATGCAATGAAGTTTTGTCTGTAATTGTTGTGTTGTACAATATCTGTGTTGACTGAAATTTCATTGCAGGCTTTCCCAAAGCTCAAATAAGAGCTGGTTCACTGGTGTCAAGTGAAATCACTCTAATGGAGGTTCGATTTGAGTTGGGTAATGGCATTAAGAAGTTATGCAGGGCACTCCCACCAAGAAGAAGGTTTCGCGGGAAGAATGTATTAAATTTCATAGGTAGATGAGTGTCCTAGATTTTATTAGTTTCCCTAGCTGTGTTGGGATGTCAATCTATTAGAAAAAACAGAAAAATAATAATGCCAAACTCGGCCAGCGACTTGTGCCACTCTCCCGCCCATCATTTTCACTAGAAAAGATTTAACTGTTTTAGTTACACGAAATCAAGTCATTTCATCTCATATAATTATTACAATTTTTTCAAACTCTCATATAAAATATATTAAATAATTTAATTTTTTTAATTTTTTTTTTAAAAATAATATTATAATAATATTTTATTCAATTTTTAATAAAATATTTTATTTTAATTGTGTTACTAAACGTGACAGTAATTATACTCGTCAGTTACTGTTTATTTTAACACCAAACAGTTGAGTTGGTTTGTTTATTTGGGTTTTTTTTTTAAATATATTTTTTATATATAATAATAATATTATTTTGTCCTTCCTGACATGCTGAAACGCCCGTTTTACGTTTAGCCCCATTTCGATTATCTCTACCTAGCAGATACCCCGGTTGATTATCGTATACTTGTCTTGAGTGCTATCTTGATTATCGTGCACCAGTAACTAATGCTTCAAAATCTGAGGGTCCACCGCACCATCATTGAGAAGAGAGCGATTATTTTGCTGGTGCTAAAAACGTCAACAAATCTGTTAATGGGTTGCTCATTCTTTGAATAAATAACTAAAGGGCGTGCAACAAACAAGAACAAAAAAGGGTGTATCTGTGTCCAAATAGCACCATAAGTAATACATAAAGTTTTGAAGATAGGAGAAACGTGACAAAAGGTTATAACAATTTTAAAATATATTTACACGCTACAGGACAGTCAAAAGCTTGATGGTCTAAAAAAGAGATGGCTAGTACAAGCTCTTTATTGAAAGCCCAAATCATGAGGTTTGAATTACATATACAGATATATACAGATGTGATACTTAGTATTTTAATGTATTTTAACTGAAATATTATTTTAATTAATTTAAATATTAGTTATTTTGTTTTAAATTTATTAGATTTTTTGTTGGATTTATTTTATAATTTTTAAGTTGTGAAAGTTATTATGATGTGTTTTCTTGGTATTAACTATTGTTTTACATTTAAATTGCTATTTACTTTAAATTAGTTTAATAGTGGACTTTAAAATTATTGTATTGTTAGATTTTTATTATTATTTTATTTTAACTAGTATCTGCATTTAAATTATTTTATTCAACTTACTGTTTTGAAAATTCTTTTAGTTAAATCAATTTTGTGACCCAAGTTGAGGATTTGACCTCATTTCTTTCCTTCACTTTTTCGTTTTCTCCTCTTCTCTTTTTCCTTATTTTCTTTTTTCTCCTTTCAATTTTTTCCTTCTCCTCCCACACGCGCGACAACCCCTCCCTTATCTCCGTCTATTTTTTCATCCTCCCAGTGCGTCATCGTGCGCCGTTTGTGGCCTCCACTACCCATGGCATTTTCTTCCCCTCCGGCCGGCGATCTTCCCCCTCCATTCTTAGCTCTTCCATTGCCATCGTTAGCCTCCACGCGCGGCTTCAAGCTATGGCCATCTTTCGTTTCAGCGCTGTCGCTGCACTACCATTAGCCACCATCTTTTCACCACACCACCATCGGCCTTTCAGCTGCCTAAACCACCCAACCTCAGTCCTGATCCGCCACTGTTGAAGCCTCTCTAGCTCATTTTTCGATTTGGGTGTTTTGGCTTTTAACCGCCATCCACGCCGCCATCCACGACCAATCACCACCGCTAGTAGTTTCACCAACACCTCTAAGTCATTTCCTAGCCATTTCAAGTCTTCGTTTGTCTCCGTTCAAAAGTTGAGTTTTTGAGACCCACGACCCTTGTCCATTTTGCACTGTTACATTGTTGTGCTGCCACTTCTAGCACCTCTGTGATCTTTTGAAAATTATATTATAGCGCTGTAAGTATATTTCCAAAGAACTTTTGAGAATTAAATATATTTTTGTTCTAACTCATATTTACTGTGAACTGGTTGGTGTGTCGGACTAAATTCGAGGAGTAAGGGGTCTGGTAGATGAAGTTGTTGTGTGAGTGGCTTATACTGGGATTTGTTGGCTGTTGGATATTTGGGTCGTGTCGTGTATATTGCATAATTGCACGCATGTTCATGTTTGTAAATGAAAACTTAGTTTTCACATAATTGCATTCATGTTTATGTGTATATTTGAAAACTGAGTTTTCATATGAGAAATGGTTATTGGGTGTGTGTATCACGACCCCAAGCCGAGATGGGGCATTATCACGGTGGAGCTCCTATGGTTATTCGGAAGCTGAATATATTGAATGACGTTCCTTGGGTTGTCACTGGATGACAACGAGATCAGACGGTATGGTAACGCTCTCATGCCGACTCTGTGGCCCCTCTTGCTGGCAGGAGTTAGATGATATTTGGCCACCAACGCGCTGGACGCATAACTGGGCATCGCTCGTTACGAAATCACTCGCACGATCGTTATCCGTGGTGTGACAAAGGGAGCTAAGGTGTGCGGATGATTCTTAAGAGAGATCATGGTGCATACGGTTAAAATAGATTATTGGGTTATTTTCTAGGAAAATGGCGTGTGTTGGATAAAAAGATTTTATGTGAATCGTTTTCTGAGAAAATTGTGATTATTGTTTTTGGTCATTTTCAGGAAAAATGGCGGTAAATGTTTTAATGGACATATTTTTGACCCAAAATGAGATTTTGGCGTGTGTTAGAAAATATTCATTTTCAGGAAAAATGATATTTTGGGCCTAATGCATATTTCATCATATGCAAGTATAATTACTGGTTGCATGAATGCATTTGTATTTCTCAGATTGTTTGGTTGATTAATTGCTGAGACTCATAATCTCACGATATTCGATATCTCACAGTACTATTTTATGATATCGCAGATTTTGATGCAAATGATACTGATATTGAGCCAGAGGATGTGGCTCCACCGGAGGAGTGATCTCAAATTTGGAATCACTTGCTCGTGTTTGGGATTTGTTTCCCGCTTGTGGAATTATGTATTTTGGAATTATTAAGTTTTTATGGGACAACTGTGTTACTCTTTAAAATGTTTTGTTTCAAGTGAATTTGTATTAAATAATTATAGTACTTAGTCGAGACTTATTTAAATTATTCGCTATTTTGTTTTTGTTGTACACTGTTGTATGTACACACTTGACACTTACTGTTAGGATGCATGACAGTGTCATCATCAAGCGTTTCGTTTCCCAAATTTCCATATGCGATGGTCGGGAGCGCCTCAGAGTCTACACAGGGAGGTTATAGCTTATAAAACTTATTGCCATTCATTCTTTAATACCAAGCTCTCATAATCACAAAACCTCAAGCCCCACATGGTTTTACCCAACCAGAAATGTTGAAAAGAATATCTGGAAATTTACCTGCGAACGAAATTGAAGGGTGCCCAGACAAAAAGAAGAGGAAGGCAAAGCTGCGAAGAGATTCTGGGCAGAGAGGAGAATGCAGACAAGGTGGAAAATCAGACGAGGTGGTGGGAATTTTTCGAAAATGGGGCTACATGCATGTTTCAGAGCCCGATTCGATTTTGGGGTAGAGATGATTTTAGAATTGTTTAAGAGAGAAGAGGGGTAAGAGATGATTATGGGGCATAATCGATTCATTTTTTATTTGTTAGTGAACCCAATTTATCAAGTAGAGTGTGTGGTGTAAAATATTTAAACTGACTGATGAGAAGAATTATTCGTTCTTTCAAATGATAAAGGTTTATCATAATTGATTTATGGATCAATACCTCTCCTTTTTCTTTTTCTCTCGGTTGGATAATTATATTTGGGGCGCTTAAATGAATAAATATCTCTATTCAATTAAAATAAATAATTGTTTTAGGTGTTATGTACTGCAAGATAGTGAGTGTTTTAATCAATTTACCTCTCAATTTAAATTTATGTATTTATTTTTATAAAAGTAATGGTCAAGATACCGCATCATACCATTTATACCATGTAAAATTATTCAGGATCTTATTCTCACTTTTAAAAATATATTGTGTATATATACATATATATTAATTTCTCAATGCTAAGAATTGACTCGATTATTGTAATCTCTAATCCTTAAATAAATCTGTTTTACAATAATTAAAACGAAGTGGGTGGCTTGTGCGAATTTACGTAAGTACTAAAATATATATTTTATTAATTTTCTTTTGAATAATAGAACCGAATATTAGGTATAGTTTGAATAGTGAGATGAGATTAGATGTTTTATATAAAAGTTAAAAGTTAAATAAAATATTATTTTTTAATATTATTATTATTTTAAAATTTAAAAAAATTAAATTATTTATTATATTTTGTATAGAAATTAAAAAAATTATAATAATAAGAGAATATGAGATGAGATTAAAAATTTTAAGGAAATACTTTAATTGCAAAGGAATTATATAAAAGTAATTTCACAAACTAATGTGGTTTGATATGGTTTGTCAGGTTATAAAATTATTTTTATTGTAAAATAAATCTAACAAATCAGATAAAAATATGTCAATTTATGAGATTAATTTTGTGTAATTCACGTACTCAAAACTTTAACTAGCCGTAATCTTATTTCTTATCCATTGACCGGAGCTCTACTAAGGGACCATCTTCATTGATTTGGTCAAATTCATATTTAAAATTTAGTCAATATTATATTTTTTTTACATTTTCTTATTCCATTTAAATTCAATCTCTACATTGCTCTCTCTATATAATAATAAAATATTATTAATTTAATATTTTTTTATTTAATTTATTTGTATTGCATTTTATAATTCTACCAATTTAATATTAATAATAATTATATTATAATTAAATTAAATTAATATTAATATTTATCACATTTATTAAATATTAAATAATAATAATAATAATAATAATTATATTATAATTAACTTATCATTATAATTAACTTAATAATTAATATTAATTAATTAATATATTTTTATCACATTTTATATTTAATAATAATAAATAGAAGCAAATTTCTTAATTACAAAAAATACTTACATATTTTGTAAAAGGAGTGAGAATTGAATATTGTAATGTTTGATTAACCTACTATTTACCTACAAATTTAGAGAATTACTATAACATAAATCTAAAATTTTATTGAGATGCCTAATCTAATATGGTAGTTTTTGGGCACATATTGATTGAAGTTTAGCCATCATTGGGTTTGGCCAACGAGAATGCTGTAAATACCATTCAAATCAACTGTCACTGCCAGAACCAGTCCAAAAGGAAGAGAAGCAAAACAATTTTCCCGGAAAAGCCCACGACACTAGCTGGGAGAAAGGTTGAATTCGATTAGTTGCCCCTCCGCGTTGGAGTTTCCTGGAAATATTCACACGCTCTTTCTTCTTTTTTCCACACCTCGTGCTATAAATACCATACGATGAGATCATATTTTGTCTCGAAATTTCCCTGGAAGAACCTTGACTTAATATCCAAGTCTTCACTTTCCGTACGTAACAATGTCTGTTTGTCTGTTTTATACTGAGGTCGGCAGCCATCGAAAGTGCCAATGTTTGAATTCCAGGAATCCAGAGTGCTGAGATTTTCTCACCCGTGTTTTGACTTTTTTTCCTTTTGCTTTCGTATGGTTCTTGTTTCGAAGGAATTGATGATAAACTGTAAGTATAGCCTTTTATTTTGTTTTCCTTGCATGTACTATGAATGAGGATTACCTTCTGTTTGGCTGCCATATGGTTGTTTTGCTCAGTTGAATTACTTATATTTCTTCTGTACTTTATAGACCCTTTCTCAGGAGCCAAACAGAGGAATTATGGTTTTCCTTGTAGCTATTTTATATTTGAAATTTCAAAGGCCTATTTATCTCAACTAGTTGAAGTCGCTAAGTTATGCATTCCTCGGGCTCGAATTTCGAAAGCTTATATAGTGTGCCTTATTTAGACATTGGATTTTTATTTGTCTTAATGTAGTTTTGGTTTTTATTTTTCAAGTTTGTTACTATAACGCTATTGGAAGATTATAATTGGGTTGATGTGAATTCTTTTACCCCTAAAGTTTCCATGAAATAAGTTTGTGGAGGTCAATATCCAAGTTGCTGGTACATGAATTTGTTTGTTTAGATTTCCCCATTGACAAAGCTCTGAATTTATAAGTTGCAGTTTATTTATGTGTATATGTTTCTTTAGATTGGCGTCTGTTGTTAAATTGATATTCGTTTGCTTTCTTTCCTCTCCCACCCCTCTCTTCCCCCCTTTTCTGGTTTAAAGGCTTATTCGAGGAGTTTTTTTTACTAATGAATAGGCAACGATGGGAATAGTTTAGATACTCAAAGAGGAGTGGCACGGTGGAAATAGCTGGAGGGTGAGGATATAGACTGTGGTTGTCTGATCTTCAATTTCTAGGTCCCGGAAGCAACTTACTTTCTATGGTTGTGATGGAAGATCTGGCATAGAGGTCAATATAATGTCTTTGGAGCTCATACCTATAGGGACCATCTTGACTGTGCTAACGAATCAGGTCTTTAAAACAGCTCAAGCGGCAAAGGATGTTCTTTTCGAAAAGGAGAGTTTCAAGGTCCTATCAAAGCACTTGTTTGAAATTGAACCAGTCTTAAAGGAATTGCAGAGTCAAGAATTAAATGATTCTCAAGCTGCGAGGCTCGCCCTGGAGTCTCTTGAAGCAGATGTTAAAAAGGCTAATAATTTGGTTGAGAAGTATAAAAATTGTGCCCGATTCTACTTACTGATCAGGTGTCGGTACATTGTCAAGGAGGTACAAGAAGTCACAAGGGATATTGGAAAGTCTTTGGCTGCACTGTCGCTTGCAAATACTGAAGTTCTTTCACGGATATCAGATCAGGTGCTTAGGTTACAGAATGAGATGCAGAGAGTGGAACTTGAGGCTTCGCATTCTCAGCTCCAAATTGTTGACAAATTAAACCAAGGTATTAGAGACCAGAAACTTGACCAGGGTTTTGCAAATGACATGCTTGAAGAAATTGCGAGGGCAGTTGGGGTGCCCGTGGAGCCCTCTGAGATAAGCAAAGAGCTAGCAAGCTTCAGAAGGGAAAAAGAAGAAGCTGCCAACAGGAAAGAAAGAGCCGAAGTTTTTTTTTTGGAGCAGGTTATTGAGCTCCTCTCTCGAGCTGATGCTGCAAGGGACTATGAAGAGGTCAAGAAGCAGTATCTCCAAAGAGTTCAGGTCATAGAACAATATGATGATAGGGAAGAATATATCCCACCACTTAATTCTTTTCTTTGTTGTATCTGTAAATCTGTGATGACTGATCCTGTCAGCCTTTGCACTGGTACAACATGTGAGCGAGATGCCATCATATCTTGGTTAGACAGTGGCAAGAGAACGGATCCTGAAACAGGTGAGGTTCTCGAAGATATTTCTCTAAGGTCTAACCTTCCACTGAGACAATCAATAGAAGAGTGGCGAGAACTTAATTACTGCCTCAATATACGATCTTCCATGGCAAAGCTGTTGTCAGGTGTCGACTCATCTGTGGAAGAGGCACTGAGTCAGATGCAATATCTTGTGAGAGAAAGTTCTATTAACAAGGACTGGGTTTCCATTGGAGGGCTTACTGATTTTGTAATCTCTATCCTCGGAAGCTCCCACAACAGAGATGTGAAGAGAAAGATTTTGATTACCTTGAAAGATATTGTAGAAGGGCATGCAAGAAACAAGGTAAGAAGCTTCCATATGCCTTCTAAATTGAAAAGGATTTTTTTTTTTAGTGAAAAAAGAAGAGGGAAAAGATGTATTGCATGGTGTACGAAATAGCAGGGCCCTTAAGAGCTAAGAAGAGTTGCACTGAAAAATATGGTTAAATTTTACATATTCAATGTTTAACCAATCACTCTCGTGAATGAATTTCCTTTTGCTGGTTTTGATGGGGTGTGCACTCCTATTATCTCAAATATAGATGAATTCTATTTCATATCATAAAATAACAGATACCTTAACAACATATATTTGAATTTCTCTATTGTTTTGTGATTTAAAATAATGAAAAAAATCGAGAAAATGAAAAACTAAAATACTTCACAGTTTCTAAATTGAAAAGTTGAATCAAATTCATAGGAGAAAGTGTTCAATTCCCGGGGATGGGATCACATTATTCCTTGCTTAGGGCGTGATTCAAGCATCTCGAAGGCCGCAGTTGAATTGCTTTATGAGTTGTTGCAAGAGAGATCTAGCTGGAACGTGTCTGTCTGCAGGAAACTCTCTCAGCAATGCAGTGCAATTATTTTTCTTGTCACCCTGTTAAAGGGTTTTCAGAGGGAGTCAGCACAGACTGCCGAAAAAATCTTGATGAAGTTATTTGAGATAGATGAGGAGAATATTTCTCGTGCTGCCAAAGCTGGCTGGTATAAACCACTTATTGAACGCATAGTTCAAGGTACGCGGATATAATTCCTTTAGGGTTAGGTATAACATGTTTTTACTTGGTTACATGAGAAATAAAACATGAAAATTTTGCAATGTTATTTTTGTGATTCATACATGTGAAGATTCTATCAATACTGTCGTTTAAATGAATTATAGAGAATGTGTCATCAGATTAAATCAGCATATCTCCACATAATGCTCACATATTGTTTCTTGATACTCATGGCATTTGGTGGTAACCAACCAGTGTTCTAGTCTGAAGTCATGACCATAAATTCTGGTAACAATAAGCAGCACCATTTCATTATTCTGATGAATGATTAAGAAGGCAGAACACAAGTTGATATGTATTGTAGATTGAGTTTAATCCTTTGGGTATCCAGATATGCCCCTTTTCATCTTATTCTCTCTGTATGTTCAACACTAAAGCTGCAATGCCCGATTGTCTAGAATCCTTAGAATGCAACATCAGTCATATTATTTTATCATTCTGAAAATTTTTCAGGGCCCCCGTCTTCGAGGAAGTCAATGGTAAGAACAATTGTTAATACAGAATTGACTGATTTGAATCTGAAGCTCCTTGGCGCGGAAGGGGTTATACCTCCTTTGCTTGAGATGACATCTGGGAATATTGAGTCAAAAGAATTATCCTTATCAGCCCTGGTTAAACTATCATGTTGCGATGCCAATAAAGAGCTCATTGCTGGTGGTGGTGGAGTTTCACTCGTTTTGAAACTAATGTTTGCTCCGAATGTGCACACAGTTATTGTTGTGAAATGCTCTGAAATCCTTGAGAAACTTGCTTCTGAAGATGATGGCATTAAATTCTTTGTCAATGAAGGAGGGGCACAACTTGAGTTAGAGCCTATCATCACTAATTTGTTAGCTTTGCAGCAGAAAGCTAACTCGGCCCATAATTTCCGAAGGCCAGCCTTGCGTACCCTGCTAGGAATTTGCAAGTTTGAAGCAGGGTTGGTTAAGAAAGCGGTTCTCACTGCCAATGGTGTGTCCCTAGTGCTTCCGCTTCTTGATGACTCCGACTCTGAAATTAGGGAGATTGCTATCAATTTACTCTTCCTTTTCTCTCAGCATGAGCCACAAGGAGTTGTGGAGTACCTTCTCAAGCCAAGGAGGCTAGAGGCCTTGGTGGGGTTTCTGGAGAATGAGGATAAGGGTGATGTACAGATGGCTGCTGCCGGTTTATTAGCAAACCTACCAAAATCAGAAGGACCACTCACCATGAAGTTAATTGAATTGGATGGAATTGATGCTATTCTAAAAATTCTACGAACTGGGACTATTGAAGCAAAAGAAAATGCTCTGAGTGCCCTCTTCAGATTCTCAGATCCCACAAATATTAAGTCGCAGCGTATTTTGGTTGAAAGAGGAGCATACCCTTTGCTTGTAAACTTTCTCAGGGCTGGTTCTGTAACAGCAAAGGCAAGAGCAGCAGCACTCATCGGTACTCTTTCCAAGAGCAGTCCAAAGCTCACTGTTGTCAAATCAAGTACTTGCTGGTGCTTCCAGCCATCAGGTAATCCTTTATGCTCAGCACATGGTGGTATCTGTAGTGTGACCGATACATTCTGTCTGTTGGAGGCAAAGGCTTTGCCTGACTTGGTAAAGCTCTTAAGTGAAGAGGTTCATGCAACTGCTTTTGAAGCAATCCAGACACTTTCTACTTTGATTCTGGACGGCTCTCCTCAGAGAGGGGCCAATGTCTTACATAAGGCTGCTGCCATAAAACCTATATTAGAGACTTTGACGTGGGGAACGAATTCTCTAAAGGAGGAGGCTTTGGGACTCTTGGAGAAAGTTTTTGTGCAAAAGGAAATGGTGGAATGCTATGGATCAACAGCTAGAGTACTTCTTGTTGGTCTAACTGGAAGGAATGTTTATGAGGATGGCCATCTGGGTAGGAAGGCTGCTAAAGTCTTGGCCCTCCTGGAACGCTATTCAAGATCATCAACATCTTTGATTCCGGGACTATATGGGTGAAATTTTAGCTACTGGGTTAATTTAGAGTTTGCTTCTTTTTTGTGTTTCACCATTCGCTTTTCTGAGTAATTGGGAAGTCAGTAATTAAGAGTGTGTTTGGATGTTGAAGTGAGTTGAGTTGAGTTGAGTTAAGATGATAAAATATTGTTAGAATATTATTTTTTAATATTATTATTATTTTGGAATTTGAAAAAGTTGAATTGTTTATTATATTTTGTATTGGAATTTGAAAAAATTGTAATGATGAGTTGAGATGAGTTGAGAGTAGTTAAAGAATCAAACGAAGCCTTAAGTCTCACTCCCAGGGCTTCATTGTTTTATTCGGTTCATTTATGGGGCCCCGAACTTTTATCTAGTCATGTTATATATAACTCCCCACCATTTGTAAAGAGGAATATTGGTTTCTAATCTGTACTCTTAACATACGTGATTATGTATTCAGATACTTGAATAATCTCCAGCCAAAGCCCTTCAGAAGATTGTTATGAACATGTAGATTATACCATGTGTTCGATAATCTACATATGATTCTTTTGTGGTTTTATTCTGACCATATACTTCAGCTTGGAAGTGTGATTTCAGATTATAGTCTTATACACACACTGCCTTGAGAAAAAGCATCACAGGATCCTTTGAGGAGAGACCAGCCCTATGCTTTCATATCATTTTATAATCAGAGCTTAAAACCCAGCTTTCATCAAGAGCCTGATTAATTTACTTGTCCGCTTGTCCCCAGCTAATACATGACGTCCGATGAAAATTAACAACTAAAATTTCACTTTAAACCCAAAATATAGATTTTTAAGAACACAAAATTACCTATTTTCAAAATTTTTAAAATTAAAAATTTGAATCAGAAGCCAATTAGTTCTGATATCCACATAAAATTGTGCAACGGCGCCCCTTCATTCCTGCATTCTCTTGTCGATTTGAGTGTTCATTGTCGTTAGATATGTAGACAATGCATGCGTATATGTGATATTGAACAACTTTTATGATCCAATAGTCAAGATGGCCAGGCCATTCCTCGTAAAAGTTTGGGCCTAGGTTTAATTTATGATAGAAATGAATAAATAAAAAGCTCTCCTCGACGTTTAATATTATTAGATACAGTCATAAATTGTGTAATCGATTCGTATTTTTTTTTTAAAAAAATATAGATTACTATTAAAAATTTAATTTTTCATGTGAGTGTTATATTTATTTATTTTTTTCAACTTCTCATATTAAAAAAAAAAAAAAAAACACAGATGAAATGAAGTTCTGTGAAAATTAAACCATGAATTAGCATTTGTACAAATTGAGTTTAAACTGAGCAAGTGTAGCCCCAGAAGGGGCAGCGGGCCATAACCCTCGCTCCATAGATATATTCTCGGTGATCCTGAAAACCCACCAATACAAATATGGGAAACCTAGGTGGGTGTATATATATATATATATATATATATATATATATATATATATATATGCATGTGAGAGAGAGAGATCACCTATATTGTCAGATTTATATATTTTGTCACGCCAGCAATTCTTTTAATTAACTTCTCCGGAATTATCATTTTTGAACTTGACAACGTCATTGATGACCAGCAGCACTGCCTTTGAGAGTGTACGTGAAGTTCCTTTTTCATCCACAATATTGATATCATCTTAAATATTGCATTTTGAGAATACTTATGAAGTTGGCAGCGCGTACTATTCACATAACTTAAATAGTATTATCTAATTTATAAAATTTAAAATTTCTATTTTAAATTAAATTATATCATATAAACATTTTTTCTTTTAATCTAAACATTTTATTACATGCACTATCAACGTCGACTTATAAATAGAATTTTGAGAATATTAAGACTGTTTGATAGCCTTGATCAGTAGTTTTCCGTCGATAGGTGGGTTGGTAGGTACCAAATCCAGTACTGTTTAATTTTATGCTGATCAAAATGATCATCATTTTCCTCGTGGTTGGGTGCAACGTTTAGCTAACTAATTAATTGTCGTTCTAAGCAATCAGATGAAAATGGGTGCTGTTGGGTATATTTCGCCATAAATAAATAAATAAATAAATAAAGATGAGAAATTGCGATGCAGGTGTGAGTAAGATCTGATTTTGCTAACCCTTTTTACTTGCAGTGTTCTGGATTTAATTATGAGAGAGAGAGAGGATTTCGTAGGTTTTATAATTTCAGAAAATTAAAATATATGTTTGATTATATATGTTTTAAAAATGCAATTCTTATTTTCAAAAAATTAAAAAAAAAAAAAAAGAGAGGGAAGAAAATCTGAAGAAGTAACAAGCTGTTTAATTAGGTGGTAGGTAGGAAATTTAAGATTCTAATTAGGTTGATAGGTTTGTTCGGAAAATTTGCAAAAACAAAAAATCGATTACAAACAGAAAAACTGAAGAAAATAAAATTTGTTCCTCATACATATATACATACATACATACATACATACATACATATATATATATATATTAATATATATGGGCACTGCTATTCCGACAGTGAGTATAGTAAAAAAAAAGTCATCGAGAAGGTCATTTGCCCTTTTTTTTTCATGCATTTTTAAATTCCTTTAAATATTTAAAAAAATTCACAATATTATTAAAAAAATACTTACTTAATCATTAAATAAAAAAAAAAAGAACACAATTAAAACCCATTGTCAAGACACAAAGCAATATATATATATATATCCCTCCACATGCATCAATCAGTAGAGAAATATTTTGTTAACAAAATAATCTTATAAACGTAAATTTATAAGGTGAAGTTGATATATATAATGTGTTAAATTGTAAAATAAATCACACGTACTATTTTAAGTTTGACCTATCAGATACATTTGTAGATCATCTAGTATTTCTCAAACCAACATGGACGATATGGTTGCCAAGATGTGATTAAATTTTAATATCCTCGTAGTTATTTAGAGTAGAGCGGTCGACTTCAAGGGAAAAATCAAAATGTATGCTTGCTCAATACAGCAAGTTGGGGTTAGGTAACTATATATATATATTAAACGTAAAAGATGAAGCTAGCAATCTCTTGTTTTGGTTCTTTTCCCATGGTGGTTGAGATCTTGTGCTACGTACTCTAGCTTGGCTTATATTTATCATTTATCAAAGGACAATAGGAGAGAAAAGAAAGCAAGGAAGTTCATGCTAAAACCCTTTAAACTTTCCATAATGGTGGGGTACTTTTACACTAAGACACCGTTTAGATAGTAAAATGACAAGTGAAATGAGATGATTTTGAATGAAAGTTGAATAAAATATTATTAAAATATTATTTTTTAATATTATTATTGTTTTAAGATTTGAAAAGTTGAATTGTTTATTATATTTTGTGTGAAAATTTGAAAAAATTATAATGATGAGATGAGATGAAACTGTTTATGTATCCAAACAGGGTCTAAAACGAAAAAAAAAAAAATACTTCAAATTTCTAAGTGTAACACCCCGTATTTTAGTGTATTTTTACTGAAGGAATTATTTTTATGTAATTAAAATAATTTCTCTTATTTTAAAATTGGTTGGATTTTAGTGAGTTTATTTCTATGATTTTTATTTGGTGGAAATTATTTTTATATGCTTTCTTAATATTTATTTATTGTTGTGCATTTAAATTATTTTTCATATTTAATTAATTACCGTGGGATTTAATTATTTCAATTTGACTTTACCATTACGTTTAAATTATTTTATTTAACTTGTGGTTTTAAAATCGTTTCCGTTGGATCATTTTCGTGACCCAAGTTATGAGGATTGGACCTCATTTCTTTTCCCCCTATTTTTCTTTTCCTTTTCTTTTTTTCTTTTCTTTTTCTTTTTCCTTATTTTTTTTCTTTCTCCCCCGTGCGCGTGAATTCCCTCTCTTTTTCTCTCTCCCCGCGTCCGTTTCTCCCCCCACCAGCTGCGCCGCCGTCCGCCGGCGGTGGTCGACACCGCCCGGCTCCACCGCTTCCCCAGCCGCCGGCCGTCCTACCCACCAGTATCACCGCCGCTCGTGCCGCCGTTAGCCTCCACGAAGCCCACGAAACCCACGACGCCGCGGCACATTTTCCTCCATTGCGCCGCCGTCGCGCCACCTCCGGCCACCATCTTCCTACCACTTCATCCCCGGCCTCTTGGCAACCCATTGGACCCAACCCCAGCTCCGATCCGTCACCGGTGAAGCCCCACCAAGTCCATCTCCGATTTGCACTTTTTTGGCCTAAAACCACCCCTTGCGCCGCCACCCACGGCAAACCACCACCACCACTAGCTTCACCGACCTCCCTAGGCCCTACCCTATCAATCTTGGGTCTTCGTTTGTCCTCGTTGAAAAGTTGGTATTTGTGACCCACGGCCACAGTGTATTTTACACTGTGGTGTTGCTCAAACGTCGCCTTTTTCAACTTCGCGATCCTCGGAAAATTATTATATTGCACTGTAAGTATTTCTCCAAAGAACTTTCGTAATTTAAATGTATTTTTGCACTAACCCATTTCACTGTGTTTTTGGCATGCCGGACTGAGTCCGAGGAGTTCGGGGGTCGGATGGATTTGTGATTGGAGTTGTCTGGTTGGATTTAATTGGATTGGTATCTGTTGGTTTGGACATTGTGTTGGTACATGTGCATTTCATTATTTCATGCATGATCATGTTTGTAAAAGAAAACTGGGTTTTCGTGTATTGCATTCATATTCATGTGCTTTGAAAAGCTATGATTTTATGTGTTAATATTTTTGGTGCGTGTGTATCACGACCCCAAGCCGAGATGGGGCATTAACTCGGTGGAGCTCCTCTGGTTACTCGGGAGCGGAATATACTGAGTAACGTCCCCTGGATTGTCGCCGGGCGACAATGGGTTCGGACGAGATGGTCTCGTGCCGACTCCGTGGTCCTTCTGCTGGCGGGGACTAGAGGATGTCTGGCCACGTACGCGCTGGGCGCGGAACTGGGCATCGCTCGTTGCGTAGTGTGAGTGCTTGGCCACGTACGCGCTGGGCGCGGAACTGAGCACCGCTGCGAAGCTAGGACGTGCGGATGGTCCATAGGGGAGACCATGGTGCATATGGAAATAATGCATGGTGCATTTGGGATTAATGCACTATTTTCTGGGAAAATAGTGCGAGTTGATTTTTGGGTAAATCATTTTCTGGGAAAATGTTTTACGGATAATTTGGATCAAAATGAGATTTTGGTGTGTGTTGGAAAATTTATCATTTTCGGGAAAAATGATGTTTTGTGGAAAAATGCATGTTTTCATGTGCATGCATGTTAGTTGCGTTTAATGCATTTTATATTACGTTGTTGTTTGGGTTATACTTACCTGCGAGACCATTTTGTGGTGTCGCAGATTTTGATGCTGATGAGGAGGAGGAGGGCGAGCCTGAGGAGACGGCTCCGCCTGAGGAGTGATCTGGGATCACTCGTTTGTACATTTAAAACTATTGTAAATTATTTTATGGATGACTGTATAACTGCTATTTAAATCTTTACTGATGTTTGATTGTAATTAAATTCTGGTACTTAGTTGACTATCCACTGCGTTATTTTATTTGAACACTGTTGCATGTACACACACTGGCACTTCGTTGGGATGTGTGACCGTGTTGTCACCATCCTGGCGTCTCGATCCCTGTGTATTTATATAAGGGGGATTGGGGGCGCCACAGGTGGTATCAGAGCAGTTCGGCTCTGGGTAAAACCACATGTCCCTTAGGATAGTACCAGAAAATTATTTTTATTATTATTTTAAAATAATAAAATTTTTGTTTAAGTGGTGTAAGTTAAGTTATTTATTTTATATTATGAGTTTATTGCTATTTTATTTTATGTTAATTGATGTTATTTGATTTTATTGCTTTAATTAGTGTTTACCTTTGGTTGAGTATGGTTTTATTGGCTTTATTTATTTTATTGTATAATAATTCTGTTATTTATTTATTTTATTGTATAATAATTTCGTTGTTTATTTATTTATTTGTATGTCATTTTAATTTAATTGTTTTATTTTATGGCGGATTATTTTATTGTTATATTTATTTTATGGTGAACTACTTCATTGGTTTTATGCATTTTGTCGTATGTTATTTTATTTATGGAATTTTATTTTATTTTGTTTTGTTCGAAATTGAAAGGCGGGTTAAGGGTTATGTTATAACAGGAAGATGGTACGACTGAGAAGGCCGTTGTTAGGCTTAAACATTGGTATAGTAGGCCTGAACTCTTGGTGATTGGTTGTTTTAATATCAAGGCTCGAACATCAGGGTCTGGGAGAACTCTTTGGATTAGGTACTCAAGTTGCTGCTAAGGAGGGGAATAGTTTTTAATTGCTTAGGATAATTGAGGATTTAGGTTCCGTAGAATTTAGGTAATGAGTCTTTGGGGTAGGAGGTTGTAAGTTCAACGAATGTCAATGTTAGATTTATGAGAAGTTCATCTAAGGTTTGTGGCCCCATAGTTTTTTTTTTAGAAATAAGTTAATGGGATTTAAGCTGGTAGGTTCAACAAGCAATTAAGAGATTACTTAGACTAGAAGTTTTTGATCTTGCCGACCTCGATAAGCAATTTGATAACATTTGGGGTTTTAGAATTTACAAGTTTTATAAGGCGAATGTTTTAGATTTGAGTTCATCGATCTTGAGGATTTCAGGAAATGATTTATATCTGGGTTAAGGTTTTAGAATTGCAGAGTTGAATGACTGAATTAAAATAGGATTGATCTGAGTTGAGTTATTGATATGAGAATTTTTTTTTAGGGAGAATTTCTTTGGAGATGGAGGATGTTGATCTAGTTCAGTTAATAATTGATTTTAGCTTGAGGTTACAGTGTCAGGTTGAGGATTTAATCCATATCAATTTTAAGGATAATAGATGGTGACGATTAAAGAAATGATTCTTATTGATTTCGAGGATATATGTTTAGTGATGGAAATGGTAATGATGACCACCTGCACGTTTGGAGGATTATTGGTTTTGGCTAAGGGTGCGTAAGATTGATGTATGGTAGTGGTGAGTGGTTATGGATTTCGGAGAGTATAGGTCCTAGTCTCATTTGGTTTGAAAGAAGTGGTTTTGGTTGGTGTGGAAGAGGAGTCAACACAATAGTAGTAATTCAAGAGACTTTGGCTTGGAGTTTTTGGGGGGTTGATCGAAGTGTGCAATTGAAGTGGGTTACTCAATGAATCATGGTTGGGAATAGTTATTGTGATTATCTTCAGGAATTAATTGTGACTTGAGGTTACCTAGGAATTTAAATTTTAAGGTTATACTTTCTTTTGGAGTTTGAGCATCTAGTTGGTTGAATGAAGGACATTGTTATTTAACTTGAAGAGAGATTGATAGGATGTCACGTATGGTATATGATAAGATCTTGGAAGTTGAAGTTTAGACGTTAGCGATGAATGATATGATCAAGTATGTGGGGGTAATAAAGCATTAGGATCCTTGGGTGCTTTGTAATGGCTTTTGGTAGATTGAAGATTTGATCAGTATGGTTTGCCCTGAGGTTTAATAGTGATGTGCTATTGAAGGAACTAGTTGTGTTAATACTAGCTTATTGGAGTAGAAATAGGTGGGCGAGTTACCAAGGAAGTTTTGTTAATGTTTTGGTGAAGTCAATGGTGGTTCGTTGTGAGTTTAGTCACCGTTAGATTAGATGATGTTTAGAATGTAGATGGTGAGCTTTCGGGTTTAGGTTGTTAGGTAGAAGTCTCTAGGCACTCTTTTTGATTCGCTAGGTTGGAATTGAGTCTTTTAAAGGATGTTTCTTATCTTAGAGGAGATGAGTGTATTTTGGGTTGAGGTTGTTTATTTTCAATTTAGGATGCTGAGGTTGTTTGATATTGGGTTTCTGTCTTTGATCATGGTTGTATTTTATAGAATTTGATTTTGATCAAGGCAGCAGAAGTTAATTGAGGAATTTGAGTTATAACTCGTGGTTTTGGGAGAGAGAGTGTTTTTCTACCAAATTGTGACAAGGGTTTTGGTTAGTAGGAATGGAGCCACCTTGTACTCTTGGTGTTAGTTTCATGAGGACGTAATGTTTTATGCATGTGGCGAATATCAGAGTGCGCAGCAGAAGCGTGGTATTTTTGTTGTAGTCAGGAGTTCAAGTTGTGCTGATTTGAAGAATTAACGGTGACTTGAATTTTGAGAAGATATTTGTAATTGGAGATTAATCATTTGGTTGTGCAATTTGTTATTGATGGTTAACAGTGGAAGTGGGATGATATTTCTATGGATTTTGTGGTAGGGTTGCCGAGGACTCCTAGTGGGAAGAACTCAATTTGGGCGATTGTTGATGTCCAAGATATGTTGGCCATTTTCAGATCGTAGAGAAGGTTGCGCTTGTTGCTTATAGAGTGGCCTTGCCGGACTATTTTGGCGGTATGTTCTTAGTCTGCTCTTAGTTGAATCTTATTCCTGTCTTAGTCTTAATGTTGACCTTACCAATTTCGTGGACGAAATTTTTTTAAGGGGGGGAGGATGTAACACCCCGTATTTTAGTGTATTTTTACTGAAGGAATTATTTTTATGTAATTAAAATAATTTCTCTTATTTTAAAATTGGTTGGATTTTAGTGAGTTTATTTCTATGATTTTTATTTGGTGGAAATTATTTTTATATGCTTTCTTAATATTTATTTATTGTTGTGCATTTAAATTGTTTTTCATATTTAATTAATTACCGTGGGATTTAATTATTTCAATTTGACTTTACCATTACGTTTAAATTATTTTATTTAACTTGTGGTTTTAAAATCGTTTCCGTTGGATCACTTTCGTGACCCAAGTTATGAGGATTGGACCTCATTTCTTTTCCCCCTATTTTTCTTTTCCTTTTCTTTTTTTCTTTTCTTTTTCTTTTTCCTTATTTTTTTTCTTTCTCCCCCGTGCGCGTGAATTCCCTCTCTTTTTCTCTCTCCCCGCGTCCGTTTCTCCCCCCACCAGCTGCGCCGCCGTCCGCCGGCGGTGGTCGACACCGCCCGGCTCCACCGCTTCCCCAGCCGCCGGCCGTCCTACCCCACCAGTATCACCGCCGCTCGTGCCGCCGTTAGCCTCCACGAAGCCCACGAAACCCACGACGCCGCGGCACATTTTCCTCCATTGCGCCGCCGTCGCGCCACCTCCGGCCACCATCTTCCTACCACTTCATCCCTGGCCTCTTGGCAACCCATTGGACCCAACCCCAGCTCCGATCCGTCACCGGTGAAGCCCCACCAAGTCCATCTCCGATTTGCACTTTTTTGGCCTAAAACCACCCATTGCGCCGCCACCCACGGCAAACCACCACCACCACTAGCTTCACCGACCTCCCTAGGCCCTACCCTATCAATCTTGGGTCTTCGTTTGTCCTCGTTGAAAAGTTGGTATTTGTGACCCACGGCCACAGTGTATTTTACACTGTGGTGTTGCTCAAACGTCGCCTTTTTCAACTTCGCGATCCTCGGAAAATTATTATATTGCACTGTAAGTATTTCTCCAAAGAACTTTCGTAATTTAAATGTATTTTTGCACTAACCCATTTCACTGTGTTTTTGGCATGCCGGACTGAGTCCGAGGAGTTCGGGGGTCGGATGGATTTGTGATTGGAGTTGTCTGGTTGGATTTGATTGGATTGGTATCTGTTGGTTTGGACATTGTGTTGGTACATGTGCATTTCATTATTTCATGCATGATCATGTTTGTAAAAGAAAACTGGGTTTTCGTGTATTGCATTCATGTTCATGTGCTTTGAAAAGCTATGATTTTATGTGTTAATATTTTTGGTGCGTGTGTATCACGACCCCAAGCCGAGATGGGGCATTAACTCGGTGGAGCTCCTCTGGTTACTCGGGAGCGGAATATACTGAGTAACGTCCCTGGATTGTCGCCGGGCGACAATGGGTTCGGACGAGATGGTCTCGTGCCGACTCCGTGGTCCTTCTGCTGGCGGGGACTAGAGGATGTCTGGCCACGTACGCGCTGGGCGCGGAACTGGGCATCGCTCGTTGCGTAGTGTGAGTGCTTGGCCACGTACGCGCTGGGCGCGGAACTGAGCACCGCTGCGAAGCCAGGACGTGCGGATGGTCCATAGGGGAGACCATGGTGCATATGGAAATAATGCATGGTGCATTTGGTATTAATGCACTATTTTCTGGGAAAATAGTGCGAGTTGATTTTTGGGTAAATCATTTTCTGGGAAAATGTTTTACGGATAATTTGGATCAAAATGAGATTTTGGTGTGTGTTGGAAAATTTATCATTTTCGGGGAAAATGATGTTTTGTGGAAAAATGCATGTTTTCATGTGCATGCATGTTAGTTGCGTTTAATGCATTTTATATTACGTTGTTGTTTGGGTTATACTTACCTGCGAGACCATTTTGTGGTGTCGCAGATTTTGATGCTGATGAGGAGGAGGAGGGCGAGCCTGAGGAGACGGCTCCGCCTGAGGAGTGATCTGGGATCACTCGTTTGTACATTTAAAACTATTGTAAATTATTTTATGGATGACTGTATAACTGCTATTTAAATCTTTACTGATGTTTGATTGTAATTAAATTCTGGTACTTAGTTGACTATCCGCTGCGTTATTTTATTTGAACACTGTTGCATGTACACACACTGGCACTTCGTTGGGATGTGTGACCGTGTTGTCACCATCCTGGCGTCTCGATCCCTGTGTATTTATATAAGGGGGATTGGGGGCGCCACACTAAGAATCCCCTAGTTTAAGATGTACATGATCATTATGATTGAGAGGAAAAAATTAAAAAAAAAAGCTAAATACATGAAGTCATGTCAATTTGTAAATTTATTTTTATAAAAAAGTTTTGTGATGTAGGTCTAAAATCTATAAATCTATAACCCTTTAATTATAACTTTATTTTAAATAAATGACATTGTAAAATGGGGAATTCAAATCAAATAAATTTTAATGCTTCTAATAAATGACACTATCACGCGCATTAGTTGGTTGTAAATTAATTAATGAGTTATAAAATAATATGAACATCATTATTCTTATAACTTTCTAATGCTCTATTTATAATTAACTTTACGTTGACTTACAAAAACCAGTAAAATTACCTTTGGAATCATAAGAGGAGGGACGTACCAACGTGTACGTACGTGTGGATTCAGGAACGTTATTACCTTAAATTCGAGGGCACGTAATATAATATTGTCTTGTTTTTGGTTTAATTCTTACTTTTGGCCTCCAAGCTGGTTAATTCTGTTCTATTTCGTAGAAATAATAGGCCATTTAGGATCGATCGAGACATGATTAAGGGAGTAGCCAGCTAGACAGGATTAATTAGAATATATGGGTTAAGTACTACTTGGCATGCATGCAAGATCAATTGAAGTTCCCAATTACTTGCTATTTATAAGCCAGGAGTCAGGAATCCAAATCCAACCATATTGTTGCAGGCTAGCGCTGGACAGACATTGATCAGCAACACTGTACTCATGACAACAATCAAGAGAATTATTATTAGCACGCGTACAATTCTTTCACGAATATTATATATTAATACAAGTCAACGTGTCAGTTTAAATTTGATTCACTCGTATACGTGAGATGTGAGTACTCGTGTGATGGAAACGGAACTTGAAAGCTGTCTACTACGAAGGGGAGAAGCTGCAAAGTGATCAGTTCACGAAGTTGTGTTTTATTCTGGGAAGAGTTATTATTTAATTAGAGTAAAAAGAGTTATTATCATGACTGTCTGCAGTTGTTTTATTGCTTTAAACTAGTTCATGTCAGTTAAGATTGTTATTCTAATTAGAATAGGAATACGATTGTTATTTTTAGTAGAATAGCAGTAGATTTTCGTATATGTTCAGGAGTGCATGACTATAAATATAAGGGTTTGTAGTTTATTTGGAATAATCAGAAAGAATATAAAACTTATGATTTGTTCCAACCCTAAGTGGATCATAATTTATCAATTTTTATCGTAGTAATTAAGATCCTGGTTCCATCATCATGATATATATATCAATATTATATATATATAGTAATAAGTGAGAAATGCATGTGGTTATATTTTTGCATGCGGTGAGCAAACGCCATCATGACCTATGCATATATACCGCGTACATGGTATGTATATTCTATAGAGAATACGTAGAGCACGTACGTATGTACATGAGCTAGCTGCCAAAGGAGATATATATAAAGAAATTATGACTAGTGAATACCTGTGCATGCGTACGTAAGTGGTGCTCTATCGAATTAACTATATATATCCAAACGCGAACGTCGTCCCAACTTGCTAAGAAATTGGTGAGAAATTGGTTGGAAGTTTTAAGCATTTAAGAGACTGGCCGGAATGGTTCGTACGTACACTTTAATTTGTTGAATCGACTATTCAAACTTAAGGCATTAATATATATATATATATAGAGAGAGAGAGAGAGAGAGAGTTTGTATGTATGGAGGTCAAAGTTGGGAGGGCAACAAATTAACTCAGTTCACACCTGTCAACAGTCCCATATATTACATAAGTTATAACCAGGCCAGCCACTTGGTCTACGTTCACTGCACGTTAGCTATATTTCTTTCAGAAATGCCATGCATAAGTCTCTGCTTCATACGCAGCAATACCTCCAATCAATGGCATTTTTTTTTAATATATATATATATATATATATATATATTTAGGTTATCTAAAATTACCCAAATGGCAAATGGCAAATGGCAAATGACTATAAATGAGTGGGACCATGAGCTCCTTCCTCCCAACTGTCCTCGGCCATGGATGGCCTACTTTTTCTACTTTTCTTCCTTTCTTTCCCTTTTGATGAAATCATCAAACTGAATCGGCTACGACAAATCGCGCGACAATTAAAATTTATTTGTTAATACTTAATAGCTGGGTTATCTGTCAAAGGGGTGATGCCACAAAGTGACAAAACTATATATATTTGAATACGCTATGATCGATGGATGTAGCTAGCTAATTCTTTTGCGTGATATTGTTTGAAAAGTTTGAACTTTGAGGATCAGACCAGCTAAAGCCCAAGACGGAGTACCTGATCTGGATCACACGGGGCATGCACCCTTAAAGCCATCCCTTAACCAATTACAATTTACCTTTCATAAAATTCAAGTTCAGAAAGGAGTCTCTTTCTATTAGTACTTGAGCTAGGCCGGTGTTTTCTCATGTCTTGATTTATGTTCTGAATCTTGTATTTCTAATGAATTAACCATCAAATGGAGCTTCTGGTTTAAGGGTAGCTTTAATTTAAATGAGATATTGAGAAGCAGACTCAAAAAGATGATCAGAGCAGGAGGGGCATGAGGCATGGGGGAGGGAGGGAGGGAGGCAGGCAGACTAGCTAGGATGAGTAAAATAGTAAGTTACTAGCGCAAAGGCTAGTTGGTAGGGAAACCAATTATGAATTAAATGAGAGATTGACCAACGATTCATACACATTTCCAGGCATGCATCCACTGCTCTGCTATCATCAATGCCACTTCCGAACCGCCATCCTTCGCTATCTACCTGCATATAAATTAATATGCGTTAATTGTGACATGAATGCATCATCATCATCGATCATCAGGCTGCAGCATGCATCTACCGCTCGCAGATATATATGTATGTATGTATGTATGTATGTGTATATATATATAGATATCTATATATATATATATATATGATATATATACAGTTACAAGCATCCCAATCAATAACCCAAAGACAGCTTGCATGTTTTAGCTCGAAAATGAGGACTCCATTTTTATCTTTAATTTGCAAGCTGGCCTACTCCTGCTTATAGGAGAAAGAGGAGTTAAGACACACCTGATCGATCATCCACTGATCAGTACAAGCACAGATCACAAAGGCAGCTTTATACAGATCGACAAGCTGCTGTGGATATATATACATGATAGACGCACATATATATAAGTTCATTAACTTGACCGTCTAAGGTCACATGCATGTATATATGTCTGTAACACCTACGCGGTAAGGTATATATGCCATGATTGGTTTTCCGATTATGAGTTGAGACAGAGTTTAAACTTTTCCCAAACATTAATATATTAAACAGATCGAAAGTATTATGGTTAATTTGCCTGATCATATATTACTACATACGTCGTACGACATTAACATAGCTGAAAACTAGCTTGGGCTAGTAAATAATATTAGAATATAGGGTGAGGTGGTTTCATTAGGTTATAAATTTTATGAGTTATGCAGCAATTCATAAGTTGATCTATATATAAGTGCAAGTCCGGGGCAACCCTCTAAAAAAGGTAAACCCCATTTAAAAAAAAAATGATTTGTTTTAATTTTATGAAGTTGGCTTTTCTTTTTTCTTTTTCAAAAGGTTGCATACTTTCGAGATCATCGAGGATTTCATGTACAAATAATTATTGTGGATGCATGCGCTTGGATAATACATGAACCACATAATAGTAATGCCGCATTACTTATGTACTACAGTACTGATCTTGTTGGATTAGTGCAGTGCTAAGATTATGCATGCCAAGTAGTTGGTAATTTGGAGATGATTTCGTCCAAAAAATAGTTTGGGGATGATCACCATATTGGATTATTAAAAATAATAATTGTAACTAGAAAAGGTATTGGATTAGTACTGTTGGCCCGACGTGCATGGTATTGTTTTTCAAATAACATACATACTTTGTCCTCAATTATATATATATATAGAGTAGTGTTACATGTATTTACAGTTTTACTTACAAGATTCATTTTGTTAATTTTTTTTTTGAAATTCAAATTTTATGATTTTTAACGTATCAATAACTTACACGTGGAGAAGTAAGTTTTTTTTTGTAAGTTTTTCTTTAATTTAGCATTTTCCACACACATATATATAATTATAGAGAAATATGAGTGCTATATTGGAAAAATATAAAATGATGTAAATAGTTTGGTAACAATGAATTTGATGCAGGTATTTGGATCCATTCTGATGGCCTGTATAATGATTTTTATATATATGCATGATCGATCATCAAGAAAAAAGGAATTAATGATAGTTTAGGAACATATATATACTTTGACAGTATAAAAAAGTGGTTTATTTATTTATTTATTTATCTTTGAAACTTGAATAAAATAGGTTGAGCTACATATATGGTCCATTATCAAGGGCCCTCATTCAATATGATCTGACACGTACTACCGCAACACGTACAAGACATGGCGATATACATGGTGAAATGTGGGGGTATACCCTAAGAATTGCAAGAGATCAGTAATTACATGGTAGCTCAGATGTTCACTGTTTCCACGAAACCCAGTGCATCCTTCTTGACCTGGTTGGCATATTCAATGCCCCTTCGGCTTAAACATCAAAAGTTCGTTGGGGTGGTTGCACTTAGCATCCTCTCTCTCTCTCTCTCTCTCTCCAACTCCTTTAAATGTTGCTCCACCTCCATCTTCGCAGGGCATTGGTTTTTGCAATATCTTGGCCCCCCCTCTGATCACATGCATATTATATAGTTCAGCATTATTCTTTAAATTTCACTGTATTTCTGGGTTTGGGTTACGCTTTTCATATCATCTAAATTCTTCAGCCTGACTCCTTAATTTGTTCTCGTCTCTTTCCCCTGTTTTCCCTTCTATTGCATGCCCATTTTTCTCTTGTCCGGAAGCTTTATCCCAAGAGCTTTATTTTGATCAAGATCAACTACTATGGCGGATGAGAGGAAACCAAACCCGGGAACTGAATCGATTTCGGTTCAAGCTCCTGTGGAAAAGAAAAACAAGCTCCCTAACTTTCTCTTATCCGTTAGACTCAAGTATGTGAAGCTCGGGTACCACTACCTAATCTCCAACGCCATGTATCTCTTGCTTTTGCCGCTGCTGGGCATAGCTTCGGCTCATCTCTCAACATTCACTGTCGAAGAATTCGTCCATTTATGGCAGAACTTAAAGTTCCATTTTGTCTCGGTGACTGTCTGCTCATGTCTGATGGTTTTCTTCGCCACCCTCTACTTTACGAGCCGTCCCAGAAAAGTTTACCTCGTAAACTTCGCGTGTTACAAGCCGGAACAGGAGCGAAAGTGCACTAGGGAGATTTTCATGGAAAGATCTACTCTAACCGGGAGTTTTTCAGAGGAAAACTTGGCCTTTCAAAAAAAGATTTTGGAGAGGTCAGGGCTGGGCCAGAAGACCTACTTGCCGGAGGCAGTATTGAGAGTCCCGCCCAATCCCTGCATGGCGGAGGCAAGGAAGGAGGCCGAGACCGTGATGTTCGGAGCCATTGATGAGCTTTTGGGAAAGACGGGAGTGAGGGCTAAGGATATAGGGATTCTTGTGGTGAATTGTAGCTTGTTTAATCCAACTCCGTCGCTGTCCGCCATGATTGTGAATCACTACAAGCTCAGAGGGAACATTTTGAGCTATAATCTGGGTGGTATGGGTTGCAGTGCTGGGCTTATTTCTATAGACCTTGCTAAACAGCTGCTACAGGTCAGTAATTACTCTCTATTTTTTTTCATTTTCATTTTGTTAATTATCATTAATTCTTTACATTAATTCTAGGCTATGACATATACCTAATTAATGTTTAATATTGGATTTAACCAAAAAAAAGAAGTTATTCAGAGCTAATTATAAATTCATGATCATGGATGTGCAAAATCTCATGGCATGCTCTAAAACTTCAATAATATCATCTAGCTATATTATTGAGATACATAATATTAGATTCCTGCTATGTCCACCGAGAATCCTCGTCGAGCATGTAATTTTCTTTTCTTTTATTTATACTTTTTTTCCATACATATTTTTAAACCACTTAAACATTTAAAAAAAAATTCACAAAGCCATTAAAAAATATTTTCTTAATAATTAAGTAAAAAAAAAAAAAGTTGTGCAACATAATGTATTTACACTTTTACTTACAAGACTTATTTTATTAGTTTTTTTTTAAAATTTTAAATTTCATGATTTTTAATATATCAATAACTGAGATGTGAAGAAGTAAATTTTTCGTAATTACATTTAACACTTAAAAAAAATAGTACAATGAGTATCTAGTCGTCTCGGTGGGTATTCTTGATAGGAATATATAGGTTTTTCCTATAATATATACAAATAAATAAATAATATATAAACCACTTTTAACTAAAGATAATATGGTATTGTCTTGCTGGTTTGGGGTCTACACACATGTACAGATATATAAATATATATCTGGCCAGCTGGTTTTGGGTGTGCATGGCATGACATGTTAAAAGATGTTAGGTCGCAACATATAATTAATCAGCCTGATCCTCCAACGGCCTCCTCCAATAAATGTGCATGTCGACGTACCGTCACAATAATTCCCATTCAATAAACCCGATACTACTTGGTCCCAAGAAGCGCATTATTAATACACTACTACGTCTACTGATCCTATTTCCTATTTATATAGCCAAGACATTTCATATTTCACCGGCCATGCACCTTACCCTTGTGTACACGTTTCTTCTTAATAAATGCTTAATTAATAACTATATATCTCCAATAGTATTGCATGTGCTACTTTAGTAAATATATATATATATATATATATATATATCTGAATATATATCTACGTGAGGGAAGAGCTTTTTGTAATGAAAAATAATGAATGTACTTAAGAAAACTTACTTCTCCACATGTCAGTTATTGATACGTTGAAAATCATAAAATTTAAATTTTAAAATAAAGTTAACAAAATGAGTCTTGTAAGTAAAAGTATAAGTAAAACTATAAGTATATGTAATACTATTCACTTGCAATTGCTCATGATCAATAAGCTGCTAAACAATATATATATATATATATATGAAGGGAGGAGTTGCATGCTCTAATTAATTAGTTAGCTTCATAAGTTTATTATATATTCTTAATTAACCTAAACCCTCATGATCAACCTAATTTTCAACTTACTATAGGTGCACCCCAACTCTTATGCCCTAGTAGTGAGCATGGAGAACATCACTCTCAACTGGTACTTTGGCAACGACCGGTCAATGCTGGTCTCGAATTGCCTCTTCCGCATGGGCGGCGCAGCCATCCTCCTATCCAACCGATCGTCTGATCGCCGCCGTTCAAAATACCAACTCGTCCACACGGTACGCACCCACAAGGGTTCCGATGACAAGTGTTACAATTGTGTCTTACAAAGAGAGGACGAAACCAAAAGAATTGGTGTCTCGCTCTCTAAAGACCTAATGGCTGTGGCCGGAGAAGCCCTCAAAACCAACATCACCACACTCGGGCCTTTGGTCCTTCCCATGTCCGAACAACTGCTATTTTTTGCGACTTTGGTGGGAAGGAAAATTCTTAAAATGAAACTTAAGCCCTATATTCCAGATTTTAAGCTCGCTTTCGAGCACTTCTGCATTCATGCAGGAGGGAGAGCAGTGCTAGATGAGTTAGAAAAGAACCTTGAGCTCACTGACTGGCATATGGAGCCATCGAGAATGACTCTTAATAGGTTTGGGAACACTTCTAGCAGTTCTTTGTGGTATGAGTTGGCTTACTCTGAGGCTAAGGGTAGGATCAGGAAGGGTGATCGGACATGGCAGATTGCTTTCGGTTCGGGATTTAAATGTAACAGTGCTGTATGGCGTGCATTGAAGACCATTGATCCGGCTAAAGAGAAGAGTCCTTGGATGGATGAGATTCATGAGTTCCCAGTTCATGTTCCGAAAGTGGAATCCATTAATATTGTTTCGAGAAATTAAATATTGAAAGTGGCATGCATCCATTGTTCTGAAACTTGAAGGTCTCATTATTGGGAACGAGGAATTTGGGTCTATAAATATTTCCCCAAGGCAACACCTCACTTCATTTTTTTTTTTTTTCTATTTTTATGTTGGACTGTTTCCCCCCGGGCCTTTTGGTCAGATTGTATCTTGGATGATCATATGTGATTTATGGTACTTGAAATCAATCCCTATAGCTTGCACCAGCAGTTTCTTGTTTTTCATGCATAACCTCGATGAAGTCTCTACGTCTTTAATCGTTTTTTATTTTCTTTTCCTTTTTTGTTTTGACAAACAAGGGAACTACGAACTCTTTCAGAAAGACAGAAACCATATGAATTTTTTTGACAAGTATTAAGAAATCATATGACTTGAACATCGATTCTTTTTAATGACTTAAGCCTCGTTTAACTTGTAATAATGTTATAAATAACTTGATAACTTTTAATTGAAGAATTAAATGTCTTCGATACGATTATCACACGTCAATCTGATTATATCACTTGAAACTTAGATGAGATAATTGTTCAGCTTCGATTATCTTCATATTCTGTCTGCACAAAAACATATATAAACAACATTAACCACGATAACAAGCAATTCGGTGCGATCTCTCTCTCTCTCTCTCTCTCTCTCTTAACCTAATTGCCAATTGGTACAAAAGATCTCAAAAAGGAAGCTCAAACGAGTAAGAGCACTGACACATACTCATGATCCAATTATTTGAAGTGAAATTAATGTACTCAACACACACTTGATCCCACAAAGTTGGGGGTGGGGGAGGAAAATGAAAAACTCCATGTCAAGCTCACCGGGAATGCAGGGGAGTGCCATTTGAACCCAATGCCCCCAACTCAATCCCAACTCCGGTTACAATGGAATTTGCGCCTAGTTTTCTGACCCTCAGCATCCTTATGAGTTATGTTGGAAGCGCTATATCATGCCAGTCGTCAATCTGTGTCATTTTAAATTTAAATGTAGTGAGGGCTTGTGCCATTAGGACAATATATAAGCAGGGCATGCATAGACAAACAAAAACACATAAAACTTGGAGAAGAGCATCCAGCAATCCAGGTATTTTTGCACGAGGGGTTTGCATCTCTGCGCATGTCATCCTTTTCCTTGAATGAAAGTAGAGTGAGAGTATTCGATGCCCAGGTTAACTCACTCTTTAATCCACTTTGAAGAGCCAGGACTATCCTCTTATCGTTTTGATCTAGAAAGAGCATAACATTCAGAAGGGATCAATAACATTTAAATTAGATGTAGCTGAACATATCAGATCAATTTTTGACATTTTTTTTTGTAATCCCCATCTGTTGCACCAAAGTGTTATAGGTAGATTCCAATGCAATTTACTACTTCACATCACCCACAAGATTCTCTTCTGCATTTTCTTGCTCCTATCTCATAATTCGTACACACTTCGCCATTTCTGCTCCCAGGCCACTTCCTGTGCTATTACTTTGGTTATACCATATCCCCATGCCCCACCTTGCCCCATAGATCCACTGATCTTCCCAGCATTAGCGTAAACATGCAGTGCAACAGTGATTTATAGATATGCTAGCTAGTCTCAACATAGCCTCCCATAATGGACATGCAGAGTAATACCAGCAATGCATTTGAGTATAACTAAACAGTTAAAACAGAATATTGACACCACATGATATCAAACTATCCTTCGAGCTGTCCTCTACAATTCAATTTAAAACAATACAAAAGTCCAACTTGACTCCATAAAAGAGAATTGGTTGACAGTATTGTATAGAAGTTACTCCTTATAATGATGCAGTCTTGAAATTTCACAGTATATTTTACAGAATATAAGGGATTGAAACTTTATCTTTGTAAATATTCCAGGATATTAGTAGCACCTTTAGGTCTAGCTCTAAGATTGATATTATATTAAAGCATAAGTCATTTATTAGGGTTTATAAAAAAAAAAAGTCTGATATTAACACCTATAAAAAAAAAAAAGGATTTTATTTGTCAAATGTCAATATAATAATTAGCATTTTGGCTCCTTGCTCAGAAGAAGATGTAGACTTGGGTGATAAGGAAGGGCAATTTAATTGAAGAAATGAAATTTTTAATTATGAGTTGGGCAGACGTAACGTTTTTGTTTTTTTTTTTTAAAAAAAAAATATAGAATATATATATATATATAATTAATTACTATTTTTAAAAAATAATACGCGATATTTCCTTACTCGTTTTAATTGGCAGGGATGCAGAAAACAAACAGCCATAGTTGCTTTTTCCGTGTGGTCCACAGCACACTCCACAGATCGTCACTTTTATTGGGCTAATTATATTGACAAGACTAATGTCAGACATGAATGAATGTTGTGGGCCATGTGCAAGACATTTAAGGCTATATCAAAACCTCTTCATACACGTGCAAGACAGTAATTTCCTTGTTTTGTCTATCTCTAATTTTTGTTTAAAGTTTTCAATACCGTGGAGATGTTTTTTTTTTTTTCATTTATGTGGTCGATAACTGATAGGAAAGTTAAGAAAATTAATGAGTATTACTCTTTAAATTAACCAAAACCTATTTAAATAAAAGGATAGTATTCATGCATTAATTGAAATAAACAGTTGGATCATTACATGCATGGTGATAAAAAAAATAAAAATAAAGTAAAATGAACATGGGTTTGACTTTTGAGCAAGCCTAGGTTTTTCGTTTATGCAACTTTTGAAGCCGAAATCTCTGGTCATGGGTAGTGGATTCGCATTATATAACCAGTGGCGTAAATTTGTTGTAAGGTTAAAACTATAATTAATAAAATACTTTTTATTCTATTTTTGAATTAAAATAATTTATAAAATCAAAATAATTTTATAAAGGAAGCTAAGATAATTTTTTAGAGAGAGGCCAATACAATATGAGATTAATATAATCTTATTAAATTATAAAAAATTAATATATATTAATTTTTTTTCAAACTTTGGATGGCCACTGCCCCTTCATAGGTCTGCTGCTGTATATAACCATACCCGCCGCATAAGGGTAGGGGGCTAACTAGATTAGGGAAAAAATCTAGATACCGGTTTAGATGAATCCAATTTTTTAAGTCCCTAACTAGATTAGGGAAAAAATTGATCCAAATATACAACCTTAATTGATAATTGATCATAACAATTGGACCGTGTCATTTTCTAAATATTCTGGTTTTTTTTTGTGGGGGGGGGGGTGGTTGGTGGTTAGGAAGATCTCTTCTATACATATTAATATGTCCCATCATTTAATAATTTTGAAGATTGAGCAAATAATCTACATTAATTCTAACGAGTTAATGCTCAACTGTTGCATGTTAGAACTTAGTTCTTTAATGGTGATGTTAAGGACAACCTACTAGCTCTTGTGTCAACCACTACATTTGAATGTGATTGGTCTCTTGAAATGTTTAGTTGGTTTCATATTACCTCAACTTAGCTGGTTACAATTCCTTGTGGTGATGCATAGCTATATTTATGGCATATCCAATGTTTTGGAAATATTACAAACATTGGGACTAATATGATGTTCCACGTCAGTGTTTTCCTTCACTAAATTAACTGAGTTTGGATAGATAGATCATTTTTTGGTATGTAAAATGATACATATATAACTTTGTTTCACAATTTTTTACACAACCATGTTTTAAATAAGAGATATTTTTATAAATAAAAAACAACTTATAAAAGTAACATCGTTTTGTAGAAATACTCTCAATTTAAAACACGGTTGTAAAAAGAATTGTACGTATATCATTGCTGTCGTATGGTATAATCAATAATGACCTAACTTCAGGTATTTATTTCTAGAATAATACTAGGTACAAGTTTCAAATAGACAAGTCTCGTATAAGTTTTTTTTATAAAAAAAAAAAAGTTTCACTAATAAAAAAATATTTATTTTTATAACTTTTTAAGATGAGATATATTTTTTTACAAAAACTTGTATCAGGCTTATTTATTTGAGACATATACACGTCATTTTTTTTTTTCATACCCAAGAATGAGTTTGAATAAGATCAAAACCAAAACTTTTCTACAATAATTTTCTTCTATCATATACCACTCACACTTTGACATTTATCCGAACACTCCTCGCACTTTCATTTTTTATTCGACCCTATATTCTAATACTTTAGAATAAAATGCAACAGTCTTAAGTGTATCAAGAGCTCTAATATATATGTTAGAGCATTGGTATTGATGTAGTCATTATCAAGGTCAAAATTTGATTAAAACTAGAATTTTTGGCTAAACTCAAAGCATACAAGATTTGTGTCTATATTGGACTTTCCATACTAAAGCTAAAATAATAATATAATATTATATATTTTAATAATATATTTTTTTAATAATTTTGTTTTTCATATTTTGCAAATACACTCGAATGTTAATTAATGTCCATATTTTGTAACATTTATTTTAACAATGCTAAATATTAATTAACAGAAATGGAAGGGGTTGAGACCAACAGCAATGCACAACCTCGACATTCAGCTACTTGTGTTTTGACTGGCTCAGAGAGGAAATATTATTTTCACTTCCTCTTACAAATATTCCACACACAAGTTAGGACAGCAAATTTTACCCAAGCTGCATTGTTCATTTTTAAATATTGAAAGGGGTTGAGATCGATAGAACAACATACACTCAATCCCATAGATCAAAGGGACAAGACACAAGACTAAAATCAAACCCAAAAACACAAACAATCAAAAACCAAAAAAATCTTCAAGAGAAACCCTCCTCAATAGAAGATTCCCAGCCTACACACAAATTTCAAAACCAACTCAAGCACATAGAAACAATATGCATAAGCACATTTTTTTCCAGCCTACACACGTATGCACAAGCACATAGAAACAATATACACAAGCACAATAAACAATATGCACAAGCACGTAGAAACAAGATTTCCAACCTACACATAGATTTCTAGCCTACACACGTATCCAAACCATACACCAACAACCCCAAAATCTAAATACAAAACAATATCTGAAAGATATCGAAACTGTCCAGCCATGAGCCCACAAACCAAATACAAAACAAGTTTGGAAATTAAATCAAAACCATACACCAACAACCCCACAATCCAAATACAAAACAATATTTGAAATTAAATCCAAACTGTCCAGTAATGTTCCCAAAATCCAAATACAAAACAAGTTTGGAAATTAAATAAAAAACATACACCAACAACTCCACAAGCCAAATACAAAACAATGTTTGAAATTAAATTCAAACCATATCAGTATATCATCCATTTCCAGCTGTCAAAGTTTGAAACATTTACCATAAATCAATGTTAAACCAAAAATAGATCTCATAGTTGCTGTCAAGCCACATGAGTCTCCATAACATGTGGCTAGGCAGCTACTAAAATCACTAATATTGCAAATATGCCGAAAAGTTACAAACCTTCATGAGATGTGGATGGAGATGTAGATGTACCTCTAAAATTATTCTTTGACGCCTCATAAATTTTCCTCTAAATATTAAGGAAGTAGTCTTGCTACATAGCACTTATGCCAACAAGATCCAAGCTCATGTTGTTTAGTAAGCTTGCCTTCTGCCTTCATCACTGTTGCTCTTCTCTCAACCATGCACATGTGTCTATCCTCTTGCATTCGAGCTAAGGCCCTTCATATCATCATCAGTAGATTCCAAGTGTTTCCGCTTCCGCTCCCCTTCTTTCTCAGTTTCTTTGCCTGGAGGTCTCTCAATCAGAATCTCCACGTTTTCCTCCACAGAGTCACCAACAACTGGACTTGACTGCTCAATGGCTGGACATTTATCATGTGGCCTTCTCCTCGTATTCATTGTCATCATGTGTTGTTGTCATTTCGGATGGTATCTCAAAAGACACAAACAGTGCTCCATTGTGAAGTTCGCATTCTCCATCAATTTGTACATAAGTTTTACATTCTCAATCTATAAAGGCGAAAAAATATTGTTAGTTTATAAATCAATCCTATAGAATTGCATAATTTAAGGAAAAAAAATAAATAACTAATCTTGCTCTATGGCACCACTCGGGTGCAATGATTCTACATGCGCAAAAGATGCACAAAAGTTATTTGTGCTTTTTTTAATCGAGGACCAACGATTCATCAATAACCCTATAGAACGTTCAATATTATTTGGTTTTTTATACTCATGATAAAACTCAGAAATTCTTTCCCACATTTGAGTGAATTTTTTATCAGTACCTCGTATAGCTTCAATGCTAATGTTAAGCCAAGGGGAGACAAAAAGGTTGTCTTCCTTTATAATAAAAGATGCACCTCTTTGAACTTTTTTAGTGGATGACCTCTTTTCACCGTCAAGAGGATTGCTTGGACCACAACATTTGAACTTTGTGCCAACGTTGGGGTGCTATTTGAACCTTGTCCACCACTTTGTAAAAGAGTAGTGAAAAAGTGGATCATCGTCGAATGGTGTGTCCATCATGCTCAAAACTGTCCATATTGAGCGTAGAGCAAAGAAAATTGGTTCTTAAAAACAGACCATAATGTATTAATTCTCTCATGCTTTTGGAAATAAAAATAGTAAATTAATAACATAAAATCAGCAATATTATTCCAACACAGGCCAATTGTCATACCAAAGCAATAAACTAGCAAAACCAATAGGAAGATCGTATGGCACAGTTTAAGAAAAGATCATATGGCATAGTTTAAGAAAAACATCAATCAGTAACACTTTAACAAAAAAACTGCACAAAATCAATAACAAATAACTGCACAAATCTATAGGCTTACCATCAGTAATAAAAACCTGCACAAAAACTTGCAATAATATATGTGCTTTGTAAAAATCAAGCAGTCTTATATTGGGTTTTATTTAAGAGTTCTTTGTCATCTTATTTTGTTTTTAAGAGACAAAAATAAGTGATGTCTTTCTAGTATTTTGTTTAGGTAACTGCAAATTTTAGTGATAAAAATAAAGCAAAAGTTCTTTTGTTCTGGATGCAATTCTCATACCCAAAAAAGAAAGCAAAAGTTCTATTGGTAAATTTGGCAATCTAATCCACTAATTTCATCTACAATTTGCAATTTTAATTTTTGGTCCAAAAATACCCTAATGTAAACAAACAGCCCACAAATTGCAAGAAATAAAGAACTTTGTTAATGAACAAAACCAAGCCTACACAGAAGATATACATAATAAAAACAGAGCAGACCACGTACACAAAAGGTTTGCATCACAAGCACAAGCACATATCAGCCTACACAAAAGGTTTACATCACAAAAACAAGACTAAAAATTCTCTCCATGAAATTTTACAAACCTATTAGAAAGAAGAAATGCGAGAACAATACCATTGTGATTCTGTGAAGAATTTCCTCAGTGTTTATCTCATTGAGACACATGTCTTTATATAGACATATAAAAGGTACAAGTGGTCCCAATACAAAGTAAAAAAGTAAAGGAGAAAAGAAATAAAAGTTATTTACATTTGCTGTACAATATGCCAAAACTAATAGAACGGAGGTGGCACTAGAACATTCCTGAGCATTATGCAGCTGCTGCATCATCTAAGCTGGTTTTCGATTCTCTGATTTTTGTAGTGATTCATTTTTTAGACTAAGGTTGATATGCCCCTCGAGCCCAATAGGGTGTCAACCACATTGAGGCTCGACCTCAAGAAAGAAAATCTATCAGTAACCAAAGGTTTGGTGAAAACATCAGCTGGTTGATCTTTGCTACTATAGAAAGAAACTTGTAAAGTCTTGGCAGCAACTCTGTCACGAACAAAGTGAAAGTCGATGTCCATGTGTTTAGTACGAGAGTGGTAAACAGGATTGGAGGTGAAATATGTGGCACTCATGCTATCACACCATAAAATTGGTGGCTGAAAAAGAATGAAGTTGAGATCTTTGATTAAAGTTTGAAGCTAAATAAGTTTTGCAATAGTGTTCGCTATTCAGCCTCAGTGTTGGATCTGGCCAAGAGATCTTTAAGAGATAAGATGATTACCCAAATAAATACAAAAGCCTCATGTAGATTGTTTATCGTCGGGATAGCCAGCCCAATCATTGTTGGAATAGGCATGAAGAAAAGAACCAGATTGCTTGGCAAAGACCAAACCATGATTGATTGAAAATTTTAAATACCTCAAAATTCTTTTGACAGCAGACAAATGAGTTACTTTAGGGTCATGCATAAACTGGCAGACCTTGTTCACAAAGAATGAAATATCGGGTCTGGTTAAGGACAGGTACTGCAGACTCCCAACAACACTTCGAAACAGTGTAGGATTATCAAAAGATGGTGAATCAAATTTGGAGAGTTTAACAGAGGCAGACATGGGAGAAGATATGGGGTTGGCTTCCAGCATATTAGTTTTCCTAAGGATATCAGAGACGTATTTTCTCTGTGAAAGTAACAAATCACTTGGAAGGTAATCGAGCTCAAGACCAAGAAAGGAGAAGAGACGACCCAAGTTCTTAACAGGAAAGGCTTGACCAAGGTTGTTTAGAAAAACATCAATAGCATCAGATGAGGAGGATGTAATAACCATGTCATCAACATAAACAAGTGTAAAAATACAAAATTTTTCTTTCTGTAGAACAAAGAGATAGGGGTCTCCTTGAGAAGCACTGAAACCATAGTTAAGGAGCTAGGTGCTCAATTGAGAAAACAAGGCACGTGGTGCCTATTTCAAGCCGTAAATGGCTTTGTGAAGTTGATAAACATGGTTAGGATACTTAGAATCAACAAAGCCAAGTGGTTGTTGCATAAAGACAATTTCTTTGAGTCTCTCATGGAGAAAAGCATTTTGAATATCTATCTGCCTTAAGGATCAATTTTGTGAAATAGAAAGAGAGAGTATTAACCGAATAGTGGTGGGTTTCACAACGGGACTGAAGGTCTCTGTGTAGTCAACATCGAGCTATTGGTGGAAGCCTTTCGCAACAAGCCTGGCTTTTCTTCACTCAATTAATCCATCTGAGTGTAACTTGGTCTTGAAGACCCACCTGTAAGGGGAACAAGGGTCCATGTACGGGTGTACACCAAAGCTTCATATTCTTTGGTCATGGCATCACGCCATTCCGAGAATTTTGAAGCTAGGGAAAAGCTGTTGGGTTCATCTAGGACGGATTGGGTTGAGAGGAAGCAATTTCGTGTGGGATAAGGAATGGTTCCGTCAGTGGGCACACCAGGACAGGAGGAATTTGTTTGGGACCTTGTGATGATCTGGGATCGAGGAGGGTCTAAACGGATTGGAAAAGAGGTTTCAGTGGGAGATGATACTGGGCAAGGCGAAGAAGAGGAATGGGTTGGGTGTATAGTTGGAACAGAGTGAGAAAGTTGAGTTGGGTTGACTAGGTTAGAGGGAGGGTTAAATGGGCCAGGTGAGCTTGGACTGAGTGTATTGTGATGGCTCAAATTTATGTATTGTGAGGAATTAATAGGAGGTAGATTTACGGTTGGGTTTGAACTTTGAAGTCGGTGGTGGGCCTAAGATGGAGGGACTAAGAACAAGAAAGTGAATAGCAAATGTGTTGGACGAAGAGATGGGTGCAGAGGAGTTTTTGTAGGGAAAAAAATGCTCATTGAAAATGACATCCCGAGAGATGTAGATGTGATTGGTACTAAGATCAAGACATCTATAACCCTTGTGAGAATGACTATATCTTAGAAAGAGGCATGGAGTGGATCTAAAATTTAATTTGTGATGGTTGTAGGGCCTTAAATTGGGCCAACATTGACAACCAAAAATTTTGAGAAAAGAGTAATCTGGTGATTTGTTATGAACCATGAAATAGGGATATTTGTTTTGGAGGATCGAAATTGGGAGTAGATTGATTAGATAAGTGGCTGTTGTAAAAGCATCATCCCGAAAGGAGAGTGGGAGAGAGTTTTGGGCTAAGAGAGTGAGCCCAGTTTCTACAATGTACCGATGTTATCGTTCAACGAGCCCATTTTGTTAATGGGTGTGTGGACAAGAAAATCTATGTAAAATTTCAAGATTTTTACAAATTGTTGTAAGAGGACGAAATTCTCCTCCGGCATCAGTTTGGAGAGAAATTATTTTAGTATTAAAGAAACGTTCAACAAAGTGAATGAAACTTGTAAAAACTTGTAGAACATCTGATTTCAATTCAATAGGAAATATCAAGGAGAAACGAGTAGAATGGTCAACAATTGACAAATAGTACTTGAAACCATTCCTAGACAAAATAGGAGCTGGGCCCCAAACATCGGCCCATATTAATTCTAAAGGCTTGCGAGTGACTTTCAAACTTGAAGAAAAGGGTTGTTGTCGTGCCTTTGCAAGTGGACACTCAGGACAGTTGAAGTTGGAGACTTTGGGGAAATATGGCAAGCAGTTGACACGCAGTATTTTGGAAACTAAAACAAGAGAAGGATGACCAAGGCGTCTATGCCATTGATCAATCGTTGTTCTTTCACCAAGAGAGGCCGAAGGAGGAAAAGTAAACACAGGGGGAGGAAACTGATAAAGTCTATCATGAACTGGTCCGCTGATGAGGAGCTTCCCGGTCAATGAATCCTTAATAGAAAAATGGTTTGGATGAAAAAAAAAAAGCATTGCCAGTACAAAACTTGGAGACAGATACAATATTCTTTGTAATGGTAGGAACATGAAGTAAATTGTGAAGTTGAAAGGATGATGAGCTAGAGAGAAAAGAAACATCACCAATATTGTTGATTGGCAAGCCATTGCCATTGCCATTGCCCACTCAATTTTGCTCGTTGCCAGAGTACGATTCAGAGGAGAGATTTAGTTGAGAGATGTCATGGGTTATGTGATGGGTGGCTGCCGAATCAGGTTACCAGGTTGGGTCGATGGTCGTAGAAGGTGCTGTGTAGTTTGCTGAGAATGAGCGAGGTGGTTCTTGCTGGTAGGCATGGTCAAACCTGTAGTGACGCAGAAGTGCCATGTGGCCTTATTTGGAACATACTTGACAAGTGGGACGATTTGGATTTGGAGTGTAGGAATTGTTTTGGGAGGATGGAAATGGAAAACGTCTTCTATGAAAGGGTCTGGTTTGGCCATGGTTGTATATGTTCCCCTTATATGTGCCTCTACCTCACTGGTCACGGGGAGTTGCAGAATTTAAGTTCACAGATGGTTCAAAAGAAGCGGAAGAGCTAGTTGTGCATGAGGCATGGGACATCCGACTTTCATGAATAAGAAGAAGATGATAAAGCTGAAGGGTAGTGAATGGGTCACTTTTGGTAGTTATGGAAGTCACAAAAGGCTCATAAGAAGGACCAAGTCCATTTAAAAGGTAGGTCACGAGTTCTTTGTCAGGTAGAGGATTCCCAATTGCTGCGAGAGTATCTACAAGCATTCTAACTTTGCTAAAAAAATTTGGTATGGATTGTTCTCATTTGGACAGATTGGTAAGTTGAAAACGGATTTGAAACTCTTTGGCTTGAGAATTGGAGCTGAAAATTGATTGAAGAGAAGACCATAAACCCCTAGAGGTTTCTGTCGAAATGACATGTGCAACAACAAACTTTGTGAGTGAAGAAAATAAAATACTTAAAATCATTTGATCCGTTTTCTTCCAAGCAAGATAGTCTGGATTTTTTTTTTGGTATAGAACCAAACTCTAGGGGAAGATATTTTGGTGGAATGGTCTGAGTTCCATCAACAAAATGAAAAAGATCTTGACCCCTCAAATAGGCAGAAGTTTGGATTTTCCAAAGTAAATAGTTATCATTATTCAACTTGGTGGAAACCACATGAGAGAAGGAAGAAGAAAAAGAGGAAGGAGGGGCGGTGGGATTTGAAGCCATGGTGGGAAGAAGGGAGGATCAAGAGACTTCTAGTCAGCAACTTTGATACCATATCAGAAAGAAGAAATGTGAGAACAATACCATTGTGATTCTGTGAAGAATTTCCTCATTGATTTTATCATTGATATGCATGTCTTTATATAGACATATGAAAGGTACAAGTGGTCCTAATACAGAGTAAAAAGGAAAGGACAAAATGAATAAAAGCTAGTTACATTTGCTGTACAATATGCCAAAAATAACATAATAGAGGTGGCACTAGAACATTCCTGAACATTATGTAGTTGCTACATCATCTGAGCTGGTTTTCGACTCTCTGCATTTCTGTAGTGATTCATTTTTTAGACTAAGGTTGATAATACCAAGCACAGATCAGACCACGAATGGGTCTTGATGTCAATTCTTGCCCACCTTCGATTGTCCCTGCTGAATGGGTCTTGAGCTACGTTGATAGGGGAAATAAAATCCATCAGCTTGATTTTCATTGTTACCGCTAGTTATTTTTACAACTTTCTTTTTCATTTTTCTATTCACTTTTTTTAATATATTTAAATATTTTTAAAAAATAAAAAAATACACCAATACACTTAAAATCACTTTTTTAGTCATGAAGTAAAAATAAAAAATAATTTTTATTTCCTGAGCGATCAAGTAGAGCAGTAAGAATTAGTGGGCATAATAGCTTTTTTCTAACTTGTTTTCCCTTTTATTAGGTTGAAAAGTATGACAATTATAGCTGTCATTTAAATACAATTATGAATTAGGTAACATTCAACTAAATGGTATAATAATGGTCCTTAGTCTCTTTCCAAGCCATTTTTTTGTTTCCGCATAAACCTGTATGTTTTGGTGGTTTATGTAGGATTTGGTCAGCTACCAATGCGACCAATTGCAGTTGCTTCTAAATATCATTATCTTCAAGTTAAATCTAAATTAAAAGGTTCAAAATGCATTAGATTTTTATTTAAGAACTCCCTTTAATTTTTTTCTACCTTTAATTTTATTTTTATCTATTCAGAATTGCAGTATCTTATATATAATAAGTGCCAATAAGCAGGTAGGTGTCGTCCACTATTTTTTCCCTTTTTGTCCTTGTTTTTCTTTTCTTTTTCCGTTGTTGTCCTTCAATTTATGTTGTGTCACGCTTTTTTGCCGTGATTGCCCATACTTTTTTATTCGTTTTCCCATTGCATCCTTGGCTTGCTGCCTTACTCCTTTGTTTTTCTAATTTTACCCTTGTTTTTCAATTCAATTTCTGTATGATTGACGTTCTGCTTTCTTTTTTTTTTTTCCCATTTTTCCCATACTTTTCTATTTGTCTTCCCCTTCCATCCTTGGCTTCTGCAATCGGCTATTTCTATTTCCATTTTTGCCCCTGCTTTTTTATTTATTTTTCGTTTGTCTCCTTGGGTTGTTTCGTCATTTTTGTTTTCCCATTTTTGCCCTTGCTTTGGTATTTATTTTTCTTTTCTTTTCTACTTCTGTTCTAGAATGTATTTTAATCATCTTTCCTTTTCCACTTCTTACAAACTTCTCGTAAGTTCTACTATTTTCTCTAATTAATTTTTTCATTTCATTTTTTTCCTCCCAGCCGAAGCGGTCACCGCTTGGATCGTTTGGCATTTGTTATTCTCATATTTGTAGAAATCGGATAAACTTATTTTTTTTTTATCACCGTTTAGCACCATTTCAACCGTTTGCAGTTTGGTATTATCATATTTGTAAAAATCGAATAATTTTTAATTTTTTCTTATCCTTCTCTTCTGCCGCTTCCACCGCTTGGTGCTTTATATAAGAGCATTTATCCTCATCTTTACTTTCTACTTCATTTCCTCTTACGATCTTCTTGCTGTTAATTTTCTCACCTTTAAAATCAAGATCCTCTCATTCACATCGCAAACTCTCAGGGTTGATAGATTTGTTCCTCGCTTTGCAATTTCTAAAATAACTAGGTATGTAGTTCTTTTTCTTGTCTAAAGTTAATTTTTCCTTTGTTTTTAAGTATAATGAAACTGATATGCGTATGTTTGTTTTTGCTTTCAATTATGCCATATACCATATCTGCTCTTATGGCATGTTCATACACGTAAATTGAAAAAAATTGTAAATAGCAGACCATTTATCACATGGTTGGTACATATAAAAGTTCAAAAACTAGAGACTAAATTGAAAAAAACAAAATTACCATTTGAACAGATATGATGGATGTCTTCTTACTTTCAAAAATGAACATCGTATGTAATTGTTTGGCTATTCTTGTCAGTTAATTTTTCATTGGCTTTAAATTATATTGAAACTGATATGCCTCTGTTCATTTATGTTTTCAATTACATCATATATTCTATCTATTTTTATCTCGTGGTTCATACACATGCAAATTAAAAAATCACAAGCTACAAACTATCTAAAACGTATAAAATAAAGTTCTCATCTAAACAGATATGCTAAAATCCAAACCACAAACTTGCAAATTAAAAAATTACAAGCTGAAAACTATCTAAAACGTATAAAATAAAGCTCTCATCTAAATAGATCTGCTAAAATCCAAACCACAAACTGTTTATCAGATAGTTGGTACACATGCAAGATAGAAATCTATAGACTGCAAACTAGAAGACTAAACGTATATATGACGATGTTTAAAATAAACTACATATGATCGATCCTTAAAGGCTGTAAAAAAAACTTCTTATCTAAACATAAATGCTAAAATACTAACTGTAAAGTGTTTATCAAATAGTTGCTACACATGCACGTTAAAAAACTACAGACTACAAACTAGAAGAAGAAAACTTCAAATGGTCATCTGTAAAACTTGTAAAATAAAATTCTCATCTAAACACATGCTAAAATGCAAATCGCAAAGTGTTTATGAGATAGTTGCTACACATGCAAGTTAAAAAACTACAGACTACAAACTAAAAGAATAAAACTACATATGGTCATCCCTAAAAGGTGTAAAATAAAATTCTGATATAAACAGATATGCTAAAATGTAAATTGCAAACTATTTATCTCATCGTTGCTACATATGCAAGTTAAAAAATTACAGACTATAAACTCGAAGAATAAAACTATATATGCGCATCGTTAAAAGCTGTAAAATAAGATTCCCACTTTCACAAATATGCTTGATATTTTGCGTCTCCACACTTTCAGGCTTAATAATTACATATAAAAAAATCACAATCACAACATGTAATCTGCAAAGAGCTCTTATCTCCTCTAGAAGAGAGAAAATGGAGAAGGAGAACTGCTCCACCAATAAGAACAAAAAAATTAAGATAAGAAAATAAACAAACTAAGAAAAAGAAATGTGTTACCTAACAGATTTGAATTACAAATACCCAGATTTACAGTTAAAGGTACAAATCTGTTGAAATTTATAAAGATAAGACAAAAAAATTACTCGAGGGAATATGAGGTTAGACATATCGGATCTGGGATTTAATGTAAAGATAAGTCCAAATTCTAAAAATAAGAATAAAACTATAGATTCTAAAAAAAATAGAAAATGATCAAATTTTGTAATTTAATATATCTTAATCAGAATTTCTGAGATGTACAATAAATGTCAGAAAGAAAAATAAATATACAATAAATGTCAAACATATATTAAAAATAAAGACTAATCGAGAGGCAAAAAAATTTCAACGAAATCTGAAGATATCTTCAAAGACATGAAGATCTGTTGAGATCTATACGGAAAAAAAAATAAGAAAAAGAAATAGCAAATAAAACAAAGACAAAACAACAATTATATCTGAACACGATCTCTCCAGATATATGAAGATATGTTCAGAAATAAACCCACTTCAGAAAAAAATTGTACATCTGCACGGATATGAAGGAAATGAATAACATTTGTTCATTTACCTGCACATGCAGGATGTAAGGAACAAATAACAAAAAAAACCTGAAAGAACAGAAAAAAATGAAAGTGACAAAAATTACAGATGAACACGAAAATATAAATATATGAAGATGTGTTCAGAAATAAACCCACTTTGAAAAAAATTATACATCAACTCAGATCTGTAGGAAATGAACAACATCTGTTCATTTACTCACAAATGCACGATGGAAGAAAAAAATAACCAAAAAAATGTGAAAGAACAAAGAAAACAAAAGTGAATACAGTTGAAGGAAAAACTAAAAAAAAAAAGAACACCAATGAGATATGAACAAGATGTCTTCAAATATATAAAGATCTGTCCAGATTTATACAGGAAAAAATTAGAAAAAAACCCAACTTCAAAAAAAAATATAGATCGAGTTAGATCTATAGGAAGAAAAAAAATTAACGGATAAAAAAATATCAGAGTAAAATGAAAATCGACTCAAATTAGAAGATTTGTAGATCTATAGGGAAAAAAAATAAATAACATCATTCATATCTGAAACACGATGTCTTCAAATATATGAAGATATGTTTAGATTTATATAGAAAAAAAAATTTAGACAAACCAACTTCAAAAAAAATAAAAAAATCTACTTCGATCTGTATGTAGAAAACAAAAAGAAAATAGAAAAATTATAGAAATAAAAACATCTGAAAAAACCCCAACAGAGCAACGAAAACCTAAAAAATAAAATAAAATAAAACGAGCTTGTGCGATGGAGATATAAATAGAGAGAAATGATAGAAATAGCCTCTTAGCCGTGTAGAAATACTTGTATTTTGGGGAAAGGGGTGAGGATCTCGACTTCTTGAGATGGTGAACCCTGGTTAGAGAGGTAGAGTAGAAAAAACTAATAAGAGAAAGCACGGGGAGGAAGACTGGGGAGAGAGAAACTTTTTAGAGTGAAAAAAGAGGCTATCGGCGTAGAGAAGGAAATAAATAGAGTGGAGGAAAAATTTGTAGGGTTTCTCCTTGCAAACGGCATCGTATTGGAGTCGGAGGTGTTTTTTTTATTGCATTATGAGGTTGAGGTATTAGGGGCTATGTTTTAAATGTGAAAATTTCATATATTTTTTTTTTTCCATTTACGACTTTAGATGTGAAAAATACATACGTGTTAAAAATAATTTTCAACGTAAATTAATATATCAATTACCCATAAAATTATAATAGCAAAAAAGAGTCTTCAAAAAATATACTCTATTACTTTTCTGCATTTTTTTCCTTTAATTGCTACTTTATTACCTAATCCAAAATTAATAACAACATTTGAGAACTTTTAAAATTTGTAATATATTACAATTTGTTCAAACTGTTTATATATTTATTTTGGAAGTAATAAATATACGGCACATGCAATGAACTATAATTGTTGATATAGATCTAATGTTTTCTATTTCTTTTAACTTATAGATTTGTCGTTCATTTATTGTTATTCTAGTTGGTTATTGTCAATTTCCCCCTATTCTCATTGTTCTTTTAGCTACCCGCTTGAAATGATTATTGAAATGAATATGTGATCTTATATATTATATTTCTTTATAACAGGTGTTTTGGTTTTGTCATTTGTGCTTGTCTTTTGTTCGTTGTTTGGCTCTATTTCTACTGATATTTTATTTGCCCTTATCTCTAGGTACGTTTTATTACTGTTTATACCAATAGATGTTGTTATTTATATTTTATAATATTTAATGCATTTATTTCTACTAGTCATCTTGCAAATATATGAAATTGTGATTGTTAATTAGAATTGCTCAATATTTGTACCATCTATATTAAGATTTTTAATTGTAAATAGTTTAATATTATATTAATTACTTTGGTTTTAATATTAAGCATATTTTATTGATTGGATGATATTTATTTATGCTTTAAATATAGATAATTGTACTATTGTTTGTTTTTTTAGAATCTTGTTTTTATGCTTTGTATGTTTGTATGCAAGAAAAGAAAAAGCAGTTTAAAGATTAAAAAAAAAAATTGAACATTACATCTTATTACAAATAATTCTAAAATCTTTCGATGTATTATCATATATATCTAACATGTATTTCTTCTTATTTCAATGTTTTGTTTTAATTATTAATTCGAATTTTCAGGACAATAGAAAATATATTAGTTGAATAAATAATTGCAAACAATTTTAATAGGCCAGGCGCTTCAATTTCAGGCAATTCTACTGATCCATTAATAAAAATATTTGAAATTGCCGAAGGCTTGAAATCTATACAACAATGATGTACAATTTTATTGTTTAAAATCATATTTCCTATTTTTTTTTATAAATAATTATCTTTTTCACACTATTATTTTCTTATCTTCTCTTAAAATATAGAGATTGGAGGTTGGTTGGAATAAAATAGAGATGAAGGATAGGAACTTCTGAATTGTGTTGTGGCTTTGGAACAATACACGTTGTTAAATTTAGAATGTTGATTGTTTGTTACGGTTTAGTTTTGATTTTTTTTGAAATAATTTTGGTTTTTCTTGTGTTTTTGTAGATCTGTTATTTTACTCATTACATTTGTTATTATCGCAAAAAACCAAAGATTTCTAATTTAAGATCATAGCATATATGTCACAAAAAAATAAATCTCCACATCTCACATAAAAATAATATTAACATTTCAGACTTCAAACATCTTAGAAATCGAATTTGAATATGTCACAAAAGGTTTAAAACAATAGACATATATGTCACAAACAAATAAATCTCCACATCTCAAAAAGAAATCATATTAACATCCCAGACTTCAAAAATCTAAGATTTTAGGTTTAAGACAATAGACATATATGTCACAAACAAATAAATCTCTACATCTCACAAAAAAATAATATTAACATCTCAAAATTCAACTTAGGATTCAGATTGGCTACTTGATAACCATAACATAGAAATTTTAACTATAAATGGACTGATTTATGTCTATATTTTTAAAATTTTTTTATTGTTTATAATACATATTATATACATGATCTGCATAATGTTTATAATTATAATACAATAACTTAACAAGAACTAAGTCACAATTTTGAGATGTATACGGCAGACTTTTATAATCTTCAAGCATCCCAACCTAGGTATCAAAGCAGCTGAATGAGTTTTGCTCTTGATTTTCGCCATGCCTATTCATACCAAAGTTCAACAGGTCGACTGAATGAATAGCTATATAGCCATATCATACACTTCAAAATACACTTTACATCTAAAATGTACGTGGCTATTCATTTAACCAACATGTCGAACTCTGGTGTGAATAGACACGATGAAGACCAGGAACAAAATGCATTCAGCTACTTTAATAGCTAGGTTGGGATGCTCGACAATTATAAAAGTCGGCCGCATACATTTCAAAGTTGTGACTTAGTTCTTATAAGTCGTCGTATTATAGTTATAAATATTATGCAGATCATGTGTATAATATGTATTGTAAACAATAAAAAAATCTAAAAATATAGACAAAAATCTGTCCATTTATAGTTACAAAAAGAAAAATAGAAGAAAAAGAAAAAAATGGTTTAAAAATAAGATGAAAAATATTATTTTTATAAGAAAAGTTCATGATGCATACACACAAAGTTTTATGCCATGCATACATGTCCATACATTTATTTGTGTTTACTTTTATATGCCTATGATATTTGTGGTATGTTGTTTGTTTACTTATTAAGATTTTTTGAAATTTCACTGTGGTGGTTTCCATTACTATTCCCCGTCCCCATCCAGAATGGTAAAAGTTGAAATAAGATTAGAAAATCCTAATGGAAAATTCCAAAATGACAGCAACTCCTCTGAAAAGGATTGTGCCTAAAATGATTATAAGCTCGCTCGAGCCCTCCATCTTGGAATGCCTTGAGAAAATTGATCAAGCTATCATAGAGATACTCGACGATATAGAGGATTTCAAACGTTGTCACAATCGAGATAAAAATTGGAATATCGAGAAAGGAGTGAAGCCCAAAACTTAAGATATTTTATCATATTTACTTTTTGAAGAACAATATTTTGATAAATCATGTGTTTGTGTTTTAGATTTTAGATTGTGTATATACTTAAATTTTATTACATCAACCATTTTATTACATGTCATTTAAAAATTACAACAAAACAACTGAATATGAAAAAAATGAGAATGTTTTATGCTATAGTTGCAAAAAAATAGAGACTTCACAATCAAGGTAAAAAATTTTTCTCATATTCTGGAGTTTAAAATTTTTACATTATAATTAGAATATGTTAATAGTTAATATCAATAAATAATAATTTATTTACTATTATTATATATCGAGTTTATTTAGAAACGTATGATGATAGCACATCAACTCTAATAGTCACTTTTGGATCTGCAGTCATGGATATTTTTCAGATAGTATATGTGATATTTTTTATGATCAATGAAAAAATCTTAAAATATAAATAAAACTATTACATTTCATAATTATATATATTAATCAATTTCTATTTTTAAAAATATTTTTCATATTTATGCAATTGGGCACACGTGCAATGCACGTGTTTGCCCTTTACTTGTAATTTAATAAATTTCTATGAAATAGTAAGCCGATACAGGCTTTCAATCTTCTTTAAATTGAATAATAACGATCATGCCACAAATTGTATGTAAATGGGGACAATGTCCTCCCTAACTTTATGGCCACCATAGGAAACCCACGTCAAAGAACAAACTATACCTATCCATGCATTAAAAGAAAAAGTAGCAGAGGTATAAAGGACAAAAAAGGAAAGGTGAAAAGTGGGGGAAAGACGAGAGGAACAAAGTGTGCAAAGAAGAGTGGCCCAAGCTGTACCACATGTCACCTCGTGGTGAGTCCATGCCATGCAGTACCGGATAGTTCGTAGACATGTCAAATCATATGATTAAAATTATTTAAATAATTGTTTTAAAGAAATTATAAAAATACAATTAACTACAGTATAACGTTATCTTATAATTTTTTTTTGTTGATATTTTGTTTATTTTTCTCTTTTTTTTTTTCGTTGATTTTTGTCATGTAAGTAAATATCTTTTATTGTTTATCATTTAAAATACATATATTTTATTATTTATTATTTAAAACATATATATTTTATTGTTTATTATTTAAAACACATATATTTTATTTTCTTTTAAAAAATATATTAAAAATATTTTCTAATTAATTTTTTCATATTTTGATTTTATTTTTAATTTTTATTTAGTTTATATATTTTTGTTGTAGGTGTTTAGAATTGAGTTATTTTACGTTGTATAAAAAAACAAATTGTAAATATAAAAAATATATAAATATTATAAATTTATTGGTAGAAATGAAATATTTAAAAATAATATTTAAATAATATAAAAAAATAGATAAACTGATGAATAATATATTGTAAAAATTAATATATAAAATATAAAAATAAATTTTAATGATGTATTTTAAAAAATTAGATAAAGAATAGTGCTCTTAGCACAGCTCCGATAGCAACTATTCCTCATCAGATCCAAAAGAAACAGCATATGTTGGAGGATATTCTGATGCATCCGAAAGGGCGATAGAGTCCACCATTGTTTAAGATGGAACTGTAGGCATCTTATCTTACCCCCATTCTCCAATTAGAACTTCTGATTCCGTATGGCCTAGGCAAGCTCAGTGAAATCCAATTGAATTTGCATCTCACAAGCAATCCCCCAAGAAAGAAAGAAAGAAAGTGGGAGGGTAGTAGGTGGGAGGTTGCTTTCATGGGACTATTATTACTATTATTATTGTTGTTGTTTTCAAACAATGGGCAAATTTTGCTTTTATTGTTCTTGTTTTGGATAAGGAGAGAGATCGAGTCTCAGACTCTCAAGTCTTTCACTCGGCAGAGAAAAAAAAAAAAAAAAAAACTTCTTGTAGCCGACCCTACAAATACCTTAAAATTTTACTCATAAAGTACTAGAATGGGATAAAATACCAAGCATCATAGATTACCGTTGCACCCACCACAATGATGTTGCAAAACAAGGGTTAAGGAGTTTGTGTTCAAAAATTAGCAAAAAATGTCGGGTTTTTGCTTGAAAGATCTATTAGCCACAATCCAGTGTATGAATTGAGCAAATCTTGAGTAAAAATTGTATGTACAGTTATTTTTATATATTTTTATATATATATTCTATTAATATGATTGATTGTATTATTTTTTTAATATAAAATAATTCTTTTGATAAATTATATCAATAAAATGTATAAAAATACGTAAAAATGAATCTATATGATAAAATTAATTCTCGAGACACTACGAGCACTTCACCTTCTCTAACTCTGCCATCGCAGACCCAAAATAGAAATCACAGCACAATAAAGTGAACACATTAATTAAAAAACACCAACAAAATTCAAATTAAGAAACGAGTCACTGCAACCCCACTAACACATCTGTAATAAAAAGCATTAAAACCAATTATGCTATTATACACAGATCTGACATTTTTGGAAAATCGATGAACAAACTATCGACTAAAAAAAATGGATAATCTCATCGGATTCCAGGCTCGGGTGTATACACTTGTTTTTGTAAACTTGTACTTTTTTTTTTCTTTTTTTTTTTTATAAGTTTGTATTTAATTACAACCATCATAGATTTGCCGCATCTTGCAAGATCAAAAAGAGTGGGGAAAACCCCAAAAAAGAAGAAAGATTGTAGCATTAATTATCCTAATTGTTATTATATATTATTTATATGATTTTTTTATAAGGGTAATACAGATTTTTTATTTAGGGTTTATCCTTGAGAAGAGAGGCTAATCCGGTGACCATCTTTGCTCCTCTCTCAAAGCTCTTCGGTTTTACCGCCGGTGGCTGCCACGGGGTTATCGCCACTTCTTTCTCACCCTCGTCCGCGCTGGAGTTTCTCGACGGGTGTGATGATAACGAGGCGCCCGGGCTAGACGCGGGCGGCGCTGCTTCCTCACCGAAGATCAGTTTCAGCTCACCCCCATCGCTGTCGGTTTTGGCCGAAGATTCCTCGTTCTCGGTCCCGGAAACGGTGTCTCCGAGGGTGGAGGATGATCGGATGTGAGTGGTTCTGGTATAGGTAGAGAGCCACTTGGCCCGCATGTACTCCCCTTTTCTCCATGGCGGAAAAGGCATCCCCTTCTTCTTCAGGCTCTGCCTCGCTGCCTCCGACACAATCGACGCGATCTGACCCAGCCGATCCGATTTCCCTACAAAAATGTATGGCAGGGATTGCAGGATCGCCTTGTATGCACCCGTTGATCGAGCTATCTCAAACTCCGATCGGAAATCGATATCGATCAACAATCTCTCCCCCTCCACTATTACATCTATGTATTCGTATTCCCCTGAACCAAAACCATAGATTTTTCTCAATTTTACTTCATGATTAAAATGAATTAAGGTAAAACTATTTAGAGAGAGAGAGAGTGAGAGAGAGTACCGGCTGGGTAAGAAGATGATTTGTCCCATTTGGATTTGCAAATTGAGGAGTCGTAACCGAGAGATGAGAGAGAGTCAGTAACGATGATTTTCAGATCATCTTTTCGTTTGTGAATTTTGCTGTTCTTCTCGACGATCTTGGACGTGTCTGCTAAGAGGTTTCTCTCCGCAATGCTAGAGCAAGGAATTAGAGTCTGTTGCAACAAAACATGATTAATTTGAGCTCTTACGAGGTTTCTTTCTAATAATTCTTTAACCAAAACTATGCTTATGCTCCGTTTGGTTGGTGAGAAACTAGAGGAAGTTAAAATTTAGGAATTTTTGGGACACAGAACTTGAAGCGACATTTTACCTTGAGTATATCAAAGAAATCACCGCCGAACGAAGATCCAGAAGTGATTGGCTCGCCGCCGAAACAAGCGAACACGTCAAGCTCGTCGTCGGAACTGTCATTGATGTTGCCGTTGAAGCAATTGCAGCGATTCCGGCCGAACTTCGCCGCCGTTGATGATTGCTTCTCCGTGCTCTCCTGCTCAATGAAGTTCTGCACCATTCTCGCCAAGCAAACCGAGCTCGGCTCGAACTCTGCCCCTCCTCCATCTTTGTTGTTGTACTGTGCCTCACCACCAGCTTGCTTCTCCCCAGACGAAATCTTCAGAACGCTAGGTAATTGCCGGTCGAAAAGCCTCCTGAACCGCGATTTTAACACTGGCTTGGCCGTATCGGTTCGAACAATCGGTTCCCTCCATGCTGCTTGAGAATCAAGATCAATAGGTTGGATCTTCATTGGAAAAGGCATGGTGAAGTTGAAACAATCTCTAGAGAGGTTACGCTCTATGGCTCTGTGTATTTCAGTACAGCCTAATAATGCTGGACTGAAAACACCGCTCTGAAGTTCTGGTTCTTTTTCAGAGCTCAATAAACTCAGATTCGCTTTGAAATTCACAGCCTAACAGTAACAAAATTTTAAACAAAGAAACGGCACCTTAATCCAAAGGTGCCTCCCTCACTTCCAAATATTCACACCAATACATGAACGAGAAAAATCCGATGCCAACACTCACACCAAAAATTCATACGCATTCTACATCCACCGTCATCTTTACAAAAGTCTGTCTCAATAGACAAAGCAAAAATTTTCCGCCGGTAATAATTTCTTCTCCGATCACCGGGTCAGTCCGCTCCAAAAACTAAGCTAAAGAAAGAACAAAAGAATAATCTACGAAAATTTCTTAACGAGCGAGAAATCCGTGTACCTTCTTCTGGAATTATCGTTGCGAAGAAGAATGGAATAGCTTTTCGCACTAAGACAAAGAAGGTAGGTTGCTTTCGTGGAAAACGTGACGGCGATGATCGGAGATATGGGCAGTGGGTATTTTTAAGGATGAGACCTTCACCGGAATATTCATTTTCCGGTGAGTAGATCGTCGACAGCGAAGGTGAGAGAAATGGCGATAAATGGTTTAGTGTGCTTCTGGTCTGGGGACACTCGATGGTGGTGGATTGGATTGTATTGGATTGGGGGATGGGTTTTATATAGGGAAGGGTAGAGAGGTCAGGGAGTGCTGACTCGGATCAACTGACCCAATGGAGTCCTACATGGCGCGATTTATCCCCAATTCAGCGCTTCGCTTTGCTTACGCGGAAGGGGTCGCATACAGACGTTAGTTTGTAGACGTTAACGGTGGGTGACACGTGTGAGTACTGGCGATCGTGTGTGGTCTCGATTGGGTCGTGATGCATACTAAAATACAAAAATGTCCCTCCACTAGTTTGGATTTTTGTGGGTATATGCCCCCTCGTAAACGGGAGATATCGAAAACGGTCATCGATGGCCGAGGGGATCGTGGCAAATGTGCAAATTTTGAGATTTCGGAACATAAGGGTAAAAAAGAAGAGTGATACCTGAGTACTATATAATATGTAAGTATTACGTATTTTTTTTTTAAAAAATGAGATTTATTTTTAATAAATTAATTTTTCTATATAGATTTTATATTTTTTTTTTTCAAAATGAGTACGCAGTATTTACACAATTTATAACTGAAAATATCATTTTCCATATTAATACAGTTGTGAACTTTGCAAATACTGCATAATCATTTTAAAAAAAAAGTAAAGTCCTTTATTAAAATATCAATTTTCTTTCATATGAATCATGTATCTATTTAATTTTTTTAAAACGATTACACCATTCTACAATTGTAAATATATTTATCGTAATAGAAAATAAAAATTCTATTTATTATCTTCACACCATATATTATACATAATTTTTTTATTTTTTTCATACCAAATGTGTGATGTATATATGATGAGTAGAATAATTTAATTAATTTTGAAATAATAAAATTAAAAAAAATTAAAAATTAAAAAAATTAAAAATAAATATAGTGTATGGTGTGTGAGGATGATGAGTAGTAAAATTTGAAGGAAAAAAAAAACAGTAGTGGGGAAATTGAGTTCAGAAAATGGGAGATACTGATATGTGTTCGCTCGAACGTTTTGAGTTGAGTTGGGGGAGCCTTGTGCGCCTAACGTTGCGTGACACGTGTTGTATTTGTAGAGAATCATTTAGCTGGATTAAATAGCAAGAATATTCTATACCATTACTCTTATTTTATTCGCTTGATGTAGCACCACAAGGAGGTACTATATGGTTTATTAAAAAAAAAATTAAAACACAAATATAAAAATATAGAGAAAATTTAAGATTTTAATTTTTCTCGTTTTATATTTTCAAGCGCTATGTCATTTTAAATATATATATTAAATTATTTAATAAGCCACGTAATATTGTAATACTACATGAAGAGACAAAGTGAGTGGTATAAATTAAAGAATATATAGTAAGTCTATCATTTCTCTTAATTACAAAAAATCAAAAAAAAATTCTTTTCATAATCACTATTCACTATCTAACATCTCACATCCTATAAAACACATCCTCACACATTATTAAAAAAAATTATAAATACAAAGTATAAAAGTGAATAGTAAATGGTGTATAGAATTACTCTAACTCAAAACTTATGTCTTCAATTATAGCTTTATTATTGTCTCACAGACACACACTCTCTCTCTCTCCCTATCTTCAAGCATTTTAATTAAAGAAATAATTAGAAAAATGACATTTTAATAATATAGATGTGGAGTATATTTGATAGGGCTTTGCTATCCAGCTGCCTACACTACTTATCACATCTGTTTTAATTTTTTATTATTATTGTTAAACTAATTAAGTTTTTCTATTTATCATCATTACAGCACATAATTGTTTAAGGGAAAAAAAATAAAAAGATTAAAAATAAAAATAGGTGCATTGTGTATGAATCATTAGTATAATTTTTCTATTTGATATAGATTAGGTAAAGTAATAAAAGTGCGTTATTTTAATTAAATTTGACTGTAACTTTGTTCAATCCGATACCAATACCCTTACGAGGGAGGTGAGTACATGAAATAAAAGATGTTTTTCTGAAGATTTATACAAATCCATGGGCTTTTTTGTTTTTCTCCTTTTGTAAGCACAATTCTATGGGCTCAAGTTGTAATTATAACAAGCACAATTGCCTTCAAAACTGGTGGAAATGTAACTCCAATCTCCCTCTATATATTATCGTGATTAAGCTCACTAATCATTTTAAAAATAATAATTGCAAAGTTTTTTTTTTTAATTTCGATTGACTAAAATAACTTTGTGAACTTGCAAGAATCCAAGAAACAAATCTTAATTTTCTAGAACATCTATGACTAAACAAAGGGATACTATTAAAATTAAGGTCGTTTTATGTAGGATTCGGTCAGCACTAAAAAAAAATTGAGAAAAAGGAGGAACAAAACAACACAATGTTAAGTTAATTTGAATCAAATTAAAGAACTTGAAATAAATATGTATCCCCACCGACCCACTTCAACAAAACTGTAGGTGTGGTTTCATATCAAAGTGCATTTTCCTATATTTATATTCAATGAGAAATGATTTGGCTAACAAAAGAGATTTTATAAAATTAAATTCACAAAATGACATGTCTTGATACGTTAAATTATAAAACTATGTCTATCTTTAAGTTTATTTTTGTGGAATGTTATAGCATTTTTCTTATTTAATTCTTAATTGATTATATAATAAGTTCTACTACATACAGTTTACTTTTGTGTATCCATTATACACTCTATTGATATAATTGATTAAAACAGTTATTTTATGTTTAGAAAAATACGTAGTCAATCACATTTATGAAGTACATAAAAAAATACGTAAAAGTGACTGTACATAACATTTTTGTTATATAATATATATATATATGTATATTTATATAATTACTGCCCGAATAAATGCTGTCATGAATCATGTAGGCCAACCAATTCTTGGTCATAGGCGTGACACAGAAAGCATATGAAACTCCGAATACAAACAAGAAGTTTGTGCCACACAAGAAGATTAAAAGAAACAGAATTGTTTTTTTTTTATGGTGAGGTTTTTTAAAACGACACTGTCGTATTTATTATATATCACCCAAGTGTTGCTTTCTCTTACTGTCGTATTTATTATATATCACCCAAGTGTTGCTTTCTCTTGCTAGCACCATGTATACGACAAAAAACAATACTGGCCCATTGCAGCCTGTGTTTGATTAACACATCCACGACTTTTTAGCATATAAACCAAAGAGGCGTTTCGATTTGGAGAGAAAATTATGCTTTTTTGGAACCATCATTGTGATGTTTTATTTTGTTATTCCTTTAAATATTGAACCATTTGTTAAAGCAATTCATCCTTTTAATTGGGCATGGATTTGACTATTGGAAATTTGGAATACAGACATACATGGCTTTGCTTTGCTGTTTACTTTTATACCTATTTCTGTCTCCATCTTTGCTTTTCTTTCATTTTTATATGAAAAAATCTAGCTCAGTATTATTTGACCCAGAAATGGGAAATTTATGTTTTAGATTTTAGTTTTAATTCTTGGTTTGTTGTAGATCATCTCGAATTTCTTGTCTGCTTGTGATGATCTAATTCGAAGGAGACAACCAAAAACCCAGAAATGTCTATGCTTATCTACCTATTTCCACAATTTAGATTTAAATAACGTAATCGACTAATTATCAGTCTGCAAAATAACCCACAAGTTTAAATGACAAAGTTCGTGTAGTCTATTCAATAAGGTCAGTTGTAAACGGTCAAATGCATTTTTTTTCAAAGATTTTTGACAAATTAGCTTAATGACAACCTTTTTAAATTTAAAGTTATACGGAATGTTACAGCTACAAAAGAATTATATAAAAGTAATATTTTTACGATATGACAAAATCAAATCATATCAGTTTGTAAAATTATTATTTTTTAACATGTTTGTAAGATTATTTTTATGTAATCATTTGTGATTAAAATATTTCTATTTTAAAATTGATATTTGAGTATAGGCACTGAGTTTGCGAATTTAGATTTTTAGTCTAATTGTAGAGTTTAAAAAAAAAATAAATACATAAAATTTCTCGAAGATGTATGTATCTCTCATCCATTACAAGTCCTAAATTTTAAACAAAAACTCCAAAAATAAAAAATAAAAGAATACCGAAGGATGATTATGTAAAACCCCTCACACATTATTAATACTTTGGTTAGTAACTTAATACTGCAATAATGAAGTGTTGATACTTTAAGAGGCACCATGACCAGTCAAAAGCTAGAAGTGACCGTTAGTTCCAGCCAGGTTTGAAATCAATAAAAAAAGAAATGGACAGAAAATGGGTCTGCTTTTTCTAAGGTAAAAAGAGTCGAATCAAGATTTTTACAGTGAGAGGATGATGTGGATGAGGACTCGTCATTGGTACGCTTGTCTTATAATTGTCCTTGGGGATTTATAATGAGGACACCAAAGTTATAATTTTGTGTCCAACTTTGGGGTACATGTACCTAAGAACATGTCATCCTATTAAAAACAAAACGGGCAAAAACATTATCAACAGCTAGCAGTGAATAAACCAAGTTTAATGCACTTTTCTGAGTTATATATGCATATATATATATATATATATATATATAGGAGCGATTTTTGTCTTGGTATTTGGGTCCTTGTTTGTAATTTTAACATGTTTGTTAAAAAGAAAGCAACGTGTCACTGCTCTAAAAAGTAATTGGGATTGTAACACTGGCTATCCATGGTACTGAGCATTATGTATGATCAGTGATAATCTACCCCTGTCCCCATTGAGCATGTAGCTTTTAGCCATCATTGAGCATGTAGCCTGTATTCTCGCCCAAGTAACTGATAATCAAAGTTTGAAAAATGCTTTATAAATGATTTGACGTGGTAAATTATTTTTATTAGAAAATAAATTTAATATATCATAAGAAACCGTATTAATTTATAAATTTATTTTTATAAAATTTTTTTATAACTGTATGTCTTCTCTACAAATTTCGTCTCTCTCAAGTTCAAAATCTTTAATACCCTTCTTTTGTCTGTATTAATATGTATCAATTACTTTAAAAAAGAATGGGATTATTATGTCGTCTCACTCTTACCACTGGACGTGCCGTCTAGTAATTTTTTTTTTTACATTTTTGTAATACATTTAAATATTTTTAAAAAATAAAAAAATATATCAATATATTTAAAATCACTTCTTTAATCATTAAATAAAAAAAATATTGACTAGCAATTAAATTGAACAATCATAATAGAGCAGTATAATAGACTTTACAAAATCAACAATCCTAATTTTCAAATATGAGCATATACTTTTCACAAACACCGAGGCCTTAGTGCCAGGATAATATATATTAAAATTTTCCATGTATCAAAATTTAGGAGGTATCCTTTTCTACTTTTGTGCTTTGGACGATGAAAAGCCAAAGCTGCACAACAATGATGTTCCAACAGGTTAGTAATTTGTCACTTTTCTGTTGGGTTTATTATATTTCATTGTTATAACTTCAGTGTGGCAAGACAACTGATGCCCACTTTAGTGGACTTCTTTCTATGATGCCTATTGAAATCTTTACATTTCCTTTTTTTCTTTTTTATAAAAAAACTAATCATTCCCAATTTAAAGGTTTTGGGACCATGGGTTTGTTATTAGCTTTTGGAGACTCAGGTGCTTTAAATTTACAATGAATTGCTTTTTTTTTTTTTTCCTTTTCACGCCATTCACGTGAAGAGAAGTTGTAGAATAAAAGAATTGAATAATATTAGATATAATTTTAAAATATATAAATCTACTATACTCTCTTTAAAAAATATAAAGTTCAACGTAAAAAAGTTTATTTTATTTTTATATAAGTCTCAAATTTCTCTTACCTTTCTTAAAACGAATGCATGGACTTTAACACATCAATCATTTTCGAAAATAATTTTCTTGTTCGGTGAAAGACTTAGGTTCTATTTGGATATAAAAAGTGTTTAATCTCATCTCATCATTATAATTTTTTTAAATTTACACACAAAATATAATAAATAATTTAATTTTTTCAAATTTCACAATAATAATAATATTAAAAAAATAACATTCTAATAATATTTTATTCAACTTTCATCTCAACTCAACTCACTATCTAAACATCTTAAAATAATCATGTTAGGTCATATCTATTATCCCAAATGAGCCGTTCAGAATTCCTAAACCCCTAATCCTCTAATCTCAATTGCCTGTACTTGAAGACACTCATTTCCTCCAAATCCATACTTGACCCAACTTTTTTCCCACGAGCCAAACAGTCCAATTATATCAAGTTCACTTTTCTGTCCACGTTTATTATTATTTTTTTCAGAATTTTAAATGGTTCATAGATGGACAACTTCCAATTACTAACTCATATTAGTCATATACGAAGTTTAAGCACAGTACACGTGCAGATTCTTTCTGCAGTCTGTCATTGACTACTTTATTATTATTATTTTTTTCAAGTAAATGACATATTAATAATAGAGTAATTCTATATATAATTATAAAGTAAATAAACGTTACGTGATCGTTTTAAAAAAGAGTGAAAATTATTATTAAAAAATTAATTTTTTTTATATAATTTTTATATTTTATTTATTTTTTTCAAAACGATTACGACGATTGTATAATTTATAGTTGTAAATATCTTTTTTCTTAATAATATAAAATGTAAAAGAGGACAGATGAACAATCCAACAAACACCCTATTATAGTTAATAAAGAAGAAAAAGGGTTAGAAAATGGAATCAATTAATTTATCTTATTTCCAAGTTTTCTCGATTAATTTGGTACTAAGAAAGGGGCATTCATGGAGAAGGTTGATAAAGCAATTCAAAATATTACGAATCAATTTAATTTTACTTCCCTCCGTCTGTATGAAAAATAATTATAGTATTAAGCCAAACAACCCTTAGGTATGGAGATTGTATTTAACGTTCCCCTCTTCTCCACCTAAACGATTCCTATATCTTCATTAATTTATGCTAAACATAGTAAAGTGCGAACCAAATCCATTAGAGCCCCCCATGGAATAGAGAAAGAAAGAAAGAATTTAATCAAAATAGCGTTAAATTTATGAAAAATATTATATATCAGTCATTATTTATTTTCACACTAATATACATATATATATATATATATATTTGTATATAAAATATAAAATATTTTTTTTATTAGACGTAAAATGGACGATAATAAATAGCAAATTTTAAAAAAAAATTGAGAATCAGAGATATAAGAAAGAAGAAGACAAAGAGAGAACCAAAGTTTCAACACAGCGAATGCGGTAAAAACGAAAAAAAAAACAAATAATAGAATACAATTCGAGATCCAGATTCTTTGAATTTGGCAAAGAAGAGACTGCAAGATGGAACAGATGGGCAGGAGGGTAAAGTAGTTGAGCGTCATTTTCCATGGAAGTCAGTAGTACACTTGATGGAGGTTTATAAATGAGCGTGTTTGTTGGATATGAGGGGTCAAAATCCATGGGAGACCCTCCTCTCCAGTTGTGATGGTTCTTAACGTGTGAAAATCTTATCAGAGCAGTACCTTTTTTTTTTTTTGGGATTTGGAGAACCAACTGCAGCAGTTGCTGTTATGCATGGGTTATGATCATCATCATAATCATCCTCTACCCCTCTCAGGCCATCTCGACAACAAAGCCAATCCCTTTCGTGGGTCTCACTTTGAAATATGATCTCCACTAATCTGTTTATCTTACCGCTCGTCTGGACAGTCAGGTTGGATTTGATAGACAATAAATAGTAATAGATATAATTTTTTAATATAATTTTTATTTTAAAATTTGTAAAATTTAAATTATTTTTTATAAAAATTTTATAAAATATAATGATAAAATGATCTGAAATGAACAAATCTTGTGTATCTAAATCTAACCTTATTATCTCTATGTAAATAGTAATAAAATAAGTTGTATACTGACCTATATATAATAATACTCCACTAGGTCCCGTAAGTCCCACATGAAGTGATTGACATGTTTATTTTCTTTCGTGCCTATCTTCTATGCTTTGCTTGCCTTGTTAATAATGCTTATATTCTTCAACCACATTAATAGGGCCTCAAAGATCATCTTTCTGCTCTTCTTTATTATTATATATTGTCATGAATAATAGGCATATATAGTTATCCTTTATACCCTCAAATTATTAAGAGTTTTGTACTTTGCAACCTCCGCTAAGATCTAACATACTGTGTTATCTATTTTTCATTTATCTCAACAGCCATAATTGAATTAGAATGCAAAATATACATTAGTTTTTGGTAACTCGGGTGCAAAAAAATAAAATTTTCTCTAAATAAATTGGCCATGATACTTTTAGTGTGTCTAACTGTATCATAATCGGTGTTTTGACAAGTCTAGTCTTTGGATTGTGAATAATAAGATTAATTTGAATTATGTCAAGAGAAGCGTAAGTCTCACAAGTCTGGATCTTTACTCGTCTTATAACCCGCGTTAAATTATTGTGATTGCATCTCTACGTCGTTAAGGAGGCTACTAGAGTTTTCTAAAATAACTCTACACTTTAAGATCAAGAGTTTAAGATGAGTACTTTAAGAAATTGTAAATAGAGAGAAGAGATATTTTTTTTGTATTTTTACTTTTTTCACTTTTTGACAAACATACGTAAAATTTTCATTTAAAAAATTTTTGATTGGGTGGTTAATTAAGAAGATTAACTACCAGTGGGTGATGAGTTAATTAATTGATTGTAACTTCTTCACCCATGTGAGACGATGCGACATGAATCATGTGGCATCCATTTACTTACGGATTGAAATCTTGTTGAAGTACTTGTCCCCCTTAATTGATGATTATTTGTTTGTTTCGGAAAAGGAAATTAAAGGTTAATTGATGAATAATATGGCAAGGAAAAGACAAGGAAACAGCTATGATCTTATTATAAAGCAACTTTGGACTCTTGATAATTTTAGTTCTTAAAGTAAATCTATGTAGGAAGCAACTTTCGACTATGATCCATGATGAAGAGCTGCTTCATGGAGAATCTCTCAAGTAAGAAATATTTTCAGACCCAAAAGAAAGAGTAATGATAATGAGAGAGCTATTACCTGCGTGTTTACAACAATTACAACAAAGTTGGTGTCTGAACTGTTGATTTTTCAATTTTATTACATGGGAGATGATGGCTGATGAGGACTTAAAGTTATTTGACAAGAAAAGCTACAAAATGAAATGATGGCTTTGTCTCTGTCCCTCTAACACCACAACCCACTCTTGGAGACTCTACTGGTTGTATTCTTGTTTTGTGTTTGCTTCTGTGCGTCAAAACCAGAAAACACGACAGGACTCTAACCTTCTCTCTCTCTCTCTCTCTCTCTCTCTCTCATTTCCTTGAGAAATGAGGTTTAGGGTCATTGTATTAATATAATTGCATGATCAAGTGTTTCATGATGATCTCTTATTTGAAATATTTAATTGCATAATGAGCTGTTTCATGGAGATAATTGAATAAGATTTCTAAAATATGTGGGTTGAAGGAGTCCGGATCAATGAACCACTGGGTCAGCCGTGGGTTTCGAGAATAGACACATGATGATTTTGGTCCCAACTGGCAACTGGTGAGAGTATAAGCAAGAGAAGTAATATAACACCATGATTTTATAATAAAAATAACTTACAATTTAACGTATGAGTAGTACTATAATTATAAAAAAATTACATAAAAGTAATTTCACAAACTGACATAATTTAATATAATCTGTCAGATCTACTTTATAATAAAAATAACTTTACAATATGATAAATCACAACAAACTACATTAATTTGTGAGATTACTTTTATATAATCATTTTGTGCTAGAGTATTTCTCTTATATTAAATCGTGTCAATTTATGTGTTTATTTTTATGTAATCTTTTCAAGACTAAAACATTTCTTAAATATACAATCAAACATTTCTTAAATATACAATCAAACATTTCTTAAATATACAAACTCATCACATATTTTGATTGATTACAGAACTACCCATATGAAGCAAATAAGAAATCAGGTGAACTGAAAGCAAAATCATCAAATAAAATAAAATAAAAAGACATAAAAAGGGAGATTAACACATTGAATGGTCAATTTATGATCTAGAAATATGATCTCCCCTCAACCAGATTTTATTGAATAGAAGATAATTCTCTTTTTTATATCTCAAACTCTGTTATGAAAATTTGAAATTTGCAATCTGCAGCTCCAAAATGTCATACTCAAGGAGACTTAATTCCAGTACAAGTACTAACCTTTGATGGTACAAGGGGGATTAACTCGGCTTTGATTGCAAGGGTAGCAGGTGTAGGCTCTCTTGTCGCATTCAGAGCCTTTTCCAAGTTGCATTAGCAATTGGGCAGCACCAGTTGTCCCCACCTAAATTTCGGGATAGGCGGGATAGGTAATTGGGTTTGAGCACACCTCCAGCTTGCACCGTGAAGAAAGCAGGGTAAGCAGGAGGAGGACCCAGAAGTGTGTGGTTTTGAGTCATTGTTCTCTCACCGACACCTATCCAATCCAGTTAGACCATTTCCCAAAAATCCAAATAATGAGATCGGTGAGAGAGTTCATTGATTTCTACTTATTTCCTTTTCATTTTAAATTTATTTCAATTTATTATTATAATTTTTTTAAATTTTAATATAAAATATAATAAATAATTCAATTTTTTTTAAATCTTAAAATAATAATAATATTAAAAAATAATATTCTAATAATATTTTATCATCTTAACTCAACTTAATCCAACTCAATTTAACATCCAAATATAATTTTAAAACTTTTGATTTATTTATTTATTTATTTATTTCAATTTAAAAGGATAATAAGGGAGTGTTTATAATTTGATTTTAACTTTCTTAAAGCACTCCAAATGGATCGCATTCTTTAAAATACATCATAAAATTTATTTTTTTATTTTATATATTGACTTTTATATATCAATTTATCTATTTTTTCATATTATTTAAATATTATACTTTTTAATCTTTTTTATTCATTTCAAATATTTTCTTTAAATAGTAATAATATCCTCATATATTTTGATATTTACAATATCTCTTCATATACAATGTCATATAATTATATTTTATTTTAAATTAATCTAAATTTATAAGTTAAACTAAAATATAAATTAATTCATAAAAAAAAAAATTATATTTGTCTCTATAAAACTCTCTAAAAAAGAATAGAGAAGGCATAGTAATTGAAATGAAATATTGGACTTGCAGTAATTGAAGGGAAATAATATTTACCCAAGGAAAGAAAAATAAAAATCTGAAAAATATACTGTGAGAAAGGGAAGCACGAAATAAACAGATGGAATGTGAAAAGGGGTTGAAATGAAGTAAAACTAAATCCTTTGGACGCTACTTTCATACAATTATACAGAAATAAGGGTTTTACATAATCGGTGAGGAGTGGTCTTAGATGCAGGCGAATATTAAAAAGAAAAGGACAGGGAAAACAACAAGGAGGAAGGAACAAAATAAGTAATCATACAATAGGAGCTTTGCAGATAAAAAGTGGAAAAAGGTTGAGCAGCTCCTCGTAGGCTTTTTTATTGGCATCTCGTAGTGGTGTTCTCCTGCCCACCTGAGACACTGCTGCCTGCACCTTTGTCATGCGGTAGCGTAGCTCTCTCTCTCTCTCTCTCTGTGGTGATCCTTTCTTACTTTCGAAGTCTGAAGCGGTAAAAAGGTGTGAATACAAATAGAAAAAATCTATTAATTATCTTTTTTTTTTTTAACATTTTATGATGTATTAAATGATAGATTTATAAATAAAATATAATAAATAATATCCGATCATTTAATATTACATCATCCTAAGATGATAATGAGAATTGGACAAATATAGATCTGTAAAAAGTAAAAAAGTAGATTCATTAATCTTAGATTAAACTGATTTTACGCATATATTTTTTTTTCCTTTCTCGGAAATGTTCCAGATTCTATTTGACAACTCTTGCAATACAAATTATATCAGTTTGTTTCTAAACTCTTCAAGAGTATAATTTTCTGGATGCGAAAAAGGCCTTAGGAATTTGCTTCTAAACGAATGTCTTATAATAAAAAGGCCATTAGTAGCAAGGCCTGTGGAAGGCCCAAAAACTACTTAGTAGATCCTGACCCGCACAAAAAGGCCTTAAAGCTATGACGACAGCAAGAAACGCTACCGATTTGAAATAAACCTAATTTTGAAATTAAAAAAAAAAATCGTAATTAGATTTATATTATATAGTCACGTAAACTTATGGAGCAATTAACTGAATTTTAATGTGCCAAAGGACAAGCAAATTATAATTTTGAAGAGAAACATTGAAGTCTAAAAAAATATATAAATTTATGTAATTTAGTATGATCCAAAATATATAAATAGTTAGTCAACTCATTGAGTAATGATTTTCCATATTTGCTTAGGAACTTACTATAGCCCTAAGGTGGATCCAATTCTACTGTATTTTGAAAAACACATGGGTATGTCATCCCTTGCAGGAGATCCTAATCTCAGGACTAAAATCCACATCTGAACTACCTTAAAATATCCACAAGATGGTTAAATTAATATCAATGAGAATGAATTAACAGCTACCCTGTGGTACTGTAAAGTAGCTCCAAAACCTTCCATTACTTTAAAGATGCTTGATTCATATTCCAAACCTTTTTTGTTGAAACATAAAAAAAAATATCAAGCTGAATACAAATACTACCTTGTTAACACAAACACAAAGCTGAAAAATGAAAGGTTTAGGGGATATATCTCTGCCATACAAAGGTGAATTGAGGAAACATAACCATACAAAACTATCATAGGTTACCATAGTGAACTCATGCAAGACAGACCAGAAAAGCTCAAGTAGCATAAACTGATAAAACTAATCAGATTCTACTGAATCTATAGTTGCGGCAACCGGAAGCGATCCAGGGGCAAGTGGGAGGGAAGAGAGGACTGATTCATGATTACTCACTCTTTTCTTCCTATGGCCTACTAGATTGTGGAACCATGGCAAAGGATATAACAGTTGAGACAGGTAGTACCATCTGGAAGAAAGGATCTACCCTTGCAAACTAAATGTTGTCTTCAAGGAACATTCATAACTTGGATAGACTGTAACATGTCTGAGACGGCAATGACAAGGTCACCTGATTTGATTAAATTCCTGGCCTTGAGCAATGAGAATGTTTTATTAAGGTTGCTTTCCATATCATCAGAGAAGCTCAGACGAAAAGGTATCAGGCCCCACTGTAGGTTCAAACGCCTCCGCACGGATGTTGTGGCAGTAAAAGCAAAGATAGGGCAGTCAGGTCGACATCGTGAGAGGAGAGATGCCATGTGGCCTGTCTTTGTATAGACAAAAAGTGCATCCACCTCCAAATTATTAGCTGCAAAATGCAACCCATATAAGCCCAGAAAATTTAACAAATAACTAGCAACAATTGTCAGAGGATTGACCAAGGGCAAAGTGATAGGTAAGGCAGGACCAGTACCCCCCCAAAGCAATGGAGCCACTGTCGGGTCACAAGCCCAGGGGAAAGGGGGATACTTTGGTATTTAACGAAAATGAAATCAGTTTTGTTTTAGATGACATTAGCCCCACATACTTTACAGCCGCAATTTGAGGACATATCTTGAAAATGCAAAATAAACAAGTAAGGAATTTGAAAGAGGAAATAATAACAGCTAATAAACTGCATTTTCAAATCACAATTGTAATTGTAAGATGCACATATACACAAGGGACTAAGGATAGAACATTTGTGAACAAAATTAATTTCCCAGATCCATAAACAGAAATATAGAGAATGCTTATCAATATAGAATGCTTACCCATCTTGGCAGCAGAATTACAGATCTCTTCTGAAATATTGTCTGAAAAGGAAGTTCCAATATCAGGGAGTTCCATAACTTCATGCCGTTTCTCCTCCCTCCACCACCTCTCAATTCTCAGACTGACACTTCTCAGAACAGCCAATGCCTTCTCTGGGTACTGGCCCATGGCCGACTCACCAGATAACATCAAAGCATCTGCTCGCTGCCTAACTGCTTCAGAAACATCAGCAACTTCAGCTCTGGTGGGTGTAGGATATTCAATCATAGATTCAAGTAGCTGAGAGGCAACAATGACTGGCTTATTCAACTGCCTGCACACTTGAACTATCTTTTGTTGGGCTGCGGGGACCTGCTCCAGAGGTATCTGAGCACCCAAATCTCCTCTCGCTACCATAGCTCCATCTGATGCTTGAATGATCTCTTCCAAGTTCTTCAGTGAGTCAATACTCTCTATCTTCGCAATAACAGCTATGTCACTGCATTATCAAATAGAATATACCTAGTCAGCATTAATATTAACAATATCCGTGGAGACTATTAGTCATGTTTTTTTTATGAGACTCCTGTAGCTGCTCAGGTTTGGAACCATTTCTCTACTATCTTTGGTGTAGGGAGTATGATATCTCATGGCAGGAGGGACAGGGTTGTTTCTTGGTGGACATTCTTTGCTGGTTATGATCAAGTTAAACTTCTAGCACAACTCGTCCCATCACTCATTCTATGGGAACTATGACTTGCAAGGAATGATGCATGGTTTGATGCTGGTCTGCCTAAATTCAGTTTTAATCATCATAAAGGTACTCAGATGGTTGCGTGAATTGAGTCCTTTTCTCAAGCCAAGGATGGTGGAAAAAAGAGATGCATCTGTGGTTCTAGATGCACTTAACATTTCTCCTTCAGTTGTTAAAGTTAGAAAACCAATTATTGTCAAGTGGCTGCCACCCTGATCTTGGAACAGTGAAGCTAAATGTTGATGTTGCTTCTAAAGGTAAATCCTGGTAATGCTGGTTGTGGTGGTGTGCTAAGACTTCCCAATTGCTCACTAGTTTTTGCATTCGTTCACCACCCTTTAGGAAGAGATACTAACTTCTTGGCTGAAATCTCTTCTCTTCAGTCTAAATGCCAATGAAATATTTATGTATATTGGGAAGGCAATGGTTTTGCAGATGGTCTAGTCAACTTGGGTGCTACTGGTGTAGATGGTATTTTCACCAATCTCTCTCAACTCCCAAAGGAATTGATTGGTTGCTTTATTATAAAGCAGGCCTTCCGTTTCTTGGAGGCCAGTAGGCTTTTGTACAATTTTACTTGCCTTTACTTGTTTGTATACTATATAGGAATTTACTTAGGATGTTCTTGAATTGTTTAAAGCCTTGGTTTTGGGATTTTTTGTTGCCCCAAGGCTTTTGTTAGTATTATGGTATTCCTCCGCCTGAATAGGGCAATTAATAAAATATCGTGATTGTTGTAGAAATAAAGGCAACTAATAGAATACAATACATGAAGAGAAAGGAGCAATATTCATCTAACTAACTTGCATCTGAGTTGCAAATTGCAGTATTAATCTTCATACATCTAAATAAAAGTGTTGCATTTTTCTATTTAATAATATGAGAACCAACAATGAACTCATTGCTAACCCAAAACTGGGGTTACAAGAGAGTCGAAAAGGGAAGCATGGACAGTTTTCATGATTACTTATAATGATTGAGTAAAAAATACTATACATAGAAACCAATGTGCTTACCCATCACGAGCCCTTGCAGCAATATAACTTTTAAGATGATTAATCACTTCAGCAGACTTGACAAAAGATATGGCAATAAAATCAACCCCCTCTGCAATCCCAAAATCAATATCCAACCAATCCTGTATACATAAAAAGCTTGAGCATAAGATAAAACCACTATTTTTAAATGGAGAACAATGTTTTTTTGATAAGTGAAATGGAGAACAATGCTTTCCAGACTATTGTAATCTGGCATAAAGGTGATCAATTTAGAAACAAATAAAAATGTGAAAAAACATTCCACAGAAACATAAATGTGCACACTTACCAGGAAAAAATGTTTGTCCTTGTCGAGGAATGCTAGGTACAAGCCTAGGGCATGTAGGCCTCGTACAGTCCCTTTAGAAAATAATGGACCCCACCATGAAAAAATGCCTTCATATAACTTTTTCATCATGGGATCCACTTTTTTTTCTAAGAGGACTGCATGAGGCTTGCATGGCCTAGGCCAGCACAAGTTATTTTCCTTGTCCTAAGTGAACATGTTCTTGTTTTCCATAAAACAGATAGTGGTAGTCATCGATACAAAACAGAACAGAACATGCATCTCCAGTTTCTGAAGAAAAAAACATGGGCAGTGCCATACATCCCCTGAAGTGGTCTTTCCTAGTTTGTATGTGAGTGTGGAATGTGCGTGGACATTTTGAAATGAATTCATGCAAAGCATAAAAACCCCGTGTCTTGCATCTCATCAAGACTACTTTGTGCTTTTAAAGGTCAAAGCATCCAAGACATGGAGTCTAATGCTTTTAAATGTGTGCTTTTGTGAATGCAATTTGCTTTTGCAAACCAAAGAGCCTCCAGCTTGGGGATTTGCACAATTTTACCAACATTGAATATAACATGGTTAAAGAATAAAAATTCCTATACATGCCAATGTTAGGGTTACAACTAAAATAGGGAAACTTGGTAATTGTGGCAGTATAACTTGTAAACTGAAAAAAAAAAAAAAAAAAGTGTTCAGTATCACAAGTCTTGTGAGGGACCAACTCACATGACAGATACTTGACTGCGAATCCTTGTTAACGGTCAGTGCCACTATTAGGGGTGATACCCGCATATGTGGGGGCGGGGTCACCCCTTCCCCGCATATGCGGAAGGTGGTATTTCCACCCCCACACCCCGCCCCAGTGCCGGGGGGAGGGGGCGGACATCCAGCCTAAAAATTATTTATGGGTCCAAAAATATTAAACCCAAATTATTATATAATTTAAATTGTAAATTAAAATTAAAATATATAACAATAATTAAAAAACTGATAACATAAAAACTATGTTATCAATTTTTAAATTTGTTAAACTTGTTCACAAGTTTAACACTCTTGTGAACAAGTCTAACAAATTGTAATATATATATTTTTTATAAGTAATTGTAATATATATTTATATATATACAATTTGTAAAATATAAATATATGTAAATATAAATAATAAATATATAAGTGGGGTGTGGAGCAGGGAGCGGGGTGGGGGCTGGGGTTAGCCTGCCCCCACCCCCGCTAGGTGTCTTCTATGCGGGGCGAGGCGGGGCGGGCCCGGCCCCTGCTACCCACCCCTAGCCACTATATGATTTTTTGACATCCCTTGTATTGATATATGGTGTTCAAAGCATTGACATATTGAATATCACCCCAAAAAAGGAGAAAAACACAGAGAAAAGCATTCCGGTTCAATAATTCAGCAAGTCAATTGACATGTTGTCCATATTTAGTTTACTCTACCACATAAATCAAACATTAGATGTATTATGCTACTATCAACCTATATTCACGGATTGAACTTAAGAATTGAAGGCCCAAGGTTTTAGGCACCAACCTTAGAAGAAATTGTAGGAAGCATAGCATTCCGTTCTCGCACCAGACTCCCATCTCTCCAGAAAGTTAAATTAGCCCGAGGCAGCATCAGTCCAGGATCGGTGCATCGGCACTTGACATCTGGACCAATTATCTCTATAACCTCAAACCTCACCATTCCACCATCCACAAGAAGCTCATCCCCCACTTTCACGTCTGTATGTCATATTAGAATTCAGTTGAAAATTGGCTAAATTAATTAATTAACACGTTCCCAATATAATAAAATCATAGTATGATCATCATTTCTCATAAATCAAACAGCATGGTTATTGAATCAAAAGATATATATTTCTTAGTGATAATAACCTTCGGCAAAGCCATCATAGTTCACATTGACGGTGCGTGCGGGGAGAGCTGAATCGAAGGCTCTGACACTAAAGGTCCAGATCTCACCGTCCTGCAAATATTGAATAACCAATCACAACGTGCTTTGGGCTTAAGATGGTGTTAAATATGTTAAATTAAAGGCTCCCCAAGAAACTCCGTGTCTATCTTCCACCATGATTTATAGAATTTAGAACTTAAAAATGATAATGATGAAAATAATAAAACTTCACCTCGGCTTTGGCGGAAGAAGCGCCTCCGAGATCACCCATGTGAATCTCACTGCCCTCTGTGTCCATCATAATAGCGACGGCGTAGCCCTTCTCTTCGTTGAGCCTCCTGACGCGCTCGATGACATCGCGGTGCCACTCTCGGGTGCCGTGGCACATGTTGATGCGCGCCACATTCATGCCGCCGACGGCCAGGGCCTCAAGCTGGTCGAAACCGGACGTGGCAGGGCCGATTGTGCACACCAGCTTCGTCCGGCGTGTGCTTCGGAACCCGTTCTCCTTCAGCTCCGCCTCCGTCACCGCGTCCACCTCGATGGAGCCCGAATCCTGCGACGGCGGAGGCTGCATCGCGGGGGATAAAACACCTCCAACGACGCCTTTACCATTATCGGATGCTAGTACGACTTGGGAGGAGGTGGGGTCGAGATCGGAGGAGGACGAGGCTCTGATGGAGAGCTTAACGGTGGTGAGAGGGAACCGGCGAGTTAGAATGGGAAAGGAGGGTTTCTGGTAGGGATAAAATTGTTTCGAAGGGGAAGAAGCGAGGTTTGGTGACCGAGTGGATGGGGTGAAGAGGTGTAGAGACTGTGACATGGTGACCGGGATTGTCCCCGGTGAATGGAAATTGGCGGCTTTTGAGACGAACGGAGAGAGGGTAAGAGAAGGAATCGAGGCCCCAAAAGTGAGGAGGAGAACTGAAAGAGCGAAGCTTTAAAGAGAGAGAGAGAATGGCGGAGATATCGAAGTGCTTCGAGCTTCGAAGATGTCGCCCCTGAGAAGGAAAGATAACAGGAGGTTTTACAAGGTGGCTCAAAACGGCTTGCCTAAACAAGAACCGGGGAAAAGAATAAAATAAATCGTAAAATAAAAATTATAATCGGGTAAACAAAAAATTTACATACAGTCATATTTTTTTTATACATTTTATTACGAGCCCGGTTATATATTAGTCACACTCTTCGTATATTTTATATAATTTTTTTTTTATTCAATACATTAGATGTGCAGTGGTACAATTAACAGTAGATTGATGTAAATAATTTTTTATTATTATTGTGATTAATCACGTTATTTTTTTAAATATAAAATTATTATTTTGATGTTAAAAAATACGTAAAAATAATTATGTATACGGAAGATAAAATTTTGAGAAATTTAGAGAGAAGCATATGCTTTTGGCTGCCGCTAGCATCTGCTTGCACAAGTGCATGCCCATAAAGGTCCAAAGGTGGATATCTCTCGAAAGCTACAGTCGTTTTGGGATTTTTTTTTTTTTGTTCAAGTTGAGGTTTAAGATTATTTTTATTTTTAAAGAAGAGGTTTAAGATCATTGGGAATGAAAGTTTGCACTCAACTTTCAACTCTCTCGTGATACAAAAGTTTCAGGCTTGACAACAAATTCCTCGTATTTCTTTGTATGAGCAAAGAATGGGATGACAAGAAAATGAGAAAAACAATTTATAAAATAATTGTAATTTTAATTCTAAGTTTAAAAACTAATTGTTGATAGAATCATAATTATGAATTACACAAAATCAGGAATTTCTTATTTTTAGGCATAGTTTTAGGCATCTATTACAATATCATCTTTTCCTTATATGTAAATTTCTATAATTAGTTTCATTGTACACTTATATATTTTGTAAAGCATAATACAAAAGTAATATACAGTATTATTCAAACACGTCTCCTTTCTCTCTTAACATGGTATCAGGCTAGAACAAGGTCTTGCAATGCCAAGGCTGAATCATCCAACACTACCCTCCCTTCCCTTTATCTTCTATCCCTTAGATTCACCAAGCTTAACCCTTGTCAATGGACTTCTAACCAGCGACAAATATCCCAAATGGCAAAAAGCCATGACCCGAGCCCTCAATGCCAAAAACAAACTTATTTTTGTTGATGGTACCCTCAAACCTCATGAACCTAACACACCCGAATACACCCAATGGAACCAAACGAAGGATATGGTTCTTACCTGGATCCTCAATTCTACCAGCCCCTCTCTTGCCAATTCCCTTGAATATCATACCAACGCACGTGATGTTTGGGTTGATATTTCCTCTCGGTTTTGTCATGGCAATAATGCCAGAATTTACCAACTCAAACGAACTCTCTCTTCCCTACACCAAACCACAAATTCAGTCCATGATTACTACAACCAAATCAAACAAATTCGGGATGAACTTGGTTATCTCCAACAGAGCACTGACCTCAAAGCTTTACAACAGCAAGCCGATGATGAACAGGTGTTCCAGTTCCTCCTCGGCCTCAATGATTCCTTCGCCTCCCTCCACACTCAAATCTTGGCCATGGATTCACTCCCACCCATAAGCAAAGTCTTCTTTATTTTGTTTCAAGAAGAGCAACAAAGGCTGCTCAACATTTGACCATCTTCATCGGAAACCATGGCCATGGCAGTCCGATCTGGTGGGCGCCCAAAACCCCCCTTCAAGTGCACGATTTGCGGCAAAGACGGACACACCCGAGATCGTTGTTGGACCCTCGTGGGTTATCCCCCTGGCCGCAACTCGAGACCCAAGACCCAGCCCTCCATTCTCGATCAGCCCCCATCTAGCATAAACCAAACCGTCGTTGCTCCGTCGGCCTCAAGTCCGGTACCTAGTTTGTCACCAGAGCTCTACCAGAAGCTTCTTGGCTTGCTCGCGTCATCTTCCTCTCCGATTGAGTCCTCTGTCAACTTCATTGGAGATCTCTTCTCCCCTCAACTCGATTTTTCTCTCAATTAAGGCATCTATTAGGTCGTAAACAGTGGCGCAAGCCACCATATCTGCCACCACAATGATGCTTTCACCGATCTCCAACCTTTAGCAACCCCCCACTCCATTCGGCTTCCCATGGGTCAGGATATTCCTACCGAGGGTCTCGGCACTTGTGTTCTATCTCCATTTCTCACCCTAACTCAAGTCTATTTTGTTCCGCTTTTAACCTTTAATTTATTATCTGTTTCCCAAATTGCTCTTCACAATTATTGCATTATTACTTTTTCTTCAAATAATTGCTTATTTTAGGACCCACAGTCGATGAAGCCGATTGGAGCGGGTGAACTATGCAATGGGCTTTACGTGTACCGTCCCGACCCCCTGTGGTTTTTGCTGCTCAATCCACTGCTAATAAGACTCTATGGCATCAATGTCTAGGTCCTGGTCATCCCTCTAGTTTTATTATTCCTAATATTTTAGATTCCTCTTGTATTCTTTCTGATTGTGATGTTTGTGCTCGTTCTAAGTACACAAGACTACCCTTTCCAACTTTTGCTACTAAAAGTGGTTTTGCTTTTAATCGAATTTTTTGTAATATTTGGGGTAGATATCATACTTATTCCTTATCTGGAGCACATTATTTTCTTACAATAGTGGATAATTTTTTCCGCACTACTTGGATATATTTAATGTTTTTTAAATTTGAAGCTTACACTCATTTAACGTATTTTTTTGCTCTTGTCAAAAATCAATTTAACACCAATGTTAAAATCATTAGAACTGATAATGGACAAGAATTTCTCTCTCATCAATTTCAAACTTATCTTCTTGACCACGACATTATTCACGAATATACCTGTGTTGAAACTCCTTAACAAAATGGCGTTGTGGAACGTAAACACTGTCACCTTCTTAATGTTACTCGCAGTCTACGTTTTCAAGCACACTTACCCCTTCCTTTTTGGGTTGATTGTGTTCTCATTGCTGCATACCTCATCAATCGCACTCATAGTCATGCTCTTCAAAATAAATCACCATTTGAGGTTCTTCAACAAAATACCCAACTATGATCACCTTCATGTGTTTGGGTGCCTCTGTTATGCACAAATTCTTCATGCTCACGATGATAAATTTTCTCCTCATGCTACTAAATGTGTCTTTCTTGGCTACCCCATCACTCACAAATCATATAAACTCTACAATCTTGATACACGATCCATTTTCTATTCTAATGATGTCACCTTCCATGAACAACAATTCCATTTTCAGGATATTTCAGACACCTCCTCCTCTCCTTCTTCATCTCCAATAATTCATTTTCCCATCCCTAAACTCATTTTACTTACTTCTCAAACACCTCGAAACCCTTCTCAAACTCCACACTTCTCATCTTCACCTCCTCAAACCCCACCCTCCCCATCTTCACCTCCACATGTCTCTTGTCCTCGCCACCACACTACACGACCTCCCTATCTCCATGAGTACATATGCCCCATCTTACATACAGAGCCCAAGACGTCTTCACCTGCTACAACGGCTTCAGGTACTACTCATCTTTTATCTGCTTTTCTTTCTTATTCTCGTTTTTCTCCCTCACATATTATTTATTTAAATGCTCCCACCTCTTGTGTTGAACCTTCATGCTATTCTGATGCTCTCAAACATTCTCATTGAAGCGAGGCAATGTCCGCTAAGCTCCAGGTTCTAGAAGCTAACTCCACTTGGACTTTTAAACATCTTCCACCTAGTAAGAAACTCATTGGTTGTAAATGGATTTTCAAAACCAAACTCAAAACTGATGGATCCATTGAGAGACACAAAACCCGATTGGTTGCCAAGGGCTACACTTAAGTTGAAGGACTTAACTACCATAAGATTTTTGCTCCTGTAGCCAAAGTGAGCATTGTCCGCTGCTTATTGGTCGTTGCTGCTACAAAAAATTGGAACATTCATTAGCTCAATGTTAACAAGGTCTTCTTGCACGACGATCTTGATGAAGAAGTCTACATGAACCCACCTCCTAACTATTGCACTCAGGGGGGGACCCGTGTTTGTCGACTCAAAAAGTCCCTATATGGTCTCAAGCAAGCCTCCCGCAACTTGTTTTTCAAACTAACTACTGTACTTCTTGATGCAGGTTTTCATCAATCTCAGGCTGATCACTCTTTATTCACTCTTGTTACTCACACAAACATCACTGTTGTTCTTCTATATGTTGACGACATCTTAGTTGCTGGCAATGCTCTTCCCCAAATTGAGTTTTTCAAGAATCTTCTCTCCACTCACTTCAAAACCAAGGATCTTGGCTCTCTAAAGTTCTTTATTGGCCTCGAAGTTGCATGTTCTTCTGCAGGTATTTTCTTGAAAATCGAAAATATGCTTTTGATATACTTTTTCACAGTGATCAACTTGGTGCCCGGACCGCCTCTTTTCCGATAGAATAACACTTGAAGCTTTTCAATGAAGATGAATCTCTGCTTCCTGATCCTAGCATTTATTGTCGTCTAGTTGGTCGTCTCCTTTACTTGGCCATCATTCGACCTGAAATTGTTTATGCCGTCAACATTCTTAGTCAGTTTATGCATGCCCCTCGTATTCCTCATATGTATGTTGCTACACGTGTTCTCCGTTACATCAAAGGGAGCCCCGGCCAAGGCATTTTTTTCTCCTCTTTTAGCACCACTCAGGTTACAGCTTATACTGATTCTGATTGGGTCAGCTGCCCCACCATCTGTCGTTCCACCACAGGTTACTTCATCCAACTTGGTACCAATCTGATCTCGTGGCATACAAAAAAACAAACTACTGTTGCTCGCTCTTCCGCTGAAGCTGAATACCGTGCCATGACTGTCACCACCTGTGAGCTCACCTAGCTAAAGCAACTTCTCACTGATCTTGGCATTCCTCATCTCGAGCCTTTCCATCTCTACTGTGACAATCAGTCTGCACTTCACATTGCTCACAATTTAGTGTTTCATGAACGTATTAAATACATTGAGATCGATTACCACATCATTCGCGATAAAATTCGCTTCGGCCTCCTCAAAGTAATTCACACTTCTTCACATGAGCAAATTGCAGATATTTTCACCAAAGATTTAGGCCAGGACCTTTTATATCATTTCTCATGCAAGTTGGGCATTACGGATCTTCATGCACAAACTTGAAGGAGAGTATTGATAGAATCATCTCTTCCCATAATTATGGATTGCACAAAATCAGAGATTTCTAATTTTTAGGCATAGTTTTAAGTATTTGTTACAATAACATCTTTTCTTTATATGTAAATTTCTATAATTAGTTTCATTGTACACATATATATTTTGTAAAGCAGAATACAAAAATAACATAAAATATTATTCAAACACGTCTCCTTTCTCTCTTAATACTAATTTTAATTTTAATTTTATATAATTATTCTTTATTTTAATTATAGTTATAAAATAATTGTAAATTAATGGTAAGTTTATCATTATATATTTACATATATATATATTGAATAAATCTGCACAACCTCCTCACACTCTATACTTCACAATTTTTTTTAATTTTTATTATTTTTTTCTTTTGTCAAATATTTATTATATGAATAATGAATAGAAAATTTGAAATAATTTAAAAAGAATAAATTCAAAAAAAAAATAAAAAAATATTAAAAATTTAAAAAATTTAAAAAAGTGTGGAGTGTGGAGTGTGGTGGAGGTTGTGTAGCAAAACTCATATATATTAATATGCAACAGGCGGGCGGGCAGGTCTACCTCTACTCACATGTGTTAGAATCAGTCGTAAGCTCTCTTGTACCCATAATTACATCTATGTTATGTGAAATGTTACTTATCATCGCATATCATATATATTTGTTATTTTTATTATTTTATTTAAATATATATATTTATACATTAATATATGTATTTTTAAATAGAAAGATAAAAATAATAAATTAAATATTAGTGTGTGATGTAAAAGATAATTAATAGAATTTTTTTTACATCCATTATCGCATTAGGCTTATTTTCAAGATTTGTTTATTTGATTTATAATGACAAGGGTCTACAAAAAGTGTGGGAAAACAATTGCGGAGTCTTCATGATTGATCCGAATGCCTGACCATAGTGAATCAACGGGTCTCTCCATATACACGTCACCTGCCACGGTGGCAACGACAACCCACGACGAGCATCCAAAATAAGTACTACTTTTTGTCCCTCACGCAAACCAGTTGATCGTATCCTTCTTCTTTGAAAGCATAATCATTCACTAGGGTTTCTCGGTAAACAACCTCCGATCTCTCAACAACCCAGGTTCGTTCATCTCTCACCTTTCTTTCTTTATTCTTTTCTTTAATTTAATAATTATCGTTTTGGATCTGAAAATTTTCACAAACCTATCATTTCAATTTAGTTATGTTTTTAAACAATCAGTTATCATTTATGGAAACCCAATTAGGAAAAGAACTGTTTGGTAAATTTACGTCCGTTTTTTGGATCGTATAGGCGGTTCTTGTTTTCGTATAAAATGGGCGCCATGATATCGAGATTTTGGTTCATGCTGTTCCCTGCGAAGGAGTACAAGATTGTGGTAGTTGGACTGGATAATGCAGGAAAGACCACAACCCTTTACAAATTACACTTGGGTGAGGTTGTCACTACGCACCCTACTGTTGGGAGCAACGTCGAAGAGCTCGTCTATAAGAACATTCGATTCGAGGTGAGATAGCAGCTTCGACGTCTTTTAACTTTTTGCATTTATGTATATTGTATATTTATCACCATTCAGGAAAGTCTTTCATGGGGGTTTTTTAGTTTTTGATCCATAATATATGGAAAGTGAATGTAACTCATGGAAATAGGGAACTTAGGGATGTGGGTTTTGGTGCGGCGGTGGATGTTTTAATGGTAGAAATTTTCTTGATCGTCAGTTGTAAAAAAAATAATTTTTCTTGGTAGTAATTATTGTTTAGTTCTCCAGAAATGATATAATTTGGGAAAGGTTTGATTTGTATAGTCGATTGTAGTTGTATTGTGCGACTGATGATTTACTGTATAATTGAGGATAGGTTTAGTTTCTCGACTTTTTAGCATTGGATTAGTTTAAAGTAAAACGTACTTGGCCATTTCTATTTTTCACAGATGCAGCACTGTCTCTTTGGAAACTTGTTGAAAAGCAACTATTGTGTCATTTATTCATCTCAACTATGTATAAGGATTGGCATTCATAAGTATCCTTGTTCCATTCCATTCATAAGATGAGATGAATGGGGAAATGAACAGTAATGAAAATTGATGAATCCTTCCTTGGTCTGTGCACTTGCCCGTACCTGTAGCCCCACTCTTCATAAGATATGTTTTTCACTTGATAAACTAGGCGCACTCGGGTGAGCCAGTCCCAAGGTACCATACAAGATGGTTGCCCCCCGCCTCTCAAGATTTGGTTCTATTGCATATCTGTCATAAGGCCAGGAAAACATTTAAATTCTTTACAAGCATTCATAGAGTCACATCCTTTCCCCCATCTTTTATTTTCTTTTGCTTTTCATCAATTACCATAAACATTTATAACATTTTCATTTCATATTACATAACATAAACATCAAATATTATCATTTACATTTGAACTTTTTCTGACAAGGCGGGCTATTTTACATCATAATAATTGAAAAAATCTTCAGAGAAATATTTTATTGACATTTGAAGAAAGTAAGGGGATGATCATATCTACTTGCCTCTCCTCAGCTTCATGAATTCCTATACACTTCACTTAGCAACCTCGATTGTTTACTGAACTTTATTAACCTCTTTTCAATCCTTCACTTTTGAGGCATACCCTTAGAGAACTTTCCTTTAACTTTTCTTTATTTTCTCTTCTTTGTTTTTTATTTTTTTCCCCATCGCTCTCTTTGCTCTTCTTTCTTCCTTGCTGTTTTCTCTGTCATCCTTCAACATGCCGGTCCCTTCCCAGTTACAGGCAAAGTTTTCCTTTTGAGTAAAATGCTGGCCTCTTCTTCTTCTTCTTCTTCTTTCACACTAAGCGGCTAAGTTTCCCTCTTTCAGGTAAAACTCATGTGCTGCCTACATTTCCTCCAATGAGGAAATTTTGTTCGGCTTTCTTTTATTTATTTGTCTTTTTTTCCCTCTCTTTTACATATCTATACACGTGTTTGCTCTAGGTGAAGGAAATCAATTCGTCACCAGAGATAATAACAAAGTGACACGTGTCCTCTCTCTTATTTATATTTTCATAAATTCTATTTGTACAACTACCAAATTGTCGCCAAGTTTTGAAAAAAATTACAAAGTGCACTTTTTAAATGTCAGGGTATTACACAAATTGTTGCTGCTTTTGCTGTATTTGTATGTTCATGGATATTCTTCTATTAATGGCTGTATATACAGATTTCACCAGTTAATTGGCTGAAGGTGAATGTAGGATTTACTTTTAGAGTTTTGAGAAATTATGCTCTGCACTCCCAAACTACCATGGTTTGTTCAATTTGCATCCTAAAGTCCCAAAAATGGCAATTTGCATCTAAACTGCTAAATTCTGTCAATTTGTAAACTGAATTAAGATTTAACTATTAAGATTGATGAAAAATAGGACCTGTGGCATGAAATCCATTCAAATCTTAGTTGGAGGTGCAAATTCCAAAATCTGGTAATTTAGTTAGTAGTTTATTGTACAAATTGAAAATGTAGTGGTAATTCAGGGGTGCAAGGTATAACTTCCCCTAGAATATATGTTGCCCTCCTCATCTGTCTCCTGATTGTGTTTGTTTTAAGTGACTGCCACTAAACAAAGTACCTACATATGACCTTTGATTGATCTTTACTTCGTGAATTTGTCTAGTCAACATAAAAGTCATTGTTGAATGAAAATTTGTATCATGTCTTCTATTACAATACATTTGAAACTTCAAAATAGATAAAATAAGAGTTGGAAGAAGGGAGAGAAGGTAATGAAACAGGAAAAGAAACTAGATATTATGAACGGATAGTTCTACAAATTTGTTTGTTGCCTTTTGCTTTTCTAAGGTGCCTTATTGTGTCGTATTCATAAAGATTATAATGGTTTTGTTGGATTACTTGATGCACTATTCTGGCGGCAAGGTCAATTACTCTTGAGTTTACTCTCCTGGGATGAGTCCAAATGGTTCTGGAGGTGAGGATTGTTACCCAAACTTGTGAAAGTCTTAAGTTATTCATTGGGACAAATGAATTTATAGCGTTAGTGATATTCATTCCTGTAGCTTTTAATGTGGGACGTGCTTGGAAAATGACTCAATCTGATTGAAAAGTTTGAAAAGTAGTTTATGCATATCTTAAATGCTAAGCATCTAAAATTAACTGTTTGCAACTACTGTTCATATCAGGTGTGGGATCTTGGTGGACAAGAAAGGCTCAGGACATCATGGGCAACTTATTATCGTGGAACTCATGCAATTATTGCGGTGATAGATAGCACTGATAGAGCCAGGATCTCTATAATGAAGGACGAACTCTTTAGGTTGCTGGGACATGAGGATCTACAACATTCTGTCATACTAATTTTTGCAAACAAACAGGACCTCAAGGATGCAATGACCCCAGCTGAAATCACCGATTGCCTTTCCCTTCACAGCATCAAGAATCATGATTGGCACATTCAAGCCTGCTGTGCCCTCACAGGAGACGGACTGTATGACGGTCTAGGGTGGATCGCTCAACGGGTTACTGGGAAAACACCAAGTTGAATAAGGAGCGGTAGAAATCAGGAAAAAATAACATTCATCTGTCCATTCATTCATGGGTTTGAAGGATGAGTGAATATAAACGTTCGTGTACCAACTAAACTGTATGAGAGCTCCTTCCAATCAAATTTGTAGATTGTTTTCAGTTTTGATTGGTCTTATAAAATATTGTATTCTACACAATAGATTTCAGGAAACACAATTGTCATATGGAACCATGGCGTATGAGATTCTCATGTTTTGTGTGATAAAGCATACTATTAAAACATTTGTTGTCGAGGAAAAGAAGAGTGGCATTACAATTGATATCTGTACCATTAAGCATTTCATGAATCATTTGACAAGGAATTTTTTTGCTACAAAGTCCCAGTATGCACAGTGAAGCATTCCAAGTAACATTTGCTAATGACACGGTATCCTCTAGCTGTATGAAACGAATCACAATAAAACTTTGTTCCAAGACTGTGAAGCCTCTGCCAGTATCTCATTATGTGAGTTAATTCCTGAGATTAGCAATGACCATCAGAATATCCAGCATCTGCAACCTTTTGAATCTTGAGGGCCCTCAAACCATCGATCCCAAAATGGATTTATTGGGCCATTTGTCCTGCCGAACCAGAAGAAATAAAATTTACATGAAAGGTAAAAAACTGATCCAGGCAGAAATCTTGAAGCAATGAAAACGTAAGGTTGGCAAATAAATATTACATTGGAAGCAAAGGATCAGGTCTTGGTTCCACGTTGCTCAGCGTTCTGGCATGCACATTATAAACTCCAGCTTGTGAATCCATAAAAGTAAAACTAAATGCAGATAAACATTCAACTACAAATTTTTTTCATTCTTACTCCTTGCATGAAGATGAGGCGCTCTCCATTTTCTCAAGCTGTTCCAGCTCCTCCTGCATGCACATAAAATCCAGCCATTCTAACAGCCGAAAATATAAACAAAGGAGAAAGTGCACCTAAATTTGTAGTAACTCAGACAGAAACCTAGATCCAAGAAGGGACTTTCTAATCAAGAAGTGCAATTACAGCACTATCTAAAACAATAAACTGAAAGGAGGTCATACAGAATAGAACGTGCCAATGAACCATCGTATTTTAGTAGGCCAGTTCGACCAGATGCTTTTTTGCCTCTCCACTATAAATTTCAATATTCAATGTAAGTCAGATGCCACAAAAAGAGTACAGTAAAGCATCGGGAGATATAAAGGTTATCCAGAATGAGAAGCACAGACACTAGAGTGGAAGAGAGGCACGGATAAACCCCAAAAACAAGGGAGATATGATACAGATACATTGTTCGACATCATGTGCAAGTTTATAAAAGAAAGCCGATGACGGGAAACATCTGGACATGACAATGAAGTTTTCCAGAAACATCTCTCTCTCTCTCTCTCCTTCCTTTTTCTGAAAGTATTATTTTCTCTCTCTTTTGGTGCTTTCTTTGGTGCAGAGCTGTGGCCTTTCTGTGTCATAAATTCAAACTTGGAAATATCACACTAACTAGTGTTTTGAACTTTTGATCATTAGACAGACCCAAAACAAGTAAAACAAGTAGACTGGAATGTTCATCCATAGGTTTGGAAGTGAATAATGGAAAGTAGTTTCCCTATTTTTTTATAGGTAAAAATAAAATTTGGCTTGAAAGGAATGAGAGGAGCTTTGAAGATAGGGAGTGTTCTTTGGATGAACTTGGAAATCTTTTCTTACGCTCCTTATTTCTTTGGTTTCAGCTATTGTGCTCAATGGAACTAGCGTTCGTGACTTTCTTGCATCACTTTCTAGTTCCCAGAATGTAATTAGGTGTTTTCTTTTGTATACTTCCTGTGTAATTAAGTATTTTCTAGTTCCCAGAATGCAATGGAAGGAGTTTCGGACAGGTTTGGGGGGTGGGATGAGACACAAAATTCTCATCTCATCTCATCTCATCTCATCTCATCATTACACATTTTTCAAATCTCCATACAAAATATAATAAACAATTCAAGATTTTCAAATCCCAATTCAACTTTTTCAAATCCTAAAACAATAATAATATTAAAACATAATATTTTAAACTTTCAAACAAAACACAAAATTCTCATCTCATCCCCCAAACCTGCAAGTACCAACTCCAAAATAATTCTTGTAGCCATCCTTCACAGTGTAAAGTGTTTCAAAAGCAACATGACAAACTCAAGTTACTTACCTCACCCTTTTTCCAAAATGGCCTAACCTGTTGATGGAAATCTCAGTCACAGAGTTCAAATGCCGTGTTAACTTCAGTGGCTCATCAGCTAGAGGACACTGACATACCTATGAAAATGTGGATCGCAAAAGAGCTTTCCATGACCCGATTGGAAATAAACGGGAAACAAAGAACTGTGTTGCTAGATTAGCCAACTGTACTGATTTATGACCCTATTTATTTAAAAGAGAATCTAGCCAAAGTTTTCCTTCTTTGGTTTTTTGGGAACCTGTCACTAACTCAATTGGGGTAAACGGTGATAAAAAAGAGGCAATCAAATTGACAATAATTTTATTTTATTTTCTTTGAAGGAAAAAAATAAAGGAGGGTAGTAAGATTTGAAAGTACCACCTTTTTTTAGAAACGTGCCCAACTTGCTAAACTTGTTTGAATGTTAAAATCGTCTTTTCAATTACTTTTGCTATAACTTATATGGTATTCAAGCAATACAAGCATACACCTCACGGTCATTTCTGGGTACAAGTATGTTTGCTTAAACCAATCAAAAAATTCCCATATCAATTATATAATAAACTAGCACTCCCAAAAGAATATGCTAGTTCCCCATCGAGGCCCTGAGCATTGTAGTAAAACCCTGATTCAAGCTGCCACTCAATAATAATGACCTGCCTTTCATCGGGTACCAAATTTGAGAAGGACTCTAGGGAGAAACTGTAACTCACATACTGTATCTGAGACCAATTATAGTTATATTTGAAACTGTAACTCACATACTCTAGTGTCAACATTATAGTTCTATTGCTAAGATGCTTAAGCTACCACAGCCCAATTATGTTTATACCTAAATCTGAAGTCTCTCAGCCTAAATGACTTCCTAGGGAAAGAACAAACAAATTAAGCCTTCATTATGGGTACCGTCTCGGAGGTATATGTAATAGTATATAGTTGTTTATGGATAGTAATAAAGAAGTTTTATTCATAATATAATAGGCATAGCCAAGTATACAAAACCAAGTTGATGACTTCATAGTGACAGCAAGAGAGTAGATTCATTACTGCATAGATAACCATTGTCTCATCCATAAACTCGGACAATCCGATAACTAAGCCTACAAATCAATAGAAAACTGAAAATTTATAAAGAAAACAAAACAACGCTGTATGAATTAACGAAGTCCAGGGAACAAAATACGTACAAAGAAAAACAAAGCTTACCTCTAAGAATCTAGCTTCCTGTTCGAGACGTTTAATTTCAGCCTGTATCAGATGTTTTCCTCTCGTATCGGAGGCTGACAAAGAATGATCCAGGTGGGTTATCGGCCTCGCGGATCCGGACCTACCCGATTGCGTCATAAGCATACACCAGCCAATAAAGAATAGAAAAGCCCTAGCTTTACAAATTTACAAACAAGCCGCCTATCAAAACCACCCAAGAAATGAGGTGATTCACCAAAGGGACCCCATTAGACAGCAAAACAAGGACGACCCAGAAGCCTTCACGTATCCCACAATCAGCTCCTTCATTACAGGACAAAGCCCTTTTGCAAAGGCGCGGATCTAAGAGAGAAGTTGGGGTTCTTGTTTGGCTTGTTTTACGAACTTTTCAAGGGAAAACAAAATTTTATTGTTATTGGGTTAGAGTGTTGTTGGCTAGAGTTTGTGTGAAAGCTGTCTCTTTGTGATTCTCATATTCTGTGTCCGTTTTGTCTCTCTAGGCCTCCATAGTCTCTATGCTTTCGGCTTTTTTGCAGCTCAACGGACAAATTGACGAGTGAAAAAGTCAGTTACAAAAAGGAAAGGACAAAAAAAAAAACTCGGATAATATTTTGAAACGTGTATTTCTACTCATCATTTCTATACGTATTATATTTATATTTATTTTATTCTTTTTAAACTAATTAATTTTTTCTATTCATAGTTCATATTCTATATATTTGATAAAAAAATAAAAAAAAATTATATATAATGTGAAGATGATCGATGATGAGTAGAATAAAAAGAAATGTTTTAGTTACAAAATGATTTTATAAGAATAAACTCACAGATTGATGTAACTTGATATAATTTTTCAGATTGTAAAATTATTTTTATTGTAAAATAGATCTAATAAATTATATGAAACTAAATTATATTTGAAAAGGAGATGAGATGAGATGAAATTGAAAATTTTGAGATGAGAATTTTGTAAGTTTAATTTTAAAAATCTCTTTATGGTTATAATTCTTCTCACAAATAGGAAACAATTGGATGTAATGATAGTTCATGTAACTTAAAAAAATAAATCGGAGATTTTGGACTTTGGAGAACCCTTTTTAGATTGGTTTTCATGAGATTTTTTGAAATTGGTGGGATTCTTTAAAAATAAGTTTTGGATTAAGAAATATTTTAGAAATGATTTTAATGGAATTTGAAAAAATAGCGTGGTCCATTGAAAATATGTTTAAGAAGAATATTTTTGTAAGAATTTTCTGTTGGTTTATGAAACTTTTTTAGTTTTTATTTGTTATAGAAATCGAGTTAAAATTTCAAGATGAAAATTATTTTTGAGATTATTTTGATGTAAAAATGTTTAGATCAAAAGTAAACAAATTTTGAAAAATTCTCTGTTCCCAAACAATTTTAATCAACTTACTAACTTAGGATACTTACAAGTGATATTTGAGTTATTATTTTTACAAAATAAACTGAACCCAAAAAAATTAAGAAGTTAGCTTGAAAATAGTCTAAAAAAATTAACTTGCCAAAAAAAAAAAAAAATTTACTTATCATCTCTACACACATACTACACCTATTTTATTTTTTTTTTTATTTTTCTATAATAAATATGTGGTGTATGGATGATAAGTAAAACAACTCAATTAATTTAATAAGAATAAAATAAAATAAAAAATAATAAAAATAAAAATAATATTAAAATGTGTAAAATGTATTGTATGAGATGATAAATTGCATCCTAAGACCAAAAAAAGAACAAGTATTTCGGCCCATTTTGTAAAAATAACATCGTACGTTTAAGTGCGTGTAAAACACGCCATGATTAAGTGCGTTTGGATGGCGGTAGTGGGGCCATTGGGTCTACACATGAAGTCTTATCCGGAAGTGACACGCCTTTGTTTTCGCCCTGCGTGTTATACACGCGATGCTTATAAAATAACATTATATTTACTGTTTTCAAAACATCGCGTGTTTAACATAAAATAACATTATATTCGCCCTGCGTGTTCTACACGCGTGTTTAACATTATAAAATAACATCATGTTTTATAAAGTTGAAATGTTTATTTTAAAATTAAATTCTTCGAATAAATTATACATATTATACCATCCTTCGATAAAATGATATTATCAATCAATTTTAAATTCTTTTAAGAGTTGAGAAATGATCCTAATATTATAGTCAAAGTATCACATTTATAAAATAAAATGTAATAAAAAAAGAAATATTATTGACACAAAGAAATTTCATATAAATAAATTTATAAATTGATATATTTTCTTGTGATACATTAGATTTATTTTATGATATAAATAATTTTACAATCTGACATACTACATATATGTCAGTTTGTTTTAAGTATTTAATTATGCTTAGAATTTGATTAATTATAACATGTTGTATTATTAAAATTATTTACATGATCTTTATTTTATAGAAGACTTTGGAAGAAGATTGGTATCAAAGGAAAATTGAAATGTGACCTGCTCGGTCAAATATGGGAAGCATAGAAGAAATTATTTTATATTAAAATTAAAAGTAATATTAATTTTTAATAATATTATTATTTTAAGATTAAAAAAATTAAATTATTTATTATATTTTATATAAAAAATTTAAAAAAATTATAATAATAAAATGAGATGAAATGAGATGAGATGAGATGAAATGTAATTATAAAAAAATCAGCTTCTTTGCATGATGTGCACGTATTGCTTCAATCTGTTAACTCCAGCGCAGAGAACCCTACACGTTCAGAAGGCCCACTTGTCCAGACCAACGGTTTCTAAACGACTAATTTTATATATAATTATGAAATACATAAATTTTACATAATTATTTTAAAAAAAGAGTAAAATTTATATTTTATTATTTTTTTAAAATAATTACGCGACAATTAAATATATTTTCTCTTGTTGAATTGCTGCCGAATGCTATTTTTTGGTTTATTTTTGGCGTCATGGGCACGTACATATCCCTTTGTCTTATTAATATTATTGTGTGGTTCAGCACAAGTTTTCACCCTTCCCGAAACTCTATCAGTCCGCAGCAACTACCAAACACCAAGCTCTAAACAACACCCCGCCCCTTTTCCGGTATCTCGCTCCCAAGGCGTAAATCCTTCCATTTCCTAACGGGGACTCTTTAGCATTGGTAAGCCGTGTTATCTTCCATACCCAATTTGTGAAAACTGTACTTTTTTGTATCTTTTTCTTAATGTAGTAACAATTTTAAATATTGTTTTTGAGGGTTTGCTTACTAGTCTTCAATTGTCACTGAGACACAGCATAGAAGAGTTTTCTCTCTGGGCTCTCTCTGTGCTGTGATTTCATGGCTTCTTCAGTGCTCCATGGAGCTGAGAATCTGAAGCTCGTTAGTGGCTTAGCCCCAACTCGGTTTGGCTTTGTGGGGTCAAATTCCCAGGGTAGGTGCTTGCCCAAGAAGGGTTTGGTGTCTTTTGGTAGGATTTATAAGGCCAGAACTTTGACTCCAAGATGCAGTGTATCATCCTCAAGGCCTGCTTCGCAGCCTAGGTTCATACAACACAAACAAGAGGCATTTTGGTTCTATAGGTTCTTATCTATTGTGTATGATCATGTCATAAACCCTGGACACTGGACCGAGGATATGCGGGACGAGGCTCTTGAGCCTGCTGATCTCTATGATCGCAATATGTTAGTGGTAGATGTGGGGGGTGGAACTGGGTTTACCACTCTTGGTATAGTTAAGCATGTGGATGCCAAAAATGTTACAATTCTTGACCAGTCACCCCACCAGCTTGCCAAGGCTAAGCAGAAGGAGCCCTTGAAGGAATGCAAGATAATTGAAGGCGACGCAGAGGATCTTCCATTCCCAACTGATTATGCGGATCGATATGTCTCGGCCGGAAGGTAATTTTCTCAGAGCCACTTTGCTTTGTTAGGATCTGTTTTATTCGTAAAGGTACGTACTGTATTGCACCTGAAGTTTTCATGCATTGCAGAGATTTTTTTTTTTTCATTAATTAACTGAAGATGTTGATATTTTTTGGGGCATTATATATATAGAGTCAAATTGAAATTTTAATTAATTTTTTAAATACTTTTGGGAGAAGATTTTGAATGTAAAAGAAGTAATATTTTTCAGAATGTTTAATCTGACTACTCAAAGCTACAAATATGCTTTGTTTTTTATTCTTTGGTTTTGACAAAGATAACATAGATTATTTACTGGGCAGAATCTGATAATTGGCTGATAAGTGTCATGCTATATACCTTTCGAAGGAAATAACTAATGCTATATTTTGAAATTAATGCTCAGCATCGAGTATTGGCCGGATCCACAACGTGGTATCAAGGAAGCATATAGGGTACTTAAGATAGGAGGTAAAGCCTGTGTTATAGGTCCAGTGTATCCAACCTTTTGGCTGTCTCGTTTCTTCGCTGACATGTGGATGCTCTTCCAAAGGAGGAAGAGTACATTGAATGGTTTGAAAAGGCCGGTTTCAAAGATATTAAACTAAAAAGAATTGGTCCAAAATGGTACCGTGGTGTCCGTCGGCATGGCTTGATCATGGGTTGCTCTGTAACAGGTGTGAAGCCCTTATCTGGCGACTCTCCTTGCAGGTAACATATACTTAAGGGCTTGCTATCTTTTTACTTGCAGATAAACGCTAAGAGACTCTTGATGTTGCCCTTTTTCCCTCATTATGATAATCTGCTCTTTTTTCACTTGTTTCTTATTTGGTCAATAGCAAGAATTAAATCCCAAAACCCAACCTTTGCCTTGTGGATGACTTTGTTCTTTACAAGTCTCCTACGAGGCTAGGAGCCACTTTTGGGCTAAATTTAATTAGTTGAAAAGATTTAGATATGCATGTCCTTGGTCTGCATCTGACCACTTGCATTGTTTGTAAATATTTGTTTTTATTGCTTTATGATAAGTGTTTCTTCAAGAGCATTTGAATATCATCATTGTTATTAAGAGATATTTCATGACACTAGAATTTGAGGTGCATAGTACCTCTTCAGAATTTTCCATAATCTCATCAGAGAATGAGAGGTAGTGGTAAATTTTCCCAATCAATTATGGGACTTGTGTAAAGATCACCAACATTGACTGATACTTGTACCTTCAAGCTACAAATTTTGTCAATAACACCATCTGTTCGAATCCAACTGTTAAGATGGCTAAAAATAGCGACATGGCACAATTTTAATCGTCAGATCTTAACAAAGGGTGCTATTTGGTATGAGGTGATAGTTGGAGGGTGCTATGTTCTAGGGTGAAAAGCTGAGAGGCAAATAAATTTTTGTTTAGAACTAGTCTCTTAGCTTAGAGGCAAAGAAGTTTTTCTTGGGGGTGGGGTGGATAACAATATCCCAACCAAAAGGAGGGATACACCAAACATGACGGGATTCTTGCATACATGGTTGCATCAATGTCCTCTGCATGGACACATATTATACGTTCCATGCATCAATGTCCTCTGCATCAACCGTCCGATAATAGGCCTATGTGTGGACTGATAAGTGGTTTATACGTTCTGGGGATTTAAATTACTCTAATCTTACAAATATGACTTAAAGGGTGTCTTTTTTCTCTTCTTTCTCTCTTTTTTGGCACCCATTGGGAGGGTCCAAACAAGTTGAAATATTCTTCTTGTTTTCCCTCGTTCAAGAGCACTGCAGTGTTATATGCCTGACTTGTGTAGTGCTCTTCTTCCCTTCGCTCTTGTATTAAACTTTGTAGATGCTAGAATTGAGGACAGAGGAGCAATTTTCTATTGTGTGGAGGCTGATGAGGCCAAAGCTTGCATACAAGAGGACTATAGAAGTTAAAGAGTAGCTTGTGTTAGGCCTTTTAACACCTGTCTGTTTATGTTATTTTCTACATTTTGTTTAATGTGAAAATGTGTTGCCTATGAATTTTCCACGACTTCCAAGCAAAAACAGTAGAAGTCTCTAAATGCATGCATCAGCTCCAATTGTAATTTCTAAGAGCTGGTTTACAATCGAACTTCTGGTGAAGTAGCAGGTATGAAACCGTAGAAGTAGTCAAGTTAACCATTGCTTTTGATAACTTTTGTCTTGAGAATTATCAATTCAACCTCTCAATTTATGAAGTGTCTTCATGCAGCTTGGTCCAAAGGAAGAGGATATAAAAAGGCCTGTGAATCCGTTCGTTTTCTTCCTTCGGTTCATTCTTGGTGCATTATCTGGGGCATACTTTGTGCTGGTTCCAATTTACATGTGGATCAAAGATCAAATAGTTCCAAAAGGGATGCCCATCTGAAATGTGAGGAACCAATGAGACTAGATAAAGCTCGTGATGGTTAAGCTAAAGCTTTCCCAGCCAATCAACTACATGTGCCCTTCCCTGCTCAAGATAAACCTGCTAAAGCGGTCATTTAGGCGGACAAACATGCTTCAAAGCTTAGTGCTGCTTGGGGCTATAACTCTACATCTCCAATATGGTTGGTATTTTGTTTTTGTTTTCTTTCTGAGCAATTAAAACTCCAACAAGGTTGTTGCAATGGTATTAAGTGCTGCTTCAGGTTGACAGACATGATTCAAAGCCTAGTGCTGCTTGGGTCTATAACTCTGCAAACCCCAACAAGCTTGGTTGTTTGTCCTTTGTTCTTTTGGTTTCTTTCTTCTTCTTCTTCTTCCCTCAGCAAGTAAATTTTGCAGCAAGGAAAATTCACTTGATGCATATAACCAACTTGATGATAGCTGGCATTTTTATTGATTCAAAGTCGTGGGAATAGTTTAATCTCCGGAAGGAAGGATGAGTTTCAAAGAAAATGGAAGTAATTTAAAAAACAAAATCAAATAATCTCATGGGATAAATTGCTCTGGTCATTAGTATTAGGAATGATTTAAAGTATTTGGTTGCAAGGACCATAATGAGAACTTCGATTCCTGAATTGTCAAGAGCTTGACGAGACATTGAATACAGCAGATGCATATAATTTGAAAATGTCAGATTCATCCTGGTAAATTCTCATTCTTGTGCAGAAGGGAGTTTAGATTTCATCATCATTAAGCAAGCAATGAGGGAAGCCATTTCCATGGCTAATCTTCTTGTTCGAATACAGGATAGTCCTTTTCCCGGTTAATCTACTTGCCAAAGTCGAAACTTTTGCTAGTCGATTCCTCTCATTCTCGGTCCCCTTTGAACATTGAAAGTCCAATTTATGGACCATGCCACTCCCACGTGTGATGCTTGTGAGACAAGATAATCGAGATTTAGGCTTCGTTTGAATGTTGGGCTGAGTTGAGTTTTTTATAAATAGTAAGGAGTTGAGATGGTAGAGTAAGTTATGTGGGATTCACTTAAGATGAGTTTAGATGTGTTTAGATATTAAGATGAGTTAAGATATATTTATGAAAAATTGAAAAAGATTGTAGGTCCCGCGTGTAAAAAGATATTGAGTTGAAAAAAGTTGTGAGTTCTACATATAAAGAGATTTTGAGTTGAGATGAATTTAGTGATTTGAGAGTTGAGTATTTAAATATTAGAAGAAATATAAATCTGAACTGAATTCAAGGAATCAAATGCAGTATATTCTTTTCTAAGCTGACATTATATTATTAATAAGAAAAAACGGTGCATGTAAAAAACAATAAACATAAAAAAAATTAATTGATCGTGGCAAAACTAAATTAATGACTTGGACACGAATGTTTCTCTCCCAAATCATACTTTACTACGGTACCGTTTCATCGAATAAAAGCAGAAAAAAGAAAATCAGGTAGTTTATTATTTCGTGCACAAACACCTTAGAATAATTGATTGATCACGTGCACAAAACCGAAAGAAACCATGACTTTTTATGCATTGAATTTTTTTTTTTTAAAAAATGACGCGTTATGTTAGAATAAAAAAAAGCATACTTACCAGAAGCTTAATTATTTTAAGTCCATATTGAATAATATTTTATTTAAATTTAATTTCTACTTATATTTTTATTAATATTATTAGCCTCATATATTAACAAATAATTAAAACTGCAGAGAAGCTCTCATCTCGTGCAATCTAGCTCTGGGGCATTAAGTTTTGAAAGCAACGTACACACCTCCCCATACGCTGTCTGTTACCCTCTGAATGCTCTTAATTGTCTCCTAGTCCTAACAGCTGTCCGTATATATTCAGTCAAGGTTTGGATATGAGATATTTAGAATTTAGCGTTTGAATAAAATATTATTAAAATATTAATTTTAATATTATTATTATTTTAAAAGTTAAAAAAATTAAATTATTTATTATATTTTATGTGAATTTTAAAAAAATTTAATAATTAAAAAAAATAAAATGAAATGAGATGAAATCGTTTCTATATTCAAATAGGACCTTAATTTTTTGCTACAATCACAAAAAATTAATATCATAAATTAATGTAATTTTATATAATTTATTAGATGTATTTTTTAATAAAAATAATTTTATAATATAATAAATTACATCAATTTATAAGATTAATTTTATACGATTGTAAGAATTTTTTCCTATATGTATTAATAGTCTTTTCATTTATATTTGTTTTTTCCCTCACAGAATAAAGTCCATGTAGAAGAAATGAAAGGTCATACGATTCTAATTTTTTGTTTTTGACTTTCAGGTCATACGACGATTCTTGTCTTGTAATAAAGCCAGACTACCAACTCCAGGCTATAGTACGTCATACGATTCATGTTGGAATTAGTTTAATAGTACTGCTACCCTTGCCTTGTTAAACTTCTACATAAAGCCCAGCTAAGCTTGAGCAATACTCAACAATACTCTGATCTCTTCTCTCTCCCTCTGTGTAAAGCTCTTTTCTTGATACTCCATAACAAACACCATGGCGGAAGTTCTGAGTGAGGAACAGGTTGTCGAGTTTAAAGAAGCTTTTGGTCTGTTTGACAGAGATGGAGATGGTGAGCATTTCTCCCTTATGCTTATGATCCTTATCATAATGGGGCTATCTTTATTTGCTTATTTGCACTACTTAGTGGTTCAACTGCAAGGATATAAATCGTTTTTTCAAGAATACTTTGAAGTGAAATAACATTTGATTGTGCAGGTTGCATTACTATTGAAGAATTGGCGACTGTTATCCGGTCATTGGATCAAAATCCAACGGAGGAGGAGCTTCAGGACATGTTAAGCGAAGTTGACGCTGATGGAAATGGGACCATAGAGTTTGCAGAGTTCTTGAACCTGATGGTCAAGAAGATGAAGGTAAAGTATAAATTACCTTAACTATCAATGCTAGCTACAATGTCATGTATTCATCTAACCAGACGCATCATTAATTTATCGTGACAAAAAAAAAAAAAAGGTGATCATCAAAGTTGTTCATTTTTGTGAGTTTATTCTATATGCTTGCCAATACACTCTAACTTAGAAAATAATAAGAATCATCATCCATTCAACCATCATCGCTTTTCATCTTATAATTTTGATCATGTGTCATTATATGATTGGTAAATAAGTGAAAAAGTTATCCGATCATACGATAATACTCGATATATGGACGATGATATATCGAAGAGACATGAGTGGTTAAAAGATATGTGAATTAAAAACAATTAATATTTCTCCTCTAGCCTTAAGATCATTGATATGTTTGGAAGTGCTGTTTTTATAGGAGACTGATGCAGAGGAGGAGCTTAAAGAAGCCTTCAAAGTATTTGACAAGGACCAAAATGGGTTTATATCAGCTAATGAGGTACTGTTAACGATCAAAAGCATTACTGAAAACCTTTTTGCCGTGTATTGCATCGTGTGTTGACCTCGACAAAATATTTAAGATATCTGATATGCATATATAATACGTACAGACAGCTGTGACCCAAAACAAGTATAATGAAAGACGTGTCTTCATTTGTTTAACACAGAATATTATTTCTATTACGACATGTTTCGTTGAAAAAATGTTATTTTTCATGGGATCTTTATGTTTCGGTGAAATAATCACAACGTTAAAATCATGTGTTACAATTAGCATTTCACACGTTCCTCCTAGCTAGTTTAGATTATTAATAATTTATTTACGTGGATATCTTAATCATGACAGTAAGTACGTAGTACTATAAATCTTGTACATTTTCTGCATGCAATGAACATCATTAGCAAATTCGCATTAGACATCATGCAGCATGCAATGTATCATGATCGATCTATACATTCGCAGTAAACATTAATTGTTTCGATGGGTGCAGTTGAGGCATGTAATGATCAATCTAGGTGAAAAGCTGACGGATGAAGAGGTGCAGCAAATGATCAGGGAGGCAGACCTGGATGGTGATGGACAGGTCAACTACGAAGAATTTGTCAAAATGATGATGGCCATCGGATAACCAATTACGTAGTACTCGATCGACGGACAAAATTATCATCGATTGAAGAAATTATTAATCTTATTCAAATTCATTATTTTCCAACCAGCTTGTTTCCCACCAAAAATAATTACTTCTTGTGTTTAATTTGTTGTAGTAGAAGTTGATGAATATATACGTACGTACGTCATGAATTACGTACCAAAAATTAGAACGACTCCACACACACACTCACCATTTGATCATTCGATCGTTCAAATCTAGATTCTATTGATCTTTGTTTTCTTGTTGAATATTTTATTATGTGTGCTTCAGATCATCATGTTGAAAAAATGGCAAATATATATAAATTATTTTTATTTAAATTTTCTTATATCCTCCAACTCATAGGAGGTGTGCTGATGTGAAATTTCTCCAACTTTAAGTTCCAAGGTTTGACTTTGACCGACGTTGTGTATGCATACTTGGCATATATGCAAGAAATTTGATGATCATGAAACTTTATCATAAAGGAGATGGATTCGGCTGTCTCTTTCATATTAACTTTTTGATCTTTTTTTTTTTTTAATATTAGTCGACGTTCCTATTCATGGCCAATATAGAAGTCCACTTTCGCAAATCTGCAAAACCGCGTTGAACATGATTGGCTTTCTTCTTGAATGATGCATGGCCAGCGTAAAAAAGAATGAATCTCTAGATACTATTTATCGTTGACCAGTGAAAAATTTCAGGCAAACAATCTCCTGAAAACTATTCATTTAATATATATAAAATATAAAATAATTCAATTACGTTTTCAAAACAATTGATTAGATTAATATAGGAAATATATATCACAACATTTCATGAAATATTCAAGATCAAGCAACAAACACCAATACTTTATATATATATATATATATATATTAATATATAAGAGGGTGAGAGGTTTCGAACTCATAATTTCTATATGAAGAATCAGATCATATGACATCAAACTATAAGGTTCTTGGTAACAAACACCAATCCTAAACATGCGTGACGAGTATTAATTTAAAAAAGGTTGTTACCTTTAAGTCTCATTTGGTTATGCAGTTCAAATTAGATCAGATCATATGAGATATTTTGAATAGTAGTGAGATTTTTGAGTTAAGATGAGATAAGATAGTTTGTAAAAAAATGTATTTGGATAGTAAGATGAGATAAGATATTTTGTAAAAAAAAAATATATTTGGATAGTGAGATAAGATGAGATGATTTTAACTTTTTAGAAATTTGATAAAGTGATGGGTCCCACCAATTATTGAAAAATATTTTTAATTATTGGGTGGGAAATATTATAAATATATTAAAAATAAGTAATATCTATTATTAATTTAAAAACTCATAAATATTTTGATTTTTCCAAAATATATATTTTGTAGTTGGCCGTGATTATTTCAATATTCTCAACTATGAATGCATTTCTTTGTTAAATGAAATTATTTTAATTATGACCTATTTATTGTACTATATTTTATAAAATTTAAAATATATTTTTATAATTATATATTACAATAAAATAAAAGATTCTAATAGATAATTATATATATTAAAAATGTGATAATTAGTATTACTGTAGCAGTACTGCAGAGGCAGATGAAACTTTGTAATAGATCAACTGTAACGGTACTGTATTGTTACTGTTGTGTTACTGTAGCGATAGTTGAAAAATCATAGATGAGATAAAATTTTATATTCTGCCGTTTGAATAGATATAGATAAAAGATGAAGTACAACCCAAATGAGATAGTTTGGGCATCCAAACCCAGGCCTATTGTCAAATTCTCATATATATCATCAGTAGGTGTAAATTAATAAGTGAAATTAAAATAGATTTTTGGGTCTCTGTCCCATCATGATCACATGCATGTATTGTATTGTGTTGTATGGATGGGGTAAATGGGGATCCTCACCGCTCCCTTTATGAGCAATTTATTCTTTATTATAGATGATCTTGTCATCCTAATTAGTTATATTTGTTGACGTGGCACACATGTCAAATATTGATTAAATTAATGACAATCATTTTTAATAATAAAATGATAATAATAAAATTTAAGGTTAAAAAAACATTATTTCTCATTTTTGTCTCTATGTGCATGCATGTTCGAGAGTTATATATGGTGCAAGAGTTCCAAATCTATGGGCCGTGGAGGTTGTTAAGGCGATTTAGACGTTGAGACGTTACAAGGTCTATGGTCGCGGGTCTAGAACTTCAAAAGCGTTGGTCCGCCATGACAAGTCTCATAAAACACAATTTCAGAGGGACGCCGGTTTCGTTGCCATTGATTCCATGGAGAAAGGAAATGCAAGATAGGCACGTACGTACAGATTGAGTTTTAATTAGTGCGCGTTCATGTCATCCAAGACATCATGTGTAACACCAGTGTCCAGCGCCTAGCCATTTTTAAATTTCTTTTTATATATTTATAAATATTCATACGGTAGATCTCTCGCTCAGCCAGCTTCTTCCCCCATATGCACCTCGTGATCCCATTCCTTTCCTCTACTCCCTTGTGCTGACCTTTTCATCTACCTGCACCCCGCATGCACCTCGTGATTCCTTCCTTTCCACTTTCCACCACCCAGATTCTTCTCTCTTTCGGTGAAACAAATTATTATTCGACCGTTGAGGACTTTCTGCTTTAATCTAAAGCATTTCACTTGAGTGCTTTGTATTTTATCAATGGAACTTAGGCATCGATCTACACCTTTCCTTACTTTGTTTTTCACGCATCACCCGTAGCCTCGGTTTCGTCCAACAGCTCAGCCACCCCAAAGCCCTTCCCCACTGTGCGCCACCGACCTTTCCACGAACCCAGCCCGAAACGCACACGACGGAACTACCGTGTGAGAGCACTGCATGCCCACCCATGCACGACCAATGACCAACCCAGCCACCGTAAGCTATAACCATCACCGTGAGCCTCCTGCGTTCTGCTAAGCCGTATACCAGTTGAAACCACCGCCCAACGCCTCCCCATAGCCTCATTTGTAAGCCACGTACTGAGAAGGGTTTGTAAATCCACCACACTGTAAAAGGTGGAGGTAGTTTTCTATTTATAGATATAAACGTACATGTACAACTATACAACACAAAAGGAAAACAATCATAAAAATAAATACAGCATCTCTACAATCATGGGTCAACTCCTACAATTGTGGTAACGGCTAAGAATCAAAGGAGGATTGCGGAGAATCCTCAACACCCCCCCGCAAGCTGAGCGTGGGATTAGAGCAGACACGAAGCTTGGAGCGAAAAAACACAAAGAGAGACCGAGAGACACTCTTGGTGAAGATATCTGCAACTTGTAGATTAGACGGGACATGTTGAGTGTTGATAGTACCGGACACCACAAGTTCCCGAAGAAAATGATAGTCAAGATCAATGTGTTTGGAACGCTTGTGAGAAACCGGATTAGAGCTTAAGAACACAGCACTCTTATTATCACAGAGAAGAAGAGGGCGATGTGTAGTAGGAACATGGAGATCACGAAGGAGATGCGTTAACCAAAGGACCCCAGCAGCAGTAACGGCAAGAGCACGATACTCGGACTCACAACTGGAGCGAGAGACGGTGGGTTGCTTCTTAGCACTCCAAGAGACAAGATTGTCACCAAGGTAAATGGAATAACCTGTAGTGGAGCGACGAGTGTCAGGACAGCCTGCCCAGTCAGCATCTGAGTAAGCAACAATACCAGTGGAGGATGAGGCAGTAAACGTCAAGCCAAAATGAAGTGTTCCTTTGATGTAACGAAGGATACGTTTGACAGCTTGAAAATGGTCATTGGTGGGTGCATGCAAATATTTACTGACTGAATTAACAGAATAAGTAATGTCAGGCCGAGTGATAGTCAAATATTGCAAGGCACTGACAAGAGAGCGGTAGAGAGTGACGTCGGTAAAGAGGGAGCCATCAGAAGAGAGCCGCTGAGCCACGACCATAGGGGTAGTAACAGGTTTGCAATCAAGGAGTTGGGCCCGAACAAGAATATCTCGAGCATACTTGGTCTGACTAAGGAAAAGACCACCGGAAGTGGGAGTCGCTTCGAGACCAATAAAGTAGCTAAGCGAGCCCAAATCTTTAGTAGCAAACTCGGAGTGAAGTTGTCGAACAAAGCTGCTGAGGAGAGAAGAGTTATTGCCGGTCATGATAATGTCATCCACATAGAGAAGTAAATAGATAAGATTCTTCTGACGATGAAAGACAAATAGAGAAGTGTCAGCACGACTGCAAGAGAAACCAAGCTTCAGAAGAAACGAGCTAAACCGGTGAAACCAAGCACGAGGGGCTTGCTTTAGGCCATAGAGTGCCTTTTTGAGTTTGCAGACATGAGTAGGGAAGCGAGGATCAATATAGCCAGGAGGCTGCTCCATATAGACATCTTCGTTAAGAAGGCCGTTAAGAAAGGCATTCTTGACATCAAGTTGACGCAGGGGCCAGCCATTGGTGACAGCGATAGAGAGAACAACACGAACGGTGGAGGCCTTAACAACAGGACTGAAAGTGTCTGTATAATCAAGACCAGGAAGCTGAGTATAACTTTAGCAACGAGGCGTGCTTTGAGACGATCAATGGAGCCATAAGACAGATATTTGGTTCTAAAAACCCATTTGGAGCCCACAATATTGGTGTTAGGAAGACATGGAACAAGATCCCAAGTATGATTGGCACGGAGAGCCTGAACTTCTTCATTCATAGCCGCAAGCCAAGCAGGATTTTTAGCAGCAGATTTGAAACCTTTGGGCTCAGAAGAGGTGAGCAGAGCATGCAGAAGACCAGAGGTGTGATGACTGAGATAGGCTGGATGACGAGGCCGAAAAACACCTGCTTTGGCTCTGGTGATCATAGAATGAAAAGGAAGGGTCTGGAGCTGGGCAGAAGAACCATCATGGGCTGGAGCAGAAGGTTCAGATCCAGCTGGTGGTGCAGAAGGCGGTGCAGGAGGGGGCTCGACTGGAACCTGCATGGACTCAGAAAAATCATCAGGGCATAATCTGCATGTAGTGGTACGGGTCCGAGAATTAGATGGATCGGATAGTGACATTGTAGGCATAGTGGGCTGGGTGGGGGTAGGTGAGGAAACAATATTTGGCTCAAAAAAATTGGAAAAATCAAGAGAGGACATGGGCTTGGCTTGGGAGGTTTTTAAGTAAGGAAAATAAGTTTCATCAAATTGTGCATGTCTAGTGATGTAAATCCTAGAGGTAAGCGGGTCAAGACAACGAAAACCTTTGTAGGAGGGACTAAAACCAAGAAAAATACAGGGAATACTACGAGGAGAAAATTTATGAGGCGAATAGTCACGTAAACATGGATAGACACGACAACCAAAAGAATGAAAATTGATGTAATTAGGAGTCTTACCATGCAAAAGTTCAAAGGGAGAGATACCTCCAAGGACAGGTGCGGGCAACTGGTTGATGATATAGGTGGCCGTACTGAAAGAGTCAACCCAAAACTGAGTAGGAACATGCGAATGAAAGAGAAGGGCAAGGCCCATTTCAGTCACATGGCGATGTTTGCGTTCGGCGCGACCATTTTGTGAAGGGGTGTGGGGGCAAGACATTTGATGATGAATGCCCGAAGAACGAAGTTGGGATTGAAAGCGAGTGCTACGAAATTCAGCGCCACCATCACTCTGAAAAATTTTAATCTTGCAAGAGTATTGATTTTCCACAAATGTTTGAAATTGATTAAAGATGGCAAAAAAATCAGATTTTAATTTCATAGGATAAAGCCATGTAAATCGTGAGTGATCATCAATAAATAAGACATAATAAGCAAAACCCATATTAGATTTTACCGGGGATGGGCCCCAAATATCACAATGAACAAGGCCCAAAATAGAAGAGGCTCGGCTATCATTTGTGGAAAAAGGAAGTCTATGACTCTTAGCAAGTTGGCAAGTGGAACAAATAGATGGGTAAGGCAATAAAGAAGTAAGGGAAAGCTGTCCTTTTTTATTTAATAAAGAAATAATAGATGGGTTTACATGGCCAAGGCGTGCATGCCATAACTCATACAAAGCACGTAGAGAGGAATTATTAAGGACAGAAACGAAAGCTGTAGTGCCACGATCCAGTACATAGAGACCACCCTCACGTCGTCCGGTTGCCACCACCTCTCCTGTTGCTTTGTTTTGAATGGTAAAACAAGAATCAGTAAATGTAACAGAGAGGGAATAATCGGAAGTCAACTTACTGATGGACAAAAGGTTTTTGGTTAGACGTGGGACCACTAAAACATCAAGTATTTGAATATTGGGAGAGGGAGAGAGAGAACCCGTGTGGGTAATAGGCAGAGAAGCCCCATTGCCTACAATAACACTTTCCTTACCAACATACGTCTCGGAGGAGTCAAGTGCAGACGAGTCTGGCGTCATGTGGGCAGAGGCGCCGGTGTCAAGGTACCAGTCGGTCGGGGAGCCTTCAGAAAGAGAACAGCCAGTCTGAAAAGCTTTAGCAAGCTGCATGGATGGCTCACTTCGATCATAGCGGTTGCGGCACTTATCAGCCGTATGACCCTCAGTTTTGCAAATTTGACACCGTGGGGTGTAGGGGCGACGACCACTTCCAGTTCCCATGTTCTGACCATGATTTCGGCCATGTGAATGCCCTTGAGAACGGCGAGTGCCATTGTTACGGAAATGGCCATTAGCACGTCCACGAGTTGCTGTAAAAGCTGCAGAAGACATAGAAGGAGATTTAAGTGATTTTTGAAATAAGTCATAACTTTCAGCTTTGGGAACAAGATCATGAAAGGAGGGCAATGGGGTGAGAGCCATTTGCGCGGAAGAGAAGCCTGAGAACTCAATGCCGAGACCACGTAAGAACCAGTGAGATTTGTCAACGTCATCGACTGGGCGTCCGATAGCCATTAGCTGATCACAGAGAGCTTTGAAGGCCCGAGAATATTCAGCAACAGTTTTGGTTCCTTTCTTCATCAATTGGAGTTCATCCTTGATCCGTATCTCTCGAGTTTTGGAAGCGTGGCTGAAGACACGTTCCAATGCAACCCAGACATCCCGAGAGGTGGTTAAACCAACAGCTTCGGCCATGGCTTCTTCAGAGAGAGAAGAAAGAAGAAGACTGAGGATGCGTTGGTCTTTGAGTTTCCATTCAAGAAAACTGGGGTTAGGAGTGGCAGAACCATCGGTGGTGGTAGGAGAAGGCTTAGGGAGAGAGCCATCCACAAAACCGAGACAGTCTTGACACGCAAGTAGCGGAATCAACTGGCTCTTCCAAAGCAAGTAGTTGCTGGATGAAAGTTTGATAGTTACCATGTGGACCATGGTATTGAAGGAAAGGGATTTGGCCATGAGGGAAGAGAAAGAAAGAAAGAAAAAAAAAATTGATATCAGGTGTTAATCCAAAGGGGCTCTTGATACCATGAGAAGGGTTTGTAAATCCACCACACTGTAAAAGGTGGAGGTAGTTTTCTATTTATAGAGATAAATGTACATGTACAGCTATACAACACAAAAGGAAAACAATTATAAAAATAAATACAGCATCTCTACAATCATGGGTCAACTCCTACAATTGTGGTAACGGCTAAGAATCAAAGGAGGATTGCGGAGAATCCTCAACACGTACCACCTCTGTTTTGCAGCCCAAAAACAGAGTAGTCGTCCAAGCCAACAGCCCCGCCACCCCAGCCCAGCCATCAAGCAACGTTGCACCGTAGCCCCTCCCTCCACAGTAAAATAGAAACACCAAAGCCCAAGACCACCACCGTGCCAACCACCAAAAGTTTTGAGAGAGTACTTTGTTTTTGCTTCACCGAAACAGAGGAAGTGATCTTCCCCACCGTGAGCCTCAAGCCATCCACCCACGCCGCCAACCGCAGCCCGTCGTCCCCTCACGGCACACAGAAAGTGCCGCCCGGCACCTCTCGCCACCCCAAGTCGCCACTCTCGCTCGGTAAGGTCACGCCGTGCCACGGTTTCCACTCTGATCTCTCTCACCATTTTTCAGACTCTCTCTCCCACCACTCACTCTCTATCTCTATCTCTCAGTGCGCCACTGCCGTGTGGACCACCTGCGACATCCGCCCAGCCCTGCCGTTAAGTCCCTCCTTCCTCCTCGGTAAGCATGGTCACTGTTACGTGTTTGTAAATCCTAGTTTTTGTTTTCGAAGGGCCATGCAGGTTATGTTTTCTTTTTCTTTTTCAAAATGTCCTTGAATGGGTGCTTATTGAACATGTTTTTTTATAAACCTGCTGTGCGTAGGATTTGTTTGTAGTATAAGATTTTATATAGAAAATATTTTAGGAGTCTAGATTAATGAATTAATTATTTTTCTACAACTAATTTCGGTAAGTAAATAGTAAGCATGAAATTTTTATGTTAACTCTTTAATAAACTAATTAGTCTTTTTTTATTTAATGAAATCTTTGCCCTCCTATAGTTTTGTTATAATGAATCTTTAAACCAAAATTGTATTTTGTGGCACAGTTGGATTTATTACTAATATTATTACACAGTTTTAGAAAACGTCTTAGAATTTAATAGCTCAGAGCATTTTAAGTGGTTATTGATGGATTTGGAGAAGTGATGGTATTTCAGGGTTATAGATTTTGAGGAATTAAAATATGTTATTTTAGTATCTTATGCTTAAATATTGAAATACGTGTTCGATTGAAAATTTACATAATTATTTTATAGGTGACGATTAATATTTATTCGGCATTGTTAAAGAAATTTTTCAAAGGCTAAGAAGTCCAGGTAAGCTGGGTTATTATACTAGACTTTGCATAAAAAGAAAATGAAACGAGGTTGATTTGAAAATATGCATGTTTGTTTTGAAAAGAAATCTGAAAAACAACCTCAGTTATGTGTTTCTGCATATGCACAAAAGCTGTATAAAAGCAAATATTTTCTATCATGACTGGTGTAGACATGAGCTAATTTTGTACATTCTGTTTCTGAACTATGTAAAATAAGCGAATATGAAATTTATGAAAATTTGTACATGTGATGTGAAAATGTTCTGAAACTGTTTTTGAATAAGTAAAAAGATATGAATTTGTTCAGTACTTTGTTTGGATATGCTGTGACATCTAGAAATCTTGGCATAAGATTCTGATTCTGTATTCTGATTAAGTCTAATTATGATGTTCTTCTCGATTTCCTTTACTGCCTAATCACGAGTTATAATAGTGGATACGACCAAACCATATGTTGTAATAGTAGATATGACCTAACCACGGGTAATAATAGTGGATACAACCTAACAACGGGTTATAATAGTGGATAAGGCCCATCCATGGGTATAATGATGGTTTATAATCCTACCACGAGAGTTAAACATGATATATGGCCCAACCACAGATATAATGGTGATTTATAACCTTATCACGGAGGTGAAACATGGTATATGATCCAGCCATGGGTATAATAGTGATTTATAACTCTACCACGGGGGTTAAACATGGTATCTGTCCCGATGTGATGCTCAAATATGATGAAGATGAGATCTTAGATTTTGATACGTCAAAGGATTTTGAATAAAAAAGTTTTTTGAAAACTTTGCTCTAAAAGTTTTGGTAACATAATTTAAGTTTGTATTCTGAAAGTAAATGTTTCTATTATTGCATTCTGAAAGTAAATATTTTTGATTTTGCGTTCAGAAAATAAATATTCTGTTCTGCATTATGAATTCTGAAAAAATGCTTATGTTTACATACTAGTATATGTTCTATGCTTGTCGAGATGTTGATAACTCACCCAGTATCTCCACAATATCTTTCAGATGATTATGATGGTCCTGTCGGCGAGTAAGAGAAGATTGTGTTAGAAAAGTTGTGAAGTTCGTAGAAGAATAAGTACCTGAGGGTACAAGTATTTATTTTGGAAGTCCATTTAGTTGATTTGTGATTTTATGTTATTTTTGGTACTGCAAGTCGTGGAAATTTTGAGACTGTGTGGAATTCTATTTTATTCTTTTGAGGTAGTTAATCAGTGTCTTGATGGAGGGACATATATTTCTAGTTTGAATAAATGGATTTTATATTTTGATGGAATATTAGAGTGTATAAATTTGTTATGGAAGAAGATGTTAGTTTACAAGAGTTAACTCTCTGGACATCTGGATACTGGGCACTACATCATGTCTCACCCTGAACTTCAAAATTAAATCATAGCTCATGAGGCTCAAGTTCCAAATGCAATATTCATGAGCTTCAAAATTCAACTCAAACAGAATTGGAGACTACATGAAAGCAGGCTGAGACCTCGATCGATCAACCGCTGTCAAGAGCCCAACAACTAGCACACATTGGCCTATTTTCTGTTCCAATGAAACATTTTTCAATGTGGCTATTTTCTTTTTGACATGACCATAGTAGTACATCATGAAGACATGGATTATGAGCATGTCACACAGCTTCGAAGTTTTCGAACCCTTCAAAATCATTTCACTGTAAATAATGAGTTAAAATTAAAGGCAACAACACTGCCCAAAAAAGAATTGAAGGAGACCAAAGGGTGTTCTTACATCACAATAATATATGAAATACGTAAATGATCAGGGGAATGGGGGCAAAAGAATACAGACAATGGACTCACTGTTTGCTGGTTTATCCCAATATACAAATGAGCCAACAGTGACACCATACTAAAACTTTGTTTTCCTAAACAATTGAAAGAAAGAAAATCCAGCCACAACAAATCAAAAAGAAAACCAGCAAGTGATTAAATTGCTCGAGATATTGAATTAATCACAGTCGCACAACACATGTAGTTGCCAAAGAAGGAAGACCTGAACTTTCGCTTCTCTTTGCCTTTATGCGGAGTTGATGTAGATAAATCACACAATTCTTAGGTAGCCTTCTTGGGAGCAACATGATTTTCATTATTATGTGGTATGATCACAATTCGAGCTTCTTCCTTTCAATAAGCCTAGGAATGGAGATCTTGACTTCTCAGAATTGCTTTTTCCCAATGTGATGACTTTCTCCTCCACAACCATTGGTTGATACCCTAACATGTCTTGGTTGTGCTCAACATGCGCTACTAAGTTTCCAAGATTAATGTTAGACTGGTTTGATGTGCTCTTAGTTGAATCCTTATCTTGAAACAGTAGTGGGGTTTGATTTGACTCGTTGCCTTTTACTTCGGTTCGGAGATCAAGATCAAAACTAGGGGATTTTCGCATCTGAACATGGATGTTCATGTTTTCAGGATTTAATTCAATGCCAAAGCGTCCCACAATTTCCTGTGCTTCAGTACTACCATTTGTGACTGCTGATACTTCACTTTTGACACCTTGCACGTTGCATTGGCTTGTTGATTTCTTAACTTCTTCATATTGTGAAAAGTCTTTCCTAGGTTTCCCAACTGCAGAGACCAAATTTTCTTCTGCAAAGTTTGGGAAACTAAAAGTGGAAAAGTTCACAACAAAGAAATTATTGTTTCCTTCTTGGTTCAGTTCAGGAATTGGCTCATGAATTCTTTAAATAGTCTCGGATGCTATCGTAGTGACCTAGTTGTGAATTTTTGATTGGACTATAGAAACAGGAGACTCTAAAACAAAAATTTCAACCTGTTCAACTAGAAGTGGCTCATTGTTTGTAGCTTGTTGAATTGTGTATGTTTTAAATTATTCAGCAAATACTTATGCCACAAGAATATTTTTTTAAAATATTTTCTTAGTAAGATTTTATAATATTTTATTGGTTACTAAATACATGCATGCCATGATATTATGAGACCATTTTGTCACATTTATTCGGCATTTTATTTTACGTTATAAGTTCCCCATATTGTTATTTTTTGTGAATAATCAATATTTGGATGAAATGTGATTGTTTTTGTGCATGTATGTAGTTGTGTAAGCTTATTTTATCACCAATATTTGCTAGGTTAATTTTTTGAATTAGTTTTCAAATTTGTAGAATGTGATAAAATAGAGGGTTATGTAGCCTGAATATGAATAGACAATGCTTATGACTGGATCAAATGAATTTCTTCGAACTGACAAAAAATTATTTTAGCATGTGACTGACTCAGTAGATTGCTTATCCTAGTGGAAGTATAGTTGAGGTTGATTTGAAATTTATATCCTGCACGATATAAATTTTTGCAAAAATTAAGTTCGAAATTAATAATTAGGCATTGTGGCGCAAGAGATGATTAGAAAGCATAACAAATTTTTGATCATGTGACGTGCATTAATTATTTTTGTTCTGACTTAGGTTGTCGTTGCAAATTTCATAGATGTGTGTGCAATTAAATGTGCATAGGTTAGTAACTTTGAGATAACCGAATAAAAAGTCTAGAGATTGTGTATGCGACTTAATTGTTATATTAATCTCCTCCATAAGCAATAGTTAGAAACGAATGAAGATTATTATGAATGTTAGATAGTTTTTGACCATCATTATTGTAAGAACCTATGAAAGGTCTATAGTAAAATTGGAAGTGCGCGTATGAAGCATGCACTACAATTTTCATAGTAGTTGAAATGATTGACTAACACATAGAGCTAAACTACTATTTTGCCTTTGAAGATCTTGGGGATAATTACAAAAGTTGCCATTGTTTTGTAATGCAAAGATTTATTGCTCCTATATTTGAGATTAAGCATGAAAATGTTGAAACAATTTAGATTAACTCATATATATGCACATACTCTCTAAGCCTTGCTAGTATGTCTAGCAAGTAAGGATATTAAAATCTGAATGTGCATGAGTGTTGAGGACATTCTAGATTGGCACATTCATTTTAAAAGTTTTATCAGTGCATCTCTTTGTAGTATTATCACTAGTAATCTTGCTCAAGTTTTTTCTTTGGCTAGAACAAATAGGTTTTTGCAGATATGCAAACTTTTGAGCACCACTTGAGAATAATGTAATACCAAACACAATGAAGGTTTGCATGATAACTGTGGCAAAAATCTGAATACTTTGGCATGGCTTAATTAAGTCTAAAAATCATGATCGTGGTTGCACTAATGCAAGATAAATTTTAGGCTAAGATAATTCCTCACAAAGTTTTCTTTTCTCTCTTATAGTGGATTTGAGAATACGGAAAATATGGAGTAAGCGGGAAATAGAGATTTAACTAGTTAGCTACTAAAATGTCAAAGACTGTATTTATTGCACAATGAGATTTTTTTTTTGCGCTTTTAATGTGATATTGGTGAAGTCTATACCTAATTTGATTTAATATTCAATGTATACAATGATGTTAGTGAGAATTCCTAAATGTTTAGGAGTTGGATGGTCACTCATCGACTCAGTGATATTATTTCTTGGGTGGAGAGATGATATATTAAAATGTGTCGTAGAGGAACAGGATGATGGGTGTGAAATTTGAGAAATTAAATATTTTCTCACTAATGAGATCCCTTTCTTTTATTTAGTAGAGTCAATGAGAAAAGATAATATGAACATTTTTTGTGTGAAAGTTTCATGCACACTAAAAACATGAAAAAAAAAAAATTTCTTATCATATAGATGCGATTCCAATTTTTTTTTTTATTTAAAAAAAATATTTTTTTGATAAAATATTTTCTTAATCTCAATTGTATGAATTATATGATTAGAGTAATTTATCACGCAATTTTATGACTTGCTAAGAATGGAATTATAAGTGAATTATAACACAAATTAAGTAATTGTTACATCACACTTGAGTTGATATAATATAGGGTTACCACCTTAATTATGACTTGTTGTCCTTAGATCAAGTTCATTTGTGTTGAAGTAAGGTTGACTAATTATTTTGTATGTACATGAATTCAATTAACATGAAAATATAGAAGATCTAAACTTGAATAATTTTTTTGATTGAGTCAAGATAATTACTCGTATTTTTGGCAAGGGTGAGGTATTGTGGATTTTTGTATCACTTGTTTTATGGAAATAATGCTTTATTCCACATTACCTTAGCTTTAATATTTTTAAAATTTTTTATAAACGGTCGCCGAAAATAGTAGAAATAATTCAACAACTAATGTGAGTATACTTTTGAATAATGGTGTACCACTAGTGATAGTGACTCCAAAAAATTTATAGAATATAAAAATCCTAATAAATAGTATGGTAGCTATATATCAGAAATCTCTCGTCGTTTAGAGACTATAAGAGAATATTTATAATGTGGTTCTACTTGTGGCTCTACTAAAAGTATTGAATTCACTTAATAGAAATCCCAACATAGAAACTTAGATTCACTTCACTTATAATATGATCTAACCTGAGGTTGTTTATTTGATTGACAAATGAAAAGTGAAGTTGATAAAGGTATAGATCCATCTCTTGACACTAATTGAGTTGCATTTAGATAACCATTGATTGCACATTTATTCGAACTTTTCTTGAAAGAATCAAATAGTTTATTCTCGCAGGAGAATTACATGGCTAGCTTTTTGTGATATTTAGGCGCACAATACTATGAGTGCATGATAGTTGCTTGTACTGTTTTAGTACAAAAAATAAATGAAAGCTACTGGTACTGTTTACATGCGGCCTAAACAAACCATCTATTCAAAGATACCCAATGTACCTAATCTTTTTTATTAATGACTTATTGAATAAAATGAGGGTTTTTGAATGCTGTTGGCAATCTTAGAAAAATGTTCTCCTTAGAGAGATGATGATTTGTTTGTTGCAGATAATTAATTATCACTTAATGAGTGATTTTCCATAGTAAGAAATTGTGGATATGGGTTTATGAAAAGTATCTCAAACTTCATATTTTGTGAGATTGTTTCTAAGAAAAATAGTTTCTAGAAGCTTTTGTTCATAATTCATATACAATGAATGAGATGAAAAATACCAAAAAATCTAGTTTTGCCTATACAATTTGGTGTTTCCATTATGGTTTGCTTATGTGAGTTAGAAATTGAAATTTTGTTAAGGGGTAAATATGGCTTATTTGATAAAGTGAGTTTGTGATGCGATTTAGACAAGTCATTAAAATGATGCTTAGAGAATATGTTTCCAAACATCGCCTAAAAGTAATTGCTAGATTGTTGTGATTATTTGACGCCGTATAGAATAGATATTATTCTAAAACCTAGTTTTAACAGATAATTCACAGGGAATAATGACAAGGGAATCGCCCAATAACTCAGAGAAAATGGCTCTAATATTTAATAAAAAATAATTAGTCCTAGAATGACCAAAATCGGCCACAAGTTGGGCTAATAAAGTTGTAAATCGAAAATATCTGAATTCTTCCAAAAAAATAAAAATCCCAAAAATCACACCAAAAATAAACACGCAACCAAATGAAATATTAGTATAAAAGGCAAAAAATATCTAATAATGGGGGTTCGGAGAGGAAAACAATAGATCTTGGCCTAAAAAATGATGCGCATCGAGTTGCGGTCAGTTGCGCGATTCTGATACCCATAACTAAAGTTATGACCAAAATACTGAAACGTGCTCAAAATTGCCCCAAGTCAGGGAAAGATCACTGTTTCTTATCATATTTGGCTGATATGCCAACTCAAGGTATTTACAGCGCCATCAATGTACAATCTGACAACTCAGTATCATCTGACTTGGATCCTCCTACATCATTATCTTTGGGGGCAAAGGCCCTAATTGCTTTACCTTTAATAAATAACAAAATTTGATTATCTTACATGTTGTTATTAAATACAAAAGATTCATATAAAATCCTGAAGTCGTAAATTAAGTTTGCTAAATGATATTTGTGGTCACTTTTATAGATTCTTAAAAGTCAGAATTGGACTTTCTGACTAGAATCTAAGGTTTATATTGTGAGTTTGACTTTAAGTGAAATTCGCGATGAATCGTTGATTTCATGGTTGTGCAAAGTTTTATTTCTTTATTTTATTTTTATTTTTTTTATGAAAACAAAGTCTTTTCGTAGTTGCATGTTTTTGAAAAATTACTACACATGAGAGTGCGCATAGAGATAAATGGTCCTAAAACACCACTTGAGAGTTGTGGTTTGATTATTTTTAGTTGAACATGTGATTTCTCTCTCTCATAGTATTGCTCGTTGTGCACATGATATTGATTTGTTCTATGATCATGTAGTGTGATTGGAAACATTTTTTGGTAAGCACACACATTTATCATAAATTTGAGAGTTATAGTGAAAAAGATATATTAACAGACTTAGATCGGCTCACTCACACGAGCGATCGCCTTTGGTACTACAAAGGAGTAGTAAGCAAAAATGAGACAGTGTGCCACTTAATACTTGTTCAGATAGGGATAAGTTGTAAGATACAAAAGATATGTCACCTTAGTGAGAGCTAAAATGAGGTCCATCATATTTAAGAGGATCATGCATGATTATCCATAATTTATGTTGTTTTTGGTTTCCAGATGCAATATCCTCTTTAGCGCTTCGGATAGTGAGCAAATGAAGGGACTCGTGTTAGATGTTGAGATAGCGACTAGATTAAGATTTGTACAATATATTAAGGTTAGATATACACTATTTCTTTGGAAAGATGACTCCATCGTAGCATGTATTTCATTCTGAATGTGCTTTTGCGACCAACAGTAGAGGTGAGTGAATGAGTCATTGCTTTCTCGCTGTGTGAGTCTTGTAGGTCATAATTAATTTATTTATGCCCTTGGGTGACTTTTGACTATGTCACAAAGTTGAGATTTTAGTATCTGTTACTTTGACATGTTGTCTATGACCATGAATAATGCAGTTTAAAGAGACATTGCTGGAAAAACGACTGGACTAAAACTGAATAACAGGAGGGTGAAGTGAAGACTATTTAGTAACACATCATCAATATTGTGTTTGTAGTCACTGCCGGCAAGTTATGTTACTTCTTGGAAGTTGCGACATAACTGTGAATAAATCATGTTTACGGATATTGAGCATTGCTCTGAGTCATTCGGACTTGAGAGAGATTAGGGATACTTAGTCTAATGTGACCAAATGAGTCGGGGCATAACGAGACACTTTTAAGTGAGGTTTGGATAGTGAGATGAGATGTGATGGTTTTAGATGAAAGTTGAAAGTTGAATAAAATATTGTTAGAATATTATTTTTTAATATTATTATTGTTTTGAGATTTGAAAAAAGCTGAATTGTTTATTATATTTTTTGTGAAAATTTGAAAAAGTTCTAATGATGAGATGAGATGAGATGAAACAATTTTACTATCCAAACTGTATCTTAGGGATGTTGCTTATTACTATGCTGGTCTTTCTCTTAGAGAGATTTAGTATAGTACTCCTATTTTTCTTTTACAGGTGTACAAGACTATTGCACAGCCTATATTGCCAATATGAACAAGATTGAGAACATATCGAGAGAAGACTTGGAGTCTTATCCACAATGTGGGGCGTGAGAGATGTAATAGAGGAGCACCCCTTGCCTTGCCCTTCTTTTAGGGGTTATGAAGTTAATAGCCACTTCATGAGCCTTGATGGCTGAGCCTTATTAGCTAGATGAGGGTTACACTATTACATAGCCCTCCCTCCTTTCGGATGATACACTAGTAGCACAAAACATAAAATCTCTCTCTCAAAAGAGTTCTCTCTAGTGTTGGTATTTAGGTTGTGGAATATGTGGGTGTTGTTCTGGTATTTTACCACGTAATACACTTTATCATCGCTGAGAGGATTTCAGATGAACAACAACGACGACGGCAAATCCGTAGAACAACTGCACTAGATTTATAATTTTTCAATTAGGTAATATCGCTTAAACTACATACTCTGATATAGTATTTCTAACATGAGTATAAAAGGTTACTAACCAGCATGCGAAATCACCTATTATTCCAAAAATTTAAATTAATGAAAAAAGATAGATTGAATCATTTATATTTGTCTCAACACAACACACAAAAGAGTTTTTTATAAAATTAATTCTACCCTCAAATTTAAAAGTGAAACACTATATGACTGAGTAGGAAAAACCCAAATTATTCCGGAGGTACAAAGTTTGAAAGAAAATTAGAACTTGACTGACAACCTTGGCTTTGCAGACAGAAAAATACGAATTTGACCACATAGTATTTGGGGCATGCAATTACAATTTACATATATCATTCTTTCTCGTCCATTGCCACTGTAATTGTCCATTAACATTATAGCCTTCTTCTTCGTTACGTTCACAAGTTTTTCTCGTCATAAACCTCCCGTCACTTGCATGAAGGGAAAAGTCTAAAAAAATTGGTCAGAAAGCCTTTCCCGACGGAAGCTCCCGAGTAAAGGCAACGCAAATCATGCGCGTGATCAAGATATTTTTTAATTTGAAGAGTTTCATAGCCTCTGTATCCCTCTGTTTCTACCAGTATTTAATGTTGTCTGTATATAATATAATTTTTAATATTAAAAATAGAGTAATGTTAATCTAAGGTCACTACACTACATATTTGCAAGCTATATATCCATATAATTTAAATAATTAAATTATATTACAAAAATAATATGTATGGTGAAAAATAACTTTAGTTTTTCTTTTGCTTTTGCCACAATTAATCCCAGACAAAGTTCGTGGATGCTGGTGGCCGCCGCCGCTAGATAGAAAAGTCGTCAAATCTTGTACCCAAATCAAAAAGCAGTTACAACGGCCGTTGACCATTTATCAAGACGAGAAAATTGATGAGGACAACGAGTACCGAACGCGTAGCGACCGGAAAACGTAATTCGTTTTCTGCGTGCTTTCGGAGTTCCCACTTCCCATACCCGATTTCTCTCAGTAGTCGTCGGAGTCATTGAAAATAATTTATGAAGGGCCGTCCTCGTGCCTTAATTTAAATCCACGCATGTTTCCACTTAATTCCTCAAACCGACCATGCATTTATGTGATCTTGCGTGTCGACATGTACATTTCAATTGCATCGCTGGTCATGGATTTTTTTTTTTTTTTTTTTTTTTAAGGAATAATTCTATTGGAATTCCTCATGTTTAGATGGTGTGTAGTGTGAAGTGCAACTTTCTTAATTGATATCGACTTTGGGACTACGGCTTTTTATATGAGTTTTCAACCATCTAATGCATAATAATAATATTATTATTATTATTATTATTACTTGTAAATTACCTAGATTTTACTCGACATTCAAGGGTTTGGATTCAAGAAATTATAAATTTATTATGGAGTTGGACGTTGGCAGCACGCAAACGATATCAGCATTCAGCAAGGCACTCAAAAACTTTTTTTTTTTGTCAATCTCTAGTTATACCGGTTAAAGTGGTGCATGTCGAAGATTTAAATAAGAAACAACTTAATTAAATTGTGTTGTTTTTAAAGTCTTAAAGTGCGCAAGTTGTATATACTATTTTTTTAAAAAAAATAAAATTTAATAAATATGACTATTTAAAAGAATTGAAGGAAAAAAACTTAAACCGGAGATAAAAGATTTAGGAAAGTATTTCAAATATCATCATTCCAAAAAGATAAGTTTTAACTAATTAATATGACTATTTGAAGGAAGTGAGGAAAAAAAAAAATTAAATTAAATTTTCTAAAAGTCTAATATATAACATATTAATTATTGTGAAACCATGTACTTAATATATAAAATATCAATTACAGATAAGTTATCGACATGAATTTGCAGGATGCGTCGGCGCCTACGTAAAGAAAAAAAACAAGCCTGCTTTCCAAGAAACAGGCAGAAACTTAGCGAATGTTCCAAGGATAAAGGCCTACTTATACACCCTTAGAGCTTATCGCTTTTATCAGTACCCTCGATATTTTGGTTCAAAGCTGGGGCAAGAAGTCATTCCAGGATAACAGTCCGATCTCCTCCAAAAAAACTCGTCTCAACGTACGGTTAGGTTTGACATATTTGATCGCCTCTCTAATTGCAATCTTTCAATTCATTGGTCTCCTTTAATTTACATGCACCAGTACCTTTGGTACTGTCATCTGCTTCATTTGCTTTCCTAGCTCTTGATTAACGTACAAGGACTACAAATATAAACAGTACCAGTAGGACACCTAGCTAGCTAGCTAGTTTGTATCCAAACAGCAATAGCAAGCAATATTAAATCCTTGATCTTTGCTTATATATTGTATCCCAAGTTATTTTATTTCCGAACGGCCTTTTTTGATCTTAAACATCCTATTTTGCTTGATTAAAGATAAGTACTATTTTGCTTTTCATGTGTTTCTATTTACTGAAGTATCAATCCCCCCATTTTTTTTACTCCAAATAACCTTTATAGTGATCATCTGCGTGCTTCCTTTACTTTCTTCTTCAGGTTTCCAAAATAATGTCTAGCTTTTCATTAGCAAGCTTGGAACCACTTCAGTCTTTATTCCATGCACGTACCACCCTTAGCAAACCCATCAACAGATGGCGCAAGGCATTTGTGACCATCTATTGTTCTAGAGCCTTGCTATCATTTTACAAAAATTCTCTACCCCACAAGAAAAATACAGAGGTTTCACGCCATTCTTCTTTCTTTGTTGTGGACCTCAAACTGGACAACAACTTCAAAATTGATCAAACTACTCTCAATGAGCTTGTCAAAGAGAAAAATGTTGGAGGCCTAAAAAATATTGGAGGAATTCGAGGATTAGCATCTAGTCTTGAAACTAATGTTGAATTCGGGATTCGTGCTGATGTTGAAGACATTGCTTGTCGACATAAGGCTTTTGGCTCAAACACGTACAAAAGACCACCTACAAAGAGCTTCTTCCATTTCGTAGTGGAAGCCTTCAAGGATCTTACCATTTTCATCCTCTTAGGCTGTGCTTCACTTTCCCTTGCATTTGGTATAAAACAACATGGAATAAAAGAAGGATGGTACGATGGTGGAAGCATATTTGTTGCTATATTTCTTGTCATTGCTGTTTCTGCCATCAGTAACTTCAAGCAAAATAGACAATTTGACAAGTTATCCAAGGTCAGCAACAATATCCAAGTTGATGTTGTGAGAGCTGGGCGACGTCAACAGATTTCAGTATTCGAAATTGTTGTCGGAGATGTTGTTTGCTTAAAGATTGGAGATCAAGTTCCTGCAGACGGGCTATTCTTAGATGGGCACTCATTGCAAGTGGACGAATCGAGCATGACAGGGGAGAGTGACCATGTTGAGATAAATTGCAGTCATCCATTCTTGGTTTCCGGTACAAAGGTTGCTGATGGTTTTGCCCGAATGCTTGTCACATCTGTTGGCATGAACACGACATGGGGTGAGATGATGAGCTCGATCAACCGTGACACCAACGAACAGACACCTTTACAAGCTCGACTCAACAAGCTAACTTCATCAATAGGTAAGGTTGGATTGGCAGTTGCTTTCCTAGTTCTGGTAGTCTTGCTGGTTAGATACTTCACCGGAAATACAGAAGACGAGAATGGAAATAGGGAGTTCAATGGCAGCAAGACCAAGGCCGATGACATAGTGAATGCTGTGGTGGAGATTGTAGCTGCAGCAGTTACTATAATTGTGGTTGCAATTCCAGAAGGTTTGCCCCTAGCAGTCACACTAACACTTGCTTATTCCATGAAGAGAATGATGGCCGATCAGGCAATGGTGCGGAAGCTCTCTGCCTGTGAGACAATGGGCTCTGCCACCACCATTTGCACTGACAAAACAGGCACTCTCACGCTGAACCAAATGAAGGTGACAAAGTTTTGGTTAGGGGAAGAATCTTTTGCAGCAGATGCTCACTCATCAATTGCTCCACGTATTCTTGACTTGGTCCATGAAGGAGTTGCTCTAAACACAACCGGTAGTGTTTATAGGCCGCCTTTAGGTTCAGAAATCGAGTTCTCAGGTAGTCCTACTGAAAAAGCAATTCTTTCTTGGTCTGTTCTGGAGCTGAACATGGAAATGGAGCAAATGAAGGAAAGTTGCACGATTCTTTTTGTGGAAGCATTCAATTCCCAGAAGAAAAGAAGTGGGGTCTTGATGAGGAGAAAGGTAGACAACACAACCCATATACACTGGAAAGGAGCTGCGGAGATGATACTGAAGATGTGTTCAAGTTACTATGATGCCTCTGGAAATATCAAAGACATGGATGATGGTAAAATGCTGAAACTTGAGCAAATTATTCAAGGTATGGCAGCTAGCAGCCTCCGGTGCATTGCTTTTGCTCATAAGCAAATTTCAGAAGAAGACAACGAAGATGCCGAAGAACATAAAAAGCTAAAGGAAGATGGTTTGACCCTTCTAGGACTGGTGGGACTTAAGGACCCATGCCGTCCAGGGGCAAAGAAAGCCGTGGAAGATTGCCAAAATGCTGGTGTGAACATCAAAATGATCACAGGAGACAATGTTTTCACCGCAAAAGCTATAGCAACAGAATGTGGGATTCTAGGGCCTGGACAGGACATGTATAGCGGAGCAGTAGTAGAAGGCGTGGAATTCAGAAACTACACACCAGAGGAGAGACTGGAGAAAGTCGAAAAAATTTGTGTGATGGCAAGATCCTCTCCTTTCGACAAACTTCTTATGGTAGAAGGCTTGAAACAAAAAGGCCATGTGGTTGCAGTTACTGGAGACGGCACAAATGATGCACCAGCATTAAAAGAAGCAAATATAGGACTTTCAATGGGGATCCAAGGCACTGAGGTTGCCAAGGAGAGCTCAGACATCGTCATTCTAGATGATAATTTTGCTTCTGTGGCCACAGTTCTCAAGTGGGGAAGGTGTGTCTATAACAACATCCAGAAGTTCATCCAATTCCAACTCACTGTAAACGTTGCTGCTCTTGTTATCAACTTTGTAGCAGCAGTTTCTGCAGGTGAAGTCCCATTAACAGCAGTGCAATTATTGTGGGTGAATCTGATTATGGACACGTTGGGTGCCCTGGCTCTTGCAACAGAGAAGCCCACCAAGGAGCTGATGGAGAAACCACCTGTGGGCTGGACTGAGCCACTTATTACCAACATTATGTGGAGAAACTTGTTGGCCCAATCTTTATATCAGATAACCATCCTCTTGATCTTGCAATTCAGAGGTGAATCAATCTTTGGGGTGACTGAGAAGGTAAATGACACCTTGATTTTTAATACTTTTGTTCTTTGCCAAGTCTTCAATGAATTCAATGCAAGAAAACTCGAGAAGAAGAATGTGTTCAAGGGGATACACAGGAACAGGTTGTTCTTGGGGATCATTGCGATAACCATAGTCCTTCAGGTGGTCATGGTGGAGTTTTTAAAGAAATTTGCAGATACAGAAAGGTTGAATTGGGTGCAATGGGGTGCATGCATTGGAGTTGCAGCAGTTTCTTGGCCCATCGGTTGGATTGTCAAGTGGATACCTGTTCCAGAGAGACCATTTTTCAGCTTCCTAAAGATGAAAAAGAAACAAGGACTTCCACTCAAGTTTTCCTGTCTTTTTTAAGACAAGCCCATGGTTGAACCCACTTCTGCAGTAGAATTAGTAGTGTATCTCTGATTATACTTTTAGTACTGTATTTGTACACAGTATTTTATTTGTAAAGTAGTGATTCCATTCATTTGATGATAAAGATAATTATTAATTTCATTTGTTCTTTAACATACATCGAGGGCTGTTTCAATAATGTCTTTCGGGAATATGTCTGAATGTAACTTATAGTTAGAATATAGGACAAATCTATCACCATTTATAAAGCAGAAAGCCAAGGGCAAGTATGAAAAATAAGATACTTGGAAAGACTACCAACAATTTTTGTGCTCAAAACGTAGTTGATGTGGCATATGCATGTCTAAGACTATTTGGCTTGCAACTTGCAATCAAGACCCATCACTAAAGCCTCTATGGCACAATGTGTAACTCCCAGTGTGCGGTGTATGATGAAGCTGATATTCTTTCCGCTGCCATGGGTATATATGGAATCATGGTTTTGATAAGACCAATAACAGGTGGCTCTATTCTTCAAGATGTGATCTTTGTATTGGAAACCTCTTCGATTTGCTGTACGGCTTAGAAGCAGATATATTTTTAAAGGCTAACTTCATCACGTGTTAGCAAATTTGCACAGGAACTCTCTACCTGTCTTCGGCTTAAAAGTTGACATTTCTTTTTTTCGACAGAGAAACAGAAAGAAAAGTGGAAATGATTATACCATATTGCAACCAACTTTTCTTTCTGTTTATCCATGGATGAACATGCAAATTAAAAGAACCTCATTCAAACATTTCGTGGGAAATAGTCATTTTCTGCATGTTTATTTCGCTAGAATCAAGCTACTTTCAACATATATAATCCGCTGTAAATGCTAAATACCGGCTAATAATATGGCCAGAAATAATCATTTCTGAAAAAGTAGTGGTTCTACCCAATACAACACCTAGAGGGTGGGTGAATAGGTGTAGTTCAAAATTTTCTTAGTCTACTAAACATATTGACACCTATACAATTAATCAAAAATATGCATCACACAAGTAATTAAAGTAGAGATTTGTTCACGGAGTGGAAACTCATTTGAAGAACTTTTTCAAAATATAAAACCACTCCGGGAGTAGGTCACCACCACAAATCCACTATAGAAATATAAGTTCGTTACAACCAATTTAGAAACACTCACAAAACTTTTGTAGTAGCTAAATATTAGCTTGCAACTCCATAAATAACCCTTTCTATAGTATCCCACAAGAACCTCTCGATCTCTGCAGCACGGCAGCTCCGGTAACCTTCCGGCCAATGAATACGTCCACTTCAATAGACTCTACAGTGTTTTTATCTTGAGTGTGATTTGGTGGAGGTAAATCTTCCAAGAGATTCAACTTTGAATGAGAGAAAAGTTTCTCTCAAATGCTCTTGAAAAGAGATTGTGTTTATGCTCTGTTTTCTCCACACAAAGGAAGAATGAAAACTTCCCTTTTATCGTAACCCAAAAAGGAGGCGCTTAAAACTAAGGAAGAATTAGGTTTTCAGAACATTGGCTCGAGCGAAGTCGAGCGAACTTTATGACTTGAAATTAGCTCGAGCGAAGTGTCGAGCCAAGTCAAGCGAACTCTCTGACTTGAAGTTAGCTCGAGCGAAGTATCGAGTGGAATCAAGCGAACTCTTTGACTTGAATGTAGCTCGAGCGGAGTGTTGAACCATGTCGAGCGAACTCTCGGACTTGAAGTTCACTCGAGCGAAATATCGAGCCATGTCGAGCGAACTCTCTGACTTGAGTTGGCCCACCCTTCACACTTGTTACAACACAATTATACAAAAATTTTCACAAGAATATGCCAACACGCTCATTTTTACATTAACAATTTCCGACAACAACATATGGTAAGAAATTCCTTTCTTGCTGCGAAGTTACCTCGTTAGTAAAAAAAAAAAAAAAATTCCGGCTAGCTTAGTTTACTAGAACAACTATTTCTAGGGTCTTGTGCATTTTTTGGATGGCGGCCGCTGCTTGCAATTCGGCGGCGGCTTCTAGGCTGAGATCCTTTGTTGATCTGGTTTGAGATTCTCAGTCCATTCCTGAGGTCCTGATCCCTTTCCATGCTCCTAAAACTGTGGATGGAGAAGTTTGTGTTCCGTTCTCTAAAGATGAACTTGATAAATCTGCTTTGCCGTTTCTGTTTTCTTTGGTTCTGAAATTCTTATGGCAACGTCCCTCTCTTGATTCTATTCATGCATTTATTCGATCCAGATGAGGTTTACGGAATCAACCAGTAGTTTTGTCGATGTTAAGGCCTCATAATGTTTTTATTAGGCTGACATCGGAAGATGATTTTGTCAAAGCTTTTGCAAGGGAGTCGTGCGACATAGAAGGTGTACCTTATTGCATCTTCTAGTGGAACACTGATTTCCAGGTGGACAAAGAGCCGATCAAAGTTCCTATCTGGATTAATTTGCCAGGTCTTCCGCCAAATTTTTATCATGATTCATTTTTGCGTAGCATTACGACACCCCTTGGGCGGTATCTCAAGAGAGATAACCCTACAAAATGCGCAACGCGTACAGATGGAGCCAGGGTCTGTATTGAGATGAATGTGACTAAAGAGCCTTTGAAGGCTTTCTGAATTGGCACCCCTCTTCAACCACAAAGTTTGTATCAGGTAGTAAATTATGAAACTTTGCCGGCGTATTGTATTGCATGTAACATGCAAGGCCATAATGAAAAAACCTGTAAATGGCTTGGGAAAAAGCAAATAGGAATTGTGAAACTTAAAGGGGATGGGAGGAAGAATGATCAGGTTTGGGTTCAGAAAGATAAAAAAAAAAAGGTTATCAGCGATAATCCTAAGGCCTTGGATCAAAGTATTGTGATTTTTCAGTCGGGGGAAGGAAGTATTATTCAGGGTGTAATCAGGTTTCAGAACCTGTGGAAAATATAGATCCGTCAAAGATTCAGATGAATGATTCGACCAGGTTGATTGTGGAAGGAAAACAATTAGATGGTGCAACGACCTCCATGCAGATTGCGAAATCTGACGCTGTTGTCGTGTTGCCTTTGGAGACTGCAGGTATTCTAGAAGAGATCCATCAAACGGAGGTTCATGTTAATCAGTTGAATGAGGGCATGAATGACACCAATGTGGGTGTTGCAGCGTCTGAGGAGGTACTGGTTTCGGATGGTCTAGAGCATAGAATGATAATAGAGGAAGGATAGGATCGAGACTATGCAGAAAATAATCCAGTTGATTCAATTGCTTTGGATCAAGAGGAAGGTGAAGTACAAGTTTGTTCTGAATCAGAAATGGATGAACCATTACCCCATTTGGCCAAAGGAAAAGGTTGTCTTTCGGAATCGGATACGCATGCGAATTTAGAAAAAACTAGAAGAAGTGCTGGAAAAATTCGGGGTTCCTTTAGGGTTAAAAGCAAACCCTCTCACCTTGATTTATGATGAGTTCTTTTTTATATTGGAATGTCCGAGGAATAGGCACGTCGAAGAGGAGATTGAAATTATTAATTGGAAAAATAAAACCTATTGTTCTGATGATTGCGGAACCTATGATTTCTCATTCGAGATTACAGCTTTGGAGGGACACGCTTAATTTTGATGAATGTACGCCTAATGTGGTTGTAGGAGGCAAGTTGTGGTTGTTGTGGAAAAGTGAAGCTAATCTTGTAGTTCTGGAAATGGGCGATCAATTCATTACGGTGAAATTAGTTGTTTCTTCTACTCCTATTCTTTTGACTTTGGTTTATGCTAAGTGTTGTTACCAGGATTGGAGAAGGTTATGGCATAGTATGGAAGATATGAACTCGTTTAATTTGCCATGGTTCGTTGTTGGCGATTTTAATATAATTAGAATGGATACTGAAAGACGAGGGGGTAGGCCGAGGCTTGCTTTGGCAATGGAGGAATTTAATTCCTTTATTGATGCAGGTGGTCTATTGGAGATGCAATATAGTGGTAATTCCTGGTCGTGGTGCAATGACCATCATAATCTGATTCGTAGTTGGGCTCGACTGGATCGGGTTCTTTATAATGTCTCTGGTGGAGATGAGTTTCCTGTGGCTCATTTGAGATATTTGCCACGGACTATGTCTGACCATGCTCCTATGCATTTTATGTTGGAAAGGAAAGCGGCTCATTATGGTTTTCCTTCTTTTAAGTTTCAGCAAATGTGGGTGAATCATGAATTATTTTTCGAATGTGTTTCTCAGTCGTGGAATGGTGCCGTTGGGGACCCTGCGTTATAACGTCTTGCTGCTAAACTTAAAAGATTAAAGTCAACGTTGAGGGTGTGGAATAAATAAGTTTTTGGGCAGACGGAGGACCATATTAAGCGTTTGGAAGCTCGCATTACGGGGATAGAGCAGAGTTTGTTAGCAAATTTTTCCCAAGAGGATGAGTTGGACCTTACTATATCCCAGCTTGAACTTAAAATTTGGATGAAGAGAGAGGAAGTAAGGTTATCTCAGCAGGCGAAATAGTCTTGGCTTTTAAAAGGAGAAGCGTCAGCTAGCTTTTTCCGTTCGGTGAGCAGAAGAAACCATACACAGATGAAGGAGATGAAGCTGCCAGATGGTTCTATCCTATCTTCTCCTGAAAGTATTCATAATGGGGCACTCAATTATTTTCAAAAATTCTCGGAAGCTCGTGTGAGTCCAGGGGTACCGAATTTGTCTGATTTGTTGCATGAAGTGATTTCGGTTAAAGAAAATGTAGTCTTGTGTAGTACCCCATCGACTCAGGAAATGTATGACGCTATTTGTTCCATTCCTATAGACAGCAGCCCGGGACCAGATGATTTTAGATCCAGTTTTTATCGGTCTTGTTGGTCTATTATAAAAGAGGATGTGGTGGAGTTTTTCAGTGGTGCAATGCTTCCGTGGTTTTATTCGGCCTCCTTCTTGGTATTAATCCCGAAAGTTTCTAATCCAGAAAATTTTGGCAAGTTTAGACCTATAAGCTTGTGTTCGGTGTTTTACAAGGTATGTTCTAAAATTTTGGTTAATTGTTTATCTCCACTTTTAGCCAAGATTATATCACCGGAACAAGGTGCTTTTATTAAGGGCCGAAGTATATTTGAAAATATTAGTTTGACACAAGAGATGATGCATGGGCTGCATAAAAAAGTTAGGAGGGGAAATGTTGTGTTGAAGATTGATGTGGCAAAGGCATATAATAGTATTGATTGGGGGTTTCTTATTCATGTCTTGAGATCTTTTGGCTTTTCCGAGCAGTTTTGTGGTCTTATTAGCCAGTGTGTCACAACCCCTTGGTATTCAGTGATCATGAATGGTATTCCGAAAGGTTTCTTTCAGGGTGGTTGAGGATTAAGACAAGGTGATCCGCTCTCTTCGTATCTTTTTATTTTAGTGGAGGAAATTTTATCAAGAATGATTAAAAGGCAGGTGGAATTGGGCAAGATAACTCCATTTTATCATCCTAGAGGAGCTCCCATTATTTCACATCTTTTATATGCAGATGATATAGTGATTTTCGTGAATGGCGGAAAGGCATCGCTAAGGTATGTTTCGACGGTGCTAAAGCAGTATGAAAAATGGTCGGGTCAAGTGGTTAATAAGAAAAAATCTTCTATTTGTTTTTGTAAGCATATTACCACTCCTCGGCGTCGGATGCTACTTTGGCTGACTGGTTTTAGTGAGGGCAGTCTTCCTTTTTATTATTTGGGGGTTCCTATAATTTCTAGAAGGTTACTTTCTGTACACTTTGAAAGGTTGCTAAATAAAGTGAGGGATCGATTAGAGGGATGGCAGACCCGTCTTTTGTCTAGCAGAGCGCGGTTACTTCTATTAAAACTTGTTTTGCAAAGTATTCATTTACATTGCTTGTCGATCTTGCAAACTCCAAAGGCTGTGCTTGACAAATTGAAGAGATGTATGAGTACTTTTTCTGGGGTGTATGTGGTGGTAAGCCAAAAAAAAAAAAAAAATGGAGGGTTTGGGACGATTTATGTCGACCAGTGTTAGAGCGGTTTGGGTCTTCGAAAATTATAGGAAGTACAAGCTTCGTTACACATGAAGTTGACGTGGAATCTTCTCCAAAGGAAATCGACTTGGGATCAATTTTTTTAGCTAAATATGTGGGTAATCAGCATATTTCTATGGTTGATTCTATGAAGGGATCAAAATTTTGGAAAATGTTTTTATTTCATCTTCCTTCAGTTGCTCAATTTTCTAAATGGAAGGTGAGAGAAGGAAATGTGTCATTCTGGAAAGATAAATGGCTCATGGATGGTCCAATTATTGCTCATCATCCTGTTAGTGAATTGCCGGAGATCTCATTGTCTGATTGCAAAACCGAAAATGGATGGAATGTTAAGATATTTGATCGTTTGGTGGGAATTGAAAAAACTGATCAAATTCTATATGAGTTGGGTAGAGTTAAACCTGGTAAAGATAATCTTATTTGGCTGCCAAATTCTCAAGGGAGTTTCTCAACTCGTAGTGCATGGGAATGTATACGGGCCTGTTCTCCTAAAATTCCTTGGATAAAATGGGTGTGGCACTCATCTTTGTTAGAAAAAATGTCGATTATTATGTGGAAGACTTGGTATGGTTGTCTTCCAGTTGATGACCGTATAAGGAGAGCTGGTATTTACATATGAAGAAATGCTGCAAAATGTATTGGTGGGAGCGTTGTACATGTTGAATGCACCAGGATGGAGTAGTGGGGAAGATACAAGCTGCTAGGGGAGGGTTACCTAGAACTAGAATCCCTTAAAATTGTTGGGTCTCCATTAACACTACATCTAAATTTCTGCTGAGATATTATTTAGAAGAGTAACTTGTAAATTTTAAATGTTTTGTGTGCCCAAGTTAATTATAATAACCCTAATCAAGTAGAAAAATGTGAAGTCTGTTCAAATTGTAAAATAGTTTCCTCCTCCCAGGGATTGGGTGAAGCTCAATGTGGATGGAAGCTCCTTAGGGAATCCAGGGCTTTCAGGTGCGGGTGGAGTAATTCGGGATCATTGTGAAAATTTGATTTCTGGGTCTGCAAGGTCTGGACTCATAGTTCTGAGTTCCCTTCATTTATTAAAGGTCTTTTTGAATGGATAAGGGGGGTTTGTTTCTGCGTTCGGTTCTAAGGGACTTGGATAGAGGTGTCGTTGTTTTTACCTGGTTTTTGTCCTTTTCTTTCTGTGGGTGTTGGCTAGAAGGTTCTTGTTCTTTATTTGTTCACATAGTTTCTCTTTAACCTTGATGAGGATGATTTATAAAAGAAAGAAGATGAGAAGAAGAAGAATGAAATTACTTTTAAATTACTTTTAAAGTCATTAACTGGGAAGCTCCAAAAAATTGGTCAGAAAGCGTTCTGAACTAACAGGAAATCATGCGACCAAGATATTTTTCAATTGGAAGATTGTTTACAATTTGAATAGTTTGATAACCCCTAGTGTATCTAGCGAGACTCTCTGAATACACTCTAACAAGATTTGTTTTTCGAGAAGAATTGAAATAAAAATTAAAAATTAAATAAAATATTATTAAAATATTTTTTTAATATTATTTTTATTTTGATATTTTAAAAAATTAAATTATTTATTTTATTTTATATAAAAATTTAAAAAATTATAATTACTAGATAAGATAAAATGAATTGTGAAAATAAACAAAACTTTAATTCAAACTATTTCATTATTATTCATGTCTATCTCATTATTTTTCACATATTTATTATCTCATATTATCTATATAATTAAATTAAAATATATAATATGAAAATAATAAATAACATTTCTCTCAGACTAATCCTAATCTTCTAAAAAAAAATCTAAAAGCAGTTACAACGGCCGTACGTTGACCATGTTGAGAATAAAACAAAGATCATTTGGGCTCGTTTGTTTTCAGAGATGAGATGAGATTAAAGTTAAAAAGTTGAATAAAATATTGTTAGAATATATTTTTTAATATTATTTTTATTTTAAGATTTGAAAAAATTGAATTGTTTATTTTATTTTGTGTGGGGATTTAAGAAAGTTATAATGATGAAGTGAAATGAGATGAGATGAGATGAGATGAGATGTTTCCTGAAAACAAACGAGGCTTTGAGAGAAATTGATAAGGACAATTACGAAATATTGAATAAAGAGTTGTGCTATTTTGCCTTCAAGGCAAACTATGTATCTGAATCTGAAAAGTTTCATATGTAAACTTAACCTCGTTAGGAGGTGTGTTATTGTCAAATTCTTGGATACAAATCAAATCTTTACTAAAAGACCAAGATCTCTTATTAAGAACAGGTTTTATATTCACTTCCTTCTGAAATTCAATTATAAAGCGATTATTTCCCACCTTGTTAAAAGTTATCAAACCTTCTGGATTTCTGATTTTAGTTAAGTTGATTTGAAGGCTTCCTTGTTTAAGTTTTTTAAAATGAGAAAAAGAAATATAAGACTTCTCTTTCTTCTGAGTATTAACCTCTTTGTTGTTTTAATGGAACTTTCAGTTTTTCTTCCTTTATGAGATTAAATCCTTCCTACAGTCACTCTAATTCATCCTCTATAAAAGAAATTCAGAGAACCTACCTTTAATTTAGCTAGAAAATGTTATGGACCTAAAGTGAAGCAATGAAGTCGAGGAGAAAGAAATAAATATAGCGTTTTGAATCTTTAGTTAAGCTATACGTTTTGTTTGAGTTGTTCTTTTTAGATGATTTTTGCCTGTCATTTAGGTACTGTTAGTTTTAGTCATTTTATCAATCCTTATTACTATTATGGGTTGTGATGTAAAAGTTGCATGGTGGGAGTATATAGGAGAGCAGAGGGGAAAGTAGAGAGATATTTAGAATCTAAAAAATTGTTAAGATTACTCTCTTGTATGGAGGTTTGAAATCCCTCAAAATATTCCATTATCAATACACTTGTGGCTCTTTGAAGCCTTTTATCAAACACCTTTCCTTTTATCAATACACTTGGTGCTCTATACTCCGATTAGTCGGATATAAAGTTTTGTTACATGGTTACGGTTAATTTTATTGTGTATAAAGTTGTGCTATTTCTTAAATTAAAATTTTTAAAGATCTATCGTCTAGATTAGGTCATGTTAGTCATGAAAGTATACTGAAAAGCTATTAACATTTATAATTTTTTAAATTAACTTTATATGTTTTCTATTAATGAATAGAATGTGAGCTATTATTATATTAAACAAAAAAAAATAGAACTTGCTCTACTTTCATTCTGAAACATTTTATTACATCTTGTTGGATTCCTTAATACACACGACAACCCATTCAACATTACAACAGATTCAGAAGGTTCTTTACAGAAAACAGGTAATATTTGCTAAAACACCACCCACCGCCTTACCCTTCAACAGGAAAAGGACCACCGCCTTACCCATCAAAAAGGAAAGGACCTGTCTCTCTTCCTACCAGGTGTTGATAACACATGGTAAAGTTCTTAACCGACTTAATTTAAAAAATACTAATATTTCAAATCATTCCTGAACGCACGTCATCTGTCTTTCAAGTATTTAAAAAGAGCAGAGCATGCAAATACGTTTGTGCAACCACCTGAGATTAATTTACTAAATGAAAAAAGCTAAAGGCATTTACATTTGTTAATCAGTATATAGTGGCGTTGATGGTACTCAACGATCAGCAAGGGTCCGAATTCCAAAGGGATAAATATCATCTGTTCTTTGTGAACATATTTCTTTAATAGGCCTCATCATTTCTAATAAGCCGCAATTCTTAAGGAGTTTCTAAATTTAAGTATATTTTAAATAAATAAATTATACCACTTTTTAGGAAATCTTATCAAACCCGTCTTTACAAATTTTTTAAAAACCTCAAAAGCTTTTTAAAAAAATTAAAAAAAAAACCAAAAAAACAATTGTCTATTCTCTCTTAAATAAAAATATTCACTTTTCATTTCTTCATTTCCAATAAAAGAAATCGGATTAAGATAAATGAAGATAGAGAGGAAATAATTTTATTCATATTAGAAGTATATCATATTAAAGAAAGACGAATATTTGAGAATATATATCGTCATTATGAAAGTGTGAATTTTAAGAACCATGAAATATGGCAGAAAATAGCTTTAATTAGCTAGCCCAATGTAAATGGGCCAAAAGCAAAGATGATTATATCTTTTCCTTCTTTTGCCTGGGTAACTTATTTAAATGGGGCACCTTGGCCACGAAAGAACTCGGATGTTTCGAACCAACCCAGTCGACATAAGATAAGACCCGATCCATATGACGGTGGAATGCCGTAGGATCCAAATACTTTTTGATTCAGGATACGTTTCCGCGTTCGGTTCCTTCTACGGGTCAAACAAATGAAAATGCTGGAAACTTCAGGGAAATGTTCCCAGAAGCAAACCGCAAGAATCAGCGTGCGGGCGCACACACGTACATACACACGTATATATATATATATATATATATATATATATATATATATATTTGGTCCATATTCCTTCTCAATATTGCAACATATGATCTTCTTAGTTTGTTTCATTAGCGCCTTGTCACGCATCCGTTAGTGTTTCCTACGCAGGATAACAGTCTGATCATCTTTCTCCAACAGCTCATATAATTTGCGGTTCGTTCTGCCACCTTAATTTTCTTGTCTATCTAATTACGTACTGTCTTTCATTAATTCCTTGTTTTCCTCCATACATACACCACCTTTATAGTACTTACTGCATGGGACACTAGTTTGTATCCAAGCTAGCCTAGCCATTTTATCCATTATTTGGCATTGCATTGCTGCTAGCAAATCCTTACTTTGCTCCATTCCTTCATAAAAACCTTTGCCGCTTGTTTACATCCTTGATATTTTTTCTTGTACTTTGTATCCAAGATATTTTGTTTCCCAAAAGCCTTTTGTTTTTTTTTTGCTCTTAAAAATCCTGTTTTTCTTAATTAAAGATAATTATTTTGCTTTTGTCAATCCATTTTTATCCTACAAATAACCTCTATAGTCGTCTGCTTCCTTTACTTTCCTTCTTCTGCTTTCCAAAAGAATGTCTAGCGTTTCATTAGCAAGCTTGGAACCTCTTCAGTCTTTGCTCCATGCACGTACCACCCTTAGCAAACCCTTCAACAGATGGCGCAAGGTTTTTGTGACCATCTATTGTTCTAGAGCCTTGCTATCATTTTACAAAAATTCTCTACCCCACAAGAAAAATACAGAGGTTTCACGCCATTCTTCTTTCTTCGTTGTGGACCTCAAACTGGACAACAATTTCAAAATTGATCAAACAACTCTCAATGAACTTGTCAAAGAGAAAAATGTTGGAGGCCTAAAAAATATTGGAGGAATTCGAGGATTAGCATCTAGTCTTGAGACTAATGTTGAAGTCGGGATTCGTGCTGATGTTGAAGACATTGCTTGTCGACATAAGGCTTTTGGCTCAAACACGTACAAAAGACCACCTACAAAGAGCTTCTTCCATTTCGTAGTGGAAGCCTTCAAGGATCTTACCATTTTCATCCTCTTAGGCTGTGCTTCACTTTCCCTTGCATTTGGTATAAAACAGCATGGAATAAAAGAAGGATGGTATGATGGTGGAAGCATATTTGTTGCTATATTTCTTGTCATTGCTGTTTCGGCCATTAGTAACTTTAAGCAAAATAGACAATTTGACAAGTTATCCAAGGTCAGCAACAATATCCAAGTTGATGTTGTGAGAGCTGGGCGACGTCAACAGATTTCAGTATTCGAAATTGTTGTCGGAGATGTTGTTTTCTTAAAGATTGGAGATCAAGTTCCTGCAGACGGGCTATTCTTAGATGGACATTCATTGCAAGTGGACGAATCCAGCATGACAGGGGAGAGTGACAATGTTGAGGTAAATTGCAGTCATCCATTCTTGGTTTCCGGTACAAAGGTTGCTGATGGCTATGCTCGAATGCTTGTCACATCTGTTGGCATGAACACGACATGGGGTGAGATGATGAGCTCGATCAACCGTGACACCAACGAACAGACACCTTTACAAGCTCGACTCAACAAGCTAACTTCATCAATAGGTAAGGTTGGATTGGCAGTTGCTTTCCTAGTTCTGGTAGTCTTGCTGGTTAGATACTTCACCGGAAATACAGAAGACGAGAATGGAAATAGGGAGTTCAATGGCAGCAAGACCAAGGCCGATGACATAGTGAATGCTGTGGTGGAGATTGTAGCTGCAGCAGTTACTATAATTGTGGTTGCAATTCCAGAAGGTTTGCCCCTAGCTGTCACACTAACACTTGCTTATTCCATGAAGAGAATGATGGCCGATCAGGCAATGGTGCGGAAGCTCTCTGCCTGTGAGACAATGGGCTCTGCCACCACCATTTGCACTGACAAAACAGGTACTCTCACGCTGAACCAAATGAAGGTGACAAAGTTTTGGTTAGGGGAAGAATCTTTTGCAACAGATGCTCACTCATCAATTGCTCCACATATTCTTGACTTGGTCCGTGAAGGAGTTGCTCTAAACACAACCGGTAGTGTTTACAGGCCGCCTTTAGGTTCAGAAATCGAGTTCTCAGGTAGTCCTACTGAAAAAGCAATTCTTTCTTGGTCTGTTCTGGAGCTGAACATGGAAATGGAGAAAATGATGGAAAGTTGCACGATTCTTTTTGTGGAAGCATTCAATTCCCAGAAGAAAAGAAGTGGGGTCTTGATGAGGAGAAAGGTAGACAACACAAACCATATACACTGGAAAGGAGCTGCGGAGATGATACTGAAGATGTGTTCAAGTTACTATGATGCCTCTGGGAATATCAAAGACATGGATGATGGTAAAATGCGGAAACTTGAGCTAATTATTCAAGGTATGGCAGCTAGCAGCCTCCGGTGCATTGCTTTTGCTCATAAGCAAATTTCAGAAGAAGTCAACGAAGATGCCGAAGAACATAAAAAGCTAAAAGAAGATGGTTTGACCCTTCTAGGACTGGTGGGACTTAAGGATCCATGCCGTCCTGGGGCGAAGAAAGCCGTGGAAGATTGCCAAAATGCTGGTGTGAACATCAAAATGATCACAGGAGACAATGTTTTCACGGCAAAAGCTATAGCCACAGAATGTGGGATTCTAAGGCCTGGACAGGACATGTTCAGCGGAGCAGTAGTAGAAGGAGTGGAATTCAGAAACTACACACCAGAGGAGAGACTGGAGAAAGTCGAAAAGATTTGTGTGATGGCAAGATCCTCTCCTTTCGACAAACTTCTTATGGTAGAATGCTTGAAACAAAAAGGCCATGTGGTTGCAGTTACTGGAGACGGCACAAATGATGCACCAGCATTAAAAGAAGCAAATATAGGACTTTCAATGGGGATCCAAGGCACTGAGGTTGCCAAGGAGAGCTCAGACATCGTCATTCTAGATGATAATTTTGCTTCTGTGGCCACAGTTCTCAAGTGGGGAAGGTGTGTCTATAACAACATCCAGAAGTTCATCCAATTCCAACTCACTGTAAACGTTGCTGCTCTTGTTATCAACTTTGTAGCAGCAGTTTCTGCAGGTGAAGTCCCATTAACAGCAGTGCAATTATTGTGGGTGAATCTGATTATGGACACGTTGGGTGCCCTGGCCCTTGCAACAGAGAAGCCCACCAAGGAGCTGATGGAGAAACCACCTGTGGGCTGGACTGAGCCACTTATTACCAACATTATGTGGAGAAACTTGTTGGCCCAAGCTTTATATCAGATAATCATCCTCTTGATCTTGCAGTTTAGAGGTGAATCAATCTTTGGGGTGACTGAGAAGGTAAATGACACCTTGATTTTTAATACTTTTGTTCTTTGCCAAGTCTTCAATGAATTCAATGCAAGAAAACTCGAGAAGAAGAATGTGTTCAAGGGGATACACAGGAACAGGTTGTTCTTGGGGATCATTGCGATAACCATAGTCCTTCAGGTGGTCATGGTGGAGTTTTTAAAGAAATTTGCAGATACAGAAAGGTTGAATTGGGTGCAATGGGGTGCATGCATTGGAGTTGCAGCAGTTTCTTGGCCCATTGGTTGGATTGTCAAGTGGATACCTGTTCCAGAGAGACCATTTTTCAGCTACCTAAAGATGAAAAAGAAACAAGGACTTCCACTCAAGTTTTCCTGTCTTTTTTAAGACAAGCCCATGGTTGAACCCACTTCTGCAGTAGAATTAGTAGTGTATCTCTGATTATACTTTTAGTATTGTATTTGTACACAGTATGTATTTGTAAAGTAGTGATTCCATTCATTTGATGATAGATATAATTATTAATTTCATTTGTTCTTTAACATACATCGAGGGCTGTTTCAATAATGTCTTTCGGGAATATGTCTGAATGTAACTTATAGTTAGAATATAGGACAAATCTATCACCATTTATAAAGCAGAAAGCCAAGGGCAAGTATGAAAAATAAGATACTTGGAAAGACTACCAACAATTTTTGTGCTCAAAACGTAGTTGATGCGGCATATGCATGTCTAAGATTATTTGGCTTGCAACTTGCAATCAAGACCCATCACTAAAGCCTCTATGGCACAATGTGTAATTCCTTGGGTGCGGTGTCCCGTAAATAGAATTTTTAAGGCCTAAATTCAGTAAATTGTGAGAGATAGTATTTGAGTATTTGATACTGACAAGAAACAATAGATGTTATATAGTTATTTATTGACCTATGTATTAAATTTCGGACCGAAATTATAGGGATTCTTGTTCCTCATGTCTCACTCACAGACATTCCTTTCACGTCTCACCCACATAGACGTAAAGAATGAAGGAGAGTGAAGTGAAGGAAGTGATGGGATAGATTCTCATGACAGAGTTTACTATCTATATATGTTATGGTGCTTGCAAGTAATAGATAGGCAACTTGATTTTCACAGGATGTTCTTGTTCTGCTACCGAGACTTGTCACTAAACAAGCACTTTAAACAATGAAAATATCTAGAAGTTTGTTGATTCCAGAGCACCATGAATGTTGCTGGTCTTGCGTGATCAACATTGAGAAGGTGTTGCTACTGAGCATCCCAACAAGGAGCTCATGTCGAAGCCAGTAGCGGAATTATCTGAGCCAACCAACGTCATGTCAAGGGTGCCTTTCACTGGTCCAGATAAACGAACTCTCAACTAAGTGAAGAAGAAAAAAAATAAGATCTTTTATAGATTGAAGTCGCCATTTTCTGTATTAAATTGTTAATTTTCCTACTGAAACATGAAGGTTTCTTGATAGAATTTATTACCTGTCATTTGTAGCAGGCATCAATGTCCTTAACTTCAATTTTACTTGGCTTATTTTATATCGCATACATGGGGCGATTTCTACGAAGTTTATGAAGTTGAGGCAAAAAGGGCAACAATTTGTAAACCTATAGCCAACAATCTGTACTGCTGCAGTTAGTTATATCTTTAAAATAGTAATTGAACCTCTTTAATTGCCTGCACTAAATAGTATTTGTTGGGATCCACAACAAATAGAAGTCATAACCTATAACAGTTCAATTTGTATTGAAAAATAACAGGAAATTTTTTATTTAATGATTGCCACAGCTGCGCTATTTACTCGAGTGATATCTCGTCATCATTGACAGTTTCCAGTTCTATAAGCCGACTGAATTCTATGTACTTTTGATTCGGGTTTCCTTCAATGCTTACGATGATATTGATTCCTCTCAAGAATGAAGTCTCCCCACAATAACTCCAAAACACAATCACTATAATACAATACGCCTGCATGCACAAATCCAGCAGTGCAACATGCAAAGACAGACGCTCTAATTACAGACGGAGGCAAATTGGGTCTCTGCACCAGTGCCTCGCACGGTTTTTATTAGAGATCTGGACAGAGATTTTACAGGGCAGGATCACGCAAGGAGAATAAATAAGTTTCGTATCCTCCAGTCAGAAAGCCATACAGTTTGGTACAACAATTCCATCTAAGCTGGAACAGCTTCAGCAACTTTGTCATTGCTTTCTGGAACCAAGCTGTCATAATAATCAACTAGCACTTTCCAACCACCAGGGCACATGAATCCATCAGGAGGGTTCTCTTTGTTCTTTGCAAGCATCCGCATCTGTAAATTGCATAACAGGTTTTTTACGACGTTATGGAGATATAATAAATGTTTGTATATCTATCAATGCATTTTCACTTTCCAAAGTCACAGACTATGTTAGAGAAGAACATTTACCTTGGTACCCGATATGAAAAGGAAATCCTGAGGTCTTGAGGGGTCAAAAAATGCCATTTTACCTTGAGTTCTATCATATGCAGCAACCTGCCATTGCATCCAATTGATCATGACCAAGTATTCATAGTGCAAAATAAGTGGGTATTAATAGCAGACAGCCGATGATTTACATACCTTGAAAGGAAGAATGTTTAGCCGCTCCAAACCGGGTGCCATGCTCAATACTTTTTTACCATGGTCGGCATCATATAAATCTCTCTTCTCAACAGGGTGGCCCATGCCAGCTGGATCCCGACCAACAATGTAAAAGTTGGCCCCTGCATTAATCCTAGCCTTAGCATGCCACTGCACCTCAGTTGGGCCAGCATAGTGCATGGGAGACGGAAATATAGAAACCACGGTTGTCTCTGGATCAAGAACACCATCCTCGAGCACCTAAGAAACATTTGAAAATATCAAACTAAATTTAGTAATGCCAGAGTTTCGGAAATTTTATATTGAACTTTTGGGACAGGACAAAACCTTTCCCAATAAACTGCCTGCCCCACAATGAGCCAAGCAAAGACTTCTACTTCACTACCAAGTAAGTTTTGGATGAAGTTCCTTTTCAATCATTCTAATCTTTAGCATAAACACATAAATTGTATAAAAACTTTAGAAAACAAACATTGTTCTAGTAATTTCACATCCGCTACCAGTCTAGATTAGCTAACAAAAAGCAATTCAAGTAGTTTCATGCTTATGAAAGTTAAGAATTTCAGAACGTGTACCTTCTCATGTTGCTTCATTCGCCAACTAAGTGGAACATCATCTGCCTTTGTGTAGCCTCCCAGTGGATGAAGCAAGAGGATGGGATTCTTGTAACCCATCTCAAGAAGTCGACGACGGGTATCTGTCATCAGCAAAGCGTGGCCATTGTGCACAGGATTTCGAAGCTGGAATGCAAACACTGCATCTGCATTCCGCCTTGTGAATTCTTCACGGAGTTCTATAGGAGATAATCGAAAACGATCAAGGCCATCGTGGTACTTGATCGGCGCTATAACCTCTAATTCACCTCCTATCAGCCAATTCCCAGCATTGGTTATAGCTTCATCAGCATAAGGTAGGCCAGGGGCATTGGTTCCCCAAGTTCTGGCAATTCGTTCTTCTTTAGGGTGCTTGTAGATCTCAATACTAAAAAAAATCAAATGAACAAATGGAGATGTCATTAGAAACTATGGCAATTCGTTGGCTAAAATAAATTGACATTCTAAAAATTTGTATGTGTTTTGTAGGATAAGAATAAAGTCACATTAATAACTTCATGTAATTGCTTGTGTCATTGTTCTGTGGCACTCCCCATAGGGGCCCCCCTTTACCTTTTTTTTCCTAAAGTCATAATGTGTAAACATATCAAATAACTCATATTTGAGAAGGAACATTGGGGTAACGACCAAGGAACCAAATTGAGTATATCATACTTGCAGAGAACGCAAATCAAAGTTACAGCACAAAAACAGATCAAATACCACACCAATTCCCAGATAAAATTAAGTATATTCCACATCATACAACTGTAGGGTGACCAGGTTTTATCATAAACAAATCAAACTAGTTTAAGATTTTTCATATTTGGCAATCTAGATTAAGTGCTGAGTCTATGGATGTAAGAGCTCAACCTCAATCCAAAAGTGACAGACCAACTCAAAACAAATAAAAAAGTAAACTAATACTAGTTTGTAAAAATAATCCTCTAGTGTTTGTTTACTGGTAAAAAATTCTGATCACAGAGTTAGAAAGAAACTTGGGAAAGAAAAGAAGCCGAATTTGGCACGGCATGTCTATGCAAGGGTAAAATAAATGACAATACCATTAGTTAATAAAAGCAGTTGCTCTTAATAGATTCAGTTATTCAGAGTAAAAGTCTAGTTCCCATGACGTTACATGGATGTCCGGCAATTCACATGATGGCAAGACTACACTAGGTCAAACATTTAGATCATCATGAAAACTTTGCTTGAAAAGAAACTTTCCCGTCACCAATACATAGAAATTTTCCCACAAAGATAGGAACTTATCCAATTTTTATCATTTGATCTGACTCCCTCATGTAAGTTTAAGACCCTACCCTAGTATACGAGAAAAATCTATTAATTTAAGTTATTAATAATCTACCAGTTTGAATTGATTAATAATGATATGATTCGATAATTTTGATTTATGATGAAACAAAACAATATTGCAAACAATACAATGTCTTTCAATACACCAGTATATTCATGCAAAAGAAGAAAGAGGTAGGAAAAGGAGACGGGTGGCATAAACAAACGGCCATCAGACTTTCAAACCCATCACAGACCAACAACAAACACCCCAAAGCAAGTTTGGACTAGAAAGACGACATAGATAGAGGCGATACATGTCAGTGATTGTTCGATCTCCTAATTCTTATTTTCAGGCCCTTATTTTGCTTCAAATAAATAATCAAAGCTCTTGTATGGAAGCCAATACATGTTGAGCTTCAAAATCAGTGAGGTCTCATTTTACACCTAAAAGAAATCAAAGCCTAACCAAACAACCACATCTCAAAAAGAAGAAGAAGAAGACAATATGTTAAAAAAACAGCACCCCTCCATACATAACATACATAACCCCAAAGAAAAAAACAACCAAAATATTTGTTCTCTTTTTTTTTTTGATAAGTCGAGGACTTTTTGAGACGTCACTCATCCTAGTACTACTCTCACCCAAGTACGCTTAACTAGGGCTGAAAACCAATGGGTTCGGCGCGGTTTCGGTGCCAAACTGACGTCTGCCATGAGAGGAAAGAACCGGCCGATACTAGTCGATTGGGGGAGAGAACCGATATTATCGGTCGCGGTGCGGTGCGGTGCGGTTTGATTTTTCGGTCTGCCGTCAGCATCGCTGTGACAGAGGAGAGATGCGTTGAAGTTTACCATGAGAGGGCAGAAGAAAGTTACAGGTGTAAGAAGGAAGAAGAAGAAGAGGAAAAAGAAAAAGAGGGATCAGGAGTTTATTAAATCCATTTTGAAACGGTGCCGTTCCATATATATATATATATTTTTTTTTAAGTTCCAAGATAAAAAACGACGTCATTTTATATATATATATATATATATTTAAATATATATATGTAAAGGGTTGTCCGGTTCAACAATTTTCTAAGGGTTTGAACTGGAGCTGAATCAGCCGATATCGATTTTCATCAATTCCTGCCGCCTATCGACCGGTTTCTCGCCGGTTCCTGCTGGTTTCTTACTCCGGCAGCCGGTCTGATCGGTTTCCGGCTAGTTTAGGTGGTTTTTGTACACCCCTACGCTTAACTACAAAATTCTGATGGGATCCAGTATATTAATGTTGGTATGATGTCACCCTACCAAAATATTGTTCTCTAACTTCAGTTAAAAACCAAAAGACAAACAAAAATATGTCATCCAGAGTCCCAGACACAGCACAGTATACTACACAATTAAAACTTGGTCTTTCATTTTAAAAGTAGTGAAAAAACGATACTCGAAATAAAAAATTAATAAAGAGAAAATTAGTGTCTTTACTCTTTGAGAATAGCAACCGGGTTGTTTTCCGAGTCGAACAAGGCGACTTGGGTGGACTCGCCGATCCGATGCTTCTGCGAGTCGTCGATGGCCAAAACGATAGGCACCGACATGTTCACGACCGACCCGTCCTCGAGTCGAAGCGCGTTAAAATGAAGAGTTTGGAGGAACTCGGACTCTCTCATGAACCCACGGAGCGGGCTCGCCCACCCTTCGCTCAGCACGTGGACCCATTGAAGATCAATCTTCGAGAGCATAATTCTCGGTAGAGACAAAGCCTCACTCTTCTTCAAATCTCTAAGAGGCTCTTCCACCAGAAGCTCCACGAGCTTCCCACCGTCGGGCTCGATCAACGCGGACGAAACTCGGAGCCTCCGGTGTGTTTTTCTGCCGAAAGGAAGAGATAAGGAGGCTTTGCGGGTTGGAGCGAAATGGGTATTGGCAATCTTGTTGAGGGATTGGGGAGGATACGGGGTTTTGGTGAAGAGTGCCGCCATGGAAGCCATTGAAGGTAGAGAACCAACAAATGGCTCTCTTTCAGGGAGTGCTAGTTTTGATTGTTAATTGGAGGTTAATAATAGCAATAAAAATTAATAATGAAGAGTTAGTGGGTGCGAGTTGGCTGGTAAAGGGCAATAGTTTTGGGGAACTTGGAATTTCCCAAAAAACAAAGAATAAACAATGGATTGATTTGGAGCAATCTGATGGAATTTTAATGGAGTCTGGAACTCAAAGGTGGATTTTATAGTTAAGTTTGGGAGAGAGGAAAACGTGGGATCCAAAGGGGATGAATCTGGACACCTTTTTTCTCTTCTTTTTGCCAAGTGCCAACCTTTCTTCTCCCTCTTTCCTTGTCATTTCTTTACAATATTAAATTAGAAAGCAATTTGGGCTCCCATATCGTAAGACGGCTGGCATTGATTTAGCCAAACGTGGATAAAAATTGGTTAAGATAACTCAAAAATACTCCATATTGGCTTATTGGATCAATGAAGATGGTCATCATCTTTCTCAACGTGTGAATTCTAAACATTTTGAAAATAATAATAATTTAGTCAATTTCATACCTAATTCAATGTGAAATTAAATTGATTTGGTTAGATAAAGTAACCTGAATGTCTTTTTATCTCAAATTTGACAACAATTTATCCACAAGTCAATGCTAATGCTATAGCCTCTAATGCCATGCTTCCCTTCTTTTATGAAAAATTAAAAGGCCAAAAATTACACTTAATGCAGAATTAGGATTATGGTTGTGCTTTCAGATACGGGTTCGGAAAATTTGCACCAGATTTTTAAATTCGGGCGAATATCTATATGAATAAAATCAATTACAACTTAGGTGGGTATCCAATTTTAGAACCTACAATCAGGATTGTAATCGGTATTCAATTTTAACTCCACTAATTTTAACTCTAGTTTTTTTTTTTAACTCTAATTTTTGTACGTGCAAAACAAAGTCATTTTAAAATAAAAAATTTTGTTTAAAAAAAATATATTGTATCGGATCGGGCAAGTAGAGTATGCCGGGGTCCAATTTGGATAGAAATCAGTTTGGATTTATCTGGATTTATCTAGATTTCAGACTGGACTAAGGAAAAAAATTTGGTATGAATGTATATTTCTAATTAAGATAATGAAATCTCATGCGATTAGACGGTGACCTCCAACTTATAAGTATTATAGATATTTAGAATCAATTAAAGAAAATCTAGAGAGAATATTTAAAATAAGTTATATCGAGTTGAATATTATAAGTTTTAAAATAAAAATTAATATGGCTCATTAAAAAGTGTAATTATATTTTTCTTTAAAAATCAGAGAAAATATTGATTCACTGTGTCTCTTCCCGTATGAAGAAGATTTTTAATTAATACTTGAGGATGGAAAAAGAAGCATGAAATGTAAAACCAGGCAAGAGTGCCCAAATCAATGCGGACAAAAACATCTGATTCCTCGAGATTGCAAAATTGTAGGATGGGGAAGGTGTGTCTGCTGGCTTTGGCATATCCTAATCAATCATGTTTTTTCCTCCATTTCCCTGAATCTTCTTTATTGGAATTCAAAGATACCCTCTGTCTAATACCAATTAAATATAGGAAAATAAGATATGGTAGATGTTGAAAACACAAACCCTTTCCCGCAGACTGTCAAACTGTGAGTGATGATGTGATCTCATGAATTTGCTCAGCACATGTCCCATTGAACATTCCCCACTTCATGGCCATATTCATTTGTACATATCACACGCTCAAGTGTCAAAGGCAATTTTTCTTCGTTCTTTCTCTGAATCTCTAGTCTAATCTTTTGGCTAATCATCTTCTTGGGCCAAGGCCCCACTGTGATGGGAGTGGTTCCTCACTCATTCCTCTTAATTATTGTACGAGAAAGAAAAAATTTGTTCATTACCTTTATTCTCGTCATCTATTTATCATTTTACGATATAATATTAGAGAATAAATTAATAAATAAAACATAATAAATAATCTATAATTATTTAATATTATATTATAAAATAATGAAAAAAAATATTATATATCAATTACTATTCACTCTCAAACTTTATATTTATAATTTTTTTATAGAATATAAAAATATTTTTTATAAAATGTAGAATAATAAATAGTAATTTAGAAGATTTTTTTTTAAAAAATATTTTTTCTTATTTTATTAATCTTTTTATGTAGTGAATGATTTGATATTTTGCTTTTGGGCCCTCCAGCATTCACACGCGATATCCCAAGGCAATGCTTGGATGTTTTTCCAGTCGTTGTCTAATTAGAGTGTGACACATCTCATAATTTGTAAATGTCCACGGACTTCAATGACCGTATACGTGACATAAGCGGATTCTTTAGTCTCAAATTTACAAATGTGACAAATCCCACCCAGCAACCAAATAAACAAACAAACATTTAAGTCATGCCCACCTCATAGGCATGTATATATATCTATTCAGTTTGCAGAAGATGGATTATAAAGACTCATGCAGAAACTAATAAAGCCTATAAAATTGTTAGACAAGAAAATCATATTAAGCTCCAACATCATTGATCTCACTCAACAACAACCAGATCTTCGCAACTCACAACCAAATTAAGTTCGAACTTGCAGATCCTATTTTATAGGACTTATCTTATTTTACATTACCTTACCTTGTTCATGTTTGAATTGTAATCTTTTATTTGAATTATCTATCTCTCGGTAATGTTTAAATTCTTGTACTTATCGTCAACTATACTCAAGTGTAATTAGTCTATGTATATGAAAAGAGTTATGCTACATACAATTATTTTTTACTGTCATAATTCTCTGCTTTTCTAAATCTTTTAAAAATGATGAAATGAGTTGGTTTGCTTTGTGTTTTATTTCCAAAATAAGATCTGTATAATCTCCTAGAGTAATATAACTAGGGGTGAAAAAGAACCGGTGAATCGGACCGAACTAGTTTCATTTTTCTCAAAATCGATCGAAATTGGTCTGGTTTCGATTTTTCTTTTTCTAATACTAAACTAGACCGGTTCATATATATATATATTCATTTTTTTATATTATATAAAATATTTTTTATATGATCTTTTATATTATATACAATTTATATAATTATATGTAAAATAATTTTATATTATATGCTAAATTGCTAATTAATATAACATTAAATTTTAAAATCCTATTATTCATGTATAATAATAACAATCTAATAACATAAAATTAATATAACGTAAAATTTTAATCATAAGCATGAACATTTGATCATATGTTATTAATATAAACTATATATATATATATATATTAAGGATAAATACATTTTATAGCATAATAAATTATAATATATATTATTTTTGATAAATACATTTCTATACATTGGATCATATACACTCATATAAAAAGTGTATGTAACCATGATATTATCATTAACATATATAATCAAATATATAAATAACTTAGACACTAACATATTATCACTAACATACATAATCAAAGTACCTAGAAAACCTAGTTTAGAGAGAGAGACTCTTCTTCTCTCTAGAAACCACCACCAAATCAAAACCTACGCAGAGGGCCCCCATCCTCTCTCATTCATCCCTACTCTCTCTCCTCTCTAGTTTTCTTCTTTCCTTTTCCTTTTTAGTTATTTTTTTAGGGCTAAGTATGGTAGAAGGTTGATTTGCTACTCTCCGGCGTCCGGCGACCACCCACACCTGATCGCAGGTTTTCCAAGATGCTGATCCTTCAGATGGGCGAAGTATTTCGTTGAACAAAGCTAGGCATGATCCACACGCGTGGTCCAAAGTGAGCACGTGAAATACAAGCCCCACCGCTAAGGGTGCTCTTCTGCCGCCACGTGCAACTTTTCTGGGTCCAAGGCCATTGGTTACTTCAGACCTAACTAATCGCCATACTCCTAAGGTGGCGAAGGCTTCTCACACACCATCACAGTCACTTTGTTTGTAATTTTTCCTCCAAGGTTGAAAATGCGAATCTATATCTTTCTAAGATACAATTTATTTTTTCCATGTATCTTTAATTTCTGTTACGTCTTTTGTTTTAGAAAAAAAAAAACACATCGTCTATTGGGCTTCTGTCCATAGAGTGTCTCTTGGACTTTTGTCCATAGAGTGTGTCCTTCACTCGGTCTTAGACAGAGTATAGGGTTTGTTAACTTTGTCTTGGATAGCATTGTGCTGTCTCTCAGGTGGCCTGAGAGAGGTTTGCAACATGGACTAGACCATGTCAGTCATAGTTTTGTATTGGGGAGCCATTAATGTTGTAGTTGGCTTGTAATAAATGTTTCATGTCAAAGTTGTAATGTATGTTATTAATGAATGCAGTTTTTTTATAAAAAAAAATAATAATACTATATCACTATATGATACTATTATATATATATATATATACACCAATACTAATACTAACACTATTAATAATCCACCATATATAAATAACTATAAAAATTACTATAGTATTAACTACTAATACTATATTACTATATAATTCACTATATGTAACTATATCACTATAAGATAGTTATACTAGCTATATAATCCATTAATATTATACTAAAACCGAAAAAAGCGGATCGAACCAAACCTAAAACTGTAAAATTGGAAGTACCAGTTTAGAGGTGTAATTGGTGCGATATTGGTTCTTCAAATTTCAAAACTGGTGTATACCGGTTTGATTTTAAAATATGTCCAAAATCGGATTGAATTGAACCGGTTAGACCCTTAAATATAACAACATAATCTCATGCAAATTGCGATGAGAGTGCATGTACCTACATGACATAGACAACGACATTTCCCGAGTCATGTGCTGTTATGGTGGATATCGACATCCTCAGATGGATTACTGTTGATTTCCAACAATCGTATAGACTTGTCCACAACAAACAATGAAATTATTTGATCGACCAAATCAAGCTATTTCAAACCATGTTGACAACAACGTTATCAGATCAAGAAAATTCGAGTAAAAGAGAGGGTGCAGTTTGCAATATAGATTGGAAGTTCAAGACTTGTAAGTCCATATGAGATAGGTTAGGAACCAGATTTGGTGCTAACATTATATTTACACCCTCTAATAAAATTGTGACACGTATGCTTTCCAAAAAATGTAAAATAAAAATAAATATAGATAATTAGTTTCCATGTACTTCTCTCCCGTTTATCTATCTCTCCTCAAGTTGAAGCTCTCTCTCAACTCTCAATCACGCTCCTTCTCTCTCCCCTTAAGCAATCCTAGGCATCACAGTTGATTCTCTCTCTCTCTCTCTCTCTCTCTCTCTCTCAAGTCCACACCCAATTCTCTCTCTACATGGGTTTTTTTGCAGCATATAAACATACGCCGATAACCCCCATCAGATCAACGTCACCATAGTTGTCGACGAAAAAGCAAAGCACCTAGCTTCTGTGGCGTCTCAGCCATTAGCTTCCAGCACTGATGCATAGGTCTCTAAAAATAAAAATAAAAAGCATGCACCGATGCACAACCACTCACAACTTTCTCGGTTTTCATCTCTCTTTGGCGTTGGTTGGTTGAAAGCGAGAGAATATTTTTGTTAATGGTAATTTTTTTTCTTTTAGGTATTCGCTTATTTGGTTTGATACAGTGTAAAGATTTCTTATTTTTCTTGTTTTTCAAAGACTTACCAAAGTTTATTTATGTGAGAACTTGGGATTGGTAGATTGTAGAGGGGAAAGTAAAAGATATAGGATCTATTTCAGAGTACTAAAGAGAGCATGATCTTTATGGCTACTATTCATATTGATTCTGACAAGATGCTTCTGTGTCTTTTTTAAGTTGCTTGGATGCTGTTGGGGGTTCTTTATGCCATTGTAGACTCATGTCTGTAGAACTCTCTCTCTCTCAATGCCTCTGATTTTTTTCTCACTCTTTTTTTTATCCAATCTCAGGATGTACCTTGAGGGGCTTAAGGGGTGAGAGAGAGAGAGAGAGAGAGAGTGACTGACGGAAAGAGAAAAGGGAAAAGAAAGAGAAAGGGAGAGAAGAGGGGAGCTGAGGGGGAGAAGGGAGAAGAGAAATAGGACTTTAGGAGATCTATCGACCGAAAGGGAAAAGGGCTGGTTTTGCTCCTCTCAACTCGCACCTACTACTTAAAACATAATAAATGTCAATTTTTTATAGGATGGTGTAAAATACAAATACACACCACAACCGGTTTGAAGTTAAACTCAATCCATATAGAATTCTTCTACACTTAAGCGGCTACAGTAACCAACACCACACACTGCCTATGTGGATTTTTTTTTAATTGCTACAGTACAACACATGTGTTTTGCTCAAAACCCAAACTCCCGACTTTTTCCCCAAATCAGCCATTCGAATTTCTCTCCTTCCAACTTCGCCTCTCCCCTACCCCTCCTGCTCAGTTCCTGCCACTCTTCTGTCGTCATCAGTGTGCCGTCTACTGTCGTCCGTGTGCAGCGTGCCGTTTGCCGTTCGCCATCTGTGTTGTGCTATTCCTGCGAGGTCACCCTTTTGCGCGATGTCCATTTTACTGCTTTCGACGATGATAATCTTGTTAATCCTCCGTACTTTGTGTTATTAATTCTCAAGTGATTTATTTCGACGATGACCCTTGACTTGATTCCCATTTTACTGACCCGATTCCCATGTGTTCTTTAATATACTCTTTGGTTGGATTTCTGAGATGTTTTTTAGTCTTATATCTTAAAGAACCTGATCTCAATTGGTATTGGACATTGCACATCTCTATGTGGCTTGTTTTAGTGCAAAATAACTGGCAATACCTCATACTTGTCATGAAAAATATAAAGAAATTTTTTTATGTCATACTTGCTTATACTAGTTAACACATTCTAGGGAATTCAAGATTGCCGGACCTAGTGGTTTGGAGTAAATTTTAGGGACTTTTTGGGAAATTTTTGGCTAGATTTGCATCTCTTTATGGGCGGGGCCTCATCATTCCAGTTGAAGTAAGTGGTGTTTTTTATGGATTGAATCTTTGTATTAGGCTGAGTCGGTTCTATGTAGTGGTTGAATCTAATTATCGAGAAATTGTGAACTAGTTATAAGAAACTGGTTGTGTTCATTGGGAATTAGTTGATGTATCACACAATATTCTTCTACAACTGCTTTGTTAAAAAAGAAGAAGGAAATGATATTCTTTGCAAAGCTTTTAGAGTCAAATGTCCAGTTCTTCATTTTTGCTTTCAATTTTGATCGATTCAATATTATGATAACTAATATTGGATTAATGTTTTTTTTCTTGTAATATCGATCAAAAAACTCAGTTGAAATAGCGTGATGGACAAAGAGGAAGATAAAAGGTCATCCAGGCCTTCTACACAAATTCCACCGACTCATGTATGATATATTGGTCATTCATAAAAGGAAGGTGTCTCGATTCCAACTAGTTAATGCATTTTTATTTGTGTATTGCAGATCTCTCTTTCTCCAGGAAATGCTTACTACCCACCATTTATGATGCATCTAAATGCATATCCGAATTCATATACATACGCATGGGGTAGCCAAGTACATTCCATTTTGAACTTTAAAATTTTTTTTCCCTTAAGTGCATTGTTATCATGTTCTAACACCGTGCCTGATTGCAGCTCCCACCAATGCTACATTTTCTAACAACGTTCATCTACCATCTGTCGACTAATGCGGAAGGTTCGGATCTTTTTCAACAAACGATCCAGGTAGATTCTTTTCTAAGCTTTCATTAAGTGCATTGTTATCTATTCTAACACCGAGTCGGATTACAGGCCCCACCAATGCCACTATTTCTAACAACGTTCATCTACCATTCGTCGACTAATGCGGAGGAATCGGGCCATGTTCAACAAACGAACCAGGTACCCCCATTTCTAACCTTTTATTTTTTTGGATGCGTGCGTTGTGACCTTTTCTAATACTGTGCATGATTGAAGCCCCCACCAATGCCACCGTTTCTAACGACGTTCATCTACCCTCTATCGACTAATGCGGAGGACTCGGGTCATCTTCAACAAATGATCTAGGTAGATTCCTTTCTAACCTTTCATTAAGTGCATTGTTACCCGTTCTAACACCGAGTCGGATTATAGGCCCCATCAATGCCACAATTTTCAACAATATTCATCTACCCTCCGTCGACTAATGCGGAGGAGTCGGGCCATGTTCAACAAACGAATCAGGTACATTCCTTTCTAGCTTTTTATTTTTTTGGATGTGTGCGTTGTTACCCCGTTCTAACACTGTGCATGATTGAAGTCCCCACCAATACCACATTTTTCAACAACGTTCATCTACCCTCCGTTGACTAATATTAAGGGTTCGGGCCATCTTCAACAAATGTCATGCCCTCCATTAAATACCGAAGAGGACATGGGAAGCTTTGAAAAGACTGCAAGTAATGTGGAGACTGCGCCATTTATATCTGAAAGTGAAAATAATGTTTGATTCATATACATACAAATCCCGTGATTGTTGTAGGTAATATTAACTAAGTGAACATTTTCTTTTTCAAAAACTTTATTAGACGTAGAGACAGAAGCCAATGACATAATTCAAGAAAATTCTGATAATGACCAAGTTGAGGAGGAGCCCAAACCTGGTATGAAGTTTGCCACTGATCATGAGCTTATGGCCTATTACATGTGATATTTCAAGCAATAAGGTTTTGGTATTATAACACAAAGGATGAAAAGAGAGGCAATTGGGAGGGTGAAGTATTTGACGATTGGTTGTGCACAAGGCGGCAAGTACCATCCTAGCCATAATAATATCTCGAGGTCACGCCCAACTATTAAAACGGATTGTAAGGAAATGATAAATGCTCACTTGGTGGAGGGTACTTAGGTGGTGACCACTGTTGAGATTGCCTATAATGATAGTACTGTCAGCTCACAAAAGTCTAGATTATTTAGATATCATAAGTGTTTAGACGAATATAGTCAGAGGATGCTTGATTTGAACGACAGAGTAGGTATGCTTAAAAATGAGATACACAGTGGTAAAAAGTAGCTACGATGACTTACGGCAAAATGTGGACTCACGGATGTATGAGTTTGTGGTGAAACGATGTGTGAAATTAGCAACCCGTGTATCTTTGAGTGATGCCCATGTTATTGCATTCGTACGCCACTTGGATAAGTTTGAGAGTCAATTTAAAGGATTAACACTTGAGTTCGGTTTAACAAAGATAACAGAGACTGTGTTCATGGACAAAGGTAAGAAAATATTAAACCCACACGTTGTCCGAGGGAAAGGGAGGCCACCAACAAAAATGAAGGTTTCACCTATAGAGAAGACTGCGACCAGGCGAAAGAAGAAACATGTAATAAATTGTATTACTATTAACTACGTGCATTTCTTCCCACTGCATGCATATTTCTTTATAATAAATGTGTATTTTTGTATTTAAAATTTATTTAGACACGTCGAAAAATATTTGATGATACATCCGAGCAATGTGAGGTATCAGAAGCTCCAGAAAGTGGTCAGGTAATACATTTTTATGTGTATTAATTCTATATTGCTTCCCACTGAGTTCATAAGCACTTTCTAATAATATTTTAAAAAAATTATTATGATACCTAGTGCAGGCAAGCAAGGATGATTTTGCTATTCTAACATAATGCAATACTGTCGCACAACCAACGCTATCGGATAATGAGTAGGTGCTCTAGGAAGATTGTGATGTATTTTGGGAGACTATAATGTTTTATGTGTAGTTTGGGAGACTGTAATATTTTATGTGTAGTTTGGGAGACTATGATGTATTTTGGGAGACTAATGTTTTATGTGATGTATTTTGGGAGACTATAATGTTTTATGTGTAGTTTGGGAGACTATGATATTTTATGTGCAATTTGGGAGACTGATGTATTTTGATGATTTTGGGTGTTATGATGTATTTTTATCGATGTTGGAAGACTATGATGTTTTTTGATGTAGTTTGTCTAACATTATTCTACTTTGTAATCTAGGAGAAAATTATGTTATTTGTCTGAACTGATAGTGATTTTAGCCCTGATTACAACTCCTCTTTGATTAGAACTTATTATATTATGACCATTGTTACAACTCCATTTGCTACAGTTTGTAGTTTCATTGAGACATATAACAATATATGTGTCATCCCAAAGCAGATTATGAGCCAAAAAGAAGTCAATTGCGTACTCTATTATAGAAAATGGTGCATCAGTTGAATAAAGATTGTGTGTATGATTCAAAACACAGGGCTTAACATTAATACAAATAGTACTATTAACATACGTTAGTTCGAACTCCTTCAAAATATATTTATAGTCCAAGACAGCAAAAAATTATTACAATTGATAACACCCAATAAATACATAATAATATCTGTGCATATCTATTCTCTACGAGCTGCTTTCCAATTTTCTCCTCTTGCTTGTAAAGGACATTCTCTCTCTCAACTAGTTTATCTTCCCTTTTTTGAACTCCATACTCGCGCAACAATAAATCGTCCTCCATTTTTTGAACTGCATTCTCTCTTGTGCGAATTTTCTCATCTATCAGTTGAAGTATATCTGCCCATATAAAGAATTGGCACATTGCTTCTCCCTGCATACAAATTGTCAATTCGAAAAATGTTAAATATGACAAATTAAAAAGCAATACAAAATTATGATAAAAAAAAATATGTTTTACCGTGTTATACTTTGGGCAGGCATAAAATTTTCTTCTACGATTTTTGTTAGTATGAGAGGTCTTTAATGGGGCTTTCAAGCCATACCAACAAGTTGGTGCTTCCATTTGCAACTCATCAACAACACATAATGATTGACTCGAGGCTATAGGTGATCTAATTGAAACATTGAGCATATTCAAATGCATCATCATCAAATCAGATTCCATCCATAAAGATTTGAAAAAAAACACATGTACATTTGATTCCATCCAAAAAGATTAGAAGACATAGCATTGATTGTAAAGGTAATGCTAAGGTCTAAAGCTTGATTCAAGTGCTAACCCAGGTAGGTGTATAGTTAAAGAAATTGAACTTACCATGTCAAACACATGATGTATTTGAACAACCACTAAATAATGGAAAAATCAACATTTCAATAACCCAATACTTGAATAACCACTGAATAATGGTAATCAAACACATGATGCCTCAAACCTTAAAATACCCATTCACTCATTCTTCTTTGTCAAATATGTCCATCTTCAAAAACAATATAGGGCAATGGAATCCATCTTAAAGAAATTTAAAAGAATGCACTTAGCAAGATTGTGATGACTGGGTTGGCTAGATGACATAAACAATATGGCCACCCCATTAGTTTTTGACACTATGCAGCTCAATTTCTAAGCTGTCTTTTTTGTTATATTTCTCCATTTTAAACTTGTTCTAAAGCTAATTTAGAATAGATACGTATCAAAGATAAAGAGTAACAAGTTTTTGTTACTCTTTTAGGCAAGTTGAAAAGTGTTAATGTAAAAATGAGTGTGTTGACGTATTCTTGTAAAAACTTTTTGTAAAATTGTGTTGTAACATGTGTTGAAGTGTGTCAAAGTGAAAAACGATGGCCAACTCAAATCAGAGAGTTCGCTCGACATGGCTTGACACTTTGATCGAGCAAAATTCAAATCAGAGAGTTCACTCGACATAGGTCGACACTTCGCACGAGTTACATTCAAGTCAAAGAGTTCGCTTCACATGGGTTGACACTTTGCTCGGGCTACATTCAAGTCAGAGAGTTCACTCGACATAGCTCGACACTTTGCTTGAGCTACAATCAAGTAGAGAGTTCGCTCGACTATGCTCAACACTTCACTCAAGCCAATGTTCTGAAAATCTAATTTTTCCTTAGGTTTGAGTGCCTCTCTCTTGGGAAGTATAAAAGGGAACATTTCATTCTTCCCTTGGTGTGAAAAATTAGAGCTAAAACATAACCTCATTTTCAAGAGCATTTGAGAGCATGAAAAGCTAGTTAGGAATGTCTGGTGTTAGTCACAGCACATAGGCCTGCATGCATCGAACTACACACTTTTAAAAAAAAACAACCCTGGAATAGAAAAGCATATAGAGTACCACATGGTATCATGTCCAAAATAGGCAAACTACATATTACTAAAAGCCAAGACTTGAGGAAAAAAAAAAAACACCCGTTATTGACATGAAACGAGTTTATTTGTTGAACTGCATTCTTCTTCATAAGCTAATATGTCCAAAGAAACAATAATAATTTGGGGAGAAAAAACACATGTTAACGCCCACATCCATATGTTACCCGTACCATTTCTTTCAACAACCATCGATGGCATTTCGCTCTTTACTTTTAAGATGTGGGGAAGCAGGTACTGAAATTAAAACCATAATATCTGTCTCTTTAGAGGATAAAATTCATTTTTTTGGCTGAGCTCCACAACTAACAATACATTTGCATGCAATTAGAAGATCATGCACTGTACATATTTTCTTCCAATAGTTGGCATCATTATGTATAGAATCAAATTACTAAAATCAAATTACTACTCGCATGGGCAAGACTCATGAACAGTGCAATTACTACTCGTCAACGTAGAGAAAATTCACACAGAATGAGATAGGGATTAGCTTACCGTTGTGGAGTGGAAGACGTGCACCAATGGGCACAACAATACAACACTCGAAGATGGGAGAGAGAAATGGCGTCGGGTTCTACGTTTAGGGTTTCTACGCTTCTAAGAGAAATACGAAGGAGAAGATGGAGGGGGTTCTATGTTTAGGCTTTTCTGCGTCTAAGATGGATTCGCAGATGGATGGGGAGAAGAAAGAGGGAGCGGGGAGGGCAGAGAGGTGGGAGATTCGAGTAGATGGATTTCTACACTTCTCAGAGAAATACAAAGGAGAAGATGGAGGGGGTTCTGTGTTTAGGGTTCTCTGCATTGAGATGGAGGGGGCAAAAATGTGTGGAGTTAGGGCAGAGAGGGGGGAGATTGCGTAGATGGAGGGATTTTGGGATGTGGGGGAGACGAGTTTCACAAATGGAGTTTCGCAGATGGAGGGGCTCGTGTGTTGAGTTACTTGACCATTTACTTAAACCGGATCTGCCACATCAACTGGTGTGTGGAGTTAGAGGTAGACCGGCTTTGGAGTAGATTTTCTCATCCGTATATGAGAAAATCTTCTCATAAGCCGATTCACTAATTCTACATCACACGCCTGGCAAATCGGGTTTATCAATTAAATATAAAAAGAAAAATTATAGACATAAACCTTACACTCTGCACACCCATTTAAAAACATGTCATTTTACCTTTTTATTCACGTAATGAAAATGATTCCGGACATATTTATAAGTAAAATAGGATAAAAAAATAAAATAACATATTTTTAAATGGGTATACATGGTGTGAGGCTTATGGGTAGCATCACTCAATAGAAAAACATAAAAATCGACTCTAGGTTCTTTGTGTTTTTGTGCATTTTGCTTGTAGAAAATTTGATGAAAAAAATAAAGTGAAAATGAAGCCAACCCAAAACTTGGAGAGAGAGAGAGAGAGAGGACTTGGTGAGAGAGAGCTTGAGAATAGAGAGAGTGAGATGGGGTTCGGTGAGAGTGAGGGGGATTAGTGAGAGAGAGAGTTTGAGGAGGGAGAGAGAGATGGATTCGATGAAAGGGATTGAGGAGAGAGATTAAAATCAGATTTCAAAGAGAGAGAGAAAGACGAGGATGGGTCCTAACATAATAAAAAGAAGAAAAAAGAAAAGAAAGGAAGTGCAGTGTACAGGTTGCTGAGTAGCATTGCTCGTCCGTATATATACACTTTTTTTGCGACACATATTATATGATGTGTCGATTATGACTGACTCGGTTGCATGCCGCATTCTCTATGACCAAACAAGTTGATTGATTGTTTTGCGATTATTATTGTTGTTATTGGTGAATGATCAAAGGTAGATGAGAGAATGACTTGAAAAAAAACGGTAGCTAGTGTTGTGAGGAGATATACGGGTGTCAACCCCAACATCTAGTGAATATGGTCAATCAAGGCTTCCTTTGGTTACTCAGATTAGATGAGATGAGATGAAATATTTTATTAAAAGTTAAATAAAATATTATTATAATATAATTTTTATTTTAAAATTTAAAAATATTGAATTGTTTATTTTATTTTGTGTGAAAATTTAAAAAAATTGTAATAATTATATGAGATGAATTAGTATTTCTTGCAATTAATGTAATATTCAAATGTATCATATCAAAACTTCAGTTGAGGAATCTCCAAGCTCTTATTTTTCAATAGTCTTAAGAATATAATAAATAATTAAATCTACATTTTCTTATAAGTTTAAATTTTTTAAACAAGTGGTGATTTCAAATAGTATCAGAGCAAAGGTCTTGAATTCGAACTCTGACTCTATACTATACCTAACTTAATTAAATATTTTACGTGTTGGACTCACTTATTGAGAGAAAGTCTGGCCCACACGTGAAATTGAGTGTTAAAAATATAATAAATAATTAAATTTACATCTTCTTATCAACTTAAACCTTTTTGGAACTACGAGTGATTTCACATTAGGCCCTTTAAAACGTCATTTCACCATAACCGTATCTTTTCATTTCTATTCTTTCCGAATCCAAGCAACTGATATGTCTGACCTTCACCCAATTACTTTCTCCATTCCCTTCCCAAATATAATCATCAAGTTTCTTTCGACTAGTTTGATTAATTTAGTAGGAAGAAGCCAGGCAAATGCTCCAACTAACAAGAAGACAAGCATGCATCGAATTTACATGTCCGAGTTAAATACGTCTTCTCAATGTAGACTGTCACCAATAGTCCAGACAAGAACAAGTTCCATCTTTGAAATGACGAAAACGATTCCGATCCCTTGCTATAATTTCTCTTTCATATATCACGGAAATAAACTTAGTAGTCACATGACAATCATGACAAACCCGAAGGTTTTTAATGATTCGGATGGGGGCACTCGATTCAGATGCCATGAGAGCAAAATCTATAGCTAGCCTCTCACTATGGCAAGAGAGAGCACCTTCCTTTTCTTCCTCTTCAATGGCAAACAGCACTTCCTTTGTTCTTGGCTTGTGACCGTATTCAGATAATCTTTTGTTCATCTCTTCTAGCTTTAAATGCCTTTTGTTTGTGGGTGTGTTTTGTCTCCCATTAGGAACTCATGCATGGCACCGCCAATCTCAACCAAGCTGCTTCCGGGCATTTTGTTAATCCCTTGATCTTTCATCAGCTTTCTAACTTTATTGACATCGTCCCATCTATCAATACTTGCATACATATTTGATAAAAGTACATAGTTCCCACTGGTTTCTGGTTCTAATTTTATCAAGTTTTTAAGTGCAACTTCCCCTATCTCCAGATTTCCATGAACCCTGGCTGCCCCAAGTAAAGACCTCCACAAAATGGCATTTGGTTTCATGGGCATGGTCTGGACCCTTTCCTCAGCCTCCTTTAGCCTCCCGGCTCGTCCTAGAAGGTCCACCAGGCAGCCATAATGCTCAAGCTTCGGCTTAATCCCATAAACCTCCTCCATAGACTCGAAAACCTTACAGCCCTCCTCTACCAAACCCGCATGTGAGCAAGCACACATGGTAACTACAAACGTAACATCATCAGGAACTATTCCCTCAATCTTCATTTTCTCATAAAGGCCAAGTGCCCGATGTCCATAACCATTAATTGCGAATCCACGAATTATGGCATTGTAACACAATGTGTCCCTTTCGTTCAATTGATCAAACAACTGGTGCGCTAAATCCAGACACCCACATCTTGAATACATGTCCATTAGTGCTGTTCCCACAAAGCGGTTCAGTTTAAGATTGTTCCTCAATGCGTAAGAGTGTGCCCATGTACCTTGACTAAGAGCACCCAAATTAGCACAAGCGCTAACTAAAGCAACAATGCTAACTTCATTAGGCCTAACTGAGGAACGTTGCATGTCTTTAAACAAATACAAAGCCTCCAAGGACAAACTACTATCGCAACCGTTACTGGCACTGCTAATACAGTCAGTACTCGTACTATGCGCATAAGCAGCTAAAATCGAGTTCCACGAAGCTAAATCCGGTTCCCTAATTTGATCGAACAAATACCTAGACACACCGACTCTGCCACACTTGGCATAGAAATTGAGCAACGAGGCTTGGACGAAGTGGTCATGTGTGGATCCAAGGAATTTTAAGACATGGGTGTGGAGGGCTCGACCGTGTTGGAACCATGGGTCAGACACAAAAGCCTTGAAGAGAGATGGAAAGGTGAAGCTATTGGGTTTGAGGGTCTGGTGAGAGAGAACTCGGTTGTAAAGTGAGCAGACAATGTGGGTGTGGTGTCCGCCATTGGTGACGAGCGAGGAAATGAGAGTGTTGAAGAGGAAGATTGTCGGGTTTGGAATTTGATTGAAGATCGAGAGTGCGTAGGCTATGGAAACGGCGGAGGAGAAGAGAAGGAGTCTGCTGAGAGGGTAAGTGTGGAGGGCGAGACCGGTTGTGAGCATATGGGCATGGACTTGCTTAACGGCGTGCAGGGTCTGGCATTTTTCTAAGAGTTGGAGGGTTGGGTGCTTGAAGTTTGGGTTTTGGGACATCATTTCATGGCATAACTGGATGCTGTAATTTGAGGGTTGCAATCGACAATGATTCTCATGGAAACGGTTTTTTAAGTTGGCAATATGGTCGACATCGTCCCATCTACAGCTTTCAGCAACGAACTTCCATTTAATTGTGGGTAAACTGGGCTGAGAGCCCCGCCTATTGAAATACTCCAACTTAACTGATTATGTTCATTGGGCCTACGAAGGTCGGGATTGATTTTACCTATTTAACTTGTTTTAGAATATATGAAGTGGCCTACATACTTAGAACTAGTTTGGATGGTGAGATGGGATAAGATGATATGAGTTGAATAAAATATTATTTTTTAATATTATTATTATTTTGAGATTTGAAAAAGTTAAATTATTTATTATATTCTGTGTGATAATTTGAAAAAGTTATAATGGCAAGATGAGATGAGGTTGTTAAGATATAAAATAAATAATAAAATCTACCGAACCCTTATTGTTTAATATTTAAATTTTGTCACGATATCAAATTCTTAATAAATATTGTACTGATGATCCGATGTAAAAACATGAGGGGATGTTGTTAATCAAAAGATCTAGGTCTAATTCTGGTTGGCATTATGCAATTTTTATTGACCATTGCAGAACTGCTGGATCAGTTAGTGTCCAGTGTTTCACAAACAAAGTGCTGGTGTCTGGTGATTATTGTCCTACGTATCGATTCTTGCAATTTTGAAGCATGCACTTTTTCAGAGAACTCAAAAAAAAGGAAGATATCAACTTGAAGGTACAACAGAAAAAGGGCAAAACTGCTCATAAAAACTAACTTATACTCATAATTAGAGACAACTAATTATTGTACTTTTTTCGCAGAAAACTGCGTAACAAAAACAAGGCTCAAAGATACTAATGGTGAAGCTGTGAAGGAACTCAAGCATAGTACTTTATATTTCATCTTCATAATGCCCTGCTGCCACCTGTCCCCATCGAACATGTAGATGGATTTTTCACTATTCAGATCCGTCCAATATCCTTACCAAAACACAAATATACGAAACAATCCAATAACTCCCAACAGATCTAACCAAAAAAATTACCCAAAATCCTTCAAGACCCAGAGCATAATAGAGTGAACTGCCAGCAGGAAATTTGCCACCAAAAGCAGAGGAAATAATTTCTGTGAAAGGACAATGGTTAGCACACAAATGAAAGATGGCAGTCAAAGAAAAAGCAAAAGGATAAATGTGGTCACGGTCTTCATGTGCACGTACATCATCTAGCACAATGCTGGAAATTGGTCCCCAACACCCACCACCAAAAACCTTTTGTCATCTCCGATAATAAAGTCATGAAAAGAGAATAGCTTTCAAGTTTAATGCATTTTTCACGAAAATGATTTTACAGATCTTTCTTTCCCCCGCCCACCTCCATCATTGAACCTCAAAACCAAAGTTATAGGCTTCGATTCTTTGAAAGAATATTACCCAGATTTCGCTTTTAAAATTTTCTCGATGTTTTGAACGCGAAACTTGGTCAAAAAGCATATTGCAAATGCTCCCTTGTTTGCGTCTGTTTGAAGGTACATGCACACTTGAACCGGTTTAACCAGCCAGTCTAAATGTACGGCTTGGGGTGGGGGAGTGTGGGGGATTTACATGGGGCCCCCAGAGACAAGTTGATTAGCCCATGAACTTTGGATCTTTCGTGGGGCCCAAATTAGACATCTAAAAGACAAAAAGTCCTTTTTTTTTTTTTTTTTTTTTTCCTTAAAGTTTTTAGGTTTTTGAAAATGCCAAATGTGTTGGGACGGAAATGCCCTTGATGCTTTTTTGACAGAAAAAGTTAAGGGTTGGTGGGACGATGATCAAAGGAGATGTGAAAGTACTTGTGTATGTTTTTTTGAGTTCTGACCGCTTTGCTTTTGGGGATACTGATGAAAGTTTTTTTTGGGGTGCCTTTTGATGACCACATACACATATACATATACATACATATTTTTTTATTATAGAATATATTGTGCATGTATTCGCTCAATGCCGAAAAGCAAAAGATATTTGAAAAGACTATAATGACATGCACATCGAAAAATCAAGATGACAACAAATTCAATTGTCCAAGGAAAAGACATGCAACTAATTCAATCAAAACATAACTACAATCTGTAGTGTCTAGATGCCATGCCTTGTTTCCAACCTTATCTTCAACTCTGTTTAAAGTCTTAAATTCCCTTCAAGATTTTCAGATATATTTACTTCTTTTAGGTGGAATTGCTATGATGCATTGTAAATTAAATGGTCATCATGATTCATGATGTTAATGTAGTAGTAACTGCAGAGACCACTTGAAATCAATGCTGTTCTGATTCAGCCTGCTCATAAGTTTGTGGGTAATGATCAAAACCTTTTTGGGTTCTGCTGGTGTGGACCGAAGCAGCAAATCAATAGCATTTAGATCGGTCTGACTTGATTTTCTTTTTCAATTTGGTAAGGATGCTTCAATCATGCGTATTTCAAAGGATCCTAAGATTATTGGTAATCACTTATGCATCTTCACATTCATTTTTATATTTGTATAATATCTCTTCAAATTGGTCTACATTAGATTATGTGTCTTTAAAATTTTACATATCGATGAACAGTATTTCTTCAAATTTGGAGAAACATTGTTCACTCTCTAAATATTATTTTACTGTTTTTTTCTCTCCCCTACCATTTGATCTCTCTCTCAACAGCAATGCAAACAAAGAAATTAAAAAAGATCGAACGGGATTGATAATTGCTTATTAGAAGCATATCAAGAAAAAAAAATTAGGAAAAAAAATATTTCATTATTATTTGATTCAAAAATGCATAATCAAATATGAAAATTTTTCTTGATATGCAAAATCAATCTTCATATTTTGCATATACATATAGAGAAATCAATGCTAGTGATCTATGCAATAATCTCCCAATAATTTTTTTTTTTTTTTTTTGGGTTGGGTTCCACGTGGCCTTCAAGGAGTGGGGGCACACGTGGCACCTCCTGAGTACATGCACCTGATCAAGAGTTGCAAATATTAAACCTTTGTTTGTTTGTTTGTTTATGGGGGTACCTTAAGGTTATACAGTGTCAAATGTGTCATAGACATTTCCAGCCAAAGGAGGGATTTATGTTTGTGGCAGCACGGCACATCACCGCAGACTTCTAACTGTTGAGAGGAAAATTGACACCAACAAACGCCATACACACCTCTGTCTTTGGTACTTTGGCAGTTTTCCAATTCAATCTCTATCTCTCCTTTTCTAAGTATAAATTCAAATTATATTGACTAAAAGATATAAGGTAAACTTGATCATCCCAAAGCCATCGGGAAGAAAATGTACGTAGTACTGTTAAAGAAGCACGTGCTTATTACATGTTCAAAGTATATGCTACTATTAAATAGATTAGATTAAAGATGTCTTTGATCAATTTGACCATGCATGTGGCACAAATCGGATAATGATGAAAGAAGTATTACAGTCATAAAAAAATTTTATAAAAATAAATTTAAAAATTGACATAATTTTATATAATACGTTAAATTTATTTTATAATAAATATAATTTTATAATATAATATACCACGTCAAATCAAGTCACTTTCTAAATTTAGATTTTTTGAATCACTAAAGCATTTATGTGATGATACATTGTTTGGCCATGGATGTAAGCGACAAATAAAACTGTATATAATTTTTTTAACGTTTTTATTTTGTTCCTTTGTCCTGATGAAAAGAGTGGCGAACACTTCGAAAACAAAACGAAAGATAGGGATTGGTTATTGGTTGATTATGGAAGTGGTGGCTAGCAACTCGTATAATAAAACAGATGCTAAAAGCCATCTCCAGTTATTATATTCCAATATTTATAGCCATTATATACAGTGGCCAGTTTCATTGCAGGCATGTCGATCGTGTCATGGTGTCCCTTAATTAACATTTGGACAAACACTTTCATTTAATTATTAGCAATGTAAGTTACTCCATAATTAGCAACGAAACAAACATTAATTAATGGCTCCAAAACTGTATATTTATATACATAATTTGAAAAAAAAAAATATACAATGGGTGGAACTATTGCATGCAGCTAGGCGTGCATTGCCCAACATGACCATAAAAAAAAAACCAAATAATTAATAAATATGAGATGATCTCGACAGGGTCGGGTCGAGATCATAGGTTATATTTTTATTATAGATAGGTAGAATTTTATAAGCTAAGTTTTTTTTTTAATTGCTTTAACCATACCATATGAGTATGAGTAATGACTAATACCAGTACTTCTATTAATTATCTTGACATGATCTTGTAAGTTGTGTCATAGCTTGATCCCAATGACACTTATAAACCGATGTATGGGAGATAACAATTCAATTGAAAGATAACTAATTTAGGAAAAAGCAGAAAGCTTGTGCTCAGATAAAAGGAGAGATCAAGTAATCTACAAACTTTATAATTGTTTAGGGGATAAATTAACCTAAAAAAAGGAATGATTATTTTAGTAGTTCAAATGATGGGAAAAGTTTGTAGCTTTTTTTTCTTTCCTTTGCTTTAAAGCATAAATTAAACTCAATAACAATGGCGCTCACGTGATGGGAATAAGCACACAGGTCCGCATGTGTGCGTGTGTTCCATAATTCATTCATTCCCATGCACCCACAAAGGTTCGTATATAGGGCCTGTGTTATAAATATAATTGTCTAGACAAAACCATCTCTCTCTCTCTCTCTCTCTCTCTCTCTCTATATATATATATATATATAAACATAATGTCGCCAAAAAAGTACCCAACATTGAAATGGGTGGAATCATAAGCAGCAATTGAGCAGTATGAAATGTGAAAATGTTAGGACGTGTTTAAATTTGTGGAGATTGGACCCCACGACACCCACTATTCTCACTTGGGAAACTCCCCCAACACCACTACTCTCAAATATGCCTTTTGCTTGTCCACAACCAAAACATACTTAACATATATCCCTTATTTTTTTTTTTTTCAGAAACATCAGTCACTGTTTACAATCTTATATCTCACATCTTATGAAAAATACTTTTACATTTTCTAAAAAATATTTTTACATCCCATAAAAAAGTTATAAATATGAAATATGTAATGTAAATAGTTACTGATTTGTAGCAAAATTCTTATTTATTTACTTTTTTAACTTGAACCCAAAACAAAACAAAACAAATCTCGCCCATCTATAACTTGTCCCTTGCATATTACGTCTCTTTTATTTTCTCATGATAAAAATAGGAAAAATCCAAACCAAATTTATGCAGTTATGTCACAACAAAAACAACCCCATGCCCCCACAAAACAAAACCCATTTCTCAAAATTAACTATTTATTTATTTGGGTTCTCTCTTTTAGTTGGAGTAATGATTTGATGCATTAATTGTCTCGTGGAAATTTTGCCTGCCTTCAAAACCGTCCAACAAATAGATACATCCTTATTTATGTTGTCCTTTGGACCATATTTCTCACATCACAAGATTTCCTGTTGATTCTAATCCATTCCTCTTTGCCCTGCAATTCATAGCCTTTGAACTCAAGGTGGTCCTGTAGTAGTACTCTCTCATCTTCAATGAGCTCGAACGGGTGGATTGTGTTTAGCCAATTGCTGTTAAAGATTGATCCAACGGTGAATCATTGTGGTAACGTTGTAGCTATGGTAGGCGTTGGAATACCTAAGCATCTCAGGCATAGGGGTCAACAAGTAATAATTCCGAAGGCACTCCACCATTGACAACCATCCAAGTTATAATGAGTGGGATCTCATAAATTGCAATTGATTTCCAACCATTTTGCTCGAAGTCTAGGATGCCATCATAGACAATCACTACCTCCTCAGGCCTCATTTCTTTTGCCTTTTTCTCCTATAGTTAATCTCATGATACCATGGTACTCTCCAACAACATACCCAATCATGCATCCTCCTAAATCATTTCCAACCGCTAGATCCTTAAGCTTGTATTGGTCGAGATTGAAATTCTCTATATTTTTTTTACTTAGCCACTTAATTAAAAAATAATGACTGAATTTCAAAAAATGTCACAAATTTTTTGCGAAAATATCTTTATCCTAAGATATGTTATCCAATTATTTGTCAAAAAAAAAAAAAAAAAAAGAGTCTAAAAAATGTAGATTGTATGAAATAGTTGATATGAGGGTCCAGCTTGTAGAAGAGCTTAATACGGTGGACCTTAGTGTAGTGGATCAAGTCAAAGGGTCCAAAAGCAGATAAAGAAACACAAGGAAAGTGGACCCCAAGTCTTATCCACCCATTGAATCGACCGTTTAACGAAGCAGTGCATCGGAGGGGAAACGAAAGAGAGGAAAAAAATAAAATAAAAAAAAAAGGAAAAAGAGAGTGTTTCAGCTATTACACTATACACTACTGCATAGGGACTAGAGAGAGGGAGGAAATGGACAAGTCTGCAAAAGAGGGAGAGTACTGCAAGTTCGAATTATTCTTCTTCTGTGTATGATTGCTTTTACAATCCTCAGTAACTCTATTGGACTCGTATTTCACCACTTTCCTCTCTCCATCCTTTCTCCCCTCTTTATTCTCTCTATATATATTTTGTTTTTTTATACATATAATATATGGTAATGGTACGTCCCCGAGGCTGCGCGACCAGTCCAGAACCGGAACAAACAGAGAGAAGAAGGGTGGGGGGAGGTGATTTTAAAAACATGGGGTGGGGGAAGGGGGCAGGGTCCTCACAAGCCTTTTACACGTGATAAAGAAAACAACCAAAAGCACTTGCATGCGTGTATAAAGATTCATTTATCATCATCACCTCTCTCTTTCTCTCTCTATCTCTGGTATCCGAATCCTCCACCAAAACCCATCTTTTATATGTAGTAAGCTTTTGGTTCCCCTTTTTAATCTCTGCTCACGTTCTTTGCCACCCATCCTTTTAAAGCCTCCCTTCTTCTTCTTTGTTATGATTTGATTCAAGTGCAGAGCGATTGTTTTAGTATTCCATCACTCCCATAGTCTCTGAGTGTGGTGTGTTGGTTAGTTGGTGAGTCTTCAATCTTTTGGCTTCTTTTGACTTGGTTATATTTAATGGGGGCTGCACTTCCTCGTCGGAATTAGTTTTGGGTATCCTACAGAGTGATTTTTTTTTTCAAGTTCCTACAGATAGTGATTACGCTTCCCTTTTCAATGTTTATTCCTTCTCTTTGGATTTGTTCTTAATTTTTGTTTTCTTCTCGGTGTTTTTATTCTCCTCCTACAGCAATCACCTGGTTTTAAAATCTGTAAAATATATATATACACATATTCTTTTGTCATGTTTTATCCGTTTGGGTTTATTCATCTTCTATATGATTATCGGTTTCAGGTAGGGGAGATGCCTAAGGGAATGGTTTTGACTTCTGGATATTTCCGTTTCTTGGGGTTCTAATTGTTTGTCTAATTATATTTATTCATTCCATGCTCTCTGTCTGCCAGTTCATTGTGTTGCTAATAGAAGAATCTGAAGAAGATTTGTCTTCGGTTTTGCATATATGCTTTTCGAGTTTACAACTGATTTTTGGGCTGCAAGTTTTATTTGGGGTTTCGTGTTTTATGTTTCTTCTCTTATTGATGGGCTTCTGAGTTTTTGAGTCGAGAATAAGAAATTATATTAAAATAACCATCTTTTTTGGTTGTGTTTGAGCTATCTTTGTCTTCTCGACCCAATGGCTCTTTAATTACTAGTCAGAAGAAACTGTTACTATTTGTTTCTTGGTTGGCTCTCTCATTTCCATCTATTTTTAAGGGGTCAAGCTGCTTCCTGAAACATATGTGAATGGACCGGCTTTTCTACTTATCAAAGGAAATAGTAATGCTTGTAATGTTCATCGAAAGATGGAACTTTTGCACATACTTTTTTTACTTTGAGTACAAAACCATGATGCATTTCCCATCATTATTTCCATTTGTTTACTATCTTTTGTTATGTCGCTGACCTGCATTTCCCCGTTTATTTTTTTCCCCAGCTGAAATAGTCTCAAGTCTGTGAGAGAAATAGGAAAGAATAAAAAGAAGGCAGTGCGTTTGCGTGCCATTTGGTGAAGCTCCTCTCTTTTCGACGAGTAATTGTGCTTTTGCGTATCAGTTTCAGTCCGCAAAATTAGCGAATCCAACATGCCTGTAAGGCAGATGAAAGAGAGCTCAGAGCAACACCTTGTGATCAAAACCCACTTGCAGAACTCCATGAACCAAATGCAGAAGGCACCCACCAACAAAACTGCCCAAAATGGTAAAGGTCCACCACCCCAAGAGCCCCATAACACAAAACCTCACAACCAAACTTCACCACCATCAAAAAACAAAGGAAGAAGAAGGGGTAGAGGTGGCCGAAAGTTTGATCAAGGCGATGTTTGTATGCGTCCGAGTTCCCGGCACTGCACCGTGGCGAATACGCCCGTCTCTGCGAATACGGCCGGAGCCCTTTTAGCGAGTACTCTAGATGGATCGGTTGAAAACGGTGGCAACTTGTGTGGAATGGATATGAGTTTTCCTACTACGAGCAAGGCTTCGAGTTTTGCCCGGAGGCCTGGTTTTGGGCAAGTTGGGACAAAGTGTATTGTAAAGGCCAACCATTTCTTTGCGGAGTTACCGGAGAAGGACCTGAACCAGTATGATGTAAGCTGTTTACTTTAATGGGGCTAATATTAAACTTAGCTGTTAATATGATGCTGCGGATAATTGAATTGCATTTTGCTTTGTGTCATAGCACTTGGGTCCCTTGAATCTGACATCCAGTAAGTTTATGGTGTGGTTTATTCATATGTTTGTTTTTACATTGCAGAGGAAATCGATCAGGTTTCTGTTATTCGTCTGTCCTTTTCTTTTATAGCCATTTATGAGTTTTAAATTGGGCCATCAATTTTGTTCTTATTGTTTGTTTGCCTTTTCACCATCTGTGTACTGATTCGGCAGGTGACCATAACTCCTGAAGTGTCATCAAGAACCGTGAACAGAGCCATCATGGAAGAACTGGTAAGATTGTACAGAGAATCTGATTTAGGAACGAGACTACCTGCTTATGATGGCAGAAAGAGTTTGTACACAGCTGGGGAGCTGCCCTTTGCTTGGAAAGAGTTCAAAATTAAGCTAGTAGATGAGGAAGATGGAATCAATGGTCCCAAGTAAGAATTTATTGCCTGTGCCATCCTGTTCCCATTTTAACCTCTCTCTCTCTCTCTGATTTAGTCCACACCCCCCCCCCCCCCGGCGTGCCCTCTGGGTTATGCTCTTCTCTCTTTTCTTTGCACCATCTGGGTCGTCCTCGTTTCTTAGTTGAAGTTTCTCGTTCTGAATATTTATGAATTAAACAAAACAAAAAAACAAAAAAAAAAAATTAAAATAACAAAAATCTTTATAATTTAGATTATGACTTTTGCTTTATGATGGACTTTGCTGTGGATTTTTCTTTTTTTCGTTTTTGTTATATACCTATGAAAGTAACAATTGGTCTATATAAAATTTCCAGACGGGAAAGAGAATATAAAGTGGTGATTAAGTTTGTCGCGAGGGCAAACATGCATCATTTGGGTCAGTTTCTAGCTGGCAAGCGTGCAGATGCTCCACAGGAAGCTCTTCAAATTCTTGACATTGTATTAAGGGAGCTTTCAACAAAGAGGTATAATTTCTCAATGCGTGTTATCTCGCCAAATTATATATGTGACAGATGACCCTTGCACAATTGGTTCTTGTAACCTTACAAAGCCTACGTTTTGTAAAGGTATTGCCCAATAGGGAGATCCTTCTTTTCTCCAGATATTAGAATGCCACAACGGCTCGGTGATGGCTTGGAATCATGGTGTGGTTTTTACCAGAGTATAAGGCCTACCCAGATGGGCCTGTCCTTAAACATTGGTAATTCTATGAATTTTCTAATGGACAGTGCTTGAGATTTTTTCAAACAGTCTCCCTGTTATTTACTCAATTATCACATTTGACAGATATGGCTTCAGCTGCATTTATTGAGCCTCTCCCAGTAATAGACTTTGTTGCCCAGCTTCTTGGCAAAGATGTTTTGTCAAGACCATTGTCTGATTCTGACCGTGTAAAGGTACTTTTCTCTGCATTAGTGATGCGGTGGGGTTTTGTTTTCTAGATATTTTATTTAATCTAGAATACAATTGGAATGTTTACCAGATCAAGAGAGCCCTAAGAGGAGTGAAAGTTGAAGTAACACACAGAGGCAATGTACGGAGGAAGTATCGTGTTTCTGGATTGACGTCTCAACCTACAAGAGAACTAGTGTAGGTTTTAAATTATTTGTCTGTATTTGCCCTTCAAAGTCTATAGAATTGGAAGTTGGTGAGAGTTCTTGCATCATGAAAAATGGAAGCTGACTATAAATAGAGTTTAGCCGTATTTCCCATACCAGAAAAGAAAAACTCGTTCTTGTCAATTCCCTCTTTAAATCCTTCATAAATGTGTTCATATTTTGGTTAATTGAGGTATATTTGTTCAGGTTTCCTGTTGATGACAACTCAACCATGAAGTCAGTTGTTGAATACTTCCAAGAGATGTATGGCTTTACCATTCAACACACACACCTTCCTTGTCTTCAAGTAGGAAACCAAAAGAAGGCCAACTATTTGCCTATGGAGGTAGGGAGTATCTGTTAATAAAGTTCTCTCTTTCTCCAAGTTGATTTTATTTCAGATTTTGTCCACAATTCCTTCACGATTATGCTTTTGATGATGCAGGCCTGCAAAATTGTTGAGGGGCAACGATACACAAAAAGGCTCAATGAGAGGCAAATTACTGCTCTCCTAAAAGTTACTTGCCAAAGACCTAGAGATCGAGAATATGATATTTTGCAGGTAGTTTTGACGTTCTAATATTGTATATTCGTCAAATTACTCAATCGAGCCATTTTGCAACTTTTAGAAGATGGGATTTGTGGACTTGTCTTGATACATAGATGCCTTTCCTTCACTTGGTTATGAGATCCTGGAAAAGGAAGATACATTGGAATCTTTGAGACCCTTCATTCCACCCTTAACTAATTGTAAAAGCTTGAAAACCTTAACATACCCTGTTGTCCTACATTTTATATATGTATGGGGTTCTTGAGAATGTGTCAAATCATCTGATAGACAAGTTAAACAACTTCTACTGTCTGCTGGAAGGCCGTATCCAATTGTACCTTTTTTTTTTTTATTCTTTTCATGCTAAGAGAACTAAAATAAATGACTAGTTGGAATATCAACATAATAGCACGAGACCTATGACTAAGCCTCAAACTGAGTTGCATGCATTTTTAACAAGAGGACATTGTGACCATGCAAGCCATGTAAATTGGAATTATGGTGTTATATGACCTGTCTGGTGTTGTTGGGTTCTGATTTAGTTCATACGGATAACTATCATTCTTGGTCTGAAACAGACAGTTCAACAAAATGCCTATGATCAAGACCCTTATGCAAAGGAGTTTGGCATCAAAATCAGTGAAAAGCTAGCTTCTGTTGAGGCACGAATTCTTCCTGCTCCTTGGGTAATGTGCTTCTACTATTACGACTATTATGTTTAGAAAAAGACATTTGGTATTATATTACCGCTCACTATCATGGCACCCTTAACTGCAGCTGAAGTATCATGAAGCTGGAAAGGAAAAAGACTGTTTGCCACAAGTTGGTCAGTGGAACATGATGAACAAGGTATCATTGTTGTGACATTTTCCAACAAGGGCAGATGCCTTTGGTATCCCCTCCAGTCAAGAATCTCATGGATTTTCATGGATATTACATTACCCCTAATTCCGTTATTGATTTTACTGCTCATCTCTTGGTTATCTGTTCCTCACATAATGCAGAAAATGATCAATGGGATGACTGTAAGCCGGTGGGCATGTATAAATTTCTCACGGAGTGTGCAGGAGAGTGTTGCTCGTGGGTTTTGTAATGAACTTGCCCAAATGTGTCAAGTGTCTGGCATGGTAACCCTTTTATCTGTTTCATTTTGCATGTTTCAAGATTAGACAGTTTCTTCGAAGAAGACCTTTAGTTTTTTTCCTATTTTCTAGGAATTTAATCCGGAGCCCGTCATTTCAATCTACAATGCGAGGCCTGAACAAGTGGAGAAAGCCTTGAAGCATGTCTATCATGCAGCCATGAACAAGACGAAAGGAAAAGAACTAGAGCTGCTGTTAGCTATTTTGCCAGACAACAATGGGTCTTTATATGGTATGTCTTGCGTTGAAATTTTGGCTGTTATGTCCATGAAACTGGGATGTGCTTCATCTGCTTGAATTGAAAGTAAAACTTAAATTTGATGTGGTTGTTCTATATGATTATTTTTTCAGGCGATCTCAAACGAATATGTGAAACTGATCTTGGTTTGATATCGCAATGCTGTCTCACAAAGCATGTTTTCAAGATCAGCAAGCAGTACTTGGCAAATGTGTCTCTGAAGATCAATGTTAAGGTTTGATTAATCCTCATTTTATATGAAATTACTCCCAATTTTCGTTTTACTTGCATTCATCATCAAACGGCGAAATTCTCAATATTTGAATATGTATCAGGCCACTAATTTCTGGCTCTTATGGCATTGATAACTTGATTTTTAAAGCACCCTTGATTAAGTCATTAGTTTGAGAATGGTAATGCATGCCTCGTTTTATATATAACTGAAATATTCTGGAAGTATAAACCACGGCAGCAATTGGTATCAGCATGCCCACTCTTACGTTTATCTGAATAATTCTCCACTTTCTAGCAAACTCATGGTTCCTGATACCTGAATCCTGATTTTTTTTTTCTTATTGTTGGTGTGCAGATGGGTGGTAGAAACACTGTTCTTCTAGATGCTATCAGCTGCCGAATTCCATTAGTGAGTGACATACCAACAATAATATTCGGAGCTGATGTGACGCACCCAGAGAATGGAGAAGACTCCAGTCCCTCAATAGCTGCTGTATGATTTCCTTAATTATATATATTTTGTCCTAACTACTTTCCAATTAAAGGATTATTCTGGCTTTGGTAGCTTATAGAGTTGGTCCAACTGTAGGTAGTAGCTTCCCAGGACTGGCCTGAAGTGACAAAATATGCTGGATTAGTTTGTGCTCAAGCTCACAGGCAGGAACTCATACAGGACTTGTACAAAACGTGGCATGATCCTGTTCGTGGTGCAGTTAATGGTGGAATGATCCGGTATGAGACTTCACTTTTAAGCTGGACTGGTTTAATCTTTGTTGCTTCTTTGTTGTCCATTTTTTAGGTCAGCATTTCATGTCTGTATTTATCCACTTCTTGCAGGGATCTCCTTGTTTCTTTTAGGAAGGCAACTGGGCAGAAGCCGCTAAGGATTATATTTTACAGGTCAACATTCTTCTAGTCTCTAATGCAGGTTTTCAGAACTACTTTTTTTCAAAACATGTTCTCTTTCTAATGTTGCATGAGCCTTTATGAAATTGCACTACTAGCTTCATTGATGTGTAAAAATGCAGGAAGCCATATGCAAGAGAAGTGGGCCTTCTCTTTTGTCCCCAAAAAAAAATATATACACTAACACATATCCACTTGTAACTTTGACGAGTGGTGAGCATCAATGGAATGTTTATGTTAAGTTATATCTCTAAAGGGATTATGCTTTTCAATGATTTTGCCATGCTCTGATCCAACTTTACATGATGTGCATACAGTGGAATGTGTGTAGAGAATTACATGCATTAATCGTGTTTTGTAAATACATTGCAAAGTTCATTGTATACTTACAGTTTCTATCATGATCAACAACCAATGTGAACAGGGATGGGGTAAGTGAAGGGCAGTTTTATCAAGTTCTGCTTTATGAGTTAGATGCGATCCGGAAGGTGAGAATTGATTTATTTATCTTTTTTGCTATGTTAAATAATTTAGAATAAACACAAAGTCACACGGTTTCACAATCACTGCACAGGCCTGTGCTTCACTTGAACCGAACTATCAACCACCAGTGACTTTCATCGTGGTGCAAAAACGACATCACACTCGATTGTTTGCTAACAACCATAGGGACAGAAGCAGCACAGACAAGAGTGGGAACGTTTTGCCTGGTGAGGTTTAAATTTCATAAAAAAAAAAAAAAAAAAATCACCTGTTTTCCTTTGCATTCTTATGCACACATGCAAAAAATCATAGGTTTTATAACGACTTCATTCTGTTTTCTCAGGCACTGTGGTTGATTCCAAAATTTGTCATCCAACAGAATTTGATTTTTATCTCTGCAGCCATGCTGGTATTCAGGTAAAACATTATTATTTGATTGGAGATGACTTACAATTCCAACTTATCAAAAAAGATGACTTACAATTCCAAATGTTACTTAGGAATCCGTACTCTCTTAAAAGAAATGTTACTTAGGAACTAGAGAAGTGATAAACAGTGATGTATGCAAACATCATAAGAGGAATCTTATCAAACCTTATATTGGGGTGGTGGAGGAAATACCATTACACACGTCGAAGGAAAAAGAAATTTACAAGCATAAAAGAAAAGGAATAGCATGATTGGGCACCATCCTATTCTTTGTTCTCTGTTGGGCTGTCACATTTAGTTAGGAAGTTTTGGGAGCCGTTACTTTCCATTTTAAGGACTTGGATGAGGTCATTTACTTATTAAAAAAATAAATCATACTGGTATATTATGGTCTCTACCGTAAAATTAATCTGTAAATGCTGAAACACAAAGGCAACATGTATGATGGAAGATTCTTGTTATTTAGTTTCTTTTTTTTATAGGTAATCTTGTTATTTAGTTAATAGTGAGTAGCTGACAACTGCACCCAGTTGATTCTTTGTAAATTCTGTAGCTTCAGTACATGTAAACTGAAATTTTGACCAACAATTTCTATATCATATAATAGGGGACAAGTCGGCCAGCTCACTACCATATTCTATGGGATGAGAACAATTTTACCGCAGATGGAATCCAGACATTGACAAACAATCTCTGTTATACATATGCAAGATGCACACGCTCTGTCTCTGTTGGTACGCAATGTTGTTCTTTTCACTGTTGTCAACGTATGATGAATTCACTATCAAACCTAATCCCTTCCCCTTCTCTCTCTTGGATAATTTTGAAGATTAGCTCAGCACTTAAGGCAGTAGGCATGAAAAAACTTGTGTATGCTATAAATGCATTGCTGATATCATTTCTAATCACTCCATTGGAAGGATTTGAGATGACTTCCTTCACATAAATCTTACCACGGAAAGAAAAGAAGTACCTCTTAAGATCAGTATACATACAAGTAGCAGCCTATAATGTTAGCTTTACTTGTAAAAAAAAAAAAATTGTTAGCTTACATGACACCATTGTGGTGGGAGAAGAACACGGAAAAAACTAGAGCCTTGCTATCAATTTGTTCATTTTGTCCTCCTAACGAAAGGAGTCCCAGCCAATTGTAATACAATGTTTAATTGAAGTGGCTGAATTTGTTGTTCCTTTGTAGTTCCTCCGGCTTATTATGCACATTTAGCTGCTTTTCGTGCCCGATTCTACATGGAGCCAGAGATGCAGGAGAATGGCTCAACAGGTGGTGGTACCTGTCATGGTACCAAGAGTACACGAGCAGCTGGAGAGTCTGGTGTCCGGCCATTGCCGGCCTTAAAGGAGAATGTGAAAAGAGTAATGTTTTACTGTTAAGAGACCACAGAGAGGGTTATAACATAAACACCAAATCGGTCGCGAATCACCATTTCCTTCACCGCTACATATTCTTTGTACATGTATGATGATCCAGGCGTGTGGTTTCAAGTTCTTCCGGGATTCAGATAAGTAATTTTACCAGTAGAGCTTTAGTTTATGGTTCATACTTGGTACTAACTAGCAAAGAACATGGAAAGCACACCCATCATAGATAGCAGGTTTTGATTAAGCTAGAAATTGTCCACCGATGATGTGAAGAAAGTTAAACTAGGTCTTGTACAAATTTTTAAGTATCAATCTATATGTAGCAAAAATTTCCCCAGTACTTGCTTACAATTTTTTGATCGAATTTGGCATATACCATGGCAATGATGTTCGAAGTAAATAAAAGGATGTAAATAGTAACTCAAGGTAGTGAAAACGATCGTTTCGGAACTCGAGAGCCGGATACTTTTTTGGGGGGGGGGGGGGGGGGGGGGGGGGTCTGAATTCCTGAACCCCAAATGGGTTACAATGGTTACGTCATGGCACATATAATAGAGAAATGATAGTTGAGTATACTTATAATCATTTTAAAAAAAGTGAATAAATATTTACATAAAAAAAATTAATTTTTAATAATAAATTTTATTTTTTTTTTAAATAATTATACGGTGCTTGTTCACTCTACGGTTGCATATAGTATTACTCTTGTTCCTGCATCAAAACGTTAAATCTATGCAGTGTGTTTTTTTTTTTTTTTTTGGTCGCCTTTTCTTTCAAAAGCCACAGATGTCCGCAAACTGCTGGTACTTATTCATGGTATGGAACCGCGTACTGTTTTTGTCTTGCAACGGCGGTAAGGATGTTGAATCGTTGATCCCAATATGACACCTTACCAACTAAGCATTACTCACGCACGTATCAGACTAGTCAAATGCTCCAACGGAAGACCACATTCCCTCATTGGGAGTTTGTACAGCTAGCACATTACCTCATCAGATCCGGCCACTAGTAAGGCCAGCTCTAACACATATATGCAGGTGGACACTTGGTTTGAATTTTCATGGAGAAACATAATGTAAAGCATGCTTCTACTTTTTGAAAAATGAGCCGAAGTACTCGAGCCCAGCTAGCTAGGAGCTGCATGGGGATCCAAAACGGGTTCAAGCTGCATGCATGTGAAAGCGTGGGAAAAATTAAAGGCAATTTAAAGGCCGTTGCTTGGGAGTAGTACTATTGAACTTGCACATTCAACTCTTAAACAAATCTTTTTGCATTGCATGCAGTAGCTTTAAGATTTTGGGAGTATTATATATAATGAGACCCATACAGTGCCTATTGCCCGCCGTAAAAGAAGCTAGCTACACTTAATGCTACATATATATTTATATATATGGAAAATATTTATTGCAGTCTACTGTATACTGCAGCTGCAGCACACCCTGTGCTGTATTTTAAAAAAAAAAAAAATTGTATGTGGAGTGTATAAAGAGGGCAGCTGACGTATAGCCACACTCATATATATATATATATATAGTACTACTCTGGACCAGGACCAGTTTTATTTACACAAGCGAGGCTAACCTTTTTGATGAACCGTTGTTGTTGTTCTAAGATGCAAGTAATCAACTCCTCGGATTCCTTGCTTGCAAGTTCATATGACAGGCTTGAACAAGCTGCTAGGTATGTGTGTGTGTGTGTATGAATGTATGTATATGGAATTTCACGAGATTGTCACATTAATGGAGTATTTACAACCACTTTCTATAGGAAAAAATGTTGAAAATTAGGACTGCATGCACATAAAATTGACTGAACCACTAAGGCCTTGTTTGAAGATAACATTTCATGGTACTTTTACTCGGTGTCGCACTCCAGTATAATATGTTTTGGATCAAGGTCTCCTCAAATTTTTGTCCGAATATAAAGGTTTCAATTAAGTGGGAGAGCCTGCCAGTGCGAATATGAAATAGGTCAAAGATCTTAATAGTGGACCTTAATTATTACTATATTTATTAATGCTCGTATAAATATTTAAACAACATTAAATAAATAATAAATACTGTAAGATTTTTTTTTTTTTTTTTTTTAATATCGATCTATCAGCTTTCCTCCATTTTGTTTTCAACATTCACATTTTGCGACTGAATAATATCGCCGCAAATAGTTAAATAATTGCTGCATAGACCATTTAGCGACATATTAATATCGCCGTAAAAGAAATTAAGGTGTCAGAATTAGTTTTTTCCGTCCAGATAATTTGCGAAGATAATTTTAATTTGGTCGCAAAAAGTTATTTTTAACGACGAATATTTTCATCAAAAATAAAACAACAGGAATGCAAAAATTGACTTTTTGCGATCAAATTAAAATTGTCGCAAAAGAATTGATCACAAAAAAACTATTTTTCTTATAGTGATTTTTGCAGCAACCAAAAAATGTAGCAAAAACTTAAAATTTCACCGCAATAAAAAAGAAATACTATTGGAATGGCCTTACGGCACCATTTGCGTTGAAATTTAGCGTCGAGTTTAATTTTGCCGTAAATGATATTTTTTAGCATCGACAGAAACATTTAATTGGATGCAAAAAGTTATATTTCTTGTAGTGTTTGCACTGTTTTGATCTTTCTAAGGTGAGTGTTGGGATCCTCTCCCTCTCTTATATATATAAATAAATAAATATATATATAATATACATGTGTGCGTGTGGGTCTTTTCAAATTTGTTATTCAGGCTATTCCCCACCTATAGCATGGGCCTTTTCAAAATTCCTAAAGTCTTATTGAGGGAGATCAATGGAATCATGCAGAAATTTTGGTGGGGGCAAGGGATAGACAGATCAAAGATTCGCAGGTTAAGTTGGCAACAGTTAAGGAAAGCTAAGAATATAGGTGGTTTGGGCTCTCGAGACTTTGAAAATTTTAATTTGGCCTTCTTAGCAAAGCAGGGATGGAGACTTATTCAACATCCTAACTCTTTTGGCCTCAATGGTGCTTAAGGCAAAGTATTTCCCTCGGACTGATTTCCTCAACTCTAAACTAGGTAATAATGTATCGTTTATATGGAAGAGCATTATAGCAGTAAAACATCTATTATATGATCAACGGTTGATATGGAAAATAGGGAATGGAGAATCTTTGAGGATATGACATGATAAATGCGTCCCTACACCAACCTCTTTTAGGATTCAAACACTAGTGAGATTATTGGATAAGGATGCAAATGTGAAAGCCTTAATTGATGACAACACCAAGCATTGGAACCTGACTTTACTGAAGGACATATTCTCTGAATCTGAGAATGAGACTATAATAAGAATTCCCATTAGTGTTTGTAATGGTCCAGATAGGTTGGCTTGGAGGTGTACTGCAGATGGTAAGTTCTCAATTAAAAGAGCTTACCACATTCAAGGGGAATTCATCAAGAAGAAAGGGCTAGTCATCGAGCAACTTTTTGAAAAACAGAAATCTGGTCAAAGTTATGGAAGATTAAAGTTCCAAATGCTGTCAAAACCTTTAGTTGGAGAGCTAGTCTTGAGTCTCCTCCCACAAAGCTCAACCTTTTCAAACGAAAGGTGGTGGATTCTTCTAAATGCCCTTTATGTTTGATAGAACCTGAATATGTAATTCATGCTTTGTGGAGTTGTCGATCTGCTCAGGATGTTTGGGGTTCATATTTTAGGAGACTACAAAAATGCAGTTTGGATGAGACTTCTTTTCAGAATCTACTCTTTGATTTTTCTCAATTATGCCAAAAGAAGTTCTGGATGAAGTTGCAGTGACTGCCTACCAGATATGGAAGAGAAGGAATTCCTTTGTCTTTGATGGAAAATCCACACCCCCTGATAAGCTAGCTCTTTAATCTCACCAAGCATTGGAGGATTATAGAAATTCAATGAAGAAGAGTGAGGCTCGAGCAGAGAATGACACAAGTAATGCTCAGAAATGGGAAGCTCCTCCTCTTGACACATATAAGATCAACTGAGATGCAGCCATTGATAAAATACATTGCAAAGTGGGAGTAGGAGTTATTGTTTGAGATTGTGAAGGCCGAGTGGTAGCAATTTTAAGATCATCTAGGAAGATCTTTCTAGATGCATAGTTAGGAGAATCTAATATAGCAGCACTTAAAGCCACTTTATTATGCATTGAAATGGGGATGCAGCAAGTTATCCTAGAAGGTCATCCACTCTCAGTTGTTAATGCTATCAACAGTACAAACGAGAAGTGGAGCTTAGTTGGTTTGATTATCAGAGATATTAAAAACTTGTTGTAGGGTGTTCATATGTGGTCTGGTAGGCATGTTCCTAGGGGCATTAATAATGTTGCCCATGTCTTAACTATGGATGCTTTACACCTCTTTGAGGAGTATATTGAACTGAAGGATTTCCATCCTTGAATCCATTCTTTGGTTGATGAGTTTTAATACAATCAGTCATTTTCTTAAAAAAAAAGGTGTGTGTCCCTTAACTCTGTTTTTAATTTTTGTGACGGTGCAGTAGTACCCTAGCTTCTTTTTCCACTGATATTCACTTCACGTTCTGCCTTAATTCGTTAAGCAAATTATTATTTTTGGGTTATATTTATGCATGGCAATGAGGATTGTAAATATTGTGGTTATTAGAAGCCAACACTTATGGCGCAATGATGTTGTGGTACTTATGGATCCAAATATCTTTGTTAACCAATGGTTAACAAAGATATCTTCAGCAAAAAGTCCATATTATATATATATATATATATATATATATATATATATATTGTAAAGGGATTTTTCCCTCAAGGCCCTATCAAGCACGACCCAAGATAGAAAGCCACAAACTCGATCTACTAGGAGAATCCTCTGTACATGACCTGTAGGAGAGATAATGTTGCATAGGATGAGACTCGTCCATCTGAGGTCTCCTCGAGTAGTTTCAAGTTCTTGAGTGCCAGCCCTCACGACATGCGTGATATACGGAGAACCGTTGATTTTGACAGAGAATGTGTAAACGGACCCAGGGAAGGGCAGATTAAGAGGAAAATGTTGGAAAACCATGCTGTACTAATGGCTCCACCACCCAGACAATACGCCACATTAATGATGTCATCGCAGAGTCACACTGCATTTAAAGATCTTGACAAAATGAACAGTATAGGAAACTCGAATTTCATGAAAGCAGACATGATCTGCTCTTCAGACCAGTAGTATAAATAACTGATCCCAAGTACGAGGATACTCTCTCGGATCACTAAACTCTTTTACTTATTTACTACAATACTCCAAAAATATTTACTAACTTTGGCATTAAAAGTTCCTCGGCCCCAAAGTCGCCCTTTCAAAGCTGCAGTATTTTTTTACCTTGTGCAAGGCTCGTTTGCAGTGATGTAACACGTTGTATATGGATTGATATATGGATTGATGATACTGAATGGATTCAGATGAAGAAATAGGTTGCCTGCTTTGAGGTTAGGCGCCTCCAAAAGGTTAGAGAAAAGAAATAGATGAATAGTAAAGAGAAAATGAATCTTATAACTTCATACATAACCAACCCTTTCGGTGCTACAACAATATAACGTTCCACTATTAACGGAAAGGAAATAGAACTAAAGCAACTGACTGTCACTAAACAGTAAATGAAAGACACTACGCTTAATGGGCTCGTAGGCCCATGAAATAAACCCATAACCTATTAACTCAACTAACAGATTACAAGCCCATATACTACTAACAGATTACTTATAAAGAAGCCTTTATTCCTTCCTGGCCCAAGGCCCACACGACCAAACCCTCATCTTCTGACTCAACACTTCCACTTCTCGTCTTCTCAACTATGCCTCCAACTTATCTCTTCAACTCAAAACGATGTGTGACAAATGACCTGAATTATTGGAACTCGGCCTAAAGATGTGCGAAACACAACGTTTACATATATATATATATAATCAATTAGATATCAACAACAAAACTACGGAAAGAAAACACACAAACATTCAATGACATTAAAAAAAAAATACAAGAACTAGTGATAAATAAACGTAGCAACAAAGATTTTTTTTTCTTAATATAAAAAACCCCTAAACTTGCCATATATAAGAAAGTTCCCGAACTGAAGCACCTTGCAGTACATCCCCAATTGTTTGCACCCGTAGATCGACGTACGATATCGTCTCGATCAACCTCATGATCTCTCTCTCTCTCTCTCTCTCATGAATATAGATCATGTATAGTGTTGCAATTAGTACGGTTAATATTGATCTTATCGCAAATTAAGCTCCCTAAAAGAAGAGATCATGGGCACACAATATTTCTTCGATCCTCAACAAAATTATCAAAGAATCGGATTACAATTGTATTTCGTCGAATTAAGCTTCTCAGAAAGCTGCAATCAACCAAAAATGGCCCCAACCTCCACCATATATATGGTCTTTGATATTAATCTCCCTGTAATGCGAGGAAAATGCCGCTGCAAATTTCCTGGATCCCTTCATTTCTAACTACTTCACGGCCCCCATGCACACAAGCCTTGGTTACCGAAATTGTTTCCGTCTGCATTCCATTTAAACATCCCGATTACATGTCCATTTTGATTATGATCCAGCTAATAATTAATACAGCTAGCTAGCTTGTACGTACCGTTCTACAGAATTAAATTAATTAGGGTGTGTTTCCAGCTACGACAACACAAGTACTACACGCACACAAAAATTAATGTACTTCAATGATCTCTCTCTTTCAAACTCTGAAACAAGCTTTTCTTGGAGAAGGGAACGTGTCACTGTAAGTACTCCAGTGCATGTACATCATTAATAAAAGCTTTTCAATCCCTGGAGTAATATATATCCTTAAGCGGCATAAATGCAGTGATAAACCCTGCGACAATGCGAGATGCTCCTCCATCCACTGCACTCCTACATGAATGATAGTTGACAAATGAAAACGCTGGAATTAAAGAGTTGGGTTAGTCACAATCGTGACGTTTCTATTATAGTTGGTACTACTGGTACTGTAAAAAAGGAAGATAAAGCTAACTACTAGCTAGCTAGCTAGCCCTATAAAATCTTGTCCAGGTTTGGGTTCCTGTGGATCGATCCATATTCCAGTCACCAACCTAGATCCAAAGAAATCCTGCTTCATGTGAAAAACTGGGGGAAAAGTACTGAAGAATGCATCTATATATACCGTCCCTTGCACGCTTTCTGAACTATAATCAAACAAAATACCCACAGTTTCAGAGCAAAGAAAAACCTAGAGAGCAGTACCACCTGAAAGCTGGATCAGACAGCTAGCACTTTATGAAATGGCTGTTCATTTATATATACGGCCTCTCCGTTGGATTTTGCACAACCTCTCTCAATACCAAAACTAAGAGCCAACCAGAACAGAACTAAAGAATTAACTAAACTTATAATGTCAAGTACTTCAAAGTGAAAGGTTTATTCAGTAGTACCACCCACTCTCCTCCCGTCTGTATAGTCTAGATAATGTTTTACTGTACTTTTTTTCATTTTTTTTTTAAAATTTTTCGACCATAATATAAAAAAGTGCCGATCTATTACTTTTTAGCCACCCAAGACCGCCACACGCTGCACCACAAGACTCATCAGCCATCGATCATTCGGATGGCAAAAGAAAAACGTCAAAAAGAGTGGCGCTTGGTTCTCACACGCAGCCCAAACCGCGCGTGGATCTCATGTATTGCCACACCACGACGAGTCTGCCGCCAACACGCGCGACATTTTTAGAGTTAGCGGCCACGGATCTCTTAGATCCAAAGTAAAGGTAAATTGTAGAAGTTAGCACAGTCACATTTGTGGCATTCACAATTACGAACCAACAAGCTGCTAGCTATCTAGGTAAAGGCTGAACTGAGAACAACCCTTCATTTGTGACAAGTTTAGTACTATTCCAGTGATGATCCTCATGTAAGTATAGCTGTAAATTCCTTACATCTCCACCTGATAAAGATGAAAGAAAAAAGAAATGATTAACATCATGTTTAGATAAATATTATTTGAACCGATCTGGATTGACGCCATATATATATATATATATGTATGTAAGTATATATATCTGGTACTTGAACTTGTCTCAATTACTTTCGTACGAAAATAGGAGTATACTATCCACCAAATCTCTCTCTCTCTCTGATCCTTGGATTTTGATAGTTCAGTGACAAGATTTAAAAATGAACGCCTTCATGGAAATTAAGACGACTTAAGAGAATTGGAGTCTCCAAAAGCTCAGAATTTTAAGATGTTCGTCTCCAGCTAGAAAGAAAACCTACATCATAGGAACCCTAGATGGACTCATAAGCTCTGATTTGATCCAAAATTAACAATAGAGAATAAGATGCGGACCTTGAATTCTGTAAAGAGATGGTTTGTAAACACCTTAAGTCTAGCAAATATCATTTTTTTTTTTTTTAAAAAAAAAAAAATTGAACGCTGAAGAATAAGCCAGCTCGATCCATGTCCACAAAATGATAAAGAAAAAAAAAAAAAAAAAAAAAAAAAAAAAAAAAACAAGACAAACATCTTAGGAGATCAGCGCAGCATATACCTGGATGACAAATATGCTTAGCCATTATTACTTAACAAAAGCGCGCAGTACTGTGGCATCAAGCAATGCTCAATCGCCAAATCACTGGGGATTGAAATCTACATTAAACGATCTAAGGAGCCAGGAGAAGATGAAACTCTTGTCAGTCAAAACCCTAAAATCCCCAAGCAGAATTCTGTCGCTGAAAACCCTAATTAGAAGAAGAAGCACTTAACATGTTCCTGTCGAATTTCCCATAATAAAGGAAATGAAGCACAATAATCTATACAGAAACCAGTACCGTACTTGTACACTGAAATTAGAAATTAAAAACCATCGAAACCTGGTACGATTTCAAATCATGGACGAGAAGATTACATATACACCTTTTTCTAGGGATTGATCATGCAAGGAAAAGAAAAAGTATATAACAAAAAAGATGTAAGATAGGGTTTGCCATGGGGGCCAAATTAGGGTTACTGGTGCGACCAACAACAGGTGAAACTGCCCCATGATCTGATCTTTCCTCAGCGAAGGAGAAAGTTTAAGATCATGCTGGCAGCTTCAACTGATGGGGGTGCACATGATAAGAAAATGCGCACTACTGCTATGAGGGTAAACTGTGGAAAGGAAAGGACTTGTCTTGTCGTGATCATCACCGGTACCGGTTCTGCTAGGGTTTGATGGAGAAAAGATCAGGATAAAGGGTGTATAAATAGAAGATGAGGTGGGAGCCGTGAACTTTAGGGGGGGTAATGAATGGGAATTATGGTCTTATTTGGGGACTGAAAAAGAAATTACTGGATAAAACCGAAACAAAAGTTGTAATTAGTGGTCCCAAATTTATGCAAATTGAATATTGTCACGCCAAGATTATTAACACCATGCAGGTTGCTGCAGACAGGTTAGCGAGTGTTTCTTTTATTTTGTAGCGGCATTTAATAACTTTTTAGGGTGGGGCTTCAGAGAGGTGGGGGACCCTTAACATTCATCTCTCTCTATCTCTCTCCCTTTCTGAGAAAAGGCATCAAACCATCAACCATGAGCCAAAGGAGAAAAGAGATCAGTAGGCCAGGGCCGGGGTGGGGGACCACTCTGCATGGTTTCATATAGCTAGCAGCTAGGTGTTAATGCATAAGGTTCACATATAAAGAAGAAAGAAGAAAGCATCTCTCTCTCTCTCTCTCTCTCTCTCTCTCTCTGAATATGTATTCATGTGATATTGCGATTCAATCCATTCCATACATGCATTTTCTTGTTTTTGTTCATTGACATATATAGCCATCTGCTTGCAAATTCTCCATTTGTTGATTATGATCAGTATTTGGCTATATATATAATGCCAGCTGCAGTACATACTAGTTATTGGAAACGTTTGATACCAAAAATGAGGAAAGTGACTCGTTTGTTGATCATGATCATGATGTCATGATAATTGACAACAAAATACATAGGAAAATCTCGATCTCAAGAATAAAGCTTTTGAAATAGATAAATTATAATAAGATGATCATGCAGTACTGATCTGGAATGTCAATTTAATTAATTATATAAGTAATAATGTTTAGTATTCGCTAAGACTGATCTGATTGAGTTGCCGATCGATCGATGATCTCGATTGAAAGCAGTATGGAATAATTTTGTTTTTCTAACAATTTTCTTCCCCTCTCTTATCTCTCTTCTTTGAGAATTTCCTCTTGGAACATATATCGATAATATTCATTTGGTTGATATATTCCTCGAACTATATACACACACATGACATACACTGATATATTCATCGAACCATATATATATATATATATATATATATATATATATATATATATTATAGGGACGACTAAGACTTTTCATTATGCGAACTGCAGTGGGCCAACAAGGATATAGATCATAACACTAATAAAGCCTTGCTTATCATAATTGGTCCTAACTAGGTCATAGGTTCTAGCTAGCTTTTCATGTATTCTTTTTCAAAATGATCGCACGGTATTTACGCACTCTACAACTTTACATAGCATTACTCTTACTTCCTATATTCTCCAATATAAATTCTCGTTGCCAACATAATTAACAACAACGTTTGGAAAGAAATATAATAATTAAGAACAAGAAATTTCATACAAATTTACAATATTAATGTAATATCATTCATGCACAACCAATATTTCTAGTACCACGCCTCTCTCTCTCTCTCTCTCTCTCTCTCTCTCTCTCTCTCTCTCTACGTGTGTGTGAAATTAACATGATTTAAAAAAAAAAAACCTGCTAAATTAATTCCATGTTGCTTTTAGCTTAGCTCTCTGAGGTATATAATGACAGTTTTGTAGCTGTATGCAGCCTGTAACTACATGCTGTTCGTTGATCGAAATTTGTTCCGTAGCTTGTAATTTTACTTCTCTACTACAAGAAAAAAAATTATTGTGACGGATTATTTACGATAATAATAATTATTTATGATGAAAATAGATTATTTTTTGATAGAAAATAATTATTTTTGTATAAAATAATTGGTTATAAATAAGTAATTAATTAATTGATCACGTATACATGAGTAATGTTAGGTACGTAAAGTGCGTAAATGCTGCGTAATCGTTTTTAAAAAGAATGAAATTTATTATAAAAAGAAGGAAAAGGCCGCCGTACGTGTCTGTCTCTTAACCATTTAAAAACAAGCTGACGATTTTCCAAAATGCGCACAGTTCCAACAGGAAAAATTAAAGCGATTTATAACCTTAATGTTTTTTTTTTTTCTAAGTCAAAACGTTATAATAATAATCATGAAAAATGATATTCTCATTGCACACTTATTTTAAAAACATAATAAATATGTGACTTATATAAAGAAAATTAATTTTTAATAACAGATCATATTTTTTTTTAAAAAAAATATGCAGATGCTTATACAATACTATATATATTTAGCATTATTGTATAATATTAATATAAAAGGTCTTCCGCGCAGTTTTTTGTACTTGAGATCATCTACGACGTATGTGCATGATGGATTTTGCATATATTTATGTGTGTGTGTGTAGATCAGGATTTTCTTGGAGCACAACCATTCATTAGATTTTAACAATATTCCTATATATGCTGTTTTTAACAAGAAATCTTAACACTTGATAGGAATATATTCTTATATTTTGTATAGAAAAATTTGAAAAAAAAAAAAAAATCCTTGGCAGAGAGTACGGATCGAGCCAGCTGCTACGTACGTACGTACATATGCAGATAATTTGTACGAAGTATTTACATGAAAAATATTTCTCAAACCTAGCTTTATTTTAATTTAACTATATATGATCAATATCGTTGCTGGCCGTCGCTGCAATTTGAACTTTCAATTCGGACGGCAGAAACTTGCAAAAATTAACCTAGCTAGGAAAAACCAACATCGAATTGATGAACTTGATCGCCAATATATAACCGTAAATATATATATATATATATATATATATATATTATGATCAGCTGATCATCACGCGTACGTCTCATGAATCGGAAAGAAATTTTCAATAATAAGTACTGATCCTTGCCCCATGGATCTATTCCAAATTAACGAATCATCGCAGGAATTTTTATATTTAATTGTTGCGGATTCGATATATTTCTTTACTTTCAATTATTTGATCTTACACGCTTAACATGTATAAGCACGCAAGTAATTAATTTCAATACTATACAATATTTTTAATTGAATTAATGCAATGTTTATATTATCCTGGTCGTGTTCGTATCATGTCAAGGTATGTATATTATATCATATGGGTAACCCGAACACGATCCGTTAAGCTGTCAAAATCTCAAACTCTAATATGACCCATTAACATAACGGGTAGTATCGTATCAACCTGTTTTGGCCCGTTAGTGAATACTATGAAATAGGCGACACGACCCAACTCGTTTCAACCCGTTTGGATTGAACGGACTCGAAATTAACCCGTCTAACCTAATTAAGTTTAGCATAATTTTATATTAATATTAAAATCACAATATCTATAAAAAAAATATAAAACTAACTATAAGTCCAAAATTACAATCCAAACTATAAAATTATCGAAATTAAAATTTCAACAATTTTATTTTTAAGTATAAGAGTATAATTATAAATTTAACTTTCTTAACAAGTCATAACGGGTTGACTCGTTATCAACCCGTTAAGTAATTTCGTGTCTTAACGGGTCAATCCGTTTTAACTTGAACCCGCAGTTAAGACTAAACTCAAACCCATTATTATCGTGTTATGTTCGTGTTAGGTTAATGTATCGTGTCACATATTTACACCCTTACCTTGCATGCATGCAAAAGCACAAGGCATCTATCCTTCTTTTATTTCCTATCCTGCTCATGATATAATGTTAGTCAAAACGTTTTTAGGGTTAAAGAGAATTAATTAAACAATATACATGTAACTAGCTAGCTAGAAATATACATGATCACATCAATTATAAATAAAATTATAACTGTAATTAATTAAGTTTATCATTTTTATTTTTTATATATTATGATATTTTGCATTCATTAATTTTATTTTCCCGCCATTATGTGTTACCTATCAGGTACTGTATTATTAATATTAATAATGCTATTATGGCGCCCTATTTTGCCTCCACTTTAACTGCTCATGCATTTATTTTTTATTTTTTGTATTTTTTCTTTTACTTATTGATTAAGGAAGTGATTATTAGTGTATTAGTATTTTTTTATATTTTTTTAAAAATGTATAAAAATATTAAAAAAATATGAATAAAAAAAATTAAAAAAGAAAGTTTTGCTTAGGAGGCACGCCCAGATGTCACTGTTGGGTGGCACCCTAACAGAGTACTCTATTAATATACAAGCTAATTAAGAACACATGCATACTTGTTTTGATATCTTATTTGTCCCATTAAAATTAACCTCATGAAAATGAAGAATATTTTTTTATTTTCAAATGGCGTGCACGTACGCTGCGACGTCCATTAATCGAAATAAATAATAATAATAATAACTCTAAATCACAACGAAGTTTAAAGCTGGTGGCTTTAAAAATGGGAGTAGGGATTGTTTTTAGAAATGAAGAAGGGGAGGTGCTGGCAGCCATCTGTGATAAAAAAAGCTAATGTGTTTCAGCCAGACCTGGCAGAATGCATAACTTTATGGAGAGCTTTGGAATATTATTGTGCTTTGGGTTTTAATCAAGTCATTTTGGAAGAAGATGCACTGTCAATTGTGCAAGCTGTTAACAACAATGAGGAAAACATGGCATGGTTTGGACATCTTATAGAAGCTATCAAGAGAGTATTGGCAGTCAGAGAAGAATGGAAGGTTCAGTTCATACGTAGGGAAGACGACTACATGCATTGTCTAAAGGTGCTGTGAAAATGGAAGCTGAGCAAGTGTGGATTGAAAAGTCCAGATTTTATTACCAGTTTGTTATCAAAGGACAAGTCATGTAATGGATAAGTTTTGATTAATGAAAGTGAAGTTTACATTAAAAAAAAAAAAGTTTGAAACTGGTGGCTTTAAAAAAAATAGAGATTATATATATATATGAGGGTGTAATTTAGAAATTATCCAAACTATTAAATTTTGGTGCATTAATTGAGCCAGAAGGCTAGCCGTCGGAGTGGGAGAGAGTACGTGTACTATTCGGATTGAGCTATATCATGTGTGTGTATATATATATATATATATATATATATATATATAGGCCACCTCTCTAATTCCATGACCAACCTACACACACACACACACACGATTTATAGTACAAAGCTAAGCTCTCAAAACTCGTCTTTCGGCCGCGCGCGTGATCGATGGAGCTAATTTCCTTATAAACTAAACGTATATATGTACATTTTGATAACAGATGCGGTGTATATATTTAGCCTAGATTTGGGTGTGGCCTGAAATCGTGGATCTTGCCCTTAGTGGCAAAGGCGGCCTAAGTCACTGGGCCACTAGCTGCATGCATTGCAACCCTAGTACTGTAGAGTACGTACGTACGTGGCTGAGCCTCAGACTTGTAAATTCGAATGTGGTCCAACCACTGCATGCATGCGCAGAAGCGTGCTCAACTTGCGTCAGTTTTTCATTGTACACCACCACTACTAGTACTGTTGTAGAACATGTCATGGCCTGGCTTTAATCTCTGGGTCCTAGATTGTCTCAATTAAAATATGACATAATATTGAGATATACGATTTAGGATGAAAAACTACTATATATAGGATGAAGAGAATCGTTACTTATTTATTTATTTTTGTCTTTTCCCAGCTTAGTTGATATAAAAGTTTCAGTTGACTCTATGCATGGTTTGTACTTTTGTATAGATGAAAAAAATAGAGCCTGTTAGATCATCATGCGTTTGTGCTAACATGCATGATGCATGTCAACAATATTGAGGCTCGATCTGGAACACGCGTACTGTAACCAGCCACTGCTTGAGGAGTTTCACAAGGGTTTGGGGCTCACTGCCTGCCCTGCTACAAACGCTTTTTGGTCCTTGTGTCCACTGGCTGGCAAGTGGCACGAAGCACTTTATTTAAGAGAGAGAGAGAGTCCTTGGAAGTATGTGTTCCCTAGCTAAGACGCTAGATGGGGTAGATCATTATTAGAAAGGCGGGAGCTAGCAGCTTGTTTGAAGGATTGCAGAGTTCGGAGATAAGTAGCAGTGCCAGGCTGCCAGCAGCAGCATGGTCCCGTTTTACACTGCTAGCAGTAGTACTAGTACTACTGCATGCGCCGTGTTGCTACGAGGAAGCCATGAAAAGGTAATAAAGCATGCAGGCGCTGCTGAACACAACCAGCAGCAGATAAGGGTACCGTATCTGTGTTTCATGCAAATTCATTCTCCATTTATGCTCTCTCTCTCTCTGTGAATAGTCAACTCAATGGTTTGAAGGCCGAAAGGCTTTCGGTAGAGGATCGGTGGGGTAAATATTATTGAAGCACGTGCTTCATGTGGCATCACGCCAAGTCAAAACAGAAGACAGGTCGAGCGACTGCATGGGGGTGCAGGGTGGGTGGGTGACTTAATTTTAAACTAATTTAGTTTAAGAAAATCCCATGTATATATATGTTGCAATTGATCTCCTAGCTTCTTCTCATGGATTGTAGGTTGTCTTTAAACTGAAAAATTAATTGCTTCATGAAATATTGGACGGATCTTAGAGCATTGATACTGAAACGTTTTCCAAAATGGCCGGCTTCGGGAGTCTCAACATTAATCGAGAAAACTATCTCCGATTGAGATTGTTTGTCAGTTATATTTTAAGATCATCAGCGACATCCAATGCTCTCCTCAAAGGCACTGCATGCAGCATGCGTTGTGTGCTATGAGGAGGCATGCATGCATCTATATCTATATATGCTTTCGGGTTGGGTGGTAATTGTTAGGTTCTTCACTCCCTCTTGTCCAGATACGATGTTATTAGAATTACTTGCATGATTACGAGTTTTTAAATTTCAATGATATGATACTCTATGATAATTGTTGAAAATTGGAAGTTAAAATCCATTGCCCATAGAATGTTAACAATATACATGGGTTAAGAGAATATAGAAAATAGCTAGCTTATGCTCTCTGTAATTTTTTTTAAACAACCATGCATTTTAGGCTATTGGTCTTAAAGTAATATGAAATGATTAAACTACTCTAGTAACTTCTTTAAGTGATGAAAAAGTATAATTTTGCATATTGGATATGGATTGTATAACAAGAAAAGTGATTATTTGTTGTTAGTTATTTTCTGTCAAAATGAATTTATTCTCGTTATCACAAATAGTCATTTTCATTACAAATAAATAATCATAAATGCTTATTTTGCTTATAGCTAGTAACATAGAATGAACAAAGAATCCGTCCAATTTATAAAAACTCCATCTCGTTTTGAGGTATAGCTTATCAAACAATGAAAAAACTAATAAACAATTAGGCTACGTTTAGATATTGAACTGAGTTGAGTCGAGTTGAGATGATAAAATATTATTAGAATATTATTTTTTAATATTATTATTATTTTAGAATTTGAAAAAGTTGAATTATTTATTATATTTTGTATTGAAATTTGAAAAAGTTATAATGATGAGTTGAGATGAGTTGATCATGAATTTGATAACCAAACGTACCATTGTGCCCTTAAGATTTTTGCATTTACAAATTGGACATTAACATATGCTAAAGCACGAGAAATGTTTGATGAAAAACCTCAATCAGAATGTATTTTGTATTTACGTTTCTTACATTTCCATTGCTTCCCTTATTACAATTGTAAGCACTCAGTCTGTATTTATAGAGTACAATAACCAATCAGAGAACAACAAATATTATTCTGGAATATTCTTTGTCAGAGTTAGTTAGGCCACTGCAGTGTGCACAGCAGGTGCATCCGTAGCTGTTGGTTGAGGCAATTTTCCACATAATACGTGCAACAAATACTACTTGGATCTCAGCCACCTTAACTAACTTCGCCCGTACCGGATCCCGTTTACCGCCCAATATATTCATTCCCTCACAAGGTCCATCAGATTTCACTTCTCTCTTTCCCTCTCACTTGCGCAACACTGACACACACTCAAGAAGACGTTCGGAAATTCCGTTCTAGAGGCTTCCTCCACCGCAGCGAAGATGATTGCGACTCTTAAGTAAGTCACAGAGCCTTAAGACTTCTTCCTCTTTCGTTTCCATTCGATTTCCATTGCATTCAGTCCAGGCCATCAAAAGCGTCATCGTCACATTGATTTGCTGTATCTGATGTTTTCTCAGAGCCGAAGATCAGAGCCAATTGCAGCTCGTCGAACGCGAAGCCATCGACGACGAAGAAGATCTGTTCGAAGCGATCGACAAATGTATGCTCAGCATTATCGGCCTGCTTCTGTTTCGTTTCGCCTAGGCTCTCTGTTTCTCTGTTTTCCATCTTTATTTGCATTAAGTTCCCGCCATTATCGGATCGATTGGCTCTGTTGCGTGTTCATGCTAGGAGTTGAATTTGAATTTGAATTTGTTGTAGTATCGATTGTTTGCTCCTAATCGTTCAGTTTCAATTTCGAATGGATTTGCTTTGATTTTGCGAGAGTTCCAGAAGTAAGACAGAACGGTACTTCTTGAATTTCTGTGTCTACTGGAGAAAAAATTGTTCGCACTCTGTTGTGACGAAATATGAGTGACTTTCGCCATATTTTAATTGCCACCGTATTTGAATTCTTTAGCGTACTTGACCTAAACTGAACGAAACTGAGCTCCTATTAGTGTATATCCCTCCTTACTAGTTTCCATTCACGATCTATGCATTTTCTTCAGTGATTTCTCAGGGAATCAATGCTGGAGACGTGAAGAAGCTTCAAGACGCAGGGATCTACACCTGCAATGGCTTGATGATGCACACAAAGAAGGTATATAAGTTAATTTAAACCTAGATCAGTGTGAAGGTTTTATTGCGGTTTTGTTGCACTGATCTAGTGATGTGTCTACAATTTGCAGAACTTGACGGGAATCAAAGGCTTATCTGAGGCGAAGGTCGACAAGATCTGTGAAGCTGCTGAGAAGATTGTGGTTAATGCTCAGATTTTCCATAATCTCTGTGATTGTGTTTGGACTTTCATTTTGATTTTAAATAAACATATTGAAGCGTTTCATACGTTAGCTTTGGCTTTGGTGACATTGATGTCGCTCTTTTGTTTCTCGTTTCAGAATTTTGGCTATATTACTGGAAGTGACGCTCTCCTCAGAGTAAGTCCGTATTTTTTTCCCGCTATAAGTCTCACTTTCAAATAATGTTACGTTCAATTATTTTTTACATGGATCCCGCCTAATCCTCATTTTGATTATAGAGACAGTCGGTGATCCGCATTACAACTGGAAGCCAAGCCCTTGACGAACTCTTAGGCGGTAATTCTTTGCTTCCGAGATATGTTCACTTTTTCTGCTCTTGTTATTGTATGAAACAAAAGCTTTGCTGTAATTGAGTTTTGCGTATAATTTGAAAAGGTGGAATTGAAACTCTGGCAATTACGGAAGCTTTTGGGGAATTCCGGTGAGAATATGGCATCTTATTGTTGTTCCTAGTGGAACTTGAAACTTGAAAGTACTCATTTGCCTTAATAGAACATCTCTATTTGTACGGCTTCTCTTTCAGGTCTGGGAAAACACAGCTTGCACATACTCTATGCGTTTCTACCCAGGTTCCTTTCTCATCTAGCCTGTATTCTTTGCCGTATTGAAGTCCATGTTAGTGGCATTATCTCAAGCATAGACCAGTAAGCAAAGGGGCATAACAGCAGACAAATTTGGAAACGACGCTTGCACGCGTCAGTGTTCTGGAAATATTAATCATAGAGACTCACAGACAACATGTCAAGTATGAGTGCCAAATAAATAAATAAATTATAAAGTTTCGAGTGCAAAATTGAATCCCAAACTCATGACCACAGTGCTCCCTTAGCTGGTCGATCAAAAGTTAGCTACTGTACAATAATTCTGTTTGGCAGTGGCTTTAAGTTAACATGCACTAATAATAATAATAATCTTGATGCAATAATCTCAAGATATAATGTTAAGCCTCGCTGATTGTGCATCCTGATGATTCGCTGTTAAATGTGGCAGCTTCCTACCAACATGAGAGGAGGGAATGGAAAGGTCGCCTACATAGATACGGAAGGAACTTTGTATCCATTTTGTTTGACTTTTGTTTTAACATCTGATTGGCATGCTTTGTTCATATTCAATAGGATTAATCTAACCAAGAATGTCATAAAAAAGTGCCCGTACAGTTTTAGTTTGTTTTCTTCTCAACTATATTTACTCGCAGCCGACCTGATCGAATTGTATCCATAGCTGAAAGATTTGGCATGGATCCAGGGGCTGTCCTGGACAATGTAAGTTTCATTTATTCCAATATATCACGGCCTGTAGAACTAGAAATGCATTTATAGGAGCTAATAACGTTGTTTCTGGAAATGCATAAGATCATTTATGCTCGTGCATACACGTACGAGCATCAGTACAACCTGCTTCTTGGACTGGCTGCAAAGATGTCTGAAGAACCATTCAGACTTCTGGTGAGTCTTCTCTGAAAGAACTATTGGATGATACTGTTAGCTTGGAGAGTTGATATCTACATGAATTCGTTGTATGTCAGATTGTGGATTCAGTGATTGCCCTCTTTCGAGTGGATTTCACAGGAAGAGGAGAACTTGCAGAGCGCCAGGTTGAACTCCAGAAATTTCTTACGATACCTATAATCATTTGATTTTCTGTCCTTTGCTCCTTTTCCTCTTTAGCGACATAAGCCATTTGTCATTTGCAGCAAAAACTGGCACAGATGCTCTCCCGGTTGACAAAAATAGCCGAGGAATTTAATGTTGCAGTCTACATGACTAATCAAGGTAGTCCCTAACCACTTTGAGAGATCTTTTGTGTGCTCATTTGTTCTTAACTACTCTCATCTTGGCAAAGCTAGATGACACACGATGCATCATGATATCTCAAACAACCTTAACCGTTTTCATAAAGTGTGGTGGCCCTACGAGGACTTCAACTTTTTGGTTCACGAGCAACTCAATCTCCATATCCAGCAATGTCGAACCCTTAGCGAGCATTATAAATTGTGAATCCCAATTAGCATTGTGGCTCAAGATAATAATATACTGGAAGTTTATTGCTGAACCATATTATTGGATTGTTGGCTGCAGTTATTGCCGACCCAGGTGGTGGAATGTTTATATCGGACCCAAAGAAACCAGCTGGTGGGCATGTGCTTGCCCATGCGGCCACTATAAGGCTGATGTTCCGGAAAGGCAAAGGAGAACAGCGTGTCTGCAAGGTGTTCGATGCACCAAATCTACCCGAGGCTGAAGCAATATCCTTCCTACATATTATACTTCTTCCGTTTGATTTTAAATTGCCTGGCTCGTCCTTCAAGAAAACTAACCCTAAATTTCTTACCACTGTTCATGTTTCTCAAATCATGCAGAAACCCAATAAAAAATGTCATTGTTGAGAAGTTAATCTTGACCAAAGCACGTATTTCAGATAACACCAGGGGGAATTGCGGATGCAAAGGACTAAGCTCAAGGCCTCGCTGTAACTCCGAAGAAGGCAACATTAAGGAGTCTTTACATTTTCTTATACCTAGGTACTCTAGTGTAGAGATGTAGAAAATATATGCAGGAAGCCGTTGGTTCTGAACCCTAAAAGCAGCATTGAAGTGCTTTAGCTGCCCTGCCCTATCTAGACCTATAGAAATATCATAAATCTGTTAAATGTGGAATCTTATTCAAATACAACGGCAGCATAGAAATATACTAGAATTTAGTGCACTTCATTATTTCATATCAATCGAGGGAGTCGTGTCTGAACAGGAAACAAATCCCACGTTCAAAAGCAACAAACATTGTGATTGGTACATAACTGTAACAAAAGAGTGAAACATATCATAATCCAATCTACAACATACCATACTTTTTAATGCCTTCTTATTATTCCATAATTTCCATGTTTTAAGCAATATCCTGGCTTAGTTCTGACATCAAACATGTATAGCATCATATAATCATGTGTTAGTGCTGAAAGTACTAACACCGCTTTAAAGTTAAGCACCCATTGAAAATTTGAAACATTGAAGTCATTCAATGTGAGAGTAGACAGACCAAAAGCATCGGAACACCCTCTACTAACAACAGACTTGCTGCAAAGGGAAATGATATTCAGATTAGTAGTTTGAGGACCAGTTGGCAGCACTCCCAACTCTAGGCATGCCAACGGCTTCCCTCTTAGACTCTGCATCCACCGTGAATGTTGCGCCACACACCTGGCCGGAACTGTCCACCCTTGGCACTGGCTTCACCTCATTAAGGGGGTGTTCGAAACTCCTCAAGCCTTTGGAGGAAGTGAAAAAGCATCCTTTGTAAAACAACAGAAACAGATAAATTAGCAATGATGCAGTCATGCCCATACGGTAAAATCAAACTTCCCAGAAATAGTCTATAGTAACCAAAATTTCATGCGAATTAAAACAGGAAAAACAACAGAAAGCAAGTCTTGAGTTTCAAACAATGTGGTAGATAGGGAATGGGGGATGATAAAAATGGCAACCAACAGTATGCAATGTAGATTTTAATGCGTATCTTACTAAAGCAATTTGGAATCGCCCGCATCCCTATGTTTCTTATATTTTGGTCCTAAATCGTCTGGCAACATATTTCAAAGCCCGCATACATTTTTTTCTCTTGCGTTCCATGCCAATATTTGTTGTCATCAGGATCATAGAAGACAGCAATAGAGGAGCTATAAAGAAATAATCCACCATTCACAACGATTTTCCTAAGGTGAAATAAACTGCTTTTCCATGATTATATACCTTTAGGAAATGGTGCAAAAGATTTCCCGCAGCCCTTCTTCACAATTTCATCATCATCTGAAAGAACAAGATGGCCTTCAGAATCAGTACCCCAGAAGAAGGGAACACTTCCATCAGCATCCTGTATAAGCGGAAGGCAGAATTAGCTCAAGTAAAGCAGATGGTGATCAGTACAAAGAACGGTACAAGAATTATGAGGAGCCCATAACATAGAAGCATAAAGTTTTAGGAAGAAATGTATACTCACAGCAGCTATAAATGCGGCTTTTGAAGCACTGTCATAGAGAATAAACGCAAACTTCCCTTGGATATCTCTCACAACCTGATCAGCAGGATAAGGGCCACGGTCTCTTAGGGTTCTGTAAGCTTCTATAACAATAACAACCTCATTCGCAGTTTTGTTCAAACCATATTGTTGCTTAAGCAGAGCAACATTTTCAATGTGGCCTTGAAACAAGCAGAAAATGTCGTCCACCACAGCAAACAATCTAACAGCGAAAAGATGTGGAAGATCAACAGTGAATTAGAAGAACCAACAAAAAAGAGAGCATCATTAGAGAGAAAATAACACAAATCTGAGCGAGGATAGTCCAGCAGAAAATTATCCACTTGGTTCTTCTGTGGTATATGAAGACAGAACTCAGTGTTTTAGAATGTAATGCAAAATTACAATACAAGTCAACAAGACCAATGATGAAAGCATTATCTATAACATATAAATATAATTCCATATCAAATATTAAAAAAAAAAAACTTAAAATCAACAGAAATGTAATGTTTGTTCATTTAAAAGTTCTAAAGGATTGCCAAATATTAGAATAATTAAGGCGATCATAGCCAACTCGTTGGATCAGTCTTTTGTTTTATCTCAAAACCATTACCGAGACAGATGAAACTAAAGACAAAATAAGATCTTTACATTTGGATTACATGCCATTGTAAGATAGACATAACCTGAGATATAATAAGTAAGATATAAAATATTGATTGAATAAGTAAGTTGATAGAACCACTGATCAAATAAGATATAAATGATTCATTGATCATGGGGCTTGTGTGCAGGTCCTGTTAGCCAATAAAATCTAGAAAAAACCAGAAATACACTTAATTTAAATATTTAATAGCAGCAAATTCGAAGCAAACTTCTCATTATTATTGTACTTTAGTATTATTATTGTTCTTTACTAAAATTTCTGAAGCACCAAACGAAGCATTAGCAGTTGCAGCCCCAACTCACTCTATTCAATTAGAAAAGCTAGCAAGAGGGCACCGAGATCTGTGAAATAATGCAAAGATCTTCAAAATTCAGTCACCAAATGTAAATCTACGAATCAAAAGTCTCAAATACTACGCTTCAAAATAAAAAATTTGATTGTCCTTTTGTCACTACAGATAAGGACGACATTTATTTTGACAAGTCGAACAGGGACTACATATAAATATCAAATAATAAACTCATCCGAAAATAAATAAATATCAAGAAAATAAAGCTAACGTGCTATTGGTCCCCCAAAAACATAAGGAAACCAACAGATGAAAAAAGGAAAAAAAAAACAAACGACCCAGAAATTAGCATAATCGGATCAACTCCAAATAAAAAAAAGATATGTTTAATTTTTTTGAGTTTTTTGAGACGAGTATGGTGTAGATGTACCTGGGGAGGAGGGGGTTCTGTTTGTTGAGCGAGTATGATATGAGGCCGTCGGAGCCGAGGTTGACAGTGACAGATCCAGGGTGCGTCGAGCTGAAGTGGTGGACCAGAACCCCATCTTTCAGAGCCAAGACCGGGCCGGAGTGGGGGCTATGCAGAGCCTCGGGGCTCTTCGCCACCGATTTGTCAAAAACTGCCAGCATTTTCCTCTTGCTTTCTTTATCGTCGATCCAATGCACAGAGAGAGAGAGCGTGGCTGCGTGTGTGCGACTGGAAAGTAAGGAAAATGAGGTTGGTTAAATACGATTCGTTGAAGTGGAAACTTTTCCGATATTGCCCCCTTCTCCTTTTGCGAATTAGATATGGTTTGGACATGGCTTTTTTCTTTTTTTAAACAAGTTTCGCAAGAGCTTTATTAATTTGTCTTAACTGAAAGAGAAATATTATATACCATATTACTATCTCATATTTTTATTTTATTACGTAAGATATAGTATATTTATTATTATTAAATAATAAAAAATTATTTAATAAATAATCATCTAATAATAATAAATATGATACATAAATATAATAGTAATATCATCTAATAAGATAGTAGTATGATATATAAAATTTTCTTTTTAATTTTCTAAATCCAATAAATGCCTTTTGTAGGGAAATGAGTTATATTTTGTATTTCATTGACATTAGTTAAATCAATACCAATACTCTTAGGAGCAATTGGGATTAAATAAATGGATAATAATAAACTTATTACTTTCTATCACCTATTTATTATTCTCTTTTTATTTTTAATTTTTTTTATTAATGGTTAAGAAATTGACTATTAATGAAGTTGTATAATTTTTTAATTTGTTTTCTTAATGATTAAGAATGTTAAAAAATTACTTAAAAGAAAATAACGAAAAAATAAAAATAAAAGTTTTAAATACACTATATATAGGAGATAGTAAGTCTATTATTATTCTAAATAAATAGCATCCACTTATTATTTTTCTTGATTTAGTCAAACATTACAATTAAAACAAACAGGCTAATTATTTTACCCCTACATCTTACTTAGCCAAACAGGTTAAGTTCAAAATGAGATTATTTTTCTACTCATTTCAATTTATTTCGGAATAGAAACTCGAATGCCATAAGTCCGTATCGGAAAATTTTATACACCACATTACTATTTTATTTTTATTCTACTATATAAAATGTAACATTTTTATCATCATTAAATGATCTTTTATTGAATAATTCTTTATCATCTAATGGTAATAAATATGTCACATCTTACATAATGAAATAAAAATAAAATGATGGAACATTACTCGATATTTATAGTACAGCTGGCCACAAATTGTTCAAAGGTAAGTTAGACCTTATCCTTATAAAGAGAGACAAGTGGTACGTTTAACTTGGTTTATAATTTTTTTTGAAACAAAAACTTGGTTTATAATTCAATAAACAAAAAAAAAAAGGTTTATAATTAGAGTGGCTCTACAGCCAGACACGAAGGATCCGACGGGGGACTCCGACAGTACTTCTTGTTTTCTTTTTTTTTCATATATATTTTTTTAACATTTTTAAATATTTTTTTTAAAGAAAATTCATAACATTATTAAAAAACATTTCTTTAATTATTAAATAAAAAAAATTATTGTCGTGATCCCATATGTAAGAACAGCATTTCTCTTATAATTATACGTGATGAATGTTGCGTGAATATATATGGTCTCTTGCTTTACTGAATTAGATGGTTCCATTTTAGAGAAAGATAGCAAGATGACCTCCGCTTGGGGTCCACAACATTGCCCAAACTCATCAAAATCAAACCAAGCTGCTTCTGATCGATCAAAAGCAGCAGTTTGGCCCCATCGACCTTGTTGCTTGAGCTCCATACCGACAAGAGGAATACAGTACCCATTATGATTTGTATGATAAATTGTATCCTCATTATCTATGATTCATTCCCAATAAACATATTCAAGAAACAAATATTAATTTTTATTTTTATTTTCACATTATTTTTAAAAAATAAATTAACTAGGAATTAAGTTAAGTTAAATCAGTCTGTCTAAAACTCTTGTACTTGAGAAGCAATAAGTCAATAGCATAAACCAATGCATTTCGCACCACAAAAGGAACTCAACTATAAGCCTCATTTTGTTGCTAAGCAGACGCTAAAATTAATCAGACAACTCAAACTCGGTTGTATGCTACTGATTTGCTGAAAAGCTGCCGTATATAGATGACTTGTAGAGCACTTGCAGCGGCCAGCAAGATGTACTCTCCAACGGTGTAGAACACAACTCGTTTTCGGG